>NC_030813.1:10000000-11250000 GCF_001704415.2 Capra hircus | reverse complement strand
TTTCTGCTCAGAAAGCACTTATACAATCACTCTTTCTTACTTTTTCATAACATGCTTTTTCACACATCATTACCTAAAATTGCCTTATTTATGCATTTGTTTTTTCCTTGTTTATGCTTATTTCTCTCAACAAGAATGCAAACTGTACAAGAGCACCCTTTTGGCAGAAAGTGAAGAGGAGCTAAAAGGCCTCTTGATGAAAGTGAAAGAGGAGAGTGAAAAAGTTGGCTTAAAGCTCAACATTCAGAAAACGAAGATCATGGCATCTGGTCCCATCACTTCATGGGAAATAGATGGGGAAACAGTGGCAGACTTTATTTTCTGGGGCTCCAAAATCACTGCAGATGGTGACTGCAGCCATGAAATTAAAAGACGCTTACTCCTTTGAAGGAAAGTTATGACCAACCTAGATAGCATATTCAAAAGCAGAGACATTACTTTGCCAACAAAGGTCCGTCTAGTCAAGGCTATGGTTTTCCAGTCGTCACGTATGGATGTGAGAGTTGGACTGTGAAGAAAGCTGAGCGCCGAAGAATTGATGCTTTTGAACTGTGGTGTTGGAGAAGACTCTTGAGAATCCCTTGGACTGCAAGGAGATCCAACCAGTCCATTCTAAGGGAGATCAGTCCTGGGTGTTCTTTGGAAGGAATGATGCTAAAGCTGAAACTCCAGTACTTTGGCCACCTCATGCAAAGAGCTGAGTCATTGGAAAAGACTCTGATGCTGGGAGGGATTGGGGGCAGGAGGAGAAGGGGACAACAGAGGATGAGATGGCTGGACGGCATCACCGACTTGATGGACGTGAGTTTGAGTGAACTCCTGGAGTTGGTGATGGACAGGGAGGCCTGGCGTGCTGCAATTCATGGGGTCGCAGAGAGTTGGACATGACTGAGCGACTGAACTGAACTGAATTGTTTGTGGTTATTTTTCTCAATAAGAATGCAAACTCTACAAGAGCATGGATATTCTTCAATGCTAAGTCCTAAGTGAGCAGAGCAATGCCTGGCATCTAGTATTTGTTAAATAAATAGTGTTGAATTAATGAAGGTTCAGGAGGGGATATTTCTAATAACATGTGGGAACAATCAAGAGCAAGTCTTATAGTCTCTCTGTTTGTATAGGTGTCCTTTCTTTAAATATAAGTAAAGAATACATCTCCTAAAACATAACAGTTCAGTTCAGTTCAGTCGCTCAGTCATGTCTGACTCTTTGTGACCCCATGGACTGTAGCACGCCAGGCCTCCCTGTCCATCACCAACTCCAGGAGTTTACCCAAACCCATGTCTATTGAGTCAGTGATGCCATCCAATCATCTCATCCTCTGTTGGCCCCTTCTCCTCCTGCCCTCAATCTTTCCCAGCATCAGGGTCTTTTCAAATGAGTCAGCTCTTTGCATCAGGTGGTCAAAATATTGGGAGTTTCAGCTTCAACATCAGTCCTTCCAATGAATATTCAGGACTGATTTCCTTTAGGATGAACTGGTTGGATCTCCTTCCACTCCAAGGGACTCTCAAGAGTCTTCTCCAACACCACAGTTCAAAAGCATCAATTCTTCGGCGCTCAGTTTTCTTTATAGTCCAACTCTAACATCCGTACATGACTACTGGAAACCACCACCAAACTCTACCCCTGGTCAGCACAGACCTGAGTACCAAAAATATTGGAAGAAAGAAGATGGAATACCATACTAAAGTTTCAAAGAAAAGCCTGGTGAATACAGTGACTCAATATCTCAGTCAGTTTATCTTGGCTCTGTGACAATTTGGACAATATCCTAATTTTCTCCATTCATGAGTAGATTATAATCTCTGCCTTTTTGCAAGTGTCAGTTGTATAAATAAACTACTTCCCGTGTAAAATGCTTTGCCAATATGTTACTGCCATCAGTATTACACATGGTGTTTGATTTTTTTTAACATGTATAATTAATTGCAAGATTTTCATCTTGGGTTCATTATGATGTTCATAATGATAAAAACAGTTTCAGTTGCAAATAGTCTAATTCCTCACATTAATGAGGTCTCTCATGGGTGAGAGAGGCCAACCTATGTTATTTTCTAGAGAAAACTGGAGAGAAAATATAGAAGGACATGTGTATTCATATATATTTATTATGATTATGTTGACATATATATAACTGTCAAGTTGACAACACCTGTTGGCGGGGTCTCTGAAAAACTTTGAAGTGATAAACAGTGACTACTATATTAATATGTACTTGAATTATTTTGCATTGCATGTAGAAACACATTATTTAAGTAGTTTCCTGGTTGTGCTGAGAAATAGGACAAATATTTTTGCGACAGTAGCTGATAATCCAAGAGCTAAATCTGGTTAGGTACTATAATAATAAACAAGCCTTTGGTGACATCTAGTGGTTAAATGTAGAATTATCTATTCTTTTTTTTTTTTTTTCTTTCTCACTTTTAGGATACTGATAATTGAATACAATCTTGAGAGACAGTGAGATTTAGAGATTGGAAAAAAATGGAGAAATTTAGTAAACTAATTTTCCTCAGAAAAGTAACTTAAAACTGGTTAATAGCAAAGAGGAAAGTATAAAAGAATAAAAGAAATTTTTACTAGATTTTTTACCTTTTATTGTGAGAAATTTATGGACAAAATAACATTTAAAACAATTTGTTCACCAGCTTATATTATAAATAAATATATGTACGTATACATTTTCTTCAATTATGTTTTTCTGATGTAGATATGTTCCAATTCTGAGTAGACTTACCACACCTACTTATTCTGGGCTAATTCCAGAAATGTGGATTTCTAAAAGAAATCAGATGGAACCCATGTATTTATTTTCTATTTTCCTTAATCTACCAGTATTCACCATATTTATTATCATTATATTTTAGGATGATGGGGTAGAGATGTCCTTATAATTGGTGACGACAAATTTTGTTAACCTAGGTTTATAATTTGTGTTATTTAAGCAAAAGAACCTGCCAAACAATGAAGTCTTAGATCTTTATTTGGCTATATAGGGCACAAAATGATTAATATTTTTAACAAATGAACTCACTTAGAGCTTGAGTCAGAATGTCTAAGTGTCAAGAAATACAGTGTGAAGACAACCTTATTCAGCTGTATATCTACTAACACAAATTGGGGAAAATCAGTTAATATCTTTAAGCTTCAACTTATTTTCAGAATGAACATATTGGTTAGACAAACTCCAAGCTCCCTTGAATCCCAATCTTACTTAATTTTTATATGACTATATGCTTTATTTGGGCTTCCTTTGTAGCTCAGCTGGAAAGAATCTGCCTGTAATGCAGGAGATCTGGTTAGATCCCTGGGTTGGGAAGATTCCCTGGAGGAGGGCATAGCAGCCCACTCCAGTATTCTTGCCTGGAGAATCCCATGGACAGAAGAGTCTGGCGGGCTACAGTCTATGGGGTCACAAAGAGTCGGACACAACTGAGCAACTAAGCATAGCACATATGCTTTATCCACTCTTTGGAACAAAATTCTACCAAAGAGTAGGAAAAAAAAAAAATTCACCATCATTCTTCTGAAGGCTGTGTCTACATATTACAAGTGGAATTGGAGTTTTTGTTAATTACCCAGTTAATTTAATTACTTTAGGCATTTAAGGCCAAACTCAATTTTTCACAGCTTCATTTACCTACATTAATGTGTCTATATTGATTAAATTAAATGTTTAGTCTGCACTTTATTGTGTTGATTTAGCTCTGTGAACTGACAGAGAAATAATGAGACAGTATATAATAATGTAAGCTACTACAGTTTCTCAGTGGAAAGACATGTTTTCTCTACACTAGATAAGCTCCACTGCATTAATCATACTCTAAAAGAACAAGGAAATATTTGAAATACGTGGTCAGAATTTTAGGACCAGTCATTTTTGTTTTATTAATTCATTAGAAAACATTTGCTGACTGCCTACTATTTGCCAAGGGCATTACGTTCAGGGAGACAGTGGAGAACAGCAGCCCCAAGACCTCACGGAGCAGCCAGTCTAGCTGAGAAAAGTGGTACTGACAGAATTTAGAACTAAAAACGGAGCTGTGTGAAATCCTACAGGACTTTGTAATGATGAGACCCTAATTGTGACAGGAAATTTAAGATGCATATTAAAAAGGTATATATTTATCCGTTATTTCTGCTGCTGCTGCTAGGTCACGTCAGTCGTGTCCGACTGTGTGCAACCGCATAGACGGCAGCCCACCAGGCTCCCTGCCCCTGGGATTCTCCAGGCAAGAACACTGGAGTGGGTTGCTGTTTCCTTCTCCAATGCATGAAAGTGAAAAGTGAAAGTGAAAGTGAAGTCGCTTAGTCGTGTCCGACCCTTAGCGCCCCGGATGGACTGCAGCCTACCAGGCTCCTCTGTCCATGCGATTTTCCAGGCAAGAGTACTGGAGTGGGTCGCCAGTGCCTTCTCCGCCATTATTCCTAGATGCCTCTAAAACAAAGATTTATCAGTTATTTTAGTCTACTTTTTTTTTTTTTCTTTTGGAACCAAACGTGAGGGATTTACTCAAATTCAGACTTTAAAGACATTGTTGGGTATGATCAGTTGCCATGTGAGTCACAAGCTTACTTTTTTAACAGCAGAGGCAATTCAAAGTCACTGTAACAATGCTATTTTCACTCCTTTGTTCTGACCTTTAGGTGAGTGGGAGAAGTGCCTACAGCTGGTTCATCAGCACTTTTATAGGCCTGTGAGAGGAGTTTGTTAATGTTGTCTGCCTGTTCTGAACATCCAGGCTGAAGAAACCAAAGCCCTTGCCTTTGTTTTGGAGTAATTTTTGTAGTATTTAATTTTCCTCTGGTTTGGCATCATGTATGATTCTTGGGCTATTGTCTTTTTCAGAAATGGCGGCTTTTTTTTTTCTTTTGTCTTTTTCCAAAAAAAAATCTATAGATTGTAAAGCTGCAATTGGCATCTCTGTTTATGGGAGTCAAATCCCACAGCTCTAACTGAGACCCTAGTAAGCACCCAGCCTTGCTCGAGTTATGTAGTTCCCACACATGATTTTAAATGTAAAGAAATGGAAACTGATAAACATTAATTTGAAAAGATGTATGCACTCTCATATTCACTGCAGCAATATTTACAATATCCAAGACATAGAAACAACCTAAATATCTATTGAAGGATGAATGAATGAATGGATAAGGAAGATTCTCAGTCTCCAAATGAGAATGTCCTTGTTTCCAAGTATTCTTTTCTGTCTTCATTAAAGGATTTATAACTTTTTTCTTCAGCATAATCATGGTAATGTATGAATAATTTTTCTGTTTCTTTTTTCACTTGACATTGCAAAATATACATGTTTTCACATAGTTAAGGATTATATTTACATTTGTAGTCCTGTATAATAGTCCATCAGAAGGTACGTCATGGCTTAATCCTCGTGTATATATATACATAAATTTTTGCTTTATATCTCCTTTCTATTGCTTTCTATTAAGAAAATGATTTCAGGAATATCTCCGTTTGTTATTTTTATGTATTTGCTTATTTTATTATAATAGAGCCCAAGAAACTGAAATTAAACTGATAATGAATAAGGATATTTAATCGCTCTTGGTAGGCAATGTTAAACTGCTTTCCAGAAAACCTTCAATAGTTTACAGTATCATTAGTGTTTGTTTTCCTATCATGCATCATTATTAAGAGTTAAACTTGTTTTTCCTTCTTTTGCTTGTTTGCCCGTGAAAATTCTGTCTCAATTTGATTTAAATTTTCATTTTTTCACTGAAAAAAGATATTTGTGTACATTTTCTTGTCTATCTGTAAGTATTTAATTGTTTCTTTAGGTTTTCCATAAGTTTTCATATTTTTTAACAAATATATATCCTACTATATTCTTTGCCTTTAATATTTGTAGTTCATAGGTTAATTAATCTCTTCTCTCTTTTGAGTTCTTCCCTTGTTTTCATGGGCTTCCCTTGTGACTCAGCTGGTAAAGAATCTGCCTGCAATGAGGGAGACCTGGGTTCAATCCCTGAGTTGGGAAGATCCCCTGGAGCAGGGAAAGGCTTACTCATTCCAGTATTCTGACCTAGAGAATTCCATGGACTATATAGTCCATGGGGTTGCAAAGGGTCAGACACGACTGAGCAACTTTCACTCACTTGTTTTCAGACTTAAACAGTCATGTTTGTCACTCTAGAGTGTTTAAATACTTAGCTCTAATTTCTATTAGTTGTATATTGCTTTATTTTGAGCATTTTAGTTTTTAATCAAGATAAATTAGTTTTAGTGTTTAATGTGAGATACTTGCCTGAACTGAGTTTCTTCCCAGTTAATAAACAATAACTCTTGCCCTTATTATTATGTGCTTTTCTCGCTCTGATTTCGTCATTTTTGGTCACGTGAAAGTTTTTCTCAGCACCAATGTCTGAGTCCTGTTCAAGGTGCCTATTTTCTGTCTTGCTCAGGTTTCATCCTGTTACATGTCTTGCTCATCACCGCCCTTGATGAATACTCATTGAATGATAGTTACAATTTTTACTGTGAGGTCTGCCAATAAGCAAACCGCATTTGGATTTTCTGACATCAAACCTGTTTTTTTACATTTTATTCCTTTGCTCATTTTAATGCAGTTTTGTTCAAATGGCTTCTGAACGTGTTTGATATCAGGTATTTCATGTGAGGATTTCTGCAAATGCGGTTTCACTGTTCTGTTGCAGCGTTGTTTTTCCAGGGAAAGATGCATACCGGACTATTTGTGAGTCACTTAGCATTTGATCAATTAGCGAGACACTGACTCAGAAACAAAGACAAAACTTCAGCAAAATGGCGTGAACAGATAACAAACCTGGGAAAGAAAGCCTCCATTTTTTCTGTTTAGCCTACTGACCCTATTTTCTGGGCTGGAATAAAAATGACTTCAAAGATGCTCTTATGCTATTGCATGACATTATGCCGTGCAGTTTATGGATGAATACAAGCTAGATATTCAATGAAGGAACTCTGCTGCGGCCTTAAACCCAAGAGAACAATGCAGGGATAACTGACTTGATATCCTGTATTATATCCTAAGCATAAAATATTTGCAGTCCTACTCTGAAGTATACATTTGAAAAGCAAAGCAGAAAAAACATGTGAATATAAACTCGCTTATTAATACTATTCATATCATTAGGCATAGTATTTCGGAAAACATTCCCAGGACATAAGTAGTGATTTATTTGTTTGGGGAGGTAAGGATGGAAATTTCTCCTCCTTCTCACTAAACAATCTCATTTGAGTTCTTCATGTTCAGTAAATTCTCAGCACTGGGGAATACATTTTCCTTCCTATAACTCAATGTGGTTTGCATTAGCCCTTAATAAATATATTATGATATGCTATATACCTCCATTTGCAGTTTCAGAAATCATTGTGTAGCTTCCTGCCAGCCACCTCCGAAATGAACAAATAGGCTATTGCACTCAAGGTGAGTAACTGTGTGTCTTTAAAATTGAATTATTAGCCTTTTAAAAAATTAATCATCCTCACTTACACACCAACCTCAACAGAATACTGACCTCCTCTAAGCGTTTTTGAAGGTTATTCAAAGTGGTGGTGACATTTTCAAGTCGTATTTCGAAGGCATTCATTTAGGAACCAACAGGATTCTGTAGCTACTAAAAGAAGGCTCACAAAGGCAGTACACCAGGCAGAAACAGTGAGATCATTAGTTGGATTGCAGGTGAAATTACCTGAAGCTGTTTAATTTTTGTATTTTGAAAAGATTAATTTCTTTTAGCAGGGTAAAGGTGTCAGTGATATTGTAGGGGTGCAATAGTGACATCCAATGGAGAGACAAATCGAACCTTGTTCATTTCCTTTGATAAGACAGAAAAGAGTTGTTTATTCTAATAAATTGATCACATTCAGTAATATGTTAGGTTTCAGCTCATGCAAGTTCATATATGTATGCTGCTGCTGCTGCTAAGTCACTTCAGTTGTGTCCAACTCTGTGTGACCCCATGGACTGCAGCCCATCAGGCTCTTCCGTCCATGAGATTCTCCAGGCAAGAGTACTGGAGTGGGGTGCCATTGCCTTCTCCTCATATATTATCCCTTTAAAACAATAATTATCAGTAAGTGTGTTTTAGTCGCTTAGTTGTGTCCGACTCTTTACGACCCCATGGACTCCTCTGTCCACGGGGTTTTCCAGCAAGAATACTGGAGGGGTTGCCATTTTCTTCCCCAGGGGATCTCCTTGACCCAGGGATCGAACCGGGTCTCCTACATTGCAGGCAGATTCTTTACCACTGAACCACCTGGGAATCTATTATCAATATAGATTGATAAATATGCCAAAAGTTTTCTGTTCTAATCTCTTTTTGTTGTGGTTGATTATTGAAAACTTGCTACAGAAAGGTACTTGTAAATATCTATTATTTGCTTATACATAATTATACTTGCGATATTAAAATAAGCCTATAAAACATGTTATTCATCCTAACGAGAGCTAATTATTATCCGCTTTCCCTCCATAATTTGGTATGATTGGCCTGAGTCAATGTTTGGTTGATTTTCTAATATTACATGCTTAGAGGTGCTTTAACAGTTAAAAAACACGAACGAGGCACTAGTGCTGATGTATTAAGCTATAGCCTGTGTGAATGAATCTTCCTAAAATGCCGCTGATGCCAATGGAAGTCAGAACCTTAGGTCTGTAGCTTTCCTGTCAGCAGAAAGCAAAGTGGATGCTGCCCAAGAGGAATGAATGGATTCTTACTCACGACTCAGATAAGTTTAATAGTCTAAACTGAGAATTCAAGCACCATATTGGAAAAATAAATTCAAAAGGGAGCCACGAAGGACATGATGTGGAAACTAACAGCATTTTTTCATTCATTTATTCAAAGATTTTATTCAACATGTACTATTGAATGCTTACTATGTGCTAGGGACTGTGCAAGAGTATTTTTTTTTATTTTGAGAAAAATAAAACATATATATGCTCAGTTATTTGAGCTAAGAACAGATGAAGGGGGTTAGGTATTTTTTTGTTTTTGTTTTGTTTTTTACATTTTTTTCCTTTATATATTTTTTTCTCAAGGTATAGTTGATAATGGGTGGTTTTAAGCATCAGTTTAGTTAGCACTTTCCCCCCCCACAATATTGGGTCTTTTGCTACACATATTTGAATTGAGAAAGATGGGGGAACCAAAGAAAATGCTAAGAGGAACAAAGTTCTTTCAGGTTGTATTTGAGATTTGCTACTACTTGAAGACCACTGAAAACTCTCTTAGCATTTGAGGGAGAGCTTCTCATTTCACACCATAGAGAACAAACAATCTACATGTATTTAATTTGTACAATGTCCCAGGAAACTGGAAATTTCTGGTTTAGTATCAACTCTTTGCAAAGATTAGGGAATGGAAAAATTTCTAACCAGATTAGGGAGATAATGAGAAAGACAAAAATTGGAAGCGGTCACAGTAAATCTGATGAAATGCAAAACTGCATATGTTTACTTTACAACTTAGTTACAAGTCATTCTGTGGGCGGACACCAACTTGGTGGATATATTCAGGAAAAGAATGATGGGTAGA
The DNA here is from genome assembly GCF_001704415.2 of Capra hircus. NCBI lineage: Eukaryota > Metazoa > Chordata > Mammalia > Artiodactyla > Bovidae > Capra > Capra hircus. Next base: position 11,240,460 of record NC_030813.1, on the reverse strand, counting down.
TAAGCTGACATATCATTCACATATGAACTTGTTAAGTAAGCTGTTGAAGCTCACATAAAAACTCACACAGGAGGGATTTAATTTTCTCAGTATAACATACCAATCAGTTCAGTTCAGTTCAGTTCAGTCACTCAGTCGTGTCCGACTCTTTGCGACCCCATGAATCACAGCACGCCAGGCCTCCCTGTCTATCACCATCTCCCGGAGTTCACTCAAACTCACGTCCATCGAGTTAGCGATGCCATCCAGCCATCTCATCCTCTGTCGTCCCCTTCTCCTCCTGCCCTCAATCCCTCCCAGCGTCAGAGTCTTTTCCAATGAGTCAACTCCTCACATGAGGTGGCCAAAGTACTGGAGTTTCAGCTTTAGCATCATTCCTTCCAAAGAAATCCCAGGGCTGATTTCCTTCAGAATGGACTGGTTGCATCTCCTTGCAGTCCAAGGGACTCTCAAGAGTCTTCTCCAACACCACAGTTCAAAAGCATCAATTTTTTAGTGTTCAGCTTTCTTCACAGTCCAACTCTCACATCCAGACATGACCACTGGAAAAACCATAGCCTTGACTAGATAGACCTTTGTTGGCAAAGTAATGTCTCTGCTTTTGAATATGCTATCTAGGTTGGTCATAACTTTCCTTCAAATGAGTAAGCGTCTTTTAATTTCATGGCTGCAATCACCATCTGCAGTGTTTTTGGAGCCCCCCAAAATAAAGTCTGCCACTGTTTCCACTGTTTCCCCATCTATTTCCCATGGAGTGATGGGACTGGATGCCATGATCTTTGTTTTCTGAATGTTGAGCTTTAAGCCAACTTTTTCACTCTCCACTTTCACTTTCATCAAGAGGCTTTTAAGTTTCTCTTCACTTTCTGCCAAAAGGGTGGTGTCATCTGCATATCTGAGGTTATGGATATTTCATTCAGTATCACAGTAGTCCAAGTCTATGCCCCAACCAGTAATGCTGAAGAAGCTGAAGTTGAATGGTTCTGTGAAGACCTACAAGACCTTTTAGAACTAACACCCCAAAAAGATGTCCTTTTCATTATAGGGGACTGGAATGCAAAAGTAAGAAGTCAAGAAACACCTGGAGTAACAGGTAAATTTGGCCTTGGAGTACAAAATGAAGCAGGGCAAAGGCTAATAGTTTTGCCAAGAGAATGCACTGATCATAGCAAACACCTCTTCCAACAACACAAGAGAACACTCTACACATGGACATCTCCAGATGGTCAACACCGAAATCAGATTGATTATGTTCTTTGCAGCCAAAGATGGAGAAGCTCTATACAGTCAGCAAAAACAAGACCGGGAGCTGAGTGTGGCTCAGGTCATGAGCTCCTTATTGCCAAATCCAGACTTAAATTGAAGAAAAGTAGGGAAAACCACTAGACCATTCAGGTATGACCTAAATCAAAACATACCAATACTAACTGCTATATCCTTAGCTACTCTGTGACTGGGCCATATATTATAATTAAGCTAAAATAATAAAATCTGGCCAAATAGTGGATTGCAGGGGGAGGAAGTTGGTTCTTTCGTGACTGTATACAGACTTTTCCTGGTTCTTTTGATTTTGTCACCATCTTCCCCTTTGGTATCACTCTGTATGTGGTCCATTCTATTTTTTAAAAAAGCAGCTCTTTATTTCTCCCAAGTTGTGAACTCATTAAGATTTTAATATCAAGTGTGTGCTATTTTCTTGCTTAATGCAAGTGCAAATATTTCAAACCAACATTCCAGAGGATACAGGCTGCATTTACACACTCCTGTTCTAGGGTTGGACACGACTGAAGCGACTTAGCAGCAGCAGCAGGAGCATTCTAGGGTCACGAAAGAGTCGGGCACGACTTAGCGGCTAAACAACAACAATCCCAGGACTAACCACTGTCACACTTTGTGCTACTCTGTTGTCAAAAATGTCCAGGGTCGTCTAAAACTGGCTTTCACCCAAGCTTTCTTGTTTTTAAATTTGTGGGCAGAGATTATTATTAAGGATTGCACTACACTAATTAACATCAACTGGTTAACAATGTATAAAGATTTATGTTATAATACTAAGGGAATTAAGTCAGTGGGGATGGGTTATCGATGCATCACATAATACCTTCAAGAGGAAGGAACTGTGTTCTGGTCACTCTCTCCACCCATTTCTACACACTTCATAAATATTTTATATCTCTAGATGAATAGTCCCTGCTCCAGACAACTGAACGATAAGCATTCTCTTATATGAAAATGAATTCATTTTATTACCAGGATCTAATAGTGGCCTTAATAGAAGCTAGCCCCTGTTATATATTTGCTGGCAGAAGAAAAGAGTTATTTAGTACATATAAAATATCTTAAAGTGAAAGTTAATGTAGGTAAAATATTCGGCTTATTACTGCAGATTCATATATAGATGCTGATCTTGCGCTCTGTATGGTTTATTGGGCACTTTCATATGGTTTAAGGGGCAATAGGTAGAACCCTATAAATGTGTTCCAAGCTAAAATTATTCAGGCAGGGGCTATGGCTTGGAATTGTGAAGACTAGCTTGCTCGGGTACTGCTGTGTAAGATCACGCTCAGAATTGCTGTCTGCTGACAATCTTAGTCTCACCTGAGGCTGTCGCCCGGCTCACCCAGGAGCAGAGGAGATCAGCCCCTTTTAAGCAGTTTACAGGAGGGTGTGGGCCTGCTCGCAGCACACCTGCCTATTGTACCAGACAGCGCTGCACTGGACTCCCACAGCGGGAGCTACTGGACTCACTGTCCTTTCCAGGGGTATACTCTTGACTTGTCTTTCAATAACTTTCAAGAGCTTTATTGAGATAAATAATAAGTCATAAAGGATTGCATGAAGGTATTATCTACTTGTTTATCTAGATATGCATTGTTCAAACCTTTTTTTTAGTAGTAGAATGAGCGTGGATGCATGCTGAGTCACTTCAGCGGTATCTAACTCTGCACTCTCACCAACTGTTGCCCACCAGGCTCCTCTATCCATGGGATTCTTCAGGCAGAAATACCGGTGTGGGTTGCCACGCCCTCATCCAGGGGATCTTCCTGACCCAAGGATCAAACCCTCCTCTCTCATGCTTCTGTATTGGCAGGAAGATGCTTTATCACTAGCCCCGCCTGGGAAGCTCTAGTAGCAGAATATTTTTTATCAAATAAGATTTTATGTGCAGCCTGATAAATAAGATGGATTAAAAGAAGAGTCTACTCAAAGGGAGTCTCCTAACTGAGATGGGAACCATGATATCTTCCATGGAACTCACAGCTTTGCAAAGAACAGTTTCAAAACCGTTGCTCTAAATTTGGGCTTCTCAGGTTGCTCAGTGGTAAGGAATCTGCCTGCTAGTGCAGAATCTGCAAGAGACATGGGTTTGATCCTTGGGTTGGGAAGATCCCCCAGAGGAGGAAATGGCAACCCACTTCAGTATTCTTGCCTGGAAATTTCCATGGAGAGTGGAGCTTGGTGGGGTACAGTCCATGGGGTCACAAAGAGTTGGGCACGACTGAGCGGCTGCACATGTACACACTGTCTAAATTTGCAGCTGCAAGCCTAGATGTCTCTGGAGGCTTACCTAGTTGAAAGTGTATAAGTCTGTGTCTAAGAAACTTAGGGAATAGTGAGGCATATACATAATAAGCAAAGATCACATTTGAATGAAAGCTTTTGGGGAGGTATGTATATTTTTGTTTCAATATGTGTGTTTGTGTGTGTATCTCTGTGTGTGTGAGTATACACATTGGAGAGTAACTGAAAAAACTGTATAATCTAGAAAAATTATTTAATCTCTCTGAAGTACAGTTTCCATGTTTAAAATGGGAATATTATTATCTACCAGAAACAAGTTTGTTGGATACTTAAATGTGATCATGCATATGAAATACTTCTGAGAGTGCCTGGCACAAAACAAGCATTCCATAACTATTATGTAATAATACTTACCTTTTAACTGGAAGAATATATGCCAACATGAGAGCTAATGAAAATCATCAATTATGTTTTGGAAACTGATAGCTTTATTTTTCACTTTATAACTTCAGTTTTTATTCTCTGAGCTATTGTGAAAGAAATTATATACATCATTACATTTCATCTTGAACTGCCTCCAATTTGCATCTTTACAAAAAGAAGAGCACATATACTGTCACAATAACATCACCACATCTGAAAATAAAATCTTCTTAATGCCATCCAGTCCTCAGTCCCAAGTCCCCTATCAAACTTTGCCATTTGTCCCCAAATGTTTTTTCACAATATGTTTGTCTAGTAAGCGATTTTAAATGGAAAAATACTTGCTGAGTTGCTTTCCGTATAATTTAAATATCATTTGGCCATTTGAGCAATTAATTTCATACAAGTTGGCTAGTAGAACAGGGCAAATGTTAGACAAATGGAAAGGGCAAAGAAGAGACCTGGCTAGAACATTCTGTCAATCTGAACTGACAGCCAGAGCATGCTGTTCATGGCAATTGGTATTTTTGCAGTTGGAATCCAATGTCACAGGATGGGGAGTCATGCTTTTAGAATTGATTTCAGCAAGTTGACAATGAACAATAACACAAACCTGAGAACTGACATTATAGAACAGAGAATTCATGACTGTTTCTATAGAAAGAAACTGATCTGATAAATTATGCATTTAATGTTGCAGCTGGGTGATTTTGCCTTTCATCTCATGGAGTTCCAGTGTAGTGGGCATATGCAATTTGTGAACACCTTCAAATAGAGAGGAGATGTCCTGTGAGGTGAACAACAGGGGAGCACGAAAAGCAAGGTTACTTTTAAAAAAGTTAGTTTCTAACATTTTCTGTGTCATTGACTGTTATGATCCAACTAAAAGGATTCAGCACCAGGAAGATATGTGGATGCAAAGGAGTAAAACCGTAGTAAAGTCAGTGCAGTTTAAATTTTAGATCTTCTGTTAGAAAATGATAAGGCAAAGGGGTTGTTTTTTTGCTTAACAAACCTGAGTGTTGTTTGCTTTGATTTTTGAGCTGTTGACATATATTTCTACCACTTGTGGCTTTGTACTTTGTGAGAGACTCACAGCAATCAGAGAAAGGACCAACAAGAATAAAATTGAGCATTGGTTATTCAGTTTACGCTAGACTGAGGTTTTCCAAGATAGCCATTACTTGGAATGAATTTCCAAAAATTTTAAGGCTAAATTTGTTAGTCATCTCTTCCCCTCTCCTAATTCCCCATCACATGTGCACATACACTCACACTCACACAGTCCTTGTTAGAGATAATCTGACGGCTTCAGGAGCCATTAGTATGATTTACTTTGTCACAGGAAGCAATTGATTTCTTTTGAGTCTGGTGAGCTGGGGTCAAGCTGGAAGGAATGGTTTGAACCATTCCTTCTCACTGTCCTTCCCTGTTTCCATTCTTTCCTTGTTTCTTCTGCTCTATGGTTTTTCATTAAAAAATTTTTTTTCTGAATGATCATATTCATTATGTTTCAAATGTGTTAGGTTTTCTCCTTCAAAAATATAGTTAAGTCAAGAAATAATGAGGCACCTCTTCTACATCAAGCATGTTTATAGGCACTGGGGATCCAATAGTAAACAAGAGAGACTCACCTGCCCATCTTCATGGACCTTGAATCCTAGAGCAGGGAGGGAGAAAAGCACCAAGCAAAACCAATAGGTGAGAAGTATAACACGCAATGAAGAAAAATAAGTCAAGATGGAAGAAAGGGAGTTCTGGTGAAGTGGGAGTGGAGAGAGAAGCCCTTGCAGTTATCAACAGGGTAGATGGGGAAGGCTTTTCATGCTGGATGCCTTGTTTGGGGGCTCTATTTACTAGAGGAAAGGGACACTTTTTAAACAGCAGTTTACAACAAAATTACAACAAAAAAGAAAGTGAAACTGTAGAAGTTTCCCACACACCCTAACACAATACATGCATAGCCTTCCCAACGTATCATCATTCCATCACGGTATGGACATAGGTTTTCATCTCCTTTGGGTAAGGAGATATCAAGGAGTGTAATGGCCGAATCATATGAAAAGAGTGCATTTAGTTTTATAACAAATCACAAGACTGTCTTCCAAAGTAGCTCTTCTATTTTGCATTACCAGCAGCAACAAGTGATAGTTTCTATTGTTTCACATCCTTGCCAGTGTTTGGTGTCTTCAGTGTTTCAAATTTTGGCTGTTCCAATAGGTGTGTACGGGTATCTCATTGTTTTAATTGCATTTCCCTGATGAAATGCTCCCATATGATGTGGAGCATCTTAATGCTTATTTGTGTGTTTTATACACTTATTTTCCATCTGTATATCTTCTTTGGTGTGATGCTTGTTAAGGTCTTTCGCCCTATTTTCTCAGTTCATCAGTCCATGGTTTGTGTGTCAGGGAGAGGAGGAGTCAATTGGGACATTTTGTTTGAGATGCCTATTAAATGTACAAATGGTGATGCTGTGTAGAAAGTCTTGAACATTAGAGGCTGAGGTTCAGAGGTGAGTTCATGGGTAGTCATCAGTTTAAGAACTGTCAACGTAGCATCTCAAGCAATGAAGTTGAATGAGCTCACTAAATAAGTGAGTGCTGAGAAGAGGTCCAACGACACATCACTCTTTAAAGATTGTATGTATGCTATGAAAAGAACACAGAAGAGGAAGTGGGAGACATCACTGAGCTGAGAGTTAAACCAAGAAATGATGGTGACCTGGGAAGAAAGTGAAAAAAGCATTTCGAGAAAAAGAATGTGAGCTACAGGATCAAATGGAACTGATAGATCAAGTAAATAATGGCTGATATTTACCTTTAGTTTTTGGAATACAGGGTAATTGGCATCTTAACAAAAGCTGTCCTTTTATAGTGTTTGAGGAAAACCTATGTGGAGGGGGTTCAAGAGGGCATGAGGTGTGTGGAGATAAGGAATAGAAGATAAAAAGTGCAGGGAACTCTTTTGAGAAGTTTACCTTAAAGAAGAAAATGGGACAACTATGGAGATGGTGATCACTGCAGATGTTGACTGCAGCCATGAAATTAAAAGACGCTTACTCCTTGGAAGAAAAGTTATGGCCAACCTAGATAGCACATTCAAAAGCAGAGACATTACTTTGCAGACTAAGGTCCATCTAGTCAAGTCTGTGGTTTTTCCTGTGGTCATGTATGGATGTGAGAGTTGGACTGTGAAGAAGGCTGAGTGCTGAAGAATTGATGCTTTTGAACTGTGGTGTTGGAGAAGACTCTTGAGAGTCCCTTGGACTGCAAGGAGATCTAACCAGTCCATTCTGAAGGAGATCAGCCCTGGGATTTCTTTGGAAGGAATGATGCTAAAGCTGAAGCTCCAGTACTTTGGCCACCTCATGCGAAGAGTTGACTCATTGGAAAAGACTCTGATGCTGGGAGGAATTGGGGGCAGGAGGAGAAGGGGATGACCCAGGATCAGATGGCTGGATGGCATCACTGACTCGATGGACGTGAGTCTGAGTGAACTCCGGGAGATGGTGATGGACAGGGAGGCCTGGCGTGCTGCGATTTATGTGGTAGCAAAGAGTCGGACACGACTGAGTGACTGAACTGAACTGAATGGAGAGGGATGGGAGAACCAAGAGAATGCAGTCAAGTCTTCAGGTAGAGGAAACAGCAGCCTGTTCACATATAGAATGGCACAGTCACTAGGTAGGGAAAGTTGAAGCCTGAGAGACACAGGAGAAATTCTGGATTCAATAGATTAGAGGAAACAAGGCTGGCTCTCCCCTGGACGTCGGGTGGTTAAGACTCCACTTCCAATGCAAGGGGCTGTGTTTTGATCCCTGGTCAGGGAACTAAGACCCTGCATGCCTGGGGCAGAGTGAAAAATAAACAGATAGACAAACCAGCTAATTCTTTAAAAAAAAAACAAAAAACAAGAAGACTCAAGTTAGTATATAAATGAAAGATCTGACTTCAGTTAAAAGCACAGGCAAATCAGCCATAGTAATGAGAGAAGTGTTAGGGCACAGACATGGGCAGATGGGTAGACGTAAGGGTGTAAGTGGGCAGGTGTAATCTTCAGATTGCTTCCTTTCATCTAATGAAATAAGGTAATAGGGGAATTGATGCGAAGGTTTTGGGTGAGAAATAGGTATAGAAATGTCAGCAGAAGAGTGGCTTAATAAATGGACTAGAGAAATGCAGTATTTTAGCAGGTCAGTGTTAAGGAGCTACCTGATGGAAGACACAGTGGATTTAAGGTGGTTGTGATCTGCACACGCTGTCATGAACACGTTCTGTCATCTAAATGCAGGCCTAGAGTGGGTAAAGAGCTAGTGTTTGGGTTTTGCTAAGTGAATGTCATGAAACCAGAGAGGGGAATGATTATAATAACTGGCTAGGGATTTCAAGCTGGTGAATCGACTGAGTAAAGTGGAGAGGTCAGTGGGAGGCAGTGAAAACGTAATATGATCCAAGTATTATTGTTTTTTCTGGGGTTAAAGATTGTTGATGTTGGAGTACACCTTAGTTTCCTACTCTTGCTGTAACAAAACACAGACTTAGCAATTAAACACAAGACAAATTTATTGTGCTATGATCTTGGATGTTACAGTTTCAAAATATGTCTCATTGGTCTAAAATCAGGGTGATGGTAAGCTTGAGCTTCTTTCTGGAGGCTGTTGGAAAGAAAGAATCACCTTTTTGGGCCAGGTTCTGCCTTGTACGCATGTGTGTGTGTGAGTTGCTCAGTCATGTCTGACTTTGTGACCCCATGGACTGTAGCCCTCTAGGCTCCTCTGTCCATGAGATTCTCCAGGTAAGAATGCTGGAGTGGGTTGCCCTTCCCTTCTCCAGGGGATCTTCCCAACCCAGGGATGGAACCAGGGGCTCCTGCACTGCAGGCAGATTCTTTATATTTTCAAGCTATTTTCCAAACAAGTCTCCATTTTCTATCCTCACAACTGCTGACCTAGAGTACATACCCTCTTTTCATTATTTGCATGAGATATTAAAGGATTTTCTAAATGCCTTTACCTCTCTAGTCTCACTTCCAATTAACCAGCTTAGCTTGAGAAGAGTATGGATTCCAAAGTCAGATATTTCTAGCCTGCATACTGACTTTGAAGCTTATTGTTGGACAAGAAAAAAGATAATTAAAGCTTTAAGATTTTAAACTTTCCTCACCTGTCAAAATGGGATACAATAAAAATTACCTTCTTTACAAGATTATTGCTATAATTAAATGATAAGAACCTATCTCATTTAAGGTGTTAAATGATGTTCAATTAATGTTAGTTTCCTTCTTCCTCTTATATTTCTTGTGTAGTCTTCCTATAATGCAGATTTGATTATGGTATTCTACTGTGAAAAGTAATCTCAAATAGATTCTGCCTGACTTCAGAATAGAAAATAATTCTTTATCATGGCATAAACAGATTTCATGATCTGGCTATTAGTAGGAAAACCAATCAGTTCTGAACATCAAATTGGGAGAGATATAAAAGATAAGATTAAAAAAAGGCTTTGAATACTGAAAACCCAGTGAGACTTTTCAGGTGAAGTGAGTTACTCAGGCCCAGACACAAATCAAATTAAAACATCTTCTAATTCGGGTCTGTTGTCCCACCTGGTGTGGAGGTGGCCCACTAGGCTGAGAGATGGGTTTAAGGGTGAGAAAGCACAGGAACAGAATGAGGCCTAGGACAGGACTTTATGTGTGGTTACTGGCACGTGAAAGTCAAAGTAAGCAGAAGCCTGTTAGGACATTTTGGAGTTGACTTGTGTTGTCAATGAAACAGTGTCAACGAGAAAGAACCTCTGAATGTTCAAGCTATCAAACAAATTTCAGGCCACCAAGCTTATTCCAAGAGAAAATGAGCTGTGAAAACTGGACACCCCTGAAGGATGGCATTCTTCCGGTAGAGAGTGATGGCAAATGAAGAACCATCTGAGAAGTTTGCCTACATTCGTTCACTAGGTTGATCCTACAGGATTTCAGAATTGATGCAGTTTCAATACAACTCTGGTTCTTCCCTTCTTCAAATGAGCATATTTATTGTGGCTATTCTGTCCCTGCTCCATATTCTATATCCATATCCATATCTATATCTATATCTGGGCTGCCCCAGTGGCTCAGTGGTGAAGAATCCACCTGCAGTGTAGGAGATTTAGGTCGAACCCTGGGTCAAGAAGATCCTCTGGTGAAGGGAGTGGCTAACACCTGGAAAATCCCATGGATGGAGGAGCCTGGTTGGCTGCAGTCCATGGGGTCACTAAGTAGGACATGACTGAGCAACTTCACTTTCACTTTTCACTTTCATGCATTGGAGAAGGAAATGGCAACCCACTCCAGTGTTCTTGTCTGGAGAATCCCAGGGACGGGGGAGCCTGGTGGGCTGCCGTCTATGGGGTCGTACAGAGTCGGACATGACTGAAGCAACTTAGCAGCAGCAGCAGCAGCAGCAACACTCCAGTATTCTTGCCCAGAGAAGCCCATGGACAGAGGGGCATGGCAGGCTACAGTCCATAGGGTCACAGAGAGTCAGACATGACTGAAGTGACTGAGCATGCTTGTACATATCTGTATATATCATCCAAACGAATTTGTTTTCTTACTACGCATAGAATCATCAGGAACAGCATTTGCACTTGAGGACGGCACATCTCCTGGAGATTCTTGACTTTGGGTTAGAGGCAGTGACTGAATGAGACTCTGGCTCTATTCTTTTGGGGAGATGGCAAGGATATTCTCTATGTGGAGAGAGCAAAGACGTATTAAAAACACAGGAGTGTCAAAGACTGGTTAGTTTATAAACATTGATTTTACTTGGCAAACAGCTAGACATTACTCCTCAGCCTTTTTTGCAGCTGGGGCTGTATGTCTATTTTCTGCTCATAGCATTGAGGGTGGAAATGCCATCCACCACCGTCAGGCAGGCCCCTCACTTGATTCTCTCTCCTTTTGTCTTCTGGCCACTGCTCAGGGTCAGGAAGAAGCATTAAGGTCCCAGGATGTTGTCAAACCACTACATGGAAGAAAGCTTGAATGAGTGCCTGCAGCAGAGCCTTCTTGATAATCCTTATTACATGGTGGTACAAGCAAGAAGCAAACATTTACTATGATAAGCCACTGAATTTTTTCCCCCCATAAGGGTTAGCCTCCCCTGCCCAATACACTTGAATTCCAGAGCTGGAGACTTCCTAGCTCCCCTTAAAGTTAACTGTGGCCATATGCCTGTTGTTGTTATTGTTGCTGTTTAACTGTGTCCGATTCTTTGACTCTTTGCAGCCCCATGGATTGCAGCATGCCAGGCTCCCCTGTCTTTTACTATCTCCCGGAGTTTGCTCAAACTTATGTCTGCTGAGTTGGTGATGCTATCTAGCCATCTCATCCTCAGGATTCTCTGGTGGCGCAGTAGTAAAGAATCTGCCTGCCCATGCAGGAGATGCAAGAGATGTGGGTTTGATCTCTGGGTCGGGAAGATCCCCCGGAGGAGGAAATGGCAACCCACTCCAGTATTCTTGCCTGGAAAATTTCATGGACAGAGGAGCCTGGTGGGCTACAGTCCATGGGGTCGCAAAGAGTTGGGCATGATTGAGTGACTGGGCACATAGACCTTTTACATATGCCCCACATTAAACATTGGGGTGTAGGTATGTTTATGCCTTTTTCATCTAACAGATTAAATTTAAGTTCTGCCTCATTGAATTTTTCTCCCTTAGTCAGATGGGTGACTGTGTTCTAGCAAATGGAAGAGGAATAGATGCACAGTGTGTCATTTGCAGGCCAGTAGATGTGACCCTCCGAGATCTCTCACTCTGTTAGGAAGATGTAAGAAGTAATGGTACCTTAGGAGACAGCAGAGACTCTGAAGGAAGGAGCTTGCATTCCTGGATTACTGCCTGGAGAAAAGCCACATGTCAGCCAGAAATATCCACTTTATATGAGTGAGAGGCAAACTTTTGTTTCTATTTCTGTCCATCTTGAGTCTTTTTGTAATAGCACATAGCATTTATTCTAAGTAATAAATGGGCCATTTTCCTTTATATTTCCATTGACTGCATGTTAGTCAGTTGGCTATATCTCTCCTTGACTTCTCCACCTGGAAATTCCTATCCAGTCTTAAACCTGTCTCAAATCTCAATTGCTCTCTACATTTTTCTTAATTCCCTGAGCAGTCATTTACTCTCTTCTCTAGATTAATCAAGAATTTTTGTATATCTATATGATTGTCTTTACATTATTCATTTATAATTATCAATTTGCACAGAAGTCTTCTCTTCTTGACACTTAAACCATACAGGGAAGGAGTTTATATTTCTCTGTTTCTACCATGCCTCAGACAGAACAGATGGTTTCAAAATAAACAAAATTATTTGCATTGAGATATATTGTCATCTTATATAGTTAAAGATATGAAAATGTTTTATGGGTAGTGAATATATATTGAAGAAATATCAAACTAAAAATATAGTTTAAAGTAAACCTCATTAAAGCAGATCCAGCTTTGGAATAATAGAACACATCACCCATCTGTCTACGTCAGTTGGACATTATTGGAATCCTAATAATGCCATAACCCTGATGGAAAGGAACAGAAGATACTCTAATGGAGAGTTATATTCCCAGTCCTCTGAGGTTAAGAAGGGATTTAATTATTCCTACACTAACCTATCAATTATTCACAACCCCAGTGATCTGAGTGCCCAATCTCCACTCTATCAGAGTAAGGTATCAGGCCTCTTCTGGGCACGTGCTGTGTCTGGGTTGTTCAGATGTCAGTTTAGACTTTTCTTTTATGTCCAAATAGAAACTTTTATCTGTCAAATAAATTCCAGATGTGAGAGAAAGCCATTTGGGAGAAAGGTAATAATATTTAATTTCAGATCTGATATAAATGAACAGAAAGCAACTTATACACAAAGCTCAGTTTCCATTGGATTGGTTCAGGTATGACTTATATGATTTCCTCAGTCATCTCCTTAAAGTTTTAAATTTTTACCTTAGTAGTTAAAATACCAAGAGTATGAATCAGATATATCTACAATGACTGAATTCTCAAAACTTTTGTTTTCATTATAGCATATTGTATGCATATTGTATGTAGTGAAAAGACCATAGATTTATTTATTTTTATTTTTTATTTTTAAAAATTTATTATTATTATTTTACTTTACAATATTGTATTGGTTTTGCCACATATCAACATGAATCTGCCACGAGTGTCCCTGTGTTCCCATCCCGACCCCCCTCCCACCTCCCCCTCCACACCATCCCTCTGGGTCATCCCAGTGCACCAGCCGCAAGCATCCTGCACCCTGCATCAAACCTAGACTGGTGATTCATTTCTTATATGATATTTATACATGTTTCAGTGCCATTCGCCCAAATAATCCCACCCTTTCTCTCTCCCACAGAGTCCAAAAGACTGTTCTGTACATCTGTGTCTCTTTTGCTGTTTTGCATACAGGTTTATCATTACCATCTTTCTAAACTCCATATATATGTGTTAGTATACTGTATTGGTGTTTTTCTTTCTGGCTTACTTCACTCTGTATAATCGGCTCCAGTTTCATCCACCTCATTAGAACTGATTCAAATGTATTCTTTTTAATGGCTGAGTAGTACTCCATTGTATATACGTACCACAGCTTTCTTATCCATTCATCTGCTGATGGACATCTAGGTTGCTTCCATGTCCTGGCTATTATAAACAGTGCTGTGATGAACATTGGGGTACATGTGTCTCTTTCAAGACCATAGATTTAAAAGAAATAGCTCATCGGTTCTGGATGGAAAACACTTTAGAGAAAATGTTATCATCAGATCGATTCTGTTTATATTTCTTGGTAACATGATGGGGTTTGATAACCAAAAGGCAAATAAGATGGATCCAAATGCCATGAACTTAATAGTCAAGGCCTCTTATTTTTAATGTTTGCATCATTTTGTGCATCCTTTACTAACACGTGGAGTAAAGCTATTAAGTTCTCCCTAGATTACCTTTTGGAGACGGCAATGGCACCCCACTCCAGTACTCTTGCCTGGAAAATCCCATGGACGGAGGAGCCTGGTGGGCTGCTGTCCATGGGGTCACGAAGAGTCGGACATGACCGAGCAACTTCACTTTCACTTTTCACTTTCATGCATTGGAGAAGAAAATGGCAACCCACTCCAGCGTTCTTGCCTGGAGAATCCCAGGGACGGCGGAGCCTGGTGGGCTGCTGTCTCTGGGGTCGCACAGAGTCGGACACGACTGAAAGTGACTTAGCAGCAGCAGCAGCTGATTACCTTTAAATGACAACACCAGATATTCCTTGTATTTGTGAACAAGTTAATAGATGCCTGACCCTGTTTATGTCGAGTTGCCTGTATCCTTCGTATACACAATTAACTTCTTACAAGATTTAACTATTGAATTTCACATGGTATTTTGAAATGTTACCATTTTAAGCAAAAATAAACTTAAAGAATGAGATTAGCTGAGTCACATACTTATTACAATAAGATAATAAAACATGCCTCTAGAATTACAATTTCCCAGCCTACACTATTGCCTATGGTCTGCAATTGAATATATAGAGAATGCAAGCAGATGGAGGTGAAAAGAATATACTGTTACTTGGAGTTAAAGCCATCTGTTGCTACTAAATAAGAAGTCTTTACTTTGTCTCTCCTCATTTTCTTTTAACAAACAACTGGAAATAGTGGAACACCATCAGAGTTTTCTGTTTGTTATTTCCCTGTCTTGTTGCTGTGGGCGAGTTAGACCATGATTCACTATTGTAGGGAATAAAGATAGATTTTTTAAAAATAATTTTCAAAATGTTAATGTGGCTTTAAAAGCTGATAAGACAACCATGCTTACATTCAACATAAAAGCACACTATTTCTGGTTTAAAGATATCAATGCACCAACTATCTAGGTTTTTAACTAATGTCCTCTGTACTTTATACCAGTTAAAAAGAAAGAGAGACTGTTTTTCCACTTGTGAGAGGATTACCAAAGAATCATTCTGAATTCTCTGATGTAAGATAGAAATCCAGACAGGTAGATGTTAGTATGAAATTCCACAGCCCAAATTTCACATTCTCTTTGATCCCTTAATCATTTGTATTCATCTTTGAAGTTTTTGACTCATGATCTGTTCTAGCACAGTAGGTCTAAACTTCCCCTTCTCCAGTTTGTCCCTTATCATTAGGACACCAGGAACCACAAACTTAACAACTGTTAACTCACCTCTTAATATTTCTGTCTGTCCTCACTCTTCCAAAAACTTTGATATATAACATAATCTTCTCCTAGCTCAGAGCACCTTTGCTTAGGAACTGAAGTCATACCTGAGTCCTCCTTCCCTTCTTATTCATCTTCCTTTACTTCACCCAGTCAGTCCTAGAGCCTTCTTTAGCTCCTAAGTATCTCTCACATAAATTCTCTCAGTACCACTCTGATTGTCAAAGATTTGATTCAGGATCTTATTATCTGTTTTCTAGAACCAGCCTCCTAACTGGACTTACTTTGTTTAGTCTCTCTCCTTTCTAATTTTATTTCTTCCTTTTCCTCAAACTTGAGTTTCTGAAACACATTTGATCTTTTCATTATTCTGATTGAAACACTATTAAATCCTTATTATGTGCACCACAGTGAAGATGTCATAACTTGACTTACGAGGTCCTTCATAAGGTGGCTCCACATTGGCGGTATCATACTCCTATCATTATCTTAGGTTCCAGACACACAGGATCACCACTATTCCAAGGACATCCCATCCTCAGCCATGTCCTGATGACCTTCCTGGAACGGAAGATTAGTTCTCCAAGCCAGGCTTCAGCAATATGTGAACTGAAAATTTCCTGATGTTCAAGCTGGTTTTAGAAAAAGCAGAGGAACCAGAGATAAAATTGCCAACATCTGCTGGATTATGGAAAAAGCAAGAGAGTTCCAGAAAAACGTCTATTTCTGCTTTATTGACTACGCCAAAGCCTTTGACTGTGTGGATCACAATAAACTGTGGAAAATTCTGAAAGAGATGGGAATACCAGACCACCTGTCCTGCCTCTTGAGTAATCTGTATGCAGGTCAGGAAGCAACAGTGAGAACTGGACATGGAACAACAGACTGGTTCCACATAAGAAAAGGAGTACGTCAAGGCTGTATATTGTCACCCTGCTTATTTAACTTATATGCAGAGTACATCATGAGAAACACTGGACTGGAAGAAACACAAGCTGGAATCAAGATTGCCGGGAGAAATATCAATAACCTCAGATATGTAGATGACACCACCCTTATGGCAGAAAGTGAAGAGGAACTAAAAGGCCTCTTGATGAAAGTGAAAGTGGAGAGTGAAAAAGTTGGCTTAAAGATCAACATTCAGAAAACGAAGATCATGGCATCCAGTCCCATCACTTCATGGGAAATAGATGGGGAAACAGTGGAAACAGTGTCAGACTTTATTTTTGGGGGCTCCAAAATACTGCAGATGCTGCCTGCAGCCATGAAATTAAAAGACGCTTACTCCTTTGAAGGAAAGTTATGACCAACCTAGACAATATATTCAAAAACAGAGCCATTACTTTGCTGACTAAGGTCCATCTAGTCAAGGCTATGGTTTTTCCAGTAGTCATGTATGGATGTGAGAGTTGGACTGTGAAGAAGGCTGAGCGCCGAAGAATTGATGCTTTTGAACTGTGGTGTTGGAGAAGACTCTTGAGAGTCCCTTAGACAGCAAGGAGATCCAACCTGTCCATTCTGAAGGAGATCAGCCCTGAGATTTCTTTGGAAGGAATGATGCTAAAGCTGAAACTCCAGTACTTTGGCCACCTCATGCAAAGAGTTGACTCATTGGAAAAGACTCTGATGCTGGGAGGGACTGAGGGCAGGAGGAGAAGGGGACAACAGAGGATGAGATGGCTGGATGGTATCACTGACTCGATGGACATTAGTCTGAGTGAACTCCGGGAGTTGGTGATGGACAGGGAGGCCTGGCGTGCTGTGATTCGTGGGGTCACAAAGAGTCAGACATGACTGAGTGACTGAACTGAACTGATAGCGCAGTGTTGAAGGTCATAGATTTTGGAATCAGCTTAAACAGGCCTGATTCGCTGCTCTACAATTTGCTGTCCATGAAGCCTGGCCAAGTTAGCTAAAATTACTAAGCCCAAGTTTTAGTATCTCATCTATAAAATAGGGATAATAACCCCTACTTCTCTGGGCTGACATGAAGATTATATACACCACCTTATATAAAGTACTTAGCATAATGAAAAACAGCAAATACCCCATAAATAGTAGTCATTATTCCATTACTGCTACTGCTGCTATCGCCACTATTACTATTCCTACTACTGCAGTTGTTTTTGCCTTTTTTTGCTAAGATAGTTTTTGAAATTCTCAGTGACAGAGACCTGTTTTCCTGAGCTTGTTCTTTATTGTTAGAAACAGCTGAAAACATTTTAATTATTTTAAAATAAGTGATTGCATTTTATAATACTATTTTGACCATTTGATTATGACAGTGTTCTAATATTCCAGTTCAAGTCATTGACCTTGAAAACAGTTTCAGCAGAGGAGTTGAAAAGTGCTTAGAGAAATATCAGTATCATGAAGTGGTTGTATGGTTAGGACTACTATGTAATTAATTATCCAATCACTTTTCTGAATGAAAGAGGCATTATTACTAATTATGGAGACTAGAGAGATAAACAGGCTTCCCTGATAGCTCAGCTGGTAAAGAATCCTCCTGCAATGCAGGAGACCCTGGTTTGATTCCTGGGTCTGGAAGATCTGCTGGAGAAGGGATAGGCTACCCACCCCAGTATTCTTGAGCTTCCCTTGTGGCTCAGCCAGTAAAGAATCCATCTGCAATTGGGAGATCTGGGTTCTACCTCTGGGTTGGGAAGATCCCGTGGAGAAAGGAAAAGCTATTCAGTCCAGTATTCTGGCCTAGAGAATTCCATGGGCTGTATAGTCCACAGGGTCGCAAAGAGTTGGACACGATGGAGTGACTTTCACTTTCAAGGATAGTCCCTGGAAAAGTGCTCCTCTCCTCCTAAGTTATTTTACTTATTTTCTCTTAAGTGAGCTGCAAAGGCTTGGGTTGCAGAAAATTAAGCTTGAAGCACCAAATATTATATCAATGACATATAAACGTCAAATGATATATTATTTAACACAAAAAGCCTCCACCTAATCAGTCACTGTCTTTTGGATAAAGCTAAATTTGCCTTGGCTGGATTTTATGATGTGTATGACATATGTAAACAAAATCCATTAAAATGGTAATTGTCAGATATTTATTCATTGAGAATTTAATTTTGATGAAGGAGAACAGTAGTTTGAATAATTTTACAAATGTGATAAGGACAAAGTTGCTCATATGCCCAGATACCAATCAGCTTCTTTGGGCTATTGAGACAATAGAGAAATTTCAGAGTTTTTTATAACATTTGCATGAAGACAAGAAGATACCTGTCAAGGTAAAGGTGAGATTGTGTGTTCTTTGAAAGAAATAAAATGACAGATATGAGAATACTAAATAAACACAATGTTGAAAGATTGTCGTCACTATTGGGGAGATCCTAAAGAAGAATCCTCTTTTCTCTTTGACATCTATACATATTTCACAACTGTTTCCAAGAAAAGAGACACAAAGATTGTTTCTCCAGTTTGTTTAGCTGGCAATCAGTAATTTGTACTTCAACAGGGAAACAGAATGGAAGCAAAGTGCTTTGTCTGCTAAAGGAATATATTTCTGAGAGTATTCACCTGCTGAGAACCTCGCACATATTTTAATAATTTGGGGCTGTCAGTCTCCTATCTTAAGAATTATTATTCTCAGCTTTCTTACATGCTCATTAGGTGTGTACTATGTGTAGAATACTTTGCTAAGCACTGAGATTATACAAGTTTGTAAAACAGAGTTTCTTCCATGAAGATATTGATTGGGTGGTGACCTTATCTGCTGTATAGTATGATCACACTCGCTCAGCCATTAAACACAGCTTCACAGAGGAAAGACTCAATCTGTGTGCCAGAGTTAAATAGGCTCATTCAGTGGGGCTTTCCTGGTGACTCAGATGGTAAAGAACATGCCTGCAGTGTGGGAGACCCAGGTTTGATCCCTGGGTTGGGAAGATTCCCTTGGGTAGGGAAGGGCCACCCAAACCCAGTCCAGTATGCTTGCCCAGAGAATTCCATGGACAAAGGAGCCTGTTGGGCTGCAGTTCATGGTGTTGCAAAGAGTCGGAGCTGACTAACACAAGCACAAGCAGTGTTTATACTTGCTTTTTTTCCCTTGCTTTTCCAAGTCCTACTCCTTGGCTTCTATTTCTAAACCCTAATCTAGGACCCTTTGGCTCATGTCACTTTATAACTTTGTCCTCACATCTTCATCTAGAGTAGCCTCACATAGTCACTCTTTGAAAACCGCTGGGTTTGGTCTTAATGTGTCACATTGCCCTGGAATTCACTTAGGATCTACCTGATGAGAGGGGCTGGCATTTCTAGAAATATGTTACTTATAGCCATAGAGTATCACACACAGAATAAATTTGTCAGAAATACATGCAAATATGCATAAAATCTGGATAGATGTGATAAATTTATTTAAAAACATTTATTCAGTGTCTACAATGCATCCAGCATTAGTGAAAGTGCTTTGGCTAGAGCAATCAAAAGAGCAATAATATAAAGAAAACAGCACTGGCTTCTTTGCCAAAAGAATAAAAGCAATAACATACCTGTTCTCGTGCTGCTTATATTTCACTGCATGTGTCATGTAATATGTCAAATAGTAATAAATGTTCGGTAGGAAAATAAAGCAGAATAAGGAAGCTAGGGTAAGAATTGAAGGCACTATTTTTAACAGGAAAAACTCAAAATCACTCCAGTAAGGTGCTATTTGTGCAGAGTCATGAAGGAAATAAAGAGCTGAAGATAGATAAGGGAAGAGAATTCCAAATAAAGAAAATTCCAACTTCAAAGGCCCCAAGTTGAGAGTTCTTGGAGTTTACAAAGAATGCTAAAATGGAGTTAGAGCTCAATGAATAATGAGTGTATAAAGAAATATGATGAGAGAGGTTGGCAGAGGCAGATTACGGAGAGCAAAGGCCATGTTGAGAATTTTGGGCCTTATTCTGTGAGATGCAAATGAATATTTTTAAGGCACATTTGTAAAGAGATTTTCATTTGATTTAATAAGGTTTAGAATAATTTTAAATTAAATTTTCAAATTAAAATCACTTGCAGAAAAATGTAAGAAGATCTGAAAACACTGGCCCTGCTTTTTCAAAGCAAATATTGATTGATTTGTGTAGTCCCCTTAAGATGGGGCACAAGCCCTCCAGATCGTCACAGTTCCTGTCACTTCTTATTTTTCTTACACCTGACTCTGTGTCACTAATTTATATTGCCTTTCTGGACTCTTTAGGAACTTGAGTTTTGACCCTTGGAAAGTGAATGTAAGATGAAGTGTGTCTTTCTAAGCAAAGACTGGTACAGCCAATCAATAAAAATTCAAAGATTAACATACAGTCTATTGGTAAAGACCTTGGCTCCTATAAATGAATATTTTTATTTATTCTAACAAAGTCAAAACCTCATCAGTTTTCTTTTCTGTCTGAGAATTGCAGAGTCTGAGATTGGAGCTTCCTGTCAAAGAACAAAGAAAAATCAGTAGTTTATTAGGAAAGAAAGAGAGAGAGCTTTTATTAGCCTCCAGATTTCACGGAGAACATTATGCCAGTGAAAGAACAAGGGAAAAATGTAGACAGAAGCATGCCTCAGTTCAGTTCAGTTCAGTCACTCAGTCATGTCCCACTCTTTGCATGTCCATCTAGGGGCATGCCTGGACCCAGTTTATTTGCATAGAACCTGAATGACTATTACAATTCTCAAAGCTAGTGTTCTCTTTGTAATTTTACTATTGACTATTATATTATCTCCTCTGTGTTTCCCTCTAGCTGTTTCAGAGAAAGAAAAGTAGAGAAGGGACAGGGAAATAGCATTCCTTTATGTAATGGCCTTAGAGAAAATGTCCTTTGGGAGAAGAATAGTTGCAGAGAAGAAGGAAGCAGAAAGATGTGGGCCAGATGAATGGGGATTTGGAAGTCAGTGTGGGGTGTTCATCATGGCAGGAGGCTCTGCATGGTATTATACATAATCAACAATAAGAATACTCTTGCTGATACCATGCCTGAACTAGGTTCCTGAGATTCTCTTGTGGAGGTGAAAGGTCCTGGAGTGTGGACCAAGAGTTAAATGATGCCAGCTGTGAAGATTATGGGGCAGCAGGACAGTGTGCTTATATTCTGTGAAGTCAAATATTTGGTATTAAAATTGCATCGTCTGAAGTTTAGTAAAAGATACAATTCTTCCACCAAATACGATGCAAGGAAATAGATGTCCTCTGATATCTTTAAATTTAAAGCAGTGGATTAAAAAACAAGTTTCTTTAGAGCCTGAAGAAGTGAATTTTTTTTAAGGAAAAGTAAATAACAGTTAGTTGGGGAAGGAAGGGGAAAAATATAACCTTCAAATTATATCTTGTTGAACTCAGAATGTACCCTTGTATAGATTTAACAGAGCTGTTCTATTCCTTGTGAACTAACAAGAGTGTTTGTGCAGATTTGCTTAGGAACTTTCCAAGAACATAGTTGAAGATGCTCCATGATTTTTGCTAATTTTCTGCCTTTTTGTTTCCTTCTTTGGTTCTATCTTCTAATCTTTTTTTTTTCTTATTCTTTTCATCACTTTGTTTTAGAAAGTAGACACTGGTAAAGGGAGTAATTTGGCAAATGTGTTGATAGAGCAAAAATGTGTTATTGAGAAAAGACAATTTCTCTGTTCTTTTCTCTTCATCTTGTCTTTTATATTAGGTTGAACGTTAAGAAAGCACAGATACTGAATGCTTTTGACTTGGGGAAAAAAAAGGGGAAATGCATATGGTTCAACCTGTTCCAAAGTTTATCATGTTACTTTTCTACCCAGGACACTTTCAATGACTTCCCATCGCAGATATCGTAAAATCCAGGGTCCATAACCTGGGTATTCAAGAGGTTTCACAGTCTGGGCACAGCATTGTCTACCACAGATTCACTGATCTAGTCAATTCATCCCAACTCAAGGCCCATTTCTTTCAGAAGCTTTCACAGTTCAATGTAGAAACCAGTTCCCTTCCCCTAACCCTCTGGCGCTGTATGTGCACATAGGCCATGGTATACAATGTGTAGTTAAATGAGAGCTGACTTTTTCATGTTGCAAATACTCTGTATAATGTTATTGGGATCCCCAAACACATTCAAAGTTACTTATGAACGGAAACCATTTTTGGAACCCATTTTTATATCTCTTCATCTATTCTAATACCTTAGAGCACAGTAGGTATTTGACCACTATTTTAAAAGAATGTATAGATGTTTAGGTAGCAGTTTGTTAAAGGCTGAGAATTCTGCCCAAACTAATATACACTGGGGAGATGAAAAGCGTGGAAGCTATGAATTCTGAAGTTTCTCTTGTTAATTTATGCTTTGTGGATACATTAGGAGAAGATATTTAAAGCTCCTTTCCTTTCTTCAAATCTGGATTCCCGATTTCAAATTTAGTTGTTTCTTCCCAGTGACCTTATTAAGTGCAAGAAAATTGTGGTAAATGTGTGAGAGGCAAACATGTTTCACGAGCATCTCAGACAGTGTACCCGCACCAGCCAAAGAATCCCTTTCCATGAAAAATGCTCACTGTCTCAAAGGAGAAAATTAAACCACATCTCACTCAAAACAGGAGCTCAGGGAAGGAGGCTCTGCGGGAGAGTTAATTTTCGGCAACCCGTCGGCTGATTTTCTGCATGTGACAGCAGGGCTGTCACAGGGGTACAGTGGCTGCCGTGCGGCAGGAGGGACGGCTGTGGAGCCGGCAGAAGCCCCCGCGTGCGGCTGGCAGGGGCTGTCTCCCGGCAGCTGGCAGCACCAGGAGGCAGCAGCGGTGGGCGTGGGGCTGGCAGGAGCACAGGCATGCAGCTGGCAGCAGAGGCTATGGAGCAGGAACCTGGCGGAACTGCTGTCAGCCCTGCAAACCAGGCATCAACCCTGCTTAGCGTTCTCTGAGAAATCAAGGGTCGAGGCCACCTGATTCTAAATACAGTCAGCCGGACCACATGAACTGGCAGAGTCGAACATCTCGCGTCTGTGTCTGTGTCTGTGTCTGTGTCTGTGTCTCTTGTCTTCTTCATGAATACCCGTAACTGGTTATGTCATCTGGGCCTGTTTTCTTCCGTGGAAACCCGAAGCAGTAGTAGCCTAAAGATATTCTGCACCAATAGAGACTCTTCAATCCAGCCCTGTATATGCCTAATTAAAAGTTGTCTTAACCAGTAATGAGCTTCCATGATAGCTCAGTTGGTAAAGAATCTGCCTGCAATGCAGGAGACCCTGGTTCGACTTCTGGGTCAGGAAGATCTGCTGGAGAAGGGAAAGGCTACCCACTCCAGTATTCTGGCCTAAAGGATTCCATGGACTGTATAGTCCACGGGGCTGCAAAAAGCCGGACACGACTGAGCGACTTTCACTTCACTTCATTTAACCAGTAATAAGCTAAAGAAGCATCAGGTTCTTGGAACCAAGATTTAGGACAGCAATACTCATTTTTATAGAAACAGGTTGTAATCCAGTATTAAAGAAAGGTCAACTTTACTGGCAATCCATGTTTGTGTTTTGCAATTGTTTTAATCTAAAGTACATCCAAAAGAAAGAACATTAGGACAGCCAAGGTTAGAACTGGGCTGTAGTGTTCTGGAAAACACACACACACACATGCACGCGCACACACACACACCTCCACCACCACCACCACATAAACTGAATGTATCCAACTGAGTTACAAAATGATGTTAACTGATAAAGCAAGATTCAGATCAGTAGTACTATATAAAGGCTGAGCAAAAACTTAGTTATGAATGTGTTGCTATATTATGCTTGATACTACATCTTCAAAAATTAATTTTCATCATTTCCTTGTGGCAATGTGGTATGAATTAATAATTCTTATGTTGAAGGTCATCACAAATAAAATATTTGAGAACAGACCATAGGGTTTAAGGAAATGAAAAATGTTACTCTGAAAGATGACTGCAGCACCATTTTTGAAAGAATAATATTCCTTCTTTCTTCCATTATTTTACTATTTCCCTAGATTTTTTCATGTATTTGATGTCACCCTACTCTTTAAACAAAATTTCAACCTCTCTATTTTTGATAGTACCACTTAACCACATTTTCAGTAGTTAGCACCTCCTGGTAGTATAGTGATGAGAAGCAAAGATTTTGATATATGCATGTGATGGATAGGAATGTGGGGTACATTTTGCAAAAAGGAATATTTTTCCCATTTCTGGCCCTATTGGCAATTGGAGTCACTTTAGATAAGTCTTGTTTTAGATAAGCTCGTGTTTCAATTTATTCCCCAAGAACATGAGGGTTAATGTAACATAACATCCCTCTGCTATAGTCTTAAGAACTGATAATACCTAAAATTATAATTTGCAAATTGCTGTGAAGTCATTAAAACTGGAGACTTTATATAATTAAATAGTCAACTTTTTCTAGCACTTTTCTCACCATCCAATAATTGGCTAGAAGCTTTTCACTGCATTCAACTTAATCTAGCATTTTGATTAGTGTATCAGTTACAACACTGAATAGATGAATGTACCTATTTTAGTTTCTATTTACCAATTCTTTGTCTGTGTACATGATGCAGGGGTTTCTCAGGTGGCACAGTGATAAAGAATCTGTCTGCCAGTGCAGGAGTTGCAGGAGACACAGGTTTGATCCCTGGGTCGGGAAGATCCCCTGGAGGAGGAGATGGCAACTCACTCCGGAATTCTTGCCTGGGAACTCCCATGGCCAGGGGCACCTGGCTGGCTACAGTCCATGGGATCACAGAGTCAGGCGGGAGCCAGCACGCAGAGTAGCCGCAGCAGCACATGACAGAAGGATTCTGCAGACAATGTGGAAGTGTTTCCCAGATGTCAACTGCTCACAGTCATTTTTCCTAGGCAATTTAATTTTCTTCTATGTCTCAGGAAGTCCTAAGCAAGCTCACTACTGAATGTTAATTTATAATTCTGCAGGATATATTTTTTCCTTCTAATTGTAGAGGCAAGGTTTCCCAACATTACTATTTTGGAAAAAGAAATTGCTCTCTGAAACTAAGTTGTGATTATTAAATAGTTCTCTGTTATGTTTTTTTCTTTTCTCTTTGCAAATTGGAAAAAAAATATACCCATTGTTTAGCTTTTGATTAAGTCATAAGACTATTTTTTGTTTGCAGGATGGGTAAAACTGTTCTTATTTGAACCCAGGATCAAGATTACACAAGGACATTCATGAGACTGTCATGACGAGGGGTCTGGGAGTCCTGGGCTGAAAACCCATCTTGTCTTCTTAGCAGCATCTGCCTCTGAGAATTCTAAACTTCAACTGAGACATGTTTGTTCATTGACAAAATGGAAGTACTAATAGGAGGCCCACCTAGGGTCATGGTGAGGGTTCAACATATGTGTGTCAGGGAAGGACTTGGCTTAGAACATCCCAAACAATGGCACACAAAAGGACTGGTCAGCCGCCCTGGGAACTGCATCCTTCTCCTCTCAGCTTATTCCTAATCCCCCTGTGACCGTACCTGGCTTTTCTCTTTAGGAATACCAGTTTCATTTTTCTCAGCTGATGCAGACTGCTCTTCAGTATTTCTGGGAATAATAGTTTCTAGGGAGGCAATTCTCTGAAAAATAAAATGAAAGTAAGAAAACCAATAAAAATCAGAACAGATAAGACAAGTTTATGGATAAAAATAAAAGCTATTACAAGGGATCTGCTTTGTTTCTCAGGATATTGACACCTACATTTTTTAAACATGACTTAGCTACACTAAAGAGAAAATCTAAACAGACCTCTATGAGGCAAATTGCAAACTTCTCACTAATTGCACTACGTGCTAAGTTGCTTCAGTCATGTCCAACTCTTTGTGACCCTATGGACTGCAGCCCACCAAGCTCCTCTGTCCGTGGGATTCTCCAGGTAATACTAGACTGGGTTGCCATGCCCTCCTCCAGGGGATCTTCCCAACTCAGGGATCAAACCTACATCTCTTACGTTTCCTGCCTGGGCAGGCGGGTTCTTTACCACTTGCACCATTTGGGAAGCTGCCAAACACACCTTCCCTGACTGGGTGTTGAACCCAGGCCACAGTGGCCAAATCCTAGCCACTAGACCACCAGGGAACTGTGAGATTGCATTACAGTTAAATCCAAATGTCATCATGTACCTGTGTCTCATGCCCTGTGTGCTAGGCATTCAGTAGCAAGGAGACTATGCTATAGAATGCTAAGGCCCATCTCCTGCTATATTGCCGCTTGCAGTGAAGTGGTAGAGTCCGATGTGAGTCACGTAATTACGACTGTGACAAGTAGGAAAGGGAAAACACGATTTAATATGGGACCAGAGTAAGGGAATTCATCCTGATTTGATAAGGTCATAAATTCTCTCTGGAGTAGAGAATATAGAATTTCAACCCTAAGTTGAACCCTCAGTTGCATCAGAGATAATGTTCTCTGCTGGGCTTCCCTCATGGCTCAGCTGGTAAAGAATCTGCCTGCGATGCGGGAGACCAGGTTCCATCCCTGGGTTGGAAAGATCCCCTGGAAAAGGGAATGGCTACCCACTCCAGTATTCTAGCCTGGAGAATTCTGTGGACTGTATGGACTGTAAAATCCATGGGATTGCAAAGAGTCAGACATGACTGAGCAGCTTTCACTTTCCTTGCTAGTAAAGTACTTTTGCAGGGTCTTTATTTTCAAGAATTGTTTGTTTGTTTGTTTTTCCAATTTCCTGATGTTATAGCTAGAGAGTATTGGGTTCTTTTTTTCTCCTTTGCTATATGTAACTTAACAATAACTATAATTTGGTGAATACTTCCTATTGGTTAATATTGTAGATTCTTTACAGGACTTTTCTAACAATTTTTATTGGGGTATAGTTGCTTTGCAATATTGTGTCAGTTTCTGCTGTAGAGTGAAGTGAATCAGCCATATGCATACATATATCCCCTCTTTTGGGGTTTCCTTTCCCTTTAGGTCACCACAGAGCATTGAGTAGAGTTCTAGATGCTCAATGTCACTATTTATAAATTAAAACTGAAGTGGGTAGCCGTTCCCTTTTCCAGGGGATCTTCCCAACCCAGGGGTAGAATCCAGGTCTCCCACATTGCAGGCAGATTCTTTACCAGCTGAGCTACCAGGGAAGCCCAGCAAAACACATTATCTCTGATGCAACTGGTCTCTTTGTTAGGGTTGAAATTCTATACCTTTTACTCTAGAGAGAATTTATGACTAAATCAAACATGGTATCACGTCACACAAGACAGAATGGCTACCATCAAAAAATCTACAAACAATAAATATTGGAGACGATGTGGAGAAAAGGGAACCCTCATACACTGTTGGGGCTTCCCTTGTGACTCAGCTGGTAAATAATCCACCTGCAATGTGGGAGACCTAGGTTTGATCCCTGAGTTGGGAAGATCCCATGGAGAAGGGAAAGGCTACCCATTCCAGTATTCTGGCCTAGAGAATTCCATGGACTATGTAGTCCATGGGGTCACAAAGAGTCGGACAGGGCTGAGCAACTTTCATACACTTTCATACACTGTTGGTGGGAATGTAAACTGATGCAACTTTATAAGATATTGATACAACTCTGTGAAGTGCTCTTTGCTTTTGGTAGATATAGAAACTGTGAGAGGTACAGAACTGAAGTAGCATTTTCCAGGTCAAATGAGCAGGAAGTGATGGAGTTGAAAGATGGATTTGCAGGTCTGATGTCTCCAACGCTGACAAGCTTTCTAATTCTCAGGGCAATAGAATCCAAGGCAGAGCAAGTATGTTCATTAGCAGGAGGCTGGTATTGCATTTGCTCTTCTTGATTTCAAAGTGTGTCCACATATCTTTAATGATGCGTCTAATCAAGATTTGCATGTGCGTGTGTGTGCTTAGTAGCTCAGTCAAGTCCCACTCTGACACCACGGGCTGTAGCCCACCAGGCTCCTCTCTCCTGGAATTCTCCAGGCAAGAATACTGAAGTAGGTTGCCATTTCCTACTCTAGGGGATAATCCTGATCCAGGGTTCAAACCCATGTCTCCTGTATTGGCAGGTGGATTCTTTGTGGCTAAGCCACCAGGGAAGCCCCTGAAGATTTCCATAGACCAGGTATATTTAGCTCTCAGATGAAACCAATTGTTGAGTTGTCGCTGAATCAAAAGATGAGAGTGTGAGCTCACAAGGAGGGACATTGTGTGATTTGTTTATTGTAAACTAAAGACTCTGATGCTGGGAGGAATTGGGGGCAGGAGGAGAAGGGGACGACCCAGGATGAGATGGCTGGATGGCATCACTGACCTGGTGGATGTGAGTCTGAGTGAACTCTGGGAGTTGGTGATGGACAGGGAGGCCTGGCGTGCTGGATTCATGGGGTCACAATGAGTCGGACACGACTGAGCGACTGAACTGAACTGAACTAAGTTCCTAGAACAGAGACAGGCAGTACAAAGTATTTGCTGCATTAATAAAATGACAAGTGAGAAACATCAGCCAAAAACAAAAGAATTACATTTACTATTAGGAAGGAGAAGAGATGCAGCCCTTATTTGTGTTTGAAGTTGTTAGCTTCTTTCACAAGCTTTTGAATCAAGTTAGGTATATTATCGAATCTCTTTTAATTGGTGAAATTACCAATATAGAAATCACTTAAAGCCCTGATAAAGTATCCTGATGCCAATATCCTGATGAAGAGTAATAGGAAGACAATTAAGTTGCTTGATATGTAATGGAAGTGGTTCATTTTACACAATAATATGAAGATGAAGTAGAAAGTTATATCCACATGAATGGTATGACAATGATTTTAGGGATAGGGAATAGTTTTATGGAAAGGCCTTCTTAATATTTTAATAGATTATTTTGTATTTAATATTATTTTAATAATATTATTTTATAATATTATTTTATTATATCTGTGTCCCTGTATGAAAATTATCTGAGGGCCTGTGGGGGGGCTGCCAGGATGTTGAAGCCCCCAAAATAGTACATAACATTTGACATGAAGAACTAATTAGAAATATAATAACAGTTCTACAAAAATAAGATATTACCATATTGTAAGGATATTATCAACTGCAATTAAAAAACATAATCCCACAGGGTTGCTGTTTGTTATTTATTCAGTCACTTTACACACATTATGCATTCAACAGGTATTTATTAATGTCGTGTGACACACACATTGAGGCCATTAAAATAGATCGCTAAAGGAAATAGGAAAAGGACTCTGCTTTTATGGAACTCACAGTCTAAAAGGAGAAAATGCTATACAATAAAAATGATAAATTATCTTATTATGTAGTTTTCAAAATTTAAGTGTTGTAGAAAGACAAAAAGAGAATAACTTAAGGAGTGCTGGGAGGGCAGCTGTGATTTAAACAGGGTGATTGGGATAGATCTCATTGAGAAGGTGACATTTAAGAAAGAAAAGGCAATGACGAGTTAGCAGACCTGGATTGTAAGACAGCAGGGTGCTTGGGTAAGTGTGGTTGGAGTGGGGTCAGTAAGAAGAGATCAAGCTCTCTGAATATTTTGACTTACTGATAAATTGGTTGGGGGATTTAACAGAAAGGATTACTTTTCCAGAACATTCTTTAAACTTTGGTCATGAAGTTGAATTTTGCTAAGTATGAAATGTTAAACCAGCATGACTGTCTTAATCTGGTAAACAACTTTTGTTTAAATGAAAATATTTCATGTGACTTCACCTCAAAATATCAATTTCACCAATGTCTTTTTTTTTTTTTTTTAACTTTTCAATTATATGAATGTTAGGTAGAGTAAGCAAATGGTTTAAGTCCTGGTGTACATTAGTATTAACCTGGAGAAATTTAAAAATTATTCGATACCAGGTGCTAGTCCAGAACTCTTGACCGAGCCTTTCTGAAGCTGGAATCTGGGTACTGATATTTTTTAGTTTGAAAGTTTCCTGGATGATTCTTCTAGGCAGTCTGGTTAGGAACCTTGAAACAAAGCCTGTTTGTTCTAAGCCAGTGGAAGCTTTACCCCCCAAAGAAGAAAATCTTATAACTTGATCTTGACATTCTATTACCATAATTTAAATTTTCTGAATAATGTAAAGGCAAAAACATAATCAGCAAAAGTATCTTCTTCTTAGATCTCAGGTTGAATAAGGGAGGCCAAGAATAACAGCTTTTGAGCCAGGATTTGCAGAAATTAGCATTTGATCTAAGGAGATCTACACATTATTTCTGAAAGCGTTATTGATGCCAAGCCTAGTGTGAAGAAGGAAGCCATGTAATCACACAGGTTTCAGGTCCATTAGAAACACCAGAGAGGGAGAGAAATTCCTTTTTTTGCCAAATGAAAAATGTCAAAAAATCAGCAGGGTTAAAATGAATTGGATTTTCATGCTTCTAGGAAGGGGGGGAAGAAAAGCAAAACTGAAACTGAAAACACGCCAACTGATTCTCTTAAATAAGTCAGTGTAGTACATGTTCATCATTAATTCAAAGCTACTTCTCAGTGTGATTGACACTTCTTTAAAATAAAAATGTCCCCTTGTCCTGAATCATGTCTTCTTTCCACCTGCTGCTTCAGACTATGGATCGAGCCTTGGTAAACCATGAATCCATCTTTACCTGCTGGTTTAAATCCATCAGTTCAGATTCTGTCTGTTGTTTTCTGCTGCTAATTGTTTCTACATCCGTCTGTTCACTGGCAATGTTAAAAGATGCTCGTAAAAGAAAAATACAGACAGTGAGATCACTTTTGAAATAGTTTTCAAAACATAATGAATTTTCCTCACTAAAGCATATGGAATATATGCTTTAAATAGCATACCTATTATGTAAATAAGCTAAATCTTTAGTATAAGCAGTGTAATGAGGCTTGATAATTCAGAATTAGCTTGAGAATTTTGAGTTTGTCATTATGAATACAAGCACACCCAATCAAATGGAATCATTGTTTTCTAGCAAGGTTGGTTATAAGAACGCTATTGTAAAAAAAAAGTCATTATTTATTACAATCTTTGAGGAAAAATAATAAAAGTGAATATATATATATATCCTCAATGAACTGATATGAATACACACAATGTGAATCTGCAATGATGCACATAATAATACTGAAATATCTAACAATTCTAACTATGGAAGGCTCCTACGTGGCATTTGGCTCCAAAACAGATAGCGTATTGGTGAATAAAACCCACAATACATGTGCCGAGAAAGACAGAAGCCGCTACGAGTCGACTTTCTAGCGGTTCCAGTTCACACTTTTCCCTCTACTGCATGTGTTCCCAGGCTCCTAACAAACCACCTTTTGAATTTTGAAATCCTGATTCCTTTCTCTCTCTCTTTTTTTCTTTTTGTATTTATTTTTTAAAAATAATTATGTATTTATTAATAGCTTTTTTATGTGCAGTTTTGAATAAAAGTAAATTCATATTTATTGCTACTTTTCCAGTATACTGAGAAGTTATGCACTCCGCTTATTTTTTATTTATTTATTTTTTCTTTATTTTTTAAATTTTAAAATCTTTAATTCTTGTATTTAATAGTATGAAAACAAAATCGCAATGTTTGACATCACACCATGGTATCTAACAATATTCTATATACCATATTTAGCATAAAGTTTTATTTAAATGAAGAATTCTTCATGTTTTCAGTATCAGGATTCATTACAGATGTAGATTTGGAGACAATAAGTGATTTTACTTAAAATAAATTGTGGTTTCTAGTTCCAAATACCCAGCTTTGAATTCTGGCTTGGACATTTATCACCTGGAAGAGTAGGGTAATAATAGCACTTGCTTATAAGATTATTGTCAGAACTCATTGAGTTAATATATGTAAAACATTTGCAGTAGTGCCTAGAACAACATAACCATTATATAGTTACGTGCTGTTACCAACTTATTTGCTATTATCAACATTATTAGTATGGTGCTATGTAACATGATTCCCAAAGAGACAAATTCTTTTGACATTTAATAATAAAAGGGAAGATGAATTTAATTTCCTAAAGGCTTTACTGTAGGTGACATTGAATGTCCCCTTTAAGACCTAAAGAAATAAAACATGGCACAGCGAAAAGAGAACATGCAACAAATAAAGAATACCTGAAACTTGAAAGTTTCAAGTTTAATACTTGATATTTAATACTTAATACTTGAAACTTAAAGTTTGATCCATAGTGTATTTTTTGCAAATATACAAAATCATTCAGAGAGTCTGGTTCTTGGGATGTGGTATATACAGTTTATTGACAGATATTATGAAGTATTGCCCACTAATAAATATAATGATAATTTGAAATGCATAATCAGATGTATTTATAAAATAAAATCCATGAGAAGTAAATGAGAAGTACTGTCAGAGTTCTTCATTTACTGCTTAAGGAGATTTAGGTGTGATGATATACCTGATAGTCAATATAGAAACCTCCAGTTCATATTGAAATTCAAAATCTTTCTAATAATTTTAATTAAAATTCAAAGGAGTCTAGTGAATTATACCATTAACCTCTCACCACTAGAATTCACAGGATCACATTTTAGGTTGATATGAATAATGAGTTTTCTCGTCTCATCCAAACGTCCTTTTGCACTCCTCCCCATGCTGAAAAGGGGATTATTAAATCACCGTACAGTTGGCAGCCTTTAATGAAAGAAAAGTGGGAAACAAGGATTTGGGGTCAGGACTGTCTTTGGTTGATAATGCAGCATAACAAATTTAAGGAAGCCTTTTCTTGATTTAATTCATTGATAGTGGTACCTGATTTTTTTTTTTTAAGTCTGAAAATAGTTAAAGGTCTGCCAAAGAGGGAAGAGAAGTAGACTTTTAAAAGTTTAAGAAAACAAAAATTTGTCTAAAAAATCTAGTAATGCTCTCTGTGATATGACTGATTACATCTGTGTTTGTATTTTGTGATTGAAAAATAGCTAGAGGACTAGTGCTAGTCAGTAGGCAAATTATTATGAACTTCTGCATGTTCAAGCAAAAGAGCAGGTGAAATAATGGAAAGAACCCGTGTGTGTTTGAGGAAGATTTCTTTATTGGGGTTGAACTATTCCTAGACTGCACATAAGAAATAACCTGAATTTTAAGAGTGGGGAAGGAACAGTGTGAGGAAGCTGAAGCCAGTCAAAATCAGCAAAACTTTGCAAGTGCCTGAAAAAACTGGTGAGAAAGAAGAGAAACTGTGAACCAACAGTGCTATAAATCCTTTTCACAGGAGCCAAATTGAGATATCTAAAGAGGAAATGCAGCTTTTGTTTTCCTGAACAATAAAGAGGATTCTTAGTTACTAACAGATTTGAGGAAACCTGCAGATGGCCTCTAAGAAAAAGACCCAAGGAAGCTAATGGCTGATGACTGAAATTTACGGCAAGTTTCTGTGGACAGGCTATTATGAAGAGGAAGAGTGTCGGCCTTCACATATCAATTATTGTTTACAGGACAGAGCATCTTATAAAAATTTTGAAATGACCTTCTTCCTGTTGGTCTATATTGGAACAAATGCCAAGGCCAGATCAATTGGCAAAGGGTCTCTAAGGAACAATAGACGTTTAGGTAGAAAAGTAAAAGGCTTGAAGCTATATTTGATTTTTACCTCCTCTTATAATGGACGATCATAACTTTAGAGGAGAAAGAAAATTGGGAGTGAGCAAATGGTTGTTTTGTGGAAGAACAGGATTTATTTTCGTTGACCTGTTTTAATCTACGAGAACATGTCCTTGATTTGGATTGAATTACTTGGTGGGGACAAAGAACAGTGACCCAGACATTGCCAACATGATTAGTGGGATTTTCATCTAAAAGGAGAGAGAGGAAAGGAAGAGGAAAAAATGCTTTTATTATATGAAAACCAAAGCACTAGAGTTACATAGA
Source organism: Capra hircus (assembly GCF_001704415.2). Classification (NCBI taxonomy): domain Eukaryota; kingdom Metazoa; phylum Chordata; class Mammalia; order Artiodactyla; family Bovidae; genus Capra; species Capra hircus. The sequence goes on along the minus strand of NC_030813.1, from coordinate 11,206,525 downwards.
TTATGAGAACTCCATTTTATTGAGTTCTTAAGGTACACAATGCACCCCACTTCAGTACTCTTGCCTGGAAAATCCCATGGACTGAGGAGCCTGGTAGGCTGTAGTCCGTGAGGTCGCTAAGAGTCGGACACGACTGAGCAACTTCACTTTCACTTTCACTTTCATGCATTGGAGAAGGAAATGGCAACCCACTTCAGTGTTCTTGCCTGGAGAATCCCAGGGACTGGGGAGCCTGGTGCGCTGCGGTCTCTGGGGTTGCACAGAGTCGGATACGACTGAAGCGACTTAGCAGCAGCAGCAGCAAGGTACACTATAAGTTCTAAGATTCTTCCATGCATTAACTTGTTTAATCATCTGCACTAACTCATTTGGTATGATTTTTTTTAAAAAATTAAATCATCAAATGTAGGTTAGAAAATTGGGACCTGAAGATATTAAAAAATCTTGGTCAAGGTCATATTGTTAGTAAAGACGTAAAATCAATATTCTGTCTCCTTGAGCTGCTGCTGCTGCTGCTAAGTCACTTCAATCATGTCCAACCCTGTGCGACCCCATAGACGGCAGCCCACCAGGCTCCCCCATCCCTGGGATTCTCCAGGCAAGAACACTGGAGTGGGTTGCCATTTCCTTCTCCAATGCATGAAAGTGAAAAGTGAAAGTGAAGTTGCTCAGTCATGTCCGACTCTTAGCGACCTCATGGACTGCAGCCTACCAGGCTCCTCAGTCCAGGGGATTTTCCAGGCAAGAGTACTGGAGTGGGTTGCCATTGCCGTCCCCTTGAGCATATGGACTTGAATAGTATCCTGTCAGTCTTGCTGACATAAATCGGTGGCAATCATAGAGAAACTGCCAAGAAAATTGGTAAAGAAAACGTTAAGAGTATCAAGAAGGGGAGAACAAGATGGCGGCAGAGTAGTTGGACGTGGAGTACATCTGTCTTCACGGATACATCAGGAATACACCTTCAGACACAGAAGTGCCTGCAGAACACCAGCTGAGAGTGGACAGGAGTACCTGACCAGTGGGAAAGAATATATAGACCCACACAAAACTGGGTAGGATGCAGGAACTAGAGGGAAAAGCAGGAGTGTTAGCAGGACTGGGCCTGCCCTCAGCGGGTGGCGAGCTGAAGCAGGTGCTGATCCTCACAGCGAGGCAATTGTCTGAGTCAGAGGAGAAGCATTTAAGGCTAAGAGTGAAACAGCTGATCTGTGGCGGCCTAAATGGAATGAGAATCAGACAGTCCTTACCACAGCCATACATACCCCGGACAGGGACGTAGATCCTCAGGGATTGTGGAGCAGTCCCAGGGTAAGGGCTGCTGTTGACTGTAGAGAGGGGATATTTTGGAGGAGATTGTGGTGGGAAATGCCTATGGAGGAAAGCTGGGCAGCCACGGAAGCAAGACGATACTGTTAAGTCACGTATAGGGACTGGAGCCATCACCATAGCCTCTCTGCCCCCACATGCCAGCATTGGCAGCTGAACAGTAGAGAGGCTGGCCCATCAAATGCCTGAGGCACTGAACTTAGAGTAGGACCCCACCCAGGGTGCTCCATTAAGTGCCTGATGTGCAGAACAGAGAAGGACCCCAGGCAAGGGAGCCTTCTAACTGACCGAATGGGCGGAGCGACAGAGAAAGACTGGCCAAATACACTGGCCAAAGACTGGCCAAGAGACTCGAAAGAAGACTCTGATAGGGCCATAACTTCTGTGGTGGAGGCAGTCCGTGTCCCTGCAAACTCGACACCGCCAGGATCCCCGCAAGCCAAGCAGCTACACCACCTTCATGCTCAGCTCTCACTGGGGCAGAGCAGCCACAGGCAAAAAGAATAGTTTTGTATCTATGTGCCCAGGGTTCCTTCGGTAGTGTCCTAGTTTTTGCGACCCTGTAGACTGTGGCCTGCCAGCCTTCTCTGTCAGGGAGGGGGATTCTCCAGGCAAGAATACTTCTAGAGCACTATATTTCCTGCTGTCTTGGCTGCCAACCCCCCAGGGTACCTGGTGCTGCCAGAACCTCTGCGATCCAAGCAGTTGCACCACCTCCACACCTGGCCCTCACAGGGGCAAATCCAAGCCCTCCAGGGCAGCCTCAGGAGCAAACCCCAGGGGATGCCCCACATGCAGAGGTGGAAATAAAACCACAATTGAAACCTAGGGGCAGTATGGCTAAGGAAGAAGACTCAAAACTTTCCCACCCGCTGTACAAGCTGCAGATTAAATCCACGTGATCAACTAGGCAGACTCTGTTTCTATGGAATATAGAAAAGATCACTGAGAGCTCCCACAAAAGAAAGCACACTAGTTCTGATAGCTGTGGACGCTGGAATCAGGAACACAGAGGAGTGGGACCAGATTAGAATCTGAGCTGCCTCCACAAATAAGTCCAGAGATCAGCACAGTGTTGGAGGGCATCCTAGGGAGGTGAGGTGGACTGTGACTCCCAGGGAGGGAAAAGACTCTGACAGCAGTGATTCAAGAAAACATTTATTATTTTCATGTTTTGAATTATTCTGTAGATTCTTTTAGATTTTTTTTCTTTGCCCCTTCCCCGGCTCTGTTGTAGTTGTTGATTTTATTGGCACTATGAAACCTAATTAAGCCTTTGAGCTTTTTCTTTTTTTTCCTCAGTCACATTTTTTATTGCTCTTATAAACCTCTGCCTCTACAATGGGCTTTTCTGGGGAGTTTTCCTTTTCATTATTTTCTTTTCTCATTTTTTTAATTTTAATTTTCTAAACCTATTATTTTTTCTACCTTATTCCTTTGTTTGCATTCCCCTTTGCTGTTCTTTTCCCCTTGCAGTTAATCTTTAATGTATATAAATCTTCATCTACCTCTATTTAACGTTGCATATCCATTCTTTCTTTTCTTTCTTTCCTTACCTCACAACATATTTGTTAGTTTTATTTTCAATGCTTTATTCCCCAATTGGCACCTGGGCTTTAGTTTTGTTTTCCAGTTGGTGCTTTAGTTAGTTTTGTTCTGGTAGATATAATTTTTGGTTTCCTTTGATCTCCAGATCAATCTATTATACTTTATTTTTGTTGGACTGTTTTGATTCTTCTTATGGGTGTATATGTATATGTGTATATTCATTCACAATTTTTATTGTGGTTATAAACCTCTGCATCTACATTGGGCTTTTGCCGTTCTGTGGAGTTTTTTTTTTTTTTTTTTCCTTTTTTCTTTCTTCCATTTTTTTTTCTTCTCTCTTTTTCATACTTTTTACTTTTAAAAACTTATTATATTTTTTCTACATTTATTCCTTTGTTTGCCTTTCCTACTGTTTTTTTCCCCTTGCAGCTAAGCTTTAATGTGTATAAATCTTCTTTACCTACCTCTGTTTAACTTTCCATAACTGCTGGGGTCCAGCCCCCGCAGGATCCAGGGGAACCTGAAGGAAAAACAGCGTCGGTGGATGATTTAGAGAGAGATAAGGAAACAATATTGTAGATAAGAAAACAGAGGAGAGGAAGAGGCTGATATTCCTTGGTTTACATAGAAAGCCAATAAAACTTCGAGACAAGAAGTTTGCCCTGTTCACAGAGGCCACAGGTGCCTTCCCGGTCTCCCGAGGGAGCGAAGACGCAGAGCGTCTTCCTGTTCAGGTCTTAGAAACCCGGGCAGATAAGTGAACACAGGGAGCCTCTATGCTCCAAGGGATCAGCCTGAAAAAGAAAGTAAGAGAGAAAAAAAGAGAAAGAAAAACACGGGGTGACCAAGCTTCTTCAAGCGAGGCCCAATAGCTTTAGTTTTAAAAGGTACTTTTATATCTTGTCTTACACATAGAGGGAAATGAAAGATGCAAAGTCATACAGAGTCAGCCCAAACATTACATCTGTTTTGTCTTTATTGAAACCAGGATTTTTCTGCAAACCTTTCCCATAAACAATATTGTGTACATTATCTTCTGGCCTTGGAGGCCTGTGAACATTTTATGACCCTCTTTTGATAAAGGCTTCTCAACCAGAAAACTTATTTTCCCTTGAAATGTTTTTTCTTATATTTCTAATCTATATCAGCCTCAAAAAGTATTAAACAGAGTTACATTCTCACCAAGCAAAGGTGCAGTGAGTTACAAGAAAGAACCAATTAGCTCAAAAGTCTGATGTGGTTAATTTCAAGGCTACACTTGTTTTTCTTACTTTCCAACTATGTTAACTAATGCACTCCCAGGTGCACAGTGGATAAGAGATATGGGAACTTAGCAACAAGCATTGGCCCAATAATGAAATCCTATGCCTAGCACTACTCTAATAACTTTTAACTCTTTAAAAGGCTCTATGTTTTAGGCTTTCCATGCCTCTCACAGGTGGGAGGATGTAAATAATCATATGCGTAGCTGCAAGAGTCTGGATATACCTGCCAAGCAAGCTATAATGCTAACAGAGGGGTTTTGATTGGAAATATTCCTCTCATGTCCAGGAGACTTATAAGCTATAGCCCTAAGTTAATTTTCTCCAGAGAAATGTGGTCAGGGTTAGCCCCCTGTTAATGTCAGAGGAGTTGGTGAAAGTCATGAAATAGTAAAAGACAGATTCTTGTTTTGGGGTAGATGCTTGAGAAAGCCTAGGGAGCCCGCTGAGTCCTGAAGCCTTGCTTAATGGTTCTCTTCCACATGACCTTGTCATGGGTGGGATCTCCCATGGTGGCTCCCAGCACATAACTATTCTTGCTTTCATTCCTTTCTCTCAACATATTTATTAGTTTTGTTTTCATTGCTTTATTCTCCACTTGGCACCTTGATTTAGTTTTGTTTTCCACTTGGTGCTTTAGTTAGTTTTGTTCTTAACTGGTAAATATAATTTTTTTATTTCCTTTGTTTGCCAGGTCAATCTATTGTACTTTATTTTTGTGGACTGTTTTGACTTTGCTCTTGGGGGTATAGGTATATTCCATTATTTTAATTATTATTTGCCTGATTTTGTAACTGCCATTTGTCTGGGCTTCATCTTTGTTTTCTCATTTTTGGATATTTGTTTTAGTCTCAATGCCATAACAAACCATTTTTGAAATCTTTATTCCTGACCAGAGATTAAGCCCTGACCCTTTGGGGTGGGAGCACTGACTCCAAGACCCTAGACTACCAGAGAACTAACCCTAGGGGGGATCAAATAATGAGAACTCACACAGAGGAAACCACTTAAATATAGGACCCAGCGTCACCCAACCACCAGTAGCACCCTATGCAGGATACTTCATCTAAACAACAAACAAAACAAAAATACAAACCCAATCATCAGCAGACAGGATTACCACCTCACTCAGCCTTGCCCATCAGAGGAAAAACAAACAAACAAACAAACAAACAAAAACTCAGCACAAATGTGACCATATATGAAGCTTACACAAACCACTGGACCAAGCTTAGAAAGGCAGAAAGCAAAAGGAAGAAAGAATTCAGCCTTGAAGTCTGGGAAAAGGAGACCTTAAACACAATAAGTTAAAAAAAATAATAAAAAGGCAGAGAAATACTACACAAATGAAGGAACAAACTAGAAACACAGAAGTCCAAATAAATGAAGAGGAAATAGACAGATTCCCTGAAAAAGAATTCAGAATAATGATAGTAAAGATGATCATAAACCTTGAAAACAAAGTGGAGAAAACCCAAGAATCAATTAACAAAAACCTAGAAGAATTAAAGAATAAACATGCAAAGACAAACAACACAATTACCGAAATTAAAAATACTCTAGAAGGAGTCAAGAGCAGAATATCTGAGGCAGAAGGACGAATCAGTGACCTGGAAGATAAAATGGTGGAACTAACTTCTGAAGAGCAGAATAAAGTAAAAAGAATGAAAAGAACTGAGGACAGTCTCAGAGACCTCTGGGAAAATATCAGACACAACAACACTTGAATTATAGGGGTCCCAGAAGAAGAGAAAAAGAACGGGTATGAGATAATTTTTGAAGAGATTATAGTTGAAAATTTCACCAACATGGAAAAGGAAAGAGTCAATCAAGTCCAAGAGGCACAAAGAGTTCTATACAGGATAAACCTAAGGAGAAACAGAACAAGATAGAAACCAGTCAGACTAACAGAGAAGAAACACAAAGAAAGAATATTGAAAGCAGCAAGGGAGAAGTGACAAGTAACATACAAGGGACACCCCATATGCTTAACAGCTGATCTTTCAGCAGAAACTCTTCAGGCAGAAGGGAATGGCAGGATATATTTAAAGTACTGAAAGGGAAAAATCTACAACCAACATTACAGTACACAGCAAGGATCTCATTCAAAATTGATGGAGAAATAAAAATTTTCAGGCAAGCAAAAGTTAAGAGAACTCAGTACCACCAAATCAGCATTACAACAAATGTTAAAGGGACTTTTATAGCCAAGAAATATCAGACACAAAGAAAGATCTACAAAATCAACCCCAAACAATTAAGAGATTGGCAATAGGAACATATATATCAATAATTACTTTAAATGTAAATGGATTAAATGCTAATGGATACAAAAACAAGACCCATATATTCTGTCTACAAGAAACCCACTTTAGACCTAAAAACACATATAGACTGAAAGTGAGAGGATGGAAAAATATATTCCATGCAAATGGGAAGCAAAAGAAAGCTGGAGGAGCAATCCTCGGATCAAACAAAATAGATCTTAAAATAAAGAAGATTACACGTGATGAGGAAGGACACTATATAATGATCAAGGGATCAATCCAAGAGGAAGACATAACAATTGTAAATATCTATGCACCCCACAAAGGAGCACCTCAATACATAAGACAAACACTAACAGACATAAAAGGAGAAATTGATAGTAACACAATAATAATAGGAGACTTTTACACCCCACTCACACCAATGGACAGATCATCAAAATAGAAAATTAATAAGAAAGCAAGTCTTAAGTGATACATTAGATGAGATGGATCTCATTGATATCCTCAGGACAGTCCATCCAAATGCAGAAGAATACACCTTCTTCTCAAGTGCACATGGAACATTCTCCAGGAGAGATCACTTCTTGTGTCACAAATCAAATCTCAGTAAATTTAAGAAAATTGAAATTGTGTCAAGCATCTACTCTGACCACAACACTACAAGACTAGAAAACAAGAGAAAAAAACTATAGGAAACACAAACACATGAAGATTAAACAATATGTTTCTAAATAACTAACTGGTTACTGAAGAAATCAAAAGGGAAATCAAAATGTTCTAGAAATAAATGAATATGGAAACCCAACTCAAAACCCATGGTATGTAACAGAAGCAGATCTAAAAGGGAAGTTTATAGCAATACAATCCTACCTCAAGAAACAAGAAAAACATTGAATAGACTACCTAACTTTACACCTAAAACAACTGGAAAAAGAACAAATCCTCCCAAAATTAGTAGAAGGAAAGAAATAATAAATATCTGAGCAGAAATAAATGAAAAAGAAATGAAAGAAACAGTAGTAAAGATTAATAAAACTAAAAGCTTGTTCTTTATGAAGATAAAAAAATTTGACAAGCCTTTAGGCAGACTGATCAAGGAAAAAAGGGAAATATCGAATCCACAAAATGAGAAATGAAAAAGGAGAGGTTACAACAGAAATGCATAAATACAAAGGACTATAAGAGAATATTATGAACAACTATATGGCAATAAAATGGATAACCTGGAAGAAATGAATAGATTCTTGGAAAAGTTCAATCTTTTAAGACTGAATGAAGAAGAAATAGAAATTATGAACAATCCAATTACAAGCATTGAAATTGAAGCTGTGATCAAAAATCTCCCAAAAAAACAAAAGCCCAGGATGAGATGGCTTCACAGGAGAATTCTATCAACCATTTAGAGAAGAGCTAATGCCTATCTTTCTAAAACTCTTTCAAAAAAATTGTAGATGAAGGAACACTTCCAAACTCATTCTACAAGGCCACCATCACCCTGATACCAAAACCAGACAAAGACAACACAAAAAAGAAAACTACAGGTCAATATCACTGATGAACATAAATGCAAAATCCTCAGCAAAATTTTAGCAAACAGAATTCAGCAACACATCCAAAAGCTCATACACCATGATCAAGTTGGGTTTATTTCAGGAAAGCAAGAATTCTTTAATCATATGCAAGTCAATCAATGTGATACACCATATTAACAAATTGAAAGATAAAAACCGTATGATAATCTCAATAGATACAGAAAAAGCTTTTGACAAAATTCAGCACCAATTTATGGTTAAAACTCTTCAAACAATGGGCATGGAAGGAATCTGCCTCAACACAGTAAAGGTCATATAAGATAAGCCTACAGCAAACATTATTCTCAATGGTGAAAAATTGAAAGCATTCCCGCTTAGATCAGGAACAAGACAAGGGTGTCCACTTTCACCACTATTATTCAACATAGTTTTGGAAGTCCTAGCTACAGCAATAAGAGAAGAAAAAGAAATAAAAGGAATCTAGATTGGAAAAGAAGAAGTAAATCTCTCACTGTTTGGAGATGACATGATACTATACATAGATATCCCTAAAGATAGTATCAGGAAATTACTAGAGCTAATCAGTGAATTTAGCAAAGTTGCAGGATACAAAATCAATACACAGAAATCACTTGCATTGAAAAGAAACAGAAGTTAAGGAATCAATCCCATTCACCATTGTAACAAAAATAATTAAATATCTAAGAATAAACTTGCCTAAGGAGATGAAAGAACTATACGCAGAAAATTATAAGACACTGATGAAAGAAATCAAAGATCACATAAATAGATGGAGAGATATTCCATGTTCCTGGGTAGGAAGAATCAATATTGTGAAAATGACTATATTACCAAATGCAATCTATAGATTCAATGTGATACCTATCAAATTACCAATGGCATTTTTCACTGAACTAGAACAAAAAATTTCACAATTCATATGGAAACACAAAAGACCCCGAATAGCCAAAACAATCTTGAGAAAGAAGAATGGAGCTGGACAAGTCGACTTTCCTGAGTTCAGATTATACTACAAACCTACGGTCATCAAAACAGTGTGGTCCTGGCACAAAAACAGAAATATAGACCAATGGAACAAGATATTTTTATTTTTTATAAAGGAGGCAGGAATATACAATGGGGCAAAGACAGCCTCTTCAATACATGGTGCTGGGAAAACTGGACAGCTGCATGTGAAAGAATGAAATTAGAACACTTCTTAACACCATGTGCAAAGATAAACTCAAAATGGATTAAAGACCTAAATGTAAGACCAGAAACTACAAAACTCTTAGAGGAAAACATAGGCAGAACACTCGATGACATAAATCAAAGCAAGATCATCTATGATCCACCTCCTAGAGTAACAGAACGTGAATGTGAATGTGAAGTTGCTCAGTTGTGTCTGACTCTTCGCGACCCCATGGACTGTAGCCTACGAGGCTCCTCTGTCCATGGGATTTTCCAGGCAAGAGTACTGGAGTGGATTGCCATTTCCTTCTCCAAGGGATCTTCCCAACGCAGGAATCGAACCTGTGTCTCCCACATCGTAGACAGACGCTTTACCGTCTGAGCCACCAGGGAAGTCAGAGTAACAGAAATAAAAGCAAAAGTAAACAATTGGGACCTGATTAAACTTAAAAGTTTTTCAACAGCAAAGGAAACTATAAACAAGGTGAAAAGACAACCCTTAGAATTGGAGAGAATGATAGCAAATGAAACAACTGACAAAGGATTAATTTCCAAAATATACACGCATCTCATACAACTCAATACCAGAAAAACAAACAACCCAATCATAAAGTGGGAAAAACACCTAAACAGACATTTATCCAAAGAAGACATACAGATGGCTAACAAACACATGAAAAGATGCTCAACATCGCTCATTATAGAGAAATGCAAATCAAAACCACAATGAGATATCACCTCACACCAGTCAGAATGGCCATCATCAAAAAATCTACAAACAATAAATGCTGAAGAGAGTGTGGAGAAAAGGGAATGTTCTTGCACTGTTGGTGGGAATATAAACTGATACAGGTAAATTGATACCGTCACTATGAAAGACGGTATGGAGATTCCTTAGAGTACTGGGAATAAAAGCACCAAATGACCCAGCAATCCCACTCTTAGGCATATACCCTGAGGAAACCAAAATTTAAAAAGAGACATGTATCCCATTATTCACTGAGCACTATTTACAATAGCTAGAACATGGAAGCAACCTAGATGTCCATTGACAGAGGAATGGATAAAGAAGTTTGGTTATATATACACAATAGAATATTACTCAGCCATAAAAAGAAACACCTTTGAGTCAGTTCTGATGAGGTGGATGAACCTAGAACCTAATTATACAGAGTGAAGTGAGTCAGAAAGAGAAATATAAATATTGTATTCTAATGCACAGATATGGGATCTAGAAAAATGGTACTTAAGAATTTACTTAAAGGGCAGCAGTAGAGAAACAGACATAGAGAATAGACTTACGGACATGGGGAAGGGGAAGGAGAGGGTGAGATGTATGGAGAGAAGAACATGGAAACTTACATTACCATATGTGAAATAGATAGCCAGTGGGAATTTGCTGTATGGCTCAGCAAACTCAAACATGGGCTCCGTATCAACCTAGCCAGATGGGATGGGGAGGGAGATGGGAGGAAGTTTCAAAAGGGAGGGGATATATATATTCCTATAGTTGAATCATATAGAGATTTGACAGAAAACGACAAAAATCTGTAAAGCAATTATCCTTCAATTAAAAAAAAGAGTATCTGGAAACATATTTATCCTCCCTTTAAGGTGACCAAGCAATAAACAAATGAAAGTAAAATTTATGTAGAGGTAGGACTTTCCAGCTAGGTGAAGAAAGTGGTTGATGGATTTTAGGAAAACTAAAAAAGAATAAAAATAAAAAAATAGCTAACAAAGGAAATATGCCAGTTCCTATAGTAATGAGAGTTTCTTCTCATGAGAATTTATCTGGAAGACACATTGTTTTTTTTTCAATGCTTATTTTATATTAAAAAATTAGCACATGGCAATGTATGGCAAAACCAATACAGTATTGTAAAGTAAAAAAAAGAATTTGTATGACTTAAAAAAAAAATTAGCAGCATGGTGCTAGTTCCAGGTGTGCAGCAAATGATTCACTTATATATTTACATGTGTCTGTTCTTTTTCTAACTCTTTCCCCATTTAGGTTACTATAGAATATTGAGCAGTTTCCTGTGCTATACAGTAGGTCCTTCTTGTGATTTATTTTGTATACAATAATATGTATATATTACACCCAATCTATTCCCCCCCCTTTATGTAACCATAAATTATGAGAGGAGGACAAATTATTTTTTAAATTTTTATTGGAGTACAGTTGCTTTAAAATGTTGTGTTAGTTTCTGCTGTACAGTATAGTGAATCTGTTATACATATACATATCTTGACTCCTGTTTTAGATTCTTTTCCCATTTAGGTCACCACAGATCATTGAGTACAGTTCCTTGTGCTAAATAGTAGGTTCTCATTCACTGTCTGCCTTTATACGTAGTGGTGTACATATTGGAGTTGCTTCCCGGGTGGCACTGGTGATAAAGAACCCACCTGCCAGTACAGGAGATGTAAGAGATGCGGGTTTGATGCCTGGGGAAGATCCCCTGGAGAACGGAATGGCTACCAACATACCCAATATTCTTGCTTGGAGAATCTCATGGACAGAGGAGCCTAGGGTCTCAAAGAGTTGGACAGGACTGAACAATTGAGCACAGATAACTCAAAAACAAAGAGTTCTTAATAATGAAAGATTCTAACATGAATGAGTAAAAGTTGAGGAAGGGGAGCAGGTATAGAGGCATTGCTCTTTTCAGAAAAAGAATTTTGAAGAGTTCAAGTTGGTAATACAGAACATCTTCTAACACTTAGGTTCTGTTGATTTATAGTGAAATTAATCACGCACAAGAATGGAAACTAGCTGACATGGCCTTAATGACGTTAATATTAAAAGTGTTGCAAACTTGCATAAATTGCATCAGGAAATGTATAACCCTGAGTAAAATGTGGCTTCAGAAAAATGTCAACTGTGCCAAAGGGCTTTTTCAAGCATGCTAAAAGCAAGTAGAAGGCAAAAGTAAGTAGAAACCTGCTGCTTGGGACAGATGGTATAATGTTAACAGACGACAGGGGGATAAACAGGATTCCTTCACTTCACAAAGTTTTAGCTACTTTGTCAGAGGAAATGATCCTTCAGCTAGAGACGGGAGAGCCCATATTGTCAGGTGGGAATTGATCTGTGAGAGAGGTGAGATAATTTATAGAGTAGACCTGGTGCTTGAAACCATTCAGACAAATTGTATCTTCGGTTCCAAGGGAACTTGGGGAGGAGATGGCCACATGTCTGCTGCTAATACATTTTGAGGAGTTGTGGGAAATGGAAGGACACTAGAAAATTGAAGGCAGAAAATAACATTCTGGTTTCCAATAAATAGAAGACAGAATAGATTATGTACTGCAGATTGGTGAGCCTAAAGCAATTTCCCCAAAATCTACAGAACTGCCCTTCTACAAACTTTGATTGTCCGTGCCTTACGGGTTTCCGTGCCTTGGTGGTATTAATGGAATTATAAGGGTAGCCATGCCAGAGGAAGGGGCGGGGAGTGAGGAAGAAGAGACACAGAGAGAGCTGAGTATCAGCCCTGAAACTGGGAAACAAAACATCAATGCTCTGCTTTTTTTTCAGATATGTCTTTGGGTTGAATACTCTATAATTTTTTTTAATCATGATGAAACCTCCCACATAATAGGATGGACTAATAAGCCCTTGATCTGTGAATAGGATCGCAGTGAACACTATAGCCCTCAGTGAACTGAGTGACAATCAGGAGAGTTTCTCTTTCTTTTCTTTTTCTTTTGTTCTTATTTATTTCCTTCCTCCACATCTCCCTCCACCCCACCCTCTTTCCCTATTTCCTTCCTTAGTTTCCCTCTTAGTTTTTAATCTTCTTCCTTCTTTTTTTGCTTAAGTGTACCAGAGAATTTTCTGGACACATAGGTCCTGATTTTCTGTAAGGCATTGACAATAGCTTTTAATAGCATTTTTGTGGATGAGAATGAGGGATGGCTTCTGGCATAATTAGGTAGAATTGTGAGGAGTTGATTAATTGGATACAAAGGTTAAAAATTTAATGAGCTGTTAGCATGAAAAGATAGCTAACATGAAGTCTCCGAGCTTTATTCTCTCCACAGTAATACTCAAAGATTTCAATTAATAACTTTATTTCAATTAATAAGGCATGCTGATCAAATTGGCACATTGCACGAAGCTATGAGAAAAATAAAATTTATTTTTATATTCTTTCTTTTAAATGTTTCTGCAGGCTGGAGGTGGAATAAAACATATCTCTGAGCCCAGCATGCCCAATGACCATGCAACCCTGCAGGGTGGGTCACTCACGGGGGATGAAAAAGGGAAGCTTCCACCATCCCTCTAGATAAGTACCCAAGTGAGAAAGCTACTAGAGGGCCATATGGGCACATGAAGGTCATTCTCATGACTGCACAGTAGAAGCCAACCTCAAAGCTATCTATGCCAAGAGACAGTAACTTACCTGCACCAGCTGGAGGAGCAGATGAAGCTGAAGAAACGATGTGCTCCCTACAATGATGCCGATGGGCACCCAACCATGAGTGATACTTTCATTCTGTCCTTGCTGCTCCTGGCTCCTGGCAAGAGTGACAGAGGGAAATTAAATTATAGAAACAGGTGGCATAAGAGGGAAAGACCTCTGAGAATTGGACGAAGATCAGAGAGGGACGGGTAAGCATTGGCTGAAACAATACTACATTAATAAATTAAATATTCACCTAACTCTGAGTATGTTTTGATTTGTGACTGTAAGTAGCAACACTAGCTAGTGCCAAACAGAAGCAGGATCTTATAGGGAAATTTAGTTTTGTTAACTATTGAAGAATTCCTTTCTCTCTCTCTAACTTATCTGATTTGATACTGAACCATTCCTACTGTTCCTGTTTCACAAGCAAAGCATTTTGAAGAATATCTGGCACTTCCGAAATGCTCGATAAATGGCAGTTTCACAAAGAAAAGTCCTGTTTTATAGTATCCAAGCCTTACCTGGTGGCTCAGAGGTTAAAGCATCTGCCTGCAACGCGGGAGACCTGGGTTCAATCCCTGGGTTAGGAAGATCCCCTGGAGAAGGAAATGGCAACCCACTACAGTATTCTTGCCTGGAAAATCCCATGGACAGAGGAGCCTGGTGGGCTACAGTCCGTGGGGTCACAGAGTCAGACACGAATGAGCAACTTCACTTTCAAGCCACATATAAAAATTAGAATCCTTTTAATATTAAAATTAATAAACTAGGATGTATCCAGAAGAAACTGTCCAAGATAATTTGTAGAGAGTTGGCTCAAAAATTCATCTAGAGTTTTCTGTTGCATCACATGGAAACTTTTTTTCCAACCTAATGTTATTCTATCCTCATGTATAGGGGTGTTGTTGCTGTTTTAGTCATTAAGTTGTGTCTGACTCTTGCAATCCCATGGACTATAGCCCACCAGGCTCCTCTCCATGGGATTTCCAAGGCAAGAATACGGCAGCCCACCAGGCTCCCCCATCCCTGGGATTCTCCAGGCAAGAACACTGGAGTGGGTTGCCATTTCCTTCTCCAATGCATGAAAGTGAAAAGTGAAAGTGAAGTTGCTCAGTTGTGTCCAACCCTCAGCGAACCCATGGACTGAGCCTACGAGGCTCCTCCGTCCATGGGATTTTCCAAGCAAGAGTACTGGAGTGGGGTGCCATTGCCTTCTCGGTTTGGTATATCAGGCATATTAAAAAATACACAGATAAATTGCCCTTTCATGAAAGAAGTATGTGCCTGTGTACAGTATAGACACAAAAGAGAGGGGTGGGATCAGAAAAGAAGGAGATGCTTGAATCGAGTTTGGAAAGATAAATGTATTTCTTCCAAAGTGACTAGGGAAGGGCCTTTCAGGTAGGGGGATCCCATGACATTCCACATTGAAAGACGTATTGTTATGAAATAGCTTGGCAAATTTAAATGCCAGAAGTGCAGGACTATTGGACTGAAAGAGAAATTGTTATGAGAAACAGAAGCTATAAACACATCTAGATCAGGAAGAACCTTACCAGGATGCTAGTATGCTCTACCATTTTCTCATAGAGAATAGGAAACTGGTAAAGATATTTAAAGCCCCAAAGTGGAAAATCACGCTAGCAAGGGCTTGAAGATGAAGTGGAAGAGAAAAGAGTAAAGACGTAAAGAGACTTTTTGGAGACTGATTCAGTGATGCCTGGAAGGACTGAAAAGGTCCTAAAGGCCATCAGTAGGTATGGTGGAGAGGAAGAAAAATCGATAGATTTTGATCATCTCCTGATTTGAGGGTAGGAAAGAGAAGGATAAATAAGTCTTGACTGGATCTCAGCTTTCTGCCAAGAATATTTACCAAAAACAGTAAAACAGTAGGAGCCATTTCAGTAAATAAAGATGAGTTCAATTTTAGGTATGTTGGCTTTAAGGTGCCTGGGGTTACCTGAGTGGCATGTCCTACAGGCAGTCGGTTATATGGATCTGGAGCACAGGAAAGAACGGATTAGTGATTCTGTTTTCAAGCATGTAAGTAGCAGCTGGATCACTGGGTTAAGTGTTTAATGAGAAGTGTTAGTGTTTAATGAGAGGGAGTGCACAGAATTTTAGGCTGCGTCAACATTAAACAGATTCCTGGAAGACCAACCATCAGAAGCGATTAGAAGGAATACTTGGAAAGATAAAAGGAAAACATTTGCACTATATGTAGTAGAAGCCAAGGGATGAGGGTTTCTACAAGACAGACATGGGCAATACTGTGGCAGAGAAGTAACAAGATTGACTGAGCTGCTAAGGCAGAATTATGTCATAGTCAGTAGAACAGGAATGCCACATGAGAAAAAGGACACAATGAACATAAATTATAAACTTAAGGAATGTGACCCAGATTAATTTCAAAAAGGAGCTATCGCTCTTCAGACGCTGGAGGAAAGAAGTGATTGTGAGTTGAGTTACAGCTAAATATGAACGTGGAAACAGAAAAACGTCTGATGGCCTTATTTTTCTCAGACGAGTAGGAGGCAAGTGCGACTGAGCTTGCAATAGTGCGCGTGACTGGAGGACACCCGACGCCCACGCTGAAATATACTCAGGGCATCATCCAGTCAACCGATAGAAAATCTGACTCACGATGATCCCGACAGCCTTGCCCTCTATGTTTAGCTCTAAATCCATAGATTTAAAAGTGTACTATATGTGGGCATCTCAAAGATAACTTGAAGCCTAGAATTTTGCCTTGTCAAATCTTGTCTCTCATCCTTCAAAAGCCAGTGTCTCTCTCATCCTATTTTGCCATGTAAGTATCTCCAACATCTGTTAACTGTACTCTGTCTGGCGGCCACTATTCTAGTCCAAGTTTCTGTCATCTTTTACCTGTATACTGCAGCATCCAGCAGCATGTATGCTACTTACAAAAACTGAGACGCCATCGTCTTGTTAATCATTCCATTCCCACCGTCTAGAGGAGGGGCTGGGGTTGGCTCTTAGCAAACCCTAAATGCATATTGATGAAGTGAGTCAAAGACTAGCTTTCTAACTCATTTCCCATCTTACTTTATCCATACTTCCTTCCTCTAAACTTTTGCACCTCAAAGCACAGTCTGTGGACTTGCAGAAACCATGTCATCTGGAATTTGTTAAATATGCAGATTCTTAGGCCCCACCCTAGATGGACTGGATCAAATCGGCCTTAAAAACATCTGCAGATGAAGTGCAGGCACATAGAACTGAAATGCTCTGAGGCCCTTAATGTGCTAAGCAGCATTCAGAGAGAGGTCTCAAAATGCCAATACTGTGATTGACGTACATATGCTAATGATGCCGTGTATAAAATAGATAACTAGTGAGAACCTACCAAATAGTACAGGAAACTCTACTCAATGTTATGCAGCAGCCTGGATGGGAGGGGAGTTTGGTGGAGAATGAATACATGTATATGTATGGGGGTAGATTTCCTGTGCACCAAAAATTATCACAACATTGTTAACTGGCTATATTCCCGTATATATGTTCATATATATTGCCATATATATATATATAAGTTCAACTTAAAAAATGCAAATATAATCTTGTCATCTACTATTTCTTAAAAACACTTCAGTGGCTTCCCTTGTTATAGACTAAAATTATTAATACATTTGAGAGGACAGAACTAGTATTATTGAATTAAAGGCTGGCTCCTCAATTGTAGTGTGAGGTCCTTGAAGGTGGAAAAAGTGCCTGCTCTGTTCACTGTAATATCTCCTTTGCCTAGGACAGTGTTTCACTTGATGGATATGTTTTTAAAGACAAAATGAAAGCCAGGAAGAAAGGATGAATTTATTTTTCACAATAAAGTCACCAAGAAGTATGTTAAGACTGGAGAAAGAGAAAGAAACAGAGTAGTTCATTTCTGGATTAATAAGCAGCAGTGGTCAGGAAGATGCATATGAAACTATCGGAGGGTACTATTAGAAGATTTATTAATGATCTGACCAGCGATCAAACAAAAATCAAAGCGCTACTAAGTCACAGAGGAAAACAAAACAAAACAAAACTGTTTCATTACAATTAAAAAAAACTATTTAATTAAAGAATTTAGTAATCCTGCTTTTTCTTTGAATTTACTAAATCAGACAGTAGACACTTTCCAGTGCTTTTGATTTCTTAACCATCCTATAAGGCAGGTATTAGTATTAATTTCTTTATCAGACAGGGGGATAATGAATCTCTAAGGAAGAAAGTAACTTCCTCAAGACACGTCACTGATGTGAGCTTAAGTTTGCTTAAAAGCAGTAATTTTTACTATCTTACTCTCTGTCCCTGTGAACAAATGTTGTTCATACAGTACTGCTTCACCATGAACAGATTTTGAGTCTTTAGCACTGAGAAGAAAATCATTGTGTAAAAAAATAATAAACATCTATAAAAAACTTCTTTTTATTAGATATTTTTAAAAAATGCAATATGTGTTCTTTCAGAAAATGAAATTTCAGATCTTGTGAACAAAGCGTATATTAACAGAGAACAGATTAAATAACAAAAAGATCTACCAGTTTGTTCATCAGCATTATCTGTTCTTAGACAAAGGCTACAACATAAGACAGTATTTATATCATAATAAAATCATCATATCTTCGTATCATATTTAGAATTATTTTATTTGCTTTAGGAAAAAAATGTATATGTATGCAATAAGCAGGACATTTGCAAGCCAAATCCAATCTCAAAAAAATTAATAAGAACAGAAGTAATCAGATAACAGTGTCTAACCAGAAGTATCTCCTTATGCTTGTTCTAATAATAACAGTACTTGAAGTCACAGCGGCTAACTTTTGAATCTAATCTCCCAGTGATTTTCAGTACACATTCCTTGTTGACGTCAACTTAAATTCTTTATCTCAGAAAGAACAGAATAATAGAATAGATTCCCAGGGCAGTGCTAATAAGGTTAATTTAAAAAAAAGGTCTATAAATATACAATATAAGGGAAGAATAAGACTGGTAGCAACTACATAGTAATAAAACCTATTTCTTGCTCATTCAAACAGGAAATGTCCTGAATTTTTGGAAATGAACATTCTCATTGCAAAAAATATTTTTTCATTACCAAATAAGGGCTGGTAATTTCATAGTGTAAATTGGATTGGAGGATCCTATGAGGTCTCACAGAGAGAAGCCGCTGCAATGATTACCACTCCCACTCAGCAGGACTCTTGTGCTGCTAAGTGTGATATTCTTGTCCCTTTTCAAAGCTAGAGGTGTTTTCCCAGCTGATAGAACTAATGGGAAAGAATTGTGAAGGATGCGATACTAATAATCCATGGAATTAAAAAAAAAAAGAGTCATAGTAGTCTTTGCTGCTCAGGGCCATTTTGCTCACCACTTCTGAAATTATATCCTTTGTATGATTTACAGGTATCTCTCTTCTATCTAGAGAGTCATCCAGATCAAAACAGTAATATAGCTTTGTTGACAAATGCCGCAAAACTGACTTTATTCCCAGGGTCCATTTCAAATTTCTGCTTAGTCCCAGGCAGACCGCAAATGGACATGATGACAGTCTCAGAGTGATTTTTAATATTGGGCTGCCCATCGTGGCAATGTTGGTTTTTCAAGGGTATAATCAAGTGTTTCGGCGCTATACTGGGATCATGTAACTCACCAACACCCCCAGGGAAGGCATCTTGCAGGAAAACGGTGTTATGACTCACATGCTTAGCTAGGAGATCAAAAGAGTTTTCTGGATATTGTATATTTGGCAAATTCCAAAAATAAGAGAGGAGAACAGATGTTTTCAGGGGCAGCTGAACGCAACACAATTTTATTCTTCTGCCACTTTTTACATAAGCAAATACTTTGTGTGTGTGAAATCCAGAAAGCTACTTAAATTTTAGGTGTATTGAAGGGGTCAGGAGCTTTTAATAGCTTTCCCTTCAGCTAGGATCAGAGAAGGAAGAAAACCGAAGGAGCTGTTTTTCCTATGTGACATTGTTTCCAATTAATACACATAAGGATATGGAAAGGGTCATGTGGCTTAAAAAGTCCAGGGTTTGGAGATTTGCTGAAATAATTGCCCAGGTTGGAAGCTTCATCAGCCGGTCAGATCTTTCCTCCAGTACCAGCACTTTACTAATATAGTTTAAGAGACCACTGTGTAACCTTCACAGACCAAACATCCACCCAGCAGCACATGATTAAATTCTCAAACATATATAATAAGAGCCCTGCTGGATATTCTCCTTTCAACTGGCCGGTATTTCAGGCTTCACAATGTAATTTTTTTTTCTTTAAAATAACAGCTTGCATTATGAGGAAAGCTGTATAACTGGAAGACTAACCAACAGTGGTTGAGAAAAGTGGAGGTTGCAAGCCACATGTCTCCTGAAACTATTAAAGACATCTCAGCAATTCAAAATTCAGTAATGTTTATCACAAATTCATGTGCATTCTATTATCTATCTTAATCAAAATTATGTATTAAATTCTAGCACCAAAGATGATATTGGTGAGAATTATTTCTTATATAACCTAAGGGGATGAAAGAGGTTGACATAGAACTTGTTATTATCATGATTAGTAACTATGGATAGTGTAGGTTGTGATGGTAAAGTATTAAGTTGAAACTTAGGCTATCACCGAGTGATTAATCACACAAGTATTGCTGTTTGGCTCTCTGGGTTAAATCCCAGTGTTTTGATTTTGCTAGTTACATGACCTTGATAAGATGTTTTATTTTTCCAAGCCTCAGGTTCTTCATCTGTGAAATGATAGCATTTTCTTAATGGGGTACAGAATATTGTGGGGATCAAACATTGTTTGTGAGGCATTTCAAACAATACCTGGTTGAACAAGTTGTTCAACAATTGCTTGTTTTTTGTTTTGCTTCAGTTGTTATTAACAGCTTCATTATTACCACCATTGTTCTTTGGATATAAAGTTATAATGTGGCAGATCCTCTGAGTTGGTTTACTTGTAATTAAGGAAAGGACCATCCTTAAGGAGAGGATATCCTTATTAAGGAAAGAACCACCTCAGCCACCTGCGAAATCCATCGAAAACCTTGAATAGCTTAAATTAATACCTTTAAATTAAATTAAAGTTCTATTGAGCTTGCTGAGCATGAGGTGGTATAATATTTATGGCAGATGAGGTAACAAGAAGTGAGTAGGCACTTATACACATCAAATCTGACATCTAGCATTAATGAACTTAGTGAACTTGCTAGATCACTATCTGCATCATTATTTTTTAGACTTGAAAGCCTTATGGTTTTCTTCTACATTTTAGAAGACCTCTTCTGAAGGTTTTATATCTAAAAAATTTGCTCATTCAAATAGAGTAGAGGTCAACTCTCTGTATTAATGTTTTTGGGTTAGTTAAGAAAGCTTTTTGTGCTTTTTATTAAGAGTCCCTTGGACTGCAAGGAGATCCAACCAGTCCATTCTGAAGGAGATCAACCCTGGGATTTCTTTGGAAGGAATGATGCTAAAGCTGAAACTCCAGTACTTTGGCCACCTCATGCAAAGAGTTGACTCACTGGAAAAGACTCTGATGCTGGGAGGGATTGGGGGCAGGAGGAGAAGGGGACAACAGGGGATGAGATGGCTGGATGGCATCACCGACTCGATGGACATGAGTTTGAGTGAACTCTGGGGGTTGGTGATGGACAGGGAGGGCTGGAGTGCTGCAGTTCATGGGGTTGCAAAGAGCCTGACATGACTGAGCAACCGAAATGAACTGAACTGAACTGATTGCCCTTTAAGACAATCCTTCCTAATTGTTCCATATATAAAAGATGAATGCAGAATATTACCAATTCTTATTGTGATAGATAGTAAGCCATGTATGGGATACAATCATGAGAAAGATAGCATTCAGCTTACCATCTGATGGAGAGGATACACCTAAGTAAGTACAGATGAACATGAGGAATACTATTCCTAGAGTTCCACCAGGGCAGAAGGAGTAAATGGTGAAGGAAGGGTTCTTAGAAAAGTTAATATTTGAGCTGATTTCTAAATGAGAAGGGGCAGTATACATGGAGGAGAGGAATCAGAAAGACAAAATATCTTAGTAAAATTCATGATGTGCCTGGGGGAGCTACAGCTTTTGTTTTCAGCATTCATGGAGAACACAGGAAGGGGATGGAGAGAAGTACGGTCACATAAGCAGAGCTACATCACAAAGTGCTTTGCAAAGAAATGTAGCTTTTACGCTAAAGGCAATTAGAGTCATTGAAAAGCTTTGAGCAGGTAAGTGTTATGACATCTGGCTGAGAGGGAGGCAATGAATTTCTGGGTGGTGTCAGGGGAACTAGTAAGTCAAACATAACCTTAGAGGAGGAGTTACAAGCCAGTTCCGTTGATTCTTTGGATTCTAAAGCTGTCACGTAGGACTTTGCAGCCATGATTGCTTATTGTTGAAGTATTCATTTTCACATCAATTTTTCTGGCCCAAAGTATTTTTTATTCTCTTTTGTTTTTAAAATCTTTATTATCATGTTAGAAATTGGAGTAAATAAGAAGTGACTCTCTTGCTGGGTTTGATTCAGTTCAGTTCAGTTCAGTCGCTCAGTCGTGTCTGACTCTTTGCGACCCATGAATCGCAGCACGCCAGGCCTCGCTGTTCATCACCAACTCCCAGAGTTCACTCAAACTCACGCCCATTAAGTCAGTGATGCCATCCGGCCATCTCATCCTCTGTCATCCCCTTCTCCTCCTGCCCCCAATCCCTCCCAGCATCAGAGTCTTTTCCAGTGAGTCAACTCTTCGCATGAGGTGGCCAAAGTACTGGAGTTTCAGCTTTAGCATCATTCCTTCCAAAGAAATCCCAGGGCTGATCTCCTTCAGAATGGACTGGTTGGATCTCCTTGCAGTCCAAGGAACTCTCAAGAGTCTTCTCCAACACCACAGTTCAAACACATCAATTCTTTGGCGCTTAGCTTTCTTCACAGTCCAACTCTCACATCCATACATGACCACTGGAAAAACCATAGCCTTGACTAGACGGACCTTAGTCGGCAAAGTAATATCTCTGCTTTTGAATATGCTATCTAGGTTGATCATAACTTTTCTTCCAAGGAGTAAGCATCTTTTAATTTCATGGCTGCAGTCACCATCTGCAGTGATTAACCAACCACAAAATTTTTCACTAATTCACAAATGTGCTATCATTTTAGACGGATCATCTAAAACTGCAATGGCTGAGATGTCTTACAATTGCTCTGCATAGGCGTATTATCTTATTTTTGCTCTAATGACACTTTCAATATAGTTAACAGATACTTCTCTTTTAAATAATAAGTATAGCTTTAAGAGGTATGAAGGAATTTTCCCCAAAATATCTTAGTAATATTGAAGGCACATGGGATTGGTTGCTAGTAGAAGCATGGAGGCTTGTGTTGGTTTTATGATAAAGACAATGTATATTTTCACTTTTTAAAGGATATTTAACCAAAACATCCACTTAGAAGTGATAAGCCTCAATTTTACTTCTGGTATGTGTGTGCCATTTTGAAGATTATAAGGGAATTCATAAAATTTGTTCTGGCTTCTGGGAACGGGGAAAACCATGGGGTGGTTTGATAGTTCACAGAACACTTGGAGACAGGCATGCATATATTCCAAAATTTATATTATATGTAACATGGCAGAAAGCCCCATGATTAAACGGAGCTCAGATAAAATTTATTCAGATAGAATTTGAAAGAAGGGAAGAATAGCAGTGGTTTCTGAACCACTGTTGAAAATTGTGGAAAGGTTTTCTTTTTTCTGTTAGAGAAAAAAGCTCTAAAAACTTGTAACCTTTAACAAATAAAACAGAACCAATTGAGCTACCTAAGCTAGATTTTTACCTGGGGCTTATCTAACTTAAAACTGGAAATGCAATTAAAAGACACAAGAAATTCATCATTTACCTTTTGTTTTTGCTGATGCTCCCTTTTTTAAACATGTGCTCAAATCTTGATGAATTTTTAGGACAAAGAAACTTAAAAATATCTGGGAAATTAGTTTAGCAGCACAAATAAATTATGACAGAGCCTCTGGGCTTGATCGTAGGATGAAAATTTTTTTTAGTTTTATGACTTCTTGAGAGGCGTTTCCTGCCAAAATATAGATAATAAGTTGTTTTAATTAGAGGATACTGTATTCTTACAGTTAGCAAGGGGAGAGTTGTACTTCTCTATAGTGATCAGTGAGACTACAAAAAGTATATGTAATATAATAGGAAGGAATGATTGTACAGCACAATACACTGAATATATTATTTAAAACAGAACTATGATTTGAAATCATATCTTTGGAATAGTATAATCATTTTGTTTTTATAGATTTTGTTAATAATGACAACTTTTAGGGATAAATCAGTATTTTAAGTTAATATATCTGAAAGTGATCTTGCAGTGGTCATAGTCCATGATGTGCAGCTTCACTCATCTTGCACAAACCAAGAAATTCAGGGTTATTGCTCTATTATCACATTAAATTTTAGGCTTGATCTGGACCTATGAAGTCTAAGAGCTCCTCCTTCCCTACTTCCCTCCATCCCTCTCCTTCTTCCTTTCTTCCTTGTGTCCATCTTTTAACCTACTGCCTATTCAAAAAAATCTTAGTGCAATTTTCTTTCTTTGAATTTTCCACCTGAACACTTTGCTAAGTAGTCTTAAGTTTATCTTAGAGATAATGGTATTGTTGGAGATTATTGAGCATTGGAGCATTCTGCCTATGAACTCTAGAATCAATTGGTGGGATTACAACCTGGAAGACAGTTGGCTATTATGATAGGTCCCACATGAAAGACTGGGGCTTGGGTTAGGTTGATAGCAATGGAAATGGAAGGAAGAGAGAGTTTTGTAAAGGAGGTACCAGAAGGACTTGCCAATTGGCTATGTGAAGAGTGACAGCTATAGTTGTAGGTAAAGATTCAGGTGACTCTGTGATAAAGAACAAAAGATGGAGTTACATATAACAGAAAATAAAGAGAGTAAAATATTACAGAGAGAAAATGGTAACAGTGGTAGCAGAAAAAAAAAAAATTTTTAAAAGACAAGTCACCTAACAGTGTAAACAGTATATCATATTGAAGAGACAGCCTTATTATTCCTCTTAGCTGTTCATATAACAAGCTGTCTTAGTGATGACTAAGGAAGCTGCACTGTCAAGGTGAGAAGCACATTGTCCACTGCTATTTTTGTTAGTTTCAATAAAAATTCAAAAGATATAATTAAGGATGGTCAAGGTGAAGATAGAGGCTTGGTTCTGTCAGCCAATTCTGGTTAATTTTTTTCAAGGTATATATAAAAGTCCCTTCTTTTTCTGCATGTACATGTGTGACTTTAAAAAAAAATTACTTAACTTAGTCTTGGCTGCACTGGGTCTTTGTTGCTTTGTGCAGGCTTTCTCTAGTTGCTACAAGGGGGCATTACTCTTCACTGTGGTGCGCAGGCTTCTCATTGCAGTGGCTTCCCTTGTCGGAGAGCACAGGCTTCAGTAGTTGCGACACATGGGCTTAGTTGCCCTGCGGCGTGTGGAATCTTCCTGGACCAGGTGTAGAACCTGTGTCCCCTGCATTGGCAGGTGGATTCTTATCCACTGTACCACAGGGCAGTCCTGTGTGTGCCTCTTGATTATCCTTTGACTATAGTTATCATGGTCATCACTAGACTGTTAAATGCTGACTCAGTGGCAGGAACCATGCAAAGCACTAATAGGCATGATCATATTTACTTTTCACAGCAAACTTTAAAGGTTATAGTATTATTGTTTACATTTTACAGAAGAGAACACTAGGGTTCCAAAATTAAAAAAAAAAAAAATTTCCTCAGCTTCCTGAAGCCAGTAAATGTCAGAGCCAGGATTCTGTTCCAAGTAGTCTGACTCCAGAGTCTCAATTTTTAACAAATACACTTTACTCTCAAGCTTTATGTTGGCTTTAAAAAAGGTATACAACTTCTTCATGGGTTTACTTCATCTCCAACTTTTTCGTATCATGTGGAAAGGGGAGGACTTACGCAAATGCAAAATGATAGCATATCACAACTGCTTAATCAGTGTGGCATGCATAAGTGCAGTCTGGATTTCTGTGGGGAAACATCAATTTTGCATCTTTATCCAAGACTATATAATGTGGGAGTGTCAAAGTTGCTGTGTGTGCATTTAATTAAGTAGTATTTCTCATAAGATAATTCATTCATAGGGTGTAATATTTCTTAGGGAGACTGTAGCAGTAATACCTAAAGAGATTCCCCCCCACCTTGATATCCTATATCTGGATTATTTTATTCCTTCTCTCTACATAACAAATTTCTATTTAGAAAGACAGGTCAAGCTGAATTCTTTAATAATTCCAGAGAGTAATAGTAGCTCTCTTTCTTGGATGATCTAGCACTTTGTATAAGACCCTCACAACTCATTACTTAGAGCAATCATATATATCATGAGGGCAAGGACCATACACTGTTATAGTTTCTATTACCTGATCCGTGGTAGAAACGTTTTAGAGATTGTTGAGCTATTGTATGCATGGAAAGTAGGTGTATTTCAGAACAGCATTGCATGCATTTTAAGCCTGAGTTCAACAGCCCCTTGTTCAGTGGAGCACAAACGACTTTCAGAAGTCTGGAGGTGCTACATAGACTTGGTGAACAAAACATTTCATTTATGGGCCAAATGAAATTGTTAATTTTACTTGAAAGCCAGAATACATATTGCCTGTCTACGTTTTTAGAAATATGACTGTGGATGGTGCCTTCTTCAATTTTTTGTTTCAGATTCTGAATCTATTCTTGATTGCCCTGAGTATCATCTTGCTATTCAGAGTGATGTCCAATTAAACTTTCACAGTTAAAATTTCCACTGTGACCAATTTTTTTCTGTGTTTCTGGATGGCTTTATGAGTAATCTATTATTTTTTCAATTTCCAATTTAAAACAATGACATGCTCCATTTGCTTCTTTTAATTGTCTAAATATATATGTCTGTGTATAGCAATTGTTTTTACCCAATCTAGCAAAATTATTTAATTCACTTTAATTATATATTTGCTATGTTTTTTCTTTGACCAGGCACACTGTAAGATTCAACAGTTTTCTTGCTATTAATAATTCTTTTTCTCAGATGGCAAGTTATTGTGCCAGAACTTCCAAATTACCTGAGTAGTTAGCCAAGGGGGATGATGGATGTAAATGAAGGGCTTTTTCAGCACTCTTAGCCCAAGGTGATTGTCTTTTTTTGCATTTGGAAAAGAATGAATTTTATACACTACCAGTCAGAAATTATGAAAGGAACCATTTTTCTCTAACCTCCTATTTTAAGTAACATATTTAGACTTATTCCTGCAACTATAGTGGAATCAGTTACTCTGGATATAGTTATGCTCTCATCTACATATAAGTAGAGAGAAAACTCTATTCTGCACCTTCTAACAATGAATAGTAAGGGTTTTGCTTGGCAATGAAATTTGAATCAAATATTAGCACAGAGATGGACACCCAATTTCCTCCAAGTTGAGTTGCCTAGCTTGTTTCAAACCAGAGAGGCAAATACTGGACCATGAGACAGTATGTCAGCAGTTAATCATTTAAGTAGCTACTGTCAGAAGGTTACTGTTTGCACAGACTTTTATCTTTTCCCCAAGTACTTTGAGATCACAGTAAGTTGTAATAATTTATAACCAGTAATTCAGCAACCATTTCCTGAGTCTCAATTGCATGCTCTATATCAGTCTGTGGAAGTTTAAAAAGTTCCAGAATACAGGGCCCTCAGGCAGTTTGCAATCTAGAGGGGCCCAGGTACATCACACAAATTGATACCAGTGGGATGACTGTTATTCTTTTTTAGTTAAATTTTTATTGAAGTATAGTTGCTTTGCAATTCAGTTTCTACTGTACAGCAAAGTGAGTCAGCTATGTGTCCACATATATCCTCTCTGTTTTAGATTTCCTGCCTATTTAGGCCACCACAGAGCACTGAGCAGAGTCCCCTGGGCTACACATCAGTTCTCTCTTTTACACATAAAATAGTGTCAATAGTGTATATATGTCAATCCCGATCTCCCAGTTAGTCCCCATCTTCCTCCCTCTTTCCCTCCTTGGGGTCCATAGGTTTGTCCTCTACAACTGTGTCTGTTTTTGTTTTGCAAGTAAGATCGTCTGTATCATTTTTCTAGATTCCATATATATGCCTTCATGTACGACAATTGTTTTTCTCTTTCTGATTTATTTCACTCTTTATGACAGTCTCTAAGTCTAGGATGGATGCTACTAAGGAGATATTCAGAGAGCAAATGAAGGCCAGTTGGAGTGACCTACTCACAGCCATAACTGGGAGACATCAAGTGAAGTGTTAAGTGTCTGCCCCAACATTATCAAAGCTAGTGGAAGCACTTAGTCTTTACTCTACCCCCTGCAGCCAGTAAAATGTGCAAGGTTTCAATACCTATACAAAGAGAAAGACTGAGGGTTAATTGCTTAGTTTTAATACTTAGGCTAAACAGCATTTCCTGAGCTTCAATTTTCTTATCTGCAAACTAAGAAAATCTACCCTATAATGTTGTTCTGAGGACTTAATACATTCAATAGTCCTTTGCACATCGTGTGCTTTCTTCACCGTGCTTAATAAATAGTGAGTATTAATTTTGGTAAGGCCCTATCTATGAACTTCGAGGGCTTTCTAGGTGGCTCAGTGGTAAAAAAATCCCCCATGCCAACAGGAAACATAGGTTCTACTCCTGGGTCAGGAAGATCCCCTGGAGAAGAAAATGGCAACCCCACTCCAGTATTCTTGCCTGGGAAATCCCATGGACAGAGGAGCCTGGTGGGCTACAGTCCATGGGGTCACAAAGAGTTGGGCATGACATAGGGGTGAAACAACAACAGCAACATATGAACTTTATAATAATAAATTATTAAGGGAACAATGTAGAATTTTCTAGGCAGACTATAGTCTAGCTCTTTCCTACTTAAATTCAGTTCAGTGCAGTTTCTAAATTTAGAACCTACATTTGGAAAAATCCAGTCCCATGGAAAGCTTGGGAACAGTCTGGAAAAAACCTTGGTCATTGTGGCTTTGCTTCCTCCCTCCCTTCTTTCCTTTCTTCTTTCCCTTTGTCCTCCCCTCCCTCCTTTCCGCCTTTCCTTTTTTTCTCTTTCAGCAATGGGGACACATTTTAATTTGTCTCTGTTGATGGGATTGCTAGAGCCAGTTTTCCTTGGGAGCCAAGGGCTGCGGGTTGCTGCCTTAGAGAGGCAGTATAGAGAAGGAAAGGGGTTTTCGGGTTCAAAAGGAACCCAGTTTGTGATTGTCTATTCTGCAATCTGAGGAAATTTAAGTGTGCCAAACATCGATTTTTCTAGTCGTCAGTGCGTTTAGTGAGTCAATGAATGATGAGAGACATCAAACCAAACCAGACCAGAGGAACTGAAGTTGGGGCAATCAAACAAACCTGTGTGAGCCTTTTCTCCCTGCTCTTGGTAATTTACACCAAACCACCAGTCACAGCTGAATAAGCAAAGCCTTCAACCTAGAATCTGTATATTGAAATTATTTCCACATAAATGATTAGTTTCCTGATTCCATTTTCAGTTAACATGTTTGTTTAAGGAAAGAATATGTGAACTTTGAGCAAAAAGGACGTAAAATGTCAGTAATAGGAACACTCCTTTTAAAAGAAATTTCTGTACTGTAATGAAAAGAGACCGTTTCTTTTCAGAAGATAGAATATCTGACTTCAGTTGTTCCTTGTTCTTCTCATTTTTCTTCTCTTTAATGGAATCATTAGACAAATGGTGCAGCACTTCATGGATCTTAAAACAAATCTTTCACCTGTAAATTTTTTCTAATTTTCTGTGCTGAAGAGGAGAGATGTAATGCCACCAGGAGAAGGAGGGGTTACTAAATGACATTTTCTTAGAGTTCTGTGACTTAGAGACATTCAATTTAGTGGGTTCAATTTTAATCTGTTTTACAAGAAAGTGTCACTTTATATCATGTGAAAATACACTTTCTCAATTGGGACACAAAACATAAAAATATTTCATTTCAGCTTTCAATATGTCTCCTAGGGTAAAAACAAAAAGCTGTCTTTACTTTTCATATTGTACAGACTATTTTTTCCACAATCTTCATCCTAGATTAATTATGATGTCTAAAAGCCACTGACTGTCCTAACATTTAATAGGTTTCCTGTTTTAATGCTTGTATGTCATGATGACAAAGCATTTGACTTCTACAATGCAAATTTATCTTAATTAGGGTATGCAAAACATATTATTATCAAATAAAATAGTGTTTTTTAAAAACTTATTTTATTGAGGTAACATTGGTTTACAACATTAGTTTCATAGTTTTTATCAACAAGGATCATTAAGAGCTGATAACCCAAGCACACCCTTAAAAAATCCTTAGGATTGCATTGCATCTTTTGATAATGAAGACAATGCAAATGACATTGAAAAGTTAATGTCATCACATGATGGAGTTAGACAATTTACCAAAAGCACCTATAACTATTTCCCATTAAAACAGGCACAAGAAGCATTTGCAGCCTTCACATTACACAAAATTGCAAAAAGCAAACAATTTAGCACCGTATTACATTCTTCTCCAATCAGTGTCTCATTTTCATTGTTGTCTGCAATTTTTTAATCCAATGTCTGTCCTCAGCGTAGGTAGCCTTTTTTTGGAGCCAAGCTGAGGACTCGAAAACTGTCTGTCATTATTGTCTGCAATTTGGAGCTCTTTTCCCAAGACATTATAATCAGTTTTCTTTTAAAGACTAAGTGATAAGTTTGAAAGAGAGTGATGGGCAGAAAATTAAAAATAAAATGAGTGTAAAATGGAAATACATAAAGTAGCTTGAAAAATTGTCTTATATTTGGCCAATTAGCCTGAAACAAGCTCTAAATTCAAGCTCTTATACGTGTATCAAAAGTGGTTCAATTTTAGCCCACGTGATTTCAAAAAATAAATAGAAGACACCTGGTGACAAAGATTCCAAAATGCCTTATTTACAGCTAATCAACTCTGGACATGATCAATTTTGAAGAACAGCTACATTTTGTTGTTGTTATTTCTGACTCTAAATGAACAGAGATGTTGCACACATAGATTGAGTTGGCAGGGCAATAAGAAACAAGTCTTTCTTTATATTGATACCTTTCTGTTTAGAGATAGGTAATTTAAGAAATATCCATACATTTAAATGTGCTCTTTGAAATTATTAAAATCACTTAGCAACTGCATATGATTTTAAAACACTCCATTGTATCATATTTCAATACTTAGATAAAATATTTCACTGTACTCTAATACCTTTGCATGTCTGTAGATAGAATTTCTGAGTGTCCATTTACACCATGTCCACCCATATGCACATAGCTTTAGATTAGGCGGTCTGTTTTGAGTAAAATTAGTCTACCCACATGTCACAACCCTTACCCTTTCTGAGTTTGATGCTTCAAAGAAACTTCACTTTAGTCAAACTCTTCTAAGTCCAAGCCATTGTTTAAGAGAATGTACTTTTCCTTCATGTTCACTTCCATTGTTTTCATATGTGAAAGTGATGATTTAGCAATCTTTGAAAACCTACTGAAATCTTAAGGTGATTTTAAAGGTATGCCTGTTGGTTTGTATCCTATAGCAGCATTCAGGAAGCAACTTGTGTGCAGATGGCATATCAGTCTGAGCTCCCTAATTTAGTGTTAAGTCCCAAACCCAAATGGCTTATAGGGCTTTGCTGCCTGAAGCTCCTACCCCCGTCACTGCAGCTAGAATTTCAGTCCCACCTTTACAGGACTGGGTGTGGGGAGATGGAAGCAGATAACAAGTCTAGCAAAATAAAGGGCTCCATGAAGAGAGGGGGATAGGAAATTTAGTATCTATAAACAACTCCTTTGGTGAATTTTTGCCTAAATTTTTCTTTCATCTCAAATATAGTTATTAAAAAATCAAAAAGAAGAATTTTTTACAGGGAGGGAAACCATAGTGATATCTAAGATGATATACCCTAAGAGAAACAGATTTAATTCTCAAACAGTGAGCAGCACTCGAGCCAGACTGTCTTCTCTCTAGCTCAGGTGTTTGTAGTCTCTCAGCTCTGTGATCATTTTTATTCAAGTCAAAATGCAAATTTTTTCAGATAACATTTTGAAAAAAATCTTTAATTGATACATAACCCTGGTAATCAAAATTTAATATTCAGATGTTGGCTATAATGAAGTTCATTATTCAGATGATTATTGACAAGGTTTAGAAAATTAGCAGATTTCTTCTATGTGCACAATTTTTCTCCTAACCTATTGGTTCTGTTTATTTAGTAGAAGTGGTTACTTATATCTGCAGCTGCTCTCTCTTCAACTTTCTCGTAGATAAATGGTTCTCACTCCCACATGAACATTACACTCATTTGGGGAATGTTTAAAAAACACCAGTGCCGAAATCTCGACCTAGTTAAATTAAATCAGAATCTTTGAAGGTAGAGTCTATTTGTATTAAGAAAAACAAACAAACAAACAAATGAAATAAAGACTGCTTTAAAAGTCTGTTTCCAATTGTTGCTTATTGGGCAACACTTTTGGTTGCAAGCATCATAAATCTACTCTTACTAGCTTAGACATAGGATGTAAGCTGTGATAGAGACTTGACACCAAGCTTTTGCCTTTTCCTGGGAACATGAACTGGGTATAGTGACCGTGGTGTCTGGAGAATCTCTTGAGTACGGGATAAGAATGTTCTCTGTGTGAGAAGAACAAAAGGCATTTGGCGACTAGAGGGTTGATTATGGCAGAGACTGACTAGTTGGTCACCAAACTGCTTTCCTCTCTCTCCTGGGCACACAGCTAATGATACGCAAGTAGTGTAAGGCCATTGCACTGGGTTCCAGCCAATGGATGGTATGAGAATGATTCTGACACGTGCATTGCTGAACCATAAAAATACTTAATTTCTCACTTGCTCAGTTCTGAGGACTTCAAAGAAGGCAGAGTCACAAGATGGAAGAAGCTGCTGAAGTCGACAAACTGTTAAATGAAACACATCTCCTAGGAGAACCGTCTTACCCAACCAAACCCATTGAGCTACTGTATGAGCAGCAGACACATTTTACTGTAGTAAGCCACTGAGATTTTGGGGTTCTTGTTTACAACATTAAGTCTGTAGAGGAAAGTATCAGAAGACAAGTTCGATGAGAGGATCTCAGGAAGCAAAGGACCCAGGCCAGCTGGGAGATTCTGGCAGGTCCTTCCCTAATCTCATATCTAGAGCATTACATGTAATACAGCTCCAACGAATACCAGCCTTCATACTACCTAATTCTGACCTTCTGTTTGCTGGAAATAATAATCTGAATAGTCCAAAGTTGATTAGCTGTTTAACCCTGGAGCGGTAGTTACTGTAGCCAGTGGGAAAAAGTCCACGTTTGAGAAGACAGAAGATATTCCCTGTACTTCACACACCAGCAGCCAGGGCTCTCCTCTCTCAGCCCCATTTGATTATTTGTTCTATTATATTTTAATCATCACTGTTATCACTTCTGCAGTACTTTTGTATGAAAAGTGAAAGTGTTAGTTGCTCAGTCGTGTTCAACTCTTCATGACCCTGTAGGCTGTAGCCCACCAGGCTCCTCTGTCCATAGAATTCTCCAGGCAAGAATGCTAGAGTAGGTTACCATTCCCTTCTCCAGGGGATCTTCCTGACCCAGGAATCAAACCCAGGTCTCCTGCATTGTAGGCAGATTCTTTACCATCTAACCTACACTTTTGTAGAAATCCCCTCAAACCCTATATGAAATTAGTAGGACAAAAATAAACATATAAATGATAAATAGACGAAGGATTCTATTTCTTTCCTCTTTTTAAATTAGCTGAGGCATTTATTTCTCCACAGCACTTTGGCATCATTCCTATCCTCCAAACTCTTCAAAGGTTTCTAACAGTAGTTCACTGATCTCATTTACACATTTCCCTATATCCTGATATATAATTATCCTCTCACCATGAGGACTTAATTCATTTACAACAGCCTGAGTATTCTCTAACAGTCTCCTTGTTCATATTAGGCTGTATTTTCTCCTTGCCAGGCTGGAAATCATTCTGCTTGAGAGGGGAGATAGAAACACAATAACAGAGGAAATGTGTCTCACATTGTCCATCAATAGTGCATCACTGGCTGCTGAAGGCAAGCCTTTCTATTTCATCATCTTTTCTGGCTTGCATTTAAACAAAAGAATAAACATGGTGGTTAAGGGCAATTTTTCAAAGCCTAAACTCATTAGGAGATTTAGATGCAAGGACATTGATCAGCTTGGTATGTATCATCTTCTTATTTATCTCTATGTATTTTCTCCACTTTTGTATGTGGATTTTAAAGTCTGAGCTGATCAGAGCACGCAAGATGTACTTTTCCTGGCATTCTTTAGGCATCTTCTTCTATCTTTCTCAATAGAATCATTTATGATTGAAAAAATAAATATTATATTTCTAAGAACCCCTAAGCATTTTCTATGACAGAATCTCATATCATGAGATCAATACTATCTCTTTCCTAAATATTTGGATTTCTGCCTTCAAGGATACATGTCTTCATCTTTTCAGTTATTATAAACTCTAAAATGACATAGTTTCCTTGTCCTTGTTTCATTTTTGCAATGAGAAGAAATAGTGCCACCTGAGGAAAGCTAGCCATCTTTCAAAAGAAATGATTTATGATCACGTTCAGGATTTTATTCAAGATTTGCTGCCTTGGAAATATAATTGTTAATGTATGCAGGGTCACTTGCCTCGCTGCAAAACTAGTCAAGAACATTGCAAAATAAAATAAAAAACGACAATTTATGAATTTATACAAACAAATCTACAACCAGGACATGTAGATATTTGCATTAAATGATGAGCTTATTCTTCTTCTGTAGTCAAATGTGCACAAAATGTCAAACTGCAATCTAAAATCATGAAATCAGATAAATTAAAATGAGTTGGATGATTTAATCATTGGAGCATCATTCTTTGAAAGCATGATGCGTCAACATTTGCAAGAGGAAAATATCCAAATAAGGTTTTTCACACTACTGTTTAGAAATTCTAGACTTTCAATATGTTTTGGGGATTTATTAGTTCTGTGATTATAGTTCTGGTTTTCATTTGTAGATTTATAAAAAATGAATTATAAAGATCAGACTATTTTAAGGAATTATTCATAATTGAAAATAATTTTAAATTCTACAGTAAATGTTCTGAAATCAATGTGAATAAGTTCCTAGAGATTTAAGTATTTTCAAGAGTCTCTGAGCATAACAGGTAGAAGACAGTTGTGGTTTAGTCACTAATTCATGTCCTACTCTTGCTACCCCATGGACTGCAGCCCACCAGGCTCCACTGTCCATGGGATTTCCCAGGCAAGAATACTGGAATGGGTTGCCATTTCCTTCTCCAGGGGATCTTCTGATATAGGTATCGAACCGGGGTCTCCTGCACTGCAGGTGAATTCTTTACTGACTGAGCTACCAGGAAATATAAGAAGCTCCATAGCCTACTTAATTTTGAAAATTTTCCTGCAGTTGATTAGACCACTGGCCCTGGATAACACCCAAAACAACTACTGACATCTGGAAGTATGATTTCTCCCAATTTTTTCCCTCCATTTCCTATCATATGCACTAAAGTTTTTATTAGATATATTAGCTCATTGAATCAAGTAACAGTTTTGTCTATAAGCCATTTATCTCCTTATTAAAAACTAAGTATCTCTTATGTTTTGCTCCCAAATCACAGTTGCTTTTTTTTTTGCTCCCAGTCACAAATTACCTCCAAAATCTTGCTTTTAATCCAAGTTCCAAATTTCAATAAGATTTGCTCAGAAAGCCTTAATTGTACAGAAACAAAAATATTTCCTTGCTGTCCTGCACTCCCCAAAGTAAATTTGCCTGTTTCTCCTATAAGCTCCTGTGTGTTAACAGTTTAAATTTCCAAATATAATTTCATTTTCTCTATTTTCAGATTCTCTGTGGCTTCATCCACCTGATTCCTGCTAATTTCACTTTAACACAAATTCATCCTTATTGGCCTGGAGTAGTGGTTTTCTTTCTCTCTAAGATGGAAGTTTAGCAGCTGAAAATATGTTCGGGAGTATGCTTATAATCACTTTTTGTTTTTGGTCAGTCGCTAAATTGTATCCAACTCGTTGTTCATGGAATGGCAGAGTCAGACACAACTTAGCAACTGAACAAAAAGCAAAAAATGCTTATTAGCTAAATAAACTCCAAGGATTTCCCAGTATTTGGAAGTTGCCAATGGCTTCTTATCTTTATGACAAGAATGAATCTGATGGTCTAGAATACTTCTATATTAATATTATCTCCATTTCCCTTTCTGTTTTTCTTTAGCACTATGTTTACAAGTCAACATGCGTTGCCCCAGAAGATTCACAAAGTTTTATCCTGGTGACTATCTTCTTGAAATATTGCTTTCCTCTCAATAAAACCCAAGAGATCTTATTAACCATACTGGAAGTACAGTTGCAACGTTAGTTGGTCTTCTATTAATAATATCACCTGACCATGCTGCCTTGTTTTGCTCGGCAACTTCCTTTCCTGTTTTCCATAACTCTATCAAACATGCTCTACTTTCCCTCAAAACTCTCTTATTTGCCCTCATTTCAAAGGCAATAAAAATCACTTAATGGATGAGTAATCTTAATCTGAGCTTGCCAGGGTAGGGAGGTGGGGGTGTGATGTGAAAAACCACTTGTATCTGCAAACCACCTTGGCCTCTTTCTCTGCTCTTGTGGCATGGCAATTCATTGCTATGTACTGATGAACTAGATGCTGTCACAAGGCTTACAGCCTAGTTGTCGGGGGAAATGCAAGTACATCAGTAAGTCCCACATGACTTAGGTGTGGTGGGATATAGGGTACTAACAGAAATAGAACTCAAATCAGGCGAATGAGGACTTCTACTGTCCGTACTGCATAAGCCAAGGCTTGAAGGATGAGCATCGGGGACAGTGGTCAGGGCAATGGGAAGGCCTCCACGCCCCCTGTGCTTCTTCCGCAGGGCCCCTTCATTTCCTCTCTTCCATGGTTTGTGAAAAGTGAAAGCGTTAGTTGCTTCGTCATGTCTGACTCTTTGTGACACAATGGACTGTAGCCTGCCAGGCTCCTCTGTCCAACTTTATCTTTTTTTGGTGGGGAGGCTGTGCCACGCGGCATATGAGATCTTAGTTTCCCCACCAGGAATCTAACCCCCACTCACTGCATTGGAAATGTGGGATCTTAACCACCGACCTGTCAGGGAGGTCCCTCATGCTAACTGTATCTTTATGCTTATTCTCTGACAGAGAACCGGTAATTCTTTTTTGAATGTTATATTCAAATATCCAAATCTGAATATGAACTCATGAACTCCATACTTCCTAAAATCTATCTTCCAAAGTCTATCTAACCAAAACCTGAATCTTTGTTAGTTTCTCATTATTATCCCCTTTCTGAACTGTTCTTCTTTGGTTCATCATATTTTTCCTTTGAGGATTCCATATCCATCCTACCGTCTAAGTCAAAGGAGGCATTGCAGCTGCTGTCTGATTCCAGGTGACTTTGACCCTGGCTTCTCACCTCCTTAATCCATCCTGAATGTGCTGTAAGAATCGTTTCCCTGGACTGACACAATCACCTTGTCGGATTCCTACCTCCAGAGTCAGATCACGCTGACTAACTGTGGATACCACTTCTTCATCCCTGAGTTACAGGAGAACTGTTTTCTCATCTTCTAAATGAGGATGATGACAGTGTCTGGCTTGCCCACTGTGGATTATCACTGTGAGAAAACTTGAAAGAACTGTCAAGAGCCACAGTTTTATTATCACATGTTAAGTTTATAACTTCTTACTTTTTGAAACTCTATACATTTTTTTTTTGTTTGTTTCCTATTCCACATTTCTTTGCTGCTTCTCAAAATTAACCCATTAGGAGAAGTTTTCCCTGACCTAAAAATACAATAAAAGTCTTCCCACCTGTATATTTTTGTGTGGTGTTTCCCTTTGAATTATCATTCTCTGTTGTATACATCTGTCAAGATACACTCTTGGGTCCAATTCCATCTTTATTTCTGCCGTGAAATTTTTCTGATAGCCTTAGCCATCATAATCTCTTCTCTCTGTAAACTTTATCCCTGATAACTTGCCGCAGTACGCGTTGTAACAGCGAATTCCACTTTTGTTTTTGCTGCTATTTCTCTTTCACTTTAACAACTACCGCACTGTAGTAGAGGGGCTTCCCTGGTGGCTCAGACAGTAAGGAAACTGCTTGCAATGCAGAAGACCCGGGTTCGATCCCTTGTTCAGGAAGATCCTCTGGAGAAGAGAATGGCAACCCACTCTAATATTCTTGCCTGGAGAATTCCATGGACAGAGGAGCCTTGCGGGCCACAGTCCACGGGGTCACAAAGAGTCAGACACGACTGGGCGATGAACACTTTCACTTTCACACTGTAGTAGGCGTTCAATAATAGTTTTCACTGACTCATCTGAGTAGCAAGTGTTGTATAATATAGCAAATACAAATCCCTCTTTGAAATAGTTTATTCCTAACATTATTTGAAAAAGTCCCAGTGAAAGAATTGCATTATAGTAGCAAAACAGAAATCATTGCTTTCTGGATTAGGAATTGCTAGATAAAGCTAAACATACCAATCTTTGCATTCAAGTGAACCTTAAAGACAAATCAGCCTAAATAATAAATTGCAAGTCTGTAATGTGCTTGTGTCTCTTGACAATGAGTCCCATCAACATAAATTGATACCCTGAGCAGGTTTCTTGTTAATCTTGCTTCACCAGGGCATTGGCTTAAATGTTTAAATAACAGGATGATAGGATTCTTGCTGGCAATTTAATTCTTGATTTCCAGGCTCTGGAAAACAGAGTCTCTCCTCTCCTTCCCTGGAGGAGGGGAGGTCCATTAAAATGTCGTTAGTCTGCATGCTTAATGATGTCATTTCTCTTGGTCGTCAGTCAGGTAAAATTGCAGGCAGTGCGTGGTGATGGTGATGAAGTGCCACTGATTAAGCCTCACAGATCCCCTCCTTACAACAAAGATCTGGTTTTTCATCACTTTGCTGCATACTTCCTTTGCCTTATCCATTATGCAAGGAGGTCAGCCAGTTACATTCAATATGACTAATTAAAAACGAGAACTCCAAGGTAAAGTGCACAGAGGCCCTCTGGTAATTGCAGTGATAGCTGTGAATAATAATGACAATTAATGAGTCCTCTAATGGCTTTGTAAATAGTCATTTGCCCACTCACGGGAGGTGAATGACAATTTACACTGAGTGAGGAGAGTCAACTCTGGAGATGCATTTGAACATTCTTCTCCTCTCCCTTCTCAAGTCAACTCTGTTTTGGGCATTTCAGAAATTCTGCTGAACCATGTTCCAAACGGTCATGCAGTGTTCCAATGCAAGCAGTGTCTTTGCATGGGCTACTTTGCGAAAAAGCTAACATTAGGCTAAACTGAAGTGCCTTTGGGAATGGTATGAAGGGTGGCCAGATTCACGTTCAGAGGAAATGTAGAAAGTTGTCAAAAGAAGCATCTTCTAATTTTATAGCTAGCAGGGCAATAATTGCCATCTATTGAGAAAACTGGGGTTACGTAAGACAAAGAAATTTGTTCAAGGTCTTATAACTTGTTTTGTTAGAGTTGAGACAAGAAGACAGAAATCCTGGCCTTGTGCCGGTAATTTTCTCAGGCAGACCTCTGAGGGTTCTGACAGTCTTGTGAAGGAGTATAATTGGACTGGGTTAGGAAGACCTCACCACGATGTCATAGAACTATCTAGTAGTTTAACGACAAATGGCAGGTTGCTAAAGAAGGAACATAAAATTGTACCGGTGAAACAAATACCCAGAAATATATAAAGGCTGAGAGCAA
Source organism: Capra hircus (assembly GCF_001704415.2). Lineage (NCBI taxonomy): Eukaryota > Metazoa > Chordata > Mammalia > Artiodactyla > Bovidae > Capra > Capra hircus. The sequence goes on along the minus strand of NC_030813.1, from coordinate 11,167,070 downwards.
AGGAGAGAGTGAAAGGGAAAGACATGAGCATGCGCTCAGTGCAGGCAGAGCATCCCGTCATCTTACATGGACTTAGGAGCAAGCAAATATACTGGCTTACTGGATAATACTTTATTCTTCTTGGGAAGAACAAGGATCCTTTTCTTCTCAGGTCATTCCAATTTCTTCAATACCATTCTATCTTCAGATCCTTATATAAAGTGGTATTTTGTTGAGAATATCTTCCTTAATTTCTGATCAGGTCAAATCCTTCTTTCCACTAGAGAATTTCACCACATTGTGAATCTTTATTTCACAGAAGGTATTGTGTCTTTGACGTGCAGTTTATTTGATTAATATGGATTTTCATCACTAGGTTTAAAGTCCTACGGGAGCAGAAGAGTATCTATTTTTAATTATTGTTGTATTATTCTTTCCCAGCTTGTGCCTGACACATAGAAGGCAATTTGTTTTAATGAATAGATGAATAAATAAATGTATGAAAAGAGATGAAACAGAGACTCATTTTAGAGGGGAAAAAACACACAGCATTTTGCTTTGTGAGGAATGCTGGTTGGAGTCTCTCCAGACAGAGCCTGCATCTGCCTCAGTCAGTTAGTCACTCAGTCGTGTCCAACTCTTTTTGACCCCAGGGATCCTGCTAGGATCCTTTGTCCATGAAATTCTCCAGGTAGGAATACTAGAAGGGGTAGTCATCCCCTTCTCCAGGGAATCTTCAGAACCCAGGTTCCGAACCCGAGTCTCCTGTATTGCAGGCAGATTCTTTACTTTCTGAGCCACCAGGGAAGCCCTTATTTGTATGCCTTACTCCCTGCAGAATCTCTGGCACTTGGCTGTTACTTGACACTCGGCTCATAAAATAGATTCAGTGATTAAATGGATGCCTGTTTCTTATGTTAGGAGTAAATGTGGGTTTTCACTACTATATTTAAAATTCTAAGAATTTAACAAATTTACTGGCCAGTGGGAAATCAGTTTGTGAGAGATTTACACATGAAATTATTTAATGTACCACCAGGTCTCTTCATTTGGACCGGTATAAATGAGCACCAACTTTTCTGTTACAAATTCCCTTAAAATTCCCGCACTATCTCAGGTTTTTGTTTACATCTGAAAGAGAAATTTCTGAGCAATTTGGCTGGTTCTATTTGGATTTTATTTACAAATTCTCACATATTAAAATGTAAGGAAGCCTTTCATGAATAGTACTGAGATAGCTGGATATCCAAAAGCAAAAAATGAAGTTAGATTATCTACCTTATACTATACACAAAATTAACTCAAAATGAATCACAGACCTGTGTGTAAGAACTGAAAGTATAAGATTCCTAGAAGAAAAGTCAACCTTCTTCATGGTTTCTTAGATATGGCATCAAAAACACAAGTGACCAGAAAAAAAAAAAAGAAAAAGATAAATTAAACTTTATACAAATGAAGAATTTTGTGCTTCCAAGATAACTCATGTCATAAGATAAAATATTTGCAAATCATATATCTGATAAGGGGCTTGTTTCTCCAAAGGACATATACAATTATCTAATAGCAAGTTAAGATACTCAATGTCATTAGTCATGAGGGAAATTCAAATCAAAAACATAATGAAATGTTACTTCATACTCATAATGCTTAAAAAAAAGAGAGAGAATAAATAGTGTCGGTGAAGAAGTGGAAAAAGTGGACTTTACATGCACAGCTGGCAGAAAGGTACCATGCTGCTCTCTCTTGGGAGAACAGTTTGGCAGCTCCTCAAAATGTTACACATATAGTTACCATAAGACCAGCAATTCCACTCCTAGGTATATACTCAAGAAAATTGAAAACATATGTCCACATAAGAATTTGTAACTAGTGTGTATACAAACATTATTTATAATAGCCAAAAGGGAAAATAGCCTAAATGCTCAGCAACTGTTGAATGGATGAGCAAAATGTGGTATATCTGTATAACTGAATATTTTTCTTCCATAAAAAGACATTCAGTATTAATACTTGCTACAATAAGGATGACTCTTGAAAACATTGTGTTAAGTGAAGGAATCCACATGAAAAGGTCCTATACTGAATAGGACCTTTTATATCATACTTCTAGAAGAGGCAAATCCATAAGAAAGGAAAGTTGGTTAGTGGTTTCCAGGAGCTGGGAAGAAGGGGAAAATGGGGACTGCAAACTATTTGGCACAAAATTTATTTAGAGGGCTATGGAATTATTTTAACCTTTGAGAATGATGAGAGTTACATGTCTCTGTGAATATAATAAAAACACTGAATTATACACTTTCAAAAGGAGAATTTTATGGACTGTGAGTGATCTTAGTAAAGCTGTTATTGACAAATGAACAGAAAGAAAAACCTGAAGCAAAAACAAGAACTTTCACTGGTGTGCATTACAGATATTACATTCTAAGATTAGCTGGAAAATTCTGAAAGACATGGGAATACCAGACCACCTAACCTGCCTCTTGAGAAATCTATATGCAGGTCAGGAAGCAACAGTTAGAACTGGACATGGAACAACAGACTGGTTCCTATGTCAACACTGTATATTGTCACCCTGCTTATTTAGCTTCTATGCAGAGTACATCATGAGAAACGCTGGGCTGGAAGAAGCACAAGCTGGAATCAAGATTGCCAGGAGAAATATCAATAACCTCAGATATGCAGATGACACCACCCTTATGGCAGAAAGTAAAGAGGAGCTAGAAAGCCTCTTGATGAAAGTGAAAGAGGAGAGTGAAAAAGTTGGCTTAAAGCTCAACATTCAGAAAACTAAGATCATGGAATCGGGTCCCATCACTTCATGGCAGATAGATGGGGAAACAGTGGAAATAGTGTCAGACTTTATTTTGGGGGGCTCTAAAATCACTGCAGATGGTGATTGCAGCCATGAAATTAAAAGACGCTTACTCCTTGGAAGGAAAGTTATGATCAACCTAGACAGCGTATTGAAAAGCAGAGATATTACTTTGCCAACTAAGGTCCATCTAATTAAGGCTATGGTTTTTCCAGGGGTCATGTATGGATGGATGTAAGAGTGGACTGTCAAGAAAGCTGAGCACCGAAGAATGCTTTTGAACTGTAGTGTTGGAGAAGACTCTTGAGAGTCCCTTGGACTGTAAGGAGATCCACCCAGTCCATCCTAAAGGAGATCAGTCCTGGGTGTTCTGTGGAAGGACGGATGCTAAGGCTGAAACTCCAGTACTTTGGCCACCTCATGCAAAGAGTTGACTCATTGGAAAAGACCCTGATGCTGGGAGGGATTGTGGGGAGGAGGAGAAGGGGATGACAGAGGATGAGATGGCTGGATGGCATCCCCGACTCGATGGACATGAGTGTGAGTGAACTCCGGGAGTTGGTGATGGACAGGGAGGCCTGGCGTGCTGCGATTCATGGGGTCACAAAGAGTCGGACACGACTGAGCGACTGAGCTGAACTGAACTGAAGTTTAGCTGGAGCTGCTAGTGAGACATGTTATGCTTTTATATGCATCATTTTTTGAACCAAATTTATTTTATTGAAGTATAGTTGAATTACAATATTGTGTAAGTTTCAGGTGCCACACAGTGATTCAGTTAGATGTATGTGTGTATATGTATATATTCTTCAGATTCTTTTCCCTTATAGGTTATTAAAAAATATTGAGTATAGTTCCATGTGGTACACAGTTGATCCTTGTTGGTTATCTATATATGCTATTTTTAAAATCCTACAGTTAACACAGAAAATATATTTTTAGATTATTTTTGCTTAATATATTTATATTTACTCCTTACAGAATAGGCCATTTAGAACAATAATTACAAGGTATGACTATGAATTACAATTACATAGGGTGCTAATATTTAAGCATTTTTATTATTAATATTTCATATATACATGTAAGAGTATATACTTAACACAGATGTATCAGGTTAAAAATTTATCACTCTGTGTCTAGTACAAAAAGTTTTGTCATAAACTCTTTGTCATCAACCGTGTTTCTGCCTCTATTAATATGATCATATATCTATTTTCCTCCAATCTATTAACATGATGAATTCCATCAGCTGATTTTCTAATATAAAAGCCTCTTTACGTTAAAATGAACAGTTAGCATATGCCTTGTAAAAATGTCATATTTGTCTGCTTTTTTTCATATGCTGTTTATGGGTATCCGAGAGTGTACTGGGGTGCACTGGAGTCTAACCTCTATGAAAGACCACATACTCTTTTACTGGGTTTCCCAGGTGGCTCAGTGGAAAAGAAACCTCCTACCAATGCAGGAGACACAAGAGACAGGGATCCATTCCCTTGGTCTGGAAGATTTCCTGGAGTAGAAAATGGCAACCCATTCCAGTATTCTTGCCTGGAAAATCCCATGGACAGAGGAGCCTGGCGGGCTACAGTTCGTGGGGTCACAAAGAGTCGGACATAACTAAGCAGGCATACATGATGGTTTTTAGATTCCTAATCCTCTTACCCTAGATATTCTGATTAAATATGTCTGAGAAAACCCATTAATGCTACCTTGTCACTAATGGAATTTATGCCTTTACTTCTCTTACATTCTGAAAGATGTAAGGTAGAAGCTTGGATGAGAGAAATATCAAAAGCCATGTTCCCTAAATCTGATGCGTATAACACTATTTCTGTAAGATGTCCTGATAACTTGGGGTTTCATGATAAAGCAGGAAATGGTGCACAATTTTGAAGATTTATAGTGAACATTTGCACAGTAAAAGTCCTGAAAAGTCATGCAGAAATAATACTATTTTATGTTACTTAATATATTTTTCTGGAAGGGCAGGTGGAAGCAACAGTTTGAACTGGACATGGAACAACAGACTGGTTTCAAATAGGAAAAGGAGTACGTCAAGGCTGTATATTGTCACTCTGCTTATTTAAATTCTATGCAGAGTACATCATGAGAAACGCTGGGCTGGAAGAAGCACAAGCTGGAATCAAGATTGCCGGGAGAAATATCAATAACCTCAGATATGCAGATGACACTACCCTTATGGCAGAAAGTGAAGAGGAACTAAAAAGCCTCTTGATGAAAGTGAAAGAGCAGAGTGAAAAAGTTGGCTTAAAGCTCAACATTCAGAAAACGAAGATCATGGCATCTGCTCCCATCACTTCATGGGAAATAGATGGAAAAACAGTGGAAACAGTGTCAGACTTTATTTTTGGGGCTCCAAAATCACTGCAGATGGTGACTGCAGCCATGAAATTAAAAGACGCTTACTTGTTGGAAGAAAAGTTATGACCAACCTAGATAGCATATTCAAAAGCAGAGACATTACTTTGCCAACTAAGTTTCGTCTAGTCAAGGCTATGGTTTTTCCAGAAGTCATGTATGGATGTGAGAGTTGGACTGTGAAGAAGGCTGAGCACTGAAGAATTGATTGCGTTTGAACTGTGGTGTTGGAGAAGACTCTTGAGAGTCCCTTGGACTGCAAGGAGATCCAACCAGTCCATTTTGAAGGAGATCAGTCCTGGGATTTCTTTGGAAGGACTGATGCTAAAGCTGAAACTCTAGTACTTTGGCCACCTCATGCGAAGAATTGACTCATTGGAAAAGACTCTGATGCTGGGAGGGATTGGGGGCAGGAGGAGAAGGGGACGACAGAGGATGAGATGGCTGGATGGCATCACTGACACAATGGATGTGAGTCTGAGTGAACTCCAGGAGTTGGTGATGGACAGGGCGGCCTGGCGTGCTGGGATTCATGGGGTCGCAAAGAGTCGGACACGACTGAGCAACTGAACTGAACTGAACTGAATATTTTTCTGAAAACTTATTAACATCTGAAATGAAATTGTATTCCATGGAATAAACTTTCATTTTCAAGTGAGGAAACACAATCTCATGGAGGCTTATGGATGGCTATACAGTTGGTGAACAGAATTAGGAGGAGAAATAATGTTCATTTTTCTTGTTCCACACTACCTGTATCTCAGAGTAGTGAGGAGGGATACTAAAGAAATGGGTTATGGGTTACAGATGACACAAACAGTCCTATATCTGTAGTGAGCAAAAGGACTCAGTTACAGCATATGAAAGACTTTCCAAAGGGGATTTCTGAGATCTGGATAGTCAAGACAGGAAAGATGACAAAATTACATTTTGGAGAGGTGGACTACAAAGATCAGCCATTCACCAAAAGGTAAGGGGAATACCCAAGGGTTTAGTTTTCCTACATCTTTTTGACCAGTTGACCTACTATTAATTACTAGCTAAGCAGGTGTTTGAAAGGACAGTGAGCATCTCTATTCTAATAGATTCTCCAATGTGGGATTAATTTCTGTACATTTAAATTCTGTACAACACAAAACTACTTTATTCCTTTCATTCCTTTAAAACCTCTGCTTATAAGCTTAAGGATTTGATTAACTTAATTCTACAAAGACAGAAAATTTAAAGTTAAAAAAGAACCGTAACTTATTCTGTAGTATTATAGAGATCTTTAAAATGTCAGACTACTATCACAAATACCTGGACTATTTCCCTTCATATTCTGCCATTGTGGAGAAACATAATTTATTTATTTAATCTGTATTATATAAATTTTGTCATTTAATAAAAATAGAAATTTTATTTGCTTCTTTTCTGTGGCTCAGGAATATTTTGACAGATTAATTCTTAGATGGAAGCCCATATAAAAAGGTTTGGTGAACACTTGATGACATAAATCAAAGCAAGATCCTCTATGACCCACCCCCTAGAGTAACAGAAATAAAAACAAAAGTAAACAAGCAGACCTCATTAAACTTAAAAGCTTTTGCACAGCAAAGGAAACTATAGGCAAGGTGAAAAGACAACATTCAGAATGGGAGAAAATAATAGCAAATGAAGCAACTGACAAAGGATTAATTTCCAAAATATACAAGCAACTCATACAACTCAATAGCAGAAAAACAAACAACCCAATCAAAAAGTGGGGAAAAGATCTAAACAGACATTTCTCCAAAGAAGACATACAAAAGCTAACAAGCACATGAAAAGATGCTCAACATTGCTCATTATTAGAGAAATGTAAATCAATACTACAATGAGATTTCACCTCCCACCAGTCAAAATGTTCATCGTCAAAAAGTCTACAAGCAATAAATGCTGGGGAGGGTGTGGAGAAAAGGGAATGCCCTTGCACTGCTGGTGGGGATGTAAACTGATACAGCCACTATGGAAGACGGTATGGAGATTCCTTAAAAAACTAGGAATAAAAGCATATGATCCAGCAATCCCACTCCTAGGCATATACCCTGAGGAAACCAAAATTTAAAAAGACGCATGTATCCCATTGTTCATTGCAGCACTATTTACACTAGCTAGAACATGGAAGCAACCTAGATGTCCATTGACAGATGAATGGATAAAGAAGTTTGGGTACATATATACAATGGAATATTACTCAGCCATAAAACACATCTGAGTTAGTTCTGATGAGGTGGATGAACCTAGAACCTATTATACAGAGTGAAGTAACTCAGAAAGAGAAAGATAAATATCGTAGTCTCACATGTATATACGGAATCCAGAAAAGTGGTACTTAAGAATTTACTTACAGGGCAGCAGTGGAGAAACAGACATAGAGAATAGGCTTATGGACATGGGGAGAAGGGAGGAGAGGGTGAGATGTATGGAAAGAGTAACATGGAAACTTACATTACCATATGTGAAATAGATAGGCAACAGGAATTTTCTGTGTGTCTCAGCAAACTCAAACAGGGGCTCCGTATCAACCTGGAGGGGTGGGATGGGAGGGAGATGGGAGGGAGTTTCAAATGGGAGGGGATATATGTATACCTATGGCTGAATCATGTTGAAGTTTGACAGAAAACAGCAAAATTCTGTAAAGCAATCATTCTTCAATTAAAAAAAATTAATTAAAAAAATGAAAAAGCTTTGGTGAAGAGGATTATTGGATTTACAGCTCACCTTTTCAGCCATTCTCCTAAACCATTTATCCAGAGTCAAGGAAACACTTCCTTAGGACTCCACACAAACACTGAAAAACAGTAGAAATGGATGAGAAATTGGAAGTCCTGTCTATATCCACTTTATCTCCTCAAGCTTCATCTCCTAGTAGTTGTGTGTAGAAGGGAGAAGGAACTCTCTCTCATCCCCCACTGAGTCAGCCCCCCTTCGAATTTATTCTCGGCTCCCTGCTCTTGCTTGATTTTGTCGCTGTTCTCAGCCTATCCCTGGGTATCCTTTGTGTTTCCTAGAACCAGGCAACTAGCCCCAGGGCTTAACTTTCTCCCAGCCCAGTTCAGTTCTAAGTGAAACTGAAGTCACTCAGTCGTGTCCTACTCTTAGCGACTCCATGGACTGCTGCCTTCCAGGCTCCTCCATCCATGGGATTTTCCAGGCAAGAGTACTGGAGTGGGGTGTCATTGCCTTTTCCAGAAAAACAGCTGCTGCTGCTGCTAAGTCACTTCAGTCGTGTCCGACTCTGTGCGACCCCGTAGATGGCAGCCCACCAGGCTCTGCTGTCCCTGGGATTCTCCAGGCAAGAACACTGGAGTGGGTTGCCATTTCCTTCTCCAATGCAGGAAAGTGAAAAGTGAAAGTGAAATCGCTCAGTCATGTCCGACCCTCAGTGACTCCATGGACTGCAGCTTTCCAGGCTCCTCCATCCATGGGATTTTTCCAGACAAGAGTACTGGAGTGGGGTGCCATTGCCTTCTCCGTTCAGTTCTAAACTCGCAGGCAAATCAAGGACTCAGCACTAGGCTATTTCTTGTATCCCACATAACTCACAGCAATTATGCTTTTCTGACTTGAGAGATGAGGATAGTAAGAACTGAGTATATTACAGGGAAAATAAGTTAGATGCTAAATATATCTGCTTTTATATTAGAAAAGATAATTTATGTCCTTTATAATATTCCCTTAGTGAATACATTCCTCCTAGTGTTCTGCCCTCTGTCTATATCCACATTGCTCAGAAAGTCACTTATTTACTCATTTATTGTGAGTATCCAATCACTTTTGGAAAAGCTTCATTTTACATTTACAAGGAGTTTTTCACCCTATAATTAGCACCCACTCACACACCTCCCCCATCCTCTTACCAAGGAAATCAGTGATTAAAATAAGCCATGGTTTACTTTCAAGAAAGTTAGAAATATTCTGGCTAGAACAATAGCATAATGTGGAGGAATTAGAGCAGAACAGGGAGGAATGACTCTAATCGTTTCACGTCCTGGCCCCTTTAATTTCTCCACATTGTTTTTTCCCTCTAGCTTTTGCTTCATTGTTAAATCTTGAAAAGCAAAGAATCCACAGAAATGTAAATACTAACAACTCACATGTCTTTCTCAGATATAGAATCTACTTTCATGTTAAAGAAAAGAAATATTTTCCAGAAGGCACCATAGTATGTTGAAACTTTCCCCAGCTCACTGTGATTGTAATATTTGAGGTAATTAACGAGGAATTTCAATTCCCCACTTCTGATGTATTTCATACCTGCAGAAAATCATAACCACCAACATTGAAACTGTTACTATTTGCTATATTGATTTAGATGTTTTAATAAAATATAATATTACAAATACATCTAAGTCCAAGGTAACAGGGTGGTGTGTATATTTCTCACATATGCGTTTATATTCTACTGCATATGGATGCAAAAAAAAATGGTATCCATTTTCTAATATTCCTCCTCCACTCCAAACACTTAAGCCTACTGGGGCCTATTATTGAGACTCTCCAAATATTTACCTCTGATTTTCTGCAGTTATTTACACAAAGAAACTAGGGATGTGAAGAAGAAATACCTATATTTTTTTAGAAAACAAGCCTATTCAGATGTTTTACCTACCTTTTCAAATCTGGTTTTTACATCAGTTTTACAAATGGGAAAATTGAGGCCTTAAGAAGAAGAAAAATATATATATACACACACACACATATATGAAGAAAATGATTTAAACTACATCCACGCCAGGTGGTCGTAAAGAGAGAGCATTAGAAATTCATCTGATACCACTCCTGAACTGGAAATGGGAAAGTTCAGGGTCTCTGCTCTCTAGAGCAGGTTTGTTATTTAAACTATGAAGTGGGGTGTTAAATGGAGGATAACACTATAATGGAATATGAGTGCCACTTTAATGAGTACCTCACCATTACACTGTATTTAAAGTTTATCACAGAATTTTCCATTGCTACATGTACACTAGAATCAGTGAGATATCTTCAAAATAAGTTTGATCACGATGATGAAACTTCAGACTTTCAATAATAAAATCTCTACTAGAAAAGTAACAAAAAATCTTTATAATTATGAATGGAACATATGAAACATGCATAATCATTTCTTTATTAGTAGACTTCTGATAATGGTTGATATGCATTTCATTTTTAAAAAATAACCATGCATTAATATCATTTTTGTGTCTTCTAAGATTTTGAAGTCTGGTTGGAGATTGGTTTATTATCACGGACTTATTTTTGCTTTAAGAAGGCAGCTTATCAGTTGCTTTTGTTGATACTACCTTTAATGAGACTTTGCAGTGTTCATGTTCTAATGTTTTGATGATCGTAACTATAAGGCTATAATAGCCAATACACAGAAGACATTGTAATATTACCTCTAAAACTTAATAAGGAACAGCATTACTTACTTTCTCTGTTTTTCCACAGGCAGCTGGAACTTCTTAACAGTTGTGTGACTAATAAAACATGACATCTATTTTCTAATATAGAAACAAAGAAGTAATGCTACTAAGAATTACTGTAAACTGGGTCACAGCTACATAACATATTCTCTGAAAAAGCTGAGTGGTGCTGCAATTAATGAATAACCTGGAACTATAACTAGGCTGAGGTTGTTTTTTTTTTTTTTTCCTAACCCATTTTCTATAAGACTAAGTGCAACGCTTTGCAGAAAGAAAAAGCATATAATGACATGACTATCAGCATACACACATAGGACAAATCAAGTAATAAATAGTGGAGGCAAAGGGTAGGTAAGAAAATTAATATTTAATGACGTTTTTTTCTTTTACCAACATACTATGACTCTCATATCAATTACCTTAGGTAACCCCCACAGAAAAATCTGTGTTGAAATGATTATTCCCATTTGACTGATAAAAAAACTCAGGATCAGAATGTTTAAATTGTCTTGGTAGGAAGTAAGTTATGTGAGTGGGGTAGGAATGTCATTCTGCTTGACACTGGGCAATTTGTTCTTGCTTACTCACTAAATCATGTCTTACTCTTTGCGACCCTCTGGACTGCAGCATGCCAGCTTTCCTGTCCTTCACTACCTGCTCGAATTTGATCAAACTCACGTGCACTGAGTCAGTGACGCCATCCTGCCAGTTCATCTTCTGTCATCCCCTTCTCCCAGCATCAGTGTCTTTTCCAATAAGTTGACTTTTCCAATCAGGTGACCAAAGTATTGGAGCTTTCATCTTCAGCATCAGGCTTTCCCTAGCGTGGCACCTGGAATTTAATCTCAACTCTGTAACTCGTTACCTATGTGACCCTGATAATTAATACACTCACCGTAACTGAGCCTTGGCTTTCCCATCTATTAAAAGACTATAACAGTACTTCTGCCTAGATTTGAGTAGTTGGTGAGGTATGCATAATTCTGAGCATCTTTTCACAGGTTTGTTGGTCATTCAGATTTTCTCTTCTGTGCTAGGCTTACTATTGGTTTTCTTCTGTTGTTGTCCTACCAATTTTTCTTTCTTTCTTTTCCTCTTTTGAACGTGCCACATTGAATGTGGGATCTGATTTTCCTGACCAGGGGTCAAACCTGCTCCCTAAGCAGAGGAAGTGAGTTTTAACCACTGGACCACCAGGGAGGTTCACCAATTTTTCAATTGGGAAGTCAATGCAGGCTCTAAATTTCAAGATGCGTTATTTTCTGAAATTATTTGCATGCTCCTCTTTCTCTTTTTCTAAGTGACTAGCGTCATGTGACTGAAGGTTTTGGCCTGGCTGGTCCTGATGAGGAAGAAAGGAAGATACGAGAGTAACTGATACACTGACGTAATAGATGATGCTAGATTCTGAGTTCTGCTGTGAGGGGTCTAGCGTATCTCTATATTTTTCTATATATACATACGTACGTATATATGTATATATGCACATAATTATTATTATTTTTAAAAATGGTAAGGAAAGGAATTTTGGGTTTCATAGTAGTATGATAGAAGACTTTTGTGACTAGTCAAAGGGAAAGAAAAAGCCTGGAGCTAAGATTGATTATAACAAGCCACAAACACAGCATTTGAAATCTTACATCATATTGTTGTATTATGTACAATATTATTTATATAGATAGCTATTTAAGTGAGGGTGAAATGTAATGAGTAATTTGGAAGTCTTGTCAATTTCCTAAAAATAGGAAATTAATGCAATGTAAAATGAGTCTGCATTATACAATTCTATTTTCAATTGTCTGTTCAATGAAAGCAATTACAGAATTCACTTTAATTTAATGACTTCCTTAGATACACTATTATAAAAAAAGAATTATAAAGTGATATTACATTTTGTCATTCATTGTCCTTGCTGTTTACATTTTGTCATTCTCCTCAGCTTGAATACTGATGTGCAGAAGTCTGTTTCATTTCTTTGTCTAATGCGGTAATCTTAAAATGTTTAGGATATTAGGTACTTAAAATAACAATATAACTTTTGTTACTTCATACATATGCCACACAAAGTTTTACTAATTCAAAATAACTATACAAAGATAATAAGTATACAAAAAGGACATATGAGATTTATTTTTAAATGCATAATTTTGAAAAATAAGGACAGAGTTGAACATTTAAATCCTATTCCTTGTCAAATATCATTGACATCTGTGGTATTTATTTAAATCTAATCTTTTAACACAAAAGAACTACTTTTATTTATTTTCAGGAAATTTTTTTAAAGATTTACTAACATTTTGAATTTTTAAATGCAAAATTTAGTATTCTAAACCATAGTTTAATTTTTTTTTCATCAAATCAGCTAAACAGAGAACATAGTATCACTAATTTATTCAGTTCAGTGTTTTGACTCAGTAATTTAATTCTTTTCAATAAATGTAGAAGTGCTTATAATATATTTATAATGACTGAAACATTTAAAATGATGAATGTTTAGTTTATGGATATTCTACAATAAATATGTAGTAAGCTGAAAACTTTTATTTTTTTATCATTTTTCATCTCAAGGCTCAAGTTTCAGTCATTTGAGTTTATTTCTTCTAAGTATACACCTAATACTCAGTATATATGGGCATGCTGTAATCTCCCATGTGGAGACATGTTTCATTCTTCAGACGAAATAAAGAAGTCTTAAAAATATAATGTCATTCCTGAGCATGTGAGCATCTGGAAGGCAACTCAGTTTGTAAAAATTGCAGTAGAATTTTATTGTTTAGAATTATACAAATTTATCAATCCAAAATGCACTTACTGTTACTTATGTGAATCAATTGTGAAACTAAATTTGAAAAGTGCCCTTAACTTCAGAGAAAAACCACACTCAATGAGCTGTAGATGACCATTAAGGAGGGTATTTTTCCAAATACTATTTATGACATTGTGCTCATTCTCCTTGATGTCTCTTCAAGGTAAATTACCTGCTTATAGTTACTTTTTTCAAAATTTGATTTTTTTCATATATTGAGCAGAAACAGTGCATTAGGTCATGCAAATATTCTTTTATGGGTTCACATCATTTCTGTGCTGCCAGTGTCTTAATTTCTGTATTTATTTGTGTTTATAATGAGTTACAATAAGCATTTCACTTTATTCTTGAAACGTCTTACTTAGAATGTGTTTATGAAAATTTTGTTAGCTGCTGTATTGATGGCAGGAATTAAAGCTGATTAGGCATTTTGGTTAAATGACTTTTTACATACAAATTTAATAAGCTCTGCATTTTGAAAAACTTTTGGGAAAGTATCCATTTTAATAATTTGATAGTCCCTAAAAACACACTGTTTTCTATCTTGTAGCTAACTTCTAGGTGCCTTCTTTAAATTAATGCTATATCTGGTAAGTTTGTATGATTTCTTCAGATGTTAAATATTGTGGCTTCAGAGTGTAACACATTTAATACTTTCATAGCTAAGAATTATATAGGTTGTCCAAGTTTCCTAAATTCAGTTCACTTCAGTTCAGTCGCTCAGTCATTTATGACTCTTTGTGACCCCATGGACTTCCCTGTCCATCACCAACTCCCGGAGCTTACTCAAACTCATGTCCATCAACATGATGGACATCCACCCATCTCATCCTCTGTTCTCCTCTTCTCTTCCCGCCTTTGATCTTTCCCAGCTCAGGGCCTTTTCCAGTGGGTCAGTACTTCGATCAGGTGGCCAAAATATTAGAGTTTCAGCTTCAGCATCAGTCCTTCCAATGAATATTCAGGACTGATTTTCTTGAAGATGGACTGGTTGGATCTCCTTGCAGTCCCAGGGACTCTCAATAGTCTTCTCCAACACCACAGTTCAAAAGCATCAATTCTTCAGCGCTCATCTTTCTTTATAGTCCAACTCTCACATCCGTACATGACTACTGGAAAATCCATAGCCTTGACTAGATGGACCTTTGTTGGCAAAGTAATGTCTCTGCTTTTTAACATGTTGTCTAGGTTGGTCATAGCTTTTCTTCCAAGGAGCAAACATCTTTTAATTTCATGGCTGCGGTCACCATCTGCAGGGATTTTGGAGGCCCCCCGCCCCAAAATAAAGTTTGTCACTGTTTCCATTATTTCCCCATCTATTTGCCATGAAGTGATGGGACTGGATGCCATGATCTTGGTTTTCTCAATGTTGAGCTTTAAGCCAACTTTTTCACTCTCCTCTTTCACTTTCATCAAGAGGCTCTTAGCTCTTTGCTTTTTGCCATAAGGGTGGTGTCATCTGCTTATCATTGTTCAAAATCAGAATGTTTAATGTGACAGCTGTCCCTGTAAGTTGGATCACATTTCTGGGTTTTAGGCCTCAGAATGGTGGGAGGGGTGTGTAGACCAGAATTCAAAAGTGGTACCAATCTCTGCGGGGCTTCCCAGGTGGCACAGTGGTAAAGAATCTGCCTGCCAATACAGGACATACAGGAGACGGGTTCAATTCCTGGGTTGGGAAGAGTCCCTGGAGCAACCCACTTCATTATTCTTGCCTAAAAAATGCCACGGACAGTGAAGCCTGGAGGGCTACAGTCCATGTGGTTGCAAAATGTCAGAAACAATTGATTACTCATGCGTGCACCAATCTCTGCAGAGGCAGTAAAGCTTTTTAAAAGATACTGTAATGAGGAAAAAAAAATTCTGTATCATTCCAGCCTGAAAAAAATATTGCCTTTGAACTAACCACCTATTATATATCAGGTTAGAGGAATGTTTTGACCCGAAATGATATTGATGACTGTCAAATTTCTTCCCAGGACTGCACACATAGACACTCATTTAATAACCACCTATTCCATTAATATGAGCTTTCTGAATTTTCTTCACTACTGACCTCTCTAATTCCCATCTCTCCCATCAATTTAAACTAGGAAGTGTTTCCTAACCTACTGCCTGGGTCAAGTTCCTTTTGTGTGTGTGTGTGTGTGTGTCTGTGTGTTTATAAGACATTTTTATTTATTTTTTCTGTATTTTTACTTTTAAATCTTTTACATTGAAGTATAATTGACTTGCAGCATTATGTTAGTTTCAGCTAGACAATATAATGATTCAATATTTATACATGTTGTGAAATGATCAACACAAGTCTAGTTAACATCTGTAAACCTCCATAGTTATAATTTTTTCTTGTGATAAGAACTTTTAAGATATTCTTTCTTAGCATCTTTTAAATATGCAATACAGTATTATTACCTATAATAGCCATACTGTACATTATATTCCCATCAAGTCCCTTCTTATTTCTCCATGTAAAGCCATGGAGAGTTTTAACAGAATACCAACATTCTGCATTGAAATGATTGGTCATATGTTTCTTCCCCTGCTGCTGCTGCTGCTGCCAAGTCGCTTCAGTCGTGTCCGACTCTGTGCGACCCCATAGACGGCAGCCCACCAGGCTCCCCCATCCCTGGGATTCTCTAGGCAAAAATACTGGAATGGGTTGCCATTTCCTTCTCCAATGCATGAAAGTGAAAAGTGAAAGTGAAGTCGCTCAGTCGTGTCTGACTCTTAGCGACCCCACGAACTGCAGCCTACCAGGCTCCTCCATCCATGGGATTTTCCAGGCAAGAGTGCTGGAGTGGGGTGCTATTGCCTTCTCTGTTTCTTCCCCTGCTTTACTCTAAACAACTGGAAGGCAGAAGGTGTATCTTTTTCATTAACGTGATAATTCTGAATTATTGTAGGAGTTCTATAAACATCAAAGGGCTTCCCAGGTTGCACTGGTGGTAGAGAATCCACCTGCCAGGGCAGGAGACATAAGAGACGTGGATTGGATCCTGGGTTGACAAGATCCCCTGGTGGAGGGCATGGCAACACACTCCAATATTCTTGCCTGGAGAATCGCATGGACAGAGGAGGCTGATGGGCTACAGTTCATGGTATCACAGAGTCGGACACGATTGAAGAGACTTAGCATGCACACATAAATATGTATTTAGTGACTGAATGACTCATATATGTGAAGCTACAGCTGAAGTGTCAATCCATCTGAAAGGGGTCAATCAGTTTCAAGCATCTCTGATATAGATTCTCTGAGGGTCTGAGATATAAGAAATATTTCAACTGATTATAAAGAATGGGTATTTGAGAATAGTTGGCATCATCTTACATATTTAAATTAATGATCTGAAAACAATCAGATGGATATGCATAAGCCTGGGCATTGGTAGATCAATGTTATGAAAAATGTTAATTCCTCTGATTTTGACCCAAGTTCAAGGAGTTTTTTGAAAGACGTTCATAAGTAAAATGTCATCACTTACTTTTATGTTTCCTGAATGGTGTAGTGTTAATCTCTCAGTGATGTCTGACTCTTTGCAACCCCATGGACTATAGCCTGCCATGCTCCTCTATCCATGGAATTTCCCAGGCAAGAACACTGGAGTGGGTTGTGATTTCCTTCTTCAGGTGATCTTCCTGACCCAGGGATCGAACTTGGGTCTTCTGCATTGCAGGCAGATTCTTTACAATTTGAGCTACAAGGAAGACCTACTTTTTGACATAAGTTCAAGGAGCTTTTTGAAAGAAGTTCATAAGTACAATGTTATCACTTATTTTTATGCTTCCTGATTAGTGAAAGTTAAATGATATATCTTGGGAGCAGATCAATTAATTGGATTGTGTTCATTTTTATATTCTGGATGGAAAAATCAATAAAATTAAATTTACAGAGTAAATTATTAGATTAATATGGTAGTGGTCATAAAGATATTAGATACAGTTCAAGAATAAAACAGCATGACCATATATGTTTTTATTGTCTCTTATCTCATTGTGTAAAGTCACGATTTATGAAGTGAAATAGTACTTTAACTCTTCTTGCCAGGTATAGCTATCTTTCATTAGATGATTTTTAATCTTATGAATACAGTGTCTCCTTGTAAAAGTAGAAGAAACTATAGAAACCACATTTGAAAATCCCACTTGCATATTCCTCTTAAATTTAATCCAATGAAGATTGCTTTAAAATTATTCTATCAAATGATTAATGTTAAAGTTAATCATTTTAATTAAAAATTTGTTTTGGCACTGTTGATACTGAGTAGCTTAGCTATACACAGGCATCTCTGAACTCTCTTCCTATCACTGCAAGTTTTGTCTATAATAGCCTGATAATATTTTTATTTCTGTAAATCTGTTAATTTACAGACACTTCACTAGTATTTGTAATGGAGAAATATTGAATGGCTCTAACGTTTGTAGTATGTGAAACTCTCTCACAGGGCTTTGTAGGTAGGTGATAGAGGTCTAACAAGCTCCTTCAGGAATGGTTCCATGCTTTGCTCACATTTTACAAACCTTTTAGATATGTTTCTTATTTATACTTATGTTTTGAAGACCCTAGGGTTTATCCCTAATGCCTAAACCTCGATAAAGTTTGCTAAATATAATAAAATGCCATATTTAGCAAATCTGCACTACATTAATCTTTAAAACTTAAAACGATTAAATGAGTTTGCCTTTGAACGTACTTTATAGGTTCATATATGCCCCACGAAATACAAATAAACTTGTACAAACCTAAGTTATCCAAACTGAACATGTTTTATTAATTTAAAAAACTGTGTTCAACCTTTTTGAAGTTCTTAATGGTGGAATAAAAAATGATATATGGCCATATGAGGGGAAGAGATAAAATGATTGTGATTGTTTTATTTCAAAAATTGCTATCTAAGAAACTCAAGAAATCAACTGAAAAAAACAAAAATTTTGGAAAGCCATCAGATAGTACCAAACCAAAATAATTAAAAGATTTTCATAACTTTCCCAGGTTCCCCATAATGAAAACTATTACTTTAGAAATAACACTGGGGAAAAAATTTCCTTGTGCTTGCTATCAGCTAAATTATAAAATGCATGGTGGAAACTAGGGACTAATTAATATTAATGAGATGACATGGGTTTGATTCTTGGGTTGGAAAGATCTCCTGGAAGAGAGCTTGGAAACCCACTCCAGTACTCTTGCCTAGATAATCCCATGGACAAAAGAACCTGGCAGGGTCCATAGGGTCGCAAACAGTGGCATGTGACTGAAGCAATTTAGCACACACACAGATGTCTTAATAAGCATGTCTAAAATCTTATATTACACATGTAATAATTTTATACAAAAAGAAGACAACTGCACAATATTTTTGATGGAAAGACTGGACAATTTAATGATGTTTTAAATTACATTTTATATATAATGCAGTTCCATTGAAAACCTTAAGAATTAATGTATTTATTTACTTTTCTCAAGTACTAAAATTGTGTTGGAGAATAAACAAGAAGAGACAGAACTTTTGAAGAAAAAAGAATTCTAACAATATAAACTAAAAGCTCTATTGATCAACAAAGCTTAATATTGGTGCAGTAATATTTCAGTAGAAGTACATGAATGGCCCATTTTTAAAACTTGGTAAAAATGGCACTCTAAGTCTGTAGGGGGAAGGAAGGAGAGAAATTTGGACAACTGCTGTCACTTGACACGTCAGCAGTGGTTTACTGTGGGATAGTGAGGCACCAGCGTTCCTCCAGGAGAAGAAGTAGAAGGCATGTTAATATTTGGTGGGGACTTTTTCTCAAACATAGAAAACACCTCTAATACCTATCTGTAGTAATATAATGTCAATATGAACAAATGTAGCCTAAATTAAAATATGCTTTTAATCATATATGGACCAGTCAGTAATATATAACACATAGACAAAAAAAACTTTTTGTTAAGTATTTGGGTATCATGGACAAACCTTTTTTGTTATTATTTTATCTTCATAAATGCTAAGAAAAGTGCAACTTCATATAATATTACCAATGTAGCATTTTAAAGTTTGCCTATTATTTACTGTATTCAAATTTTTTGTTCATTTGAAGAACCATACAATGATTATTTTAATCAAAAATACTATCCCAATTATGCACACTAACTTTATTTTCTTATTTAAAAATGATTTAAGCATGTTAAAAAGGAAAATGGTGAATTTTCAGCAACTTTTCGTTTGTACTTTCCACTTGATCCATTTACATTCAAAATCCTTTTAAATTAAATTATTGGTTGCTAAATTATGACTTGATAAATTATGGATGTGAAATAGCTATCACCTATATACCAACTAAAATGAATGCCATTTGCTTAATCATGTAAATACTATGCTTAATTTTCTTCCTATTTTTAAACTTATTTTAACAATGAATTCAATGATTTGAGGTTTTATTTTTTTTTAATCTAAATCTAACATCAAGACATATGTAGCAGACCTGCAGCCTTTGCACAAATTAGTAAGCATCAGTGTGTCTAACAGTAGCACAATGTGATCTTTCCAGCTCTCTTTGTTTTCCTCCTAGCAAGGTAAGGAGCTTTTATGGTGACTCAGACGGTAAAGAATCTGCCTGCAATGCAGGACACCTAGGTTAGGTCCCTGGGTTGAGAAGAGGCCCTGGAGAAGGGAATGGCAATCCACTCTAGTATTCTTGCCTGGAGAATTCCATGGACAGAGGAGGCTGGCGGGCTACAGTCCAAGAAGTCGCAAAGAGTCAGACACGATTGACTGAGATCTAAGACTTTCACCTTAGCAAGGTAAACAGCAACAACAACAAATGACAATCCCCTACTAGAATTTAACAATGGATAAAGTTAAGGATCTTATTTTATGACCCTCTTCTAAGTTTCTCGCTTTGTGCTCTTTGAGACGAAGCCACAATCTCTGACGTCCTGGGTGCTGCTTCTCTTCTAGGCTTCTTGGGTCACAAGGATGCCCTGACCTGCCCAGTTCTACCCTCCAAGACTGCTCTGATGTTTCCCCAAAGAGTTAGGTTGATTTCTGTGGCTTTCCCTGTTTTCCTGGGTTCTTCGTGTGATAGGCTTTCTGAGACCAGTACCGGCATGCCGTATTTTAGTGTCCCACCCAATCACTGTTTTCTCCAGTGCTCATCTTTTTGATGACTTCTTATTTGGCTGCTCTGTGAATTCCAGGTCTTTTAGGATTCTAGTGGAATAGATCTGAGCAGTTTCTTCCTTTTAAAAAAAGGTGCAAAGGAGGCTAGGAAACAATGCATCCGGCATCCTCTCTGCAGCAGCGGAGGAGTCTGCAATAAATCCATAGAACTTACTGCTGTAGCTTTGAGCTTTGAAACAGGCCAATTTGCTTTTCTTTCTGTAGGGTCTAATTCATTAGATTCCTGTTATAAAACTTTTATTGGAGAAGATGAATTGTAAAATCAACTAGAAAGAAAGAATTTGGTGATAAGTAGTATAAGTGTCATAATGTAAAGAATAAAATGCTATAGACAAAATAAAAGTATTTATTTGCTGCTGTTAGAAGTGAAACAGCTTGAAAAAGATAACAGTACTGCATTCCCAGTGATGATACCTTTCAGGTTTTTTTCCAACCATAATATTTTGGCATGCTTCCTATCTTGGAGATGTGATTACTGCTCTGTATTACTACAGCACATATACACACGATGCATGTGTACACATTTATATGTGGATTTGTGTATATAGGGCTTCCCTGGTAGCTCAGACAGTAAAGAATCTGCCTGCAATGCAAGAGACTCAGATTTGATCCCTGGGGATCACAAAGATCCCCCAGAGAAGGGAATGACTACCTCCTCCAATATTCTTATCTGGAGAATTCCATGGACAGAGGAGCCTGGTGGGCTACAATCCATGGGGTTGTGAAGAGTTGGACATAACTGAGCAACTAGCACTAAGACAGACAGACAGACACACACACACCCATATATTCCATATATATACTATATATAAATATATATGCTGCTGCTGTTGCTAAGTCGCTTCAGTCGTGTCTGACTCTGTGCGACCCCATAGATGGCAGCCCAACAGGCTCCCCTATCCCTGGGATTCTCTAGGCAAGAATACTGGAGTGGGTTGCCATTTCCTTCTCCAATGTATGAACGTGAAAAGTCAAAGTGAAGTCGCTCAGTTGTGTCTGACTCTTGGTGACCCCATGGACTGCAGCCTACCAGGCTCCTCCGTCCATGGGATTTTCCAGGCAAGAGTACTGGAGTGGGGTGCCATTGTCTTCTCTGATAAATATATATAACGTGTATTTTCCTGACTACGGAAGATGATTCGATCTGAAAATGAGGATGATTACTCCTCTTCTATCTAAGGCTGGCGTTAGAGATAAGTCCCTTGCTCACAAGTTTCTTTCCTAGTCTGTAGATAAGATTGTTTGGCAGCATTCTTAAATATAAGAATAAATTAAATACTTGAAAAAATAGAAATATTTCTACACAATTAATCAACCGATCAAATATTAGCTATCATTCTCCATCAAATGTTATCTCCTCTCTCTTACTGTAAATATCACAGTCCTCAGAATGAGAAGGGAATATAAAGCTGAGATTTTCATTTTATTATTTTCCTTTAAAATTCCAATTTATTCTGTTTTTAAAGACTTAAAAATGTGTGAAAATTACTACTCTTCCAAGAAGATAATTCCAATTGCCCAGTTTACTAAAAAGTATTTTTAAAATTTTTTATTGAAAGGAAATTTACCTTTCTATAACTTCTGTCTTCTTTTGTGACAGGGTCTTGAGACAAACACGTTTTTGAAACCTATTCTTATTCTTGCTAACTTCATTTTCCTTGTCAATACCCAAACTTCTGTTAAGACATTCCCAGTTTCTGTATGTCCTCTACACGTATTACGGCTCTTAGCATCTTGGCTGTGAAAGTGAAGTCGCTCAGCCGTGTCCGACTCTTTGCGATCCCATGGACTGTAGCCCACCAGGCTCCTCCGTCCATGGGATTCTCCAGGCAAGAATATTGGAGTGGGTTGCCATTTCCTTCTCCAGGGGAATCTTCCCGACCCAGGGGATCGAACCCAGGTCTCCTGCATTGCAGGCAGACACTTTAACCTCTGAGCCATCAGGGAAGCCCAATTATTATTTTCACTACAATTTATTGAGGGTTTATACAAATTCCTAGAGAACTCCAGGCACAGGGAGGCATCACAATTATGAACAAAAGAAAAGCCCTTTTCTCATGAACCTTATCATATAGCTAGGGGAAGCAGAAAACTGAACAAATCATTTATAGGTCAGTTGGTAAGTGCGGTAGGGAGAAGAATCAGGTAGGTAAAGAGATGGGAGATTGGCGGTGTGGGGTCTGGAAAGACTTGTCTGATAAGGTGACATTTAAGACTTGAAGGAGGGAGGGGGATGAGGGGTGTAGGTGCCTGGGGAAATTGTATTCATGCTAAGGGAACAGGGAGTGTGAAAACTCTGCTCTCCTGTTTGGCATATGCTCAGAGGAAAGTAAGGCGGCTGGTGTGAACCGAAGATGGTGAGAAACGGGAAAGTGATGGGAAAGGTGGTCAAAGAACTGCTCTGATTGATGTGGAAGATAGGTACAGGCACCCACATTTGTAAGTGAGGAGTGTTATTAATTCCCTTTGAGAAGATAGTGGGGGCTTGAATTTGGGTGCCAAGTTTGGGTATGATGCAGCATTCTTAGGGTCTAAATAGTTTGGAAGATAAAGCTGACAGGATTTGTTGAAATCTAGATATATTTGGGGTCTCAAAAGTTTAAATACGTGTATTCTTTTAGATCTCCAAAAGAGTTGTCTGAGACTGTTTGTATCTGAATCACACGAGGAATTTGGACATTCTATCTCATCTGGATTTATGTCCTGACAATTAGTTTTCTGTGGAATATTTTTGCAAAAATAGTTGCAGACTTACCCATGTGCACCTATTGTTACATTCAATAATCTATTATTTACAGATTGCAGGTTTTTTTTTCCCTCCATTTAAAGAGATTAGGTTGATATTTTCTAGAACTTATCAATAGGAACTTCTCTTTTCCCTTATTTCTCAATAATAATGCCTAAACAATATTGTTGCTTTTATAAATATGATGCTATGATCTACTTTGCACATTCTCTCAGTGTTATGGTGAATAAATCCATCCCTTCTAAGAAACTTGAATTTAATGAGCATATTTCAGTGTTCAAATATAAATTTTTATTCATTGCTCTGGACTTTAGTTTCTTTTATCCCATGCTCATTTCTTCGGTTTCTATCCTCAGTTCTTTATTCAGGAAGAAATGAGGCTCAGAGGAATCCCATGATTTGGTCACCCATATAAAAATAGTTGACAGAATTGGAATTTTAAAATGTGGAGATGTTTTAAGTGATTCCTTGTTATTGCCTTCTTATTACCTATAACTGTCTTGTGGCTGTGGATTCTTGTGATTTGAATGCGCTTAATTAAATTTATATGAAACCAACTCTTTTGGGACTTGCTTTTTTAAAATGAGTATTGTACATCTAAAATAGATGATGCACAAAGTAGTTAACAATAGCAAACACTCTTACAGTGGCCAGCTATTGTTCTATGTATTTTAACTCACATAATTGTCACAATAACCTCAAGAGGTGGCTGTTGTTATTATCCACAATGTGAAGATGAGGCAGTTGTAGTACAGTGAGTGTAAGGAAAGTGCCTGAGGAAACTTACACAGTGCTAAGTATTCAGTTCAGTTCAGTCGCTCAGTCGTGTCCGACTCGTTGCAACCCCGTGAACCCCAGCACGCCAGGCCTCCGTGGGATTGCAAGGAGTTGAACTGTGACTCTGGCTTCAGAAATCTATGTACCACATTATGCACGGGGTTTCTTCAGGTTGCAATAATTCAAATAGTTTGATAGACTTTGTCACAAAAATCACGAGGGGGTCTTATTCATTGGTTCATTTCAGAGACTAGCACGCATGCTGATAAATGCTCACATTACTATTTCTATTGAATTGGAGCTGGCTGAGGGAAGAAGTGGTTGGAGATTGTATGTATTGTATGTTACCTGTGACAAAGGCATGACTTCTTATTACCTAAGTCTGTTGTCGTATTTCATTTTAGCTTTGCCATGCTACTGAAGTGGGATCCATGTGTCCTCAGGGTCTTATCTGAGGGAACAGCGTTTATCTCTTCAATGTAAAACTGTAGGTTGTGTGATAGTGGCAAGAACGCTGTAGTGGGTAGCCATTTCCTTCTTCAGGGGATCTTTCCAACCGAACCTGGATCTCCTGCATCCAGGCAGATTCCTTACTGGCTGAGTCACCAGGGAAGCCAGCTAAAGAAAAATTTGAAGGGAGAGATTTACAAGGGAGATATTCTATTAGATAAATGGAGGGAGAAGTAAGTACGAGGAAAGGGATAAAGACACCTTAATAGAATGGACTGAGATGGAAAACTTTTGTTCTGAATACTTATCAAAATAATAGCAGGGAGACATGCAAAATTTATTTTTGGATAATGATGGTGAAGAAAATTTCTCTTTTTAACCAAATTCAGCTAATTAAATGTTTAAGATATATATGCTTTATTATTAAAGGGAGTAGAAAAACATATACTTGTTTGATGAAGCAACAAAGAGTGGTTTGAATATTATACATTATTTCTATAACAAACATGTTTCAGCATAACTACATTAGGCATTGTAGTTAGTTGTTTAAATATATTCTCATTTAATGTTTACAATGACTCAATAAGTCTTTATTTCACAGAAAAAAAAAAAACCAACAACTGTGACTCAGAGAAGTTCCACAAATTGTTTGAGGCTACACAACTTGTTCAAGGCAGGATTGGGATGTAAAACCCAGATACACCAAATCCACTCTCCTGGCTTCCTGGTTACACTTGTTATATGTTTGGAATTCAGGGAGTGTGTATAGAGCAAAAAAAGGAAAAGGGAAGGAAAAAGATTCATCTGTTGATTAAAACTTTGGGCTTCAGAGGAGAAACAACATTTCTTTAGTGACCATACCAGCAATAGTATTTATTCTGAAGAAATGAGAACCAAAGATATGTTATGCATGTACTATTAATACATCAGTTATTTAACAATTTCAGTAAATGCAGAGTTCTCTTTCTGCTTTTCCTGCTCACCTCACAGGCTCACACAAGAAAATATCCATTTGTATATATATACATCTATATCTATATATATAGTAGACTATATATATGTACTCATGGCCAAGGTGTGTTCCTATAGTTGAAGTTAAATCGTATATGCAAGTGTTTGATTTCTTTATTTCTGAAGTTATTGACCACAACTGTTTTCGAGGAACTTCCATCAAGCAAATAGTTAATACGTTATGTAGCCACCAAAAACAGGCTTTCAAAATATCATTGGGCTATAAATCGCTCGAATAATTGAATCAACACTCATGGTGAACAGGTTACTTTATGTCATATTAAAACAGTGAGACAGAAGAACGAAAACTCCATAAGGTACATGTGAATGGGTTTGTTGAAATCAAGGCAAATAAAATCTCTTATTGAAGAACTTTTTTTTTTAAGAAAAAATACAGTGTTAGAGGAATATATATTTTCCTTTCTAGCATTCTTCCTTGTTGCTTAATTATTTTGAGGACATTGTTAAATATAAGCAAAATTTGTTTTTTGCATGAGATTTGTAATGTAATTTTTAGAGACTGGTTTTTGACAAGCATACATATTTTGATATAGATTTATATCAAATATTGTCCCTTATCTTTATTAATGTAATCAATTATTATATTTGTAAATTAAGAAAAAGAAGGAATGAAGATACTGGCTTGTTTAAAGGTTTTAGGAAGTTCTTTAAAAATTTAAAAAGTATATCATTCAAAAGAAAGATAATTTATTTAGAATGTTAAAGAATTATGTATGTTAAATCTTGAGTCAGTAGCTCAATAGCCAGTGGGTGAAAATTGGGAAAACCAAGATATTCTTAAAATTAAAAGTTTTCAGACATTATAATCTTCTCACAGCCCAGAGTCCCTCTAACTAGTTCACTGTAAGAGATGAATTACATAATTAAATTAAAATTTGTTTTGTTGTCTATATTATCAGTCTTAGTAAGAAAAATGTACACTGATTGAAATGAACCAGGGGATAAGAGACTAGTTGAACTTGGAATTTGGGGGAATTTTACTCCCAGCTCTCTGCACATAGGTGAATGATACTGTATGTATTATTTGGGTGGTATATATACAAAATGGAGTATTAGCCATTAAAAAGAATACATTTGAATCAGTTCTAATGATGTGGATAAAACTGGAGCCTATTATACAGATTGAAGTATGCCAGAAAGAAAAACACCAATATAGTATACTAACACATATATATGGAATTTAGAAAGATGGTAACGATAACCCTGTATGCGAGACAGCAAAAGAGATACAGATGTATAGAACAGTCTTTTGGACTCTGTGGGAGAGGGAGAGGGTGGGAGGATTTGGGAGAATGACATTGAAACATGTATAATATCATATATGAAATGAATCGCCAGTCCAGGTTTGGTGCATGATACTGGATGCTTGGGGCTGGTGCACTGGGATGACCCAGAAGGATGGTACGGGAAGGGAGGAGGGAGGGGGGTTCAGGATGGGGAACACATGTATACCTGTGGGAGATTCATGTTGATGTATGGCAAAACCAATACAATATTGTAAAGTAATTAACCTCCAATTAAAATAAATAAATTTATAGTTTTTTAAAAAAGAAAATGCTGAAAATTAGTTACTTTTTAAAAAAATCTAGAGATAAGTTGGACTCTTAATTACATGAATTTTACCCAATATGAAAACTATCTCATCTGATTTCTGTAAATATCTATGGGGAAAAAAAGTTAATCTCTAGTTCACAAAAGAAAAAATTAGAATGCAAACTGGAGGAAATTAACAAAAAAGCTAGAGCTCTAAATACACAATTGTTATGATTTTAGTGTGCTTAATGGAATTCTCTCAAGCACGAGGTCACCTAAGTAACAGTAAGGTTGAGAAATTAAGCCTCACGCCTAAAAAAGAATCAACAAAAGTATCAGTTTGTGATTTGTATCAATACATGCCCAGAAAAAATCTTAACATTTTCTGAAAAATAGAGCCTTTAGATGCAGTGGGAAAACAAAAGAAAAGCAAACAAAAATCTTAATAAAGTATAAATCCAAAGTTGAATCCTGGAATAAACTATGTAAAAACCATTGGTTCTCTTTTAGATTATACTTGAATTGTTTGCTTAAAACCACAAACAACAAATAAACAAAAACAAAGATCTTCCATTTCCTTTGAAGACGTTGAATTATGTCAAGCATAATGTTATTTACAGCCTGTAGAAAAATTACTCTGGAGGAAGGATGAATTCATAGGTAATGTTCCAAATTTACTTTGATTTTCTGTTCTGCTCAGATTTTACCCTCATGTATCACTGAAAAGATTAACAAAGATTTAACGTATCTTCATTGACAAATGAGACAAAAATTCAACTAGCATGACAATTTCCAAATGGGAGAGTAACCTACAACTCTAAGACAGGAAGAGTATCATTTCTTCTGCAGAAATTAATTTTTGGATGACATGGCTGAGAAATAAGTTTTAATTTAGAGAATTTGTGGTGTTTAAAAAGGTAAATTTTAGATTACATTTCTTCTGTTAAATAGGCATTAAAAACATAATCTTCTGCATTAGTATATGCACTTGCATAAATAAAAGTCCATGCTTTAAATGATTGATATATACTACATAAAAGGCACAAGTGCCTGACTCTACCTGTAAACACATATTACTATTTTCTTTCCAGTCTTATCAATAAAGTATTTTTCTTTTCGTTCTGGGGATAGCAAAAAAATATATAAATACTACATCATTATCAAAATGGAAATACCTAGATCAATAGTATGGTAAGATTTTTACCCATGGAAAGATGGCCTTACACACAGTAGTTAATATTATGTAAAGTATGCACTTTCACATTCATTTATCCCTAAATCTCTGATAGATGGTGTTGGAACCAAATGCAAAATTCACGGAGAATGGAATGTTGGCCAGATAAAATACTATTATGAGCTAATTGCAGATGGTATTCTCCTACAAGATCAAAACAGACCAAGCATGTGGGAGGTTACAACTTTAAAACTTGGACAAGTCAAGGACATTCCTAAAGAGGATTAACAGAGGAAAACGTATTCTATTTACTCTATAAATAGAATAAATAATAACTGCTCAAAATAAGAATATAAGATTACACTGATAAATTCACAACAAATGCAAAATTGTTTTCAAATTAGCAAGGGAAAATGTACACCCTTAATTCTGATATTGGTTTACTACCAGCCTCATTTATAGATATCACAGTTTTTTTCTTAAGATTTCAACTTGTTACTTGCATATAATCAGGGTTCTCAGTAAAACATAGTTTCCAAAATGTTATGGTTAACAGAGGAACTGGGTTGTGTCATGATTCCCACACTGCAAGCTGGGTAGTGCCATAAAAGCCCACATTATTTCCCAAAAGCTCACATAGGAATTATGCTAGTAATCGCCAATGCGTGCATATATAATAGTTGTCATTTTTATGAAAAAGATAGAAGGAGATTTATTCACATGGTCCTCTATTGACAATCACAAGTGCATTAAAGGGATAAAAGGTGGGGAGTTTGCTTTTCTGTTTCATAGTAAAAGTCAGTGTCTTGTGAGTCTTAGTTCTCTTCTCCAGTGCTATCTCACTTTTTGAAGCTCCTGTCTCAGCCATGATGGTAGAGGCTGCCCCAGTCTGTGCAACAATTTGGACAATTCCACATTATGATCTCTGTAGTAATTAGAGAGGAAGGTTCTAGACTGAAAGCAAAAAGAAGACAAAGGGAGTTATTAGTTCATTAAATGAGATTGTGCAAATTTATTAACAAATTCTACAGCAATGGGACTGCATATAAAACAGGCATTTCTTTCTGTTTTCCCACGGATGCCGTTTATTTTCACCTTTAGGAAAGATTTGACAGAAGTATAGTTGCAAAATAAAAATGAGTCCAGGAATAACTAATATATCTTATTTTTCCTACAGCATTTGGAGAATTAGCTTTTTTGAATTTTTTAAACTGAAGTATAATTTGACTTACAGTATTATATCAGTTTTGGGTATACAACATTGAGTCAATATTTTTATACATTAAATACCATCCGTCAGCGAGGAGGGCATGGTGTCCCACTCAATATAAAGCACACTTTTTTATTGAGGGATTGATGAAGAGGTTGACGAGAGGCATGTAATACTAAAGAACAATGAGGTAAATAGGGGCCAGATGAGGCACAATATCTACAGAAAAGAAACACCTTTGTTTATGAAATTGGTCACTTTATGTAAAATTGGGTCACAGCATTAAGATAATCAGTCAACATAATCATAAAAGCTGAATTTCATGATTAAAGAAATAACTTGCCATGTTATAAAATGCTTTCTATATTTATTTAGGCCAAAAACAGATTTTGTTAAAAACCATTAAGTTTTCTACTTCACAGATATTATAAGGTCTTATTATAAAGGTCATTATAGTGATCTTTCCTGGGATTCTTATGTTCCTAACCAAGCTGGAGTGATTGGCAATTTTTAGATGAATGGCTGAAAAAAGGATTATAAAATATATCTGTGGTTTTAGTTTATTTTATTCCAAGAAGACAAAAAAAAATGTTAATGGGTTTTTTCTTTGAATGTCACTTATCTCATATTAGAATCATTGAACATAGTTCTGTGTTTTTTTGATAAAATAATAGAGGTGAATGTTTTTCCTGTGAAATATAGGCAGCAGTTTCCATTTGGTCAAACTTACACCATCTCTGGTAGGCTGCAGTCCATGGGGTCACTAAGAGTTGGACACGACTGAGCAACTTCACTTTCACTTTTCACTTTGATGCATTGGAGAAGGACATGGCAACCCACTCCAGTGTTCTTGCCTGGAGAATCCCAGGGACAGGGGAGCCCGCTGAGTTGCCATCTATGGGGTGGCGCAGAGTCGGACATGCCTGAAGCGACTTAGCAGCAGCAGCAGCAGCAGCATACCAACTCTGTTAAACCCCTCCCAATATGTTAGCACAAAGTAGTTTCCTTCTTTCTAAAATTCCCTTAGCAACTTGTATACTGTGGAAACGAATTCAAGATAACTACTTTTTT
This sequence comes from Capra hircus, assembly GCF_001704415.2. Lineage (NCBI taxonomy): Eukaryota > Metazoa > Chordata > Mammalia > Artiodactyla > Bovidae > Capra > Capra hircus. Next base: position 11,136,509 of record NC_030813.1, on the reverse strand, counting down.
TCTTGTCCATTCACTAGGATTTTCACTACATTTCTTCCCTTCAAGCGGATTGTGAACACTTCAAATTCTGGATAAGATGTTTATAGAAGTAGTGGAGTCATTACATTGATTTCTTGGTTGATCAATGTGATTTTGGAAGCCTTTTTGAAATTATTGGGTTCGAGGGTATAATTTGAGAACATTCTGGTTCTTCTGTTTCCTTAGTAACACTTAATCACTTCCATCTTCCTTATGCCCACACTATCTTAGGAGAGATAACTCATTATATCTGCTCAGCTGATTGGTAACTAGTTACCCAATCCTTCTGTCTCCTCATACCATAACTTTTACTGATAGGTTTTTCTCCCCTGCCTTTTTGCAGTTTGATATTGTTTTATATATTTTTTTATAAACAAGTGACCATAACTAATTTACTCTCCTATAATAAATCTAGGCTCATAATAACTGTTTTATCCTGTAACCTATTTGTGACATTTTGAATTATAATAAGAAATATATAGTTGGTCATTGACTCCATTTCTGGCACAAGGCTCACTTGGAATTTCCTAAGTGAGATAATGATAAAGGTATACTTTGTTTTGTTAATGAGGTGGCTTTTTGTTTTTGTTGTTAAGTCGTCCAGTTATGTCCAACTCTTCATGACCAAATGGACTGCAGCATGCCAGGCTTCCATGTCCCTCACCATCTCCTGAAGTTTGTCCAAGTTCATGTTTATTGCGTCGGTGATGCCATCAAACCATCTCATCCTCTGACACCCTCTTTTCCTTCTGTCCTCAATCTTTCCCAGCATCAGGGATTTTTCCAATCAGTTGGCTGTTTGTGTCAGATGACAAAATACTGGAGTTTCAGCTTCAGCATCAGTCCTTCCAAGGAGTATTCAGGGCTGATTTCCCTTAAGATTGACTGGTTTGACCTTGGTGTCCAAGGGACTTTCAGGAGTCTTTTCCAGCATCACAGTTTGAAGGCATTAATTCTTTGGCGCTGTGTCTTCTTTATGCCTCCAGCTCTCACAACCGTGCCTCACCACTGGGAAGACCATAGGCTTTGGACTATGGACCTTTGTCGGCAGAGTAATGTTTCTGCTTTTCAACACACTGCCTAGGTTTGTTATAGCTTTCCTGCCAAGAAGCAAATGTCTTCTGATTTCATGGGTGCAGTCACCATCTGTGGTAATTTTAGAGCCCAAGAAGAGGAAATCTGTCATTACTTCCACCATTTCTCCCTCTATCTGCCTTTAAAGTAAAGGTGCCTCAATCTACCTCTATCTTCCATAAAGTAAAGGTGCCTAACGCAATGATGTTAGGTTTTTTTTTAATATTTAGTTTTAAATTGGCTCTTTAACTCTCCTCTTTCACCCTCAAGAGGCTCTTTAGTTCCTTTTCATTTTCTACCATTAGAGTGGTATCATCTGGATATCTGAGGTGGTTGCTGTTTTTCCCTGAGGGACCTGACACTCTTTCTTTGTAGACAGTGTCCGTATTGTGTTGAGTTGTGGAGACCCAGCTGGTATCTGAGCCTTGCTTGGTGATATGGAAAAACTCTCCCCCCCCCACCACATGTTGTAATTGTTCATCAAAACAGTTTACTCTCCATGGCTCAACTCAGTACCATTCATGGTATCAGTTCAGCTCAGTTCAGTCACTCAGTCGTGTCCGACTCTTTGCGACCCCATGAATCGCAGCACACCAGGCCTCCCTGTCCATCACCAACTCCCGGAGTTCACTCAGACTCACGTCCATTGAGTTGGTGATGCCATCCAGCCATCTCATCCTCTGTCATCCCCTTCTCCTCCTGCCCCCAATCCCTCCCAGCATCAGGGTCTTTTCCAATGAGTTAACTCTTCTCATGAGGTGGCCAGGGTATTGGAGTTTCAGCTTTAGCATCAGTCCTTCCAATGAACACCCAGGACTGATCTCCTTTAGAATGGACTGGGTGAATCTCCTTGCAGTCCAAGGGACTCTCAAGAGTCTTTTTCAACACCACAGTTCAAAAGCATCAATTCTTTGGCTCTCAGCTTTTTTCACAGTCCAACTCTCACATCCATATATGACCACTGGAAAAACCATAGCCTTGACTAGACAGAACTTTGTTGGCAAAGTAATGTCTCTGCTTTTGAATACGCTATCTAGATTGGTCATAACTTTCCTTCCAAGAAGTAAGTGTCTTTTAATTTCATGGCTGCAATCACCATCTGCAGTGATTTTGGAGCCCCCCAAAATAAAGTTTCCACTGTTTCCCCATTTATTTCCCGTGAAGTGATGGGACTGGATGCCATGATCCTAGTTTTCTGAATGTTGAGCTTTAAGCCAACTTTTTCCACTCTCTTCTTTCACTTTCATCAAGAAGCTTTTTAGTTTCTCTTCACTTTCTGCCATAAGGGTGGTGTCATCTGCATATCTGAAGTTATTGATATTTCTCCCAGCAATCTTGATTCCAACTTGTGCTTCTTCCAGTCCAGCGTTTCTCATGATGTACTCTGCATAGAATTTAAATAAGCAGGGTGATAATATACAGTCTTGACGTACTCCTTTTCCTATGTGGAACCAGTCTGTTGTTCCATGTCCAGTTCTAACTGTTGCTTCCTGACCTGCATACAGATTTCTCAAGAGGCAGGTCAGGTGGTCTGGTATTCCCATCTCTTGAAGAATTTTCCACAGTTGATTGTGATCCACACAGTCAAAGGCTTTGGCATAGTCAATAAAGCAGAAATAGGTGTTTTTCTGGGACTCTCTTGCTTTTCCCATGATCCAGCGGATGTTGACAATTTGATCTGTGGTTCCTCTGCCTTTTCTAAAACCAGCTTGAACATCAGGAAGTTCACGGTTCATGCATTGCTGAAGCCTGGCTGGAGAATTTTGAGCATTACTGTATTAGTGTGTGAGATGAGTGCAATTGTGTGGTAGTTTGAGCATTCTTTGGCATTGTCTTTCTTTGGGATTGGAATGAAAACTGACCTTTTCCAGTCCTGTGGCCACTGCTGAGTTTTCCAGATTTGCTGACATATTGAGTGCAGCACTTTCACAGCATCATCTTTCAGGATTTGAAATAGCTCAACTGGAATTTCATCACCTCCACTAGCTTTGTTCGTAGTGATGCTTTCTAAGGCCTACTTGACTTCACATTCCAGGATGTCTGGCTCTAGGTGAGTGATCACACCACCGTGATTATCTGGGTTATGAAGATCTTTTTTGTACAGTTCTTCTGTGTATTCTTGCCACCTCTTCTTAATATCTTCTGCTTCTGTTAGGTCCATACCATGCATGGTATAGGCACTTGATATACATATTCAGTATTTAACAATAATACTTATACATTTTATACAAAATCATTGTTTACTAGATTACTTGTTTGAGCCCTTTACACATTTGGAAAGAAGTTACTATTCAGTATTTATATTTGAATTGCATCCCATCAGCATACAATTTCCATGAATATCTACTAATCATCTCTATCTGTTGGTCTATCTCTCTTCTAAATATATAAAATTATTGATAGCAAAGAAAGTCAAGAAAATGGAATCTAATTTATTGTCTCCTAATTTTGAAACAGTTGTGTATACAGGGTTCTACTGTAACAGGAAAGGATTAATTCTGTCTCCATGTTGGAACTGTTTCTTTGACTTGTTTTCCATTGCTTTTGTCCTCATAATCATACATTAATGGTCTGCCTCAGAGAATCCTGCCCCTCTGCCTGACTGTTAAATTAAAGTGCCTTTGTTCAGAACTCTGTCTGCCTGTAGATGGCAGGAAGAAGTTAACACATCTCTCTGCCTGAGGCCTGCCATTCTGGTAAATGTTTGCAAGATTAATGGCCTTTTTACGTTGTTTCCTCACATTGTCCTATCTCTGATCCATAAAAGAACCTGGCATCCAGACCCAGATAAGATGGCTATTTTGAGATGTTAGTCTGCCATCTTCTCTGTCAGCCAGCTTTCGGAATAAAGTCATACTTCTCATCCCAACACCTCCTCGCTCAGATTCATTGGCCTCTTGTGCTGCTAGCAAAGCATGCTTGGACTCAACACTACCAGAGAATTTCAAAGATAAGGAAAATATTACCTCTGGATCCATGGGTGGATACTTTCGACCTTTGCTTTTTCCAAGGCATTTGGTCTTTCCTCCTTCCAATAGTTGACACCAAAAGCCCTTTTGGGGATCAAAACTACAAAAGATCAAAGACATAAATGAAAATAAAGATATGATGATTATAAATTATATACAGAATTTTAAGAGAATCTCACCAATTGTACAATGGAAATGCACTTTCATATACTCATGCTTTGATTTAATTTAATTCAATTCTATGAATATTAATTGAATCAATTTGAGATAATTTAATTGAAATTAACTATATGTTATATATTTTTGAATATTTCTAATGTAATGAAAAAGGACATATGGATATTTAGTCTTTTCTTATGATGAAATGATTAGGTTTTTATATTTTATCTATTCATCCATAAAAGATCAAGGATGAATCAACAAAACTACAATCATATATACAGGACTTTACAATATTTATTTTTTTATTTATATGATTTCCCTGTCAAAATATATTAGCAAATTTCTTTGAAATCATTTAATAGTATATATTAAGGTGACAATATAATATAAACATATTTATTTGAATACAAACATGAATTTTAAAGCTTCTAAGAAAAAATACTAATTTTTTTAAACAGTTCAAGATGTTTACACTTTTCAAGGATGAAATTAAAAGGCTAAAGATAGAGTTCAGTATATTTTTCCAGAGAAAATAAGACACGAGTTATACAAATGGTGAGTGGAACATTAGACAACTCTTCATTTCTTTTGTTGAAGGTGAATAATTCTATTGGATCATTCAGATCTCGATACTCATAAAAAAAAAAATTCTAACATTGTTTTGCGACCTTGGCCGCACAAAGTTACCAAAGAAAGAATGTGTAATCTAATTGTTTGTTTAAACTCAGATATGTAAGAATTTTCGTTTAGGACTAACAAGATAGGAAAAAGGAAAGAATAAACCAAATAAGAAGGGAAATTTTAGATTTACTGCTATGGGAATTTCTGCATGCATAAAACATCGAAAAGGTTTGCGTTTTTGTTGCTCAGCAGATGTTTTAGAAGGATGAAGCATAATTGACTAGGATGTAAAGTTAATTAGTTGCAGAATATTTTGTTGCCCTGGGCCCATTCCTATAATACCAATGCACCTGCAATTTGCTTCTGCACATATGTGAACTCATTTAGGGGGAGAGGGAAATTTTCTTCACAGTTCCCTGCCCAATCTATTATTAGAGACCTGATCCTCACAGTCCAGGTTGTCCTAGTACATGTTATCAATTAAAATTAAATACATCACTGGTTACATGGGTAAAAGGAAAACAGAGTCATTTCCAACCTGGACATTTCCAATCTGTGTCTTGCCTATCATAGGCCTTTTTTGGTTTTATTAATTTCCCAAGAGGAAGAACAATTTGGCATGCTGTGCAAAATGAAATGGGGGAGGCAGCATAACGGTGCCCCTAAACAGCATCTTCTGTCTCAGGATGAGAATGTTTAACTGCATTAAGGTAAAATACAGCTTCGGCAACCAAGTTAAGATATTTATACACACTGAGAGCATCTCCTCTGCTCTCGGGTGTGCAGAGGTCTCAGGACGGGCTCCCGTCTCTCTCACTCTCCAAACAGTTGTTATGAATCAGAGCTTAATATGATCTGAGGAAGGAGAGCCATCCAGACTATTGAAAGTCATTCTTTTAGATAGGGTTGTTAAAACCTTGAATCCACATTATTTTACTGTGCTGGTATCATTTATTGCATTGACAATGTTATAAACATGGAGTCTAACAAAGGGCATTTATTCTTGCTAAGTTATATCAATTCCTTGTTTTATGGTTTGGTTTAGCAGGCATGAAATTGTGAAATTAAGATGCAAAGGCTTTCTCAAATAACTGTTAGATAACTTTGAGGACATGAATTGGTTGCCACAAGACTTCTTTTATTACACTGAACATCACTGTAGTTATTAATTTTTGTGATGTGTGAGACATATTAAAAACCATATATTCTGTACTTGTTTGTAATCTCTTCTTTAAAAGTATGATTTTATAGGTTTATTGAACCGTAAGGAACTATTTGTAGTAAACAGGCTAAAACCATTCCCTGGACTACTGCAGGGAGTAAGGGGAGGCCATACTGACACCAATGACTCTTCATGCAAGTGTATTAGAGGACGCTCTGTCTACTTAATCAACAGGGCCCATGCGTGTGTTGTTATTTCCATATGTAGGTAAAAACTTCATTAGGTGTGTTTTAGTAGATAAGGAAAAACCCAATCTTATTACTGCTTTTCCTGCCCCTCCATTACCCTTTCTAACTGTCTAATTGCTGATTCTAATCTGGTGTGAACTGGGAAATTATATAATCAGGCTTGTAAAATTTTGTCTAAAACGTAACAGGCTTTATATCAGGCCTTGTGAAGGAGTCAAGTACATGACCTTTTAAATGTATATTTTGACAGCTTGGAGGTTTTGTTTTTGTTTGTTATTTTGCCTCTTTCCTTTTTTTGTTCCATTTTTAAGTACCCGAAGTATATGATTTTATTTCCCAAGCTGACTGCAACCATAACCCTTCCCCACCTCCGCCCTTGCCCCTCCCCAGCAAGAGGAGGAGGCTCCTTTCCGTCGCCGTGGATTTGGACTGGCTCTAGTGACTTGCTTGCAATCAACAGAATATGGTGTAAGTGATGCTGCGTGACTTGCAAGGCTAGGTCAGAGAAGGCCTTGAACCGTGTTCCCTCCACATCACATTCCCTGTCAGAACACACAGTCACTACCAGGCGGTGCGAGTGGTAAAGAACCTGCCTGCCAATGCAGGGGACCTAAGAGACTCAGATTTGATCCCAGGGGGCCTAAGATCCCCTGGAGGAGGGCATGGCTATCCACTCCTGTATTCTTGCCTGGAGAATCCCATGGACAGAGGGGCCTGGTGGGCTATAGTCCATGGGGTTCCAAAGAGTTGATTGTGACTGAAGTGACTTAGGATGCTCACTGCAAGAAAGCCACCCAGAGAGATCTCGTCCCATTGAGCTCAGCTTTGAGCCATCCAGTCTAAGAGCCAAAGACGTGAGTGAAGAAGCCTCCAGAAAACTCCAGTCTCCAGCCATTCAAGTCACACCTAGATATTCATGTCTTCCCAGATACGGTCCCAGGTATTTTGAGCAGAGACAAGTTGTCTTGGCTATGTCCTGTCTAAATTCCCAGCCCACAGGATCCACGAACATAATAAAATGGCTACGGTTACATGCTGGTAGGTTTTGGGAGGTTTACTGTACAATAATAGGCCACTGCAATGTTATACATGATTATATTTTGTCATACACAATGTAATAAATACAGAGTAAAACATGAATGTATCCCTTTCCCAGTTCTGCCTGAAATACTACTCATTTTCATAGGGCTAACTGTGGCCATCAACATTTTATTTCTAATGTGCAAAGTACTTGGGGATAAAGATCATCTGTTTCACCTCTGTAACCTCCATTCCTAGGACACTTTCTGCACAGAGTAGGCATGTAAGACATTTACATAAACTTGTGTTGGGAAAGAGCTCACAAAAAGGGAAATTTGTGATATATAAAATGGCTAAAATGTGTTCTATAGGCATATTCTTATGCCAATAAAATATCCTGGTATTCGAAAGGGATGTACTAATGAATAATGAGGACATTCCTTTGACTGCTTTTTAAATTCATAGCTAGTATTAATGATGCTATATACACACCTACCAGTGATAATTTATGATGGCAAATAATGGAAATGAAATCAAGCATGAGAATAGACTCACGTTAGCGCTTCAGAGTAATTATAATGAAGTGTAACTCCCAGAAACTTCTGGACTTCATCCATCACAGTAGCTGGGTCAGATCTTAGCTGCTGTCCATCAATAATTAGCAACTGTAGAGTCAAAAATAGTCACTCTATGAAGAACAAAACTATGTTAGGTAGACTGATCTGCCTCCCTTGACCTGGTAGGATGTTAATCAATTAGATCAGTTGTGAATAGAAAGGAAATACGCACTCTTTAGCATACATATGCATATTTACTATACTGATGTCCTTCCAAATAAAACAACAAAGTTTGCCAAAGGCATTATTCATAACCCTTAACTAACGTGATTGTAAATCAGAAATAGACATTGACACTTTCTTGATTCAGTAGTGCAGTAGAAACACGATTTTCCATCTGTTCTGTAATCGGGTAATTATCCAAACTATGAAATCCCATGAGTTAATTTTAGAGTGAAGGGCTTAGAAATAATGGGCATACAGATGAAAATTACCCATCTATTCTCCTTACAAACCATGGCAGAAAACTCAGGTTTTGGTTGTGAGCCGAACTGGAATGAAGAAGATAAAGGATGTGGACACTTTCCTCAAATCCTTATTTCCTGTTCTATCCCAGGTTCTTAGAGCTTTTACAGTACTTCCTATTTTGACAGTCTAATCCATGACCTTCTTTTCTCATAAGAGTTCCACGCGATCGGTGATGCACGGGTATTTGCACACGGTGTTCAATAGATGTTCCATTTAACTGGCAGTTCTGCTATTGGCTACTGCCTATGAAGCACATGAAGCCTCCTGTGTGAGGACAAGATCCTAAGAACGTGTTTCATAGTCACTTAACATTGTAGTACTACCGCTGCCTTTAGAAATGTAAAAATCCACATTTCTTCCTTCGGTCTGATCATCTCTGATGATAAATTGCTGTCTGTGGCAATGTTAATTTATATTTTCTGTTTGTCAGTGCAACACTATCATGATACAATAAACAGAAGAAATTCATTTCAAGACATTACCTGAGAAGTAGCAAAGTAAGTGAGCCATCTTTCTATGTGGACTGCATACCAGCCAGGTATTAGACATCTCCTCTGCAAAGTTTTCAGGTCAGATGGGGCCCAATGTCCTGTTGTGATAACTTCATAGAAATTAAACCTCAGGGCAGCTGGATCTTCATGTGATCTTTGGTGCTTTAACAAGAAAGTCAATCGTAAAATCAATCTTTATACCTGCAAACGTATGTGTGCCTGTATGTGTTTGATGTGTGGATGAGTGTGGGTGTCTTTTATTCCAGAAAGGTAACGAAAAATGATTACTTGATTTTAGAATGATAAACAGGTGAAAAGTACATGCTGTATTGAAACCTAGGCATTGGCATATGGCTTCTATAGTGTATAAGCCTTCTATACATATCAAGTGGCATTCACATAAGCCTGTAGCTGTCTTCTCATATAAAATATTTAGGTGCAAGACAAGAGACAGAGTACAAGGATTTTCTCCATGGATCTGATTAGAAGTGAAAAGATGTCAGGGACCAGGTGAATCAAACCTGATGAAAAGAGACTTCAACTGGCAGGGGTTGGCTGCCACATTACTGTGCTCTTGTTTCGTTACAGCCGCTCTGGCAAGGTCTGACAATTCCCCAATATCCCTGTGTGGCAGGTGCCATGTGTACAGAGAAGGCAGGTATCTATAACACTTGTTTAGGTGTCACATTCATGTGGATGTTGCCCAAGGCACTTTGCTTTTTCCCTCCCAAGGGCTTCTACCTAACTGCTAATTCTTAAATATGAATTCACTAGCCTGCTTTTTAGTATCAAATCCTCTGAGTCTTTCACAGCCAACCATCATTGGTCAAGTTCAAAAGCCCAACACAAGTCAATATAATGTCATAAGCATTTATCAAAATCCTTGCCAGAACAAAGAACTGCAATAGATTATAGAGATAAAAAGATATAGGTAAGACAAAACGCTATCTTCAAAGAAATAAAAACCTTACATGGAAAGCAACAAATCAACAGATTGTGATAAAGTCGTATGCATGATAAAGGTATAAGTTTTTGCTGTGATAGCCAGACCAATAAGTGATCAGTTCTGAATGAAATGTGAAGGTATTTTTTAATGATTCAAGCTTTTGAGGTAAAATGTAGCGAGAATGATTTTGATAAGCAGAAAAAAAATAAATGTGGAAACTGAAGAACTTTAAAGTAAATCTGAGTAAAGATGAATGAGGTGTGTGGGAATGGACAAATTGCTTTTGCAAGATATCTCAAAGTGAACTTAAAGAAAATTTACTACAGGATAAGTTTGGAAGTATATTGCAGCCTAATAGAACTATGTAATAGTAGGAGAAGGCAATGGCAACCCACTCCAGTACTCTTGCCTGGCAAATCCCATGGACAGAGGAGCCTGGTAGGCTGCAGTCCATGGGGTTGCTAGGAGTCTGACATGACTGAGCGACTCCACTTTCAGTTTTCACACTCATGCATTGGAGAAGGAAATGGCACCCAACTCCAGTACTCTTGCTTGGAAAATCCCATAGACAGAGGAGCCTAGAAGACTGCGGTCCATGGGGTCGCTGAGGGTCGGACACGAATGATCGACTTCTTTTTCACTTTTCACTTTGATGCATTGGGAAGGAAATGGCAACCCACTCCAGTGTTCTTGCCTGGAGAATCCCAGGGACAGAGTAGCCTGGTGGGCTGCCGTCTATGGGGTCTCACAGAGTTGGACATGACTGAAGTGTCTTAGCAGCAGCAGCAGCAGGCCCTATATTGGAGAAGGAAATGGCACCCCACTCCAGTACTCTTGCCTGGAAAATCTCATGGATGGAAGAGCCTGGTAGGCTGCAATACATGGGGTGGCACAGAGTTGGACACGACTGAGGAACTTCACTTTCACTTTCCTGCATTGGAGAAGGAAATGGCAACCCACTCCAGTGTTCTTGCCTGGAGAATCCCAGAGACGGGAGAGCCTGGTGGGCTGCCATCTACGAGGTCACACAGAGTTGGACACGACTGAAGCGACTTAGCAGCAGCAGCAGCAGCAGGCCCTATATAATCAACCTAGATAGCATATCCAAAAGCAGAGACATTACTTTGCCAACAAACGTCCGTCTAGTCAAGGCTATGGTTTTCCCAGTGGTCATGTATAGATGTGAGAGTTGGACTTTGAAGAAGGCTGAGCGCCGAAGAATTGATGCTTTTGAACTGTGGTGTTGGAGAAGACTCTTGAGAGTCCCTTGGACTGCAAGGAGATCCAACCAGTCCATTCTGAAAGAGATCAACCCTGGGATTTCTTTGGAAGGAATGATGCTAAAGCTGAAACTCCAGTACTTTGGCCACCTCATGAGAAGTGTTGACTCATTGGAAAAGACCCTGATGCTGGGAGGGATTGGGGGCAGGAGGAGAAGGGGACGACAGAAGATGAGATGGCTGGATGGCATCACTGACTTGATGGATGTGATTTTGAGTACACTCTGGGAGTTGGTGATGGACAGGGAGGCCTGGCGTGCTGCAATTCATGGCGTCGCAAATAGTCGGACATGACTGAGCAACTGAACTGAACTGAGCTGAGGCCCTATATATGTCAGAACTAAAAACTACTAAGAAAGTAAAGATGATTAACTGATGGGTGGTTAAAGAGTAACTAGTGAGTGGTAGTGGAGAAGGAAATGGCAACCCACTGCAGTGTTCTTGCCTGGAGAATCCCAGGGACAGAGGAGCCTGATGGGCTGCCCTCTATGGGGTCGGGTCGCACAGAGTCAGACATGACTGAAGTGACTTAGCAGCAGCAGCAGCAGCAATGAGTGGTAGATGAGTAGAAATAAAACTTTAGAACCTCTCTCATAATTGTATATTTATTGACCTTCTCTGTAAATGCTACATACATAGAGACTACATAATATATTTACTTAATATAAGATGTAGAAACAACATAACTTGAATAAATATAAATATACTCTGTGCATTATTAATAAAGTAATGCTAACATTTTTACTTCACACTGTGATCACATGGAATTGTACTTATTCTGCTTTATATTGACTTACACCAGTCTAGCATCAACTTTTTTTTATATTCATGAAACGAAAAAGATTAGCATAAAAATATGACCAGAAGTCACAAAAGAACTGGAAAAAATAGCACTGCAGGTCCTCTGTGAGGCCCATTATAAAAATGTGGAGTAGAAATTATAGTGGCAGGTGACATTTGTAGGAGTGTCTGAATTATACCTGTCAAGCTTCAGATTTATGGTACTTACTGAAGAGAGGGGACTGGCTAAGTAATAGGTTGCATTATTTTGAAATGTACAGTGGTCTGGGAAACCTACTCTTAGCAATATAGCAGTAAAAAGTATTATCAGAAAAAATTATTCCTTTCAAATGTGCATGTTCAAAGAATTTACCTGAAAAAAGAGGCATAGTTTCTCTTTTTTAAAAATGGTTGAATCCATGTGGAAAAAAAAAAGATTCATATAAATCTGCTCTGAGTAGTGATTGTGCTTTCTGCCAGGAAAATGTGCAATAATTTGCCCCATGTATTCACATTCAAAATGTTTCATTAAGGCTTACTATCTCAGTATTTTTGGCACAATTAAAAAAATTATCTTGCTTTGCAACATGAATTTTGATAAAGTGAGAAAGACACATTTTTGTATCTTGAGGAAGTCACTGACTCATGGCCTCTACTAATAATTTCTGGATTTTGCTCCCAAGACAAGTGTTCCACTTTAGTCCCCAACCTCTTGCAATCTCAGTTTGCAGAACCATATTTTTCTGTCCATTGCTATTTATTCTCAGCAACATATGTTTATTGAAGAAATTTTGAAAAGACAAGAGAAAAAAGGAAAAATAAAAATTACATGTTATTTAAAAATGTTATTAAATGTTTTCTTTTAATCTTCTTTATTTTGGCATTAATTTATGTATACCTTCATATTCATTGTTTTTAGTACATATAGATTGTTATCACCATACACTCAACAGCATCAACTTTAATTAGGTGTTCATTGCAGTAAGCAATTTTACATTTCTCTGGTCAAGTTTATCTCATTCCTGTACGAAGAATTCACACCCTCTCTTTTTCCTCCTCAAACTACTGCCTCTCAAATTATCCCTCTCTTTTTCCTAGGTTAGTTCATTCTCAACTTTCTAAAGTAAAAGAGACAATCATAGTCACTTTAATGTCTCTATCCCAGACCTCCAAATTTACCAGCATGTACATTTATATACTTTTCCTCCCTTAAGTTTCAGCACAGGGGTTCTTAATAGAAACCCACTGATAGAATTCAGAGGACCTTAGAACTTGGATCTGTTAAAAAAAAAAAAAAAGATGCCTCTTTATTTTTAGTAACTTTTAAATAAAATTTAGTAGTTATTGTAGCTGTGATTTTACCACCAACAATCAATTCTTTTATATCACATTATAGGTTTTTCAGTTCTATCAAAAGTTGTTTATGCTCATCATTGCTTCAAACAGTAGCATTATCCCCAACATTAGATCTTGCCATTTAATGATGTTATTTTAAAAGTAGCAAATTTGATAATTATATTTCTGATATATTGGTATACACTGATTTGATAATTATACTTCTATATACTTTTTTCCTTTGTAATATTATATAATTTAAAGCTTTGAAAATATGTTTCTGAAATGGGGCACATAGACTCATCGCACAGCCAGAATGGACCCAGCACAAGGAAAGTGAGACTCTATAAAGCGAGTGCTGCCTCCCATCCAAGCTGATTCCTGCCCTTGTGGTTCAGTTGGTAAAGAACCTGCCTTCAGGCTTACTTCACTCTGTATAATTGGCTCCAGTTTCATCCACCTCACACATATATATGGAATTTAGAAAGATGGTAACGATAACCCTGTATGCGAGACAGCAAAAGAGACACAGATGTATAGAACAGTCTTTGGACTCTGTGGGAGAGGGCGAGGGTGGGATGATTTGGGAGAATGGCATTGAAACATGTATAATATCATGTAAGAAATGCATCGCCAGTCTAGGTTCGATGCAGGATACAGGATGCTTGGGGCTGGTGCACTGGGATGACCCAGAGGGATGGTACGGGGAGGGAGGTGGGAGGGGGGTTCAGGATTGGGAACACATGTACACCCGTGGAGGATTCATGTTGATGTATGGCAAAACCAATGCAATATTACAAAGTAAAAGAAAGAAAAAAAAAGAACCTGCTTTCAGTGTAGACCTGGGTCCGATCCCTGGGTTGGGAAGATCCCCTGGAGAAGGGAAAGGCTACCCACTCCAGTATTCTGGCCTGGAGAATTCCATGGACTGTATAGTCCATGAGGCCGCAAAGAGTTGGACACGACTGAGAGACTTTCAATTCACTGCAATTCACTTCACTTCACTTCACCCTTGTGATATGGAAGTTCTGATCCTCCCAGGGTTGATTTCCCATTTTCCCCTGGGGGGCCTTTAACAGCCCTCTTCCTTTGAAAGTTTCTCATTATCATTCAAATCACCACCACAGAAAACACCTTCCTTGACCCATCCAGACTGCTGTGCTAGGAGTCTTGTTTGTTAAAGGTTTTGCTTCTTCCCCTGTCTTTGGACTGAGTGAAAATAATTCAGGCCTTATCTTGCCTGATTGTCTGATTTCTCAGCAGCTGTTTGATCCCTCCTGTGGTTGTGCTCTTTTCCTGGTATTTGGTGTCATGACACCACTGGACTTTTTCTTCGACTCCTCCGGCTGCCGCATTCTGTTCTATACTTTTCTCCTCTAAACATTTTCCTTAGATGATGTCACCATGGTTTGTGGTGTTTGTCCTCTCAGTCGCAAATTTCTGACTCCTGCTCAGACCTCTCCCCAGAGCGCCAGTAACCTCTACTAGTGCTTTTGGTGCGACAGTGGTTCCGTAAGCTCCCGATCTCCATGTCACATCTTTAGCCTTCCCCATCCCCACACGATGCCTGTATCCTTTTTCAGTACTTTTTCATGGGAATATATGGTTGCCATCTAGTTGCCCAGACTGGAAATTCGAGTTATTCTTGACACTGTTTTATAACCAGGTTCTATTGATTTTAATCCCTAAAGATTTCTTGATACTTTATGCCTCACCTAGTTTCTACTTCCTATTTTTGTCCTCGTTACTGCCATTTCTCAGCAGGTCTATTGCTACAGCCTCTAACTGATTTCTCTGAGTGGTCATTTCTTCCACTCCAATCCGTTCTTCAAAGATCAGATAGTATCATGTTTTCTAAAAGAAATTCTGGTAGTTACACACTGGCTTAACACTTTTAAATGGCTTTTGATCACTCAGGGCTTCCCTGATAGCTCAGTTGGTAAAGAATCCACCTGCAATGCAGGAGACCCCGGTTGGATTCTTGGGCTGGGAAATTCTGCTGAAGAAGGGATAGGCTACCCACTCCAGTATTCTTGGGCTTCCTTCATGCCTCAGTTGGTAAAGAATCCGCCTGCAATGTGAAAGGCCTGGGTTCAATCCCTGGTTTGGGAAGATCCCCTGGAGAAGGGAAAGGCTATCCACTCCAGCATTTTGGCCTGGAGAATTCCATGGACTTGTATAGTCCATGGGGTTGGAAAGAGTTGGACATGGCTGAGTGACTTTCACTTTCACCCCACTTCGATTGCTCAAGGAAAGGTGGCCACTTGGTCTCCCACTTGGCTTCCAGCTCCCATGTGCCTCTCAGGCTCATCTCCTGCAGATCTCCTCCTTGGCTTTGCTCTCTAATCACATGGACCTTTTTTTTAGTTCTTTAGCTATGCTGTGGTTCTTTGTACCCAGTGGACTACACATAGTCTCCCTCTCATCCAGTCTCCCTCTGCCTCACTCAGTTAATACCTACTTGTCCTTCAGTTTTAAGTCTAAAGTTTATTTCTCCAGAGTGCTCTTATAGCACCTTCCATGCTTCCTCACAGTGCTTTCAAAATTTCTAATTAGATATATACTTATTGGATCAATATCTGTTAGGACTTCCCTGTAACTCAGATGGTTAAGAATCTGCCTGCATTGCAGGAGACCTGGGTTCGATCCCTGGGTTGAGAAGATCCTCTGGAGAAGGGAATGGCAACCCACTCCACTATTCTTGCCTGGAGTATCCCATGGACAGAGGAGCCTGGCAGGTTACAGTCTGTGGGGTCACAAGTGTCAGACAGGACTGATTGACTAAAACTACTATTCACATATTAGAATGAACACAATGTTTTAATTATCATTCTATGGATTTAAACCAGCATTAAATGCTGAAGAAGACTCCATTTTGGTGTGACACAATTCTATAGGTGAGGTAAGGTAAGGTGAAGTCGCTCAGTTGTGCCTGACTCTTTGCGACCCCACGAACTGTAGCCTACCAGGCTCCTGCCTCCATGGGATTCTCCAGGCAAGAGTACTGGAATGGGTTGCCATTCCCTTCTCCAGGGGATCTTCCCAACCCAGGGATTGAACCCGTCTACCACATTCCAGGCAGACGCTTTAACCTCTGAGCCACCAGGGAATTGTTGGATATTTACTTTTCCTTTTGTTATTGTTATTATGATTAGTACCCTGATGAATAAAAAAGGATATATATATTTAATCCTTTTGAGGTTTTCTTATGGCTGCTCCCAGAAGAGGAATCGTACCACAAAATTATCTTTACAAACTGTTTGATAACTGTCATCAGTTTTCAAAAAATATCTCCATATATATCCTTCTATTGGAATGTTTGAGCATCTTTATTGTGACACCCTTGTCAGCAGAGAGAATAAGGGTGACAGGATGCTAGGATGATATTTATGAGTACCATTTTGATTTTATATTTTGTTGATAAATAATTGGGTTGACCATTTTTACACAGAAATTGTGCAGCTGGATTTGTGTATGTGTTTGTAAATCATATATCTATGTCTTTTGTTTATTTGCTCATTTTTCTACTATTTATTTATTTTTAACAATTTGCAGAACTTTGTTTTTTTTTTTTCCTACAAATTAAGGGAACTAAGCCCTTTACTGTGCATTGCTAAAGATGGTCTACTTGGATACTTAAGTTTGTTAATTATGACAGACCAACATTTTATGTGTTTACATGGTTCAATCTCTTAATGTTTTGATTTTTTCCTATTATGTTATGCTTGAAATTCCTTGCCCAAATTGATATAATTAGATATTAGATCTTATTTCTCATAGTTTTTGCTTGTTTGTACAGCTCTTTTAACATTTGACTGTTGAATACATCTGGACTTTAGTAATTCACCATTGCTTACATTCAAGTTATGACCAAATGCTTTTAACGATATTTTTTCTGCTTCATACCTGGTACCAAGAGTATGCCCTATCCGAAGGGTCAATGAGGATGGTGATGATCTTGGCTTTGGGGACCAGAGATGCAGCTCGTTTGGGAGCCTCTTCTGAATGAAAGTAATTAGCACTCTTTTCAAATAGAAAGTCACTTGTAATGTTGGATGGAGTAGGAAAAAAGTCCATATACCTGAAGGCAGAGAAAGACAATTAATTAATTTGAGGTCTAATTGTTTCCTACCATATTATGGATAGGAGAGGGCTTCCCTGGTGGTGCAGAGGTTAAAGCATTTGCCTGCAATGTGGGAGACCTGGGTTCGATTCCTGGGTCGGGAAGATCCCCTGGAGAAGGAAATGGCAACCCACTCCAGTATTCTTGCCTGGAGAATCTCATGGACGGAGGAGCTTGGTGGGCTACAGTCCACGGGTCGCAAAGAGTCAGACATGACTGAGTGATATTTAAACATTTTTACATCCATTTATATACATTTTTAATTATTGATGTTATAATAGTTAAAATAGAGACTATTCTGTACACTCTGAAAGTGAAAACAGCCCCAGGTATTACTGTTCTAATGGGCTATTTAGGACAGGCAGAAGAGTGAGATGGAATGGGTAGGTTGCTAAGTAACGGAGGGAAAATTCTTTAGATTTGGGTTGATGTTCTGTGCTATTGAAAGCCAAATCTAAAGAAGTTAAGTTTACCCTTGGCAAACAGCAAATTACACCATATTGCCTAGTAAATATTTTAAAATAGTAAATTTATGTTTGCACACTTGAATGCTAAATTCTTAAATTGAGATTAAAGTGCACAAAAGAGGAAAATGTGTAAGTCAGAATAGCTATAAAATACTAGGCAGATTAGGGCATAGTTGCTTTCCTCCTTTTTAACTTCTGCATAATTTGTAGTGTGTATAGCAATGTGAACGCATTATAGTCTATCTGGAGTAATTAAGGAGATATTTCCTGCCAGTTGATCCTGTGGAGCCTCGGCAGGTTCACCCCTCCATATGCTGTCGGAACAGTCTTCCTTGTGTAGCTTATAGATTCAATATGTTCAGAGGTTAATTCAGTGCAAGGCATTAATTATGTGCATAACCCTCCTTACAGCTCACCACTTCTCTAACCCTCAAATGTTCTAGAAATAAATAATGAGAGCAATTAAGAATTCATATAAGATACTTATTTTCCTCTTTGACATTTGTTATTATGTTTCCCAAATGTGAAGTGGTGAAAAGTCTCATCTATATTCCTGCTTAACAATTCGCATTCCATTTGAGCTCATAGATAAGAGGAAATTGCTGCTCTGCCTTCAGTAACTTGCGTGCAATTTCCAAATTCATTTAGTCTTTTTAAATAAGACAAAACAGTGCTATCCTAGGTGCAGAGTGGACATGTCGATACTCATAACGGGAACTCAAATCTGCTCACTGCCATTGCCTTGGCCCCTCTCTCATCCTAGCTGCGTCTTTAAAGAATGAGCTTTTCATGAGGACAGATTCACATGTGATGTTGACATAACATTACATGCTATGTTAAGTTGTTTAGTCGTGTCCAACTCTTTGTGACACTTTGGACTGGAGCCCACCAGGCTCCTCTGTCCATGGGATTTTTCAGGCAAGAATACTGGAGTGGGTTGCCGTGCCTTCCTCCAGGGGATTGTCTTGACCCAGGGATCCAACCCACTTCTCCTTGGTCTCTGCATTGCAGATGGATTCCTTACTCACTGAGCTATCAGTACATGCTAGCCAGGTATGCAGTGAGGGGAGTTTACCTCAGGGGAAATTTGCCTTATATACTTGGAATTTGGAAATCAGGGCCATATTTTCCTTAGAAAATTGGGACATGGCTAGAAAAAAACACCAGAGTGAACATCAGTTATAGTATCAGATTTATTCCGTTTTAGTTTAGGGATAATATTGTGATTTTAAAATTTTCATAACTTATTAAGTACAAAGTAATTTTCCTCTTATGCACTTGTGTGACTAGCATTAATATGGTTTTATAAATGCTCTGGTATTTGCATGACAAATATCAGCTTAGATTATAATACAACATTTACCATCTATGTGTTTAATGAAGATACAAGTCACAGAGTATAAAAGAAAACAACCTTTTGATTTATTTGTTTTCTCAGGCATTGCTGTGAAGACAAATTATGTATTTAGCAAAAAAAAAACCTCTAGACTCAGTGAAATAATAATATGCTTAAGGAGAATTTTAAATATCCTTATGAATAATTCTGATGAAAATATTCCATAATCCTCTTTATTCAGTCATATTAATTTACCAGAAAAATATTATCATTATTGCACTGTCCAAATCAAATTATAGGCAACACTGATTAAACATATCATCATTATAAATTAATTTTTAATTCACTATGGTAGAATTAAACATAACAAATTAATTCTGTAATTATGTAGATGCCCTGCATACACCTATAATTGCTCATCTATGAATGAGCATGTGCTAATAATGGGCTTTATTTTTTGTTATTTTTCTTACCAGTCAATTCCCTTGTGGTAGTTGTTTCCATTAAAGAATTGGACTTCTTCAAATGTTTTGGGACTGGGGAGATTGCTGATGATGGAAGGGTGCATAAGAAGAAATAAATAAAGTGCTGTTGTTCCTATTACAAAAAAAAAAGGAGACAAAATGTTATTCAGCAATAAAAGACAAGATAAATACTTTATTACTATTATGGGTGGAGGCATGCGGAATAGCATGTGGAATTTTAGTTTCCTCAACAAGGGATTACATCCAGGCTTCCTTGCACTGCAAGTGCAGAGTGGTAACCACTGGACCACCAGGGAAGTCCTAAGACAAATATTTAGCAAAAGTTTTGCTCAAAAAAGTAATATGCAAGACCAAATCATTCCAGTGTCAAAATGATTTCCTAAAAAGCAGTTAAGTGCATTTCATGTGGCAATGATTTGTGTTCTTATATTAGTCTTCATGGTTCTATTGACCTAAACATTTCGTTTAATCTGAGTACATAGTCAAAGTTAAGTAGGTTGATATAGCTAGGGGAGAAATTCAGAAACTGGGTGATTAGATTTCCCTGCTGAAGTCAGATGAGTGGCTAAAGTATCAAAGACATCCAGCACAATACCTGAAACTCAATTAATACTATGTTCAAATCAATTAAAGTTAATCACACTATTCAACAGATGTCGACCAGTGCAACTCTGAACAAGTCACTGTAGTAATGATTGGTGATAACTTTTGATAAGAAAAACATATTTGCTGGCCTCAGTAGACTTTAAGTGTATTTGTGGATCTGAGTCAAGTAAACAGGTGAGGGAGGTACCATGATAAGAGAAGAGTAGAGTGCTTTTCGAATATAGGAGAAAATGGGTAATTTAGACTTGGGCAGTCAGGGAAGGCTTCCAGGAGGAAGCATTTTCTAAGATTGTACCTTAAAACTGTAAGTATTTCCTGAAAGGCTGAAAGAGGGGTGCAAGATTGTGGAAGACAGCCAGTTGACTGTCCTGCCCTGACAAGCCTGATAACGAGGCACTAGGCTGAACAGACTGGCTGACATCAACCACTGAGTGGATGACATCACAGAAGGCATGAGTGTCACAGTTAAACCTAGGTTAAGGCAGAAATTGAGGGCCGTAGCAGGAAGGACCATGAAATGACTGGCTCTCATAAATCAAAACTTCCCTTATGGAAAAGGTTATTTCGTTTTATAACGTGGTGCACACAGGAGACTTTGTTGGATTTCCCAACCCTAGGAGAGCGTGGAATGAACTACCTGGGTGGACTGGCAGAACGATAATGGCAGCTGGGGATCTGGATCAAGAGACTGCAGAGAACTGTGTAGATAAAGAAAGTAACAAGAGATCTCAGGGCCCCTAGAAAGCCAGAATTGTGGCTCCTGGTGAAATGGCAGGGCAAAATTTAATAAATGCCCTTAAGGAGATTTCATTTTTTAGAAGATTAAAAATCATCATCTAACTTCTTTGACTTGTTTGTTCCTCTTGGGAAAGCTCAAACAAGCTAAAAGCTTTATCATTTCCACATTGGTAGGTCAAATATGAAAATCTAAAGGTATAAGTTATTGTCTTTATAAATACAACCAGCAAAGAGGAAAACTAGATTTATACTTACTAACCTGGAGTGTTCTAGCAGAACTAAGAAGTAGTAATATTCAATGACAAATGATAGAAGACATGATTTTAAATTAAAATTTCAACATAATTTTACAACATAGAAATGCTTTCTTTAGTTGTCATTCCAGTGTGAGAACAGCTGTGAGGGAGTTGGTGGAAAATTAATGAATATTTTAAATAACAAGAACAATAAGAAAATTGATATATATGAAAATACGTGCTGCATTTTTTCTCTCCCTGCACACGTGTAACTTATTGTTGCAACACAGTTTATATTACTGGAGGAAGAAAAGATTTCAACAGCCAATATCTAATAGTCTGGAAATTTTGCCCACAACCTTTAAAATGATCTACTTGCTTGTATTACAAATATCTTCATCTGGGCCCGGCTTATTTATCGTGACTGTTTGTTTTGTGTTATGGTTTGTGCACTCACTGATGAAAATGCTTCTAGTCAGAGTTGTGAATTCAAAATATAGCAAGTTAATAAAAAGTTTAATTAATCAGGGCATGAGCAAAGTATATAAAGCTGTCACATGCTGAAGAAAGTATGAAATAGTCTAATTGAAAGTGTCATCTCATTGGCGAAATACTGTCACTCTCTTTCACTGCATTGTTATACGCATGTCCTTCAGCACATGAGAAAATATCAGGGGGAAAAGCTGCCTAATAAGCCTAAGGTGCATCAGAAAATAAATCCAAACCATATGTATACAGAAAGATTATTTGAAAACAAGCAAAGAAACAAACCAACCACACAGGTAGAATATTTGAAGGTGATAATGACAGTGGTTCTGAAAAAAATCAATTCAAGGTTGATATGCAGTATAGAATAGTTTGAATGAAGCTAAAGCTTTCTTTTATAACTTGATTCAGCAGTTAATTAGGCAAAGCCACAAAAATGGTAGAAATTAAAAGTCAGATACCACAACTGTGACATATAAGCTCAAAGTAGTCAAAAATGCGTCTGTTGAACAGCTTTAAAATTCATACTTAAAAATTTAGTCCATAAGTCTTAATTAATTAAATGAGCAACTTTAGGGTCCCTTTGAGGATCATGACATAAAGATGATCCATAGGGATGAAGAGAAATTCAATAATGAACTTGAATGGCTGTCTGAATATTTCAACAAGGAAAACTTAATCAAATACTATATGACACTGTGTTTTATGACAAAACAAACAAACACAAAAAAACCCATAAACTGCCCAGTTGGTTAGTCTTACCTGTTTTTTGTGGCCCGATTACAAGGAATTTTGGTAAGTGGTCACAAGTTTTCTCTCTGGACCATATGTCTTTATGTCTTTTATCATCACATGGATTCTGCAAGAAGGAAGAATAATGAATCTTATCGTGTAATCAATACCTGGCTCTGTTCCATAAAAATTGTCAAACCACAGAATCAAATTCTTGCCTGATACCCTTAAGCTAGGAATTAGACCTTGTTCTGGTTCTGATTTTCAAATTGTTTCCTTCTAAAATGGCACCTTCCTTTCCTTCAAGGCTAGAACTCTGCATCCAGTCTCTTCTCAGGCTTGGCTTGGTGTTCTAACTTCTGAGATTCCACCTCACCTCTGAATTCACATTTTACATCTGTATACCTGATCCTTAGCTTGTCTCTGCCTGGTTTGAACTCAGGTTTTCAGATATCTGTGCTCTGCCTTAATTATTCCTACTTGTTTTCTCTAGAGGGCTGGGAAGTCATCCTTGAACTCTGGACTTGGCCAACTTTTTCTTCCCTTTTTACACTACATGCTATATTCTCTGCTGATCCAGATAATCGCATAGTTTGGCCATATTCCACAAGCAGATACCATGTAGATCATTATTTCTAGCCCCTACTTTCCTCCTAAACAATAATTTAGTTGTGTGTGTGTCACGGAAATGACCCAACATAGCCACACATCCAATTTTATCCCCATTTCAACTCTCTCTCATACCAGCCTCCATTCTGTTCAAGTCAAGAGGTCCAAATTTACCATCCAATTCATGGCACTTGAGAATTAAGAGTCCTAAGGACTTCCCTAGTCATTCAGTGGATAAGAATCCACCTGCCAATGCAAGAGACACTGGTTCAGTCCCCAGTCTGGGAAGATTGCACACGCCGCAGAGCACGTGACCCATGTGCCACAGCCACCAAGTCTGTACTCTGCAGCTCACGAGCTGCAACTACCAAACCCATGTGCCACAGCTGCTGAAGCCTGTGTGCCCTAAAGCCTGTGCTCCACAACAAGAGATGTCACTGCAATGAAGAGCCTGTGCGCTGCTCTAAGAGTATCCTCCGCTGGCCACAATTAGAGAAAGCCCATGCAAAGCGACAAAGACCCAGGACAGCCATAAATAAATAAATGACCTTTTAAAAAAGGGTAAATGATAGTGATACCACTTTTAAAATATCAATTGACTGACAAAATGGTTTTATCATATTGGTAATCTAATTAATAAATATATTCAAAAATTATTTTCACAAAATTTTTTCTAAAAAACATATGTTGATCATTAAAACAATTATAATTTTACATGTATTATTCAAGTTTAAAAATGGCATAAATAATCATTTATAGTTCAGATTTATGTACTTAAATAATTTTTTTAATCCATATCTGCTCTAATATTATGTCACCCAAGTGCCTCTGAAGAATATTTTCACTAAACCAGACAAGTTTCAGGAGCCTATCAACTTGGTTGGTTTTTAGAGGCCCAGTGGCCTGAAGCATGTGGTGACATGCCTTCCAAAGTAAAAGGCGAGTATTGTACTTTGCAGTTCCTGCTACTAAGATAGAGGGGCTTCCCTGGTGGCTCAGACAATAAAGAATCTGCCTGCTATGCAGGACACCTGGGTTTGATCCCTGGCTTCGGAAGATCCCCTGATGGAGAGAATGGCAGCTCACTCCAGTATTCTTGCCTACAGAATTCCATGGACAGAGAAACTTGGGGGACTGCAGTCCATGGGGTCTCAAAGAGTTGGACACAACTGAGTGAATAACACTTTCACTTTCACTAAGATAGAAGCACAAAGCTCGATAGGCTTCTTTGGGTTTTGGACACTTTTTTTTTTTTTTGACCTAGGAAATACTTCTCCGAGTCACCGACTGAATGATGCAGAAACCTGCTGGTTTTGAGTGGAACCCAGAACAAGAAAGAGCCCTGCAAGAGGTAAGTCTGAAGTCTAAGCAGGCCTCCCAATTGGGCCATGCATTGTGGCAGACCCTTGGTACCGTGGCCTCTGTGGTATAAAAGGACACCAGAAAGAGTTTTGTTCAGGTCCCAGAGGAGAATCACAGTGTTTACCCTTGAGGTTCTGTAGCACATCATTCAAACAGTAGCTCCTGGTATGCTACTGGGCCCTGGAAGAGATTATGTTTGTCATGGATTTTTCAAAGTAATCATGTGGTCACAATTCACTATCATAAGTTTAATAGTGACAGAACAACCAAGTCATAAGTTCAAGCATACCCAGCAGCTATTCATTATATGATGGAATGATACAGCTGGAACTGATTTCAAAAAGATATGAAGGCTACAAGTAAACTTTACAAGTAAGTGCCCAGACCCCATGTTACCTATCATGGTCTCACTGATGCCTCTACATCATGTCCATTAATTCAGTGATGCCATCCAACCATCTCATCCTCTGTTGCCCCCCTCTTCTCCTGCCTTCAGTCTTTTCCAGCATCAGGGTCGTTTCCAATGAGTAAGCTCTTCACATCAGGTGTCAAAGTAATGGAGCTTCAGCTTCAGCATCAGTCCTTCCAATGAATGTTCATGAATGATTTCCTTAAGGATTGACTGGTTTGATCTCCTTGCTGTCCAAGGGACTCTCAAGAGTCTTCTCCAACAACACAGTTCAACAGCATCAATTCTTTAGCACTCAGCCTTCCTTATGATCCAACACTAGCATCCATACATGACTATTGAAAAAATCACAGCTTTCTTGAGATGGACTTTCGTCGGTAAAATCATGTATTTGCCTTTTAATATGCTGTCTAGAAATGTGATGATCTTTGTATTGCCCATGGATGCACACCAGAGAGTATCCAATGTAGAAGTGCTGCACAACCCAGCAGTCAGATCATTCAGCCAGTTCCCAGCATTCCCACATGTCACTAACCTCTGTCCTCAGCCAATCCAGCTCTGAAACAATGGGTATATGAATGCAGAATCTGTGAAAGCAAGTTGGAAACCATTCCTGGGCTTCCTTTCCCCAAGTCTGCTTTGGTAACAGCCACTGCCAAGTACATGACCTGTCAGTAAGAGACCACTTCTAAGTTCCAGAAACAGCACTCCCCTACCACTCGGTAGAAAATTGATTATGTTGCACATATCCTTCCTGAAAAGGGCAGTGACTCATCCTGATCCCAGCTGAAACATATTCAGAGTACAAATTTGCTTCTCTCAGTTTACATAGCCTTGGCCATCATCGCTATGCAAGGCCTCAAGGAATGTCTATCTCACTGATATGGTAGCTCACATAATATTGCTTTGGTTAAAGGGGACCACTCCTGACAAAGGGAGTGTGATAGCAGGCTTCTGCCCATGGGAGTCACCAGTCTTATCATGCCTCACTATCCAGAGATGCTGACCTGATAGAGGGGTGAAGGACCACAGGAAAGAGGCAATTGAGGTACCAGCTTTTAGATACACACAATCCCATGGGTGGAGGAGCCTGGTAGGCTGCAGTCCATGGGGTCGCTAAGAGTTGGACACGACTGAGTGACTTCACTTTCACTCTTCACTTTCATGCATTGGAGAAGGACATGGCAACCCACTCCAGTGTTCTTGCCTGGAGAATCCCAGGGACGGAGGAGCCTGGTGGGCTGCCGTCTATGGGGTTGCACAGAGTCGGACACGACTGAAGCAACTTAGCAGCAGCAGCAGCATACCTCTTAAATTAAAAGCTATTGGTTTGTTCTGTGTCTCTAAAGGGTAGTATAGTTGTGTCCAGGAATTAAGGAGTGGATGTAAGAGTAGACCCATTCACCATCATTTGCAGTGGCTTATTTGGAGTATTTGTGCTTTCCATCTTACAACTTTAAAGTCTGTGGTTCTAGAAGCTCTGGTTCACAAAGGAGGGGAGACCCAAGCAGGAGGCCCAGGAAGAGGATCGCCACCTAAATGTTGCAGCTTATGTCCATTCACTTTGGACTCCTTGTGTGCGTAGACCAGCAGGCATGAAAATGAATTACAATCCTCACAGGGGCAATTGACCCTGATCAACATAAGTAGAACCGCTACTATACAGGGAGAAATCTCCTTGGCGTTCAAATCACTAGGTTACTTGCTGATACTTCTATGCCTAATTCTAACTATAATTGAGAAAGCATGGCCACCACAGCCTGATTAGGGCTAGGCTAGGCACCAGACCAGAGTTTACCACAGTATATTTCATAAGTTCAGTTCAGTTCAGTTCAGTCGCTCAGTTGTGTCCGACTCTGCGATCCCATGGACTACAGCACGCCAGGACTCCCTGTCCATCGTCAACTCCTGGAGTCTACCCAAACTCATGTCCATTGAGTCGGTGATGCCATCCAACCACCCCATCCTCTGTCATCCCCTTCTCCTGCCCTCAATCTTTCCTGGCATAAGGTCTTTTCAAATGAGTCAGCTCTTTACATCAGGTGGCCAAAGTATTGGAGTTTCAGCTTCAACATCAGTTCTTCCAATGAACACCCAGGACTGATTTCCTTTAGCATGGACTGGTTGGATCTCCTTGCAGTCCAAGGGACTCTCAAGAGTCTTCTTCAACACCCAGTTCAAAAGCTTCAATTCTTCAGTGCTCAGCTTTCTTTATAGTCCAACTCTCACATCCATGCATGACTATTGGAAAAACCATAGCCTTGACTAGATGGATTTTGTTGGCAAAGTAATGTCTCTGCTTTTTAATACGCTGTCTAGGTTGGTCATAACTTTCCTTCCAAGGAGTAGCGTCTTTAAATTTCACGGCTGCAATCATCATCTGCAGTGATTTTGGAGCCCCCACCTTCCAAAATAAATTCAACCGCTGTTTCCAATGTTTCCTCATTATTTGCCATGAAG
Source organism: Capra hircus (assembly GCF_001704415.2). Classification (NCBI taxonomy): domain Eukaryota; kingdom Metazoa; phylum Chordata; class Mammalia; order Artiodactyla; family Bovidae; genus Capra; species Capra hircus. Next base: position 11,109,269 of record NC_030813.1, on the reverse strand, counting down.
TGATGGGACCAGATGCCATGATCTTCGTTTTCTGAATGTTGAGCTTTAAGCCAAATTTTTCACTCTCCTCTTTCACTTTAAGAAGCTCTTTAGTTTTTCTTTACTTTCTGACATAAGGGTGATGTCATCTGCATATCTGAGGTTATTGAAATTTCTCCCGGCAATCTTGATTCCAGCTTGTGCTTCATCCAGCCCAGTTTTTCTCTTGATGTACTCTGCATATAAGTTAAATAAGCAGGGTGACAGTATACAGCCTTGACGTACTCCTTTTCCTATTTTGCTCCAGTCTGCTGTTCCATGTCCAGTTCTAACTGTTGCTTCCTGACCTGCATACAGATTTCTGAGGAGGCAGGTCAGGGATCCCCATCTCTTTCAGAATTTTCCACAGTTTATTGTGATCCACATAGTCAAAGGCTTTGGCATAGTCAATAAAGCAGAAATAGATGTTTTTCTGGAAATCTCTTGCTTTTTTGATGATCCAATGAATGTTGACAATTTGATCTCTGGTTCTTCTGCCTTTGCTAAAGCCAGCTTGAACATCTGGAAGTTCACGGTTCACATATTGCTGAAGCCTGGCTTGGAGAATTTTGAGCATTACTTTACTAGTGTATGAGATGAGTGCAATTGTGTAGTAGTTTGAGCATTCTTTGGCATTGCCTTTCTTTGGGATTGGAATGAAAACTGACCTTTTCCAGTCCTGTGGCCACTGCTGAGTTTTCCAAATTTGCTGACATACTGAATGCAGCACTTTCACAGCATCATCTTTCAGGATTTGAAATAGCTCAACTGGAATTCCATCACCTCCACTAGCTTTGTTTGTAGTGATGCTTCCTAAGGCCCACTTGACTTCACATTCTAGGATGTCTGGCTCTAGGTGAGTGATCACACCATCATGGTTAACTGGGTCGTGAAGATCTTTTTGGTACAGTTCTTCATAAGTTATCTTTATCCAGGCATAGCCTTCCTCTGTCATAATTCTCAGAGAAAATTACAAGAAAAGAATTAGTGGGACAAACTAAAGCTGCTGCTACTGAAGTTGGTCCTGAAACTACTCGACACACCAGGTCAGCCTTCCATACCAGCAGAACTGCTACCCACAGGAGGAGGAAAGCCAGAGTAGGGATATAGATGTGGGAGAATATGGAGAAAATGTGCGTTGGTTTCAGCTTTGGAATTGGCTGCAGCAATGAGGCTGCAGTTTCTCCTAATGACCTTCCTCTTATAGGTTTCCCCAGGAATTATGTTCACAATTGTGGAAAAATTGTGCCTGGGTGAGTGAGTGTACCATGAGAAGCAAGTATAGCTTTATGGTACAAGGTGTGGATGGGGCAGTGGTAGAGGTTGAATGCCTTTTCCTCCACTGAAAGAAACACCCTATTTCTGACCAGCTGGGGAGACTGAGTACTGCCTTGTCAAATAGGAGCCACTAGACAGGAAGTCATGCATCTCTTGCCACTTTCCAGAGATGGCCCGTGTCCGGTGATTGGCTGATTCAGGGGTGTGATAGCCTGACCAGCTTGCTTCAAGGTCAGACAATTTGTGTGATTAGCTCTTTCCCTGCAGATCTAGTCGAGGCCTGACTTTTCTAAGACTACATCATGCTCTGCTTTTTCCTGTTCCACATTTTCCCTTATAAGCTTTTCCTGAAAGTGTTTCCTCGATAAATCATTGAACCAGATCCTTATCACAGAATTGACGCATTTCCCATTGCACTCTTTCACTGGAGCAAGAGTATAGCGTAATGCAAAAACGCCAGTTATGTATGCAATCTGTGAGAATTCGCCTCACAAAAGGTTCTCCTATACATCTTGAATTTGTCGATGAATTCATCTATAGAAACTCTGATAAAGGAGCTGATTACAAGCCAATAAGTGCAACAGTTCTTATCTATTTTACATAACAACTGAAATTTATTTTATTTTTACTAGTGTTTCTATTTTCTGCAATGTTTTAATTCAGTATTCAGTCTCAGATTCTCCATAGTCTAACTTTAGCTTAACTCTCTGAACATAATTTCCACGATAGCAGAGAAGGCTAAACTAGCTTGTCTCCTTTTCTTCCTTGTATAACAGAACATCACTATTTTGTCTAGTCTCTGGCTTCCCAGCTAGAGATTATATTTCATAATCTCTTGAATTTAGCTACCTTCATATGAGTCACTCCAGTTTAAGTAAGACAAAATGATGTAAAAGTATCTTAAAGTCACTCTCCCTAGATTTCCCCTTTTCTACTTACTGCCAGCTGTAATATGGCTACAACCGCATCACATGCCTTGGACTCAGGAGTGGAGACTGTGTATATGTTGAATACCTGCCAAACTGGGGCCCTGGATAATCATGTAGAACAGAGCTGTCTAACTCTCCTACACTGCCTGCCCATTTTCCAGATAGTTATATGAGTGAGAAATATCTTTCTATTTAGCCCCTGTATTTTTGGAATGCCATCCTTATAGCAACATTGCCATATTCTCACTGTGATTCTTGAGAGAAGATAAAAAATTTGTGTCACAATATGAATTACTGTACTGCGTGCTTCAACAAGAACATTTCACTGCAGGAAAAAAAAAAAAAAGATTCTGGATGAAGCAACCGGTTGCTTTTGATATAGATTGTTTATATGTTGGCAGAATCTTTTAGTCTCATGGTGAATCGGCAACAAATACTTCAAACCTGTTCATGGGCCTCTGTTTGCAGTGGAGGAGACCTGGGTTTGATCCCTTGGTCGGGAAGATCCCCTGGAGGAGAAAATGGCTACCCACTCCAGTATTCTTGCCTGGAAAATTCCATGGACACAGAGGAGACTGACTGGTGGGCTACAGTCTGTGGGGTTGCAAAGTGTCAGACAGGACAGAGAGACTGGCACTGAGTTAACAAATGACAACACCAACCGAAGCTTCCGTTCTGCTGTATTCACTATTATAGATATACTCATACCCGCATGTGAATCTTTGAATTATTTATATTTCTGGGCAACACTTTTATTTTTTTCCTATAATTCAGGGTCAAAATCTTGCCAGTTCTTCTCACTGAAGCTAATATCTGTCATAAATCATTCCTATTTATTTTGGTGGGGCAGCAGAGCTCCGTAGTTAAGAGTGTGAGCTCAGGAGGCTTGTGTCTTAAGCAATTTCCCCAAACTCTCTGGACTTCAGGTTTCTTATCCATTAAATAAATCACAATTGATATTGTTTACCTGGCACAGTTATTGAGAACATTAAATGAGTGAATACAGTAAAAAACACTAAATTGTGCTCTATAGAAAAAAAGTGCTTACTCTGTGGGCTCAGTCGTTCAGTCGTGTCCAACTCTTTGCAACCCCCTGGACTGTAACCCGCCAGGCTCCACTGTCCATGGGATTTTCCAGGCAAGAATACTGAACCAGGTTGCCATTTCCTACTTCAGGGGAATCTGCCCAATCCAGGGATCAAACCCACCTCTATTACGTCTCCTGCATTGGCAGGCAGGTTCTTTACCACTAGCACCACCTGGGAAGTTTATTCTGTAACCTCCTATAAACTCTTTTTTCCCCTTTGTTTAGTTAGGCAACTGGAGCAGCAGAAAGAGATTACGCTTGCTGATGGACTGGTTTATTGCAGATATTCATCCTGAGATCTGACTTCCTGCTCCTTGTCAGAAGCACCAGCAACTAAGGTGACTGACCCTTCTCAGAGTTGGATGGCTAGACTTCTGGGATGCATGAGATGTAGGCAAACTTGAAGCTACGGACTCTTCTACCATATGATCCAAAGGCTCCTATATAATCCTAATTCAGTTTATTCATGGATCTTCTTTTTTTTCACATATATTATACTTAAAGTGCTTCCAAGGTGGGGCAATGGTAAAGAATGCACCTGCCAATGCAGGAGATGCAGGACTCATAGGTTCAATCCCTGGGTTGGGAAGATCCCCTGGAGAAGGAAATGGTAACTCACTCCAGTAGGCTTGCCTGAAAAATTACATGGACAGAAAAGCCTGGTGGGCTATAGTCCACTGGGTCACAGAATCAGACTGAGTGACTGAGCATGCACACAATATAAATAATCCCTTGATCCCTCTAAATTTGAATATAGAAGTACTGTAACATCTTGCCAGGGTGCCAGTGTGTTAGTAGCTCAGTTGTGTCCAACTCTGTGACCCTGTGGACTGTAGCCAGCCAGGCTCCTCTGTCCATGGAACTCTCCAGGCAAGAATACTCTCCAGGGGTAGGTTGCCATTCCCTTCTCCAAGGAATCTTCCAAATACAGGGATCGAACTCAGGTCTCCTGCTTTGCAGGCAGATACTTTACCTTCTGAGCCACCAAGAAAGCCCACCTTAGCACCAGGTAATTTTATTTTATAGTTTACTCCCATCAGTGTAATTTCCTGGGAAAGTACAACTAAAATAATTAGTGTCTTTGTCTGCCAAAATGAGTGTCTATCCATGTTCTGTGTGTGAGAGCCAAACTCTTTCCAAGTCTTACATCATCAATCTACCTATTTCTGTGAAAGTTTTGTTTCATCAGTTTTGTATGCAGAAGTTTGAATGGCAAAGCCACGTATATTGTGATAAAGAAGAAAAGAGGTTTAGTCAAACATGTAGAACCAAGAGAGGTCTCACAAAAGATTTTGACTTTCAACAGCGGCACTGAAAAAGAAAACCATTTGAGCAAATGAACTGAACACCTATTCTGAGATTTGTTCTTTGTTGAGTTATATATGGTGAAATGCAATAAGAATAGGCAATTAACACTGCTTTCCTATTGCTTAATATCTAAAATATAGTAAAAAACTAAATTTCTTTGTAAATTATTCAGTTAATGATAATATGAGGAAAATAAAGATTAAATTCTACAGTGATCATATGAGTAAATAGCAAGAAATAGCTTCTGGGGCCACCATGAAGAACATCATCGGTGACTGAATTTTTTGTGGGTGTTTGAGAAATAAAATATCTACGCAGTTTATATTACATTAGTTTTCAAACATATCAAAACTTGCCTATGCTTATACCAAATGTTTATGGTGCCCATCCTATCACAGTTAATCAGTCATTCAGTCCATAATTATCAAGCTACTCTTATGTATTAGAGTGCAGCAATCAAGAAGACAGAGGTCTCCTCTTCAGAGAACTTACATTCTAGTTAAATATAATTATTGGAAATATACTCAACTATTAGTATGCATGTTACATACTATTACTAGAAACACACACTTGAATTAAATAATTCTGGGTGCTGAAATGCAGTGAAGTCAATATGACAGGAAGCTCTTAAAAAGAGACAGAAATGGGAGGAAGTGCTTTGGCTCTAGTCATCAGGGAAGGCCTCTGGCTTGGGGTGATACATGAGTTGAACCCTGAATGACATCAAGTGCTAAAATAATGAAGTGGATGAGTTGCAGTAGCCAAATAGCAAGAATATCCCAAAATAGGATAAGAGGAGAGTCTGGGGGAGAATGGATACATGTATATGTATGCTGAGTCCCTTTGCTGTTCAGCTGAACCTACCATAACGTTGTTAATTGGTTATACTCCAACACAAAATTAAAAGCTTTTTAAAAAATAATTAATATAAAATAGCATTTAAAAAAGCCATCTGAGCAGGCAGTAAATGTATCTAGATTATGTTTAAATATAATACAATGTGAAGAAAAATATCCAGAAATAAACTGAATTAGGATTATATAGGAGTCTTTGCTTATTCCTTGGAAGGAAGGTTATGACCAACCTAGACAGCATATTGAAAAGCAGAGACATTAGTTTGCTAACAAAAGTCCGTCTAGTTAAGGCTATGGTTTTTCCAGTAGTCATGTATGGATGTGATAGTTGGACTGTGAAGAAAGCTGAGTGCCGAAGAATTGATGCTTTTGAACTGTGGTGTTGGAGAAGACTCTTGAGAGTCCCTTGGACTGCAAAGAGATCCAACCAGTCCATTCTGAAGGAGATCAGTCCTGGGATTTCTTTGGAAGGAATGATACTAAAGCTGAAACTCCAGTACTTTGGCCACCTCATGCGAAGAGTTGACTCATTGGAAAAGACTCTGATGCTGGGAGGGACTGGGGGCAGGAGGAGAAGGGGACGACAGAGGATGAGATGGCTGGATGGCACCACTGACTCGATGGATGTGAGTCTGAGTGAACTCTGGGAGTTGGCGATGGACAGGGAGGCCTGGCGTGCTGCAATTCATGGGGTCACAAAGAGTCAGACACGACTGAGAGACTGAACTGAACTGAACTGAGGAGTCTTTGCATCATTTGGTAGAATAGCCTATAGCTTCAAATTTGCCTGAAGAAACTCCAACCTGTTTCCTTATCAGGTATATTTGTGTCCCAAACGTTTTTATTATTAATTCAATTTATACTACTTCAGTTTTTCCTGTAGGTATTTTATAATGGGTGGCATTTATATGCATTGGTCTGGACAGACTTTGTTTCTAACTTCATTCCTTCTATGTTAGACCATTTTAGGGCTATTGGGATGCCCATATTTCTTCTTTCATCTCTTTTCTTGGTATGTTCCTTCTTGTCTCTGTTAATCACAGCTTTAATAACAGGATGTTTGCATTTCCTATTTTATATTCTGAAAATGTTTGTTTAGACTTTTCCTACTCTGACTCTCCTTTTATTGTCTGAATAACAGCTAACATAATTTCTAACTTTTATTGATCACCGTCTATATTCCAGACACTTGCTTGATATAGATTATTTCTAATCCTCAAAGCAACCTGGCAAGACAGATAGTATTATCCCTTCTTTATAGCTGAGGAAGCTGAGATGCAAGGTGTTTTATTTAGGTCTTGCTGAAGGTGACACAGGACATTAGTTTCAGATTTGAAATCCAAAGCTGGGGTTGTCTCTGCTGTTAAATTGCACACGTGTGTGTGTGTGTGTGTGTGTGTGTGTGCGCGTGTGTGCGTATGAGAGAAGGGATGCAGGGGGAGAAGATGCTACAATGATTATAAGAAAAGGGGTGCATTTGCATGCACTTTCTCATACTTTGTGCCATTGTTATTGTTTTAATCCTAAAGATCAGAAACTTATAAAGCAATTATATTCCTATCTAAGTGTTCCCTACATATCTGAAACTGTAACACACTCTAATTTTCTGTTTTTAGTATCTAGCATGATAGATATGCTGAAACTTTGGAAAAATACTCAGTTAAAGCTGCTTTAGGCAGTGTATATGATAACAGTGCCAGCATAGTGAAAATGCATGCAACTGTCTCCCACACAGGTAGACGGGAATCAGGTAGATTTTGTACATGGAATATCGGATGAGGTGAGGCAGATTTACTTTTTGGTAGATATAGGTAGAGTGGACACGAGATTCCCTGAGATGATTAACTAGACTTAGAAAGGGCAGTAAATTCTGATGAAATCATGTTACTAAGAAGGGTATGAGCACTCAGATTTTCCCTCTCTAATTAAGTAAAAATTTCAAATTTACTATCAAGCTAGAGACATACTTTAAAAAAGTCACACCATTGTCCTGATCCTGAAATTCATGTTTTATAGAATGATGAAAATGACTTTTGCTCTCATTAGATCTGGTTATTCCAACTACTTGCCTTTTTTTTTTTTTTTTAACCAACAATTTATTCTGCTCACTGCTTCTCCACACCCTTCCCTGAAAAGGACACCATGGAATTATCAATTGGACTGATTATCCTCTCAGGTCATGTGTCTTTTCCAGATAACTAGGAGATCTCTAGACCTTAATAGCAGAAACATTAAAATTGCCCAGTGCTCATGGTAGAAGGATTATTTTGTTAATTAGAAACATTTCCAGGTTATCGGTTTTCTCTTCATTCCCTATAATTGCTTTCTGCTAGTCTGACCTCAGTGTTTAAAGGAGAATGCCACGAAAGGTGTTTTTGTTTTTCTAGTTCTTCTGCTTCCACCTATCTTGGTGTGTTGTTTTAAATTTTATTCTGCTTACTAAACTTTGCCATGTGCACATCTTTAAAGAAAATTCTTTTCCAGTCTGCATCATTCAAGCTGGTGACTTTCAACGTTTTGTCTCTCAAAGTCATTTAAGCCTAATACAATCCACGCACACTGATGAAGAATTTTAATAGGTTAGGGATATGTATCCTCAGTGCTTCAGTCAGCAAATCCTTATGGAGAAACTCTGAGACACACACCATCTTTGCAAAGACTCGATTCTACCTGCACATCATATAAGCCAGGGAGTCCATCAGCTCCTTGGAAAAGCTTTTCCTTTCTGTGTGCCACTGATCCACAATGAATTCCCTCTCCACAGAATTCCTGTGTAATAGTCTGATTCTTATTCAGAAAACTTTTCTGCTAAAGTACTCAGATTCGTGTCTGCATGCTAAGTTGCTTCATTTGTGTCTGACTCTTCGGGCCCTATGGACTGTAGCCCGCCACTGGAGTGGGTTGCCATGCCCTCCTCCAGAGGATTTTCCTGACCCAGGGATCGAACCTCGGTGGGTTCTTTACCACTCGCACCACCTGGGAAGTCCGGTCTGATTTACAAAGGTGCATAAATGCCCACCTCTGGGGGTGAGATTGCTGAAAGAAGCCTGTGGTTCATGTGTGGGTCATGGTAATAGTGCCACAAGAATTGCTTTAAGCACAAAATACATCTGATTTATCCTAAACACCCGTGCATTCTTCACCATATTACACCATCTTTATTCAATAAATTCACACTATTTGTATTTTCCCATAAAATATTCTCAAAAGCACAGTTGACCCCAGGCGGAAGAGACAAGTTTACCCTGTAGCTCTGAGTATCTTCAAACATGACTGAACACTCTTGCATACAATACCTTATATTATTATTTATGGTTTTGTGAATATACTATCAGGGAATCTGGATAACCAACTCAATGAAAGAAACTGTATTTTAAACTCTTATTAATAGGTTGGTCTCATATAATGTTTCACTTATAGTATGTTAAAAGTTATCAGACATTTCTGTAGGACATACACAAAAAATTCAGTTTTTATTGTTATACTTGAATTAGGGGTTCAAAATAGTTATCTGATGATGATTTTGATTCACCAAGTATGAAAGTATTATCATTTTTTTTTCTTTTGCTATCTGCAAGTAGTTTTACCATGACGAAACCTTAGTAAGGTACTTGTGTGGAGAATTTGACACCTGACAAGATTGTATTTGCAACTGATTGATGGGAAAAGAAAAATCCATGACTTACGTCACCATTTCTGGATGTCTTTTGTGTGATCAAAAGAATGAAATGGTTCATGGTAAACTAAATAACTAAAATACTAAAAGAATTAAAATCATGAGGAATTACTTGAGTATTTGGGAAGAATTTCTGAAAGGTTTAAATACTATTCTGAATTAAGAAGAGAAATGTAGTACTGTAACACATAAATCCACATGGTGATTAGGAAAGATGTATCAGATGATGATGAAATCTGTGCCTCTGCTCCAAGTGTGAAGTGATGAAAGTTGTTCTGGCTATTTCACCAGAAAGGCTAAAAGATGAATAAAGGGAAGTGAAGACTATGAAATTATAGAACTCTTATTTCCCCAGCTATGGGGATAATTACTTATATATCAGAGTTCCTTTAATCTCAGGGTCTCACCCACAAATAATTTCTAACACTTTTTCTTTTAAGGCTCACTTTTTCCCCCATAGCCAGGAAGCTACTCAGCGCTTCCCTCTCTCATATCTAGATTATTACCTAACTGCAGCTCCTCCCCGTTCTCATTTGTCATGGAAAAGAACAAACAAAAACTTCTGGTATAATCTTTTTTGGCCAACACTGAAAAAGGTATTTCACTCTCATCTTCAGAACACACTTGTTGCCTATCAAACCCAAATTACTCTGACAGCTCACAAAGCTTTCCTGACTGGCTCGCATTTGCTCCTCAAGGTCATGTCCCATTATATGCCTTCTCTTACCAAGAAACAAGTGCGCCACTCTTATTGCCTTTTTGCACACACCCTCTGTGTTTGCTGATACATTTGTGAAATTTTAATGACAGTAGCTATGGTACAATGCTAGGTTCTAGATTACCAACATCTTACCCTTTAAGGTTTGCAAGAGCTGGTATATGACAAGCACAGGTGTCTGCAATACCATATGGTAAGTGCAATAATAGAGTCATAAATAAGGTACAGAGTGAACAAAAAGGGGGGAAATATGAAGACAAATTTATGATGTCATTTTGTTCACATAACCAGGAGCTATAATTGTTTGTAAATTCCATGAAGGCGAAGACCTTTCTTTTTATTATACAGGTATTTCAAAAGCATTGTTTGCATCAGTTCACAGAGTACTCCATCCTGCGCTTCTGAAGTCACAAGGTGTTCCTGATATTTCGTTCTACATAGACACTCAAGGATAGAAATATATTTATTATTCAAACATAAAACTACCATCTTGGTGTGGTTGGGACTAAACCGGAGTTCCAGGAATAATAAGGCAACTTGAGCTTCAGTTCTGACTTGTCCCTAATAGTCAAGTAATTGTACCTCCTCGGTGTCTAAAATGAATAGGTTGAGCTAGAGGCCCCACTGCCTCCTGCTGTTACAATCTGTAATTCTCCGTGTCAGCACCAACTTATAGAATCTACAGTGTTTGTATGACTAGACCACGTGCTTTGTTTATGTCATAGACATTCAGATCTCATCATTTCTAAGCGGGAGTTAGATGATCGCCCAGCGAGAATCTACCAAGGTGCTAATTCCCTAAGGTGCGCACCCTGTGGCTTTGTTCCCCTGTTTCTTTACTCGTAGAGACACTGGCCTGGAAAGAGAGGAGCTGCAGCTCTTTGAGCATTCCCTTGGTCACACAGGCGAGCAGGAATCCACATCACGCTTGGCACATTTATTGACAGTGAGACCCTGGAGTGACTGACTGGAGATTGAGACTGAGCTAACCTGACAGCTTGAGAGCTTAAAAGCATCGATTAGTGAATGTGCAATGATCTGACCTTCCAACTGCCTCCATGTTGGGGTCTGGGTTTCTATAATGGGAGGTAAAAAAAAAAAAACAGAAACAGGAAGCCTTATTCCTTTATGCTGATTATTCCACCCAAACAAAAAGGGGCATGAATTAATAGAAATCTATGAGTATAATTTTAAGAATCTTACACACCAGGGACTGCACTGAGGAGGATGGACTCTAGGGATCGAGTTCTTTGTGTGCTCAGTACATATTCTCATATTAAACAACTTTAAAAGAAGCCACTTCCAGTGAAGGGAGAACATTCTGTGTTGTACTTTCCCTGCTGGCCATTGACAGATATTCATATTGCACTTTTTAATTAGGTGACAAAGATGTTTTCACATATCTGTTAGTTGGTGCTAATGAAAATCTACGTAAGGAGCCAAAGGAAATTAAATAGCTGTTAAGATTATCATTTTGCACATTTTCTTTTTATTTGTGACCATAAAAAAGCTTGAATTGAAAATCTAAGGAAAGATAACAGTTGACTTTTTAAAAGTGAAATGCACTAAATAAAAAGGCATGTTTATAATAAATATAATACAGTATCTGCAACATTCAACTTAGAGAATGCATAGTAGTGACAGAGACACAGAATATTAATTGATCTTATCTCTTCAGGGCTGTGATGAATGGACTGTAAAACCTTTAATTAGTGTTGGTTATGCTTATGTGTGGGGCTTCCCTTGTGGCTCAGGTAGTAAAGAATCTGCCTGCAATGTGGGAGACCTGGGTTCAATCCCTGGAGAAGGGAATGTCTATGCACTCCACTATTCTTGCCTGGAACATTCCATGGACAGAGTAATCTGACAGGCTACAATCCACGAGGTTACAAAGAAGTCAGACATGACTGAGCAACACTTCCAAGTTCAAAATTATATATGTTTTGTAAAATTAAATTGATGCTATATAAAGGACACAATGATAATGCTTATAGCTGTTTTGTTTGCTTGCTATTATAAACATGAAATGAGAAGAGAAAACCACCATCGAAAGGAAATCAAAAGTATTATGCCCTTTATCTTCACTAGAGCATTTGCAGTTTTCTGGCTTCCCTGGTGCCTCAGATGGTAAAGTGTCTGCCTGCAATGCGGAAGACCTGGATTCAATCCCTGGGTCAGGAATATCTTCCTGGAGAAGGAAATGGCAACCCACTCCAATACTCTTGCCTGGAAAATTCCATGGATGGAGGAGCCTTGTAGGCTATAGCCCATGGGGTCGCAAAGACTTGGACACAACTGAGCAACTTCACTAGTTCACAGGATACCCTTTATGACTGGAAAAGTTTTGCTTCAATGTCTATGGTTCTCAAAATCTCATATATGTGAATAATTCCCTGTTCAACTTAACTGCAATTCTCCTTACTAGTCCTTGTTTTCTTTCTTAAATACATTTAGGAACACATGGCACGTTTGTTAGTAAGAGATGTTTACAACTTCATTTTTCACTTAAAAGTAACCATATAAATTATCTAATTCATGTAATAAAACAAGAGACTTTTAGTAAACATTTACTCTTGAGTATTATTTAAATACTCTTATAATAAGCTATGTTTTAATAATAGAAATATAAACGAAAACAGCAAGTTAAATTTGTGAACTATCTGATGCCTTTTCTGATTAATTATATCATTTAAGAACTCCCTAGGAATTTACCTCTATGATGCTATTCAAAATTATAAGTCACACTCACAGATGTCTTTTTTTCTTTGTGTATGCATATGTTCTTATGTCTTCCAAAGTGATGCAGTTGTCTAAGGAATAATGCTATTTCTTTTTCTAATTTTCACTTATACCCCTATTCAACTAGCACAGTATTTCATATCTAACATTTGATCATCAAATTTAAAACCATAATATTGACCAAATCTTATTGGAGCTGATGTGTTTTTGATTATGCTCATTTCCAAAGAAAACAAGTAGTGTCACTGAGATGGAAAACTATCAGTGAACACAATTATTTATTTTTAAAAAACTCATACAGCATTAAGATGTATAAAATTTTCATTTAAAAAAGCATTCTTTTCCCTTCTGAAGATAGTAGAGTTTGGGGCCACTGACTCAATTTTTAGATCATCTATCACCTTGATTAAGTTGGCTACTTTTTATTGTTTCTGTACCATGAATTATAGATATCTTATAAATAAAAATATGTGAGAAAAGAATTGATTTACTATCGATGATTTATCAATTTTATAAGTATGTGAGCACTTTTAACTACCATTTATGGGACACAAGGTTTTGCCTTCATGAAATTCAGCATCTATGTAGTATGAGTATACACATTATAAAAATTATGCCTTTTTTATCTGTCTACTTAACATATACACCAAACTGCTGAATAAATCATTAAAATAAAGTATGACTTACGGTAGCTGTTTTAAAACAGATTTTAAAATATGTAACAGTGAATAAAAATAACAAGAAAATGCTCTATTGACTTCGAGAGAAAGCACTGTATTTTATTCTTCTTTGAATTTTCTAGAGCAATTAGCCTTGCCTTATACATAGGAGATGATCAATAAACATATTGGGGAATTTTTTTTAGCCATATAGACACAGAAGGGCATGTAACATGAATTATGGAATAAAGAGAAACACAAGAGAGGGAGAGGAAATGGTAAAAAGCCTGTTTCACAGTGATTTCTCATTAATGAGGATGCTACTCCTCTACTGACTACTTAGCAGGGGACCATCTGATCCGCTCTCTGCAGTCAGCTTATTGATTGTGTGGGTCAATGTAATCTGATGCATAAAGAACCAAGAGAGTAGAAGGTAGCATTTTCCTAGATAAACGGTAAGAAGCAGCTAGTTTACATTTTCATGCCCTGAGGCTCAGTGGCTCCCACAAAAAGTTGAATTAAAACTAACAATTCTTTATCAATAGATCTGACCTAGTGAAAGACTGGATTTAAAAACAAAACCCTGAAGACATATTAAAGATAGAATCTGTATAGGCTTGAAGTAAAAAGCCTTTCCTTTTCTATTTAGACTATCTGTGTTGAACACGTACATATCAAGGTCTACTTATAGCCATTTAGACTATGGTGGCCCTTGATTTCTGTCTCCCTAGACATGTGCTCTGTGTGATCAGATGCTCAGTTGTGTCCGACTCTTTGCAACGCTATCCATGGACTGCCTACCAAGCTCCTCTGTCCATGGGATTTTCCTAGCAACAATGCTGGAGTGGGTTGCCCTTTCCTCCTCCAGGGATCTTCTTGACCCAGGGATCAGCCCATGCCTCCTGTGGCGCCTGCGTTGCAGACAGGTTCTTTTCTGCTGAGCCACTTGGGTAGCCCATCTTCTTAGATGATGGATCCTGCCCCAGGGCCACAGATGCAAGTCCTTGCACCAAGGCCACAGAAGCAGAGTCCAGAACCAAGGTCACCTCCAAAGCTGACTAATCCCCTTTGTAACTGTTACCAAAAGCCCCTGGTAATCACTAACAAGCTCCCTGACTCCCAGTTAGGCAAAGACGCCCACTCCAGTAAACACACTATAGCACCCCAACCAATCACCTAATGCAAACCATCCAGCAGGAATTTCCTTTGTCTTGAGGCTATAAAAATTGGCTATTAACTCACAAAAATGGTTGACTCTCCCAGGCCTGTCAAGAGGTGTTGGCCCACTGCGCTCGCAGTGCCCACTTTCTCTCTGCTGTTTTTTCTTAACAAACTTCCTCCTTTCTGAAATGGTCTATGTCTGGAAATTATTTTCCAACCTGCACTTGGACTGCCTCAACACTAGATACCTAACACCTAACCATTTTCCTGCTAGTCAGTGGCCATGCTAAATGCAAGTCAAAATGATTAGCTCTCAGAAAATACCAATAATGAAACAATATCCTCTAGGCAAAACTTCCAAACCAACTGACTAACATACAAACCCACAGAAAAACAAACCCCAAATGCAAAACTTAATCCACAAAACAAATAAAAAGCATTATTGAAGAGAATACAACTACTGGATAAAAAAGAAGTTGGTGTTAAATGCCAGCTATAGTATTTCCAGCAGAGTTGCCAACATCAATTCAGTGCTCACAAATTGCTAGTTTTTTCTCTTTCACCCCAGGAGAGAATGTTCAGTGTTACCTGCCAGAGAGGATCTCTTTGCTCAGGGAAGAGCTCAAAGTACTTGTGCGCTAGTTGCACCGGAGGCAGAGTTTGCAATTTCAGGTTGGTCCAGCTCTGAACGAAGTTGGCCAGGTTCACAAAGGTGTACAACCCTAGGCGGTCATTCCCATAGTTTGACAAATGGGTCATGAAAATGCTGATCTGAAAAATAAAAGTGACCAGAAATATCATATGCATATGCTAAAAAGTGGCACAGAAGCTCGAAGAAGAACTTCACCTAAACGTGGAATTTTATGAGAAGCACAATTATCATTTTAGGTGGCGTTAGGGACTGAACTGTAGTCCTGCCCTCCACATTCACACGTTGAAATTGTAACTCCCAATGTGACTGTATTCAGAGGTAGGTTCTTTAGGGAGGTAATTCAGCTTAAATGAAGTCATAAGGATCCTAACTTGACGGTCTGGTTGCCTTATAAGAAAACAGATACCACAGTGCATTCCTCCTCTCTCTCCTTTTCTCTCTGGCTCTCCCTTTCTCTCCCTCCCTTCTGCAATGCACAGAGGAGAGGCCAATTGGGAACACAGCCCGAAAATGGCTGTCTTCAAGTCAGGAAGAAACTGAATTTTCTGGCACCTCCATCATGGACTTGTAACCTCAAAAACTGATAAAGTAAATGTATGTTGTTTAAACCACCCAGTCTGTGATGTCTTGTTATGGCAGTTTGCAAAGACTAATATTGGTAGAAAGTCACACATCTGATTTCTATTTCAAAGTCACTCTTAAACTCACTCTAAGAATAAAAATTGAAATTGGGATAGGCCAACCTCATTGTTCATTAAAAGTATAGCGTTACTTTACATATTAGCTTTTTCCCCATTGTGGAATCAACATTATCAAATTCAATAATCTAATAACTTCCAGACTAGCAAAGAACCAAAATCATACCAGTTTTAAAATTAAACAGTTGTTTCAGAACTTTTAGTCTATGTATGTATATGGGTTGAAATGAAATCAAACTTAAGAAAACTTGTCTTTTTGTGGTCTAATGAGGAATTTTTACTGCAATAAAGAAACTGTTAATGTTTGCACAGCCACTTATTGCCTTTAGCCAACTACTCTTCCACATTTATTACTTTTTTATAACTTTTCCTTCCTCAGGATTAACTTTAAATATATTGTAGAATTGGGTATTGTGGATCAGAGTCTAGGAAAAAGTAAAAATCTAGATTGATTGCTCTTGAGAGAGCAACAAAAATTTGAATGTGATTAAAAATATAATCTTATATACAACTCATCAAGGATTGCAGCTGGAATGAAAAAAATAATACCAAATAAAAGAGAACTTGCATAATCTTGGTCTAAACTGAGGAAATTACAAATGCAACTCATTAAAAAGGGAGCTCAACATTTTCTACCATAGACAATGCTTGTACTTGTTCCTCAACCTCATATACACATATAAGCATTTTAAAAATACATTTTATTATTTACTATTTACATATATATATTGGAACAACTAATACAATTATTTCATTAACTTCATGAGAAAAGTAAGAGTAATATCATGTAAGGAAGACATCTTTCACCTTAAAAATAGTAGAGCTTTATTGGGTTACTATCTAAAATATGAGTTACTATCTAACTCAATGAAACTATGAGCCATGCCATGTGGGACCACCCAAGACTGATGGGTCGTGATGGAGGGGTCTGATAAAATGTGGCCCACTGGAGAAGGGAATGGCAAACCACTTCAGCATTCTTTCCTTGAGAACCCCATGAACAGTATGGAGAGGCAAAAAGATGACCCTGTAAGATGAACTCCCCAGGTTGGTAGGTGCCAATATGCCATTGGAGAAACAGCTCCAGAAAGAATTAAGAGGCTGAGCCAAAGCCAAAGCAAAGCCTAGTTGTGGATGTGACTGATGATGGAAGTAAAGTCTGATGCTGTAAAGAACAATATTGCATAGGAACCCGGAATATTATGTCCATGAATCAAGGCAAATTGGAAGTGGTCAAACAGGAGATGGTAAGAGTGAACATCAACATTTCAGGAATCAGTGAACTAAAATCAACCAAAATGGGTGAATTTAATTCAGATGATCATTATATTTACTACTGTGGACAAGAATCCCGTAGAAGAAATGGATTAGCCCTCATAGTCAACAAGAGTCCAAAATGCAGTACTTGGGTGCAATCTCAAAAACAACAGAATGATCTCTGTTTGTTTCCAAGGCAAACCATTCAGTATCATAGTAATCCATGTCTATTTCCCAATCACTAATGCCAAAGAAGTTGAAGTTGAATGGTTCAGTGAAGACCTACAAGACTTTCTAGAATTAACACCAAAAAAGATGTCCTTTTCAACTGATATTAAGAAGAGGTGGCAAGAATACACAGAAGAACTATACAAAAAAGATCTTCATGACCAAGATGACCATGATGGTGTGATCACTCAGCTAGAGCCAGACATCCTGGAATGTGAAATCTAATGGGCCTTAGGAAGGTCACTACAAACAAAGCTAGCGGAGGGAATGGAATTCCAGTTGAGCTATTTCAAATTCTAAGAGATGATGCTGTTACACTCAATATGCCAGAAAATTTGCACTCAAAAGATAAAGTGTCGCACTCATTGTGCCAGCAAATTTGGAAAACTCAGCAGTGGCCACAGGACTGGAAAAGGTCAGTTTTCATTCCAATCCTAAGGAAAGGCAATGCCAAAAACTGTTCAAAGTACCGCACAATTGCACTCATCCCACACGCAGGCAAAATAATGCTCAAAATTCTCCAAGCTAGACTTCAATGAACTGAGAGCTTCCAGATGTTTGAGCTGTATTTACAAAAGGCGGAGGAATCAGAGATCAAATTGCCAACATTCGTTGCATCATAGAAAAACCAAGATAATTTCAGAAAAACATCTACTTCTGCTTCACTGACTATGTCATAGCCTTTGACTGTCTAGATCACAACAAACTGTGGAAATTTCTTCAAGAGATGAGAATACCAGACCACATTACCTGCCTCCTGAGAAATCTGTATTCAGGTCAAGAAGCAACAGTTAGAACAGGACATGGAACAATAGACTGGCTCCAAATTGAAAAAGGAGAACGTCAAACCTGTGTATTGTCACCTTGCAGCTTATATGCAGACTACATCATGCGAAATGTTGGGCCTGATGAAGCACAAGCTGGAATCAAGATTGCCCGGAGAAATACCAATAACCTGAGAAATGCAGATGACACTACCCTTATGGCAGAAAGCAAAGAAGAACTAAAGTGCCTCTTGATGAAAATGAAAGAGAAAAGTAAAAAAGCTGCCTTGAAACTCATCATTCAAAAAACTAAGATCATAGGATCTAGTCCCATCACTTCCTGGTAAATAGATTGGGAAACAATGGAAACAGTGAGTGACTTTACATTTTTGGGGTCCAAAATCATTGCAGGTAATGACTGCAGCCATGAAATTAAAAGATGCTTACTCCTTGGAAGAAAAGCTATGACCAACCTGGACAGCATATTAAAAAGCAGAGTTATTACTTTGCTGACAAAGGTCCATCTAGATGAAGCTATGATTTTTCCAGTAGTCATGTATGGATGTGAGAGTTGGACCATAAAGAAAGCTGAGTACTGAAGAATTAATGCTTTTGAACTACGGTGTTGGGAAGACTCTTTAGAGTCCCTTGGACAGCAAGGAGATCCAACTAGTCAATTCTAAAGGAAATCAGTTCTGAATATACTTTGGAAGGACTGATGTTGAAGCTGAAGCTCCAATAGTTTGGCACCTGATGCAAAGAGCTGACTCGTTAGAAAGACCCTGATGCTGGGAAAGATTGAAGGTAAACAGAGGAAGGGACTACAGAAGGTGAGATGGTTGGTTGGCATCACCGGCTTGATGAACATGAGTTTGAGCAAGCTCTGGGAGTCGATGGACAGTGAAGCCTGGCATGCTGCAGTCCATGAGGTCACAAAGAGTTGGAGACAACTGCACGCGTGAACTGAACTGACTGATCTAAAGTATATGAAGAATTCACACAACAACAACAACAAAACACCACAAAAGTCCTAACAACCCACTTAAAAAATGGACAGCCGGTCTAAATAGACACGTTATTTGGAGGAAGACTTATAGATAGCCAAGAAGCACATGAAAGAATGCTTTACATCATTATTAGGGACACGCAAATAAAACCACAGGAAGATGTCATCTCAAACCTGTCAGAGTGACTATTATAAAAAAATACAATAAATAACAAGTGTTGGATAGGATGTGGAGAAAAGGGAATCCTCATGCTCTATTGCTAGGAATGTAAATTGGTGCAGCTACTGTGAGAAACAGTATGGAGGTTCTTCAAAAAATTAAAAAGATAACTACCATAATTCAGCAATTCTACTCTGGGGTATGTATATGAAGAAAATGAAAGCACAAGTTAGAAAAGATACATGCATACCTATCTTTTTTGCAGTATTATCTATAATAGCCAAGATATGGAAGCAACCTGAATGCCGATCACTAGATGAATGGATAAAGAAGATGCTATATATATATATGTATATATATGGGAACACATATATATTATGGAATATTACTTAGCCATAAAAGGAATGAAATCTTGCCATTTGTGATATGGATGGACTTAGAGGGTATTATATTGACTGAAATAAGTCAGACAGAGAAAGACACATGCTGTATGATTTCACTTACATGTGGAATCTAAAACACAAAACAAATGAATAACAGAACAAAACAGAAACAAGAGTTACAGAAACACAAAACAAACAGGAGGTTGCCAGAGATAAGGGGGCTCAGGGGAGGAGAGAAACAAGTGAGGGAGATTAGAAGGTACAGACTTCTAGCTTCAAAATCAATGACTCATGGGGATGAAATGTGCAGTGTGGGGAATATAGTCAATAAGTATGTAATACCTTTGTATGGTGGTAGATGGTAGCTAGACATATTGTGGTGGTCATTTAAAAATGTATAGCAATAATGAATCGCTATGTTGTATACCAGAAACCAAGATAGTGTGGTACATCAATTGTATGTCAAAAACAAGCAAACAAATATAAAAACTCATGGAAAAAGAGATCAGATTTGTGGCAACCAGAGGCGAGGGGGTGGGAAGAGGGAGGAGGGATTGGATGAAGGTAGTCAAAAGGTATAAACTTCCAGTTACAAGATCAATAACTACAAAGGATATAACGTACATCATGATAAATACAATTAACACTTCTGTATATTATGCATGAAACTTGTAAACAGAGTAAATTCTAAGTTCTCATCATGAGGAGAAAATATTTCTTTTCTAATTTAATTTTGTATCTGTATAAAATAATGGATAGTCACTAAAATTATTGTGGTAATCATTTCATAATGTATGTAAAGTCAAGTGATTGTGCTATACACCTTGAACTTAAACAGTGCAGTATGGCAATCATATCTCAATAAAACTAGAAAAAATAGAGCTTTAGCTTGCACAAGAATTAAGAAAAAAGCACTCTGGTAAGGTAGTATAAGCTGTAAGTTAAAGGTATCAGATTCAAGGAATGCGCTTTACTAAAAGGCTGAAAAGGATCTTCTGAGGACAGCCCACTAAGCTGGTTGAAGATACTCCTCACCATGGCTGAAGGTAGGGAGGAGAGTGGGAGAACTTGGACTATTCCCCTCAAAATCCTGAATTACATAAAATATCACCATCAAGTATATAGCACTTACTATGCGTTAGGCATAACTCTAAGCCCTTTGCATGTATGAAATGATTAAGTCCTCACCACAGTCTTATAAAGCAGGTATGGTTATTGTCCCCTTCAACAGATGAAGAAACTGAGGCATAGTTAAATAATTTGTTCAGGTCCCACATTCAATGGCAGAGCAGAATTTAAAACCTAGGCAAAGCTGGTATACGATATACCCCAAACCTTCACCTAAACAGTTTCATGCATAGAGTTTGACATCCATCATTGCTTTACTTTTGCCTTTCTGAAAATAGAAGACCAAGGATATGAATACTTCTATAGAAGAAAGTAGAAAATCTAGGTATTATCTTGGCAACATAAAGATTTTCTTTTTTAACTCAGAATGACAGAACATAAATTATTTTTGGACTCACATGATTATTTTGAAGGCAACAACTTATAGTATTTGAAAATAATTTTGCAGATAGGCTACAAATTTATCTTTGAAAGCAGTATCACACCTATCATATTTCCAGTCAATTTCCACCTGCCCCCCACCCAGCCCGCAGGGTGTATTCAAAGCTTTTTATTTTAAAGGTCAAAAGAGAGAAAAACCATTTTAAAGAATATTCTTTACAAAGCTTGTTTAGATAGAAATTTAAATTAAATCCCTCAAATGTTAGTTGATACAATGATCTTGAGATTCATGTGGAATCATTTGAACAGATACAGGGTCTTTACATTGGTCAAACTCTCTCTCACATTTAAGCTCAATTTTTTTTTTTTTCCAAATAGAAAGTGCCCTCTTGGCAGGACTTAATTATAGACTTTTTAGAACATAACATAGTATCACTAGTTGATAACCATATAATTGCAATTGCTGTCATGAAAACGTCTTTGTAATCACCACAAAATAACCTGCATTTGATCCCAATAAGTGTACATTTATCTTATGTCACTACTGTAATTAAGAAATAAGACAGTATAAGTAGAATTCTCCAGGATAATTATAGTTCCTCAGGACTGAAATTATTATGAAAAACCAGGCAGGCTGCAGGCAAATGTCTGAAGAAATATTATAAGGTCCTAGAAATCTACCACCTGCCCTCTAGCACTGTTATTTTAAGATAGAATTTTAAGGCACCTGTCATTGTCTAAAATCTGACGAAATCATAAATAAAAAATACTACTTGGAGAATATGGTAAAAATTATTTTTATATCATGAGCAGATATGTACTATAGAGTGGGCATTGCCATAATGCTCTTAAAAGATTTTGTGGCCTACTAATTTTGTCATTAATCGAGAATTTCCTTAGGAGAACAAGCTGTGCTTTCTGAAGGAAGTAAAACACGGATGCAAGGCAAATGGAAAATCCACATTTAGAACAAAGCAGTCTGCAGACATTGTGTGGTTCTAAGCTGAGGCACGCCTCTGCATTTAAACGTCCCATTGCTGAGAAAAAAGGCGAGCAACCTGGCCACAACAAGCAATAGCTGTGTACCGGGCTGCATGCGTACATGTTTTACTGGTTAGAAATAAATTAGTGCTGGTACATGGTCAATTGACTGCACTTTAAGAAGAAAAAATCTGTAAGTACAGCTTAACTGTGCATATATGAGTTGCTCAAAGTGCCTATTGTGCAGACAGAACATTTTAGTTTTAGGATTTCTGGCCACGTCTTGTTTATTAAAAAAAAAAAAAAAAAACTACTCAGAGCATGGAGGAAGAGTAAGACAAATTAAGACTGGATGTTGTTAGAAGCATAAATAAGGAAAGTCAAAAGAAATGCAGTATAAAATACTGTAAATAATTTTTTACAGACATAATATATTGCTACTATTTTTTACACAATATATGTTCACCACAGGCTTCCCTGATGGTTCAGTGGTAAAGAATCTGCCTGCCAATGCAGGGGATGTGAGTTTGATCCCTGGGTCAGGAAGATCCCCTGGAGAAGGAGATGGCAATGCACTCCAGTATTTTTGCCTGGGAAATCCCATGGACAGAGCAGCCTGGAGGACTATAGTCCATGGGGAGTCAAACACGACTTTGCAACTAAACAATATGTTCCTCCACTTATCCAGTGCTTTTATTCTGATTGTTATTTCCTTAAGGATATAGTAAAACTACTTTTGCCCAATACTTCCCAAAGCATCATCTAGAAAAGGTATGACTGTGATACATGCTGCAAATGGTTTACAAATGCAAACCCACTGGATCTGGAAACACTTCAGCTCAGAGATTTGCATGGATTCAGACAAGCAGTGCTTTACCTTCATAGATATCATGTTCAATGGATGAGTTTAAGAATAAGATATCCAATGTTAATGTCAGTAGGCCCCCTGTTGGCAAGTCTTCCTGGTCACTGACGCCAGGCTTCTGTCACCACGCTGGCCTCTGGGCTGCCTCCCCCTTGTCATTGTCTCTGAGACGTATGTCTCTCCCTCACTCTCCACACTCTCAACTCTATCATAACCAAACATGAAGGAAATCTAAATTCTTCCTTTAATCTGTCGTAAAAATTAAAATCAAGCTGGAAGGTACTCTCATAGTCTAATTATTCATTAAAAACATAAAACTGAGTTTCTCGATGTCAGGTGCAATACACACCAACCAAATTTAAGAAAATCATGACCTGCGGAATAATCCATTGAAGGCGGTATCTACTGTTCAAAGAAAGAGGAGGTTTTAAATAAAGTGATGTATAAATGTTGGTAACGGAATTGGATAAAAATAATGGGACTCTAAAGAATAACCTTTCTTTTCATCACGCACGTGCTCAGTTGTGTCTGATTCTGTGACCATCTGGACTGTAACCCCTGGGGTTCTCCTTCCATGGGATTTCCCAGGCAAGAATACTGAAGGGGGCTGTCATTTCCTCCTCCAGGGGATCTTACCCTGAATCCAGGGATCAAATCTGTGTCTCCTGAATTGCAGGTGAATTCTTCCCCTGCTGAGCCATGGGAAGGCTAATATTTAAATGTGGATAAAAGCACAGCCTGTTGCAGTGACAAACAAAATATTATTCTGTAAATATGGGCAAGTGACTGCTCTTCTGAGTCTTTAGCTCCAAGTCATGCAATTGTTTTGTATATCATTTTATTTTGCCTGTCTTATTAAGTAGAGAGGATAAGGGAAAAAAAGGGCGGGGAGGGGGAAAGGCTTTATTTTACCCAGAAAATGAAGCGTCAACCTTCTCTAAATTGAGCAAAAATATTTGCAGACTGCCAATACCAGAACAGTTTTCTGGCTTTTCCTACTTGTATGACAAACACAATGGCACCGTAAATTGTATGGATGCTAATATCCATAACCAGAAAATCAAGCGTAGTCACTTAAATTGGAATTTAAAATCATTTTTACAGCATATATTCTTATTTAAAGTACTCTTGAAATATTTGGATATCAATTCTGTGCCTTATAGTGCCTCTAGAAATGCAATCGTTCACAGAGTTGTCAGATACCTGGTTCATAGGAAAAGCACAGTATTATAACAAATGCAGGATGATACAATAACTTCGCAGAGCAAGAAGAAATGTACCCTGTTTTAAGGCAGCTAGCCCTGTCTTCATGCCACAGCACAGATAAACATTAAATGTTAGCAGTTAGTTTCCATTTTTGCCTCTGTGGCCCTGTCAGTGTGCTGCTCTCCAGAAAGAGTTCATTGTGTTTAAAAATATGTCCATTAGGTCGTTAAATAATTGATTAGGCTTTTAGTTCTCATAAAATGTGAAGATAGATGGAATATAGGGGAAGGCATCTCTGATGGTTCCTCTGATGGGCTTTGGCATTGTACTCATATTTTCCTATAAAAGGAGATCTTATGTCTTTTTGTTCTGAACATAGGCTGGAACCACCAAGAGATACTAAGAATTAAACTATGCTTAACATTGCCAAGTTTTAAGCACTCATTACCAAGTTTTAAGCACTATACCAACATTACCAGCTTTAAGCACTTATGATATAATTCTTGTATTATAATTAGAGGCACCCCAATACTACCTTTTCAGTCCTGGGCAACTAATTACTTGGTATATGCATATGTCTGTGTTTTCAGATGCCAAAAGTAAGGAACACTTGCCCAAATCTAACACAGTTATATTACTCTGACACTCAGTCTAAAAGCCCATCATTAGCTTGGAATTCACTATTGAATTATACCACTTTATTTTTTTTTAAATATCATATATTGAAATTTGATCAATGATTGATTTTTTTAACACATGATGCTGTTGAATCATAATATTAATTTATTTATATAACTTTGCCATGCGGCTTTATGTTCATTTTTGTTGTATTGATTAAGTACTAAGAACTCACCCTGTTTTAGAGGAAAGGTTCATGAAGATTAAAGGGTTTGAGTGTTCTCTCTGAGATTATAGATGGAATCCCAGCAAATCATTGCTCAAAGTTGGGTATGTGAATTCAGAATCAGTGCTCACACCCAAGCTTCTGCCAGAGACTTTGGAAACAAGTTTATCTGCTTTTTTCTCCTTCTATCATTTTAATTATCTGATAGATTTTATTTGTAACAACATTAGGTCAAAACTAACATTTCTTTGTAAACTTTTCCTAGAATTGATCCAACATAAAATTTGATTTATGTATTAAATGTTTTTAGAAGTGAAAGAAATAGGTCACTACTTCAATATTTATATCACTACACATATACAATTTCAACTGATTATTGACTCTGAACATTTTAAAATAATACACAGTGAAGACAGAAATTGCTATTTCATATGGAAAGATTAGCATATTTCTTAATAGAAATATGTTCTAGAAATTGAAAGTAACTCCAAACTTTCAATATTAAAGAAACATTGATTTCAAAAGACCATTCAAAATGTCTTTCTCTAAAACTGGTTTTAGAAGGAGAAAGAAAAAGAGGACAAGAACAAGAAGAAAAAAACAAAGAAAGGAAAGAAGGAAGGGAGGGAGGGCGGAAGGAAGGAAGAAGGCAGGATGGCAGGAAGGAAGAGCGTAAAAGGAAGAAAGAGAAGCAAAGAAAGGTCCAGAGTCAAGCATATTTCACCATCTCTAGGGCAGATGGACGGGAAAAATGTAGGAATGATTTAGTTCACGTCTTTAAATCTCTACTGAGTACACTCCAGCTATTGATTCAACCACTCAGCCTGCTTCTCTAAGCAGAGGGAGCTCTTTCGTTCCCAGTGACTTTCAGTGTGGTTTCATGTAAGATGAGCGTCGCCACAGGCGTTTATAATTAATTACTGCTCTCAGCTGATGCTTTAACATCCCACACCCTTGACTGTTATAATATGGAAGACTTTTCCTGGGTATGTAAAAAACTAAACCTTTGTTTTTAATTTGGAGCAGGCTTGATGAAGAAAATAATGCTAATCAAACAGTTTTTTTTTTTTTAAAGAAATAATAATTAACAGATTATCCTGGGAGTCTTTATGGCCTAAGCCAGAAAACATAAAGAATTTTGGGTTGCTGTTATAATTCACATCAGTTTGGTTTGCACACAGTGGGACAGTACCAATATGAAATATGGAACCAAAATTCCTGGGTTTAAGGACTGTCTCTGCCCTACCATATAGATTAATATCTCTGAATCTCAGAATTTTCTACTATAAATGGAAACAATAAATTACAGTTTTATAAAATGTATTACCATTATGCATATTCAATTAAGGTAACTATGGAGTAGTTAACATATCAAATATAGTTTTTAATTAGTTGATATACATCTCAGAGGTCATATCTTTTGTAAGCAAAGTTGGTGTTTCTTTGATTTGCTGAAATAACTGCATATATCATGCTTATGACAGTTACTGTGATTTCGAGTCAAAGCAGAAAATGTTGGATATATTTACACCAGAGGAAAAATCACTGTTTGATACCCAACATATGAAGCGCTTTTGTAGTCTTCATGCAATTTCTTAATAAATGTAAGTTTTATCCCCCAGAATCACTTCTGACAGCTGCAGTTAAGATTCAATATAGGACAAGATTGTTAAATGTAATCTTTTGTTTTATTTCACAAAGTGCAATGAGATTTCATAGACAGACAGTACTCGAGGGAAGTAATGCTGTGAGTTGATGTCTGCTTTGCTCCCTTTACGTACCTAAATCAGAGTACCCCTAGACCTCTACTCTTGTCCTTCAAGGCAGTCACCACTTGACATTATGTATCTGTTTGGTTGCTTCTTGCTCCCTCACTCCCATTTTAAATGTAAGCTCTCTGAGTTCATACACGCTACTCTGGGTTTGCAAGATGTCAGGGAATACTAGGTGCACAACAAATATTTATTGAATAAACAAATGAGTCCTTGGTATGTCATATACTACTTTTGCTAGTAGAAAATGTGAAATAACTTCATTGCTTTCCAGTTATTCCCCATATTCTCCAAACGTGAGGGGAAACACAAAACACCCTATCCTAAATCCCTGAAAACAGCTGGTATTTAATAGGAGATAATGAATTGCTAAATTACATTTTTTATTTGTTCCATTTCCATTTATCAGCCTAATGCAACAGAAGTTCCATTCTGCATCTGCTTATTTACCAGTGTCCCAGTTTTTCAGTCATAATATTTGGTTAGTGAGTTATTAACAAATCAGAACTATTTTGATTCAAGACCAACTAAAGTATAAACACTGATCTTCCTAAATGAAGAAGTTGGGCTGTGACTTCGTCAAAGCCGCTGGGAAGAGGGCAACTGTCCTAACAGAGAACAGCGGGCGTCGGCTCTATTTCAGTGAGCAGGAGCTGTACTCTCCATTTTTCTTGTGCATTAATAGAGGCCTAAGTCATTAAAAGGCAACACATGCTCACAACCATATCGCTATTGAATATATTTGTGTTTTGTCTTGCTTTAATAGTCAAGTCAGAATCCAGGTTTTAGATGTTGCTATAATTGCCTTTTAGCGTGCCTTGATTCTGAACAAAGACGTACCATTTTTACATGAAGGGAGACAAACAACCGACGCTGCTTCCCATCTGAGCTACTTAGCATTACTCTCTTTTCAAAAGATCGAATCTCCTTTCCAGCCATGCTTCAATGATGCTATGTAAAAGTCATGAAAGTGCAAATTCATAACCCCAGGAATAATCATGGCCAATTCAGCCCTTGGGAGGAGGAAACATGTCTTTTAGTGACCAGTGTAAGCTGCGCTAATAGCCTCAGAGTTCAACAGTTTTCAAGGGGGAAAAGAAATAATTTTTATTTCTTCAGTCAACCAATTGATTTTTTATTTATTTATTAAATATTTATTAATATTTTAATTTATTAAATATTAGTTGCCTACTAAGTGTCAGTCCATTAGGGACTGGAGATACAATTATTAATAAACTATAAATAGTTTTTGCCTAGAAGAGTTGAGGGTTAAGTGGCGATATAGTAAAGAACATAGCAGATTATAATACAATGTGATGTAGCAATTCCCTACTCTATGACGTCACACAGATGCAGGGAGCTGGGCACTGATCTAAGACTTGTAGGAGGGATCTTCCTTGGCTGTGCAGTGGTGACTTCACCTTCCAACGTAGGGGGTGCGGGTTCAATCCCTGAAACTTAAAACAGAAGCAATATTGTAACAAATTAAAAAAAAAAGTGGTTCACATTAAAAAAAAAAACACCTTAAAGGACTTTAGAAAATTTTTAAAAAAAAGAAGCTTGGAGTTAAAAATCTGGAAAGTGATGAGTTAGGACCACTCATGTAAGAGAATGGGTTGGGGTAGGAGTGGGAGACACGAGACCCACGTGCCAGAAGAAAGAAACGTGTGCATGACAGCTGGTGAAAGTTTACATTCAAGAAACTAAAAATGCAGTGTAGCCCATACAAGGTAGCAAGAGAAAGGAAAAGACCAGTCCATACAGATCTTTTAAGTTCTTGAAGGGTTTGAGTTTCAACTCCAAGAATGATGGAGAAACACTGGCAAATTTTGAACAGGGGTGAAGTATAGTCAGATACGCATTTTAGGAAGTATATTCTGACTTTGTTTTGAAAAGGGGTGAAGATTGGAGGTCAGAAGTCATTGAGGAGGTTTTTTCTAGTCAAATGATTGAGAGATAATGATGACCTGGCCAGTAGCCATGGGAAATGGTACAAATTCAACAGTGGTGTTAAGATAATCAGTCTTGAGGAGTGATGTCAGCAATGTGAATGAATATGTCCCTCATTTATGTCTCACCTTCAAACAATAACAATTTGACATATATTCATGGACCACCTGACTTAAAGAATTGACTCATTGGAAAAGATCCTAATGTTGGGAGAGATCAAAGGCAAAAGAAAAAGGGGGCGGCAGAGGATAAGATGGTAAAATAGCATCACTGACTCCATGTACATGAATCTGAGCAAACTCTGGGAGATAGAGAAGGACAGAGAAGCCTGGTGCACTGCAGGCTATGGGGCTGCAAAGATGACTGAGCGACTAAACAACAGCAACAAAAGCAATGACCAAAGTGCCTTTGAGGAAGCTGTGGGATCCAGGACCATTTCCAAGGGAACTGTAGGGAGTCTATCCCACCCGTGGGTAGGGTAATGGGTATACAGACTTCGGTCCCCGCTGTGACCCCTACAGTGGCCTATGAACTGAGTCCAGCTCCTCTTGGATTCAGTTCAGGGGTCCCCGGAGAACACCATCTTGGACAATCACCCACTGAAGATAGAGCCCTTGAGGAAGTCCAGATTCCAGTGGAAGAAAAAAAGAGTTTGGATGCACTGGAGAGGATCAAAGAAAGAGTTCAAGTTTACTCCATATCACCTTTCCCCCAGGACAGCACAGTTCACTGCCAAGACACATTTTTCTCAAGCCACGATTTCTCCTGAGAGGGCAAGTGAAAGCTTGTGAGGGAACACCCAGTTTCCCAAGTTGTGCAGGATGCTCCCAAAGAGTCCTCATGTCTTCCAACCCATCCAGAGTCCTGAGTCATGAGCTGAACGACTGGTGGATGGGAACAAGCTGGAAGAGGGGCAGATAACACTTTTGGAGGCATTGAAGGGTTGTAGTTCCTTCAATGAGAACTGCTTCTCATTCCATCAAGAAGCCCATCCAGAAGCCTCTGGGCATGGCTGTCTGCAGATTCCTTCAAGTGGGCCACAGGAAACCTCAGAGCTGTGCACGGCTCACCCACACACACGTTTACCCTGTGAAGGGTCTTCAGTACGTGTTCCCCAGACAGCTATTGAGCATGTTCAGTAAACCAGGTCAACTCTGCAGGCGGGCTCGCAGTGGTGCTCCTGAGACTAATAGTGAGCACGCACAGGAAAGCAGGCCAACTCTGCAGGCCTCTGAGAGGCTACAAATTTGAGCTTTAGCTCCACCTCGGGGAAAGCAAAAGGGAGAGTCTTGGAGCCCAGCCTAGTTCGTTGCTGGATTCAGAGAAGAAATAAAACTAAGAACTCTCTCAAAAGAGAAGACTGTGAAGCAAACGTATTTATAGAAGAACTGAGAAAGATTCAGAGTTCCTTTCAGGACTGGCAGAAGGTATTTCTCTCCTAAAGTCAGTTACTAAAGACTAGAGGAGGTGATTGTTACTTGAAATGTGAAGGCAGAGATGCAAGATTTTAAGGAATATAAAAAATCAAGAAAACACCAAGTTCAGTTCAGTGTAATCGCTCAGTCATGTCAGACTCTTTGCACCCCCATGAATCCCAGCATGCCAGGCCGCCCTGTCCATCACCAACTCCCAGAGTCTACACAAACTCATGTCCATTGAGTCGATGATGCCATCTAACCATCTCATCTTCTGTCGTCCCCTTCTCCTCCTGCCTTCAATCTTTCCCAGCATCAGGGTTTTTTCAAGTGAGTCAGCTCTTCGGGTCACGTGGCCAAAGTATTGGAGTTTCAGCTCCAACATCAGTCCGTCCAATAAACACCCAGGACTGATTTCCTTTAGGATGGACTGGTTGGATCTCCTGGCAGTTCAAGGGACCCTCAAGAGTCTTCTCCAACACCACAGTTCAAAAGCATCAATTCTTTGGTGCTCAGCTTTCTTTATAGTCCAACTCTCACATCCATACATGACTACTGGAAAAAACATAGCCTTGACAAGATGGACCTTTGTTGGCAAAGTAATGTTTCTGCTTTTCAATATGCTGTCTAGGTTGGTCATAAATTTCCAAGGAGTAAGCATCTTTTAATTTCATGGCTGGAATCACCATCTGCAGTGATTTTGGAGCCCCCAAAATTAAAGTCAGCCACTGTTTTCACTGTTTTCTCATCTACTTGCCATGAAGTGATGGGACCAGATGCCATGATCTTAGTTTTCTGAATGTTGAGCTTTAAGCCAACTTTTTCACTCTCTTCTTTCACTTTCATCAAGAGGCTCTTTAGTTCCTCTTCACTTTCTGCCATAAGGCTGGTGTCATCTGCATATCTGAGGTTATTGATATTTCTCCCAGCAATCTTGATTCCAGCTTGTGCTTCATCCAGTCCAGAATTTCTCATGATGTACTCTGCATATAAGTTAAATAAGCAGGGTGACAATATACACCCTTGACATACTCCTTTCCCAATTTGGAACAAGTCTATTGTTTCATGTCTAGTTCTAACTGTTGCTTCCTGTCCTGCATACAGGTTTCTCAAAAGGCAGGTCAGGTGGTCTGGTCTTCCATTTCTTGAAGAGTGTGCTACAGTTTATAGGGATCGACACAGTCAAAAGCTTTGGCATAGTTAATAAAGCAGAAATAGATGTTTCTCTGAAACTCTCTTGCTTTTTCCATGATCCAGTGAATGCTGGCAATTTGATCTCTGGTTCCTCTGCCTTTGCTAAAACGAGCTTGAACATCTGGGAGTTCACGGTTCACTATTGCTGAAGCCTGGCTTGGAGAATTTTGAGCATTACTTTACTAGCGTGTGAGATGAGTGCAATTGTGCGATACTTTGAGCATTCTTCGGCGTTGCCTTTCTTTGGAATTGGAATGAAAACTGACCTTTTCCAGTCCTGTGGCCCCTGCTGAGTTTTCCAAATTTGCTGGCATATTGAGTGCAGCACTTTCTCAGCATCGTCTTTTAGGATTTGAAATAGCACAACTAGAATTCCATCACCTCCACTAGCTTTGTTTGTAGTGATTCTTCCTAAGGCCCACTTGACTTCACATTCCAGGATGTCTGGCTCTAGGTGAGTGATCACACCATCGTGATTATCTTGGTAGTTAAGATCTTTTTTTGTACAGTTCCTCTGTGTATTCTTGCCATCTCTTCTTACTATTTTCTGCTTCTGTTAGGTCCACACCATTTCTGTCCTTTATTGAGCCCATCTTTGCTTGCCGAGAGGAGCTACCCCACATCCAAGGTCAGGGGCATCAACCAAGAGGAGCTACCCCATGTCCAAGAAAATGCCAAAGAATCACAATAATCTTCCCATAACTATTCCCAAAGATGTGGAGATCATGGAATATTATTCAGCCACGAGAAAGGAGGACATCCTTTCATTTGAGACACTATAAATAGACTTTGAGAGCCTTCTGCTTAGGGAAATAAGGCAAACAAAGGAAATCAAGTATCATGTGATATCACTTATATCTGGAATCTAAAAAAGCCAAATTCATAGTAACAAGGAGTAAAATGTTGGTTACCAGGGGCTCTGAGATAGGAGAAATGGGGAGATGTTGGTCAAAGTGTATAAATTTCCAGCTATAAGAGGAATAGATTCTGAGGATCTAATGTACAGCATGGTGATTATAGCTAAAAATACTGTATTATATACTCTAGTATATACTCAAAATTTGCCAAGAGAGTAAACCATAATTGCTCTTACTATACACACACCACATGATAATTATTCAAAATCATGATGATAACCTTACTGTGGTAATCATTTTGTGATGTACGTGCATCAAATCACCTTGTTGTACATCTTAAACTTACATGATATTATATGTCAATTATACCTCTATAAAGACAGGAAAAAAATAATGAATCTCTAATGACCTGTTTGATTATATGTGAAAAGTGAAACAAAGAAGTAATCAAAGATGACATTTAGTTTTCTGGGCTAAGTAACTTGATGGATACTGAAACAATTTTACCAAAAGGAATAAATAGAAGAAGAGATTAAGAGAAACAAAAGCTTAAAACAGTGGTAATAGAGAACCAGACAGAAAGTTTAAAGGAAAGCACAGTCTCTTGCTGTGGTTGCTCTGAGGGTCCTGTTGAGATCACATCAATTCATAGAGACTTCAAGCTGTATGATATTCTTTAACATTTTGTCAGTTTTAGATCTGAAGGGAGCAGGCAGTTAAATTATTCCAGAATTGGGGACTTGCTAAATTAATGGGATGGAAACAAAGTGGGACAAGGGATTTCTTAGTAATGATTGGCAGACAGAGACTGACATTATCTCAATGTGCTTTCTATAATTAACCACATATTCAAACTTTAAAGTATATTTTTATACTTTAAACTACTCACCTTATAGCTACAGAACATCATAAGGAATGGGAAGAAAGAATGGGAATACTCTGGTACAAGTCACCTGAACTGCATATGAAGCAGAACAGCATTATTTCAATGTAGTCTCAGGTTAGTTGAAAATGTATTTTTCAAAATCTAGAGCCACCACTGAAAATCTTTTAAAATGAGGTATATTTGACACACTAAAGGAGAAAATAAAATGGGGTAATTTAAAATGTTCAGTTAAAACCAGCAAAGGCCAAAACAGAAAGGGTAGGGGGCAAGAGGAAATACAGCAAGTAGAATTATAACATGATAGGTACTAATCCAACTATCAATAATTGCTCTAATGGTAGATATTTTAAATCCACCAATTAAAAGAAAGATATTACAAGAGTGGATTAAAAAACCAAGACTCAACTGTATGCTGTCTACAAGTAACCCACTTTAAATATGACTCAACTAAGTTAAAAGTAAAAGGATGGAGAAAGTTATGTCATGCTGACATGAAACAAAGAAAGCTAGAGTACTACATTTATTTTAGAAAACTTGGCTCCAGAACAGGAAGGCTTTCAAGGATTAAGAGTACACACACTGCCAAAAAGAGACCCCAGACTCTGCACACTCACACATATGCTCTTCATACACTCATGTGCACTGATGCACATATGCCCTCAGATATTAATACATTCCCTTGCACATCCATATGTAGACATGTATGCACACACATACCATCTTCAAGCTACTGGGGAGACAAGCAGATGCAGCCAACGTTGGGAGACAGAAAAAACTTTGGGTTGAAAATCACAATTTTCAACTTAAAATATTTATAATGTTCTTATAACTAAAAGTAGCTAGAGAGTTATGGATTCAGGTTAAGATACTCCTACAGAATCCTCTACCTTGTTGGAAGTAGGGTTCAATGTAGCACATGTGAGAGTTCTCAAGAAACTTATGTAATCATATGTTGTCCAATATGGTTCTCTAATAGTTCCTAGTGATATAGTATCTTTAAAATTACCTTATCTATATATTTCAACAGAGGAAATGCTTATATGTATGTTAAAACTTTTTTTTAATATGGGTTAAATCTATATCCATTTATAATAATGATTTAAATGAACTTTCAAGATGTATTGTTTCTCATTTAAAAGTATCTGTTGTTTGGTTTTTTGGTGTTTTTTTGCCTTTGTTGTTTTTTACTGAAGACAACAAAGGGAAGGATATGAATGGTTCTCCATCTGATGCTGAATGAAGAGTATCATAATAACTCCTCAACTGAAACTCATGATGGACAAACAATATCAAAATACATATTAAGATATTTAAAGAGAGGGGTACTAAAATTTTGACTAATATAAGCCAGGTAGCTAAAATGAGTTTGGTTTGGGGCTGACCCTACTGTGGTGAAAATCATCTCAGTGACTTGTGACCTTTGTGGTTTTGCAGTGATCACATACAAAGAAAAATTTGTATCTTTCCATTTCACCATTTTTTTTAACCTCTGTCTACCATTTTTCTGTTTTCCATTCTCTGTTGGGTATTGATATAACTATGGGTTTTGCTGGCCTCAGTCTTTTTATTAAACTAGCAAAATGTTCTATAATTTCCAAGCTGTCAAAATCTGATCTGCACAACAGCAGGCTATACTTTTAAATACATGAATAGCATTGTGAACAGAAACATCCCTGTCATGTGTCCACTTCTCAGTACCCAAACAGCTCCATGTGCGGTTATGTGTTACAGTGGTTCTTTGAGATCTGAGTGTTTAACATGTATCATCCTCTGTCAGGCTACCATTACAGACCACAGTCTGCTACTGTAGATTTAACAGTATAATACACTCACTGTTGGACCTCCTGGAACACTTGGATCTGGTAACTCAGTCAACAGCTGCAGTAACACAAAAGGATTGCTGAAACAGAGATTTTTGGATTGACAGAACACTAATTTTAATAATGACAAATTGTCTCTGAATTCAACACTTTTCATATTAATGATCCTTTTGCTCCTGAACCAGAGTAATTTATGTGCCTGAAAATTGTCCCTGTGATTTAATTTGGTACTTGTATAGATACCATGTGTCTTTATTTCAGCACATCTGACATGAGATAAATGTTTCCTTTGTAATATTTCTTCAATGAAAGGCCAAAGAGGCAAGATCTGAATGAAAGTTTTTTCTCTCTTTTATGTTCCCACAGCATTTTGAATATGGCTTTATATGCCTATTTATTATATTTTAATTAATTATTTCCCCACTCGATAGTGAGCACATTTGGAGCAGGGAAATCATTTTTATACATTTCTTTACCCTGGATTCTGCATAGTTCCTGGTATAAGAAGGATAGGAATCACACACTCAGAAGAACTTATGGCAGTAGTTAAAGTATAATAAAATAGTTTGGATTTATAAAAGCAAAACAAAAGATGCAAATGATAGAAAGCTCGAATTCACATTCAAGACAATCAGGGGTGGTGGCATCAGTATTGAACTGAAAAGCGAATTCTTTGCTCTCTACTTTCTAGTAGATAGCCATAATACTTTTTAAAACTTCCTATACATTTTGATAATGTATTTACATTTTAAAATAATAGTGAACAACATTCCTCCCAAACAAAACATGTCTATGAGTTGAATTTAGGTCATGTGTTAAGATTCATAAACTTTGAAGAAGACATTCAACTGAAATGTAAATAGCTAAAAACAGGGCATGAAAACCTAATATATTTTCATAGCCCACTCATTTTGAAGCATAGTTTCACTAACTAGTTGTTTGTATATTAAAAGTGATCATTTATTAAAGCATACATTTATATTAATGAATAAAATGGATAACAATTCTACTAATAATGTGTTTAAAGTTGCAAAAATAAAATGCAGTACAATTCATCTTTTTTTGGCTATACAAATTTATAAATCAAGGGCATAAAGAGATAGTTTTCAAACTGAATGAGTGCTTGCAAATTTGAAAAGTTGTTTTTCCTTTAGTTTAAATATTTTAAGCCACCATATATTGATCAAACAATTTTATACATACTGAGTCAGAAATTTCTAAATTTCAATAATGGGATCTGTGTTGCATGCTAAGCAAATGCATAAGGTTATTACAAGTAAAATAGAATTTCCATTGAGTTTTCTAGAAAGTGAGCCCAAAATATTTTTTACTTTAAATATCCATACTGAGATTTAGAAAATTGTGAAGAAATAAGTGAAGAATTGCTTGATCAATATGTGGCTACTTAAAATATTTAAATTAAAGGAAAAGCAGCCTTTTAAACTGTGCCAGTACTCATGCAATTTGAATTCTCTTTGTGCTCTTAATAAAATTATTATTAACATATAATACTTATATTTTCATGAGATCATCATTTAATAGGGAAATAACAGATGTAAAAAGAGACTATAGAACACTTCTAACATCTCTCCTAGTTTTACTTAAGTATCTGAAGTTATACGTACCTGGAACCATTAACTATTATTATGCAGAAAGAAAATATAATCCAATGAAAATGTTAACAGAGAAGGAAAGTAAAATGTCACAAAAACAAGCAATGCAAAGTTATTATTTAAAATAATAATCTTATTAAGAGCACAAAGAGAATTTCAAATTGCATGAATTCTTGCAGAGTTTAGAAGATTGCTTTCCCTTTAATTTAAATATTTTAAGTTACAAGGCAGTTGGATGAACACATTTGCTTTGAAAACAGAGAGGAGGTCTTCAGTGTGTTCCATGGTCCAGGAAGAATTTGAAAAATGGGTGGAACTTCAATTAGACTTTGACTGTAAGCAAATTTTGACCAACTTCAGAAGAAAGCATTTAGTATTATTTCACTCTGTATAGGAAGAAAAGCATGAAAATGGGAAACATAGGAGAAAAGCAACTTATGAGCTGATTGTGTTCCCCTAAAATTCATTTGCTGAAGCCCTCACCCCCAATATGTCAAAACATGACTGTTTTTAAAGACAGAGGCTTTAAAGAAGTGATTACATTAAAGTGTAGCCTTTAGTACTGACCCTGTGTCTGCAAGTTCAGTCGTGTCTGACTCTCTGCAATCCCATGGACTGTAGTCTGCCAGGCTCCTCTGTCCATGAGATTATTCAGGCAATAATATTATTCAATCTGGAATCCTGGTGTGGGTAGCCATTTCCTCCTCCAGGGGATCTTCTCCACCCAGGGGCTGAACCTGTGTCTCCTGTGGGTCTTGCATTAGCAGATGGATTCTTTAACCACTGAGCCACCTGGGAAGCCCAGTATTGGCCCCAAGACAATTTAACTCGTATTATTATAAGAAGAAAGTGATATCAAGGATGCGTGAGCACAGAACAAAGATCATGGCAGGACCTGTCTGCAAGGTAAGGAGCGAGGTCTCAGGACCATGGCCTTCTAGCCTCCAGAGCTGTGACAAGGTAACTGCTGATGAAGCCACTGGTCTGTGGCATTTTGTTTTGGCAGCCCCAGCATACTAAGACAGTGAGCACACCGTTTCAGCAGGAGCAGAGGATTTATGTGGCTGGACAGTGGAATATAGCTTAAGAAAGCATGAGGCCAGATAGGAGAGATCACTGAGCCATTAGCAATGAGAAAGATATTTA
Source organism: Capra hircus (assembly GCF_001704415.2). Taxonomy (NCBI): domain Eukaryota; kingdom Metazoa; phylum Chordata; class Mammalia; order Artiodactyla; family Bovidae; genus Capra; species Capra hircus. The sequence continues at coordinate 11,071,636 of NC_030813.1, read as the reverse complement.
CAGGGTGATAAATAAAGGCAGGCATGGCTTCACGGGGGGCTTGTTCACTGTCCTGTGTAGTAGAGAAGTATTGCTCCAGCAGATCTCCTATTTCGTTCTTGGAATCAGACAAACAACTAAATGTCCATCAAGTTCTTCAGAACACAGAGATGAGTCCCTGGATTCACTGAGGAGCTCTTTAGACAGATGCAGAAAACACTTCCTGATAGCACTTTACTGTTTTCCTGTGGGTTTTCTCCACTTTGTGTGAAGATTTCACACTGCCAGTTCTTGATCAAAAGAAATAAAATATTTGTGACGTAAGCAATCAGGTTGTGAACTCTAAAAAAGAGAGCAGGTTGTATACTATTGGGTATTGTCTAACTTGTAAAGTATTACAAACCTTTTTTGTGTTTATAGTTTTGCTCTTTACCATGTATTTTTTTGGTAGAACTAAACATTTTTGATAGGAAAAATTTATTTCTCTTACTCTTAGATACCATCGGCTACTTCATTCAATGAGAAAATGAGAAACATGTAATGAAAGATGGAAAGAAAGAAGTCCAGCAGTTTACACGGATCTGGATTTCCCCCATCTCCTTATCTCTTGCCCGCTTGTTGGCAAATAACAAACAGAAGTTTTGAATATTTTTATGTGAGTACAGAGGGCTTAGATTTATGAACCCCTTGCAAACAAAGGAACTCACAGGAGAACTGAGAAAACCAGAAAAAGATAAGAAATAGTTGTGCATTATAGTGAGTATGTGATATTATCTGTCACATACACCTATGTAGGTGCTTTTTAAGAGGTGCATAATAGGAATGAGTCCACTGTGAATTCTGCTTAGAAAACAGCGATAGAGCAACCAGAGGCAAATGTGAAACCAAGAATTCCTAAATGTGCTGAAGTTTTTGTTCTCAAAGAATCTGATTTGAAATCAGTGTCCATAGGGGAAACCAAACAATTTATGAATTAAAACTTTTAAGAATGGCATGAGTTTGAGCAAACTCCAGGAGAGACTGAAGGACAGGGAAGCCTAGTATGCTACAGTCCAAGGAGTCACAAAGAGTCACACACAAGACAGAGCAACTTAACAACAACAAAGAATATCAGGATCTAGCTTGCCTTACTTTAAGAAGCAGCAGCAAACTCTTGGATTACTGTAAATATTAGTTTACTTCAAAAATTAAATGTGATTTTTAGTGTAAAGTAAGAGACAAATAAAAAGCAGGAAATATTGTGACAATGGAATCTGTATCTTTTTAAGAATCATGCAGGAGGAGATTTCAAACCTGAATGAGAAAGTACAATGCTTAAGCAAGAACTGTTTAAGGAAATCTCTGCCTAGACATAATTCTATAAGGCTTAGTGTTGAGCTTTAGACTAAGGGTAACTTGACATTCAGCTGCAGCTGCACAGAAGAGACTCTGTGATTAAAACTTAGAGCTATCTCCTGCCTGCCTGCTGGCACAAAAACAGACATCCATGTGTAGATCTGCTCTGTAATTATTCTATGAAATCCCAAACTATCTAGCTAAATGTAATTTGGCATTTAAAATCCCTGACATGTTAGATAGTATCTTTGTTCACCTGGAATACATTCATCTACTAATTAGTTTATTATCCCCATGCAATTTACCTTTTTCACTTTTTGGACTACAGGTCAGCAAGGGACACTGATAATATACCTAGAAATTTCCCACTTGCTGTCATTAGGCAATCTCATATTTCCTTTATTGTCTTCACTGTGGTGGAAAGGGAGGAAGATTTTTCTCATATAATTGGTTGTCTGGATCCTAACAAATTTTACTGGAGTCTGGACATTAATTCTGCTGCTTTCCCCCTTATTCATTACAGCAAGTACTATCTTAGAATGCAAGTATACTCCACTGCAAATGATGGAAATTACAGGTAGAAATAATACACCTGAGAAGTAGAATCAGTTCATTGTCAAGCTGCTTACTTATTAAGGCTCAAGCTTAAAAGCATTTATTTGCCTAGTCATTGAGTAAGAGGAGAGAGCTGAAGTTTAAAAATGTCTAATCACAAGTACGTACAAACCTAAATTCTAGGTGTTGCAACTGCCCTAATATGCTCATTTAATTTCTGAAGAAACTAAAACTTAAGAGACATACCTACACACAATAACACAGATTGGATTTAAAATGAGAGGAGTTATGATTCTCAAACCCTCTTAAACAATATTCTATGTATAATATATCATTTTCCTGTTAATTCACTATTTTTTTTGGCATTTGATAAACATTTCCTCCTTAACTCCCTTAATTTTGTTGGCCTTGTTACTACTTTACTGACCAGTGAGAAACCCTTGACTTTGGCCCTAAGAAAAACAATTGGTCCCTATTTCTTCTGTAGAGATCATGATAGTTAGCTATTGAATCTTACATTCCATATTTGTTTGGATTTGTCTTCTCATTGCACATTTTTGGTACTCTGAAGATCAGAACCACTAATTTATTCCTATTTTGAATTTATTTTCCTTTATTTCTTCCCCCTTCCCTCTTTCCTCCCTTCCCTCCCTCCCTTCTTCCTCTTCTTTCTTTTTCCCTTCTTTCTTCTCTTTTTAAACGTCATGTCCACCTCCTGGTTCTAATGCACACATCTCTGCTGTGACTTCACGTTTAGGCAGGCTGGATATTATCATACTTTCTTAAATAATATCCTCCATGGTATTAAAGATGCACATCTACATTTTCAAACCAATTTTCACAGATTTTTATATCTCAAAAAAGCACATGTTTTTGAGCAAAAGAACAACTGTCCCCTTTGCCACCAAAGTGAATATTTCACTTTGTAGTCCTTTCTTTGGAAAATAGGGGTATTTTTTCAGATGGCCTTTGCAAGAAGTGGTTCGTTTTACTACGTCTTACGCTAAATGGATTTTGGTTCTGTGTACTTTAGGCAGGTGATGAATATACAGATCATAGAACTGGGTATTTCTTATCGAATATTAAGAAGTCTAAGGGAGTAGGTGGACAATGACCTTGAAGAATATACTAAGTCAAATATTAAGACTGTGCTAAATGAGATGTCTGGCAGAGATAATAAAACCTGTGTTCACTTTAGGTAATAAAGTGTTTAAAGTTAAATCATACTTGGAATAAAGCATAAAACTCAAGAGAGGTGCAGCAAAATTGATAATCCTCTTAGAGGTTTACAAAGACCTTTAGAAAATGTCAAAGCAAACATCAATTATAAACTTCTTTAAAAAATGTTATGTGATGTCTTCAAATGGAACAGCTGCACTTTCCAGGGAGACTGGATGAGGAAAAAAAGCACAGAGCTTGGTACCAGATGCAACCGTCTGTGACTTCTGACTTCATCATTTTTTAACTATTGGCCTTGAGGAAGTTATTTATCCTCTCAGAACCTCAGTGACTCCATCTGCAAACTGGGGATAATCTGTGAAAGTGTGAAGTCACTCAGTTGTATCCGACTCTTTGCGACCCCATGGACTGTAGCCTACCAGGCTCCTCCCTCCATGGGATTCTCCAGGCAAGAGTACTGGAGTGGGTTGCCATTTCCTTCTCCAGGGGATCTTCCCGACCCAGGGATCAAACCCGGGTCTCCAGCATTCCAGGCAGATGCTTTAACCTCTGAGCCACCAGGGAAGCCCACATCATAAGGTTATTGTGAGAATAAAAGTACTTTGGTTCATAGTGAACAGAAAACTGTTTTTTTTTTCTTAAAAATTTTTATTAAAGTATTTACATTAACAATATTGTGTTAATTTCTGCTGTACAACAAAGAAACTCAATTGTACATATATATTCTTTTTTCATATTATTTTCCATTATGGTTTATCACAAGCTATTGAATATAGTTCCTGTGCTATACAGTAGTTTGTATTTGCTGTTCCCTAACTCCCAATCTTTCCCTCCTCTACCCTTCTCCCCTTTAGCAACCACAAGTCTGATGTATGTGTCTGTGAGTCGGTTTTGTTCATAGATATGTTTTTTTGTGTCATATTTTAGTTTTCACATATAAGTGATATTATATGGTATTTGACTTTCTCTTTCTAACTTACTTCATTTAGTATGATAAGCTCTAGGTTCAGCCATGTTGCTGTAAATGGCATTGTTTCATTCTTTTTAATGGTCGAGTAATATTCCATGGCGCATGTGCGCGCGAGTGTGTGTGTGTGTGTTCAGTTGCTCAGTTGTGTCTGACTCTGCGAGCCCATGGACGATAGTCCAGCAGGCTCCTCTGTCCATGGAATTTTCTTTTTTAAATTTATTTATTTTTATTTTTTTTAGTTTTTTTTTTATTTTTGAAATTTTAAAATCTTTAATTCTTACATGCGTTCCCAAACATGAACCCCCCTCCCACTTCCCTCCCCATAACATCTCTCTGGGTCATCCCCATGCACCAGACCCAAGCATGCTGTATCCTGCATCAGACATAGACTGGCGATTCAATTCTTACATGACAGTATACATGTTAGAATGCCATTCTCCCAAATCATCCCACCCTCGCCCTCTCCCTCTGAGTCCAAAAGTCCGTTATACACATCTGTGTCTTTTTTCCTGTCTTGCATACAGGGTCGTCATTGCCATCTTCCTAAATTCCATATATATGTGTTAGTATACTGTATTGGTGTTTTTCTTTCTGGCTTACTTCACTCTGTATAATCGGCTCCAGTTTCATCCGTCTCATCAGAACTGATTCAAATGAATTCTTTTTAATGGCTGAGTAATACTCCATTGTGTATATGTACCACAGCTTTCTTATCCATTCATCTGCTGATGGACATCTAGGTTGTTTCCATGTCCTGGCTATTGTAAACAGTGCTGCGATGAACATTGGGGTACATGTGTCTCTTTCAATTCTGGTTTCCTTGGTGTGTATGCCCAGCAGTGGGATTGCTGGGTCATAAGGTAGTTCTATTTGCAATTTTTTAAGGAATCTTCACACTGTTCTCCATAGTGGCTGTACTAGTTTGCATTCCCACCAACAGTGTAGGAGGGTTCCCTTTTCTCCACACCCTCTCCAGCATTTATTGCTTGCAGATTTTTGGATCGCAGCCATTCTGACTGGTGTGAAGTGGTACCTCATTGTGGTTTTGATTTGCATTTCTCTAATAATGAGTGATGTTGAGCATCTTTTCATGTGTTTGTTAGCCATCCATATGTCTTCTTTGGAGAAATGTCTATGTAGTTCTTTGGCCCATTTTTTGATTGGGTCGTTTATTTTTCTGGAATTGAGCTGCATAAGTTGCTTGTATATTTTTGAGATTAGTTGTTTGTCAGTTGCTTCATTTGCTATTATTTTCTCCCATTCAGAAGGCTGTCTTTTCACCTTGCTTATATTTTCCTTTGTTGTGCAGAAGCTTTTAATTTTAATTAGATCCCATTTGTTTATTTTTGCTTTTATTTCCAGAATTCTGGGAGGTGGATCATAGAGGATCCTGCTGTGATTTATGTCTGAGAGTGTTTTGCCTATGTTCTCCTCTAGGAGTTTTATAGTTTCTGATCTTACATTTAGATCTTTAATCCATTTTGAGTTTATTTTTGTGTGTGGTGTTAGAAAGTGATCTAGTTTCATTCTTTTACAAGTGGTTGACCAGTTTTCCCAGCACCACTTGTTAAAGAGATTGTCTTTACTCCATTGTATATTCTTGCCTCCTTTGTCAAAGATAAGGTGTCCATATGTGTGTGGATTTATCTCTGGGCTTTCTATTTTGTTCCATTGATCTATATGTCTGTCTTTGTGCCAGTACCATACTGTCTTGATGACTGTGGCTTTGTAGTAGAGCCTGAAGTCAGGCAAGTTGATTCCTCCAGTTCCATTCTTCTTTCTCAAGATTGCTTTGGCTATTCGAGGCTTTTTGTATTTCCATACAAATCTTGAAATTATTTGTTCTAGTTCTGTGAAAAATGTGGCTGGTAGCTTGACAGGGGTTGCATTGAATTTGTAAATTGCTTTGGGTAGTATACTCATTTTCACTATATTGATTCTTCCAATCCATGAACATGGTATATTTCTCCATCTATTAGTGTCCTCTTTGATTTCTTTCATCAGTGTTTTATAGTTTTCTATATATAGGTCTTTAGTTTCTTTAGGTAGATATATTCCTAAGTATTTTATTCTTTTCATTGCAATGGTGAATGGAATTGTTTCCTTAATTTCTTTTTCTACTTTCTCATTATTAGTGTATAGGAATGCAAGGGATTTCTGTGTGTTGATTTTATATCCTGCAACTTTACTATATTCATTGATGAGCTCTAGTAATTTTCTGGTGGAGTCTTTAGGGTTTTCCATGTAGAGGATCATGTCATCTGCAAACAGTGAGAGTTTTGCTTCTTCTTTTCCAATTTGGATTCCTTTTATTTCTTTTTCTGCTCTGAATGCTGTGGCCAAAACTTCCAGAACTATGTTGAATAGTAGCAGTGACAGTGGGCACCCTTGTCTTGTTCCTGACTTTAGGGGAAATGCTTTCAATTTTTCACCATTGAGGATAATGTTTGCTGTGGGTTTGTCATATATAGCTTTTATTATGTTGAGGTATGTTCCTTCTATTCCTGCTTTCTGGAGAGTTTTTATCATAAATGGATGTTGAATTTTGTCAAAGGCCTTCTCTGCATCTATTGAGATAATCATATGGTTTTTATTTTTCAATTTGTTAATGTGGTGAATTACATTGATGGATTTGCGGATATTGAAGAATCCTTGCATCCCTGGGATAAAGCCCACTTGGTCATGGTGTATGATCTTTTTAATGTGTTGTTGGATTCTGATTGCTAGAATTTTGTTGAGGATTTTTGCATCTATGTTCATCAGTGATATTGGCCTGTAGTTTTCTTTCCTTGAATGTTCCCTGAAAGTACCATAATAACAGAGATGGAGCTTAAGAAATCTTAGTAACTTTCTGAAGCAATTCTTCAATAACTCCAATGTTAAAGCACCAAATAATTAGTTGTTTTATACACTGATAGTTCTTTTAATCATTGTATAGCAAGTATATATAAATTGAATAGTTAAATGTGGAAAGTTCTGATTTTTTTCTAAAGTCTCTTGGCATCTCTTTTTATAGAGTCTACATTTGTACCATTTTCCAGGTTATAGTTTAGGTGGTAACAATATTTGCAAATCTAATATATTTTATTGGGAAGACTGTAAGTCAAAATATAAATAAAGAGTCTGTGTGCTTGTGTGTTCAGTCGCTAAATCGTGGCCACATGACCCCAAGTGTCAGAGCCCTTTTAAGTAAATAACAACAGGAAGTTAGGGGCATTCTAATAAAACTTCATTAACACACAAAGCCTTGCCTATAGAATCACCTCACAAGTAATGAGACGTGACTCATTCATGAACGTCCTGGGAGAAGCCCCAAAGCACTTTTCCTTATGAGTCATCACCACCAATATTTCCAGTAAAATTATGGAAGTTGACTACTGCAGAAATTTTCTCCGAACAGATATTAACAGTTGTTATTCCTATCTTAGTATAAAAGCAGTGATCACTTCAGTTCAGTTCAGTTCAGTCGCTCAGTCGTGTCTGACTCTTTGCAACCCCATGAATTGCAGCACGCCAGGCCTCCCTGTCCATCACCAACACCCAGAGTTCACTCAGACTCACGTCCATCAAGTCGGTGATGCCATTCAGCCATCCCATCCTCTGTCATCCCCTTCTCCTCTTGCCCCCAATCCAATCCCTCCCAACATCAAGGTCTTTTCCAATGAATCAACTCTTCACATGAGGTGGCCAAAGTATTGGAGTTTCAGCTGTAGCATCAGTCCTTCCAATGAACACCCAGGACTGATCTCCTTCAGAATGGACTGGGTGGATCTCCTTGCAGTCCAAGGGACTCTCAAGAGTCTTCTCCAACACCACAGTTCAAAAGCATCAATTCTTCAGTGCTCAGCTTTCTTCACAGTCCAATTCTCACATCCATACATGACCATTGGAAAAACCATAGCCTTGACTAGACAGACCTTTGTGGGCAAAGCAATGTCTCTGCTTTTATAGTTAAGCATTCCTTCAATGTCTTTCCCAGTATCTCTGAAAATCTTTAATTTTATCTTGCTCTTCACTCCTGCTTCCCCAGAAGAACCAGATTAGGCTGGCCTGCCCAAGGTTAATCCCGTGCATTCTTGGTGGCACTCTCTTCTCTCCTCAGGGCATTTTTCCTACTAATTACCCATTCTCCTCTGTTCTAAGTCAAACGCCTGCAATTCATTCTACCTACTTCTCCACTACCACTTTGCCTACAATCATCTAGGTTTCTTTTCTTTTCTTTTTTTTTTTTAAATTCTAAAATAGCCTTCAATTTACTTCTACCCTGGAGCAGCTATGCAAACTTTCTGCTAGGTCCCCTGACTGAATTTGTCAAATTCTTTCATATTTGTCCCCAGGCACTGACTCATTAGTACTTTAAATTTGGCTTTGGTTTTGACCTCCATATCAGAAACTCTCTTTGGAAAGTCACTAATAACTTTCTCGTTGCCAACTCTAGAGGATTTCATCAAACCTAACATCTTCACCCTACTTGAGGTATCAACCTCTTGACAATGTTGACTTTTTTCTTTGCCTTTGCAGTGCTCATTTTCCACCATAATAACAAACTCAGGTCATACTCTCTTGTTTTCTGTTATAGATTCTTTCTCTCTTTTTGAAAAGTCCTCTGAGTCCTGTATACAATCATTTATTTCCTTGTCTCTTGCTGTACGATATCCTCTCCCAAAACTATCAAAGGTCTTGTTATATAACTGCCTTAAAGTAAGGGAATCAGAAATACCTTCAAGATCAGAAAAGTTTACTGCCATGTGTACAGTCTGAGATGTGGCTCTCCCAGGTTTCTCTTAACTGCTTATTTGTTTCTCCAAGTCAATTTCCCTTTACCATTTCTATCAGTGTAGAATCTTTTTGTCATTTGACTATTGAGTCTACCTTGGCACTAGTCTTGCTGCAAATTTTTCCTCTTTGCATTTTCACCATTTTAATTTAGAGTCTATTTACCTCTCCTTAGCTTTATTGCAAGACCCTCCTCCCTGGTCCGATTTCTATCTTTGCCCCAATAGTTCATTCAGCATCAACCACCACTTTATTTACCATAAGGCATAACTTTGTCTTTCTCCCTCAGAAATGTTCAATGCTTTCAGTACTTGTTAATTAATGCTGAAGTTACTGCAACACTATTTGAGACCATTTGCAATGTAATCCCAACCTCGAGTCTCAGGTCTTAACTCTGATATAACTGCACGCCATTGCCATTTCTCAAACATAACAATTATTTCCCCATATCTTTGTATATACTCTTGTTTACGTGTTCTCCATTTTACTTTTGGAAATTCTAGTCCTTCTTCAAACTTACCTTCTGAATAATTGTAGCACTCCATCCTTTTCTTATTGCCTATTATCAAACATAACGTGTGAGTTTTTGTTATGCTAGGTAATCCATATGAAATTGGCCTTTTGTAGGCCAAAAATGGTTGAGTACATGTAATTTTACCTAACATAACCTAACATCTATCTTATTAAATTAGAAGCTCCTGAAAGATAGCAATGGATTTTAGATGTTTTTGAAATTTTTCCAGCATATTTATATCTATGATCACTTAATTATTATTAACTTACTGAATTTATGAGTTGATAATGAATACTATATATATAGTTGGATATATTTTGAATAATTTACTTAGTACTACTAGCTTACTTGTATTTTTCTACCCTAAATTTTTTACATCCTGTGCTTTGAAATATAACTCATATACACAAAGATACATAATATATTTTTAAAATAAGCTTTGGTATCTAGTTGTGTGAGTCTTCCTACATTCTTTTTCCCAAAGAGTCATAAAGTCTATCCTTTTGTAAAAGAATGATGCCTTAAAAGTAGAGGTAAAAGTGTCAGTCACTCAGTCGTGTCCAGTTCTTTTCGACCCCATGGACTGTAGCCCACCACACTCCTCTGTCCATGGGATTCTTCAGGCAAGAATACTAGAGTGGGTAGCCATTCTGTTCTCCAGAGGATCTTCCCAACTCAGACATTCAACCTGTTTCTCCTGCATTGCCTGTGGATTCTTTATTGCTGAGCCACCAGGGAAGCTATGAAAGTATCACTCAGTTCAGTTCAGTTGCTCAGTTGTGTCTGACTCTTTGCGACCCCATGAACCGGAGTACACCAGGCTTCCCTGTCCATCACCAACTCCTGCAGTTCACTCAAACTCATGTCCATTGGGTTGGTGATGCCATCTAGCCATCTTATCCTTTGTCGTCCCCTTCTTCTCCTGCTCCCAATCCTTCCCATCATCAGGGTCTTTTTCCAATGAGTCAATTCTTCGCATGAGGCCAAAGTTTTGGAGTTTCAGCTTCAGCATCAGTCCTTCCAATGAACATCTAGGACTGATCTCCTTTAGGATGGACTGGTTGGATCTCCTTGCAGTCCAAGGGACTCTCGAGAGTCTTCTCCAACACCACAGTTCAAAAGCATCAATTCTTCAGTGCTCAGCTTTCTTCACAGTCCAACTCTCACATCTGTACATGACCACAGGAAAAACCATAGCCTTGACTAGACGGACCTTAGTTGGCAAAGTAATACCTCTGCTTTTCAATATGCTATCTAGGTTGGTCATAACTTTTCTTCCAAGGAGTACACATCTTTTAATTTCATGGCTGCAGTCATCATCTGCAGTGATTTTGGAGCCCCCCAAATAAAGCCTGACACTGTTTCCACTGTTTCCCCTTCTATTTGCCATGAAGTGATGGGCCCATATACCATGATCTTCGTTTTCTTAATGTTGAGCTTTAAGCCAACTTTCTCATTCTCCTCTTTCACTTTCATCAAGAGGCTTTTTAGTTCCTCTTTGCTTTCTTCCATAAGGGTGATGTCATCTGCATATCTGAGGTTATTGATGTTTCTCCCAGCAATCTTGATTCCAGCTTGTGCTTCTTCCAGCCCAGCGTTTCTCATGATGTACTCTGCATATAAGTTAAATAAGCAATGACACTATACAGCTTTGATGTACTCCTTTTCCTATTTGGAACCAGTCTGTTGTTCCATGTCCAGTTCTAACTGTTGCTTCTTGACCTGCATATAGGTTTCTCAAGAGGCAGGTCAGGTGGTCTGGTATTCCCATCCCTTTCAGAATTTTCCAGTTTGTTGTGATCCACACAGTCGAAGGCTTTGCCATAGTGAAGAAAGCAGAAATAGATGTTTTTCCTAAACTCTCTTGCTTTTACCATGATCGAGCAGATGTTGGCAATTTGATCTCTGGTTCCTCTGCCTTTTCTAAAACCAGCTTGAACATCAGGAAGTTCATGGTTCACGTATTGCTGAAGCCTGGCTTGGAGAATGTTGAGCATTACTTTACTAGCATGTGAGATGAGTGCAATTTGCGGTTGTTTGAGCATTCTTTTTCATTGCCTTTTTTGGGATTGGAATGAAAACTGACCTTTTCCAGTCCTGTGGCCACTGCTGAGTTTTTCAAATTTGCTGACATATTGAGTCCAGCACTTTCACAGCATCATCTTTCAGGATTTGAAACAGCTCAACTGGAATTCCATCACCTCCACTAGCTTTGTTCATGGTGATGCTTTCTAAGGACTACTTGACATCACATTCCAGAATGTCTGGCTCTAGGTGAGTGATCACACCATTGTGATTACTTATTCCTAAATTATTTTCTTTGGACAAAAAACTACTTATTGGCATATATATATAATTCTTAATACTCACTTGGACTACATATTAATTATTCAGATTGTGTGCAAATTATTTTCAAGAAAATCTTAGCAGTTATTTTAATTTTTTTTTTTTTTAGGATTACTACCTTTTCTTGTTTGTTGTCATGTTTTTAAGAAAATTATGGTTTGTTGTCAAAATGTTTGTCAGAGTCAGCCGCGTCTAAATTCAAGGGTTTATGTATGTAAGTATGTATGCATATATGCATGTATTAAATAGATGCTATCTTTTTAGAGCTGTTTTAGGTTCATGGCATTAACTAAACTTAAAAGTACAGAGATTTCTCATAAGCCCCGCTTCCTCACATACATAACTTTCCCCATTATCAACTTTCCCCACCATATTGGTACATTTGTTACAATTAATGAATCTACACTGACACATCATTGTCATCCAAACTCCATAGTTTATGTTAGAGTTTACTCTTAATGTTGTATGTTCTATTGGTTTGGACAAACCTATGACAGTTATTCAGGATTCCCAGGTGGTGCTAATGGTAAAGAACCTAACTCCAAATGCTGGAGACATAAGAGACACGGGTTAGATACCTAGGTCAGGAAGATCCCCTGGAAGAGGGTATGGCAATCCACTCCAGTATTATTGCCTGGAGACTCCCATGGATAGAGCAGCCTGGCAGGCTACAGTCTATAGGATTACACAGAGTTGGACATGACTGAAGTGACTTAGCACACATTCACACATGACAGATATTCATCATTATAATATCATACAGAATAATTTCCCTGCCCTGAAAATCCTCTATGCTCTATGCATCTTTCTCCTTTCTAAATCCTAGCAATGGCTGATCTTTTTACTGTCTTCATAGTTTTTGCTTTCCTAGAAGGTCATATGGTTGGGGTTACACAGTGCGTACCCTTTTCAGACGGTAAAGAATCTGCCTGGAAAGATGGGGACCTGAGTTTGATCCCTGGGTTGGGAAGAACCCCTGGAAGAGAGCATGACAAACTAATCCAGCATTCTTGCCTGGAGAATCCCCATGGACAGACGAGTCTGGTGATCTACCGTCCATGGGGCCTCAAAGAGTCGGACAGAGCTTGATGTTCTGTTAGTAGGCATAAAATTGCTGAGAACTGTTATGTCTTCTTGAAGAGTTGATTCCTTATGATCCCTTATCATGTAATTCCTGTTTTTATTCCTGATAACTTCTTACCTTGAAGTGAATTCTGTATATATTTATCCCTGATCTGAGATTGTAAAGAATAGATATCTCTAGAGCACAAATAAGGAAGTAGAACTTAACAATAAAAGGCATGCAAGGATTAGGATTTGGGCTTTTGCCTGTGAACAGCATCAGCTCCCTGATCCCCACTTTATTTCTGAGTCTTCTTTTTCCTTATTCTTCTGTGGCACCGCTCCCTTAGGTCAGTTCATTGCTGGGCTGGTCCCAACAGTTTCTTCTTGTTGTCCTTACTCTTTGTTCCTACTTTTGCCTTTCACTCTGTGTAGATCTGAGTTTATGTCCCATATAATTTTATTTTTCTCTAGGGAGATGTCTTTAACATTTCTCATAGGTAAGTATACTGGCAACAAATTCCTTCAATTTTTTTTCTGAGAAAGTCTTTATTTCTCCTTCACTTTGTAGGATTATATCATAGTTCACAAAATTCTAGTTCAGTGGATACTTTTCTCTCAAAATTTTAAATATTTTACTCCATTTTCTTCATTTTTTCCTATTTATTTACATATAACAGAGTTACATTATGGTATTTTCAGGTTTAAAACACAGTGATTCAGTATTTGTTTACAAAATGATCACCATATGTCATCCTATAAAGTTGTATATTCCTTAGTATGTATATTACATCCCCAAGCCTTATTTATTTTACAAGTGGAAATTTGTACTTCTTAATTCCCTTCACCTACTTTGCCCAGCCCCCACTGTTTCCTTTCCTAGCAACCACCAGTTTGTTATCTATCTCTGAGCTGTTAAACTCCATTTTCTTCTTATTTGCTTGGTTTCTGGGAAGAAGTTGGATGTAATTTTTATGTTTGTTTTTCTCTAGGTTTAGGTGTTTTTCTCTCTGGTTTCTTTCTTTCTTTCTTTCTTTCTTTTTTTTTTTCTTTTTTTTTGGCATTTATCCTACAAGATAGTCTCAGTTTCCTGGTTCCATGGTTTGGTATCTGACACCAATTGGGGGAAATTTTCACTGCTTATTACTTCCAATATTTCCCTTTCCCTTTTCTCGTCCTCTTCTCGTAATTCCATTACATGTATACTATACCTTTCTTAGTTGTCCCACGGTTCTTAGATGTACTGTTTTTCTTTTTCTGGTCTTTTTTCATTGTTTTTTAGTTTTGGAGTTTTTTTTTTTTTTTTTTTTTTTGAAATCCATCAATATCAGACACACTTTCCTAAGCCATATCCAGACAAGTAACAACCCCATCAAAGGCATTAAGTTACAGTGTTTTTGACCTCTATCATTTCCTTTGGTGCTTTCTTTGAATTTCTATCTCTCTGTTTACATTGCCCATCTATTCTTGCATGCTGTATACCTTCTCTATTAGAGTCTTTATTAATCATAAAGGTATTAAAAACCTTGGTCTGCTAATTCCAACATCTGTTGTATCTGAGTTTAGTTCTGATGCTTGCTTTGTCTCTTCAAATTGTGTTTTTGTCTCTTACTATGCCTTTAATTTTTTTTTAATAGCCTAACATGATGTGCTAGATAAAAAGTACTATGTTAAATAGATGTGTGTTGATGTGGTGGTGAGGTGTGGGAGAAGGTGAAGCAGCAGCTTATTTTCCTATGATTAGCTCTCAGTCATGTAGTGAGCCTATGTCTTGGACTGTGAATTTCTTAGGGACTTTTCAGTCACCTTCTTCATTCAGGTGGGACAGGATGGCTAGATTGGCCTGGAGTTGGGTGTTTTCCTTCTCCCAGATCAATTAGGTTCTTATAAAGTCCCTTTAGCCTAGGCTTTGGTTGAAAAGTTTCTCCCAAGAGAAGATCTTGTTAAGAAAGACAAAGTGCTCTGGGGTATATCAAAATGGTTCCTTTTTCCTTCCCCTTGCTGGAAGCACAGGAAGCATTTTCTCAGACGTTCACTCTTAAAGAAAAATATTATCAAAGTGTAGTATTATGCTAGTTTTAGGTGTGCTGTATGGTGATATGAATTTGAATACATTATGAAATGATCACCATGATGAGTCTAGTAACCATTTGTTCCCATATGATGTTATTACAGTATTATTGGGCACATTCCTTATGCTATGGACATCCCTGGTGGCTCAGATGGTAAAGCGTCTGCCTGCAATGCAGGAGATCTGAGTTCAATCCCTGGGTCAGGAAGATCCCCTGGAGAAGGAAATGGCAACCCATTCCAGCACTCTTGCCTGGAAAATCCCATGGATGGATGAGCCTGGTAGGCTATAGTCCACGGGGGTCACACAGTCAGATAAAACTGAGCAACTTCACTTTGACTTATGCTTTATATTACATTTCTGTGGCTTATTTTATAACTGGAAGTTTCCTTATGAAATGTAAAACTCACAAAAGTTTGGAGGGTCCTCTGGGACTGGTTGCCCCTGTTGAACTCTCAGACTTGTCCCCACTGAGCCTCCAGTGACATATCAACTACAGTTCAGGTTTTTCCTACCTGGCCGCTGGTTTGCATGGGGGTTTCTACTCCAGTAACTTGTGATTATCCCTATTCATTGGTGTTTCTAATTTGGGGGTAATAGAGTTTTGCCAAGAAATGCACTGGTCATAGCAAACTCCCTCTTCCAACAACACAAGAGAAGACTCTACACATGGACATCACCAGATGGTCAACACCGAAATCAGATTGATTATATTCTTTGCAGCCAAAGATGGAGAAACTCTATACAGTCAACAAAAACAAGACCAGGAGCTGACTGTGGCTCAGATCATGAACTCCTTATTACCAAATTCAGACTCAAATTGAAGAAAGTAGGGAAAACCGCTCGACCATTCAGGTATGACCAAAATCAAATCCCTTATGATTATACAGTGGAAGTGAGAAATAGATTTAAGGGACTAGATCTGATAGACAGAGTGCCTGGTGAACTATGGAATGAGGTTGATGACATTGTACAGGAGACAGGGATCAAGACCATCCCCATGGAAAAGAAATGTAAAAAAGCAAAATGGCTGTCTGGGGAGGCCTTACAAATAGCTGTGAAAAGAAGAGAAGCGACAAGCAAAGGAAAAAAAGAAAGAGATAAGCATCTGAATGCAGAGTTCCAAAGAATAGCAAGAAGAGATAAGAAAGCCTTCTTCAGTGACCAATGCAAAGAAATACAGGAAAAGAACAGAATGGGAAAGACTAGAGATCACTTCAAGAAAATTAGAGATACCAAGGGAACGTTTCATGCAAAGATGGGCTTGATAAAGGACAGAAATGGTCTGGACCTAACAGAAGCAGAAGATATTATGAAGAGGTGGTAAGAATACATGGAAGAACTGTACAGAAAGATCTTCATGATCCAGATAATCATGATGATGTGATCACTAATCTAAAGCCAGACATTCTGGAATGTGAAGTCAAGTGGGCCTTAGAAAGCATCACTACGAACAAAGCTAGTGCAGGTGATGGAATTCCAGTGGAGCTGTTTCAGATCCTGAAAGATGATGCTGTGAAAGTGCTGCACTCAATATGCCGGCAAATTTGGAAAACTCAGCAGTGGCCACAGGACTGGAAAAGGTCAGTTTTCATTCCAATACCCAAAAAAGGCAATGAAAAAGAACACTCAAACTACCACACAACTGCACTCATCTCACATGCTAGTAAAGTGATGCTCAAAATTCTCCAAGCCAAGCTTCAGCAATACATGAACCGTGAACTCCCTGTTGTTCAAGCTGGTTTTAGAAAAGGCAGAGGAACCAGAAATCAAATTGCCAACATCCGCTGGATCATCAATCAAGCAAGAGAGTTCCAGAAAAACATCTATTTCTGCTTTATTGACTATGCCAAAGCCTTTGACTGTGTGGATCACAATCAACTGTGGAAAATTCTTCAAGAGATGGGAATACCAGACCACCTGACCTGCCTCTTGAGAAATCTGTATGCAGGTCAGGAAGCAACAGTTAGAACTGGACATGGAACAACAGACTGGTTCCAAATAGGAAAAGGAGTACGTCGAGGCTGTATACTGTCACCCTGCTTATTTAACTTATGCAGAGTACCTCATGAGAAATGCTGGACTGGAAGAAACACAAGCTGGACTCATGATTGCAGGGAGAACTATCAATAACCTCAGATATGCAGATGACACCACGCTTATGGCAGACAGTGAAGAGGAGCTAAAAAGCCTCTTGATGAAAGTGAAAGAGGAGAGTGAAAAAGTTGGCTTAAAGCTCAACATTCAGAAAACGAAGGTCATGGCATCCGGTCCCATCACTTCATGGGAAATAGATGGGGAAACAGTGGAAACAGTGTCAGACTTTACTTTTTTGGGCTCCAAAATCACTGCAGATGGTGATTGCAGCCATGAAATTAAAAGACGCTTACTCCTTGGGAGAAAAGTTATGACCAACCTAGGTAGTATATTCAAAAGCAGAGACATTACTTTGCCGACTAAGGTCCGTCTAGTCAAGGCTATGGTTTTTCCTGTGGTCATGTATGGATGTGAGAGTTGGACTGTGAAGAAGGCTGAGCGCTGAAGAATTGATGCTTTTGAACTGTGGTGTTGGAGAAGACTCTTGAGAGTCCCTTGGACTGCAAGGAGATCCAACCAGTCCATTCTGAAGGAGATCAGCCCTGGGATTTTTTGGAAGGAATGATGCTAAAGCTGAAACTCCAGTACTTTGGCTACCTCATGCGAAGAGCTGACTCACTGGAAAAGACTCTGATGCTGGGAGGGATTAGGGGCAGGAGGAGAAGGGGATGACAGAGGATGAGATGGCTGGATGGCATCATGGACTCGATGGACGTGAGTCTGAGTGAACTCTGGGAGATGGTGATGGACAGGGAGGCCTGGCGTGCTGCGATTATAGGGTCGCAAAGTGTCGGACACGACTGAGCAACTGAACTGAACTGAACTGAGTTTGCCCTATGACCTAACTTCTCTGACCTAAGAAGACTAGTTGATTTTTCAGTTTGTTTAACTTTTTATTTATTGTTCGGATGGAGTGGTGACTTCCAAACTATTTATATCCCAGACAAGAAATCTGAAGCCTGGTTTGACTTTTAGTAAAGAGAAACAAATAACAACAACAAAATTAAAAACAACAATGCATGTGCTATCTTTAAACTTGAAACACTTGTAATCTAAACTTTGGTTACCCATTTTAACTCTCCAGCATCTGAAAATCTCTAGATTATTGACACTCACAGGGATTTTCACTCAACTTGTAGATGCCAAAGGCAGAAGCTAATGGAATGAAATAAGATTCTTCAAGGTTTGACTTAGGGTTCCTTTGAGATTGGCATTATAATTCCTATATAGATATTTTAAAAAATGTTAGTCTTGATGAAATGTATCTTTTGTAATATTAATGACTTAAATATGAAAATATTTGCTGTTCGATTAATGCATATTTAGAGGTATGAAAGAAGAATTTGAGAGATCTAAATCACAAACAGTTATACTTTTTTATATGAACGATGGACAGGGAGGCTTGGCGTGCTGCGATTCAGGGGCCGCAAAGAGTCGGACATGACTGAGCGACTGAGCTGAACTGAACTGATTCATATCTGAATAACAGTACTCTTTTCAATCTTATTTCTCACTCAAGTAAAAAGTCTTTACTGTAATGTATATCACATACTTATGATCTATTTTTTCTCCTCAACCAACACGTTAATAAATATCTATAATATGAAAAAATCTAAAACAGTAGGATAATCAGTGTAGAAACAGAAGGTCTCACAGAATATGCTTGTTTATTTATTCTAGAATTGAATAAGCTATTAGTAATGATTACTGTTATTACTTTCAATCATAATTTCATCTAACAAGCAAATTTTAGTATCAATGATACATGTTCATTTTATGTGTACATGATAGATTGCTTAAAGATCATAAAAATGCATATAAAGAGAAATATATGTGTATCTGAAATTTACTTTTAACAATATTTATCCAATTGCTTTGCCACATAGATGATAGAAATAGCTGAATATTAAAAGAAAATTTTTAAAATAATTTTGTTGGTAATTCTGAGATATTGGACAAAAGGAACATGTATCATTTCAGTAAGTTCTAGAGGTTTTCAAAAAGGAACAAGATATAATATATCAATACCAATATTATTAAATATATGCAATTCCAAATAGACTGATAGGTATTAAATCAATTATCTTCCCCCTAATTACTGTAGGTTACACATCCATTATAGAAATTTTCAGGTGATCAAGCAATTTTGAGGCTTTGTTATCCTTGCCCATCCATAAATTAACAGTTAATTAAGGACTGGACCAGACCCCAAAATGATTGTCACTCTCCGGTAATGGGTTTGTAGAGTCAAGAATTTCCACATACACTTAAAGCTACTTTGTCCACATCATCAGATCAGGCTGAAAATGAAAAACAAATGGACAAACAAACAAACAAAACAGGCTATAATAACTGACTTAAACTCAGTCTCTTTCTTCATCTATCCTTCCCTAAATACAGTGGCATGGTGGAAATTCTTTCTTTTTCCCCCTCTTAAAGATCAATCTGTGGTACATGTATAGCCTTAACCTAATTAATATGCCACCCTATAAAACTCTACATTATACATCCCCAGACCACTTCACTGTTAATTGGTAAGGCTTGTTAAATGGTTTATTTATCCTTGATAGAATTATACAGATAATATTTAGCTTCTTCTTAAAGCCACTGTATAGCACACACAAATTGAATTTCTGTAATGTGTCAATAGGTATTTCTTACCAACTTATCAACTTCTCACAGAGAAGACTTAATCTGACTTTTTAATCAGAATGTTCTTATTAGTGTATATAAAGGGCTTTATTTGACTTTACCTTAGATTAAGAAGCAGAGCATTGCTGAGATGGACTTCACCAGATGGTCAACACTGAAATCAGATTGATTATATTCTTTGCAGCTAAAGATGGAGAATCTCTATAGAGTCAGCAAAAACAAGACCAGGAGCTGACTGTGGCTAAGATCATGAACTCCTTATTGCCAAATTCAGACTTAAATTGAAGAAAGTAGGGAAAACCACTAGACCATTCAGGTATGACCTAAATCAAATCCCTTATGATTATACAGTGGAAGTGAGAAATAGATTTAAGGGACTAGATCTGATAGACAGAGTGCCTGATGAACTATGGAATGAGGTTGGTGACATTGTACAGGAGACAGGGATCAAGACTATCCCCATGGAAAGAAATGCAAAAAGCAAAATGGCTGTCTGGGGAGGCCATACAAATAGCTGTGAAAAGAAGTGAGGTGAAAAGCAAAGGAGAAAAGAAAAGATATAAGCATATGAATGCAGAATTCCAGAGAAGCAAGGAGAGATAAGAAAGCTTTCCTCAGTGATCAATGCAAAGAAATAGAGGAAAAGAACAGAATGGGAAAGACTAGAGATCTCTTCAAGAAAATCAGAGATACCAAGGGAACATTTCATGCAAAGATGGGCTTGATAAAGGACAGAAATGATAGGGACCTAGCAGAAGCAGAAGACATTAAGAAGAGGTGGCAAGAATACACAGAAGAACTGTACAAAAAAGATCTTCATGATCCAGATAATTTTGATGGAGTGATCACTCACCTAGAGCTAGACATTCTGGAATGTGAAGTCAAGTGGGCCTTAGAAAGCATCACTATGAACAAAGCTAGTGAAGGTGATGAAATTTCAGTGGAGCTATTTCAAATCCTGAAAGATGATGCTGTGAAAGTGTTGCACTCAATATGCCAGCAAATTTGGAAAACTCAGCAGTGGCCACAGGACTGGAAAAGGTCAGTTTTCATTCGAATCCCCAAAAAAGGCAATGAAAAAGAATGCTCAAACTACTGCATAATCGCACTCATCTCACACGCTAGTAAAGCAATGCTCAAAATTCTCCAAGCCAGGCTTCAGCAATACGTGAACCATGAACTTCCTGATATTCAAGCTGGTTTTAGAAAAAGCAGAGGAACCAGAGATCAACTTGTCAACATCTGCTCGATCATGGTAAAAACAAGAGAGTTCCAGAAAAACATCTATTTCTGCTTTATTGACTATGCCAAAGCCTTTGACTGTGTGGATCACAATCAACCGGAAAATTCTTCAAGAGATGGGAATACCAGACCACCTGACCTGCCTCTTGAGAAACCTATATGCAGGTCAGGAAGCAATAGTTAGAACTGGACATGGAACAACAGACTGGTTCCAAATAGGAAAAGGGGTATGTCAAGGCTCTATATTGTCACCTTGCTTATTTAACTTATATGCAGATTACATCATGAGAAACACCGGGCTGGAAGAAGCACAAGCTGGAATCAAGATTGCCGGGAGAAATATCAATAACCTCAGATATGCAGATGACACCACCCTTATGGCAGAAGTGAAGAGGAGCTAAAAAGCCTCTTGATGAAAGTGAAAGAGGAGAGTGAGAAAGTTGGCTTAAAGCTCAACATTCAGAAAACTAAGATCATGGCATCTGGTCCCATCACTTCATGGCAGATAGATGGGGAAACAGTGGAAACAGTGTCAGGCTTTATTTTGGGGGGCTCCAAAATCACTGCAGATGGTGATTCCAGCCATGAAATTAAAAGATGCTCACTCCTTGGAAGGAAAGTTATGACCAACCCAGATAGCATATTCGAAAGCAGATACATTACTTTGCCAGGAAAGGTCCACCTAGTCAAGGCTATGGTTTTTCCTGTGGTCATGTATGAATGTGAGAGTTGGACTGTGAATAAAGCTGAGCACCAAAGAATTGATGCTTTTGAACTGTGGTGTTGGAGAAGACTCTTGAGAGTCCCTTGGACTACAAGGAGATCCAACCAGTCCATCCTATAGCAGACCAGTCCTGGGTGTTCACTGGAAGGACTGATGCTGAAGCTGAAACTCCAGTATTTGGCCACCTCATGTGAAGAGTTGACTCACTGGAAAAGACCCTGATGCTGGTAGGACTGGAAGCAGGAGGAGAAGGGGACAACAGAGCATGAGATGGCTGGATGGCATCACTGACTCGATGGACATGAGTTAGGTTAAAATCTGGGAGTTGGTGATGGACAGGGAGGCCTGGCGTGCTGCAATTCATAGGGTCGCAAAGAGTCGGACATGATGGAACGACTGAACTGAACTGGATTAAGAATGGTTTTTTTTAAAAAAAATCAAGTTATTAAAAACTGCAAAGAACTAGTGAAACTGAGATACATTTGTTTTTATGACTTTTTGTTTTCCATTGTCTGCCTGATTTGATGCCGCTTTTTAAAAATAAGGTTTATGATTCAAAGCACTTGCTCATTTTGGATCTCTACTATGTGTAAACAATCCTTGGAATTAATTTTGTTCACTATGTAGTCAGTTTGCTAGACTATTTCATATTTTTAAGCCAACCATTTCCCAATTAATTTTGAATTGTGAACAGCACAGTTGCAATTCTGTTCTTTTCCCTTTACTTACATTAAAGATTCATTTTGAGTAATCAGAGAATTTTGTATCAGCCATTTTTTACCTTAAAGGTTTGCTTCTGACACTTTAATAAATTATCCTGTAGTCTATGCTGGAAGGTAACTGAATTTTTTGCTCAACAGCACTCTTGTTGACACCTGTTCATTTATTACCATTTGTTCCATGAGTTGACTCACTTGAGGCTAATTCTGATTAAGTGCTTTCAAACAAGGACGGCTATTGGTTTACATTAATGAGGAAATGGTGGAAAGGCAGCTTTCAAACATAAGAAATTAGAAAAAGAAAAATTATGAACCTTGGGATCAATTTTTCTATGAGTCGTAACACAATTAACTATGAGATATGAAGCAGGAATGTATTATTTTCATTACATCCTGATGTTTTGCTTCATTTGGGAACTCTATATTATGAAGGAAAATGAGGAGAAAAGATTGAAAAGAAAGATAGACTTACAGAATCATATTTAGGAAGAAAAACTGTGCAGAAAAGCTTGAGTTAGGGAGAAATAGATTTAATCAAGTATCTGGAGTTGGATGATAAAAGCCCCTTTGACTCTTATGTTTGTACTGTAATTTTTCCATCATGTTATCACCTCTAGCAGCATTTCTTGTTATGAAAGGAGTTATTTGGGGAAGATTATTCTACAGATAAGCATTCTTTAGTAACACACCTTTCACTATAAATGTAATCTTTAAACTTCAATACTGTAAACAAATGGATGTGGTTAACCCAGCTGCTCCCTGACTCAGTTAATTTCACATACCATCACAGATACAAGATATGTAAAACACTTACTTGCTAAGTTTTTCCCATGTTTACTGAAGCAGAATAAAATCACATTCTTTGTCTATCTTGTTATAGACCTTATGATTTTAAGTCTGGAGGATATATATTATATGTATAAATCTGGTCTTTGTCTAGACTGCAGGCAATCTTCCAATCAACTTGCATTTGAAACTATCCAGCCCTTCTGAAGGGACTGTAATGCATTTATTTTTAAGCCCATTTGTCAAGACTGGAGTCTTTGTATATTTTATTAAAATTTTGTTTCAACAGATAAAAATAATGTCTCTCATTAAATTTATTAAATGAAATAATGACTTTATTAAAAATACTTTTATCAAAAATATGTTACAAAATACGATGCTTGAAATGGACCAGTTCTCTTTTATTACCTCAATATTATTCCTTTCACAATATTCTAACCAAAATAGTATCTCGCTTTTACACAAACCTGTAATAGAGGAATATTTATTTTTTATTATTTTCAAAATTCACTTATCAAAAATTTTCTCTTCCTATTCTGGGATATCTCACCCTTCAAAAATAAAATATTAAATAAATATATAATTTAATGTTTTATCTTAACCATTATGATGACTATGAATAATGCATGTTGAGAATGAAGAGGTTAGGTAATCTGTTACATACAGGCTGACATGACATCAGGATTAGAGTCTTAAGATATCTCAACCACTAAGACTTATATGAAAGCTACATTTCTAATTTATATTAATTCAATGGCCATTCAAAAATTTATTTGTTATTTTTCTTTCTGGCTTACTTCACTCTGTATAATAAGCTCCAAATGAATCACCAGTCCAGATTCGATGCATGACACTGGATGCTTGGGGCTGGTGCACTGAGATGACCCAGAGGGATGATGGTACGGGGAGGGAGGTAGGACAGGGCTTCAGGATGGGGAACACGTGTATACCTGTGGCGGATTCATGTTGATGTATGGCAAAACCAATATAATATTGTAAAGTAATTAACCTGCAATTAAAATAAATAAATTTATATTTAAAAAAATTTGTTAAGATAACACCAAGTTCCTTGGGCAAATTCTTACTCATTAATAAAGACAATCTAATGCATTAGTATGAAATTAAAAGGTTATTGAGATGAGTAGCAAGATGCATCATTAAAATGCCAGAAGAGTTGCTAATATCTCATTTGAAATGTAGATTTTGTTTTGAATTTTGACTTAAACAGTTTGGCTTCTAGAGAGCTCTTCTTGGTTGGCATAAGAATTATTCCAAGATAGATCACTCTTGGACTATTGTAAGGGGATGGTATTTGCAGCTGTATTTATTAGCTTATCTTGTCTGTTAAACATTTATGAGCTGGTTCTTTATAGTCCAAAATGGCAAGGGAGCAAGAAAGACGAGCTGGGGAAAAGATACTATGAGACCTTGTAGACACTAAAGAGAAATGATCATGGGCACAGATCCTGTGTCACGATGCCTTAAATATGCAAGAGCACTTTCTCTTCAGACCCACTCAAAAGCTTGGTGAAGAAATAGGGGGGAAATTAAAGGTATCCAATGAAGCATAAACTTTAGTATGTGAGCAAATTGGAATGTTCATCTCAATCATCCATGTCCTTAATTTCTCAACACTTCCATTTCAGGAAATGAATATCTCTATTAGAAGAAAAAAAAGGCCCTAAAACATCATCATATTTCAATATTATGACAGTCATTCAGAGAGTGGGTTTTGTGTCTATGTGTGTGTAGTGACTTGTTCTTTGTTGTAGAGAAAATGAGATTTTCCTTGCAATTACTAATAACACATAGCAGTTTGGATAATATTCCTAAATATGAGAAAGAAATTTTGCATGTTATTGAATCTATTCTACTGCTCTATAGATACATCATTCAGTCCCATAACTTTATATGTCATCTTGAGAACACTGGAGTGGGTTGCCATTTCCTTCTCCAATGCATGAAAGTGAAAAGTGAAAGTGAAGTCACTGAGTCATGTCCAACTCTCAGCGACCCCATGGACTGCAGCTTACCAGGCTCCTCTGTCCATGGGATTTTCCAGGCAAGAGTACTGGAGTGGGGTGCCGTTGCTTTCTCCACTTGATGACAATACATCTTACTATTACAGATATTACAGACAGAGCTCCTGAGCTGTAGCCAAATATCAAACAGATAATGTTGTGGATGCCTAAAGTATATATCAAAATCAACTTATCGATAAATGTACTCTTAATAGCCCTTTTCCCAGCTGGCTCCTTCCCAATATTCCCGATCTCAGTAAACATGCTTTCATCCATCTACATTTAATTTTTTAAGAAGGTAACAATCATCCTCTCAGAATTAATACCATCCTGGAGCATCAGGAAGTTGAGATGGGGAGGACTCAAATTTCCAGTTCACACTTTTAATACTAGCTTTTGAAAAGCAAGAGCAACTGCTTGTTTCCCTTTAATGTTTCATCAAATTATTTTTCACTCTGGGCATCACCAGGCAGAGAATAGGTAACTTGTACTCAGACAGAAGGCAGGTGAGAAGAGAGGTATTTTTATGTCTGCTCCTATAATTTCTCCTTTACTACACATGTTGATCTGATCTTTATTTTCAGGAAGATCCCCTGGAGGAGGAAACAGCAACCCATTCCAGTATCCTTGCCAGGATAATCCCACCCACAGACAGAGGAACCTTGTGGGCTAGAGTCCACAAAGAGTCAGACATGACTGAGCGACAGAGCAAGCATCCAAACGAATTTTTTAAAATGAAGAAAAATATTGAATATAAGATATTGCTTAGCCAAAGTGTTAACTATGAACTCGAAAAGCAAGATTCTCCAGTAAACTGGTAAGATGAACCTCCCTTGAAGGCAACTGTTCTCCCTAGACTCCCTCTGTTCTCAGGGGCTCTCCAGCAATCAAAAATAGGCAGCCTCTGCCCAGTACTCTAAGAACAAAGAACAAACCACAAAGCTGTGAGATCTCCAAGAGGGAAACTGTAAAGCTTGGTTAATGCCACAACAGAGCCAGTGAACTAGTTGTACTTAAATCTGGTTTTGTTTGTTAATGGATCAGTATTTTCCCCCCATTGACACCAAATAGGATGCACTGAGGTTAATAAGTCTAATTAAAAAAAAAATATATATATATACACACACACACACACATATTAGATATTCCCTCATAGCTTGGTCGGTAAAGAATCCGCCTTCAAGGCACGAGACTCAGGTTCAATTCCTGGGTCAGGAAGATCCCCTGGAGAAGGAAATGGAAACCCACTCCAGTCTTTTGCCTAGAGAATCCCATGGAAAGAGGACCCTGGTAGGCTACAGTCTATGGGGTCACAAGGGTTGGACACAGCTGAGCAACTAACCGAACACACACACACATGTAAGATATTAAATGTATTCCTTTTAGAGTCATCTGTTTAACAGTCAAATGTGCAAAAATTACACATTTGTGATGTGTAATGAAAAAGTCCTCCTTTTTATCATTAAAATTATAAGTTAAAGTTATTTTTCTTGGGTAGTAGCAGTCTAACAGATTTCTTTCTGCTTTTCTTGAACACAGAAAACATTCCATTAAAGATACTAGGTGAAATATTACAAAGCCTGTGTGTTTTTCTAAATATAAGTTCATTTTAAAGTCTACTTTATTGGTTGTTAATTGGAATCTATTATTTTTATCACTATAAGTGACATTAAATGTCAGTGGATAGTGTAAAATTACAGCAAGTTTTCTGTGGTCTAATAATATCTTGATTTTAGAAATAATGTGTTGAAGCTCTTAACTAAAGAAAACAGCAGGAGAGGGAAGGTAGAAAGAACAAGGAGGAAGGGAGGGGGAGGGAAGGGAAGAAAAAGAGGAAAGAAGGAAAGAAAGAGAAGAAAGAAAAAAGAAAAAAAAACCCACAAAGACTATGGACCCAACATTAAATATTTCCATTTGTTACACAATTTTAAAATTAATTTTAAAAGACTAACCTTCAGCAGTTCTGAGGTTGTTCATTTTGCAAAGCATCCTAGGGAGAAAGGACAGCACAGACTGTTCATCTCTTGTCCCACCATCTTCTTTGTGAGCAAAGGACTAACAGGATTGGTTTCTGGGCTCTTTGAAATGAGGATAATTTTTTCAAAAGTTCTAGCAAACTCATGGTGTGATTAAAATAAAAGGTGATCCTTTCTCAAAGAAGAACATTTTGATGGAATAGCTTGAATATTCAGAAATAAGAATATTAGCTTTGTCTCTAAATCTGAGCATCACATCAGTCAGCGTCCTTTTGAATGATCCATAAAAACTTGCCCAGTGCAGCCCCAGCCCTCTGCTCACCTCATTCCCTCTCTTTATTCTTATCTCTTCCTCTTTGCATTATTTGTTTTTTTCCCATACCCTTTTCTTTATGTAACTCCAGTTCACTCTCTCATTAGATTCCTCACAGGGTGAAACACACTTCTTCAATGACACTCAAAACTCTACATGTTCTGTTCAGCTCTAATGTCATGTCACCCTTGAAGACTTCTGATTTTTTTCACTCAGTGATACTCTCCCCTCCTCTGTATTTCCATGCCTTTTGTGATGGCACAAAATCCATATCCGAATTTTCTGTTGTATGTTTATTTCTTCCGCCAGTCTGTGAAGACTGCACTCTTACCTTCTTAGACCTCTGGCACACTAATCACAAGAATCAAGGAGGCTACAGCTGAGAGGTAGGCAAGGAATTTTCAAAAATAGAGATACAGATAGACGTATATCTGCAATTACATAAATGTGTTCAATCCTGGAAGTTGAGTAATACCGTTAGTTATTGCTATTAAAATCACTCTATCACAAAAAGACAGATTTTCCCCAAGTTATTATTTTGAACAATAGTCTAACTTGGAGAGACAGTGAACTATACTGCTGAAAGAATGTGGGTAGAACCTGTCCTCCCAACAGAAGCAGAAGAGATTAAGAAGTGGTGGCAAGAATACATAGAAATAATTATATAACAAAGGTCTTAATGAACAGGATAACTACAATGATGTGGTCACTCACCTAGAAAAAGACATCCTGGAATGTGAAGTCAAGTAGGCCTTAGAAAGCATTACTACAAACAAAGCTAGCGGAGGTAATGGAGTTCCAGCTAAGCTATTTAAAATCCTAAAAGATGATGCTGTTAAAGTGCTGTATTCAATATGCCAGCAAATTTGGAAAACTCAGCAGTGGCCACAGGACTGGAAAATCAGTTTTCACTCTGATCCAAAGGAAGGACAATGCCAAAGAATGTTCAAACTATAGGACAACTATGTTCATTTCACATACTAGTAAGATTATGCTCAAAATCCTTCAAGCTAAACTTCAGTAATATGTGAACTGAGAAGTTCCAGATGTACAAGCTTGGTTTAGAAAAGGCAGAGGAATCAGAGATAAAATTTCCAACATCCCTTGGATCATAGACAAAACAAAGGAATTTCAGAAGAATATCTATTTCTGCTTCATTGACTATGCTAAAGCCTTTGACTGTATGTATTACAACAAACCATGGAAAATTTTTAAAGAGATGGGAATATCAGACCACCTTATCTGTCTCCTGAGAAACCTGTATGCAGGTCAAGAAGAAACAGTTAGAATCAGATATGGAACAATGAACTGGTTCAAAACTGGAAAAGGAGTATGACAAGGCTGTATATTCTCCCCCTGTTTACTTAACTTACATGCAGAGTACGTCATGCAAAATTCAGGGCTAGATGGCACACAAGCTGGCATCACGACTGCTGGGAGAAATATCAACAACCTCAGATATACAGATGATACCATTCTAATGGCAGAAAGTGAAGAGCAACCAAAGAATTTCTTGATGAGGGTGTAAAAGAGAGTGAAAACAATGGGTTAAAACTCAACATTCACAACACTAAGGTTATGGCATCTGGTACCATTCAGTTCAGTTCAGTTCAGTCGCTCAGTCGTGTCTGACTCTTTGCGACCCCATGAACCACAGCACACCAGGCTTCCCTGTCCATCACCAACTCCCGGAGTCTACCCAAACCCATGTCCATCGAGTCAGTGATGTCATCCAACCATCTCATTCTCTGTTGTCCCCTTCTCCTCCTGCTCTCAATCTTTCCCAGCATCAGAGTCTTTTCAAATGAGTCAGCTCTTTGCATCAGGGGGCCCAAGTATTAGAGTTTCAGCTTCAACATCAGTCCTTCCAATGAACACCCAGGACTGATCTCCTTTAGGATGGACTGGTTGGGTCTCTTTGCTGTCCAAGGGACTCTCAAGAGTCTTCTCCAACACCACAGTTCAAAAGCATCAATTCTTTAGCACTCAGCTGTCTTATCCAACTCTTACAACCAAACATGACTACTGGAAAAACCATAGCCTTGACTAGATGGACCTCTGTTGACAAAGTAATGTCTCTGCTTTTTAATATGCTGCCTAGGTTGGTCATAACTTTCCCTCCAAGGAGTAAGCGTCTTTTAATTTCATGGCTGCAATCACCATCTGCAGTGATTTTAGAGCCCCCCAAAATAAAGTCTGCCACTGTTTCCACTGTTTGCCCATCCAGTACCACTACTTCATGGCAAATAGAGGGGTAAAATGTGGAAACAGTGACAGCTTTTATTTTCCTCTTCTCCAAAATCACTGTGGATGGTGACTGCAGCCATGAAATTAAAAGATGAAAAAATAAGACAGACAAGTCATAGACAATGACTTCAAAAAAGGCCAGACTACCACTCTTTGAGGTGGTGACTTTTGACCTCAGACATGACAGGCAGGAGAAATCAAGGTTAACAAATTCCTGGAAGTAACCCATTAGAAGCAAAAGGATGGAAGCACAAAAGACCTGAAGGGCAAACGATCTTGGCATCTTTAAAGGACTGTGTGGAAACAAGCATGGTGTGGTTTGAGTAAGAACTTGGTCAATGCAGAGAAGCCAGCAGAAGGCCAAGTCATGGACCAAAGTTTGAATTTTATTCTGAGATTAAATGAGAAGCCATTGAAGGCGTTTAAGAATGACCACAACATGGTCTGTGTTGTATTTAACAATATCATTCTGACTGCCCTTGGGAATAAGAGAGTTGGTGGCCAGAATGGTAACAGTTCTTTGGAGGAGAGATAAGGGGGCCATCATTGGGAAGTGGAGAGAAAAGCACTAATTGGAATTTACTTTGAAAATAGATGGCTTCCCTGATAGCTCAGTTGGTAAAGAATTCACCTGCGATGCAGGAGACCCTGGTTCGATTCCTGGGTCAGGAAGATCCCCTGGAGAAAGGGTAGGCTGCCCACTCCAGTATTCTTGGGCTTCCCTTATGGCTCAGTTGGTAAAGAATCCACCTGCAAAGTGAGAGACCTGGATTCAATCCCTGGGTGAGGAAGATCCCCTGGAGAAGGGAAAGGCTACCCATTCCAGTATTCTGGCCTGGTGAATTCTGTGTACTGTATGGTCCATGGGGTTGTAAAGAGTTGGACACGACTAGGCAAATTTCACATTTTTTTACTTTCAGTTTTTTGAAAGTGGAATTGATGGTATTTATTGATAGATTTGGTCATTCAACAGATATACAACAGGACCTATAGTGAGCATCAACGTGCAAAACAAATGTCTCTTGATGTTACTTGGGAATATGCCTGCTCTCTACAAAACCATTTCCAAAGCCAATCATTAGACTGAGTTAATAACTCCTCACACTGTAAGTCACTACCTATGAATGGTTGTCTTTTATAAAATCTAAATTACTAAAGATTCAAGAATCAGTAAAGCTATAGCATATATTTTTTTAAGGTGTATTCAGCAAAAGATGGAATAGAAAATGATTACAATTGGGGGCATTGTGATGTGCTTAAAGTTTCTTTTTTTATTTCTTTAAATAGCTCATAATTCCTAAAATCTTTGTGTTTATGATCATAACATCGCAGCCTGTATTGATTTGATTGTTTGAGCAAGTTATTCAAGTGAACTACCGAATGGACTTCTGAAAAGAAATTGCAAGAGAACGGCAATTTTCAAGTCACACCTTTTATTCACATTTGATTTGAAGGTGTACCTGTGTGTGAAAAAAAGTTTAAGTGGCTATAATAACAGCTTCAAGAAGGAGCACAATTCTGCTACTTACACTTTATACTTTGAATGAATACCTTAAATTGGGTTAAAAGTGACAACTGTAAACCAGGGAAACACCTCATGCTTGATGTCTTATCTTTTACATTGCTTAAGCCAGTAGTTTTCATGCAGGGCTAAACTCCCCATGAACTCTGTTCACAAAAACACAGTCTTTCATCATGAGTAAATCTCTTGGATCCTTCTCTCGTTTTAATTAATGTTATCACTGAGAGGTAATAACACTGACTGTTTTGTTAGGTGTGAAGTCCAGTGAAGACAGATCTATAGGATCAATGCTGGCAGACATGAAAAGTATCTTCCCATTGTCACATATAATGAAAGTGAATCTAGAGTTTTGCATTTGGTTTGCGGGTTTGGGTTTTCTTTCTTTTAATAAGTTCAACTCATTCATCTAAATTACCTGTAATTATGTTTCATTTGGGAAGGTCTTCCAGTTTTCATATCATTAATGTTACGTACTAAACACAGATTGCTATAACTCTACAATACTCCTCATTTGAGCACAACAGTCAGTGCTGGAACATAAAGTATATCAAAGTATGGACCTAGTGTTTCTAGCAGAGCTTCCTATTAATAAAAAAATAGATAAACCAAAGGCCTTAAAATCAGCAACACCAGCAACAAACACAAAAACCTTTGGCAAAAACATCTGAGGTACTTTGGTAGGCAACAAAATCAAATTGAAAAAAAAAAAAAAACATAACAAAAAACAGTCCTGACCAACCAAGCAAGCACTGCATTTGATGACACAGTTTGCTTCACTGGAATAAAGAATAATGATAGATATTTTATGGTATAAAAATAGCTCAGAAAGCACAATAAAGTGACAATCAAGAACATTTTCGGAAGTGAAGCCTATAATAAAATAAATACCTTTGTAAAAGAGAATGCATTTATCGTATGACTTACGAGTTCTAGCAGGGAGAAACAATCAAGCAAAATTCACACTGTAAATAAACTCAGGGTCTGCAGTTTGCTAACACTCCTCAAATATATTTGATAATAAAAGTGATATATACTTCTACTTTCCCAAATAAGAATTATGTCCAAATTATTTACATTTTCTCTGAAAAAAAAATCCAAACACTAGTTTTTGTCGCATCTCATACTCTCTCTAAAGGAACCAACATTAGTTTCCTCATTTCATTTACGGACAGAGAAATTCTGAAGCACAGAGAAACTATACAACTTTTTTTTCAGTATTTAGCCAGCCAGGAAAAATAAAACAAGAATTTCTGAGCTTGGTTAATACATTTACATTCCTGCTGTCCATCTGATTTTATAAAAAGAGAGAGAACTAGCTTCCTCATCTTTCCATCCTCGACTCTTCTTTTTCCTTCTCTTTCTTCCACACTTGCCCTCTGCTCTCATTTCTTTTCCCTCTTCCTTTTTCTATTCCTTCTTTCTCCTTTCCTTTCCCTTTTCTTCTGAAGCAATTTCAACAACTCATGGGAAATGATGGCATGCAGTCGACACAGGTAGTCTGATGATATAATTTTTATTTATTGTCTTATTGAACAGGTACCTGTTGAGGGAATACTTGTTCCTGAGGGTACATTCAGCATAGGTGAGGGAGATGACATTCACTAAACATAAAGATATTTACCACTGTGAGCAGTATTACACACGTGGCTCTTTGTATATATTATACATACACGTAGCAGTGAGAGCTGACCTGTGAGGGGATCCAGGTGAGGAAGAGAAATTAGAGATAGAGTCTGAGGGAAAACAGTGAGGTGAAGTCGAGAGTAATGGGAATAGAAAAGTACTGGAGACATTAGAAGGAGTGTGTATGAAGGCCCTAACCTGTCAGCTAGAACTATGAATCAAAATATTATTTGGGTCTATCACTTCCTTGTTTGAATTCCTTTCCTCTCCTTTTGTGACATGTCATACAAAAATTTCCATGATTTTATTTACCTACTCTTAATGACTTTACCTTCATTTTGCACTCTTGCAAAATGCAAACATTTATAGCTCCCAAGCTTGCATGAGCATTTTACCCTCTGTGATCCTGTACACCTTTCCCCTCTACTGCTGCAAACTCCCATTCCCTATTTCTACCTCACTAGCTCATTCATCTGATGAGTCCCTACAATGCTTAGCTCAAATACTAACTCCACTGGACAGGATTCCCAGGCCTTCCTTGATGGAGTTATACACACACATCAATATCCACACAACAGAACTGCTTTATGGTGAACACATCATGAAGGTCTCCTTGAAAAAATCAAATAGTTGAGATATAAATAGTAGCCGAGGTTTAACACTCTAAGCAACTGATGACATCCTAACAACTCACCATAAATTAAGTACCACATTCCCAATTATTTTTATCAACAATTAATACATTTGAGAGTTTATGAATCTCAAAGAAACATTTAACAAATTTAGTGATGGACACCTTTGTTTATCTGAAAAGACTATATGGATGAAAATGACAAGACTTTTTAATTCTTCAGTGGATATCAGCAAGCTCAATATCTGTATAATATTAAATATACTCCTTATTATATCAGCATTATAAAATCTAAGACAAAATAATTTTGTTTTCTAAAATAAAAAATATATGAAAATAACATGTTTTAGAAAATAATTCGTAGTTTTATTTTCATTATATCTGACTCTGAGGACCAGCCAGAGGAAAACAAAATACGAATAACGAAAATGAAATAAAATGAAGTGACCCAAAATGGTCTTTCTTCAATGTACTTCAAATTTTAAAAATAAGTAAATATGAAAGAAAGAAACAAGACACTGAAATATCTAGGTGTTATATAATATGTGGAGGAGAAGAGAGAATAAATGTTGGGGTGAAAACTCACAAACCAAAAAAAAAAAAAGCCACACACACACACAAATCAGTATTAATTTTGTGTGCTCCCACAGAATGCACCTACTTTCTTATTATCTCACTAGCCACCAAATCATATAAACACTAATACAGAGTGGTTTATTTTTGACAGCCACGAATTCACTGATTTTGCTTTCAAAGAATCCTTACTTATTAAGAACATAATGTATGCAAAACTTATATATTGTAAGCCTCAAAATAGAGAGGAGAAATCTATCGACTAACATTTACATAAATAGGAGGTTGTATTCTTTGCTGTTGAAAATTTATTTATGTAAAAGAGCTATTCCACAATCTTTCATAACATGCTTTGGGAAAATTATCCAGTTACACAAGGTGAAACAGACTTCCCCCAATAAAATAATGCTGCTTTCATTTCTTTTTCTAGGGAAACAGAATTGAAAAAAAAAAAAAAAAACAGTGCAATTTTATGGATTTGTTCATGATCTAGAAATATATTCGAATGTAAATTGTATCCCATCAGGACCTGTAGGAACAGCTGGTATGGAAAGATGCATGTCTACACAATAATAGCAACCTTTCTCTCATTTGATGAGAAGACAGAGTTCAGGGCTAGGATACAAACTATTCTGGTCTTTTGTGGTGGCAAACTTAACATTCTGAAATACTAATTGCTAAGTAAATTTGACTGCAAAAAAGAAAAATAATAAATAAATAAAACAAAACCTGCACTATTCCCAAATTGGGAGAAAGCAGAAATTTCTCAGCATTCTCTAAAACGTTATACTAACTCTGATTCTGATTTTCAATGTAGACAAAAACAAAATAAAACAGTATTATCTATAGTGAAGCCATGGATATTAGCTGACTCCATATTCTGCAACATTCCTACTGTGAGTGTGAATCATTGCAGAAGTGATGATTCATGTCCTTTTGTAAAGGTTAGTCTTGAGAATCTTTAAGTTTAAAAAAAAAGACCAAACAAAAAAACAGATAAAGGAAAAAAAAGAGGTTACTGTAGGTCTTTCAGTAAGTGGAAATAGAATTTTCCACAATCTATATACTCTACAGGAGTCCATTCTTCTCACAGTTGGAGGCAGTTCTCCCAGGCTCTAAAGCCTCAGAGCTCCAATACCATTAATTGCTTCAAAAGTTCCTGCCCAGATAAGAGGCACATTTCACTGTAGTAGAGCAGTTAGAAGTTAATTTATTATCCTTTAATAAACACTGCTGGAACATATGTCAATATCTTCTATGATCCTGAGTTAGAAATATTAACATATTATTTCATAAAGAAGTACATTTTATGTTCGTGTGTGCTAAGTTGCTTTGATTGTGTCTGACTCTTCGTGACCCTATGGACCGTAGCCTGCCAAGCTCCTCTGGCCATAGGATTCTCCAGGCAAGAACACAGCAGTGGGTTGCCATGCCCTCCTCCAGGGAATCTTCTCTGATCCAGGGATCGAACCCATGTCTTCTGCATTGGCAGGTGGGTTCTTTGTGGGTGTGCCAAGTCACTTCAGCTGTGTTCGACTCTTTGAGACCCTATGGACTATAGCCCACCAAGCTCCTCTGTCCGTGGAACTCTCCAGGCAAGAATACTGGAGTCAGTTGCCATGCCCTCCTCTAGGGGATCTTCCTGACCCAGGGATCGAACCTGTGTCTCCTGCAACTCTGGCATTGCAGGCAAATTTCTTTATTGCTGAGACACCAGGGAAGCCCAGGTGTAGTTCTTTACCACTTGAAATATGCATTTGCTTTGTTCTACATGAAATATCAGATGGTTACAATTTTCTATAAAGCACAGCATTCATAGGAAATAAAAATTATCAAAGAATATTTGAGTATTAGTAATCTGTAATTCTTTATAATTTTCTTTAAAAAAGATGTGGGATATTTTGTGCATTTTATTTTGCTGTGCTGCGTATGTTTCTGTGAATTATCTTACATATCCACTTCCATATTACTTCAGGATTTAAAAGAACTTAAAGCTTAGTTCAGCTTAGTTCATGTTGATGTTTTCCTAAGCCTTGCAGCTGTCTTTAATCTATCTGAAAAGTAGGCACTAATTCATAATGTACTGCACCTGCTATTAGATTCCATGAATTTGAAGATTGGTATACACAAGAAAGAAAAGCTCATTAGCCAGCCTAGGTGTGTGAGGTTCAGGAGACAGTAGTGCGGAAGTATATCATTGCAGTTTCATTATACTCTACTGACAATTGCAAGTACACCATTCTTTCAGGCTCATATTTTTTTGTTCACCTGGATTTGCAACTGGCCAAAAACAGACAAAGGTTAGTAAGTCTAGGCACTGCTCTGGACTCTGGACAATGTAATGGATTTCATGGCTCCAGTACTGCCATTTTAAAGCCTTCTAGAATCAGGGAATATTTAGATATATCTGTCAAGAAAACTTAGAAAATTCTATTTTCATATTGTTCTTTGTGGAGCACAAAATTAAAATGAGTTAGAAAAAAATATTAAATCCAGCAAGGCATATTCATTTTAAGCTTTTATAGTTAGTGGTGACAGCAACTGATAAGACTCCAGACTTCCTCTACTACAGTCAATTGTTGCATATTTTATAGGGTAGTGTCTTGACGTGAATGATAGTGGGTTACCTGGTGTAAGCTGTTTCACCTCATACATGATTAAATTATATTTCTTCCTGCCTGTACAAAGATTATATTGAAAATGCAGGAAGAATTCGGCACTAGGGAAATGCATGTTAGCATTTGACAAGTGTGGAACAGTGCAGGCAAATATCAATATGTGATGAGGTCATGATGGAATCTTAAAAAAAAAAAAAACAGGAGAAAGTTATCTGAATGCTAAGTGGACAGATGCTTAGCTATTCTTTTGAAATGCCATTCAAACAGTTTTCAAGTCATTTAATTTTCAATTTTTTACATTAATCTGGGCAAAACAAGTTGGTATCTAAGGAAATCAAGAAACCCCAATTCTTGCAGTTTGCTGAATCAAAAGATCCAATGTGCAATAATAACAGGAGTTTATATATGAGTCAAGATGTAAAAATATATTCCAATTTCCATCTTCTGCTTTGTGGTGTATTAGAAAATAATGACATATTTTAAAATGTGTTAAACTATGAGAACAGCATGGCAGCTAGAATCAAATTGAAATTAAAAAAACCATTGAACATGCATAAAGACAAATATTAGAGACTTTTGAGCACAGAATATATACAGGTCTG
Source organism: Capra hircus (assembly GCF_001704415.2). Taxonomy (NCBI): domain Eukaryota; kingdom Metazoa; phylum Chordata; class Mammalia; order Artiodactyla; family Bovidae; genus Capra; species Capra hircus. Next base: position 11,034,503 of record NC_030813.1, on the reverse strand, counting down.
TTCTAGAGAAGGGCAACACAAAATAACGTGAATTCCTAAAGTGGAAGCCAGACAGGGAAAGCAGCTACGATAGTCTTGGTGTGGTTCATGCCTTTTTGACTGCAGACCAGAGCTGTGGAAGTTATAAACCAGGAAAAACAAAACACAAACAAACAAGTAGATAGAACTTTTCAAGGATATTTAATCCAGTCCCATTCCTCAAGGCAATAAGAAAGAACTCTATAGCTATTGATTCTATTTTAAAGTACTCTAGAGAGGGAAATTCCAGGATATTCCCTCATATACCTTCCCAGCTTCTATTATCCTCATAGGATATGTACATACAAATGAATCCAGAAACTATTCGATCAGTTCAAATGATCTGCTAAATCTGGCAGTAATATTTCTTTTAGGATACTGATGATAGAAATTTCTTCCTCTTCTACTTCCTTTAATACATCTACTACTGAATATCTTCTCATTTTATATAACTTTTTAATTCTTATGCTATTGTTTCTGTTTAGTTATTAAGTTGTGTTCGACAATTTGTGACCCCACAGACTGTAGCCCTCCAGGCTCCTCTGTCAATGGGATTTCCCAGACAAGAATATTGGAGTAGGTTGCCATTTCCTTCTCCAGGGGATTTTCCTGATTCAGGGATCAAACTCATATCTGTTGCATTAGCAGGAGGATTCTTCACCACTGAAACACCAGCTGCTGCTGCTGCTGCTGCTGCTGCTAAGTCACCTCAGTCGTGTCCGACTCTGTGCGACCCGATAGATGGCAGCCCACCAGGCTCCACCATCCCTGGGATTCTCCAGGCAAGAACACTGGAATGGGCTGCCATTTCCTTCTCCACTGAAACACCAGGGAAACCCTTAATTCTTATTGATGTGTTTCACTAAGTTGTGTCCAATTCTCTACAACCTCATGGACTGGAGCACACCAGGCTTCCCTGGCCTTCACTATCTCCCTGAGTTTGCTCAAACTCATGTCCATTGAGTCAATGATGCTATCCAAGCATTTCATCCTCTGTTGCCCGCCTCTCCTTCTACCATCATCCTTCCCGGAATCAGGGTCTTCTCCAAATAGTCAACTCTTTGCATCAGGTGGCCAAAGTATTGGAGCTTCAGCTTCAGCATAAGTCCTTCCAATGAATATTCAGGGTTGATTATTAATTCTTTTACATGTTGATAAATTATCATTTCCTTTTTTCTCTGACCCTATTATAACTAAATATGTAGTGCTAGTTTGTAATATGCAAAATTAAATCTACTTCATATATTTTATGTTTTATAATGAAAAATATATACCTATGTCTAACTGGATAAGAACAGAATTACACAGTTTTAGCATCAGATGAGATATTAAAAGTAATAGATTTGACATTCCTACAAATTTTTTGTTTATATAGCTTCAATGACAAGAAACCAAATATGTCATGAGGCAGTCCATACAATTTACTGGCAGATTTAATCTATATTTATATAATGTTTATACTTAAATAATGCTGGAATTTATGCACTATTTTCTTTGAAAGTAATTTTGGGGCTTTTTATTATTGCCTGTTAAATTTCATCTTGCTAGATTTGGTCTGTTACTTCACTGTGCTATGTATACTAGATACTAACATTTTCATCTGATGTATTTACCATCACTGCCACCATTGTATCACACTATCTTATCCTTATCCATCCATTCATTAATATACTGAAAACCCAACACTAAGGACAAAAATCTATGGATCATTTACAAATCCTCAGAGAAAATCACTAAGCAAGAGAGATGCCACAATATAAGATGTTTATAGTATTTCCAGGATGTGAAAGTATAGGTCATCATTGAAAAATGAAATAAAGTGAGATTGGTCTTAAATCTTTAGAGTTTACACTAACACTATGATCACTTATCCTACTTATAAGCCCCAAAGACATTGGTTTTCCATGTTCAAAATCAATTGAAACAGTAGGCAGGAGAAGTGATCATCTTTCTCTATGATTTCATGGATGTTGATGCTTTCTACTGAAATCATATCTCCCTAAGGGACTTTGATACATAAAAAAAATTCAGTCATAGAACTCTCCTTTGGGAACAGGCTCTGTGAGGATATAAATAGTCTTTAGAGTCAACATATTAATAACTCATGTTCAAAACATACCTTCATATCAATAAACTTATAGGCTTTTTTTCTTCAGTATGGTTTTGATGAAAAAGAATAAGGAGATACTTTTTAATCTGACAAAGAATTAAGTGAAATTAGAGAAAAAGGAGAGACCAGAGGAGAAGACTGGATATCAGTATTACTTTTTTTCTCTTTTCTTCTTTCCTCATTTTCCTTCCAGAAGGCTCCTTCTTTGCCAGTCTTGCTGAAACCACCTAACTTAAAATAGCCATTAATCAAGCAGTCTCAGTACTTATTTTCTGGATGTCAATGAAGGACTACTGATCAGAGCAGATCAACTCTCAGTTCAGTTCAGTCACTCATGCATGTCCGACTCTTTGTGACCCATTGACTGCAGCACCCCAGGCTTCCCTGCCCATCACCAACTCCCAGAGCCTACTCAAACTCATGTCCATCAGGTCGGTGATAAAATCCAACCGTCTTATCCTCTGTTGTCCCCTTCTCCTCTAGCCTTCAAATTTTCCAGCAACAGGGTCTTTTCAAATGAGTCAGTTCTTCACATCAGGTGGCCAAAGTATTGGAGCTTGGAGCTTCAGCTTCAGCATCAGTCCTTCCAATGAATATTCAGGATCGATTTCCTTTAGGATGGACTGGTTGGATATCCTTGCAGTCCAAGGGACTCTCAAGGGTCTTCTCCAACACCACAGTTCAAAAGCATCAATTCTTCAGCACTCAGCTTTCTTTATAGTCCAACTCTCACATCCATACATGACTACTGGTAAAACCATAGCTTTGACTAGATGGAACTTTGTCAGTAAAGCAATGCCTCTAGGAAAGCTGAGTGGAGAAGAATTGATGCTTTTGAACTGTGGTGTTGGAGAAGATTCCTGAGAGTCCCTTGGACTGCAAGGAGATCCAACCAGTCCATCCTAAAGGCGATCAGTCCTGGGTGTTCATTGGAAGGACTGATACTGAAGCTGAAACTCCAATACTTTGGCCACCTGATGTGAAGAGTTGACTCATTTGAAAAGACCCTGGTGCTGGGAAAGACTGAGGGCAGGAAGAGAAGGGGACGACGGAGGATGAGATGGTTGGATGGCATCACCGACACAATAGACATGGATTTGGGTGGACTCCGGGAGTTGGTGATGGACAGGGAGGCCTGGCCTGCTGAGGTTCATGGGATCGCAAAGAGTCAGACACAACTGAGCGACTGAACTGAACTGAACTGAGGTTGGCCATAGTTTTTCTTCCAAGGAGCAAGCGTCTTTCAAATTCATGGCTGCAGTCACCATCTGCAGTGATTTTGGAGCCCCCCAAAATAAAGTCTGTCACTGTTTCCCCATCGATTTGCCATCAAGTGATGGGACCAGATGCCATGATCTTAGTTTTCTGAATGCTGAGTTTTAAGCCAACTTTTTCACTCTCTTCTTTCATTTTCATCAAGAGGCTCATTAGTGCTTCTTTGCTTGTTGCCATAAGGGTGGTGTCATTTGCATATCTGCGATTATTGATATTTCTTCAGGCAACCTTGATACCAGCTTGTGCTTCATCCAGCTAGGCATTTCACATGATGTACTCTGCATATACGTTAAATAAGCAGGGTGACAATATACAGCCTTGACGTAGTCCTTTCCCAATTTGGAACCAGTCTGTTGTTCCATGTCCAGTTCTAACTATTGCTTCTTGACCTGCATACAGATTTCTCAAGAGGCAGGTCAGGTGGTCTGGTATTCCCATCTCTTGAAGAATGTTCCACAGTTTGTTGTGATCCACACAAAGGCTTGGCATAGTCAATAAAGCAGAAATAGATGTTTTTCTGGAACTCTCTTGCTTTTACCATGATCGAGCAGATGTTGGCAATTTAATCTCTGGTTCCTCTGCCTTTTCTAAAACCAGCTTGAACATCAGGAAGTTCACGGTTCACATACTGCTGAAGCCTGGCTTGGAGAACTTTGAGCATTACTTTACTAGCATGTGAGATGAGTGCAACTGCGCAGTAGTCTGAGCATTCTTTGGCATTGCCTTTCTTTGGGATTGGAATGAAAACTGACCTTTTCCAGTCCTGCGGCCACTGCTGAGTTTTCTAAATTTGCTGGCATATTGAGTGCAGCACTTTCATAGCATTGTCTTTTAGGATTTGAAGTAGCTCAGCTGGAATCCCATCACCTCCCCTAATTTTGTGTGTAGTGATGCTTTCTAAGACCCACTTGACTTCACATTCCAGGATGTTTGGCTCTAGGTGAGTAATCACACCACCATGGTAATCTGGGTCATGAAGTTCTTTTTTTGTGTAGTTCTCTGTATTCTTGCCACCTCTTCTTAATATTTTCTGCTTCTGTTAGGTCCATACCATTTCTGTCCTTTATTGTGCTCATCTTTGCATGAAATGCATCACTTCTGGTGCCTCTCTATTCGTAACAGGACACAGCTACAAAAAACTCCAAGCTTACAGTATCTTTACTTCATTCATCACTTCCTTCCCTCTTCCTTTGTTTCCCATTTTATTTCACTCCCTTCCTGTCTGTTCCCATCTTAATTTCCTCATTTGGTGTGATGGTTAATTTTGTACCAACTTGACTGGACCACAAGTTACTCAGCTCAAACAGTATTCTGGGTGTGTCCATGAGAATGCTTTTGGATGAGATTAACAACCAAATTGGTTAACTGAGTGAAGCAGATAAGGTGGATGGATCTGATCTAATCTGCTGAAGGCCAAATAGAATGAAAAGTCTCACTCTTTTGTGAATAAAAAGGAATTTCTTCTGCCCCATTGCCTTTGAACTGATCACTGTTTTGTTTTGTTTTCTTTGGAGGGAATGATGCTGAAGCTGAAAGTCCAGTACTTTGGCCACCTCATGTGAAGAGTTGACTCATTGGAAAAGACTCTGATGCTGGGAGGGATTGGGGGCAGTAGGAGAAGGGGACGACCGAGGATGGGATGGCTGGATGGCATCACGGACTCGATGGAGATGAGTCTGAGTGAACTCCAGGAGATGGTGATGGACAGGGAGGCCTGGCGTGCGGCGATTCATGGGGTCGCAAAGAGTCGGACACGACTAAGCGACTGAACTGAACTGAAAAACCTGAAGTGGTGAATATCAGTAACAATCAGACCTTGGGGCTAGAGGTCAAGGGAGGGAATCATCAAGCTCACTTTTAAGTCTCAGTAAGCTTGAATTAAACACATACAAAATGGAATATCTGAAAGGAATACTTTTGAGGAACACTGAAGATTGTATAGTTTATAAGTTTGTCTTACAGGAGAGCAAACAAATTCTGAGAAATAGAATTTCTTACTAAAATCGTAGAGCATCCAAGCTATTCCCTAGTTTAGTGGAACCCCAACAAAAAAGACAGTTCTGTTTTGTTTTTAATAGTCCTGCAGTTTGAAGAAGTTTGTTGATTACTCATACTCAGATAAAACACTCATTCCCCATACTCAAAGTCCTTCAAGCTAGGCTTCAGCAGTACATGAACTAAGAACATTCAGATGTACGAAACACAGAGAAACCAGAGATCAAATTACCAACATTCATTGCATCATAGAGAAAGCAAGAGAATTTCAGAGAAAAACATCTATTACTGCTTCACTGACTATGCTAAAGCCTCTGATCGTGTGGATCACAACAAACTGGAAAATTCTTAAAGAGATGGGAATATCAGACCACCTTACCTGCCTCCTGAGAAACATGTATGTGGGTCAAGAAGCAACAGTTTGACTTGGACGTGGAACAACTGTTTCCAAATTGGGAAAAGAGTACATCAAGGCTGTATATTGTCACCTTGCTTATTTAATTTCTATGCAGAGTACATCATGTGAAATGCCAGGCTGGATGACTCACAATCTGGAATCAAGTTTGCCAGGAGAAACATCAACAACCTCAGATATTCAGATGATACCACTTTTAACAGCAGAAAGCGACAAAAAACTAAAGAAGCTCTTGATGTGGATGAAAGAGCAGGGTGAAAAAGCTGGCTAAAAACTTAAAACATTCAAAAAGAAAGATCATGGCACCTGGCCCAATCATACATGGCAAACAGAAGAAGAAAAAGTAGAAGTATGCTCCAAAATCACAGCATACAGTGACAGCAGTCATGAAATTAAAAGATGCATGCTCTTTGGAAGGAAAGCTGCGGCAAATCTAGATAGGGAATTAAAAAGTAGAGAACATCACTTTGTCCACAAAGGTCCATCTAGTGAAAGCTGTGGTGGTTCCAGTAGTCATATACGGATGTGAGAGTTGGACCATAAAGAAGGCTGAGTGCCAAAGGATTGATGCTTCTGAACTGTGTTGTTAGAGAAGATTCTTCAGAGTCCCTTGGACTGAAAGGCAATCAAACCAGTCAGTCCTAAAGGAAATCAACCCTAAATGTTCATTGGAAGGACAGATGCTGAAGTTGAAGCTCTAATACTTTGGTCACCTGATGGGAAGAGCTGACTCATTAGAAAAGATCCTGATTCTGAGAAACATTGAAGGGTAAAGAGGAGGGCAACAGATAGCATCACCAACTCAACAGACGTGAATCTGAGCAGACTCTGGTAGATGGTAAAGAACAGGGAAGCCTGGAGTGCTGTAGTCTATGGGGTCTCAAAGAGTCAGACACAACTTAGTGACTGAATAACAAACATGCATTTTTGCCCCCATTACCCCCTGGTGGCTCAGGGGTTAAAGCGTCTGCCCAGAATGCAGGAGGCCTGGGTTCAATCCCTGGGTTGGGAAGATCCCCTGGAAAAGGAAATGGCAACCCACTTCAGTACTCTTGCCTGTAGAATCCCAAGGAGGGAGGAGCCTGGTAGGCTACAGTCCATGGGGTCGCAAAGAGTCAGACATGACTGAGTGACTTCACTTTCACTTTCAATCCAATTTACGAGTTTTCATCTATACACAACGTAGGTTTTTATTTCCTTTCTTCATGGATTACAAGTAGCATATATATTATCTAAATTTATTTAAACATACCTGGAGCTTCACCAGAGACACCTGAACCATAGTTTTGTTTAAAGCATGAATCATTTTCTCTCAGTATGAAAATTTCTTACCAAAACAAGTTAGACATAGCATACAACTCACTATTTCACATTGTGTTGTGTGCAGTGGGATGTAAAAAAAAGGACATGCCTCTCTAAAACCTCAGAAATGGAATCCTTAAGGGAAAAAATTGAAAAAGCGTAATTGCAACATTATCTAGTGACAATATATTTCCATATTGCTATACTTTTCCACACATAACTGGAAATAAAATTGAAAAACTGTAAATAATCAAAGGGTACAATTAAAAGGGACAAATTTCCTAACTTTGATTCCAAATAAAATTAATGAATATTAAAAAAAAAGCGCCTCAGATGACCCTAGTATTTAAAGATAATGCTTAGTTATGTATTTTCATGTAGAAGGAAATGGCAACCCACTCCAGTATTCTTGCCTGGAGAATTATATGGGCAGAGGAGCTTGGAGTGCTACAGTCCATGGGGTGACAAAGTGTCAGACATAACTGAGGAACTAACACACACACTGGGTATTTTCAATGCAGCTCTTCATTGTGATCATATTTAGAGATGGCAATATGTATGTCTACTGACAGACATCCTACTACTTGAGCTAGAAGCAGATTCAACTTACAGACAAAATACACACCACCGTATTGTGAATGTTTTTGGCTGTACTCAGTCATGTCTGACTCTTCGTGACCCTGTGGACTGTAGCCCGCCAGGTTCCTCTGTCCACAGAATTTTCCTGGCAATAATACAGGAGTGGGTTGCCATTTCCTTCTCCTGAGCTTCTTTGAGAACCAGAGATCAAACTCACTTGAACCAGTATCGCTTGCTAGACAACTGTATATATGTCTTTACTAGAATTCAAGTATAAGAGCCAACATTGAGATATTATCTTACATTTAATTGTTATAGTCAACACATGGATCTTCACAAATCTGTGCTTTTCTGGATTGACCTTTATTAAAGGAATTTTTTAGAGCTTCCTTGGTGGTGCAGAGGTTAAAGCGTCTGCCTGCAATGTGAGAGACCTGGGTTCAATCCCTGGGTCGGGAAGATCCCCTGGAGAAGGAAATGGCACCCCACTCCAGTATTCTTGCCTGGAGAATCCCATGGATGGAGGAGGTTGGTGGGCTACAGTCCACAGGTCGCAAAGAGTCAGACACGACTGAGCGACTTCAGTTTCTTTCCCTTTCTTTTCAAGGGAATTTAGTAATTTGGAGATGTAGTCTAATTTCTCTCTAGTATTTACCATCTACTCTTGTGAGAAGGTTGACAATGGAAACAAAATGAAACATATATTTGAAAGGTCTGATGTTATCGTGAAAAGCATATATAGGATACTTACTGGGTTTAGAAGGATTGTCAGGAAAAGTTCACCTCCTCTGATACTTTTATCCAGTTCTTGGGGGCCTCCTGGATACTCTCTGTAGAAAATAGTGTGTGTGAACAACCCACAGGTCTGTCGAGGGAGGACCTGAAGAAAAAGGAAACCCAGCATATTGACATGACTTAATTAAAAGTTCCATTGCTGTGTCATGACTTCAGAGTCTGCATATTATCATTCCTATTGGAGTTTCCCAGTGGATAAAGCCAAAATCTTACTGTAATCAAGAGTTGACACTGGTGTAATAATGTAAATATTAAGAGAGCTGCCCAATCAAAGTCATAGGGCATATACGTTACAACATTTTCATTCATGCCTGTAAATTTCACCTACCAGGTGAGTTATATTACAGAACTGGTTAAAAAAAAAAAAGGCTTCTTAGGGTTAATTTAATTCAAATATAGAGACTCTCCAAGGTTACATTTTTCATGGTATTAGAATGCTTTTTCCCTTGATCTGGAAATACAGTTTACATGTACTTAAATCTCAGAGTCCTCAGGCTCTGAGATTCAAAACAATGAGTTTTCATCAGCCTCACCACTCTGTTTTGTTTTTACTACTCTGAATTAAAGTTTTAATCCCAGTAATAGTCAAAGTATCTAATGATTGCTTCTGGCATGTCTTGTGGTTAATTCTGTTGTAACTCAGAACGTTCAACAGAGAAAGTAAATAGATAGTTTTATTCCAAAAACTTTTTATTGAATAATAAACTACTTATAATCTAATGGGGTTGAGGACATGTATTCAATTGCATGGAATAACTATTTATTCCTTGCTTAATTTTCATAATAGCTTTTATTAAAACCAAAGTAAATGAAACTACATAGTGCTGACTTAAAGGAATGTTTCTATTTAATAATATATCAAATGGTCACACTACTACTCAATCAAGGAAAAACTGCTTTCACTCTGATCTGCATTTATATCAGGGTAGAACTTTTAATATCTGCTGGATTTCTATGGACATCAATACCTTTAGTTGAATTTTAAATAGATCCATTAAATCTGAGGCTTCTTTAGGTCCTCTAGTACCAATTTACAATTAAAAAATTAAAGTTTTATGATTAATGAATGTTAAGTATTATCTCTGTTAACATGTGTACTATTACTTTTTCTTTGGTGTTAGATACTTATTGAGTAGAAAGATAGATAGGCAGATTATTCTAGCAGTAACCTGAATAATTGGTTGAAAAGGTGTAAATATTTAAAGGAGGGAGAACAGTTGTAAACCTTTCCTATGATCTTGGCAACCAGTGATGAGAACATGACCTAAGGCACTGGATGTGGGGATGGATGTTTAAACGTGAGCTATTTTTATCACAAAGCAAAACAAGACAATTTTTTTTCATTCTCATAAATAATTCTAAATTCCCATCTGATATACTTTTGGTTTTATTTTCATTTACAGGAACATATGCATCATCCTTCCATCAAATTATTATTTTACAGTTAATATATTTGAAAATAAAATATATACCTTCATTTTTATAATATGCTAGGAAGAAAACAATGAAAAACTGCTATCCTAAGATATTCTTCAGTGTCTGAAACTGAAAATAAACTGAGTGGATAAATTTAGCTCTTGGATACTATTTGTTAGATTCTGTCTGTTGATAGTGTAGTGATTTGAGAGGTGTTTTCTTGATTTATGAACTTACATTTTGCCTAGAAAACTAAATAGAACCAGCCAAACAAATGGACCTAGAGAAATTCCCCAGAAGTATAAGGTCCCTAGAAAAATCCAGAAACTGCAGGGGATGACCTACATGAAACCTGCTTCCAACATTCTGAGCTTGTCTCGAATTTGCCAAAACTACCCCACAGCTTAAAAAGCAAGTCTATAGCCAAGCAGTGTATTAATGTGTGACCATCATGGCGTGCAAGGGATTTATGATACTCATGTGAAAGAATTTTTTGGAAGTTAGATTTTGTCTTCATTGCACATGTAGGTACTGAGAGCCTTTGATACACACAATAATACATACTCACCATGATGCTATTGTGAATGAAGCCCTTTCGGTATCGTGCAGGTTTCAAATGTGGATACTCTTCAGTGCTGGTGACCTGAATACCCCAGACCTTCTTCCAAGCTGCATACAGCTGAATATGAACTGGGTAGACCCCTGAGTGATGTGGTGCCACTGCATAGCCCATGTCGATAGGTATTCCATGTTCCTAAAAGAAAGCCAGAATAACATCATATGCCATGTGGTCAGTTGAATTTAATTAAAATCATTTCCACAAATACCTATTTAGGACATATTGAAAATTCTGAAAGAGATGGGAATACCAGACCACCTGGCCTGCCTCTTGAGAAATCTGTATGCAGGTCAGGAAGCAACAGTTAGAACTGGACATGGAACAACAGACTGGTTCCAAATAGGAAAAGGAGTACGTCAAGGCTGTATATTGTCACCCTGCTTATTTAACTTCTATGCAGAGTACACCATGAGAAACACGGGACTGGAAGAAACACAAGCTGGAATCAAGATTGCCGGGAGAAACATCAATAACCTCAGATATGCAGATGACACCACCCTTATGGCAGAAAGTGAAGAGGAGCTAAAAAGCCTCTTGATGAAAGTGAAAGACGAGAGTGAAAAAGTTGGCTTAAAGCTCAACATTCAGAAAACGAAGATCATGGCATCTGGTCCCATCACATCATGGGAAATAGATGGGGAAACAGTAGAAACAGTGTCAGACTTTATTTTTGGGGGCTCCAAAATCACTGCCGATGGTGATTGCAGCCATGAAATTAAAAGACGCTTACTCCTTGGAAGAAAAGTTATGACCAACCTAGATAGTATATTCAAGACCAGAGACATTACTTTGCTGAATAAGGTCCGCTTAGTCAAGGCTATGGTTTTTCCTGTGGTCATGTATGGATGTGAGAGTTGGACTGGGAAGAAGGCTGAGCGCCGAAGAATTAATGCATTTGAACTGTGGTGTTGGAGAAGACTCCTGAGGGTCCCTTGGACTGCAAGGAGATCCAACCAGTCCATTCTGAAGGAGATCAACCCTGGGATTTCTTTGGAAGGAATGATGCTAAAGCTGAAGCTCCAGTACTTTGGACACCTCATGCGAAGAGTTGACTCATTGGAAAAGAATCTGATGTTGGGAGAGATTGGGGGCAGGAGGAGAAGGGGACGACCCAGGATGAGATGGCTGGATGGCATCACTGACTTGATGGACGTGAGTCTGAGTGAACTCCGGGAGATAGTGATAGACAGGGAGGCCTGGCGTGCTGCGATTCATGGGGTCGCAAAGAGTTGGACACGACTGAGTGACTGAACTGAACTGATGCAAAGGATGAAATATATAAAAACTAATAGGATGGCATTTTGTCCTTCAGTAACTCATGATCTTATGATAATCATAGTAAATTCGTTGGGCATGTTGCTCAGTCATGTCTGACTATTTGCAAACCCATGAACTGTAGCCTGCCGAATTTCTCTCTCCATGGAATTTTCTAGGCAGGAATATTGGAGTAGGTTGCCATTTCCTACTCCAGTGGATCTTCCTGTCCCAAGGACTGAAACTGCATCTCCTGAGTTAGCAGACGGGTTCTCTGTCAGCTGGGAAGCTAAGATTAATTCTGAATTTTGAATACAGAAAGTTTGGGAGGAAGATAGCAAAAAGACATGGCCTCTACTCAGAAAAGAACAACAACAAAAACATGGCACATGTGTAAGTTGCCCAACTAAGAGATGGTATAGCACAATGTAGGGTGTATGTGTCTATGATGTTGAAGACAACCAAAAAGGTAAGTATGTTCAATAATGTGATGAGCTTTTACTGTTAACATCAGGGACTGGGAATTAATGTATTTGAATGGCACAGACAAGGAAGCTCTGTGATCATGGAGGGTCGTGACTGCTCTATGTCTTAGGAAGCAGGATAGAGTGACAACATGTGAAGATGAACCAGAAGTGAGGAAGATGTAAATCAAGCCTGTGCATTAGAAAGCTATTGCAATGGTACAGTTTAGAGGGAACGTGAGGACCTAACCTAGATTGTTGGTGGTCAGATTAAAAGCCTATGAAAAAACGCCATATGAGAGTCAGTGATGTTGTGGATACAGTGGGTAAAGGAAAAGTGAAGATTGGTTTTGGAACTTAGCAGCTCAATTTATTTTTATAAAACCTGCTGTTTACTATGAGATGCTTGTCTTGGGTAAACAGTGAACTCTAAAGGAAGAGAAGGATACATTTAAAACAATAATATGAGAAAACTGTAGATGGATGGTATTACATTGTAAACTACATGATATCGACCTGCAGTCTTCTAATCTCTGCTTCTTTGTATTTCTCCCTTTAAATGCTTATCTGCCTTATAAAGATGCCTTGAAGGGTTGAATCTCATCAATTGACGGTGTAAATGACAGTAATCAGTAATACATGAAGGCTGACTGAATCAAAAAACAGAACACCAAAAAAGTGTTGCCTTGACAATTGTCACATATATTTTCTATTATATGATAGACAGAACAGGGAAAGAATTCAGTGTGGCATAATAAGCAAGCAGTGAACGGATCACGTGTCTATAATGCCTAAGTCAACGCCACATTCAGTTCAGAAGATAGGCCCTAAAGATTTTGCAAGTCTCCTTCATTCTTCCTTTCACAGTCTGGCCCTCACTGTACAGCCAGATTCACCTCTCTTTCACTAGGAGTATGTATTTTCTAACATCTATTACAATAAATGGCTCCGTAGAAAAACTGAATTATGAAATCAATGCTGTAAAATGAGCTGGAGTCTTTGGCTAGGTACCAGGGAAAATTCATTTCTTTGTGCACGCAGAAGAAAAATACTTCTTCCAGGAGCTTATGTTTTCAATATAAAGTATGGTTGGCAAAGTCTAGTTATAAAACTACTAGGAAACTACCGGAAGGAAAAGGTAACTACTTTTATGCTGACACTCACTGGGGAACATGTACTGGGAAAAGCCTTAGATCTCTCTGGTTAGTTCCACGTTGCTCAGTGAATGGTCCCAAAGCCTTCTGAGGTTCAGTATCATGCAGCAGTCAAAACGTGAATGCACTGGGTATGACATACAGATAAACTTTCTCATGAGAGAAGTCTAAGATCAAGTGTGTTCAAATCTCTCTGCCTGGTAAATAGGAGTTGTGTGACTGGTGCTGAGAGAAGTAGTTCTGATGTACAAAAAGAGGGGATGACAACCTGTTATATTCTTATTATTCTTTCCAGTGATTCATACGGTTTTGTATTAGTCTTGTTCCATGATTAAAAGAATAACAAATTCAACAGGGCATGAATTCTAACATCTTTACCAACCACTTTGTTAGTCCTCGTTTTTATCACTTCTAGTAGCACAGCTGGTAAAGAATCCGCCTGGGACGCGGGAGACCCTGGTTCAATTCCTGTGTTGGGAAGATCTGATGGAGAAGGGATAGGCTACTCACTCCAGTATTCTTGGGCTTCCTTTGTGGCTCAGCTGGTAAAGAATCCACCTGCAATGCGGTAGACCTGGATATGATCCCTGGGTTGGGAAGATCCCTTGGAGAAGGGAAAGGCTACCCACACCAGTATTCTTCCATGGACTGGAAGGATTCCAGAAGAATTCCACGGACTGTATAGTCCATGTGGTCGCAAAGAGTCGGACACAACTGAGCAACTTTCACTTTCACTTCAATACTTTATTCCAAATTTTGGACTCAGAACACTAGATAAGTATGTGAATCTTCTAGAAGCAATGAGATAGAAAATAAAATCATGAAAGAATTGAAATATTAAACAAATGTATCTCTTCAGAAAAAAAAAACAACAATAACAGACATTTCACTTTTGACAGGTAGTAAAATGAATTGTAGAACTTTCATGAAAAAAATCAGAAGGTAAAAAGCAATTGATTTGATGAGTAGCAAGGAAGGGACAGTAAAAGGATTTTATTATATCTATTGATTTCTGGGGGCTTAATGTTCTACTGCTCATAAAGTCATCTTATCACACTGACAACTGGAGCTCAATCAAAATAGTAAATCACACTAGATAATTATGGGTTTATACTTTTTCCATCTAAATGATAACACAAAATGAAAAGTAATTCCCTAGTAACTCTTTTTTTCTGTTATCAAGAGGCTTGCTGTAGAAACCTTCATTCTTTACTGTCTAGAGCTTAAAACATACTTCACAGTGACTTGGTCAACTAAAAAGTGAACTAAATATATTTTCACAAGATCACAAAAAATTAAAAATTTGAAATATTTTTCTAATGTGAATATAGGAAACATTTGAGATTACAAAATTAGAAATACAAATGACAGAGTAAATTATTAATGGGAATTCTAACATGTATACTGTCATGTAAGAATTGAATCGCCAGTCCATGTCTGACGTAGGGTGCAGCTTGCTTGGGGCAGGTGCATGGGGATGACCCAGAGAGATGTTGTGGGGAGGGAGGTGGGAGGGGGGTTCATGTTTGGGAACGCATGTAAGAATTTAAGATTTTAAAATTTAAAAAAAAAAAATAAATAAAAAAAAAATAAAAAATAAAAAATAAAAAAAAATTAAAAAAAAAAAAACCAAAATAAATGAACATAGATTTAAACCTTTTCAATTTAAAAAAAAAAAAAAAAAACATGTCTTTTAAAGGCTCTAGTAGTTCTATGATATTATAAATGACATGACATCACAAATAACGATGGGGAGCTTAACTTGATCTAATTTTCCATTTATGTTAAATTCCCAGTTGACTTGAAAATGAGATAATGGGGTAATTTATAGACCATTAAAAAAGAGGGTTATCAGTTTTCAAAAACTAGAATAAAATAAAATATATTTAGCACCAAATACCTAACAGTAATTGACATCTTATTTAACTCTTCATTAGTCCTTCCTACTGATCATATCTGCTTGTAACTGCTTAGTATCTGATATTTATGAAGATTTTTTACATTCATGTCTAGCATTGCCCTCATAATTTCCCTGTAAGGTAGCCTGGATGTTATTATCACATATGGAAACCGCAGCTCAGGGAAGGCAAATAACCTGCTCGTGTTTACAACTGTCAGAGCTAGAACTGTACCCAAGTCCTCTGAACTCATTGCTTCTGCTTTTCTACTCAGTTACTACTACTGTGACCCTCTCTCCCCACTCCCAGGTAATGCCTAGAAGCACTTTACTGACAATAGGGAACTGAGTTTAATATAAATGTATTTCTGAGTCAGAACTCCTACCACTGTTTTTACTTGGAAGGGTTATAAAGCAAAATTATACACTTTCCAAACTCTGCAGCTATCATTTTTGATGCAAACAAGTTTCAGTCAACCAGAAGCACTTAGAAAAGATGTCAGAAGGCAGTAGGTGGACAGATGCTAAAGCCTGGCAGCTCCTGGCTCCTGTTGCTGGTATGGAAGATCCTTTCTGAAGCAGAATTTGGTGCCCACTTGCAGGGGAGCAGTGACAACTTACACTTCTGTCAGAGCTCCAGTAGCAACTTTAGAAACGATTGCTCCCCTAGGGAGCCAGTTCTCTCTGGCTCTGCAAGTCCCAGAGGAGGAGTACAGCCTAGAATCTGCTCCATCAGCCTTTCCAAAGTTTTGGAAGTACTTGAATCTTGAATTGCTGAATAAAAACTCTCTTTGTTTAAAAAAGCTCCAAATGGCTTCTGCGTCTGTCATGGAAATCTGACTGATACAGGTGGTCTTTCCCCTTTCTAATAAATAGAAAAGGTTTAAGGGGTTCAGGTGAGATGTCAGTGGCTTGAATTCTAGGAAAACCGAAGAGAGAGTTTGCTAAAGTACTGCATGGTTTATCTTCAAGAAAATTCATTAATACATGAGAAACATTTATTTGTCTAGCTGGTTACTATCATATATGATTATTAATTCCTGGGCTTCCCTGGTGGCTCAGTGGTAAAGAATCAGCCTGCCAAGGCAGGAGGTGCAAGTCTGGTCCCTGGGTCAGGAAGATCCCCTGGAGGAGGGCGTGGCAATCTACTCCAGTACTCTTGCTTAGGAAATCTCACAGACAGAGGAGCCTGGTGGGCTATAGCCCATAGAGTCTCAAAAGAATCAGATACGACTTAGCAACTGAACAACAAAAACATTAAATCTTATGTTGATCAGCCAGTGTACAAAGAAAATAACTAGGAGACTTGAGGCAGGAAATAGATGGGCCCCAGGCTGAACAGTTTCTCCCCTGTGGACAAAATCTCCATAATAGCAGAAACTCTGTAAAAGCAGGATGCTGAAAGAGGCTGGGCCCTGCCCAGGTAAGAGATAAAAGACCACATAATCCTCATTCTCGAAGTTAAGGAGACCTCCTGGATTACACATGTGCAGAAAGGCTCCTTGGAGGTACAAAAGGGAGGGAGTGTCACCTCATGATAAATGATATCAACCACCCATATGCCTCTTCATTAGAATCCATCTTGGTTAAGACATGAGTACACACATGGGAGGTTCCTGAGATATACCAAATATAGACTCAGAACCAGGAAAATCAAAATGATTAGCCAAAGAGAACCTGGAAGAAATGCCCCATAAAAGTGATTCAAATCACCACAAGGGCGCGACTCAGTCTCTGAGCCTGCCTCTGTGCCTGTACAAATAACTGTACTCTTTTCATTCTAATAAGCACTTTACTTGTTTCAATACCTTCAGTCTTTGCGGGAATTCTCTTCTGCAGTCAGGGCTGTGTCACTGACCACTGGACTTGTGGCTAGATGCCTTCACCACCTAAACCTGACCTTAATGTTTGGCCAGAACTGACACCCTGTTATACCGCTGCAGGATGCGGCCACCAGACTGACCGACATGCGATCAGTCTTTAAATAATAAATGTCACAGATCAACTCCATGGTGAAACCATATCATAACAAGAGAAGGTGAATAGATTGCATTGAAATAACATTGCTCTAATGTATTAATGTCGATGACTTGCAAGCACCTTTCTGCCAGCACGTAAAGGAATACCCCTTCATAGGATAACTGCATCCTAATATATGGGCCAAAATATCTACAGGCACAACACAAGAGCCAGAAAGAACAGTTTTGTTGCCATCATTGGTAGGTACTTTTTAGAAGACCTGGCACACCATAGAGGGGAGAAAAGGAGAAAAACGGGATTGGGGAGATTTGAATTCATGGACAGACCAGAGACATTCCCTAGATCGATCACAACAGCTGAAGAGAAACCTGAACAATAGAGGGAGGTCCTGATACAGACAGGAGAAGAGTCAGACAAAAGGCATTTTTCCCTGTTATTATGAAACCAGACCTAACATATTTTAGGATGGTTTAATATGCCCACTCCTAGTAGCATGCTTGTTTTATAAATATTTTTTAAAGAAAATAGCAAATAAAAATTTGTATTAAATAAATTCATCACAGATACTTAATAAATGAATATAAAAGAAAAATAAATGAAATGATGATTACATAAATGAATAGACTTGTAAAGCATAAATGAATATACTCATAGCAAAGAGACAATGCATTTAACAATGTCCTTTCAAACTTAAATTATTGATTTGTCCTCCTAATTACACAACTTCCATGGAGTGCCACTAGTGCCAAAGAAAACAGATCTCATTATCTATTTTTCCTTTTAATAAGGACTTGGAATCACATTGTCAACTTTGAGAATGATTCTAGGATCATTGATTTTTGCACTGTGTTTTGGGTACTGAAATTGTCTTCTGTTTTCATAAGTGATAAAAGCAATGACTGCGTGACCCTGGAAATTGGCTGGGTCAGTCCTGACACTTTGTGGAGTGAAGCCTAGTAAATGGTGACAAATCTCTGGAGAGCTCTGTATTACAAATGGATTTTTCTTTTGAAAAAGAAATAGCACAGCAATGGCATTGCTTCTATAGTGTGAAATTTCCAATTCTAAGTGAGCTATTTTGGGCAATTGAGACACATCTCCTTAATATTCTTGACCTGCTAAAGATCTTAGCTGCTTAAAGATGACTAACAGGAAAACTAAGTAAGTCTTCATTCACACTGTATAAAATGTAGTTGATTAGGCACTTTCACTGCTAACTTTTTGTTCTCAGAATTCCCACTTTATTGCTAATTATTCAACATATATTTATTATATATTATTATGTATTAGCACCATTTTAGTTACAGAGGATATAGCAATGAGCAAACAGAAATCTCTGCCAACAGGAAGCTTATATTTTAGTGGGGTAAGATCAAGATCATAAACAAGTTGGCAAACTGTATATTATATTAGGGCTTCCAAGGTGGTGCTAGGGTAAAGAAACTGCCTGCCAATGCAAGATACATAAGAGATGTGGGTTCAACCCCTGGGTTGGGAAAATCCCCTACAGGAAGGCATGGCAAGCCACTCCAGTATTCTCCACCCATGGACAGAGGAGCCTGGCAGGCTACAGTCCACAGGGTCGCAAAGAGTTGGACATTATTCAAGCAACTTACTACACACAAAGCATACATATTATATTAGAAGGAGCTAAGAGCTTCCCTGGTGGCTCAAAAGGTAAAGAACCCGCCTGCATGTGGGAGACCTGGGTTCAGTCTCTGGGTTGGGAAGATGCCCTGGAGGAGGCACGGCAACCCACTCCAGTATTCTTGCCTGGAGAATTCCATGTACAGAGGAGTCTGGCAGGCTACAGTCCATAGGACTGCTAAGAGTCAGACATAACTGAGCGGTACATGAATGGTACATCCATTCAATTGGATGTACCAGGTAGGAAGAGCTGTGGAGATAAAACACAGCAGAGAAAAGAAGAAGGATCAAAGGGTATGGGTGGCAACATTATAATAAATAGATTATTCATTGAGGGTTTCATGGAGACGGTAGTATTTTGAGTCCAGGTCAAAAGTTGTGAGAGATTAAGCCATACAGGTAACTTGGGGAAGATCATTCCAGGCAGAGGGGACAGTACATGCATAGAGTTGAAAGCCCATCAGGTATTTTTGAGGAAGAATAAGAACTCAATTATATTTGGAGCAGCATGAGCAAAGGGGGAGAGTTGCAAGAGATGATGTCAAGAGGCCTCATTGCTGCAAGTTCTTTACTGAACAACTCCAGGGGCCACCATTCACATTGAATACGCTTTTACAGAAGTTGCATGACACAGTATCACTGACAAGAAGGAATGGGTGTAGAGCACGTAAGTCCTTAATATGCCACAATGAGGATGGTGATGTTTATTTATCTTGAATGAGAGGAGGAGTTACTGGGAAGTTTTGAGAGATAGATAATCTAGACTATCATTAAAAACAAGATTCTTCAGGCTGCTATGTTGAGAGTTGACTGAAAGGAAGTAAGGAGGCAGGTAGGAACCAGTTAGTAGGTTTGTATAACAATCTAAGTGAGAGATAAGCATAGCATGGAATGGGGTGGGGACAATGTAACTGGTGAGAAGTAATTTTTATTCCGGACATATTGTGAAAGTGGAGCCATGGAAACTGTGATAGATTGAATGTGAAACATGAGAGAAGGTGCTTAACTAGAAGGATGGAATTCCCATCAAGTAAGACTGCACAGTTTAAACATCAAACAGGTTAGGGGGAGAGAGGCAGGACACACGTTTGGGATTAGACATTCATTTGGATGTACCAGGCAGGAAGTCAGTCAAATAAATACATCTGGTGTTTAGAGGAGTCCCGCTGGAGACCTAAGTTTGGTGAGGTATCAACGTATAGATTTTATTTAAAGTTATAAAACTCACTAAGATCGCCAACAGACTGAGCATGCCGACAGAAGAGGAGGCCTAGGGATAAATCTTTGGGACAGATTAACATCAAGAAAGCGGAGAAAACAGAACAAATCCAGGAAATACACTCAGAATGACTGCTGCAAGCAAGACGGGAGGGACATCAGGAGTTTACAACGAGAACTAGGAACTGCCCATTGGGTTTAAGACTCAGTGCCGTTTAGGGAGCCCGAAAAGAGAAGACCTGATGGAGTGGTGAGGAGCAAGCAAGCCAGAGTGGATTTAAGAGAGAATAAGGGAGGTGAAATGGCGACGGTGAGTATACCAAAGATTTCAAGAAGTTTTGCTAAAATGAAGGATCAAGAAATGGGGCTGGAGTTGGAGGGAGAAAATGACATAAGCACAGGACTTTCTGAAGATGAGAAAAATAACTGCATGTTTATAGAAAGGTAAATGCTTTAGAAGAGTGGGAGTTGCCTGAGTTATGTGTATATACATACATACGCACACACACATATATATAATACACATATACAATTATATTACTTATAAGTATATATAATGTGTGTATATATATAAAAATATATGTATATATATAATGTATATATACATATATGTAATGTACATATATACATACATTATATATACATATGTAGATAATGTATACACATATTGTATACATAATGTGTGTGTGTGTATGTATATATATATATAAAATGTGTATATATATGTATCATCTTCAAGACCCTGGGAAGAAGGTAGTGATAATCCAGTCGCAGAGAAGGTTAGGGAAGCTTACTGACCTCGAGCAGCTGGTGTGGGTCTGGACCTGGGCTGAGAGGCCAGAGCCTGTTCTCCTGGTCACAAAGGCTCCAAGTAGGGGCATGAGGTTTGGTTGTACCTGAAGCCTGGGGTCTCCAGGGCTGTGTGGGCAGCTGGGAGGCTGAGCCTGGTGGCTTTAGTGCTTGGTGTCCAGGGCAGGATCATTTTCTAGGAGGCTCATTGAGGCAGTTGGCCACGACCTGTGTCTAGGTGTCTTCCTGGTGGAAGCCAGCCTCCAGCAGGGCGTCCACCCGCGTCTCCTTGAATTCAGTGGTGATGTCTGAGTACCTGGACTTCACCAGCTTCCCTGGGAGTGAGATTGTAGTAGGGCGAGGATGCTCCTGTCTTCGGCAGGCAGAAGGCATGGTCCATAAAGAAACATAACTGGTGTGTGTGCCAGGTTACCTGAGATGGCAGGTACGTGTTGCATGGGATCCCATCACAGTGACTGGCAGGGTAGGTGCCACCTCTGCCCACTGGTCTTTCAAAGTAAGCACCTTTGTGGGGCAGCCACTGGGCCCAGTCCAGGAGCCAGGAAGATGCTGGAAGACACCGTGCCTGCCCTCAATGGGGCAGCGGCATGCATGCAGATAGGGATCTCCCAGCACTGGGTGACTGACTCACCCAGGATCTGCAGGTCTGACATACCACAGGCTACAGGCACTGCCCACCACATGGCGATGAGCTCCTGCTGGCTGAAATGTAGGGGGTCATAGCAGAGGCTCTTGAATGGAGGGCTGGATCGAGCACCCCACAAGCTCCAGATGCCAGGCCACAGTGTATGTTTAAGCCATGTTAACACAGTTTATGGTAATAAGTGATATATCTATATAATCAAAAAAACTGTAGTAAATAATTATCACCACCAGAGTCACTAGCTATGAAGACTACTACATATTACAATCTTTACATTTGTTTTCTGTCTATACAGGTTCACATGTTGCAAATGAAAATCAAACCTATATTTCCATTTTGCTATCCTCACATTGAAGTAGTAGCTGTAGTAATGGGCCAAGTAGAAGTTCTCTTTCAACTGATTGATATATATTTTCTTTCAGTGAAATAAGAAGCTCAGAAGTTGAGAGTGAGGATGGGGCAAGATGTGTATATTTTACAGAAAAAGAAGGTATGAAAGAGTGGTCCAGGGAGTAAGGCTGTGAACAAAGTCACTACTTAACTTCTGGGCAGCCCTGAGGATCCATGTGAGGTCTGCAGTCCTCGTAAAGTGAGAAGTGTCCAGTGTTAGTCCCAGCCACATTCACTTTCAGGGGTACGGGTATGGAGTAGGTAGAGATTTGGATTTAAACTGAGTTGAGACTTGGCAAGGGAGTTTGATGAACCAAGAAGTATAAAGGAGTTCAGGGAGGATTCAAGGGAATGGTTATCGTGATTGATTATTGAGCAAAGCTGTATAAAGAGGAAAGCCAAGACCTGCGAAGGGTTAGGAGCAGCAAAGACGTGTTATCAGGTTATCTCCAGAAATGCCAGGACTGCCTTTTAGTGCCTATTAGTTATTGCCTCTGTTGCATGGCAAGATCTAGTTCTAGAAGTAACTTAGTGACAAGAGAAATGATACTGGATATTAAATATTTAGAACATGGAATGGAGCTTTTAACCTGGAAGAAATAACACTACAGAATCTTTGTAAATGTGTTGAGTGATATGGGAACAACAATAGCATTATCCATCCCATTATGATATCATTTCCACAGTTACTATAAGCAGAAATGAGAAAAAGAAAGTACTTAGTCATCACCATGCACCAGCCCCAAGCATGCTGTATCCTGCAACGGACATAGACTGGCTGGTGCACGGTGATGACCCAGAGAGATGTTATGGGGAGGGAGGTGGGAGGGGGGTTCATGTTTGGGAACGCATGTACACCCGTGGTGGATTCATGTCAATGTATGGCAAAACCAATACAGTATTATAAAGTAAAATAAAGTAAAAATTAAAAAAAAAAGAAAATACTTAAAATAATTCTGTTTAATGCTAGTCACAGAATTTCCACATGTTGATTTATAATATTATTTCAAGTAAATAATATAACTAATTTATCTTGCCATATATATCTATTCTTAGCACCTCAAGTATCTATGCACAGCATATATTAAATAAAGAAAATCAGGGTGGTTCCTGCTCCATCTGGGCAATCCTGTTTCCACAAAAACTGGGAATCCCCAAGCTGCCACAAGTACTGGGAAAGCACCTCTAGTCATCCTTGGACTTTATTTCTTATTCGGACTGACTGTTTCTCATTTCACCGCTCCTCCTGAAACACTCTGCAGCAGGAAGGCCTACATTAGACATCAGACGCACTACTGCACATCTTAAGTTTGGTCCTTCTTGGCTATGCTCTTGCTCTGTGTGAGAATGAGAAGGAGGGGATATAAGTCCTGATTGAGATGCCAAATTCCCTAGAGTCCTTCTGGCCCCTGATGTGGAACAGCTGGCTAGTTTTGCTTGTTGGACTGGCAACTATTGAGAGATTAAGCCCTGAGCCTTTGGAGTGGGAGCACTGACTCCAAGACCCTAGACTACCAGAGAACTAACCCTAGGGAGTATCAGATAATGAGAATTCACACAAAAGAACCACTTGAATACAAGACCCAGCATCACCCAACCACCAGTAGCACCCTGTGTAGGACACCTCCTCCAAACAACAAACAAAACAAAAATACAAATCCAATCATTAGCAGACAGGATTACCACCTCACTCAGCCTTGCCCATCAGAGGAAAAGCAAACAAACAAAAACTCAGCACAAATCTCACCCTATAAGAAGCTTACACAAACCACTGGACCAACCTCAGGAGGGCAAAAACCAAAAGGAAGAAAGAATTCAACCTTGAAGTCTGGGAAAAAGAGAACTCAAACACAATAAGTTAAAAAAAAAAAAAACAAACAATGAAAAGGCATAGAGATACTACATAAATGAAGGAATAAACTAGAAACACCGAAATCCAAATAAATGCAGAGTAAACAGGCAAACTACCTGAAAAAGAATTCAGAATAATGATAGTAAAGATGATAAAAACCTTGAAAACAAAATGGAGAAAATGCAAAAATCAATTAACAAAGACCTAGAAGAATTAAAGAATAAACATACAGAGATAAACAACACAATTACTGAAATTAAAAATACTATAGAAGGAATCAGTAGCAGGATATCTAAGCAGAAGAACAAATCAGTGAGCTGGATGATGAAATGGTGAAAATAACTTCTGAAGAACACAATAAAGTAAAAAGAATGGAAAGAACTGAGGATAGTCTCAGAGACCTTTGGGACAATGTCAAAGACACCAATATTTGAATTATAGGTGTCCCAGAAGAAGAAGAGATAAAGAAAGGGTATGAGAAAATTTTTGAAGAGATTATAGATGAACATTTCCCAATAACAGAAAAGGAAATAATCAATCAACTCCAAGAGGCACAAAGAGTCCCATATGGGATAAACCCAAAGACAAACACACCAAGACACATACTAATCAAACTAACCAAGACTAAGCACAAAGAAAGAATATTAAAAGCAGAAAGGGAGAAGCATCAAATAACATAGAAGGGAAACCCAATAAGCTTAACAGCTGATCTTTCAGCAGAAACTCTGCAGGCCAGAAGGGAATGGCAGGATACATTTAAAGTACTGAAAGGGAAACATCTACAACCAAGATTACTGTACCCATCAAGGATCTCATTCAAAATTGATGGAGAAATAAAAAGCCTTTCAGAAAATCAAAAGTTAAGAGAATTCAGCACCACGAAACCAGCTTTACAGAAAACGGTAAAGGGAACTATATAGTCAAGAAATACAAGAGAAGAAAAAAGATCTACAAAATCAACCCCAAACAATTAAGAAAATAACAATAGGAACATTAGTTCAGTTCAGTCGCTCAGTCGTGTCCAACTCTTTGTGACCCCATGAATCGCAGCACACCAGGGCTCCCTGTCCATCACCATCTCCCGATGTTCACTCAGACTCATGTCCATCGAGTCCACGATGCCATCCAGCCATCTCATCCTCGGTTGTTCCCTTCTCCTCCTGCCCTCAATCCCTCCCAGCATCAGAGTCTATCCCAATGACTCAACTCTTCGCATGAGGTGGCCAAAGTACTGGAGCTTCAGCTTTAGCATCATTCCTTCCAAAGAAACCCCAGGGTTGATCTCCTTTAGAATGGACTGGTTGGACCTCCTTGCAGTCCAAGGGACTCTCAAGAGTCTTCTCCAACACCACAGTTCAAACACATCAATTCTTCAGTGCTCAGCTTTCTTCACAGTCCAACTCTCACATCCATACATGACCACAGGAAAAACCATAGCCTTGACTAGATGGACCTTAGTCGGCAAAGTAATGTCTCTGCTTTTGAATATACTATCTAGGTTGGTCATAATTTTTCTTCCAAGGAGTAAGCATCTTTTAATTACATGGCTGCAATCACCATCTGCAGTGATTTTGGAGCCCCCAAAAATAAAGTCTGACACTGTTTCCACTGTTTCCCCACCTATTTGCCATGAAGTGATGGGACCAGATGCCATGACCTTCGTTTTCTGAATGTTGAGCTTTAAGCCAACTTTTTCACTGTCCTCTTTCACTTTCATCAAGAGGCTTTTTAGCTCCTCTTCACTTTCTGCCATAAGGGTGGTGTCATCTGCATATCTGAGGTTGTTGATATTTCTCCCAGCAATCTTGATTCCAGCTTGTGTTTCTTCCAGTCCAGCGTTTCTCATTATGTAATCTGCATATAAGTTAAATAAGCAGGGCGACAATATACAGCCCTGACATACTCCTTTTCCTATTTGGAACCAGTCTGTAGTTTCATGTCCAGTTCTAACTGTTGCTTCCTGACCTGCAGACAGATTTCTCAAGAGGCTGGCCAGGTGGTCTGGTATTCCCATCTCTTTCAGAATTTTCCACAGCTTCTTGTGATCCACACAGTCAAAGGCTTTGGCATAGTCAATAAAGCAGAAATAGATGTTTTTCTGGAACTCTCTTGCTTTATTGATGATCCAGCGGATGTTGGCAATTTGATCTCTGGTTCCTCTGCCTTTTCTAAAACCAGCTTGAACATCAAGGAGTTCACGGTTCAGCTATTGCTGAAGCCTGGCTTGGAGAATTTTGAGCATTACTTTATTAGCATGTGAGATGAATGCAATTGTGCGGTAGTTTGAGCATTCTTTTGCATTGCCTTTCTTTGGAATTGGAATGAAAACTGACCTTTTCCAGTCCTGCGGCCATTGCTGAGTTTTCCAAACTTCCTGGCTTATTGAGTGCAGCACTTTCACAGCATCATCTTTCAGGATTTGAAACAGCTCCACTGGAATTTCATCACCTCCACTAGCTTTGTTCATAGTGATGCTTTCTAAGGCCCACTTGACTTCACATTCCAATATGTGTTCTAGATTAGTGATCACATCATCATGATTATCTGGGTCATGAAGATCTTTTTGGTACAGTTCTTCCATGTATTCTTGCCACCTCTTCTTAATATCTTCTGCTTCTGTTATACCTGGAGTAACAGGCAAATTTGGCCTTGGAATGCAGAATGAAGCAGGGCAAAGACTAATAGAGTTTTGCCAAGAAAATGCACTGGTCATAGCAAACACCCTCTTCCAGCAACACAAGAGAAGACTCTACACATGGACATCACCAGATGGTCAACACCGAAATCAGATTGATTATATTCTTTGCAGCCAAAGATGGAGAAGCTCCATACAGTCAACAAAAACAAGACCGGGAGCTGACTATGGCTCAGATCATGAACTCCTTATTGCCAAATTCAGACTTAAATTGAAGAAAGTAGGGAAAACCACTAGATCATTGAGGTATGACCTAAATCAAATCCCTTATGATTATACAGTGGAAGTGAGAAATAGATTTAAAGGCCTAGATCTGATAGCTAGAGTGCCTGATGAACTATGGAATGAGGTTGGTGACATTGTACAGGAGACAGGGATCAAGACCATCCCCATGGAAAAGAAATGCAAAAAAGAAAAATGGCTATCTGGGGAGGCCTTACAAATAGCTGTGAAAAGAAGAGAGGTGAAAAGCAAAGGAGGAAAGGAAAGATATAAGCATCTGAATGCAGAGTTCCAAAGAATAGCAAGAAGAGATAAGAAAGCCTTCTTCAGCCATCAAGGCAATAGGAACATATATATCAATAATTATTTTAACTGTAAATGGATTAAAGCTCCAACCAAAAGAACAGATTGGCTGATTAGTTGTAAAAACAAGACCCATATATATGCTGTCTACAAGAAAACCACTTCAGACCTCAAGACACATATAGACTGAAAGTGAGAGGATGAGGTGAGAGGGGGGTTGAGGATTGGGAACTCATGTACATCTGTGGTGGATTCATGTCAATGTATGGCAAAACCAATACAGTATTGTAAAGCAAAATAAAGTAAAAATAAAAATTTAAAATAGAAAATAAAATAAAATATCTCATTACTTAAAAAAAAAACAGATACAGATTTTGACTTAAAAAATAAAGGAAAAATATATTCCATGCAAATGCAAAGGAAAAGAAAGCTCAAGTAACAATCTTAAGATCAAACAAAATAGATCTTAAAATAAAGAAGATTACAAGAGATAACGAAGGACACTACTTAATGATCAAGGGATCAATCCAAGAGGAAGACATAACAATTGTACTGTGCAAAATCACTGCAGATGGTGACTGCAGCCATGAGATTAAAAGATGCTTGCTCCTTGAAAGAAAAATTATGACCAACATAGACAGCATGTTAAACAGCAGAGACATTACTTTGCCAACAAAGATTTGTCTAGTCAAAGCTATGGTTTTTCCAGTAGTCATGTTTGGATGTGAGAGTTGGACTGTAAAGAAAGCTGAGTACTGAAGAACAGATGCTTTTGAACTGTGGTGTTAGAGAAGACTCTTGAGAGTCCCTTAGACTGAAAGGAGATCCAAGCAGTCAAACCTAAAGGTAATCAGTCCTGAATATTCATTGAAAGGACTGATGCTGAAGCTGAAACTCCAATACTTGGGCCACCTGATATGAAAAAATGACTCATTTGAAAAGACTCTGATGCTGGGAAAGATTGAAGGCAGGAGGAGAAGGGGATGACAGAGGATGAGATGGTTGGATGGCATCACTCAATGGACATGATTTTGAGTAGACTCTGGGAGTTGATGATGGACACGGAGGCCTAAGTGCTGTAGTCAGTGGGGTTGCAGAGGGTTAGACACGACTGAGTGACTGAACTGAACTGATGCACCCAATATAGGAGCACCTCAATACATAAGACAAACACTGACAGACATAAAAGGAGAAATTGACAGTAACACAGTAATAGTAGGAGACTTTCACAACACCCTCACACCAATGGACAGATCATCAAAACAGAAAATCAATAAGGAAACAAAAGTTTTAAATGATACATTAGACGAGATGGATCTCATTGATATCTCAAGGACATTCCATTCAAATTCAGAAGAATACATCTTCTTCTCAGGTGCACATGGAACATTTTCCAGGATAGACCACATCTTGGGTCACACATGAAATCTCAGTAAATTTAAGAAAATTGAAATCATATCAAGTATCTACTCTGACTATAATGCTATGAGATTAGACACCAATTACATGAAAAAAAAAACTGTAAGAAAAACAAACACATGGAGATTAAACAACACGTTTCTAAATAACCAACAGGTTACTGAAGAAATCAAAAGGGAAATTTAAAAAATTCTAGAAACAAATGACTATGAAAACATGACAACTCAAAACCTATGGGATGCAGCAAAAGCAGTTCTAAGAGGGAAGTTTATACAATCTTACCTCAAGAAACAAGAGAAAACATCAAATAGAAACCTAACTTTATACCTTACACAACTGGAAAGAGAACAAAACGCTCCCAAAATTAGTAGAATGAAAGAAATCATAAAGATCTGAGCAGAAATAAATGAAAAAGAAATGAAACAAACAACAGTAAAGATTAATAAAACTAAAAGTTGGTTCTTTGAAAATATAAACAAAATTGATAAACCTTTAGCCAGACTTACAAAGCAAAAAAGAGAGATGAATCAAATCAGTAAAATTAGAAATGAAAAAGGAGAGATAACAACCTATAAGGCAGATACAAAGGATTTTAAGAGACAGGTATGAACAATGGGCTTCCCTAGTGGCTCAACTGGTAAAGAATTCACCTGCAATGTGGGAGACCTCGATTTGGGAAGATTTGGGAAGACCTTCCCTGGGTTGGGAAGATTCCCTGGAGAAGGGAAAGGCTACTTACTCCAGTATTCTGGCCTGCAGAACGCCATGGACTATTCCATGGGGTCACAAAGAGTCATACACGACTGAGCAATTTTAACTTTCACTTTCATTATGAACAACTATGTGGCAATTAAATGGATAACCTGGAAGAAATGGAAAGATTCTTAGAAAAGTTCAATCTTCCAAGACTGAACCAGGAAGAAACAGAAATTGTGAACAACCCGATTTCAAGCACTGAAATTGAAGCTGTAATTAAAAAAAAAAAAAGTCTCCCACCAAACGAAAACACAGGACCAGATAGCTTCTCAGGAGAATTCTATCAAACATGTAGAGGAGAGCTAATGCCTATCCTTCTAAAACTCTTTCAAAAATTGCAGAGGAAGGAACACTTCCAAACTCATTCTTATGAGGCCATCATCACCCTGATCCAAAAATCAGGTAAAGACAACACAAAAAATGAAAACTACAGGCCAATATCACTGATGAACATAGATACAAATATCCTCAACAAAATCTAATTTAAAAAATTATTTTACTTTATTTTACTTTACAATACTGTATTGGTTTTGCCATACATCAACAAAATTTTAGGAAACAGAATTCAGCAACATATCCAAAAGCTCATACACCATGACTAAGTTGGGCTTATTCTAGGGTTGCAAAGATTCTTCAATATATGCAAATCAATCAGTGTGATATACCATATTAACAAATTGAAAGGTAAAAATCATATGATCATCTCAACAGATGCAGAAAAAGCCTTTGAAAAATTCAGCATCCATTTATGGTTAAAACTCTTCAAAAAATGGGCATAGGAGGAACCTACCTCAACACAGTAAAGGCCAAATATGATAAGCCTACAGCAAACATTATTCTCAATGGTGAAAAACTGAAAGCATTTCCCCTATGATCAGGAACAAGACAAGGGTGTCCACTTTTACCACTATTATTCAACATAGTTCTGGAAGTCCTAGCTACAGTAATCAGAGAAGAAAAAGAAATAAAAGGAATCTGGATTGGAAAAGAAATAAAGCTCTCACTGTTTGCAGATGACATGATACTGTACATAGATATCCTTAAATACTGTATCAGGAAATTACTAGAGCTAATCAGTGAATTTAGCAAAGTTGCAGGATACAAAATCAATACACATAACTCACTTGCATTTCTTTATACCAACAGTGAAAAATCAGAAAGAGAAATTAAGGAATCAATCCCATTCATCATTGCAACAAAAAGTATTAAATATCTAGGAATAAACTTACCTAAGGTGACAAAATATGTGTACACAGAAAATTATCAGACACTAATGAAAGAAATCAAAGATGACATAAACAGATGGAAAGATATTCCGTGCTCCTGGTAGGAAGAATCAATACTGTGAAAATGACTATACTGCCAAACACAATCTACAGATTAAATGCAATCCCTATCAAATTACTAATAGCACTTTTCATAGAACTAGAGCAAAAAATTTCACATTTCATATGGAAACACAAAAGACCCCAAATAGCCAAAGCAGTCTTGAGAAAGAAGAATGGAGCTACAAGAATCAACCTTCGTGACTTTAGATTATACTACAAAGCCACAGTCATCAAGGCAGTATGGT
This sequence comes from Capra hircus, assembly GCF_001704415.2. Lineage (NCBI taxonomy): Eukaryota > Metazoa > Chordata > Mammalia > Artiodactyla > Bovidae > Capra > Capra hircus. The sequence goes on along the minus strand of NC_030813.1, from coordinate 11,003,702 downwards.
ACTGGCACAAAAACAGAAATATAGACCAAAGGAACAAGATAGAAAGCCCAGAAATAAACCCATGCAACTATAGGTACCTACTTTTGACATAGGAGGAAAGAATATACAATGGGGCAAAGACAGCTTCTTCAATAAATGGTGCTGGGGAAACTGGACAACTCCATGTAAAAGAATGAAATTAGAACACTTCTTAACACCATGCACAAAGATAAACTCAAAACGGATTAAAGATCTAAATACAAGACCAGAAACTATAAAACATACAGAGGAAAACCAAGGCAGAACACTCGATGACATAAATCAAAATAAGATCCTCTATGAACCATGTCCTAGAGTAACAGAAACAGAAACAAAAGTAAACAAGATTAAACTTAAAAACTTTTGCACAACAAAAGAAACTATAAGCAAGGTGAAAAGAAAACCCTCAGAATGGGAGAAAATAATAACAAGTGAAACAACTGACAAAAGATTAATTTTCAAAATATACAAGAAGCTCATACAACTCTATGCCAGAAAAACAAACAACCCAATCCGAAATGGGAAAAAGACCTAAAGAGATATTTCTCCAAAGAAGACATACATATGACTACAAACACATGAAAAGATGCTCAACATTGCTCTTTATTCAGTTCAGTTCAGTCGCTCAGTCGTGTCTGACTCTTTGTGACCCCATGAATCGCAGCACGCCAGGCCTCCCTGTCCATCACCAACTTCCGGAGTTCACTCAGACTCACGTCCATCGAATCAGTGATGCCATCCAGCCGTCTCATCCTCGGTCGTCCCCTTCTCCTCCTGCCCCCAATTCCTCCCAGCATCAGAATCTTTTCCAATGAGTAAACTCTTTGCATAAGGTGGCCAAAGTACTGGAGTTTCAGCTTTAGCATCATTCCTTCCAAAGAAATCCCAGGGTTGATTTCCTTCAGAATGGACTGGTTGGATCTCCTTGAAGTGCAACAGACTCTCAAGAGTCTTCTCCAACACCACAGTTCAAAAGCATTAATTCTTCAGTGCTCAGCTTTCTTCACAGTCCAACTCTAACATCCATACATGACCACAGGAAAAACCATAGCCTTGACTAGGCGGACCTTTGTTGGCAAAGTAACGTCTCTGCTTTTAAATATTCTATCTAGGTTGGTCATAACTATTCTTCGAAGGAGTAAGCGTCTTTTAATTTCATGGCTGCAGTCACCATCTGCAGTGATTGTGGAGCCCCCAAAAATAAAGTCTGACACTGTTTCCACTGTTTCCCCATCTATTTCCCATGAAGTGATGGGACCAGATGCCATGATCTTCGTTTTCTGAATGTTGAGCTTTAAGCCAACTTTTTCACTATCCTCTTTCACTTTCATCAAGAGGCTCTTTAGTTCCTCTTCACTTTCTGCCATAAAGGTGGTGTCCTCTGCATATCTGAGGTTATTGATATTTCTCCCGGCAATCTTGATTCCAGCTTGTGTTTCTTCCAGTCCAGCGTTTCTCATGATGTACTCTGCATATAAGTTAAATAAGCAGGGAGATAATATACAGCCCTGACATACTCCTTTTCCTATTTGGAACCAGTCTGTTGTTCCATGTCCAGTTCTAGCTGTTGCTTCCTGACCTGCATACAGATTTCTCAAGAGGCAGGTTAGGTGGTCTGGTACTCCCATTTCTTTCAGAATTTTCCGTAGCTTATTGTGATCCACACAGTCAAAGGTTTGGCATAGTCAATAAAGCAGAAATAGATGTTTTTCTGGAACTCTCTTGCTTTTTTGATGATCCAGCGGATGTTGGCAATTTGATCTCTGGTTCCTCTGCCTTTTCTAAAACCAGCTTGAACATCTCTCAGTTCAAAGTTCATGTATTGCTGAAGCCTGGTCCAGAGAATTTTGACCATTACTTTATTAGCGTGAGATGAGTGCAATTATGTGGTAGTTTGAGCATTGTTTTGCATTGCCTTTCTTTGGGATTGGAATGAAAACTGACCTTTTCCAGTCCTGTGGCCACTGCTGGGTTTTCCAAATTTGCTGGCATATTGAATGCAGCACTTTCACAGCATCATCTTCCAGGATTTGAAATAGCTCAACTGGAACTCCATCACATCCACTAGCTTTGTTCAAAGTGATGCTTTCTAAGGCCCACTTGACTTCACATTCCAGGATGTCTGGCTCTAGGTGAGTGATCACACCATTGTGACTATCTGGGTCATGAAGATCTTTTTTGTACAGTTCTGTGTATTCTTGCCGCCTCTTCTTAATATCTTCTGCTTCTGTTAGGTCCAGACCATTTCTGTCCTTTATCGAGCCCATCTTTGCATGGAATGTTCCCTTGGTATCTCTAATTTTCTTGAAGAGATCTCTCGTCTTTCCAATTTTGTTGTTTTCCTCCACTGCTTTGCATTGATCACTGAGGAAGGCTTTCTTATCTCTTCTTGCTATTCTTTGGAACTCTGCGTTCAGATGCTTATATCTTTCCTTTTCTCCTTTCCCTTCGCTCCTTTCACAGCTATTTGTAAGGCCTCCCCAGATAACCATTTTGCTTTTTTGCATTTCTTTTCCATGGGGATGGTCTTGATCTCTGTCTTCTGTCCAATGTCACGAACCTCATTCCATAGTTCATCAGGCACTCTAGCTATCAGATCTAGTCCCTTAAATCTATTTCTCACTTCCACTGTATCATCATAAGGGATTTGATTTAGGTCATACCTGAGTGGTCTAGTGGTTTTCCGTACTTTCTTCAATTTGAGTCTGAATTTGGCAATAAGGAGTTCATGATCTGAGCCACAGTCAGCTCCTGGTCTTGTTTTTGTTAATTGTATAGAGCTTCTCCATCTTTGGCTGCAAAGAATATAATCAATGCAAATAAAAACTACAATGAAAGATCCATTTCACACCCGGTTTGGATGGCCTTCATCAAAAATTCTACAAACAATAAACGCTGGAGTGGGTGTGGAGAAAAGGGAACACTCTTGCACTGTTGGTAGGAGTGTAAATTGATACAGCTACTATGGAAGACGGTATGGAAATTCCTTAAAAAACTAGGAATAAATAAACCATATGACCCAGCAATCCCACTGCTAGGCATATACCCTAACAAAACCGAAATTTAAAAAGACACATGTATCCCATTATTCATTGCAGCACTATTTACAATAGCTAGAACATGGAAGTAACCTAGATGTCCATCAACAGATGAACATATAGAGAAGTTGTGGTACATATACACAATGGAATATTACTCAGCCATAATAAGGAACACATTTGAGTCAGTTCTGATGAGGCGGATGAACCTAGAACGTGTTATACAGAATGAAGTGAATCAGAAATAGAAAGATAAATATTGTATTCGAACACATATATGTGGAATCTAGAAAAATAGTACTGAAGAACTTACTTACAGGGCAGCAATGGAGAAAGAGACTTAGAGAAAAGACTTCTGGACATGGGGAGAAGGGAGGAGAGGGTGAGATGTATGGAGAGAGTAACATGGAAACTTATATTACCATGTGTAAAATAGATAGCCAAGGGAATTTGCTGTATGGCTCAGGAAACTCAAACAGGAGCTCTGTATCAACCTAGAGGGGTGGGATGAGGAAAGAGATGGGAGGGAGGTTCAAAATGGAGGGGATATATGTATACTTATGGCTAATTCATGTTGAGGTTTGACAGAAAACAGCAGAAATCTGTAAAGCAATTATGCTTCTATAAAAAATAAAAAAAAAAAAGAAAGAAAATCTACCTGCTTATCTATCTTCCTAAAATAAAGCACTGGTTTAAGTGAAAGAGAGATGGGAGGGAGGTTCAAAATGGAGGGGATATATATATACCTATGGCTAATTCATGTTGAGGTTTGACAGAAAACAGCAGAAATCTGTAAAGCAATTATGCTTCTATAAAAAAATAAATTAAAAAAAGGAAAGAAAACCTACCTGCTTATCTATCTTCCTAAAATAAAGCACTGGTTTAAGTGAAAGGCTTATGGTGTGTGTGTGTGTGTGTGTGTGTGTGTTAGACAAGTTGAGAAGAGCAACTTGTTCTTTGTGAAGCTGGCTGGAATGTCCCTTATTTTAAAATTTTGTACATATTTCCTAATTTTTGGATGTTTCCACAATTATATGGCTGAAGATTTGGAATCATTAATTTAAGCATATCACTTTGCAGAAATATATTTGCATAAACTATTACTTTCTCTGAGCAATGGGATTTACTTCTAATATTATTTTTGAGTCATGCTGAAATTTCCCTTAGGAGTCATTTTTTGCCTTAATGTCAGCTTAATGCATTTATGGAAAAATGCTTTAAACATTTGGTATGAGAATGAGACATTCCTCTGGTTGTAAATTTCCTCCCCCATCTCCAAAATACAGAGTATTATTACATTTTGTCCTTCTGTGACATTATGTACCTTCTCTAAGAGTTAAACTAATTTCCATCTGTGATTGTTTCCAATTTTGTGGAAACTTTATGAGCCTGTTAAATAAATTTCATCAAACAAAAAGTAAGTTTATGTTAACAAATGGTGCCTATATAATAAAAAGCAAATCATGATCACTTAAGTAACTGCCTATAAAATGATTAAATTACCAGTTTTCTGTAGACATGTTGTCATACCAAATATTATATTTCCCTTTTCTTATCCTCATGTTAAAGTAGCATCCTATTTGGAAATCAAAGTATCAATGCAGTTTTCATCTCAAAACAACTTCAGTCAAGCACTCCAATTCTCATGTATTAATAACCAGCTTTAACTCTTTCCACTGTCAACGTGTTTGAAAACAATTTCTCATATTCTCATATTAGTCAGGATACTGAGAAATGATTGCAGGGATCTGAAGTGTTGACTCTCAAGAGGTAATCACAGAATGATGAAAACATTCAACCACTATAGATAAAACATAATAATAATTAAAAAAAACCTATTGAGCTGAATGAATTTTTCAAATTGAAAAAACAAAAGAGGAAAACACACATTAATTAATGCTTTTGATGGATTATTCAGTCTGAATAGGGTATGCTCAGTAGAGCGGAGTTAAATTTTTGAAAAAAATCTAAAAAATTTCAGATTTTGATTAGCCCATAATCACTTAATTGCAAACAACTTTGGTTATTGAGGCAAAAATGAAAATTTATCAGTGAAATATAATTATGGTATTATTGAATATTCTAAGAATTCACTCACAGAACTGCTATCTAATAATTGATTGATAATTAGCATAAAATTTTCACCATCAAAACTTCTTAAAAAGTGTTTGGCCATGTTTGTGTGCATGCATGCTAAGTTGCTTAGTCATGTCTGACTCTTTGCCATCCTATGGACTGTAGCCCGTCAGGCTCCTCTGTCCACCGGATTCTCCAGGCAAGAATACTGGAGTTGGTTGCCATGCCCTCTTCCAGGGGATCTTTCTGACTCAGGGATCAAACCTGAGTCTCTGCAGCTCCTGCATTGCAGGTGGATTCCTTTACCACTCAGCCACTGGGGAAGCCAAGGCTTATTTAGGGCATTTTATATGAATACTCCTTTGAAGGGTCGACAAGTTTTAGAAATGGAGGCAATGTGGATGTAGGCAAATCTAAAAATGACTTATGAGAAAAAATGCAATGGAAAAGCATTGGATAGGAAAAGGTCAAACTTTGTATCAGAAAAACAAAAATGAAAATAAAAAGCAATGGATTAAAAAAAAGAAGAAGAAGCGGCTTATTTTTCTTGAGTAATTGGAAATCTGGAGATAAGTGGTTGGTTCAGAAGTTCAAGAATGCCAGAAGTGAGGTCTCTGATTCTCTTGGCCTTTCCTTCATAGCTTTAAGATGGATGTGTCATTTCCAGCCAATAAGACAATATACTGGGCAAGAGAAAGGAATAAAGGCAGAGAGCAAAAGGGCAGACATCAACCATATCTCACCTGCTTCCCTGGAAGTTTCATACAACAGCACAGTCTTGCATCTAATTGGCCAAAACGATAGTAAATGCTCTCTACCTTAAATAAAAAGCTGAAAAATCATCCCTCTAGCTAGACGTTTTGGCTCCACTATCACGCTTTGGCTTTATTCACTAGGAACAGTGTAAAACTGGGTACTGAGTATGCATTTAGAAGTGATGATCAAGTACTAAAGACATCTGTACCCCGAAATGAGAATGAAGAAATAAGAATTCTCACTGCCTTGTTGCTAAGCAGCCCACTTCCTAATCTTATGTATAAAAGGCACGTAAGAGTCCTGATCTAGGAGGTTATAGGAGAGCAGTAAATTACGATACATTAATTAGGGGAGGTGATATGAGAATCTGCAGAGTTGGAATGTCAAACGATAGCATTCTAAGCAAAAGTGATCAGTACAGCTGGAGTCAGGGTTCCTGAGACCCTAAAATCCAGGGGGAAAAGCTCCTGCATGTTCTGGCCTCACAAGAACCACACAATCTCATTTTCTCTTAATTCCCAACTCAAACCTCTTCTGACACCAAATCAATTTCTTCTTCCTTTCTTCAACTCTTTATGCTCCTTTTGGAGATTCACAAGGGCAAGAGTTAAATGTATTCTGTGTTCCACAAATTTCATTATTTCTAAGGGTACAGCAGGTTTAGATGTGCATTAATTAGGGATTCATGAAATACTGTCCATCATTATGATTCAAATTTGATACACTTTCCAGCTTCCCTGGTGGCTCAGAAAGTAGTCTGCCTGCAATGCAGGAGACCTGGGTTCAATCCCTGAATCAGGATGATCCCCCAGAGAAGGAAATGACAACCTAATCCAGTATTCTTGCCTGGAAAATCTTATGGATGGAGAAGCCTGGTGGGCTACAGTCCATGGGGTTGCAAAGAATTGGACACTACTCAGCGACTAAACAACAACAACAATGATGGTGATGATGACAAACACTTTTTGAAACACTTATGTGCCAAGCACTTAGCTTAGCATTATACACATATGAATAGGTACACACATCATCTAATCCTCATAGAAACCTATGAGGTAGAAACTATTATCATCCCCATTTTATATGTTGAAAATTAATGCACAGGAATTTTCAGTCATTTGCTAAGGACACACATCTAGTAATTGGCAGACATGCAATTTGAACCAAGATATATCTGAAGCTAAACACATGGGTAAACTCATGTCATAAAAGATGTTTATGTATAAAAATAACTAAATTTTTGGTTTCTTCAGAGGAATGTGAATTTTTCTTTTGTATTTTGTGGACAGTTTATTGCTCTGTATTATATAAATAAAACTTAATATTTAGAGGAAATATGTATTTACCTTAAAGCAAGTAAATTAAATATTAACAACTACTTTAAGCAGTTATCAGCTTACCTCCTAGGGGAAATCTTTGTTGCAATTAATATATGTACCAGCAGCTGAAAAGAATTGGAATTCCTCTAGTTATTCTTACAATATTTAAATACATAAAAACCATAAAGCAGAAAGAATGACATTTAAGATTTTCTAGTTACTAAAAATAATGATAACAAGATACTCAGAACAGACAGATGTAAACCTTGATAGATTCATGTTAATGTATCTGAGTAATGTACATAGCTCATTTTCCTTCAATCATTGTTGCTCAATATTAAAGTGTATTTTATAGCTGGTATTTATTCCTTTGAATTTAAACATGTTCAGGAAAAAAATAGTCATTTTACAGGAAAAAAAGTTGCAGCTAAGATAAGAATATGGGGGATGGCGGTTTCTAATGGTGCCCTCTACTAAAAATATCAAATAGATAAATATGTATTGCAGAAATCTTCTGCCTAGGGGAAATTCTTTCATCTACCTGTCAATACTACACTGGCAAATCAAGGACTGACCATGACAAGGAAAGTCAGTCTTTTTCTCTAAATCCATCACTCAGCAGTATGAATACTAATAGGTAGGGGAAAACCAATTCTAATTTCCTGGTGAAAAGTTTTCCTATTCTTTATGTCATAGGTTTGGTGAAAACAGAAATTGGGAATCTTAGTGGCTCTTTTTATAGATGAACTAGAATTTTATTAAATAGTATCATCCAACGGTAATAAGAGTAAAAAACCTACCTGCTGTCAACAGGTAGCTGAGAGAGAAGTCAAAATACTTTTGCTTGTTATGCAATACATTGGTCATTATGCCATTAATACACTAAAATCTCCATATTAATCTTTGAAATTTTATATAATAACATATACTCTCAATACAGGAGATAGGTCTGGGTTCTTCAACAATTATTCAACTTTGCAGAGGTCACACTTATTACCTTGGTCAGAAAGATCCCTTGGAGGAGGGCATGGCAACCCACTCCAGGATTCTTGCCTGGAGAATCCCATACACAGAGGAGCCTGGCGGGGTACAGTCCATAGAGTCACAAAGAGTCAGACAAGACTGAAGCAACTTAGCACACAGCACACACCCATGATTAACAAAAAGCCGTTAGGAAAACTGGGCACACAAATTGGTTTATTTTGCCTTCGAGAGATACTGTCTGGTTCTCCCACAATCTTCAGCTCTTGCTTGGGTTGCTATGCGGTGCAGTTGAAAGAGCACTGAATTAGGTACCCCAAGGCAGAATGTGGATTCTCTGTGCGACCAAGTACACGGCATGTTTGAATTCAGCTTCTTCATTTGTGATTGAGAGCTTTCATTTTTACTTGAGAAGCCAGCCTAAGAAGCCTACTCTGATTTCGAAGCTCAGGGCAATTCACATTTGTATGATTTTAGAGACATCAGGGCTTCAGGGGTCATCTAGTTTGACCTCTTCATTTTATTGAAATGGCAACCTGGCTGCTAGACCCAGATAGTATGACAATGGCTAGAAGAGCAAGCTACCGATATTACAAACCATAGACTGGAAAACTAGAAAAAGTAGACACATGGATTCAAAAAACGCTATGAACATAGTTTAGGAAAAAACAATCCACACAATTGCAGTTGACTCTGAGAACACAGCAAGAACAGAGTAAAGCAAAATAATCTGAATCAACATGGAAACGTTTAGCCATCGTGAAACATGTGGCATAGTACTTAGTACACATTTATCAATTTAAAAGTGGTAAGTTATGTATTTTAAAAGGTTACTCTCTGAAACGGTCAAAACAGTAAAGCACTCAAATGCTGAAGATTTTCAGTGACAAATGAATAGCTCACTCACTGTAACAATATTCCATCTTGACACAGCATATGTTAAAGGTTGAATCTACAGGTACGCAATTTTTTCACACAAAGTTTTATTCACTTTTATGTAAATAGAACACAAGAGTAGTAACAGGAAGACACAAAGGATTGTGGATTGTGACAGGCAGTACCGTCACAGGAGAGGAATTGGTGATGGAGCGAATGACACTTCTGAACAATGTATGAGAAATATATGCATATACAGTATCGAAAGCAAAAGCAATATATAGGCATAATGATGAAAGGATATCTCCACTGATCACATAGATACGTGGAAATACTTTTAAACAGCTGGAAAATGCCATCTATAAATAAATGTTCTATATTCAGTAACAAAATCCTTTAAATTGCTCAGATAATGAGCCTCAAGCTTGCTGGCTGGTGTTCTATAAACTTCCCACTGTGATTTTTAGTATTTTCTTCTATCTGACATCATTTTGCTCATTACAGGTTTCCAATAAGTATAATTAAATAAATATATTCAAGATTATACAAATATTCCACTTACTAAACATTTGTTCTGTCTTCCAAGGAAATGCCATTAATATTTGATTTTCTTATTTAATGCTTTTTTCACACTTAAAAATATATACATTTTGCGTGCTTTAGGATTAAATACTGATACAAAAAATTATTTTCAAAAATACAGTGGGTTTTAATTTGGAAACCTAGTCTAGAAATTCTAGCTTATCAGGGGAAATTATCAACAATTATAGCTGCATTTCTATCACAAGGCTTAAATTTAAGAGTAGGATGGTAGCTTTGGTATGGGGAATTATGATAGTGGATTACACAGATTGGACTGTATGATAAAAGCAATAAAATAAACGTGGTCTCATCCTTAAGGAGCAAGGAAAAGGGGAAGTGGAAGACTAGAACACAGACGATTTACCTTTAGGTAGAAGAGACAAAGGCAGGACTTTTCTTCTCTCTCCTCAACTTCTTTTCAGTACCGGCAAGGATAACTTTTGAGTTAACAAAAGATGAAGTCACTAAAATATTCTTTGACCCAAGCCTTTCTAGTTTGTTCTTAAGTATGTGTATGTGGCATAGAGAATGGGAGGTAGGGAAAGCTCCTCCAAATTCCAGAACCCCAGAGCCTAGAGGGAATGAGGTCAGTGGTGACTTGTAGGAAGAGTAGAACCTTGAGGTCAAAACCAGAGTCACCAAACCAAATGTCTAGTTTTAGGCAGAAAATTACAAGATATACAAAGAAACCGGAAAGTGTGACCCACAGATAGCAAAGTAAAGGAAGCAATGCAAACTGCTGTCAAAGGGCTCAGATGCCAGACAATGATTTCAGATGCATTCTAAGAACTGAAACAAGTCATACTTACACACGTAAAGAAATGTGTGATGACAACGATTCATTCAATAGAGCGTATCAATAAAAAGATATAAATTATAAAAAAGAATCAAGTGGAAATTCTGGAATTGAAAAGTACAATTACTAAAATAAAAAGCTTATTAAATGGTTTCAACAGAAGAGTTGGCACAGGAAAGATCCAGGAACTTAAAGAAAGATACATTGATTGAGATTATGCAATCTGAAGAACAGAGAGGGAAAAAATAATTAAAATTGAATAAAATCTCAGAGCGATGTGGCACACTGTTAAGTGCATCAGTATATATGGGTATTGCCTTAACACCCAAACCAGACAAAGATTTCACAATAAAAGAAAGCTACTGAAGAATATCCTTAAGAATATAGATGCAAAATCTTCAACAAAATACTAAGCAGTTAAATTCAACAACATATGTCAAGCATGGACTGTGGCCATCTGAGATTTATCACAAACATGTAAAGTTGGTTTAAAATCTAAAAATCTATTAATGTAATATATAATCACAATAAAAAAGGGAAAAAACCCCACAATCAATTGAATAGACATCAAAAAAAAAAGTGACAAATCCAACAGCCTTTTATGATAAAAATACTCAGCTGAGTAGGAATAGATAGACACTTCAGTTTGATAATGAGTATCTTCAAAAGTCCACAACTAGTATCATGATTAACGGTGAAGGACTGGATTTTTCCTCCTAAATCAGGAATAAGACAAGGATATCTGCTCTTACCATTTCTATTCAAAATTATATTGCAAGTTCTAGTCAGGGAAATTAGACAATAAAATAAAATAAACTGTATCCACACTAGAGAAGAAGTAAAACTATCTTTACTTAGATATAACATGAGCTTGCATATAGACTATCCAGAGGAATTAATTTAAAAAACCTCTTGAACTAACAAGTGAGTGCAGCAAATTTGAAGGTTACAAGATCCATATACAAAAAACAATTGTACTTCTACACATAAAAATGAACAGTGTGTAATGAAATTAATAAAAAGTCCATTTACAATAGCATTAAAAAGAATACAAGTAGAAATATTTTTAATAAAAGAAGTGTAAAACATATGCCCTGAAAATATAAGATATTGTTGAAAGAAATTAAAAACCACCTAAGTAAATGGAAAAACAGCCTGTTTGAAGAGTTAATATTAAGATGAGAGTATTTCCCAAATTGATCCATGGGTTTGATGCTACCCTTATTGAAATTCCAGCTGGCCATTGTGCAGAGATTGATAAGCTGATCCTACAATTCTTATGGAAATTCAAATAACCCAAATAACCAAACAATCTGCTTGCTGTGAGTTCCCTCTAGAGGAGCCCTTATGGTGAGGAACTGAGTATGGAACCAGGCAGCAACGGAGATACTCAGGTCCACAGCCTGAAAGCCCATGAGGCCCTAAGTCTTATCAACAACCATGTGAGTGAGCTTCAAAGCTGGTCCACCTTCTAGCAGAGCTTCGAAATGACTGTTGCCCCAGCTGGCACTTTGGTTGGAATCTCTTGAGAGATCCTGAACTGTAGGATCTTGTTAAGTCATATTCAACTTTCTGACCCACACAAACTGTTTGGTATCAGAGTGCATTGTTTTAAATTGTTAAGTTTTTGGCTAATTTGTTGTGAAGCAAAAGATAACAAATACACCCAATTACATTAGTAATTAGAAGTATTTCACTTGGATATTTGTACCACATGGGTATGTATTTCTGCAGGATCCCTCAAGAACTCATGCAATTGCTGAAAATATTTCAACCTTTTCTATGCCTAGATGCTTGGCTTCTTTATATTTCATCTAAATCCATACTCATGTGTCTACTCTGCTGGGTTTATAGACTGCCTTATATATCACTGAACCTAAAAATATACTATTTGCTCCATAGTAAACTTTCATCAGGGCTTCCTCGGTGGCTCAATGGAAAGAACCTTCCTGCCAATGTACGAGATGCAGGGTCGATTCCTGGGTCAGGAAGATTCCCCTGGAGAAGAAAAGGCAACCCACTCCAGTATTCTTGCCACGGACAGAGCAACCTGGCATGCTGCTGTCCACAAGGCATCGCAAAAGGCTCAGGGATGGCTTAGCGACTAAACACAACCACAAAACAAAAACAAAAACTTTCATTAAATCAATGTTTATTCACAGTTTTACTTTTGATTAAATATTATTACCTTCTCTACATTTCCCGCTTTTGAAATACCCTATTGGTTGTAATTATTAGGGTTTTTTGACATCTGGTATTTGCTATACAGCACTGGGGCTTCCCGGGTGTCACTAGTGGTAAAGAACTCACCTCCCAGTGCAAGAGACCTAAGAGACCCTGGGTCGATCCCTGAGTCAGAGAGACCCCCTGGAGGAGGGTATAGCATCCCACTCCACCATTCTTGCCTGGAGAATCCCAAGGATAGAGAAGCCTGGTGGGCTATAGTTCATAGGGTTGCAGAGTCAGGACTGAAGTGACTTAGCATAAGGCTATATATTGCATCATTTAGTAAACACACAGGTTTAGCAGCTAATGAAAAGCAGCACTGTCTCTGTTTTATTTCATTGTGCCATTAATTCCACTATCATATACCTTTTATTTTTTAATTGAAATTTCTACATAGCTGATTTTATGTGCAGGTCACTGCGACACTTACCAATTGTTCACATTTGCTCTTTGATGAATTTAGGTTTTTTATGAGAACTATTTTAGTGTCAGAATTTTTCATATCAGGAATATTGTGTCTTATGAAAACAAGTTATATAGAGTTCAGAAATACATGTAGTGTTTTAAAAGCAGATTAAAAAAACCTGTGCCTTTATTTCTAGAATTTTTTACTTATTTACTTATGAATAAAGGTTTTGACTGTTTGATAAAATGTCAAAAAGAGAACAGCATTTTTGAAAAGTCACCATTGAAGAGGAAAAGTGTCCTTTTTTCCTTTCAGGATATTTTTAGTCTGCTACTGTTAGTAAATGAAAAAGCTCCTCTCATTTGGAAATTTTAATGAATATATATATACAAAACTTCCAACAACAAACTATCATTTCTTACTTTTCCCCCACAAATCTATTGTGGAATGAAATAAATAAATAAGGATTATGCTACGGCTATTCTCTCCTTTGAAAAGGAGATGTGGGTTGAGTCAGGAATGATTTTTTGGTAATTTTTTCATCAAGCAGTTTAATATTAGCTGAATATTCTTGTTCTCTTTAGCCTTAATTTTTTGCTGCCATCTTCGAAATGTTATTTCTATCTGTATTTCTATCTAGTAACAGCAAAATGTATGATTTAGTAAAAAGAAAAAAAAAAATGAATCAAAATTATTTCTCCCACCCTACTGCCTTACTCGTATTGTACAATGACCATATTTGGGTTGCCTGTGCTAATCAATAGACTAACACTTTCTATAAAAACATACACATGCATGTACACATTCACATGGCATATATGTTCATGGATTAAACATGCATATATATAAAAATGCACACACAAACACATACTACATACACATGTGGTCATGGACTCAACATAGACATACAAGTCATTGCCCCCACACACAAACATTCACACTGCAGACTTAAGTGTGTGTAAATTAAAAAATGATAGTGCTTTACAGTAATAATAGTTCTTCTTACACAATGAAATAGTAAAGAAACAGTCTTGCAATATGTTTTTCTCATGATTTTTAGACATATTGCAACAGAAAATAAACTCTATCCAGAAGCAATTTGGAGAAATTCTACAAATGAAACATTTTGTTTGATTGTTTAACGATTTTTTAAATATCAATATGAAGCTATTAATATGTTATGTGAATCATTTTTGTAAATGTTGTGAGAACAGTTGTGCTTTTCACTGATAAAAGCACAGCACACCTCTGCCAGCCAAGGTCAAACCAAGAAATAGGGAGTGATGTCAGGATGGAACTAAAAAGAGATTTAAACACTTTGGGTGTTTTTCAATATAAATTGGTCTTTTAGTTTGAAAATCCCTTTCCATAATTGCTTCAATTGTAGCTAGATGAGTATTTCAAGATGTTCATTCCAAATTTGTGGACCAATATCGTCAATGATCACAGAATTTTAGAATTGGAATTGATCAGTGGATTATCTGGTCCTGTGCTTTTGGTTGGCAGATGAGTTGATATAAATTAATTATCTAAAGCTCTGTAGTTTAGAGAGTGTAAAAGGGAATCATTACCATTTCAGGGGAGGAAACAGAGGCATGAAGACATTAAATGAGGTGCCAGCTGTATTAGAACATGTTACCAACAGTCAAAGATAAAATTTAGCCTGCCAATATAATGCTTTTCACTATCCTATCCCATCTTAATAGTGAGGGTTTTGAAGTGTCATCTGGATGCAGAAAGATAATAATTCAATAAGAAAGAAATATGCTTCCTGACTCTCTGGACAACACATGTTTACAGTTAAAGCTGGGATTCTAATGTCACCCCTTGAAGAATCCTGATTAGTTTTATTGAGCTCTACATCAGAAGGAAAAGAACAATGTCATTTCAGTATGTGTGTTTAACAGACTTCATTTTAGTTATTATATTTTGATTATGCAAACTATAATAAGATTTTTTTCTTACAAAGTATACTTATAGGCTTCAGTTTAGTTTCTAACCACACTGACTAAACAAATATAAGTGTACTGAATGGACTCTAAATAGCTTTCAACATTTCATTATAAACCAATTACATCTGAGTCTTTCCCAGTGCTCTCAGCATGGCTTTAAAAAATTTTACACAAACAGGTGAAACCAACCATTATGAAATATAATCTACATGCCTAAAAAGCAAGGCTTCAGAGGGAGAATGAGGTGAGGGGAGGTTCAAGCCAAATGATAAATACAGTTTATTTTCAAGGTAACTGCTCTGAGAAAATTCAGCATGCTTACTCAAGGTAAGTTTATTTTTTGAAAAAGGAATATTTACTTAATTTTCCAATGTTATGAAGCAGCACAAAATTTTTTAGACATTCCCTGAAAGTAAGTGAGGATCAAACTTTTGTAAATCCATATTTTGAACAATATTTGTGTTTTTTTAAAATAAGATATAACCACATAATTGTCTGGATTTAGAAAGATCATAATTGATTAATTACCATTGAATGCTGATTGTATGCTCTCTAAGTACACTATCCATATCCACAAAGTGGTCCTCTGAGGTGGTTGTCATGATTATTCTCATTTTTACAGATGGGGAAACTCAGACACAGAGGTTAAGTAATTTTTGTTCAAGTTCAAACAGCCATTGATGGAAGGTCAGGATTCAAACACAGTCTTGAGTTCATGATCTTAACTGCTTTTTATGCTCCCACAATTACTACTGAGGATCCTATGTGCAGATCTGACATAAGCCTTGGGATTTAGAGATGGAAAGAAGGGTGATCTACTAACATAATAATTAGGCATAATGTTATAAAATATTTTAGTGCTTATAAGGCCTTGGGTTTGTGCCTCCCAATTTGACTTTTAAAAAATATCTATCAGCAATTACACAGTGTAAATAAACTATTCATTAAAAAGAAAAAACACCTTAAGATGGAGGCCTTTGGGGGATTCACATACTCCTTGTGACCATCTGCCACACTGTGTGAAGATGTGAGAATATGCCTCTGAGTGTTTTTCTGGGAAAACAATTTCTTTCAGTAGATTATTAAAAGGATAGATGATTTACTTCCTATCTAGCACAGGGGTGGGCAAACTTTCTTAGTAAAAGTCCAGATAGTAATTATTTGAGGTGGACTCTGCGGGACATCCGATCTCTTCTGGAGCTACCCAACTTTCCCATTGCAATGAAGAAGCAGCTGCAGATAACGCATAAAGAGAAGAGTGTGGTGCTATTCCAATCACACTTTGTTTCTGGACACTGAAACGTGAATTGTATGTAATTTTTATGTCACAGAATATTATTGTCTCTGTTTTTCATTTTAAAACATAAATTCAAAAAACCCAAACAAAATTATCTTAGCTCAGAAGAACATAAAGCAAGTAACAGGCCAAATTTGGCTCATTGGCCATAGTAGCCCAACTCCTAGTTCAGAGCAATGGTTCTCAAAGTGCAGTTCCAGCAGCAAGGGCATCCTCTGTAAATTTCCCAGAAATGTAAGTTCTCAGGCCTGTTTGACAATCTACTGAACCAGAAACCCCAGCATATGTGTTTTAAAAAGTCTTCTAAGTGAAAAAGATACATGCTTGGTTTGAGAGTCACTGGTCTAGAGTCATTGTTCTAGGGACTCAAGTTATCTATTTATTCATCGAAAAAACAAGAGAGTTCCAGAAAAACATATATTACTGCTTTATTGACTATGCCAAAGCCTTTGACTGTGTGGATCACAATAAACTGTGGAAAATTCTGAAAGTGATGGCAATATCAGGCCACCTGACTTGCCTCTTGAGAAATCTGTATGCAGGTCAGGAAGCAACAGTTAGAACTGGACATGGAACAACAGACTGGTTCCAAACAGGAAAAGGAGTACGTTAAGGGTGTATATTGTCACCCTGCTTATTCAACTTATATGCAGAGTACACCATGAGAAATGCTGGGCTGGAAGAAGCACAAGCTGGAATCAAGATTGCCAGGAGAAATATCAGTAACCTCATGATACCATGCTTATGGCAGAAAGTGAAGAGGAACTAAAGAACCTCTTGATGAAACTGAAAGAGGAGAGTGAAGAAGTTGGCTTAAAGTTCAACATTCAGAAAACGAAGATCATGGCATCTGGTCCCATCACTTCATGGAAAATAGATGGAGAAACAGTGGTGGACTTTACCTTTTTGGGTTCCAAAATCACTGCAGATTGATTGCAGCCATGAAATTAAAGGACACTTACTCCTTGGAAGGAAAGTTATGACCAACCTAGACAGCATATTCAAAAGCAGAGACATTACTTTGCCAACAAAGATCTCTCTATTCAAGGCTATGGTGTTTCCAGTAGTCATGTATGGATGTGAGTGTTGGACTATAAAGAAAGCTGAGCACCAAAGAATTGATGCTTTTGAACTGTGGTGTTGGATAAGACTCTTGAGAGTCACTTGGACTGCAAGGAGATCCAACCAGTCCATCCTAAAGGAGATCAGTCCTGAGTGTTCATTGGAAGGATTGGTGTTGAAACTGAAACTCCAATACTTTGGCTACCTGATGCGAAGAGCTGACTCATTTGGAAAGACCCTGATGCTGGGAAAGATTGAAGGCAGCAGGAAAAGGGGACGACAGAGGATGAGATGGCTGGATGGCATCACTGACTCAATGGGCATGTATTTGAGTAAACTCTGGGAGTTGGTGATGGACAAGGAGGCCTGGCGTGCTGCAGTCCATGGGGTCTCAAAGGGTTGGACACAACTGAGTGACTGAACTGAACTGATTTATTCACCCTTGCAACAAATACTTTCTGAGGGGACAGTTATTATATACTAGAACACAATAAAAATCTGACTTAGGTGGTACAGTTGTAAAGAACCTGCCTGCCAATGCAGGAGATGCAAGAGACGCGGCTTCAATGTCTGTGTTGAGAAGATGCCCTCGAGGGGGAATGACTACCTACTCCGGTATTCTTGCCTGGAGAATCCCATGGATGGCATCACTGACTCAATGGACATGAGTCTGAGCAAACTCTGGGAGATGGTGAAGGACAGGGAATGGTGCTGCAGTCCATGGAGTCACAAAGATTTGGGCACGAATTAGCAACTGAGCAAGAACAAGGCATACAATGGAGAAGGCACTATTTTCCCTATTCATAGTATAATACCTTCATAAAGCAGGAGATGGTAACTTTCTGACAACGACTTAATTTTTTGAATACATTTTATAGCACATCATGAGCCAGTACATATACATGTATACAAACATGCCTGAAACAAAATAATACAAAGCAGTATGTACCCTTAACACTTATGGTGGCATATATTGTTTCAGTTGCATCCAAGTCTTTGCAACCCTATGGACTGTAGCTTGCCAGGTTCCTCTGTCCATGGGATTCTCCAGACAAGAATACTGGAGTAGGTTGCCATGCCCTCCTCCAGGGGATCTTCCCCACCCAGGGATCAAACCTGCATCTCTAGTGTCTCCTGCATTGGTAGGTGGGTTCGTATCAGTAGCTCTGCTGAGAAGCCCTAGCACTTGTGGCACACTCTTGTATTTTCTATTGGAAATAGAATTGTAATTCTATTGTAATATTGTAATATTGTAATTTCTATTGGATTAAACCCAATAAGCTGATTTTACAATCCACTAATATATCACAACTCATAGTCTGCAAAATACTTCAATACAATGTACTCACCAGTGCAAATTCCTTGTTGAGAATCATCTGCTCAACTAAAGATGACTCATTGTGGAAGAGGTGGGGCTGCATATGGCTCCACATGTGAGGAAACCACCAGAACTCATCCACAGAGCGAAGCAGAAG
Source organism: Capra hircus (assembly GCF_001704415.2). Classification (NCBI taxonomy): domain Eukaryota; kingdom Metazoa; phylum Chordata; class Mammalia; order Artiodactyla; family Bovidae; genus Capra; species Capra hircus. The sequence goes on along the minus strand of NC_030813.1, from coordinate 10,984,842 downwards.
GTCATCTCCCTCATCCTCCTCTTCAGTCCCTGTAAAACGTATAAAAAATGGCTTAAGTGAAGAATTTGTATTAGCTTAAAGGTTATGTTTGTCAGATTATTCTTCTTGCTACTGATATCTAAATCCAATTTTGTGTTGTTTTAATAAAAGAGAAATGACCATAGCCTAAATTACATCAGAGGCAGTGGGATTAGGGGTTGGGATGGGAAGGGGTAAGTGCAGATGTTGTTTACATTTAGATTTTAGGGATATTTTATCACTGACATTGTTCAGATTTGTTAGCATATGGTGGTGACAACAACAACATAAAAAAACAGAGCAAGTTTTAGTCTGTTTATCTTTGTTTTAAAGTTATCAACTATTAATTCTCTCCTTTATTGGATGCATAGGAGAAACCGGATAAAAGATTATTCTTTTTTACTCTTAAAAATATTTCTGCATATAAGCCTAATACTGAACTGAATAATTTTAAATTTAAATGATTTTGTCTGTTATTTTTTTAATTATACAATATATTCTTATTGAAGACAGGCAGAAAGCATAGACAATGATATATAAAACTCAGAAACAAAACCAAAACCAAAACTCATCTTTGGAACTAACCACTAGAAGCATTTTTGTATTTTTCATTGACTTTTTTCCTACTTATTTTTTTAAAAGTTGAGATCTTACTGCATAAATATGTTTATGTCCCTATATTTTAGAATTACCATTACAAACATAAATATTTCTCATTTTATATAATAATTTAATAAAATGTAAACAATAAATCAATTAACACAATAGAAACTTGAATTGAGAATTTAAAACTAGTATTAATTTTTCATCCTCTATTAGGAAAATTTGTTAACAATGCCTAACACATAGAAAAAGCCATTTGTCATACAAGGGGGGAAATAAGGGAAGGAAAACAACATCAGCAAGTTAATTCCAAGGAAATTCACTATGTTACAGCAATCCAAGGACATTTTCATGGCATGAAATAATAATTTTTGTACAATTTTATAACATTCAGTTCCATTTTAAAATATTCTGAATCAATAACATAATTGATTCCTATATGGTCTCTGGATACTTAACTAAACAAGCAAAGTAACAAATCCTGGCTTACAGTGTGAGGTGTATTTGGATAATTTTTTTCTTCAAATTGGGGTATGTTTTATGATGATTTTATATTGTTTACTTTAAAAAGTATTAAAAGAATTTTTTAACGAGTCTTCTTTGAATATACCTTTTCAAGTGTCTTGTAGTAAAGACAGCCTGAATCATGAAGGTGTGCCATGAGATGGTTAAAGCATATATTTGTTAAAGTGTATCCTTGGCTATGTGATCTTGTATAAGTTAATTTGTTTGAGTCTTGGTTTCCTGGTTTAAAATGGAGGTATAAAAATTTGTCTCATGAGCTCTTGTGAAGAATCAATGAGATCAATTTATTAAAGCACTTAACATTGTGAATTGATTCATAAATATTAAGATTGCTTTCTTCTTAAAAATAGCATGTACTGGTTTATGCCTGTGGTGTTCTAAAGTTGCATATTTTCACACATTCTTAAAAATATTGCCTTGCCTAGATGATCAAATTCTTGAAGTCTAATATTGGATCCTTTTAACTTGCATTGTATCATGCCACTTCCCCAGGAAGTTAAATAAGTGAAAACTTTACCTCAGTCTATATTAATATATAGTCACTGAATTTTAGAAACTTCATATATTGGCTTAAGTGCATGTCAACTTTCGTGTGTATTTATATGTATGCATTATTCTTGGTATATATTTTATAATCCATAATTCTCAAAAGGTGTAAGGACCAACAAGTTTAATTGGCACTATTACTACTATAATAGTTACTACTATATACAAAGTAAAAAAAAAAAAAAAACAAAGTAAAGAAATAGAAGTTTTGAAAGTGATAAAGTTCTATGAATAAGATAAGCAGACAAAAATTCTTAATTTTGTTAACTTGAGCCAAAACTATTAGTATTATGGACTTACAATTCACTGGCTTTGTTAATATATTAAGACTTTCAAATATTGAAATCCAAATGTAAAGAAGTTTGTCACTTCCTCAGATGGATTTTAAGTATGAAGTGTTTTTAATACAGACCAAGTGTTTCTCGTGGTCATAATTTAGCAGACTAGGGCGTAGATTAGAAAGAGCTACCGTATGTCACATGAGATGAATGAGCTGACAGTTCTCCCACAGTTTTGCTGTGCTTTGAATATAGAATGTCCGAGAAAAGCCTCCTTCACTTTAAACTCCGCAGATGGTTATTGGAAGCAGCAGGAAGTGTGTAATGCACACTTGACCAGGAAAGAGGTCAACTACTCAAATTTAAAGATAATTTTTCTGACGACTGATATAAACAGATGCATGACGGATCATAAAATCTTGGTAATTTTTATACCAGAAAGTGTGGTAATTTGTAAGCACTCCCCACAATATCAGGAGTGATGTTTAAAACCTCTTTGTTTTTCACTCCATGGAGTAATTTCCCATCAGCCTTTCTCTTCTTTTATACAAGTCATACAATTCAAAGCCACATAAGGCAAGCTGATGACTTTAGAATTGCTTAATGAAAAATATGATATCAAGTCATGCTGAAGGATCAAAGAAGAATTTCAAATGTTTTTGAATCCAGCTAAATGAAAATATTAAATTTTTGACTCATTTGTAAATACTTATTTTTTGTTACCTAACATATGATTAAATTACATGTGAGACATCTGTATGTCTTCTTTGGAGAAATGTCTATTTAGTTCTTTGGCCCATTTTTTGATTGGGTCGTTTATTTTTCTGGAATTGAGCTGCACAAGTTGCTTGTATATTTTTGAGATTAGTTGTTTGTCAGTTGCTTCATTTGCTATTATTTGCTCCCATTCAGAAGGCTGTCTTTTCACCTTGCTTATATTTTCCTTTGTTGTGCAGAAGCTTTTAATTTTAATTAGATCCCATTTGTTTATTTTTGCTTTTATTTCCAGAATTCTGGGAGGTGGATCATAGAGGATCCTGCTGTGATTTATGTCTGAGAGTGTTTTGCCTATGTTCTCCTCTAGGAGTTTTATAGTTTCTGATCTTACATTTAGATCTTTAATCCATTTTGAGTTTATTTTTGTGTACGGTGTTAGAAAGTGATCTAGTTTCATTCTTTTACAAGTGGTTGACCAGTTTTCCCAGCACCACTTGTTAAAGAGATTGTCTTTACTCCATTGTATATTCTTGCCTCCTTTGTCAAAGATAAGGTGTCCATATGTGTGTGGATTTATCTCTGGGCTTTCTATTTTGTTCCATTGATCTATATGTCTGTCTTTGTGCCAGTACCATACTGTTCAACATCACTCATTATTAGAGAAATGCAAATCAAAACCACAATGAGGTACCACTTCACACCAGTCAGAATGGCTGCGATCCAAAAATCTGCAAGCAATAAATGCTGGAGAGGGTGTGGAGAAAAGGGAACCCTCCTACACTGTTGGTGGGAATGCAAACTAGTACAGCCACTATGGGGAACAGTGTGGAGATTCCTTAAAATATTGCAAATAGAACTACCTTATGACCCAGCAATCCCACTGCTGGGCATACACACTGAGGAAACCAGAATTGAAAGAGACACATGTACCCCAATGTTCATCGCAGCACTGTTTATAATAGCCAGGACATGGAAACAACCTAGATGTCCATCAGCAGATGAATGGATAAGAAAGCTGTGGTACATATACACAATGGAGTATTACTCAGCCATTAAAAAGAATTCACTTGAATCAGTTCTGATGAGATGGATGAAACTGGAGCCAATTATACAGAGTGAAGTAAGCCAGAAAGAAAAACACCAATACAGTATACTAACACATATATATGGAATTTAGGAAGATGGCAATGACGACCCTGTATGCAAGAAAGGAAAAAAGACACAGATGTGTATAACGGACTTTTGGACTCAGAGGGAGGGGGAGAGGGTGGGATGATTTGGGAGAATGGGAATTCTAACATGTATACTGTCATGTAGGAGTTGAATCGCCAGTCCATGTCTGACGTAGGGTGCAGCATGCTTGGGGCTGGTGCATGGGGATGACCCAGAGAGATGTTGTGGGGAGGGAGGTGGGAGGGGGTTCATGTTTGGGAACGCATGTAAGAATTAAAGATTTTAAAATTTAAAAAATAAAAAAAAATTAAAAAATTAAAAAAAAATTACATGTGAGAATATAATTTATAGTTCATACATGACTGCTGCTGCTAAGTTGCTTTAGTCGGGTCCGACTCTGTGCGACCCCATAAACGGCAGCCCACCAGGCTCCGCCATCCCTGGGATTCTCCAGACAAGAACACTGGAGCGGGTTGCCATTTCCTTCTCCAGTGCATGAAAGTGAAAAGTGAAAGTGAAGTCGCTCAGTTGGGTCCGACTCTTCGCGACCCAGTGGACTGCAGCCCACCAGGCTCCTCCGTCCATGGGGTTTTCCAGGCAAGAGTACTGGAGTGGGGTGCCATTGCCTTCTCCGCATGACTACGGAGCACAAATTCTAGTCTGTTCAGGTGTTTGTGTTCAAATGGACCCTTTTTGGAAGGAATGATGTTAAAGCTGAAGCTCCAGTACTTTGACCACCTCATGTGAAAAGCTGACTCATTGGAAAAGACTCTGATGCTGGGAGGGATTGGGGGCAGGAGGAGAAGGGGACGACCCAGGATGATATGGCTGGATGGCATCACTGACTTGATGGACGTGGGTCTGAGTGAACTCCGGGAGTTGGTGATGGACAGGGAGGCCTGGCGTGGTGCGATTCATGGGGCCACAAAGAGTGGGACACGACTGAGCGACTGAACTGAACTGAACTGAACCTCTAACCTGATTAGATTCAATCGACATCATTGTTAATTTAGAAATATAGAATTTTTATTCTCATTTAAAATTTATCTCATTTTACTTTCCTGATTCCCAGAAGATAAAAGTGTTTAATTCAGAAGTAAAATATTTATGCACTCATTTCTTTGTTTCTGCTTTTGGAGTATCTGTGTTATATGATAAGAGTATGCCTCAAAAAGTTTTTTAGTCTGCCAAATAAGAATAAGTTTAGCAAGCTCTAGGCTGTAGATTAGTTTCCATAAGGAGAATCTTATCAGTTTTGTATAAATGTCTGTTTTATATTTGCTATTATATGTGAAATATTGTAATTCTGAAATGGCAAGAAGAGGTTTCTAACTTTCTTCGTGCATTGAATCTGGCACACTTCCATATAGGTGAGTATAGAATAAACTAAACTTAAATATACTAAATAAAAAGAATTGTTTGATGATTAAATTGATTAAAAGCTATCTATAGTTCCAAAACTGGAAAACAGAGCCATGTGAATAATTCACTATTTTAAAATAATATTTGATTCTTATATAAAAATACTTAGTAATAAAAATATTTGCATATCATGACATGCTATGTACTGTTCTGTATAAGAGATATTATTATTCCCATTTTGGAGATGCAGGCATTGAGGCACAGAAAAGTAATCTGTTTATGTTCACATAGCTAGTGTAATGTCAGAACCTAGATTTAAACAAAAGCAAGTTGTTTCCAATGTCTAGTCTTTGAAGCAATACATTATAAAGTAAAACAAAAGCAAACAAAAGAGAGCGAATGTAACACTTTTTCACTTTTATATTTAAAAGTTAGTTTTTTATAGGTTCTGTTTTGTTTATACATATAAAAATGAACTCTCATGGAAAAGACATGTATTTATCCAGTTTGAAAATATTATACACGAGGTAATTGTTTGTGTCATATTCAATTTATTGTCACTTACAAAACCTGATAATGATTGTCATCAGAAATCCTGTCCTGCAAAAAATATTTGTAGCTCTCCATCCCTACAAGTCATCTTGATCCTGTAATGTCTCCATTTTTCAATTGAGCTTTCATTGTGCAATTCCAATCATGCTTTAAAATATTTCCAGACTTAAAGATTATACTCTGAACTCCATGCTTTTATTATTATTATTTTTTTAATATTTTTTTTACTTTCAATCAGCAGAATGTCCTTCCTCTTTCAATTTGGCACCCATGAGTGAATGACTTTTAGGAATGTGCTTTTTGGGCGAGATTGTTTTCAGCATGTGAAGGACAGAGAAACTGAACAGGAAAGAATACATGGAAAATACAAATAAGTGAAGCAGCCTAGGAATACAGAATCTATCTTTATTACACTAGGCATATGTGATTAAGTGTCTTCAAAACAATGAAACTCATCAATCAGCATTTTCAGGCATTGGAAAATCAGATCATTCTGGCAGAATTTGAGACGGTGATTGTGACAAGGCCATCTTTTCATGGTTACCTGTCACAATCAAATGTATAGATAAGGAAAGAACTTTTCTGATTTGTTAAGCTCCTGATAGTTAAACCTTCATATAGGAAGCGACTAGATAGGGAAGAGGCATGCCCTAGCGAAAGTGAATACTATCAATATTTAACTCCAACCTGGAAGAAACCTTGATATCCTCAAATGAATAAATAAGTACTTAATATAGCATGATTGTACCCTTGGAAAATGTCATGGATGCATTTCAACGATTCTACACATAATGTAGCCAATCAAATAAAGCTTTATATTTATGTGAAGTTAATCAAGCTTCCAGAACTTACAAATATATATTACAGAATCTGTAAAGCACATTATCACAGAGCATATCAGAATAGTGTTTCTTCCATTATTTTTATTAGGTCAGTACCAACATAAATTGTCAATAAGGTCCAATTAAGAGATATAATTAAAATATCTTTTTTTTTATTATTGTTTGGTTTCTTCCTCCAACAAGTGTCCCTGTGATATTAACTAGTGTGTTCATTTCCTAGTGGGATGTGTAGTGTACATGCTCAGGATTATAAAAAAGAAATGGGAAGTGTTATAACTTGCTGTCAACATTAACTCTGCAAACGTCTGACAGGCTTAGTAGATTTGAATATGAAAAGTGAATAAAAGCTGATGCAGTTATTCAGATATATTTCAGCCAGAAGAATGCCTTTTACTTTTCTTATACGGCTGTTTAAGACAAAATAGTATTGTTTGTGTGTGAACTCCAAATAATCCCATATTTTTCCCCAGCATCAGTAGACATAGTCTTTAGAGTTATCTGCTTTATAACTTCATAATCAGTGATTCTTAGGTCTGGACTCATTTTCTGAGGGGGTTTTGAAAAACATTTATAAAACCATGTCTATTTTCAAAATTGTAAGCTAGAATTGCTTTTGCTGTGTAGATGTGATGACCCAAATCTTTTACTGCAAGATATCCTTTTAAAATATGCAGTGATTTCATTTATCAACTGGTCTAAATACCAATTTTCCTTCTATTACTTTAAACAGATTTACATGTTTCAAAGCAGGAGGAAAAAAGCATTAAAGAAAAACCAATATGACACTGCAGCTTCAATATTCTAATAAACCTCCTGAGCCTCTTTGGTAAACATTAAAAAACCTCTTTGGGTAAATGAACTGAATTTATGATAATTAAAGACTACCTTTGCATGGGATACTTTTAATGAGTCAATAAATTGCATGCATAGAGAATACTGTGAAATGTTTTTCCTACAATACTCTGAAGTAACAACAATGAAAAGCCCTAAACAAAGCATTTAGCTTTCACCAAAGATGCAGAAATAGTACCAGACAGTAGGCATTGCCCTAATACAAACCCTAAGACACGATTTTGTGCCATTAAGACAATCACTTTCACTCACATAGTTTTCTCCAAATTAGTACCTGCCATTATAATGCTGCTATTCAGAAAATAAGAGTCAAATTCTGGAGGTAAACTGGGCAAAGAGGTGAAAAATGGCAGAACATGGAGTAGTCCCTGAGCACCAATCACATTTTGAGGATTTGTTTGAAGGCTGAGACTGACAAGAAGTGAAACTGTGATTGGATAGATGTGGTAAGAAATACAAGTTTGAATGTGATGGTTTTAATGCATGTTGGCCAAATCATTGCAATATTATTAAGGAAAATCCTGAAGGGACAATAAATTAAGCAAGATGACTCTTAAGATCTATTAAAGTTCTTTGAAGCTAAAATTTCTCTTTTATCACTATATGTTTTCCAAAGAAAAAAAATATACTAAAAATATGTGTCCCTAGGTTGTCCTACAATTTTAAAACACTGTGCATTGTTACTAATATCATTATCATCTCATTGCAATCATCTTCATCGCCATCGTCTCTATGCTTCACAGGATGCATAGACACAGTTAGAGCAATGGTTATAGTTTCTTTTACTGAGTTGACTAAGTCATTTCTCTTCCTGTTTTGCCCTGACTCCAACAGCATTTGCCAAAGTAAACAAGTCTCATTGATTTTGGATTTGGCTACTCATAATGCACCCAAGTTTTTCCCATAATCAATCTGAATATTCTATTTCTCCTACTTTTGAAACATTAAAAATCCTCTCTCCTATTTATATGTAGCTGCCTGAGAACACAAAGCTCCTTCTTACCTGTGTGGTAAAACTTCCCTGAAAATCCAAGGTTGAAGGTAAAATTTGCAACCTGAGTGCGCAGTAAATTTTGAGTCTCTAGTAATGCCTGAAATAAATAAGAAATTAACATGATTTTAGAAAATTAAATATGAAGCTTTTGGGATGCTTCTTTTTCAAATGCGTATGCATGAATGAAACAAAATAATGTGGTCTTTGTTGCTTTTTGGGGTTTTGATAGCTACTGTTATATGCTATTCATATTCCAGGTATTATAATCACTTTTGTTATTATTTTCATTGAAGTTTACCAAATTATGAAGCAGTTAAGTCTTAAGCATATTATAAATTGCTGAGAGGCAATTCTCTAACCACACAGCACTGAAATCATTTTTCATTTCTATGTGAGACATTTCTTGAATTTTAGATTATTATACTTCTTTTCCTTGGGGAAATTTTTTCAGAGTGGTTGGATATAGACAGGTTCTGTATTTGTTGGTAAGGGATAGGAAGATAACTTTAGTTTGAGTTCCAATTGAGTATTTTATTTAACTGTGCAACGTCTCCTGTCATTTTTAAGGCATACTTATTGAATTGAAAGCTTGGATTTTTATTTTATAAATTAAAGGGAAGTTTATATTTTATGGGATGTTAATTACAGACCTTGAGATATGAACAAGGAAAGGGGAGGTAGGAAATCAGTAATTCCATAAAGAAATATTCTCTAAACATGGAAAAATGTTTCCTAACTTCTCATTCTGGAATTATTAGAGGTCAATTTCTTGCTTGTAGACAGGATAAGAACATCTGGACAGTAATCTTCGAGTCAGACTTAGTCCTGTAAATTTTCTGCCAATCATTCTACTGCTATTTTTTCTATGTCGACATATGTAGTATAATTCAGAATTTCATATCCTTAGGCATTGTAATTTGATTATTGATTCAGAATGCTTTTTCAATTTTTTTAATGAATTTTAAAAAGGGAGTTTATTTTCTTCTGATGTAAGTGAGAAACTCTTTCCAACTAGAGATATAACTAAGATCGTTTTTTGGTTACTCCTATCCATCTTTTAAGGTAAAAAACAGTAGAGGTTTAGACAATTTCTTTTGAGCACGAGTGAACTTTATTTTTTATTCCCCCAAGAGTTAAGAGAGCTTTCCTGCAAATTTATAAAGAAAAAAAGAGAATTACAAGGTTGATAAGCTGTATGGTTCCTGGTTATCCAAGGTTACAGTTATACTGGGTATAATCCTGGCTAATCTTATTTAAATATCATCAGCTAAATAGAAAAAGGAAAAAAAATAGACATACTAGTGTAACTAGGTTTTAAAAGTTTCCCCCAAAAGCAATTTATATATGAAAATAAAAAATAGAATTAAAAATAAATAATTGAGCTTATTGGTATATACTCTGGAATATAGCTTTAAACTTTTTTTAAAAATCATGCATCTTTTTTTATTAGGAAGTTTTTTTTTTTCTTTCTGTGTTTCTTGTTTGATCAATGTACAATCCCTGAGCTTCTATACCTTGAAATAGTTTTTTTTTTTTTTTTTTTTCAAAGTCTAAGTTTATTAAGTTCTTCCTTCCCCTGTTCTCACAATTCTATCCCATCCACTCCACCTCTGTTCTTGAAATCATTTTTTATTCCATTTTTACTAATCCACCATCCATTCTTAAATTCAGTAAATATTCATTCTAGATGCATACAGTGTGGGGTTTGGTAAGCATAGCCTCTTGTCACCTTGGGCTTTACTGAGAGAGAGAGCGATATTAAATAGAGGATCCCTCAAATACAAAATTACAAATCATAAGAGCTCCAAAAGAAATCTAGAGCATGTTGTGATAGATGCAGTAAGACATTTAATTCAGACTGAGGAAGTGGGCCCACCTGATGCTTTCCTAGGGGCCATCTAAAGAAGTTCAAATGATCTATTTTTTTCCCAGTAAGTGTGCCACCAACTTTAAGCAGACCTACATGTCTTTTTCTTGGGCTTTAAAACACTATAGACTGCTAATGGTTTTCCCACCTTCCTCTATTCTGTTTTACACTGTGCAGTCATGCTAACATCCCGAAGATAGCAAGGCACTTCACCCTTGTGGTCAGGGAAGCCATTCAATTAGGGACTAAGCTTTGTTGGTCATTTCACTTCTTATTATCTTTTCCCTTAGCTGTGAAATGAGATCGTGCTTAACACTTGTTTCACACAATTATTATGAAGACTACATTGTATAAGGCATACAAAGTGCTAAGCTAAAGTGTCTGTCTTCAGACTTGCATCATTTTCAATTACTGCTCATTGCGCATATGCCATGTTGCTAAATATATTTTCATATATGTGGAAGGCATTTAAAATGTAAGAAAAAGCTATATTAATATACAGCAACCTACTGAGTTAGTTTCATTTATTTTTATTACAAACATTTTTTTCTGATGGTAAAATGATAAAAATGGCTCATGGGCCATACCATTACATGAGATAGATGGGATTCTGTATTTCACACATTTATAACATGGATGTCTTATAATCTTAAATTGTAAATTGTGTAGCAAGACAGGCTCTCACAGGCAAGGGCAGATGGATTTTCTTCCCCTGGAGCTAATTAGCTATATGAAGAATTTGACAGACTTTTCCATTTCTAAAATAATTCGAGTTGTCTAGTCATAACCTCCCAATATGTAATCTTGATTAATTTGGGGTAAAATAACAATTTCTATAAGCAAAAACAAAACAAATGGATAAAAAGAAGAAAATTCTAAAATTCAGGATTTCCTATTTCATTGTAACTAAATGTTGTTTGAGTTTAAAAATTCAAGGAAAGAATGGTTCCGTGTCTTTCAATGATAAAAAAATAGAACAAATAAATTAATATGTATGGATATAACTTTAAAAAAGTCAGAAATAAATGTATAAGAAAAAAGTGTGAAATCATGAAAATTAAAGAAGAAATGTAGGAAAATAAAGGATTAAAATACAGGAAAAATGTAAAATATCATGAAATATCAGACAGGAAAAATATAAATATAAAATTATGAATAAATAAAATATAGTAAAGCAAAAAAAATTCTTAATTTAGGAAAACTTGTTAATGGACTAGAAATAATATATCTCAATTTGAAATAAAAATCAAATAATAAAATATAGAAAATAATATACAGCTTTATATATTTTAGATAATAAACTTTAGTTATTTTAATATTTTCTAAGTCATAAAAATATATATTAACTGCTTTGAAGGTTTTCCTTGCATTATTCATGAAGGACTCACTAAGTCATTAGGATACTAAAGAGAATAAATATATAACATTTAAGTAAAAGCAAAAATTCATTATTTTAATAAACATACTTTGCATTCAATATTCTTCTAATGAGTTCCTCAGTATTTAATAAAGCAAATACAACTTTGTCTTACTGCAAAATAATGAAGAGAGCAATGTTTTTCAAACTTCATAACACATAATATTTTCTAGAGGAGACTGCTAAAATTGTCAATTCTGTGCACCCACTTGAGGAATTATTGATTTAATCTGTCCATGATGGGACTCAAGGACATGTATTTTATTATAGATCCTTGTTGCTTAAGGAAGGTCAACCAATTGTTTCCAGCTCACCTATAAGAAATGAAATGAATCACCAGGATGCTCCTCCCAGGCCTATTTTCTGGGTATTCTGAATTGGAGAAAAGAATGGAGCCTAGGAATCTGTGTTTATAATGGTGATTCTTCTGGCTTCAAACAAGAGATTATATCCATCAAGGAACGTCAGAAAATATTGTTAGTGCACTGTTCATATTGATTTCGAGGTATACTGCATACATTTTAAGCCATTCTGACATTCAGATTGTTTACCATCAAGCTAACGCTATTGGATCATTGAAAAAGCAAGAGAGTTCCAGAAAAAACATCTATTTCTGCTTTATTGACTATGCCAAAGCCTTTGACTGTGTGGATCACAAGAAACTGTGGAAAATTCTGAGAGAGATGGGAATACCAGACCACCTGACCTGCCTCTTGAAAAACCTGTATGCAGGTCACGAAGCAACAGTTAGAACTGGGCATGGAACAACAGACTGGTTCCAATTAGGAAAAGGAGTACATCAAAGCTGCATATTGTCACTCTGCTTATTTAACTTATATGCAGAGTACATCATGAGAAACGCTGGGCTGGATGAAGCACAAGCTGGAATATCAATAAACTCAGATATGCAGATGACACCACCCTTATGGCAGAAAGTGAAGAGGAACTAAAGAGCCTCTTGATGAAAGTGAAAGAGGAGAGGGAAAAGTTGGCTTAAAGCTCAACATTCAGAAAACGAGGATCATGGCATCTGGTCCCATCACTTCATGGGAAATAGATGGGGAAACAGTGGAAACAGGGGCTGACTTTATTTTTCTGGGCTCCAAAATCACTGCAGATGGTGACTGCAGCCATGAAATTAAAAGACACTTACTCCTTGGAAGGAAAGTTATTACCAAACTAGATAGCATATTAAAAATCAGAGACATTACTTTGCCAACAAAGGTCCATCTAGTCAAAGCTATGGCTTTTCCAGTAGTAATTTATGGATGCGAGAGTTGGATTATAAAGAAAGCTGAGTGCCAAAGAATTGATGCTTTTCAACTGCGGTGTTGGAAAAGACTCTTTAGAGTCCCTTGGACTGCAGAGGATGAGATGGTTAGATGGCATCACTGACTCAATGGACATGAGTTTGGATAAACTCTGGGAGTTGGTGATGGACAGGGAGGCCTGGCGTGCTGCGGTTCATGGGGTCACAAAGAGTCAGATATGACTGAGTGACTGATCTGAATTGAACTCTTTCCCTACATGTACATAATTAATAAGTCAAGACTATATACATACTTTGGTATAGACTTACACTTCCACAATTTTAAATCAAATACCAAAGAGTGATAGTTTTTGTCTTCCTTGGACAGCCTTTTACTACATTCAGTAAATCAAGATGGGGTCCTATTTATACTTACATGGCTTCCCAGATGTTGCAGTGGTAAAGAATCAGCTTGCAGGAGATGTAAGAGACACGGGTTCAGTCCCTGGGTTGGGAAGATCCCCTGGAGTAGGAAGTAGCAACCCACTCCAGTATTCTTGCTTGTATTCCATGGACAGAGGAGCCTGGTGGGCTACAGACCATGGGGTCACAAAGTCGCACACAGCTGAACAACCAAGCACATTTATTATTATACGATCTTGATGTTGGAATCAGAGAGGTTACATCTATACTATTTTCCAAGAGGGAAATGCTTCATGGAAAGTTTAAATGGTCCAACCAGGTAACAAAGCAAGAGTGCCCAAATGGAGCATGTTTGCCTAAACATTTGGTCTGACTTTAACTTCAGGTCTCACTAGAGTAAGTCTGTGTGGCCACCCAGGTTGAAACAGACTCAGAATTTCATGAACTTTTGTGCAAGAGACTATTTGTCAACGTACAAATGAAGATGGATAGGTCTGACCCGGGGTTAAAATATGAAGCTTTTGAAGTTTGTCATTGACGGTTTGTGCCTTAGTTCTTGCTCGTCTCTTTTCCCCTTAAGAGAAATCTCCATTCCTTCAGAAATCTATTCTCTTCCTTTTCCTGATAAACCCTCATTGCTACTCAAAGAGGAAACTGTCTGATATAATTTATGTTGTGACAAAAGATTATACCAATGTGTTGAGTCTTCTAAATAATTTTATGTGGGGCAGATTATCTCTGATTATGGAATGAGTGAGTTAATTAAGGAAGAATAAATGCAGTCTTCTGATAATAATGAAGAGATATGGGGGTTTCTTATGGGGAAAAAGGTTTGGGGTTTGGAGATCCTTCTGCTGAAATCAGAATCAATTTGAAGAACAACTGGCCAGGTAGAAAAACACCATACTATTTCAGAGCAATTATCCTGTTGCTTTCTGCCCGCCATCTAAGTGTTCCACTACTGTCTCTCTTCTTTTACTTAAGTCCCCAGGAAGCCAGGAATGTGGAACTCTGGCTTGCTATCTCCTTGTGCTGTTTTTCACTCATGTATCCATTCAAACAGTATTAATATTGGATCCCTGATTCTTGTTTTAGGCATTCTTCTAGATGCTAAGGAAGTGGAGAATGGTGACAATAATATCTAGCATCATTAAGCACTTACTATATGTAAGGTACTATTAGGTACTAGGAGAAGCACTCCACTTGAAATATCTCTTCAAGTCTCTCCATGATTCTTTTATTAACCCTATTTTACAAGTGGGAAAAGTAAGTTGCAAAGAGCCTAAATAAGCTACCTCAGGTTATGGAGACAGAAAGTGTCTGACAGACGAAACTACTTCGTATATTGTTATCATTCTTTTTAGACACACAAACACATGGTAAATCAATCAAATAATTATTTAATTGAATTTTTTATTTTCAATGCTAAAACAATTATTATTGTTGCTCAGTAGCTAAGTCATGTCCCACTCTTTTCAACCCCATGAACTGCAGCATGCCAGGCTTCCCTATCCTTCACTATCTCCCAGAGTTTTCCCAAACTAATGTCCCCTGAGTGGGTGATGCCATCAAACCATCTCATCCTCTGTCATCACTTTCTTCTCTTGCTTTCAATCTTTCCCAGCATCAGAGTCTTTTCCAATGAGTTAGTTTCTTTGCAGCAGGTGCCCAAAGTATTGGAGTTTCAGCTTCAGCATCAGTCCTTCCAATGAATATTCAGGACTGATTCCCTTTAGGATTGACAGGCTTGATCTCCTTTCAGTACAAGGGACTCTCAAGAATCTTCTCCAACTCCACAGTTCAAAAGCCTCAGTTCTTCAGCACTCAGCCTTCTTTATGACCCAGCTCTCACATCTGCACACGACTACTGGAAAAAACATAGTTTGACTATATGGACCTTTATCAGCAAAGTGATGTCTATACTTTTTAATGTGCTATCTAGGTTGGACATAGCTTTCCTTCCAAAGAGCAAGCGTCTTTTAATATTACAGCTGCAGTCACTGTCTGCAATGATTTTGGAGCCCAAGAAAATAAAATCTGTCACTGTTTCCATTGTTTCCCTATCTACTTGCCATGAATTGATGGGACTAGGTGCCATAAGCTTAGTTTTTAAATGTTATATAGTATATGCTATTGTTATATTATTATAATATGCTAAAATAGTATATGCTATTATTGAAACTACAATAGTGGACCTACATTTTTAATATTTATTAATTATTGTTATTTATTAATACACACTCTATTTCACCTCACCTAGCATATGATTTATAGTTTAAATTGTTTCCCCTGGCTCCTTGGTGTAAAGGAATCATAGGAAAACTGTAAAGAAAATAGGGAAATCATTCAGGAGGCTTTTGCAGTAGTTCCAGTAAGAGAGAATACACAGGCATGACCTCTACTGGTGGTACTGGGCATGGAAAGAAGTAAATAGTAAAATTATTGATGAACTGATGTGGGAAGTAAGGTGGAGTGATTTCATCAATGATTCAGCTTTCTGACATTCAGTGAGGTGAGGGAAAAGTTGAGAAAAGTTTTGAGGGAAAAATCAATACTTCTATGGCTACATTACACATTTCTTCCCCAATCATCCCTAGTATGAAAAACAGAGTTTAAAGTCCTACATCATCATTGCTTTCAAATACACATAGCATATAGGTACCAATATGCACAAGATGTGTATGTATTAGTAGGGGAGTGGTCTCAACATACCAGGAGTGCTTTTTGGATACCAGAAGGTTAAACATTGATACTGAATAAAAGATACAGGCAAAGGGAAGGACAAATTTGAAAACTGGTTTGACCTTGTAAAATAATATTAATTCATGTCATATATGTGGAGTTTGCATTTTTTGCCTGGTTATCAAAGAACCCAATGAAGGTGATATAAATCATTAAACTTGAAGTGCATTTAGAGTATTGTAGATCTTATTTGATTGTGTCAGCAAAGCACTCCATGTGTCTTGCACTCCCTTTCCAGTGACTGTGGTTGAACTTGTCTTGTGCCCTATACGTTGATCATTGGGGGAATGTCATCGGTGTCTGGTATATTTGTATCCACAGGATTCTAAGGCACTGACTTCAGTCCAGTCTGGAAGTATATGAGATAATTTTTGCTTCTGCTTTTTTTATTAGCTCACTGGTTGTCTCCCTGGAATCAGAAAAAATTCATAAAGGTGGTAAAATACTGCCTCAGTTTCTCTTCAACACTATTCTCAGGTTCAGTCCACAAAGATCATCATAGACTGTGAATATGCCCTGCTCTCTGTATTTCTGTTTCCGTATTTTTCATGTTCTACCTAACTGATTGGGATTTTGAATCAAATAAATAAATTCAAATCAAACATGTACTTGTAAGACCCTTAAGATATTACCTTTTGAACTTCTGGGTTTTTCCTTTATTAGTTCTTTTAAGTCTCCCCTTCAATTATATTATTTAATTTTTTCCATATGCTTTGGTCCTAAGTCTCCATAATGGCCTATAAGAATTTCTGAGTTGTAAAAAGATACATGTATAACAGAATACATGGTTTATATATTATGATTATTTCAAAGGATTTTATAAAGTAATGGCAAGAATAATTGTCTTCTTTGCAGTAGGCTGAAGTGTTTAAGTAAATGATAAAAGAATAGTGAGATAGAACTATTTTATATTAGGACTTCTTTTGGGAGGTAGAATGAAACTGGTCATTGTAAGCCCAATGACTGAAAGATAGCTTCAGGAATCTAAGGAATCAGAGAGCTGAGAGAAACACACACATGAACAACAAAACAATGTCAGGCCTCTTTTTAGGTGACTTCAGTTCAATTCAATTGCTCAGTCATGTCCGACTCTTTGTGACCCCATGGACCGCAGCACGCCAGACCTCCCTGTCCATCACCAACTCCAGCAGTTCACTCAGACTCATATCCATCGAGTGCATGGTGCCATCCAGCCATCTCATCCTCGGTTGTCCCCTTCTCCTCCTGCCCCCAATCCCTCCCAGCATCAGAGTCTTTTCCAATGAGTCAACTCTTTGCACGAGGTAGCCAAAGTACTGGAGTTTCAGCTTTAGCATCATTCCTTCCAAAGATATCCCAGGGCTGATCTCCTTTAGAATGGACTGGTTGGATCTCCTTGCAGTCCAAGGGACTCTCAAGAGTCTTCTCCAACACCACAGTTCAAACGCATCAATTCTTTGGCACTCAGCTTTCTTCACAGTCCAACTCTTACATCGATACATGACCACTGGAAAAACATAGCCTTGATAGATGGACTTTAGTCGGCAAAGTAATGTCTCTGCTTTTGAATATACTATCTAGGTTGGTCATAACTTTTCTTCCAAGGAGTAAGTGTCTTTTCATTTCATGGCTGCAGTCACCATCTGCAGTGATTTTGGAGCCCAAAAAGATAAAGTCTGACACTGTTTCCACTGTTTCCCCATCTATTTCCCATGAAGTGATGGGACTGGATGCCATGATCTTAGTTTTCTGAATGTTGAGCTTTAGGCCAACATTTTTGCTCTCCACTTTCACTTTCATCAAGAGGCTTTTTAGTTCCTCTTCACTTTCTGCCATAAGGGTGGTGTAATCTGCATATCTGAGGTTATTGATATTTCTCCCGGCAATCTTGATTCTAGCTTGTGTTTCTTCCAGTCCAGCGTTTCTCATGATGTACTCTGCATATAAGTTAAATAAGCAGGGTGACAATACACACCCTTGACACACTCCCTTTCCTATTTGGAACCAGCCTATTTTTCCACGTCCAGTTCTAATTGCTGCTTCCTGACCTGCATACAGATTTCTCAAGAGGCAGGTCAGGTGGTCTGGTATTCCCATCTCTTTCAGAATTTTCCACAGTGTGTTGTGATCCACACAGTCAAAGGCTTTGGCATAGTCAGTAAAGCAGAAATAGATGTTTTTCTGGAAATCTCTTGTTTTTTTGATGATCCAGTGGATGTTGGCAATTTGATCTCTGGTTCCTCTGCCTTCTCTAAAACCAGATTGAACATTAGGAAGTTCATGGTTCATGTATTGCTGAAGCCTGGCTTGGAGAATTTTGAGCATTACTTTACCAGAATATGAGACGAGTGCAACTGTGCGGTAGTTTGAGCATTCTCTGGCATTGTCTTTCTTTGTAACTGGAATGAAAACTGACCTTTTCCAGTCCTGTGGCCACTGCTGAGTTTTCCAAATTTGCTGGCATATTGAGTGCAGCACTTTCACAGCATCATCTTTCAGGATTTGAAGGAGCTCAACTGGAATTCCATCACCTCCACTAGCTTTGTTTGTAGAGATGCTTTCCAAGGCCCACTTGACTTCACATTCCAAGATGTCTGGCTCTAGATTAGTGATCACATCATCATGATTATCTGGGTCGTGAAGATCTGTTTTGTAAAGTTCTTCTGTGTATTCTTGCCACCTCTTCTTAATATCTTCTGCTTCTGTTAGGTCCAGACCATTTCTGTCCTTTATCGAGCCCATCTTTGCCTGAAATGTTCCCTTGGTATGTCTAATTTTCTTGAAGAGATCTCTAGTCTTTCCCATTCTGTTCTTTTCCTCTATTTCTTTGCATTGATCGCTGAAGAAGGCTTTCTTATCTCTTCTTGCTATTCTCTGGAACTTTGCATTCAGATGCTTATATCTTTCCTTTTCTCCTTTGCTTTTCACTTCTTTTCTTTTCACAGCTATTTGTAAGGCCTCCCCAGACAGCCATTTTGCTTTTTTGCATTTCTTTTCCATAGGGATGGTCTTGATCCCTGTCTCCTGTACAATGTCACAAACCTTATTCCATAGTTCATCAGGCACTCTATCTATCAGATCTATTTCTCACTTCCACTGTATAATCATAAGGGATTGGATTTAAGTCATACCTGAACGGTCTAGCGGTTTTCCCTAGAGGATTGTGAGGATGGGAGCAAAGACATTTAGAAATAAAAATATTTCCAGAGATTCAAAAGTAGACCCCAGTTCTCTCTGTGTTAGGTTGAAACTTTTAATATGTAATTTGAATCACCCTGCATAATCCTGACTTCTGTGTTGGAGAGCCTACTTTATAGAAATGCTTTGTTCTGCTACGTCTGCACTCATGCAGAGACAGAATCATTACCTTCAGAGCTAGCCTGGGGTCCTTGAAGTGTTAAAGCTTGGGCTGCCTTCAATAGTGGGTTATCATGGATGATTTTATTGCAGAACAGCCAACAACCAGTGAAACAAGAGTTCCTGATTACATATTTCCAAACGGTGATCAGTGGGTTACTAGGTCTGTAAAATTTAATAATTCCATGGAAAGTAATTCCATGTTCAAAACGTTTGGGAAACACTCTATCATATATCTCTTGCATGCTGAGTTGCTTCAGTCATGTCCAACTGTTTGAGACCCCATGGACTGTGGCCCTCCAGGCTCCTCTATCCATGAGATTCTCCAGGCAAGAATGCTGGAGAGGGTTGCTGTGCCCTCCTCAAGGGAAATCTTCCCAACTCAGGGATTGAACCCACATCTACCTGCATTGGCAAGTGGGTTTCTTTACCACAAGCACCAGCTGGGAAGCTATATCTCTTAGGAAGTTCTCAATTTACATTAACCTGCTAAAGACTATAGTAGGAAACATTTTGTACCTGACTTATCTTACCTTTCCCCCCAAACTATTTGTCAGCAATGCACATTCTTACCTACCTAATATTAAGCTACAGTCTTAGGAAAAAAACATTAAATAGGTGGTTAATACTTTCTAGGTAGAGGTGTTTCCTGAGGTCATGATAGCCTTGATCAAACACAGCTTCCTATTTAGTACCCAATGCAAGTTGCAAAATATAATAGCTGTGATTTTATAAGAAATGTGTTCTGCACATGTACTTAGTTATATAATTGCATTAACTATCTGTGTGCATTCTGTAGAAAAAGAGTTCTTTTCCATTATTCCAGGATTTGTTATCCCACAAGAGCTTCAGAACAAAATTGATTTCTTACTAGTATGAAACTGTGGAAATATACTTAGAAATAACAATTACCCTTTCTTGGAGCATCTTGATGAAAAATGATTAAAATCAACTATGAATTGTTTCCATTACCAAAATTATGTTTTATTTCAAGATATAAAATTCTCATTTTATATATTAGGCCTTAAAAATGCAAGCCTCTAAAGCAGCTGTCTTAATCAAGGTCAGATATTGGCATTCTTCCTTAGGAACCAAGCTCTATCTTTGTTCACAATCTCCATTTTGAATTCTTTCATCTCTCAGCATTCAGTGCAAGTTTGAGGGCTCTTATAACAGTTCTTGGCGCAATACAGATATTCAGTAATTGTCGTCTGGCATTGTAACTGACTTACCTAATTTCATTTCTAGAAAAATTCTCTTCTCACATGCAATTGGAAATCTTCAATGCCAAGGTATTCACCTTTGTTGTTTTTGTTCAGTCACTAAGTTGTGTTCAAATCTTTGCGACCCATGGACTGCAGTACCCCAGGCTCCTCTTCCTTCAGTATCTCTTGAAGTTTGCTCAAATTCATGTGCATTGAGTTGGTGATGCCATCTAAACATCTCATTATCTGTCACCACTTTCACCTCCTGCCTTCAATCTTTTCCAGCATCAGGGTCTTTTCCAATGAGCTGGCTCTTGACATTAGGTGGCCAGGATGTTGGAGCTTCAGCATCAGCAATTACAATGAATATTCAATGTTGATATCCTTTAGGATTGATTGGTTTGATCTCCTTGCTGTCCAAAGGACTCTCAAGAGGCTTCAAAAACCATAACTTTGACTATGCTTTGACTATATGAACTTTTGTTGGTGAAGTGATGTCTATGCTTTTTAATATACTGTCTAGGTTTGTCATAGCTTTCCTTCTAAGGAGCAAGCACCTTTCAAATTCACGGCATCAGTCACCACCCATTCTGAAAATGGAGCCCGAGAAAATAAAATCTGTCACTTCCTCCACTTTTTCCCCATCTATTTGCCAGGATGTGATGGGACCAATGTCACGATCTTAGTTTTTTTGAATGCTGAGTTTCAAGCCAGCTTTTTACTTCCCTCTCTCAACCTCACCAAGAGGCTCTTTAGTTCTTCTTCACATTCTGCCATTAGAGCGGTATCTTTTGCATATCTGACATTGGTAATATTTCTCCTGATATTTCTCCTGGCAATCTTGATTCCAGCTTGTGATTCACCCAGCCTGGCATTTGGCATGGTGTACTCTGAATAGAAGGGCTTCCCTGATCACTCAATTGGTAAAGACTCTGCTTGCAATGCAGGAGACCCTGGTTGGATTCCTGGGTCGGGAAGATCCCCTGGAGAAGGGATAGGCTACCCACTCCAGTGTTCTTGGGCTTCCCTTGCGGCTCAGCTGATGAATCTGCCTGCAAAGCAGGAGACCTGGGTTTGATCTCTGGGTTGGGAAGATCCCCTGGAGAAGGTAAAGGCTACGCACTCCAGTATTCTGGCCTGGAGAATTCCATGGACAGTCCATGGGGTTGCAAAGGGTCAGACATGACTGAGCTTACTTTCACTTCACTCTGAAAGAAGTTAATAAGCAGGGTGACATACAGCCTTGATGTACTCCTTTCCCAGTTTGGAATCAGTCCATTGTTCCATGTCCAGTTCTAACTGTTGCTTCTTGATCTGCATACAGGTTTTTCAGGAGACAGTAAGGTGGTCTGGTATTCCCATCTCTAAGAATTTTTCACATGTTGTTGTGATCCACACAGTCAAAGGCTTTAGTGTAGTCAGTGAAGCAGAATTTGCCTGAAATTCTCTTGCTTTTTCTATGATCCAACGAATGTTGGCAACATGATCTCTGGTTTTTCTGCCTTTTCTAGACCCAGCTTGTATATCTGGAAGTTCTTAGCTCACATACTACTGAAGCCTAGCTTGAAGGATTTTGAGCATAATCTTAGTAGCATGTGAAATGAACACAATTGTATGGTAGTTTGAAGATTCTTTGGCATTGCCCTTCTTTGGGATTGGAATGAATACTGACATTTTACAGTTCTGTGGCCACTGCTGAATTTTCCAAATTTGCGCTGATATATTGTGTGCAGCACTTTAACACCATCATATTTTAGTAGTTTAAATAGCTCAGCTGGAATTCCATCACCTCCAGTAGCTTCATTTGTAGTAATGCTTCCTAAGGCCCACTTAATTTCACACTCCAGGATGTCTGAGTCTAGGTGAGTTACCACACCACAGTGATTATCCTTTCACTTCTCTTCTTTTCTCATCTTTTTGTAAAGCCTCCTAAGATAGCCACTTTGCCTTCTTGAATTTCTTTTTTCTTGGGGATGGGTTGGTTACTACCTTCTGTACAATGTTACAAACCTCTGTACATAGTTTTCCAGACACTCTGTCTATCAGATCTAATCCTTTGAATCTATTTATTACTTTCACTGTAAAGTCATAAGGGATTTGATTTAGGTTATATCTGAATGGCCTAGTGGCCATTCTTTCTTCAATTTAAGTTTGAATTTTGCAATAAGGAGCTCATGATCTGAGCTACAATCAGCCCCAGGTCTTGTTTTTGCTGAAAGGTATAGAGCTTCTCCATCCTCAGCTGCAAGATTACTGAAATTTTGAATGTTTTGCCTTGGAAACAAACTGAAATCATTCTGTTGTCTTTGAGATTGCACCCACTTACTGCATTTCAGACTCTTTTGATGACTATGGGGGCTACTCCATTTCCTCTAAGGGATTCTTGCCCACAGTGGTAAATATAATGCTCATCTGAATTAAATTTGCCCATTCTCACCCATTTTAATTCATTGATTGCTAAAATGTCAATGTCCATTCTTGCCATCTGCTTGACCACTTGCAAGGTATTCACTTATTAGCCATATTATATCATATCATTCTTTCACCAAAAATTGTAACAATTTCCAAGTGTTTCTTGAGCACAGAAGGTGTACTTTCTATTCTCAGTTTTATATAATTCCCCATTCTTTCATGGATGCACCTTGAAAACTTTTGAACTCTGTGATAGATTTTTAGGGTCTTGAAGACAGGCTTCCTACCACAGCTTTGGCAGACATGTTGGTCCTATAATAATTCTCCTAAAAATTTCTTGGAATCAACCATTTTTGTCTCTACAGACATTTCATTCAAAATAAAAAACAAACAAAAAAATAACTTTCTTGTCAATTTCCATCATTCATGTCCCACAGGAGCAAGGGATACATTACTAAGAGCATCAAGTTGTCTGCAGGTTTGTATCCACTTTTTCTTAGAAAGGTATAGTCTCTTCTCATCTTCCCTGTGATTTCACTCAGTTGTTCTCTATTCAAAATATAAATAAACGTCCAGTGAAAATCAGTATGTCTTTCCAGTATCACCTTTTCCTATTTCTAGAGTTATTTCATTAAGACTGTACTTGAAAATCATACATTTTAAATTTTTACTGACTTTCTGTTACTAACTTAAAAGGAAGTAATCTCTCAACTGACGTAACCACTGGGGCAGAGCAAGATTTTAAAGGTGAAAATAGTTGTGTGCAGTAATGATTCAGCAGATTGATATGCTATAAATGATTTGAACAAAGATAAATCACTGACTGTATTGGCTATCAAAAATTTGCATGATGTGTATAGGTTAGGTGGCATGTGAAATATATATATACACACATAGGTATTTTTATGTCCCATAGTAAATATATTTGTTTTCTTTGTGAATGGTCAGTTCAGTCACTCTGCCATATCTGACTCTTTGTGGCCCAATGGACTGCAGCACGTCAGGCCTCCCTGTCGATTGCCAACTCCTGGAGCTTGCTCAAACTAATGTCCACCGACTGGATGATGCCATCCAACCATCTCATCCTCTGTCGTCCCTTTCTTCTCCTGCCTTCAATCTTTGCCAGCATCAGGGTCTTTTTCAATGAGCCAGTTCTTTGCATCAGGTGGCCAAAGTATTGGAGTTTCAGCTCCAGCATCAGTCCTTCCAATGAATATTCAGGACTGATTTCCTTTAGGATTGACAGGCTTGATCTCCTTTCAGTCCAAGGGACTTGCAAGAGTCTTCTCCAACTCCACAGTTCAAAAGCATCAGTTCTTTAGCTCTCAGCCTTCTTTATGACCCAGCTCTCACATCTGCACATGACTACTGGTAAAAACATAGCTTGACTATATGGACCTTTGTCAACAAAGTGATGGCTATACTTTTTAATGTGCTCTCTAGGTTGGCCATAGCTTTCTTTCCAAGGAGTAAGCATCTTTTATTTATTTATTTTTGAATATAAATTTATTTATTTTAATTGGAGGCTAATTACTTTACAATATTGTATTGGTTTTGCCATACATCAACATGAATCCGCCACGGGTGTACACGTGTTCCCCATCCTGAAGCCCCCTCCCACCTCCCTCCCTGGACCATCTCTCTGGGTCATCCCAGGGCACCAGCCCCAAGCATCCTGTATCCTGCATTGAACCTGGACTGGCGATTCATTTCACATATGATATTATACATGTTTCAGTGCCATTCTCCCAAATCATCCTACCCTCTCTGCAGTCATCACCTGCAGTGATTTTGGAACCCAAGTAAATAGTCTCTCACTGTCCTTCTGAATAAGGATATCTATTTTAGAATACATAGTTTAGCTATAGATGAATAAACCCACTACATTTATTAGCAAATTTATTATTTATTATCAGGGTCTACTCTTTTAAGTGCATGATAACTTATTTGCTTAACTTTTAAAAAGAATCATTATTTCAGAATATTAACATATTTGGATAAAAGGACAGAAATGTCAAATTAAAAAATTCAAAGACATTCCCTTGATGGCTTAGAAAACAAGCAGTAAAAGGTTATTGCTGATAATAGAATTGAACCTAGAGTTAGTTTTTCATTTATTCATTGTAATAGCATAAATTTAGTAGTTACCTTATTTGAACAGGTAAAATGAGAAAAAATTATTTTTAAATAAACACATCTATCTGTAGCCACCAAACAGATTTAAGGAAATACCAAAAACTTTATAAGTAACTGTACTTCAGCAAGCATTTATCAAACAACTTCTATCTTCAAAGCAGTCTTCTAGGTCTTGCTAACATAATGTGCCCCTTTAAAACTTATGCAAATAAGTAAATAGTCTATGGGTGAAAACATTTCTGTATTTTATTTTCATGTTATGTTATCATATCTGAGTAAATCTAGATTACTTAAAATTTTCATGATCAATTCAATAAACTTTTGGAATATTTTCATATACTATATAGGTTAATATTTTGCAAATATATATTCAGACACATACATTTTAAAATGTATGTCAAAAAATCATTTCCAAAAGCTAAGTATCAAATCATGTGTCAACTTACATACATTTGGGGCATTAAATCTCCTTTTTGCTTAAATTCATATGTAGTAGAATCTTCTCAATATAATGCCAGCAAGGAAAAGATATATCTATTTGTGTTTGTTTTTTTTTAAATAAGTGTGAAATACACATGTCATTATTTACCTAGATTTGTTTATAACCTAAGTGTATTGTAATTCATGGTATAATTATTTTAAGGTGGATATTTCCTATATTGGTAGACAAATCATCTTTTAGCAAGTCTCTCCCTCCCTCTAACAAAACTTAAGAGTTTTGAAAATCGAAAGCTCCTGTGAGATGTTGTCACATTCTCAAGCTCAATTCTATTTAAAGTCTAATTACAATTCAGATTCTTAACAAAACAGTCTTGACATCATCTGATAAACACCTACTAGTCTACCAACTCCACTTCTCAGTAAATAAAGGAAAGCTAGTGAGGTATTCATAGAGGAGACTGACAAAAACAAAAATGTATTAATGGTAACATTTTCCACCCAGTTCTCATTTCCCAACAAAAGAAGGCAACATTCAAAATATCTATTATGTAAATGATATTCTTTAAAGTTCTATGATTGACATTATCTGCCTTTCACAATATATTTTTATAAGGAATTTGTCTGTAATTTAATTTTGAGGACTCTCAAATAAGTGAAATATGTTATTGTATTTACTTATTAAGAAATATTTGAGTAGCTAATATATTCCAGCTGTCATACATACTAGAGATTTGGTTTCTGAACAAAACAAAGTCCTTTCTTTATGACTTCATATTCAAGTGGGTGAGACAGATAGTAAACAATAAAATAATGGTGCAGTAGGATGACAGTACTAAGAAGCCATTGGAGAATTTTGATCAAGCAGAGATATCATGTTCATCACATCTTAAAATCTGGTGATCGTATGAAGAAATTAATTGTGCCAAGGAGGACATGGATGGAAGAAGAAGACATTTAGAAGAAGGAACTATGCTCATTGGGAAAAAAGTGTATCGGAGTTGGTGGCAATGTAAGAGGAAAGTGGTTCAGATTTGGGATGTAGTTCGAAGATATTTAGGACTTCAAATATCAGATGATGAACTGAACACAGGTCATAAGAGAACTGGATGTGGTGCATGATAACTCCTGCATGTGTTCCCCTATTTTGTGTATCAGATGAACACTGGAAATTAGCAACCACATTTATTCATGTGTTCCCCTATTTTGTGTATCAGATGAACACTGGAAATTAGCAACCACATTTATTCTCGGGTAGTGAAGTATCTCTTCAACATCCCCAGAGTATCATTTAGTGAGCTGGCTTTACCTACAGAAAGCAGGTGTTCCTAATCTATTATTTTTTGTTGTTAAATAACATTTGTTTTCTTTGTGTTTTCATGAGAGCCCAAAAAGTATAGACTTAAACCATGCTTTTTTCAAATATTTTGGGAAAAAGTATTGGAGTGAATTATAAGGTAAAAATACTGCTCTAAGGATTTTTTTTAAAAAAGATGAATATTAGATATATGCTAGAGAGGCAGATGTAGAGAACAGATTCATAGACACAGTGGGAGGAGGAGAGGGTGGGACAAATTGAGAAGGTAAAATAGAGGGCTTCCCAGTTGGTGCTGGTGGTAAAGAACCCGCCTGCCAATGCTGGAGACACAAGAGACACAGTTAGATCCCTACATGGGAAGATCCCCTGGGGGAGGGCATGACAATCCACTCTAGTATTCTTGCCTGGAAAATCCTACGGACAGAGGAACCTGGTGGGCTACGGTCCACAGGGTTGCAAAGAGTCCAGCATGAGTGAGGCAACTTAGCACGCACGCACGTGTAAAATGGATAGCTAGTGGGAAGATGCTGTGTCGCACAGGGAGCTCCGCCTGTGTTTTGATCAAAATGGGTGGGATGCGGATGGGGTATGAGGGAGGCTCATGAGGAATGGGAAATATATATATAGAGAGAGTTATGACTGACTGTGTGGTTGTATGGTAGAAACCAACACATGTTATAAAGCAATTATCCTCTGATTTAAAAAAAGTAAATTAAGAAATGTTGCAGAATAAAAAAAATCTTCATGTAAAAATATGATATAAATATGCAGATGTTCACTCTTCCTGCTGTAACAAATTTATCTCTGAAAGTAAAATTAAAATATAAGAAAAAAAAACCCAAAAGACAAAAAAAAAGCAGAGAAAATATATTTAAACGTATTTAACTAGCTTTATATAAGGAATCTTAAACAATGTAAACTGAAAAGCGTATCATTACCATTCTATGTAAATATTGTGGTAGAGATATCAGATATTAAACAGGATTTATACTTTCACTCCATTCTCTGAACTGCTGAAATAAAACTCAATAAAACTTAATTCTTATTTTACTAATTATGACTCACTTAGCATTATAAGAAAAAAACTTAACCAAGTATTAGAATTTGTTGAAACAATTCTTCTTAACTTCTATAAATTCAGTGTAGTTAACACTTTAAAATAAGTTCTTAAGCAATCTCTTTCCTAAAATATATTTAATCAACTGCAGGAATGCTTCATTTTATTAACCAGCTCTCTAGTTTGACATTGCAAATATCTCTCACCTTGGGCCATGAATGAGATAAAGCCTCTTAAAAAATTTTTACTCTCACATCCTGCATTATTTTACATTAATCTCTAGAATTACCTTTAGAGATTTTGAGCCACCTTTATTCTTTCTAATTGCTGCCTCTATTATGTAAGACAGGTATTTTTCGACAATATCCTTGTTAATTACTAACATGTCCTACATTTACATAATATACTTTTTGGGACAATTTCTGTGGTAACATTTCAAGGCTAATAGGAAGCAATTTGCTTTCCTTTATTAAGTGCATTAAAACTTCATGCCCTAGACATCACTGATGGTAAACATTTGATTCTGCTCAAATTTAGTGCACCGAGGCATTCTGCTGTGCCATATTAGGCTTATTTATGCGCTGTGCTCTGCATTGTTAGCTGCTAATGAGACTTCAACTCTTATTGCTCTAAGGCCTGAACACTAACCTCATTTTAATGAGTTCATTATTTGCTGTCTTCTAAAAGGAAGACAACAAATTTTCCTTTTAATTAAAGGTCAAAACACCTCTGGTGAAGGAAAGGGAAGAGGTTATCCCACCCTAGGAGAAGCTGAGAGATGGCTCTTTCAGATTTCTAAGCTGCGCAGAGTTAATATAGACTGGGCAGGAGGTGGTTTCTCAGGAATATAGACAGTCAATCAATCTCCGGAGACTAAGGCACATTTAAATCTCAGACAGATGAGAACTCTACAGCACGACAGTTAATGTGCCTAAGACTTTGTAAAAAATGAAAGTCAGCCAAAGTAATTAAAGAGGCTTTACGCCTAACCAAAAGGGCCACCTGGATCAATAGGGCTGCAGGAGCAAGATTTGTCTTTTGCATGAGGAATGAGTTATGAAGTTGAGAGAAAACATGGCATTTTCATTGAGACTAGAAAAACTAATCTCAAATATTTTATCATAGATTGTGAAGCAAAAACAAGTCAATATTTTGGGGGAACTATTTTTAATAATGTATAGGATATGTGGGCTTAGCATGAGGTATAAGAATATGTATAAGCAGAGGCAACTTAGCTGCTAAACTGTGAAATTCCTAGGAATGTCAGTTGCTATTTGTATTTGCAGGCAATGCATATCTCTAACCACTGGGGAAGGTAAATTTAAATAATATATAGTCCTGTCATAGCAGATAGTAGGAGCAACTTGCTACTTGTGTAAATTTTAATTTGAACCAAAATAAGAGATTAGAGCATAACAATTACATGGAACCTTTGCACTTAACAAGTAGTGTGGTTAGATTAAAATGAAAAACATTTTCATTTTGCTCTGACAGCACATACATCCACACATGAATGATTTTAATCTTGCACACGGCTTCCCAATTAATACCTAAATCTTCAATGATAATATATTTTTTAATTTAAACATATGATTTCCATAACTACATTTATGCATGAAATTTACTGTGTTCCTTTTTATGTTTCTAAGCGTTGTTCCTGACTCAAGAGTATATGACCCATAAATATTTCTCTTCAATAAACTTATTTTAGAATTTTTTTAGATTTACAAAAAAATTGCAGAGATGGTATAGAGATTTCATATATACCAATACCTATGGGATCTTTTATTAGGGTGGTACATTTGTCACAATTAATGAGCCAATATTGATACCTTATTATTAACTAAAGTCTATACTTTATTCTGGAGAAGGCAATGGCACCCCACTCCAGTACTCTTGCCTGGAAAATCCCATGGACGGAGGAGCCTGGTGGGCTGCAGTCCATGGGGTCGCTAAGAGTCAGACTTGACTGAGCGACTTCCCTTTCATTTTTCACTTTCATGCATTGGAGAAGGCAATGGCAACCCACTCCAGTGTTCTTGCCTGGAGAATCCCAGGGGCGGGGGAGCCTGGTGGGCTGCCGTCTATGGGGTCGCACAGAGTCGGACACGACTGAAATGACTGAGCAGCATACTTTATCCATATTCTCACTTTTTCCTTAATATCCTGTTTCTGCTTCAGGATACCACATTACATTTAGGTACATATTTCCTTAAGCTTCTTTTGGCTATGAGAGTCACACTTTTTTTTTTTTTTAAACAGTTTTAGGTTTACAGAAAAAAATAAGCAAGAATTCCCATATACATACTTTTCCCTGTATCTTCTTGCAGATCCCTCATTTGTTACAATGGATAAATTAAGACTGATACATTATTATTAACAAAAGTCCATAGTTTACATTAGGATTCCTTCATTGCACTATAAATTCTATGGGTTTTGACAAACACAGAGTGTCAAGAATCCACCATTACAATTTCACGGAGAATAGTTTCACTTTCCTAAAAATCCCCTGTATTCCACTTATTCTTCCCTTTCTTCTCCTGGCAACCACTGATGTTTTTACTGTTTCCATAGTTTTCCCCTTTCTAGGGAATCATTTAATTGAAATTATATAGTATGTAGCCTTTGCAGATTGGTTTTTCTCACTTCAGTTCAGTTCAGTTCAGTCGCTCAATTGTGTCCGACTCTTTGCAACCCCATGAATCGCAGCACGCCAGGCCTCCCTGTCCATCACTAACTCCCGGAGTTCACTCAGACTCACGTCCATCCAGTCCGTGATGCCATCCAGCCATCTTATCCTCGGTCGTCCCCTTCTCCTCCTGCCCCCAATCTCTCCCAGCATCAGAGTCTTTTCCAATGAGTCAACTCTTCAAATGAGGTGGCCAAAGTACTGGAGTTTCAGCTTTAGCATCATTCCTTCCAAAGAAATTCCAGGGTTGATCTCCTTCAGAATGGGACTGGTTGGATCTCCTTGCAGTCCAAGGGACCCTCAAGGGTCTTCTCCAACACCACAGTTTAAAAGCATCAATTCTTCAGCACTCAGCCTTCTTCACAGTCCAACTCTCACATCCATACATGACTACTGGAAAAACCATAGCCTTGACTAGATGGACCTTAGTCGGCAAAGTAATGTCTCCGCTTTTGAATACGCTGTCTAGGTTGGTCATAACTTTTCTTCCAAGGAGTAAGCGTCTTTTAATTTCATGGCTGCAGTCACCAACTGCAGTGATTTTTTTCTCACTTAGCAATAAGTATTTAAGACTACTCCATGTCCTTTTGTGGCTTCATAGCTCATATGTTTTTATTGGTGAATAATATTCCACTGTCTGGATACGCAAATATTGTTTATCCATTGACCTTTTGAAGGGCCATCCTGGTTACTTTCAAATTAGGGCAATTATGAACAAAGTCGCTATAAACACTTATGTGCAGGTTTTTGTGTA
This sequence comes from Capra hircus, assembly GCF_001704415.2. Taxonomy (NCBI): domain Eukaryota; kingdom Metazoa; phylum Chordata; class Mammalia; order Artiodactyla; family Bovidae; genus Capra; species Capra hircus. Next base: position 10,953,337 of record NC_030813.1, on the reverse strand, counting down.
GACATGATTTCAAATCATTTGAGTAAATACCAAGGAGTGAAACTGCTGGATATAATGGTATGAGAATGTTTAATCTTACAGAAGTGAAGTGAAGTTGCTCAGTCGTGTCCAACTCTTTGTGACCCCATGGACTATAGCCTACCAGGCTCCTCTGTTCACTGAATTTTCCAGGCAATAGTACTGGAGTGGATTGCCATTTCCTTCTCCAGGGGATCTTCCCAACCCAGGGATCGAACCCGCGTCTCCCACATTGTAGACAGATGCTTAACTGCCTGAGCCACCAGGGAAATAAGGAGCTGCCAAATTTTCTTCCAAAGTGACTTACCATTTTGCATTCCCATAGGCAATGATTGAAAGCTCTTGCTGCTCTACATCCTCCCCAGCATTTGGTAATGTCAGTACTTTGGGTTTGGTCATTCTAATAGGTATGGTAGTGGAATTTAATTGTTTTAATGAGAAGTTTTCTAATGACATATGCTTTGACTATAGGGACCTTTGCCAACAAACTTCTGTATAGGCAAAGCTATTGTTTTTCCACTGGTAATGTATAGACTTGAGAGTTAGACTGTAAAGAAGACTGAACACCGAAGAATTGATGCTTTCGAATTGTGGTGCTGGAGGACTCCTGAGACTCCCTTTGACTGCAAGAAGATAAAACCAATCAATCCTAAAGGAAATCAACCCTGAATATTCATTGGAAGGACTGATGCTGAAGCTGAATCTCCAATACTTCGGCCACCCGATGCTAACAGCCGACTCATTGGAAAAGACCCTGATGCTGGGAAGGACTGAGGACAGCAGTCGAAGGGGGCAACAGAGGAGGAGATGGTTGGATGGCATTATCAACTCAAAGGACATGACAGTGGACTCATGGCAAACTCCGGAAGACAGTGAAGGACAGGGAAGCCTGGACTGCTGTAGTCTGTGGGGTTGCAAAGAGTTGGACACAACCTAGCAACTAAACAGCAAAAAAAGACATACACTGTCACATGTCTTTTCAAATACTTTGCCATCTTTTTAAGTTCTTTGGTGAGGTATCTATTCAATTCTTTGGCCCATTTTCATTTGGGTTGCCTGTTTTCTTGTTGTTGAGTTTTTAGAGTCCTTTATATATTTGGATGCAAGTCCTTTATTAGATATGTGTTTTACAAATATTTTATCTGACTTGTCTTTCCATTCTCTTAATGGTATCTTTTGTAGAAGACATTGAGTCTTTGCGACCCCAGGGACTGACTATACAGTCCATAGAACTCTCCAGGCCAGAATACAGGAGTGGGTAGCTGATTCCTTCTCCAAGAGATGTTCCCAACCCAGAGATGGAACCCAGGTCCCCTGTATTGCAAGTGGATTCTTTACCAGCTGAGCCACCAGGGAATCCCATAGAAGACATCAGAAGTTTTGAATTTTATTGAAGTCCGGCTTACCAATTTTTTCTTTAATAGATAATGCTTGAAATAAAATTTATTTGCTAAGTGGATTCAATTCATAAAGTCAGATCAGATTTTCTTAAGCATCTTTATGCATATAGCACTGTGAATTGGACTAGAGTAAATGAGATGGGAAGGAGATAACATAGGAACCATTCCTTGTTTTAATGGAGCTTAAAGTTTTATATTATTGTTGATTATAAGAAATTACTGTATAGATATCTTTAAACATAATTTTATGCTTTTGTCTAAATATGCTTAAATGAAATCCAAGGTGGTCAATTATGTGCTGGAAAGTTATGCAATAACTATTAATGTATATTAACTATAAAGCCCCAAATACTCAGTTATGAGAGACAGTAGAATTGGCTATAAATTTTGCCATTGACAATTTCTTTGCTTTGGCTTTTTCCAAATATGCAGAGGGGAAAGCTTAGATTTGGAAAAGAATAGAATTTTAAAAATGAAGGCTTACTTCAAGAGCTTTTTTTTTTTTAATTGAGAAAATATCATACGATATTGTTATACTATGAATGTTTGTTGAGAATTTAAAACTTTCTGAAATATTGTCATATACTATTTCACTTAATGTTTAAAATAATTCTAGATATTATAATATCTTTATTTCATAGCTGAGGTTAGCAACTCATCTAAAAAATGGTGGGACGCAACCAGGCTCTGAAATCTGAATGTTACGTTTCCAAATTTCTTGTTCCTCATAGTGCCTATGGCTACTGTGCCACGTGTGGCATTATCTACTTATGCTAGTTAGCTCAACTATGAATAGTTTAGCTGAGCCACATATTATGGTTATTGTTTAGTCCCTAACTCATGCTCATTTCTTTGAAAACCCATGGACTGCAGCCCACCAGGTTCCTTTGTCCACGGGATTTTCCAGGCAAGAATACTGGAGTGGGTTGCCATTTTCTTCTCCAGGGAATCTTCCTGACCTAGGGATTGAACCTGGTTCTCCTGCAGTAGCAGGCAGATTCTTTACCACTGAGCTACATATATTTTACTTAAAATGGCCACTTAAGTTTCAGAATTTAATGTTTCACAGGAAGGAGTCAAAACTTAAGCAAACAAAATAGTATTTAAATTAATGTTATATAATTATAACAGTTTCATGATGTGCTATAGATAGTATGTTATTGGAATCTCAAAGAAATGAGACTCAAATTGCAAAGCATTCATATTTTTTTAAACAATTTATTTGAAAGTTTAAAAAATCTTTTTGCTCATTACTCTTATTGACAGGCTAAGAATCTAGAGGTGTTTTGGATAAAGGAATTTCATCTGGGTCCACTACTAAACTGCACCCAATTTGAAAGGTTTAAGACTCATTTATTTTGCCAGTAACCTGACTTAGTAATGCAATGCTTCATATTTTTTCCTTATCTGATAAGAATAGAATAAGATGCAAACTTATTAGTTGTTTCTTTGCCCTCTAACCTCCAAGTTATTATGTCTAATTTAAAGAAGACCAGTTTTAGATGTGGTCGGGGGAGGGGAAGGATAAGACAGTTGAAACCAGCTCTGTCTCAGCATTAATTCCAAGTTGTTATGATGATGTCTTCCAGGGGATACCTATTCTGCTGACTTTTAGATCTGTTTTTTGTTGGATAATTTATGGGTACTTTACATCTTTTTTAACAGAGGAAAAAATTTAAAATAATCTTTTAATTTACATTCCAGCTCCTGTTTTCAAAACCAAGTGATGGAGGCAATCACCTATACAAGTTTTATGTGAATTCTGTAAAGCTGTGGACTCATCAAGGATATCATCTGCTTAGGAGTTCTCTAGTTATTTAAAGTGAAAATCCTCGTTCTTAAAGTGAACTTCCATAAGGACACTGCTCCTCTGATTTTGTTGTACTACTTCAATTCAGGAGGTAAAAATAGATGAGTAATTCTTGTTTTTTTTTTTTTTTCATGATTCATACATGGTCAACTACATTCCATATCTTGACAGTGACACTGTTTATTGGCAAGGAGATCAAACCAGTCAATCCTAAAGGAAATCAACCTTGAATATTCACTGGAAGGACTGATACTGAAGTTTAAGCTCCAATACTTTGGCCACCTGATGCAAAGAACCGATTTGTTGGAAAAAGACCCTGATGCTGAGAAAGATTGAAGGCAAGAGGAGAAAGGGACAGAGGGTGAGATGGTTGGATGGCATCACTGACTCAATGGACATGAAGTTGAGCAAACTCTGAGAGATAGTGTGGAGCAGGGAAGCCTTGTGTGCTGCCATCTGTGGGATCACAAAGAGTCAGACATGATTTCATGACAGAACAACAACAAAGGAATCCTTTGTGATCCTTTATCTGTTTCATTTTTGAAAGCCATATTTAACTTTGCTATTTGGTTCAGAGACTGATGCTGAATTATTCAGATAGATTTGTGTAAGCCCCCAAAGAATGTACTGACTTTTTTTTTTATATAGTGTCTTACCTGTTAAAAATTATATTCTTATTCCCATTCAAAGAAACTTGTACAGATGTAGTACTTAGTATGTACTTGAAACAGTTCCATGGTTTTAGCAGCAACCAAAATAAATAAAAGTAATTGTCGCTATATCTAAGGGAAGCAATCTTCTATTGAACAAACAAAACAAAATAAAGCTGGAAAAAGGCAGCACGTAAAGAATGTTATTGGGTTTTGTTTTGTTACTACAGTAGAAGCATCTCGATGTAAGTACTCAGTGAATCCAAATTAAAAAATCATGCAGTATAATGTTAATCAGAAGAGATTTTATTAAGTGACTTTAAAACAGATCTTTGAAGAAACTGTCATATCTGACCTAGTGTACAAAAAGGAAAAAAAAAAATCTAAGAAAGGTGAGAGGGAGCATGCAAAGGTGAGTTATTTATTATCATATTTTTTTGTAAATTGTATCTCTCTTCTCCCCTTCTCAGATTTTAGAGATACGTGAATTAAACGGCATAACACAGCTCGAATATCTGGCCGTGAGAATATACGTTTGTTGTTATTCAGTTGATCATGTCTGACCCTTTGCAACCCCATGGACTACAGCCATTCATGCTCTTCTGTCCACGGGATTCTCCAGGAAGGAACACTGGAGTGGGTTGCTGTGCCCTCCTTCAAGGGATCTTCCTGACCCAGAATATACTTTACTTTTCCATAAAATGACATACTGCCAAATTTCCTTTACCTCTTTGTACATGGCCCTAAGTAGCTTCTACATGCATAGTGGCTTTCTGTTAGCTAATATTCTGTCAAATACACTGATCAATGAAAAATAGAGAATATTAGGGCTTGTGTTACTGCTAAGTCCCTTCAGTTGTGACTCACTCTTTCTGACCCTATGGACTATAGCCTACCAGGCTCTTCTGTCTATGAGATACTACAGGCAAAAACACTGGAGTGGGTTGCCATTCCCTTCTCCAGGGATCTTCCTTACTTACCCAGGGATGGAACCTATGTCTCCTAAATTGGCAGGTGGGTTTGGCTGAAAAGGACGCTATTCAAAATCAACCCCACAGACAAATGTAAACAGTAATTAGGGCCTGTCTGGTACTAAAATATGTTAAAGTCCATTCTAAATAACTAGGAAAATATTGCATTATTTTAGACTACTTTTGCTCATCAAATATTAATTTTGAGTATCTATCAGCATGTAAAAGTGCTAGAAGTTGGTAAGATTCTTTTCTTTTTTTTTTAATTGGTGTGAAACATGGTGTCTATCCTCAAGGATAATCAGTGTGAAGGAAAAGATGTACCTGAGTAATTATAAAAAGAAGGAAAAATGTCATAAGAATTTTATCAGCAAAGTGCTATGAACATTAAAAAAGAGGCTTGACAGTATTGTCTTATACCAGGACAACAGGCAAAATACAGAATGAGCAGGCCAAAGGGTGCAGGATAAGGCAGTTGAGGCAGAGAGTTTTGTGAGCCAGATGGGAAAATTTGACTTCAGGATGGTTTTTTGAAGAGGGATGGAAATAAGCCCTCTTCAAAACACTGTAATCTCTAAAGCTAGAATAAACTGGCAAGTGTGGACAGATCAATCCTGGCTGTTAGATGGGATTTGGGCATGACAGGGGAAACCAGCAAAACAGAGGTTATTAAAGTAATATTTTAAGAGCTTTGCTGTGGTGTTAGCCACGAATGCAAAGGAAGAGACAAATGGAGTGCCTTGCAGAGGAAGAAAACATAGGACCTGTCAGTTTTCTTCTATGCTAAGAAATAGAGAGGAAATAGAGAAATCTTTGCGCCTGACTGTCTGAGAAGACAGGGGAAGCCCACTCACAGAAAGATATTGAAGGTAAAGGAAATAACTGATGTGGATGGTGACACCAATGGAGTGTTAAGTATTTTGAGTTAAAATGATCTGAAGATGAATTAAACATATTATATTCTTGAGAAATGCATGCATATGTCACAAATTGAATCACTTATAAAAGGACAGAAAAAACTCAGAGTTAAAAGTAACCTTGAAACAGTAAGATTCATCAGACATTTAAGGACATTATTTGAAAGGTGGTAAGTATGGACACTTAATGTCTATTAATTTCATGTTAATACAGATGTAAATAAATGTTAATCTTATAATAAAAATTCATTCCCATTTGTAATGATAATTGTTTTGATCTAGATCTGAGGCCTCACAACTGTCAGTAAATATTTTGAGATTATGTCCTTGCTGCTGCTGCTGCTAAGTCGCTTCAGTCGTGTCCGACTCTGTGCGACCCCAGAGATGACAGCCCACCAGGCTCCCCCATCCCTGGGATTCTCCAGGCAAGAACACTGGAGTGGGTTGCCACTTCCTTCTTCAATGTCCTTAATACTTGAATATTTATTTCTACAAATCAAATACTTGTACTCCTATAATCATTTATGTACTTTATAAAATATGCAAAATAGAAATGAGGAAATGAACATTATTTTCAATGTTTTATTCTATTTGTTAACAGCATAATAACTTTTTTTGGTGCAAACAAAAATTATAATGTCCTAACTGAAAGAAATGTGACTGAACAAGTCAGATCTGATTAGAGACCCTGGCTTGAAATCTGTAATGTGACTTGACAGATAGAGCATGCATCCAGGAAGTGGGAGTACGGTTGGCTGTGCCATTTTCTTGCTATTCATTTGTGCTTGAGTTCCTGGTATTATGTTTAAAAGGCAGTCTATTCCTAGGAAGAGTGTTCAAACTACTCGCTTCCTCTGGGAGGGTTAATAGAGTCAAACCAGGGCATACATGTCTGTAAATGCCTTTATGTGACTTCATAAACAATATGTAACAAAAGATTGGAATTGAAGAAGCAGGGAGGTTGCTACTGTCAAAGCTGTTCACTGTATCACTCACTCCGTTTCTCCTCCAAGGATGCTGTGCGTATGGTCTAAGATAGGACGCTGTCTGAGATTCAGCCTAATGGGGCATCAGGGTTCATCTCTACAAAATCATAATTTAGGTCAAATCTTTCTTTCTTTGGACGCGAGTCTGGGTGAACTCCGGGATTTGGTGATGGACAGGGAGGCCTGGCGTGCTGCAATTCATGGGGTCGCAAAGAGTCGGACACGACTGAGCGACTGAACTGACTGACTGAACTTTCTTTCTTTTGGATGACTATCAATCAGTGTCTTAGTACTTTTTTCGCCAAATGCCAATGAATTGCCTTGTATTCAATCCACACTGGAGTAGTGATTGTCAAACTTCTTATAGGAGTTAAGGTCACATGATGGTTAAGAAGTCAGGAGTCCGTATGAAAATGAAACTGTTAGTCGCCCAGTGGAGTCCGGCTCTCTGTGACTCCAGCCACTGTAGGCCCCCTCCCGCTCTCCCCAGGCTCCTCTGTCATGGAATTCTCCAGGCGAGAATACTAGAGTGGGTAGCCACTCCTTTCTCCAGGGGGTCTTCCTGACCAAAGGGTTGAGCCTGGGTCTCCTACATTGCAGGTGGAATCTTTACTGCCTGAGCCACCAAGGAAGCCCGAAGAGTCAGTGTGCCCTCAAAACAAGCTCCACCACTTACATTACTTATGCCTCTGTTTCCTAACTTCCCACTTTGTAGACATGTTAGGAGGAATAATTGAAGTTAACATACAATACTCCTATATGTGAAAAATGTGTGGTACACTTTAAGATTTCAATGAACACAAATTGTTGTTATATGACAACAAAGAATGTATCTCAGCCATGCAGTTTCCAGAATGTGTGAGATTATGTTAGTTAAACAAAATCAAATGTACATGGATATACTGGACTTATTTGGCATTACCTCAAACCTCCTTTTTTTCCGTCAGTCTTCAATGTGATATCTTTCAATGTGTTGGGCTGCTGTGTCAGCTGCAGCTTAATTTCTTTTTGGAATATGTTGGTAAATTCCTTCCTCTCTTCTAAAATGTTAATTTTCAATATGTGATAGATTATAACTTGATGAAATCAATCTGATGACATTATTTAAAGACAAAACAAAACAACTGTGACCCAGTCTCTTTTTCTTGGAAGGGAACTCTTGGCAAGATTTTCAGTATAATTTGCATTTCAAATGTAATGGGAGTTGTATTCCATTGTTTCATGTAATTATTTATTTTGAATAGATCGTCCTTGGCTGACAATGATTTTCTTGATTTCACACAGACAAACAGGATCCTTGGTTTGTTGGAGTAATACTGACAGTTAATTCTGGGACCTCTTTCAAGATTTCCATCTAATATCCCCTAAAATAACATTGACTGTGGTATTTACTAATATATCCTCCTCCAAACCTCACTCAGTACACCTATCCTGTTCTACATTTACTTAGTTATATATGTTAACTCTCCCCCATACTCAAATGAGGGTAGAAAATCTTTCTGTCTTTATACCCTGATATATTCCATGGGGCTAAAACAGTACCTGAAACATAAAGTACTCAATAAATATGCAGTGAATGAATGATGACAGTATTTGGAATCAATGGAGATCAATTACTGGGAGGTAGGTGCTCACATCTCACACCTCTAGGGTGAAGACATTTCCAGTGGAGTTGCAATTACTGTCAGTTGGTTGAAATGAATAGAGGGTCATGCCCAAAGGTACACATGTTTTCTTCAGTTTCTGAGTCATTGTATACAGCTAGGTATTTGAGTCTGTTGGGTTAGATAATCAGATGATACAATAATACTGCAACTTGAAGAATATTTAGATCTTGTGAAAAATAAAACCCTTAGAGTTAAAAAAATGGTTTTCATTTTTTAAAAATTTTAATTAATCTAGAACCAAGTAGGTATTCATGATTAACTAACCAGGAAAACTCCACACTGAATAGAGAAAACCATAAAAATCTCAATAGACTTTTTGAGCAGCAGCAGAAAAAAACCTCTGAATAAATTACCTGCTTTTCTTGGAAGAGGTCACTTCAAGATGTCTCTGAAATTCTCTCTGATTTGTAACCATTATGGATCATTGAAGTGGTACCAGAAGTATAAATTTAGAGACTGAAATGTATGCTGAACTGTTTGCTATAATTCACAGTTACTCTCCTAGCATCTCAAAGAAGCATTTAAGTTATTATTTCTCATTCTTTTCTAATTTCCTCTAAACTGGGCAGGAAGTTATACAGTTATAAAATGGTGTTTAATGATATAATCAGATGAAGCCAGAGCTATCTCATCACTGTTACAGGAACTGTGACTCTGGAATCAGTATATGAAATGCTTATAATGATATATTAACATATTTTCATTTGAATTAAAAGATTTGATTCATAATCATTTATATTACTGATTCATTTTCAATAAACTCATACCTCTGCTATTTTTACTTAGAAGTAATAAAAATGAAAGTATTTTGACCTCTCTTATATATAGCTATTGTCATTACACTACTGAAATTTTGACATTGAAATACAATGTTAATTTGAGTAAGTGTCTACATTAAACACATGTGTAGACATTATTTTGTGTGGTCCAATACATTTCTTGTAGGCCACCATATATGATTGGAGACTAAAAGATGTAAAATGATCCTGACATTTCTGTGCAAATTTTATTTCAATTCTCCAAAATTGTCTTCCTAATCATTCTTCTTAATTGGAATACCTTGGTTTCTGTTTGCTTCCTATATTGATATTGTACATCTGATTTTTACAAATATCTTTTATAATTTCTCTATAATAATAATATTTTAAAATCTATTTTGTTACCATGAAAAAATAAAACTTCTATCGGTTTTTTGATGTGTTAAAATTATATGGAAACAACCTAGATGTCCATCAGCAGATGAATGGATAAGAAAGCTGTGGTACATATACACAATGGAGTATTACTCAGCCATTAAAAAGAATTCATTTGAATCAGTTCTGATGAGATGGGTGAAACTGGAGCCAATTATACAGAGTGAAGTAAGCCAGAAAGAAAAACACCAATACAGTATACTAACACATATATATGGAATTTAGGAAGATGGCAATGATGACCCTGTATGCAAGACAGGAAAAAAGACACAGATGTGTATACCAGACTTTTGGACTCAGAGGGAGAGGGAGAGGGTGGGATGATTTGGGAGAATGGGAATTCTAACATGTATACTGTCATGTAAGAATTGAATCGCCAGTCCATGTCTGACGTAGGGTGCAGCTTGCTTGGGGCTGGTGCATGGGGATGACCCAGAGAGATGTTGTGGGGAGGGAGGTGGGAGGGGGGTTCATGTTTGGGAACGCATGTAAGAATTAAAGATTTTAAAATTTAAAAAAAATAAAAAATTAAAAAAAAATTATAATGAAGTAAAGATTTAAAGCAGAAACTTGAGTTGCCAACTAACAGTAAATTTTTGAACCTTGGTTTTGCCATTCTTAAAGCAGAAATAAAAAGATGTACATTGAAGAATTAATGAAGATCTCCTGTGGGAGGAAATGGCAACCCACTCTAGTATTCTTGCCGGAGGAGCCTGGCGGGCTACAGTCCATGGGGTTGCAGAAGACTTGATCACTACTGAGGCTGTGCACATGTTGTATCATTAATGATACAAATCATGAAAACCTGCCTTGTGCATATATTTTTTATGTATGTAGAAATAGAAAACTCAGATAATAAGATTTCTTAAGTTATTACAGGAAGTTCATCTTAGAGATCGGGATGCTGTTTTCTGATCCCTCATCTTTCTACTATGCTATGTTATTCATGTCTAACTCCATATTGCTGTGTCAGAAAACACCTTCACACCTTAAGGACACAAACACAAATAATATGCAAGAGGCATTCTCAGAGCTTAATCTTCATCTCTTAATTCTGTTTCCAAAGTTCTGTCTCAGCTGTAGAGACACTTGCTGTACCTCCTGAACCTGTCAGAAAGGTGATCAGCCTAGAATGAAATAAAGATCCCCTGTTTTTATTACAACAATCTTAAGTTATTTAAACATGGCCAATATTAAAAATCCAGTTTTCATTCAGTGTATACTGGTTTAAATTGAGAACACAAATCACTTGCCAGTGTGAGACTCTTCATTCAGGCTAAATTAGAAAATGATCCGGAGAACCCTTTCATGTGTTCACAGGTGGCCTAATAGACTAAAATGGGGGGGCGGGGGGAACACACGAAAAAACAAAAAAACCCAGAAAGTCATATTTAGAAGAAATAGGGACTTGTTTTCACTTCAATGCATTCTTAACAATCCGTGTTCTTGTTCAACTGAGCAGGCACTTTGGGTTTCCATGGGGCAGCTGCCTCAACTGCCCTTGCAGTCCTTAGTTTGAATGTAGGGACCCTAGAAAGAGTCCTGTATAACTTTTACATTTCCTCACATTTCTTTATCAATCCAGGCTGATGATATTGATACCCACCAGGGCTCTTTAGTTCAGTTCAGTTCAGTTCTGTTGCTCAGTCGTGTCCAACTCTTTGCGACCCCATGAGTCGCAGCACGCCAGCCCTCCCTGTCCATCACCATCTCCCGGACTTCACTCAGACTCATGTCCATCGAGTCAGTGATGCCATCCAGCCATCTCATTCTCTGTTGTCCCCTTCTCCTCCTGCCCCCAAACCCTCCCAGCATCAGAGTCTTTTCCAGTGAGTCAACTCTTCGCATGAGGTGGCCAAAGTACTGGAGTTTCAGCTTGAGCATCATTCTTTCCAAAGAAATCCCACGGCTGATTTCCTTTAGAATGGACTGGTTGGATCTCCTTACAGTCCAAGGGACTCTCAAGAGTCTTCTCCAACACCACAGTTCAAAAGCATCAATTCTTCTGCACTCAGCTTTCTTCACAGTCCAACTCTCACATCCATACATGACCACAGGAAAAACCATAACTTTGACTAGACTGATCTTTGTTGGCAAAGTAATGTCTCTGCTTTTGAGTATGCTGTCTAGGTTGGTCATAACTTTTCTTCCAAGGAGCAAGCGTCTTTTAATTTCATGGCTACAATCACCACCTGCAGTGATTTTGGAGCCCCCCAAAATAGTCTGCCACTGTTTCCACTATTCCCCATCTATTTCCCATGAAGTGATGGGACCAGACACCATGATCTTAGTTTTCTGAATGTTTAGCTTTAAGCCAACTTTTTCACTCTCCTCTTTCACTTTCATCAAGAGGCTTTTTAGTTCCTCTTTACTTTCTGCCATAAGGGCGGTGTCATCTGCATATCTGAGGTGACTGATATTTCTCCCGGCAATCTTGATTCCAGCTTGTGCTTCTTCAAGCCCAGTGTTTCTCATGATGTACTCTGCATAGAAGTTAAATAAGCAGGGTGACAATACATTGGCCTTCACCAATCAATAGAAATTGACTAGAGGCTAGACAAGAAATCTATTCAAAGCTTTCCTGGGACTCCTGTGGCTGTAGAAGGGAGCAAAACAAGTCACAGCTTCCCCTTCTCACTCCCCAAGGGGATGGTGAGCTGGTTCTACATATGGGGTAAAGGTACGGATGTATCCAGGGGTCAGACCAGAGGTGTGACTTAGGTGTTTTGCTTACTTCTTAGGTGATGTTGAGTGCAGGGAGAATGCACAATACCCTGCATTTGTTTCTAACACCCTGTTTCTGCTCCCAACTTCAGAAGTGGAAGTTTTTTTCTTTTTGGCCTTTTTGTATCCTTTGTCCAGAATTGACCCCAACTGCTAATGCATACAGTTATTTTTAGTCCCATATAGTTCCTTTGTATTTTGTTGCTGGAGCAGACTTTCATCCAGAAGCAAGCATCTCAGCACTGTAGAAAGGTTTCCAGGTCCCAGCTTGTTTCAAAATCACTCCTTGCTTAGAAAAGATGATCATTTTCCAATTTCTGAGCTTCTGTGCATGTGGGGGTACTTTTCACTTTCACTGCAGCTCTAAATAGTATAAAAATTACTTACCTGTCAAATAAACATATAAATCTAAAATTTTCATGATGTGTTTCCTATATCTTCATTCGGAGGGAATTTCCTTTTCCATTTTATTTTTATTCCACTTCTCCTAGCCTATTTAGTCATTAATATAGATGGAGACAGAACAAACGTGCAAAAGGAAGATAGGCTCTCCAAGTTTCTTAAGGAAATATATATCTGTAAAATAGGTGAGAATATTATCAAAAATTCATATAATCAGCTCTTTAAGGGTATGAAATATGTCACCATTCTAATTTTTTTAGTGACTAATTTTCCCGTACGTAAAAATAATATCTACCTCCATTTACAAGTAATCTGAATATATAGGCATAACATTACATCTGAAGAAAGCTATGCCAATGATTCAGTCTTGTAGTTTTTGGGGGTCTCTCCTTAATTTCGTACATGATAGCAAGGACTTGGACAGAGGAACTTAATCTTATTTATCTTCATATTTCTTATGTAAACAAACATGACGGTGAGCTGTCCATAGTACAAACACAGCAGCTATTGGACGGCACTGAACTGAATACACCATTAGATTTCTCAATATATCCAGAGAGAAATATGACTCATTTTGGAAGAATTATGTAACTGATCTTTCTTTTTGCCCTCTCCAACCATCAAAATCCTGATTTTAATAGAGAAGTACCATTTCCCTGGTTCTAGGGGTTATATACTTGCATCCTTTTGAAGAGGATTAAAGGATTTGTTGGAAATGAGCCTCTATATTGGAAATTATATGTAGTCTATGATATGTAAGCATCTACAGTACCTTGTGATTGTCATCGCTGGTTTTTCTCTGCTGATGATAACTTAAGTAGTGTGGCTAATGGAATCATTCTGCTTTGGACTGGATTTCTGTACTAAGAAGGCTTGGAGATTAATAATTTCTATTCGAGGCTCTTATCCCTTGCCTGCTTTCCTGTCATGTTCTCTAGTCTTAGAATTCTTGCAACTGTCCACAAAACTTAGTGTTTGCTTTGCTAAATGCAAGAATGGCTGTTTCATACTGCTGCTTTCTCTGCCTATCCCCCAAATGAACATGTTGTATGTATAGTCTTTGCTGGAGATATTTTCCTGGCATATTGTGGTTATGAGAGAGGTTTTTTGAAACCTGTTTTAATGTAAAGAATCACTTCCAGCTTAGAATCCAAGTTGAAAATGGATTCTCCAGAGTGCAGAGACCTGAAGGTTATGGCTCGTATTGTGCAACTCCATTAACATTCCTTGGGTAGCAGATACTCAACAATAGGGCATACCTCATTCCCCTGACTAAGGCCTTAGGGAAAAGTCGTTTCTAAAAGAGAGCATGCTATGGGCAAGAATTAAAAGCAGCCTCATAACGTAAGTGCTAGAATTCAGGCTTCTAAGCCTCATTGCTCTCAGATATATCATCAAAGTGACACTGCTGATAGAGGAAATTTTGTGGTCTGACTATAGCTTTGCAATCAGACCTTTTTTTAACTTAACCCCAGACTTAATCAATAGAGTGTTTTGTGGTCTTGCCTCTGTTTGCTGTGATTTCTGCCCCATGATGTATATTTTGCCTTTTGGTAGAGGGTCTCTTGCCAGCTTAAAAGATCTGCTTTAAGCCTTGGATTTAAATTGGGTTTTCCTTTCTCAGATGAGTCACTTCAACCACAAATGTTCATAACAAGACAAGATTTGCTGTTCCCTCCATTCTAGGCCTAAACTTTGGATGAAGTTGAGAATGATCAATTCAGTTCAGTCACTCAGTAGTGTTTGACTCTTTGTGACCCCATGGACTGCAGCATGCCAGGCTTCCCTGTCCATCACCAACTCCCGGAGCTTACTCAAACTCATGTCCATCGTGTTGGTGATGCCATCCAACCATTTCATTCTCTCTTGTCCCCTTCTCTTCCTGCCTTCAGTCTTTTCGAGCATCAGGGTCTTTTCCAATGAGTCAGTTCTTCGCATCAGGTGGCCAAAGTATTGGAGCTCCAGCATCAGTCCTTCTAATGAATATTCAGGACTCATTTCATTGAGGATGGACTGGTTGGATCTCCTTGCAGTCCAAGGGACTCTCAAGAGTCTTCTCCAACACCACAATACAAAAGCATCAGATCTTTGGCACTTAGCTTTCTTTACAGTCCAACTCTCACATCCAAACATAACTACTGGAAAAACCATAGCTTAGACTAAATGGACCTTTGTTGATCAAGTAATGTCTATGCTTTTTAACATGCTGTCTAGCTAGAGATCAATTCAGTTCAGTTGAGTCACTCAGTCGTTTCTGACTCTTTGCAACCCCATGGACTGCACCACGCCAGGCCTCCCTGTCCATTGCTAACTCCTGTAGTTTAATCAAACTAATGTCCATTGCATTGGTGATGCCATCTGACCGTCACATCCTCTGTGGTCCCTTTCTCCTCCTGCTTTCAATCTTTTCCAGTATCAGGGTCTTTTCAAATGAATCAGTGCTTCACATCAGGTGGCCAAACTATTGGAGTTTCAGGTTCAACATCATTCCTTCCAAAGAACACCCAAGACTGGTCTCCTTTAGGATGGACTGGTTGGATCTCCTTGCTGTTCAAGGGACTCTTGGGTCTTCTCCAACACCACAGTTCAAAACTTTCAGTTCTTTGGTGCTCAGCTTTCTTTGTAGTCCAACTCTCACATCCATACATGACTATTGGAAAAACCGTAACATTCACTAGATGGACCTTTGTTGGCAAAGTAATGTCTCTGCTTTTGAATATGCTGTCTAGATTGGTCATAACTTTCCTTCCAAGGAGCAAGCGTCTTTTAATTTCATGGCTGCAATCACCATCTGCAGTGATTTTGGAGCCCAGAAAAATGAAGTCTTCCACTGTTTCCATTGTTTCCCCATCTATTTGCCATGAAGTGATGGGATTAGATGCCATGATCTTAGTTTTCTGAATGTTGAGCTTTAAGTCAACTTTTTCACTCTCCTCTTTCACTTTCATCAAGAGGTGTTTTAGTTCCTCTTGACTTTCTGCCATAAGGGTGGTGTCATCTGCATATCTGAGGTTATTGATATTCCAGCTTGTGCTTCATCCAGCCTGGCATTTTGCATGATATACTCTGCATATAAGTTAAATAGGAAGGGTGACAATATACAGCTTTGATGTCTCCTTTCCCTATTTGGAACCAAACTGTTGTCCCATTTCCAGTTCTAAATGTTGCTTCTTGACCTGCATACAGATTTCTCAGGAGGCAGGTCAGGGGGTCTGGTATTCCCATCTCTTTCAGAATTCTCCAGAGTTTGTTGTAGTCCACATAGTCAAGGCTTTGGCATAATCAATAAAGCAGAAGTAGATTGCCTGGAAAATCCCATAGATGGAGGAGCTTGGTAGGCTATAGTTCATGGGGTCGCAAAGAGTCAGACACGACTGAGCGACTTCACTTTCACTTTTCACTTTCATGCATTGGAGAAGGAAATGGCAACCCACTCCAGTGTTATTGCCTGGAGAATCCTAGGGATGGCAGAGCCTGGTGGGCTGCCATCTATGGGGTCATGCAGAGTTGGACACAACTGAAGTGACTTAGCAGCAGATATTTTTCTGGAACTCTCTTGCTTTTTCCATGATCCAGCGGATGTTGGCAATTTGATCTCTGGCTCCTTTGCTTTTTCTAAATTCAGCTTGAACACCTGGAAGTTCATAGTTCACGTACTGCTGAGGCCTGGCTTGGAGAATTTTGAGCATTACTTGGCTAGTGTGTGAAATGAGTGCAACTGTGTGGCAGTTTGAACATTCTTTGGCATTGCCTTTCTTTGGGATTGGGATGAAAACTGACCTTTTCCAGTCCTGCAGCCACTGCTGAGTTTTCCAAATTTTCTGGCATTTTGAGTGCAGCACTTTTACAGCATCATCTTTTAGGGTTTGAAATAGCTCAACTGAATTCCATCACCTCCACTAGTTCTGTTAGTAGTGATGCTTTTTAGGGCAAATTGAGAATGTATCTTGCTTAATTCTTGTTAACAACCATGAAAGATTGAGAGAAGAAGCTTCATGAAAGCAGAGTCAATGTCTATTTTCTTTATCGCTATATCATCAGTGAAAAACACAGTTTCTGGTTTGTACTGAGTACTTAAATGCATGTATGCATATGAATGGATAGATTAACACATTAATGACAGTTTTATGCTTCATCAAGATATTTAATCACTTGCTCATTTTTGTAAATGTGCCTTTCAAATTATAATAGGTAATAAAAACTAACCTATATGGAGCGTTTAGTAAGCACTGTGCTAAGTACTATTAATATATACATATTAACTCATTTAATCTGTACCAACTGGGTATATGTTACTGTTACTGCATGTTATAGATGACGAATCTGTGGCTCAGAGAGGTTAAGTATAATATATCGCTTAAAGTCAAACAGCTGGTATGAGTCAGAAGCCTGCATTTAATCATAGGTGGTATCGCTTCAGAGCACTTGCAGAATCTCTGAATTTTGAATCCTGGCTTGCTAAGTAGTAGTAGTATGACCATTTGGATCTTAGCTCACCTCTTACTTCCATCATCTATAAAATGGGACTAATATTTGTATCTACACAATAGCTTCTAGTGAGCAATAGTTGAGGTGATACATAGAAAGTGTTTACAATTGCTTCCTGGCAAACAGAAAGCACTCAATAAAGATGAGTGATCGTGGTCCAGTGGCTAAGACTCTAGTTTGATCCCTGGCTGGGGAACTAGATCCCACATGCTACAACCAAGAGTAACACATGCTGCAGCTAAAGGTCCCATATGCCACAACTAAGACCCGGTGCAGCCAAAAAAAAAAAAAGAAGAGAGAGAGACAGAAAGATAAGTGATTGACATTATTACAATAAAACATCACAATTGTTTTTCTGGATGTGCATTTACTGAACTAAACCTACTGGATTCCTGATTCTGCTAAATGGAGAAGATTTAAAGCATAGAAAATGCATGCCAAAAGGACAGAAATTACCAAAGGTCATGGTGTGTTCATGGAATGATAAAATATTCTGAGTGTCCTTTCTTTTCTAGTCTTGCTAAGATGTTGGGAGTTATTTTCTAGGCAACGGGTAAGCACATAGTTTTCCAGGAAGATTATTCTGAAATTTGGGCTACAGTAGGGAAGGAATCATTATGGTAAAGACAGTTAGGAAGTACATATTACCTCACAGTTCCAACAGGAGATTGAATAAACTCATAATTCACATGTATTGGAAGACCCTTGGTAGAAGTTATCAGTTAAAAGATCTGCAGTTAAAATCCTCATTTTGCCAATCTTAGTTTAACTGGCAGTATTTCCATCTTTCTAGAATATATTAAAAAACATAATTAAGTATACACTTTTGACTTTTTCATCAATAGTCATGAACATCTGTTATTCTAGGTTGTAATGCAACAATGTGAAATATTAAAATTATGTTTTAAAATAACAAATTTTATAATTGCTTTAAGGCTATAGTTTATCAATCCAATTCACTTCTAAAATATCATGACAGCTAGATCATCTTACATTTAGTGGGAATTTATTTGACTAATATGCCAAGTCAAAATAGTCATAAAATAAGGGTAAGGTTAATTGACATAAATTAGAGACAATGTAGGAAAATCAAGTATCTTTATTTTAACAGTTTACTTGATTTCCCAGGAATGTAATCTTTCTTTTTTCTTATATAGTGCCTCATAAGAATATATGCTTCTTAGGAGTCTGCTAAGGAATCAAACATCTCCATTAATCAACTCATAATGATAAATCACAAAGATATAAAGGATTTTAAAATGTTTTAGCTCCTTTCCATGTATGCAGTGAGAATTCTGTTTAAACATCATTCCCAGTGGATTGCCAATCATTTTTAAAACAAAAGAAAGTAAAACCAAACATCTGCCAAATTCCTTAAAGCAGAAACTTAAAACTATCTGTATTGTACAAAATCTTGGTATGGTACTAGTTTTTATGCAAAAAGTCTTTCCCTTGTGCAAGAGTTTTTGCATCCAACTGTTCAAATCCTGTCTTTCAAGATCTACATCTTTCCTGAGGCCTTCATTGAAATCTTTTGTGCTCTGCTTACTCACTCAGTAATGTACGCCACTTTGCAACCCCAGGGACTATAGCCCACCAGACTCTTCTGTCCATGCGGATTCTCCAGGCAAGAATACTGGAGTGGGTAGCCTTGCCTGCCTCCAGTGGATCTTCCCAACCCAGGGATTGAACCCAGGTCTCCTGCATTGCAGCCAGATTCTTTACCATCTGAGCCACCAGGGAACCCAGGATAATTTTCTCCTTAAAGTGGTCATTTTTATTTTCCTTGCTAATTATTCATTTCCCCTGTACTAGTACCTTAATTTTCCTCCATTGCATGACGTCATAGTGGGATTCTTAATGCCTGGCCTGCTTTATCTAAGGAGTGAGCATGCACACAAACTAGACCAGCCAGACTCTCTCTTCCAGGATTTTAATTATTCAGTGGAGTGACCCAAAGACAGATGGTTAGAGCTGACTGACTTCTTTAAGCGATGCTGTGGAGTATGGCCATTAATTTCCCCCACCTAGACTATTAGGGCTGTCTTGCTCTCTGTTTTGAAAACTTTTTTTTCAGCTTTCTAATAATACATATGTCTTCCAATTAATTTATTTTACTTAAAATAACCATAGTCTGATCCCATTTGATTGCCAAAGAACAGGTCTGTATATTATGTAACTTTTACGCAAAGAGTCGGACACAACTGAGCGACTGCACTGAACTGAACTGAATTGAACTGAACTGGAGCCCTATATTAGAATTTAGTTACATCTTTATAAGTGTTTTCACTACTTTTTTCACTAATTTATTAGTCTTGTGTGTATAAAGTATTACAAATTCCTGCAGGGTTAGAATTGTGTTTTATACTGAATTACTTTGCTGTACACATGAAACTACAACAACCTTGTTAATCAGCTATATGTGAATATAATAAATTTTTTAAAAAATAGAAATCATACAAACACTCAAAAAATAATAAATAGATCACTTCGACCTTAAATTTGTGAGGCTATTATACAATGATGTAAATGGAGTATTATAAAATGGGTAGAAGGATTTAATAAATGTTAATTATTTATAATCATTTTATAAACAAAGCACAAAAATTCTTAATGGATTTTATGTGTTTACATGGTCAGTAGTGGCTGACTGATGAGTTGATTTGAGTCTGTGTAAGTCCCTGACAACTGGGCAGCCCATTATAGCAAGAATCTGCTTTAAGAGTACTCACTGAGCTATAGTTGCCTTTACTTCTCAACGTTAAATAAACGTCCTGCCCTTTGCCTATTTCTATAAAATGTAATCTCCTAAATTTTAATTTTTTAAGTTAAGTAGCTAAAAATAAATAATTTCAATTTAAAAACAGAAACAGTGGAAAATCACTCATTTGTATTAACACAATGCCACGGGGCTTCCCTGGTGGCTCAGTGGCAAAGAATCTGCCTGCAATGCAGGATCCCTGGGAGACAATGATGGTTAAAATATGGGTCAGGAAGATCCTGGGTCAGAAACAGCCCTTGGAGGTGGGCATGGCAACCCACTGCAGCTCTCATGCCTGGAGAATCCCAATGTACAGAGGAGACTGGCTGGCTGTAGTCCATGGGGTTACAAAAAGTCAGATGTGATTGAAGCAGCGGAGCATACATGCACACACACACTACAAGATGCCATAGCCCATTAAAACAAACAAAAAGAATTGGAGGTGCTTTATCATGATCGTCATTCAATGCTGATAGATATTTTGGCTTTAAATCTGTATTACTTATAGTCAAAACAGTAAATATATGAGATTCTTCAGTGGAGATCTAGAAAAGGTATAGTCTTCCAAATAGCACAATTCAGTTTTCATTCCTTTGGGAGTAAAGGGATTTTGCTGATTACTTTTGCAGCTGGCACTCCATAATACTTTATTCTGCAACCCCTAAGCTTTGGGCGCACTACGTGCAATGAATACAATAAGCGTTCTGAGCTGTAGCCGACAAATGACTTATCTGTCATTCTGTAAATTAAGCTGGCCTCAAGCATGGAGTTGGTATATATGTATCTTCATCTTGCTGTTCGTCACAGTAGCCACCCCTTCTCAGTCAACCCCAAATTACAGCACCATTTGAACATTTAATAGGAAGTTATTCTACTGTAACAGATGCATTGGTTTTGAGTATGGTATTTCCACAGTACTTAATATTTCATCCTTTTCTGGGCTAACTGAGCAAAAAGTTCCTGGGATTGTCTCTAAATTAGGGACTGGAAAAAAAGTGAAAAGTAGTTTAACCTCTTTTACAGGAAAATGAAGCTGTAACAAATTGAATTTTCACATGATCAAACCGAAATACAGTTGAATTTACAAGGTTGAATATTTTTCAGTCTTACCATAATGGGGGAATTTTCCCTCTACTTTTAATAAGGATTTGATTCTTTTAAATCAAATCCTTATTAAAGCAATTTTAAATTGCTTATCTTTAATACAATTCTTAAAATTTAATAGTTTAAAGTTTTAATTCATCACTAACTCTATGAACATTCACTGAATACCTATTATGTGTTTGGTGTTATATGACCTTAAAAGAATAATTCAGTTACACTCCTTTTATTTGCTTTTAAATAAATATGTGCTGAGTATATTTAGAACTTAGTAGGTCTTTCTAGGGGGCTTCTCAGGTGGTGCTAGTGGTAAAGAACCTGCCTGCCAATCCTTGGATTGCGAAAATCCCCTAGAGGCTGGCATGGAAACTCACTCCAGAATTCTTGCCTGGAGAATCTCATGGACAGAGGAACCTGGTGGGCTACAGTCCATGAAGTCACAAAGAGCTGGACACGACTGAAGTGACTTAGCATGCACACAGGCTTTTTCAAGGTTTCTGACCCAGAAAAGAATCTCTGAGTTGGCCTTAAAATAGCCTCAGAATATAAACTCTGATTGATCTTTCTGGATGGATGAGGACATCTTAATTATAGAATTTCCATCATGCACATATAAAATGTAATATATTTCAAGAGGGCACAATAAAAACTTTAATGTCCAAGTATACTATTTGTCTTTTCCTTATTGCCATATATATATAGTTGCAAATGTCTTACAAGAGGTCATAAGATGATTTTGTGATTCTCCAATGAATAAATTCATTGTTTAAGTCTTCCCTGGTGGCTCAGATGGTAAAGCATCTGCTCGCAATGTGGGAGACCCAGGTTCAATTCCTGGGTCGGGAAGATCCCCTGGAGAAGGAAATGGCAATCCACTCCAGCACTCTTGCCTGGAAAATCCCATGAACGGAGGAGCCTGATAGGCTACAGTCCATGGGGTCGCAAAGAGTCAGACACGACTGAGCAACTTCACTTCTGTAAGTTTAATATTTTAGACTTTTCCTTTATCTAGACTCATGCTTTACTCAAGATGTTTCCAAGATTTCAAGTAAAAGTTTAGATAGTAATCTTGACAGTTGCATTTGCCTCAATTTATCTTCTCCATATATTTGGCAATAGTGACAGTTACATTATGTGATTGTATTTGAGAGACATAGGCAGCTTTATGAAAGCAAAAATGAAAGTGAAAGTCACTCAGTCATGTCTGGCTCTTTGCCACCCCATGGACTATAGTCCATGGAATTCTCTAGGCCAGAATACTGGAGTGGGTAGCCTTTCCCTTCTCCAGGGGATCTTCCCAACCCAGGGATCAAACCCAGGTCTTCTTCATTGCAGGCAGATTCCTTACCAGCTGAGCCACAAGGGAAGCCCTAAAATGCTCACTTTATAATACTGACCCAAAATATTGTCACGTACATACTAGTGTTAACACAGTGGATTGCTATTATTCCTGCCTCAAGCAATTGCATACACTTGCAGTCACACATAAGGATGTCAGATGGTATACTGTGTTTTCTGAGGTACAGAAAACAATTTGCCTATTAGCCCTCCCATAAACTGCGGAGCATCCAATGTTTTGAGATGAGATCACAGCCATTTCCTTGTTTTTTCAGTGCTTTACTGAATAATTTACTGGAGTAACCTTCCAGTAAGAATTCCTAGGGGAAAAACTCCTCGTAAAATTCACTGAATTAACCACTCACTTTCTTCTAAAATATCTACTCTGGACAAATGAGTCATTGATATATAGGGCAGTGTTGGTAATATGATGTGCTCTCTTCAAAATCTTGAGAACTATTTCATTGAATACAGATAATTAAACAAGAGAGAGAACGCAGTTAGGGGAAGACTTGCAACTGGACTGTCATCTCCAAAATCTCTTAGTTAAAATATTTGTATGGAGACCGAACTAGTATTAGCTCTTCAAGATAATTGAGTTCTAGTATATCGTCCCTCTGTCTTCCTTTCACCCTGTGAGATGACTTACTCTGCTGTGTCACTGTACTAGAGCACATTATATTTTTTATCTAAAGTAGCATTATTTGATTACTTTTTAAATTTAATGAATTGCCTCCATAAGGGTGCAGGAGATCTTTTTTTTTTTTCACTTTAAAAGTGAATGTAAGATATGATGTCCCAGCTTCTAATTCTTATAGATATCAACAAGCAATGATTGACATGTATACACTGCTATATTTAAAATAGATAACCAACAAGCACCTACTGTATAGTACAGGAACACTGCTCAATATTGTGTAATTGCCTAAATGGAAAAAGAATTTGAAAAAGAATAGATACACATGTATGTATAACTGAATCACTGTGCTGTACACTCAAAACTAATTTTTATATTAATATTAGAGCATAGTTGATTAACCTTGTTAATAAAAATTAAAAAACAAATAAATGATCCATACATATTAAGAACCTATTGATAAATGGACAAAGATAAAGGGGGGAATAATTTTTAAATCAATTCCTTACATAAAAACAAGAGAAGGACATGACTTACTGATGAAGTAGAAGGTAAGGATATGAGGAATCACAATATAAAGAGTCCTAATATATATTTACAGTCCAGTGTACTTTAAGACATATTGATGATTATAAAACTTTTTGTGCTATGATCTTCAGTTCTTGTTCTGAAAACTAACACAAAAAAGAGATTTCCTGAAATTGCTATTTTTTAGGTTAGGCTTCTACTGAGAAATAATTTAAATGCTATGAAATGGATGGATCTTAAATGCTCAGTCTAATGAATTTTGTGTAATTGAAGATAACTGGGTAAGCACTAGCTCAAACAAGATATAAAACATTTATTCTGCATTGAGATCTCTTGAGCCCATTTTCAGTTAATTCCTCCCTTTGGAGAAATATCATCATTTTTCTATCCCCCTACCGTAAATTTTGTATTAAAAAAAATACATGTATTGAGGTATAATTCACACTACAAAGAAACTAACAACTATTTTAAATGTACAATTCAATGATTTTAGTATAATGAGTTCACTAGCGACATTGTTGTCACCTTAAATGTTCCCTCATGACTCTTTAAATTAATCTGCCACCCTATCCCAAGATTTTATATCAGTGGAAACATGTAGTTTCATTACTTTTATTTACTAGTATTTCAATGTATAGATATATCACATTTCATTTTACAATTAGAATTTATATATTTTGTACTTATTTATTGTGTCACATATGGTAAGTTGTCTTTCCAGTGGATTTTTCCATTTCATCCAAGTTTTAAAATTTATTGTTACAGAGCTGTTTATAATTATCCTTTTAACATTTTTATGCTCTGTAATGATAATCCTTATTTCACTCCTAATGTTAATTCCACCCCCCCTTTTTTGGTCAGTCTTGCAAGAGATTTGTCAGTGTTATTAATCTTTTCAGATAGTCAATGCATGCACGCATGCTAAGTTGCTTCAGTCGTGTCTGACTCTGTGCAACCCCATGGACAGCAGCCCACCAGGCTCCTCTGTCCACAGGATTCTCTAGGCAAGAATCCTGGAGTGGGTTGTCATTTCTGTCTCCACAGATAGTCAATACTACTTTGTTAATTTTATCTTACTTCCTATTTCTATTTGATTGCTGCTCTTATTTTTAACTATTTTTTCAATTCTATTTACTTTGAGTTTAATTTTCTCTTTCCTTTTTCTAAGTTTTTAAGCTGGAAAACTATTCATTTACACTTTTCTTAGTTCCTAATATAGGTTTTAAAGCTACTAATTTCCATCTAAGCATTTTTGCTTAACTGTAACCCACATATTCAGATATGTAGTATTTTTGTGACCATTCAATTTAAATATTATATTTCTTCTGTGATTTTTTTTTCTTTGACTCATGGGGTTATATAGAAGCAAGCTATTTAACTTAAAAATATTTGAGAATTTTCTATACGTCTTTTTTGCTGATTTCTTATTGAATTCCTTTGCGCTTAAAAAAAAAGTGCATTTTTATTTTGATTCTGATATTTGTAGAAAGACTTTTTTATGGCTCGGTATATAGTATACTTGAATGGTTTATGTGTTCTTAAGAAGAATGAACATCGTATAGTTGTTCGGTACAGTGTTTCAAAGGTATCAATTATCGCACGTCTACTGTTACCACTGTCCAAATCTTCTGCATCACTGCTAAATTTTTACTTACTTTTTCTGTCAAATATTGAGAGAGGAGTGTTAAAATATCCATCTATAATTACGAATGTTTGTATTTTACTATTGGAGAAGGAAATGGCAACCCAGTCCAGCGTTCTTGCCTGGAGAATCCCAGGGACGGGGGAGCCTGGAGGGCTGCCGTCATGGGGTCGCACAGAGTAAAAGGAATACTTTACTACCGTTTTTAACAATATGGCCATCGTGTATTTCACAACTCAGGTTGTGGTTAGTATGCCATTTTGTTGATGAATTGGTCCTTTTATTATTATGGAAATCACTGTTTATATCTGAAAACACCATTTATTCTGAAGTTTATTGTCTGTTATTAACTTAGATAAATTGACTTTCTTTACTTCACACTTCCATGCTTCTAATTTTTCTATCTGTTTAATTTCACTATTTATATTTAAAATGAGTTGGACCTTACATTTGTCAATACTATAATCTGTCTTTTAATTGGAGTCTGAGTCACTTACATTTAAATAATTACTGATATGGTTACTTTTTACACCAACCATCTCATTGTTTTGTTCTGTTTTTAATTCCTTTCTTATGGTTTCCGTGTTCTTTATTCTTACTTTGATGCATTCTTTTGGGTAAATTGAAGATTTTATGTTCTATTAATTCTCCTCTATTGACTTCTTAGCTACAGCCATTTCTAAAAGATTGCTTTGAATATTACTATATATCTTTAAAGCATTACAGTCTGTATTCAAATAATACACTACTTCACTGACAATGTCAAAGCCTTACAACACTGTAAATCCTTTCTTTGTACTCTTGTTGGCATATATTTTACTTATACATATGCTCTGAACTCTAAAATATATTGCTATTTTGTCACTTTATACAATTAATAGGCCTTTAACAATTTAAACTATGTGGGTATGGAAAATAAAGGCAAAGGTGTCAATTATATTAACCCAGATATCTACCTCTTTTTGGTGTTCTTAATTGCTCCCTGCTAATACTGACTTTTATATGATATTTCACTTTATATTCAGAAACATCATTTTAGCACTTCTCACAGGTTATATGTAGATGCTCAGTGGCATCCGACTCTTGCTGTTTAGATATTAAGTCGTGTGTGACTCTTCATGACTCCATGGACTGTAGCCTGCCAGGCTCTCTCCATGAGATTTTCCCAGCAAGAATGCTGGAGTGGGTTGTCATTCTCTACTCCAGGGCATCTTCCCAACCCAGGGATCAAATCCTCATTAGAAGGCAGATTCCTTACCACTATGAAACAAGCCCTTTCAGTTTTTAATTCTGTCTCAAACATTTTTTATCTTAATTTTTAAAGAATATGTTTATAGGGTACAGAACTCAGCTTTTTATGGACTGAATGTTTGCTCCTCAGCTAATTCCTATGTTAAAGCCCTAAATCCCAATGCGATGATATTTGAACATGTGGCCTTTGGGAGGTAATTAGAGTTAGATTAGGTAGTGGTGGGGCCTTCACAGTGGGATTAGTGGGTAGAGAGATTTTTGTATTTGTACACTGAGGGGAAGGCATGTTAGGACATAGTGAGAGGTCAGCTGTCTGCAAATTGGGAGCCAAATCAGCCAGCAATTTGATCTTGGGGTTCCCAGCTTCCAGAACTATGAATAATAAATTTGATGCTTAATACACCATCTACAGTATTTTGCTATAGCAGCCTGAGTAACTAATACAGACTTTGTTACTGAGAAATGGGAGTGCTACTGTACTGAATACCTAAATATATAAGCAGCTTTGCAACTGGGTAATGGGTAGAAAGTGGAAGATTTTTTTATGTAAATGCTAGAAACATGGACATTAAGGCTGATTCTGATGAAGTCTTTCGCATGTAGATACTTAGCTTTCTCTAGACCAGCTATTGAAGACACCATAAAGGAGACTATTCTTGAGCTTTAAGATCTGATGGAATTTTCCTTGTTAGGTTTTGTAGCTGTTTGGGACCCATTGCCCTTTCCTTTTTATCTGTTTCTCCATTTTGAAATAGGAATGTCTATCCTATGCCCATCCCATCATTCTATTTTAGAAAGACATAACTTACCTAGTTTTAAAGGTTCAGTGCTGGACAGGGACTTTGCCTTAGGATGAACTGGATCTCAAGTTTCACCATGTCTGATCTGGATGATATTCAGATAAAACTTTGATTTCAGACTTTAGAGTTACTGCTCTCAGTGAGTTAAGATTTTGGGTGCTCTTGGGATAGAAAGAATGTATTTCCATGTGAGAAGGACATGAATTTTGTGAAGCACAGGGAACAATGGACTGAATGCTATGTCTCTCAAAGTTCATATGTTGAAGCTTTTACCCACAATGTGACAGTATTTGGACATGTGGCCTTTGGGAGACAATAAAGTTGAGATTAGGTCATGAAAGTGGGGCTCTCTTATGATATTAGTGGCCTGGTAATAAGAAGAAGCAAGATCACTCTCTGCTAACATGCACCTAGGAAAGGGTGTGTGAGCACATACCAAGAAGGCAGATTTCTACAAGCTAAGGAGAAAGGTCTCACCAGGAACTGAATGAGCCTTCACCTTGATCTTGAACTTCCCAGCTTCTAGAACTAAGAGAAATAAATCTCTGTTGCTTTAGCCGTCCGATTTATGGTAATCTGTTACAGCAGCCCAAGCAGACTAATACACAGATTTTATTATTTTAAAGACGTCTTTCAAATATTCTCCAAGTCTCTTGTTTTTGATACGTCAATATAATTTGTATAGCTGGTCCCCTACAGGTATGCTCTTTTACTTTGGTTTTCAGTAGCTTGGCCACAATGTGTCCAAGTGAGGTTTTTTTTCCTTTTGTTTTATTTACTTATTTATTTTGGTATTCATTTCTTGTTTAAAAGCCCAATTTTTTAAACATGAAGTTAATATCTTTCAGTAATGTGGGAATCTTTCCAGCCAATATATCTTATTTTGCCTTCCTTATTCTCATTCTTGTGTTGCTCCTCTTGAAATAAGATAGATCTTTTTATATTTGGCACTTCATTTTGTCAAATGGCTCCTTGTGACCTCAATATCTTAAATGGTTGACTGAGTGTAGACTTGGAATTTCAGATGATGGAAAGACAGTTACCATATCAGTTCTTCACTCTTTCAAACACAACGCTAATTTCTTCCAAACTATTTCTAAAAGTGAAGCTTCATTTTGCTCAATTAAAACAAAAAATGAATCATTGCTTACAAAAATCCAGCAACTATTCTGCAAACACTTGATCAAATAAAACGCTGAAGTTTATCACTGACTCAGAACTACATAATACAAAATGATCATCAAAGCCCATGTTGTAGTTTTTTTCCCACTGATGAGAGTTTAATTTTCTTATGCAATCTAATGCTTTTCCTTTCCCACAATCACCACAATATGTGGCTTTTACAAGTTGAAGGGGAAAAAAAAAAAGGGACAATGATAAAATCATCCGTGTTATTTACATTCAGCTTGCCTTCAGAAGCTTAATAGTCAGATACAATGTGCTTATCTTATCCCGCTACATGACTTGTCTGTTGAATACTTTCTATTCATCTCTACGTTACATGTCTGCTGTGCACTAAACAATTACCTTAGCCTCACTTCACAGCTGTCATGCCATTCTGGGACTTATCTATATTTCTATACTCTAGGAAAAGTCTTATCACTTATCCCTTCAGATACTCCATTCAAGTCTATTTCTTAACCTTTCATTATACTTTATGCACCATCAAATTTTCTACTTTTATAACAGGTTCAGATCATCACTTTTATTAATGCTACAATCTTCATGTATATACTTGCTTTTCTAAAATGATTGATAGCTTTATGAACTGACATTTCTTGTAAGACCTACTGCTTTCAACTTACACAAACCTTTTTTGAGGGACGTATTAACATATAATAGAAATAGGAATATATAAATAAACAATAAAAATCTATTTCTTTAAGATCTGTCCATCTGAAAATCACAAAACAATATAGCACCTATCAAAATATTTTAAAATATTTTATCTTTCTGAAGAAATGAAAAACTTGCTTTATTTAATAGTCAATATATCTCCCTAAGGCAACAGAACTATTTTGTATGGAATCCAATCACTAAGAACAGAAATAAGAAATAACATATTTAATTGTTAATATTACAAGATCCTACATAGTGTTACAGATACATTGTCCAGTGTAAATTTTACATGTCTACACTCAAAAACATAGTTTGTTAAATGTAGTAGAATTGTAATAATTCATAAAAGACTTTACAAATAGGACACACAAATAGCAAAATGAAGGAGAGAGAAAGTTTGTGTGTGTGTGTGTGTGTGTGTGTGTGTGTGTGTATGTGTGTGGCAGAGGTGAAGTGGATAAAGTGAAAGGGGGATTTAATGACCACCAAGAATGAGTACTGGAGTCTTAGAACTAATCCATTATTTCAGGGAACAAAATAAAACAAAAAATACAAACCAATAAGCAAGCAACTACTGGTTCTAACCATCACTGCTATCACCATAAAACAAATGATAATTTATCAGTTTTACAATCTAGATATTATGCCTAGTAAAGCTAGGTATTCCTGAGACTATTTTTTACAACCAGTAAAACATCTTGTTTTTATATCTATTACTGATATATGGGAGCTTTCATTTATAAATGGCTGGGTTATCTGATGGGAAATTGAACCAGCATCTTAAATTTTCACTACCTGATGTTATGGCTCAATGTCACTTTAAATCAATGGTGCTAATACTTGATGGTTACAAAATAAAACTATCATCCCAACACCATAGTTTGTGACCTCACTTGCTATCTTTTCTTACTGGAATTTCATCATCCAAATTAAGTAAAATAAACTTTTCACTTCGGAGTGAGTGCTTGCTCTATGACTCTTAATGTAAAGAATATAAAATAAAAATAACATATATTATGATTCCTATAATATACATGTTGACTCAGACATATTTTCAATACCATAATTAACCTTATTAGTTTGTGAAGTTATCGAGCACTTCAATGAATAATGAACTATTGGAAATTCCTACCTTTAACTTGTGTTTTATTTTGTCTTTTTCAAAACTATTATTAAATGTGTAAAGAATAGAAGGAATTTCTTTACCCTGGCAAAGAAGACGCCAAAACTGTCTTGCTCCCTCAGTATTATTCCATTTATTCTTTTAATGGTGTTGTTATTGTTGTTTAGTCACTGAGTCGTGTCTGACTGTTTTTCAGCCTCATGGACTCCAGCCCACAGGCTCCTCTATTCAATTTCTAAGGCAAGAATACTGGAGTGGGTTGTCATTTCTTTCTCCAGGGCATCTTCTGGACCACGGATTGAACCTGTGTCTCCTGCACTGGGATGTGGCTTCTTCCCTACTGAGCCACCAAGGAAGCCTGTCCTTTTACTAGCAAACGTCTTTAAAAAATAAGCCACTTTTTTCCTTCCAATAGTTTAGCGAGAATTAGCATGATCAGAAATTCACCACAGGGACTTCCCTGCTGGTCCAGTGTTTACAGCTCTGCCTTCCAACGCAGGGGTGCAGGTTCAATCACTGGTTGAGAAACTAAGATTCCATGTGCCTCGGGGCCAAAACACCAAAACAGAAAACAGAAGCAATATTGTAACAAATTCAATGAAGACTTTAAATATGGCCCCGATTTTAAAAATCATAATTTAAACTTAGTTTTTAATTTCATTTTAATGGTAATATTTTAAAAAATCAACACAGTTGCTATTAATAAAATCTAGGTGGCACAGTGGTAAAGAATCTACCTGCCATGCAGGATACCCGGGTTTGATCCCTGGGCTGAGATGATCCCCTGGAGTAGGAAGTGGCAACCCACTCCAATATTTTTGCCTGGAAAATTCTATAGACAGAGGACCCTGGAGTGTTCCAGCCCACAGGATTGCAAAAAGTCAGATGTGACTGAGCACACACACACACACACACACACACACACACACACACACACACAGCTGTAGAATAGATCTTTTCCTCCGTCTTTACTTTCTTTGGTCACATTTAAAAAATTCTTTTCCTGTCTTTGTATGGTATTGGATATGGTAATTGTCTTCTATTATGACCCCTATTGTTTGTTCTATTGCATTGGCTTTCCTTAACTTTCAATGTAGAATACTATTTTCACTCCTGTAAAATTTAAATACTTTAAAAATAAAGTTATTCTAATTATCACCACATTACATACATCTTTTAAACACATATCCAGCCTGGAAGGTTTTTTCCTGTCACAGTGCACTTGCCAGTTACCTAAGGAATCTCTCAAGTCCAGTGCCTTCCATCACCTCAAGTTTAATATATCTAAAATTCATCTCCACTTCAAAATCATACCCCTTCCAGTTTTCTGATTTCCTCTAATGCTACAATCATTTCTAATGCTTTATCCAAGGCTAAAAATATCAAGGTCATGCTCCAGTCTCTCAACATCTGCCCACTGTGTCTTGAAGAGTTTTCTTCTCATGACCCATTCAAAAAATCTTTTCATTGCCTCTAACTACTTCAGACTCTTATTAACCCAATACTAGATCACTGTCAATGTTAGCCCATTCAAAAATATTCAGTGGCTACATATTATCTACCAAAGTTTATTCAAATGCTCTTGTCTGGCATACAAAATTATCTAAAATATGTCTCCCACATTATTTTCCCAGCCTACCTGCCAGAGTTTTCCTTATGCAATCCAACTCCAAACAATATTAAATAAAGTTTAAATGAGGAAATTTTCTATGTACATAATCTGTATTCCATTCTCCTTGGGAAATGACATTCAGCTTATCCTTCATGTTCACGTATTCAAGTTGGATCTATAATTCAAAGCCTATTAAAAATATTGTTTCCTCCTCTATGCCTAAGCAATGTCACCATGACCTCCTTAACTCCTCAGCTCTGAACAAATAGTACTGTCATGTGGACTGTGCTTAAGGGCAATCTGCCTTGAATTTATAATTTAAACCACTTAGTAATGTTCTGCAATAAGTATATTATTAATGTATTATATTTTCAATTGGAGTTAAGAATAGCCCACAATATTTGTATCTGCTTACACCTTACCATATTTAGTGTAGGGTCTCAAATATTTATTGAATGAATAATTCAGTTAACTGAAATTTCATGTTAATTTTATATCTCAACTTGACTAGGCCACAGGGCACCCAGGCATTTGTTCAGATATTATCCTAGGTGTGCTTTTGAGGGTATTTTTGAATGAGAGTTGAGTTGGTAGACAGAGTAAAGTAGACTGTCTTCCCTAATATGGGTTAGCTTCCTTTAATCAGTTGAAGATCTGAATAAGAAAAAAGGAAGCAGAGATTCTTCCTGCCTGACTATTTGAGTTGTGGTATCAGTCTCTCCCTGCCTCTAGACTAAAAGGAACAGTCAGTACTTTCTGGATCTTGAGTCCGCCAGCTTTCAAACTGGATCTTACACCATCAGCCCTCCAGATCTTCAGATAATGATACTGCTCAGCCTCCCATAATCATGTGATCCAATTCCTTATAATAAATCAATCTCCTTATCTCTATATCTTATTAATCTGTTTCTCTGTTTAGTTTTTCCGGATTTATTGAGGTAAAACTGACATATAACAGTGTTAAAGTGTACAAAATAATGACTTGATATACATATATTGCAAAGTGTTTACCAAAATATGTTTAGTTAATATCATCACCTCACATTGTTACAATTTTTCTTTCTTGTGATGAGAACTTTTAAACTCTAGTCTCTTAGTAACTTCCAAAAAAGCATTGTTAACTGTCAGAATCAGACTTCAGAGCAATTTTTGAAAAACATGAAAGATCTTAAAATTAGGAAATAGTTTTTCTTTAACAAAAAGTAGGTATTTATTATGCCTTTGAAATAATTTTTATTGCTTGTTTAGTTATTTGAGGCTTAAATGTAAAATGGCTTCAATTACAATTAGGTCACTCAAACAGAATAAACACTAAAAAGTCATCGAGTATTGCTAATTGTTACTAAGGGAGAATGCACTATTTAATAAAGCAAATTGGAGTTTCAACATGCTTCTACCAAAAAAATAAGAACACCTTATATATCTTACAAAATATTTTCTTTTGATTAATGTCACTTTTGAATGCTATGGAACTCAGTTACTCTTCATTTTTATTCAACATATATATTTTTCTTCATTTTATCCACCAAACACATCACCCAAATAAGAGCCACATAATAGATTTTTTTTCTTCATGGAACATTGCTGCATACAGTACTCTGTTCTCCAGAACACTCCTTGCTTAGCCAATTCCTTCTTTCCCTAAACACAGTTAAATTCCCAGTATCATCTTACTCCACTCAGTAAAATCTTACAGAAAAGGTTAGTGTGGGCAACAATGGGTAGGGGTATGGATTTGATTTTCCCTTGCCATCAAATTCACTTCTTTGAAAAAATTCCATTTTATTTTCAAAAGAAATGTATAGTAAAACATTTGGATGACAGGAGGTGAATCTAGTGTAAAAATGTGCTAACTATATCATAGAAAGTCTTGATTACTTAGTCATAACAAAGCAATCATTCATAAAATTATTGTCTAGAACAGTGCTTCTCAAACTTTTTAGACGAGAGATTATCCAGAATTAAAGCAAAGTTTTCCGGTGTCCAACTTCATAGCCTATTCATAATCTTTTGGACAGAGTAGGGAGTGGAGAGTATCATATATTTGTTTGGTTACAATATTTAGAGACTTTTTTCCTACAAAAATATTGGAGAAGAAAATTTAATATATATCTATTATATTAATAAATTTATGATATCATGGGATGGTAGTAGGGGGTTGCTATATGTGTTTGAAAAACAATAAATATTTTACTCAAGATCTAATTATTTTTTAAGATGTTACAATGCTGTTGAACCATGCATATGTCTGTCACTAAACACTACTGTACCCTAAATATTTAAAATTGATAACTATAAAGGAAATTAAAGTGAAGTCGCTCAGTCGCATCCGACTCTTTGCAACCCCATGGACTGTAGCCTATCAGGCTCCTCCGTCCATGGGATTTTCCAGGCAGGAGTGCTGGAGTGGATTGCCATTTCCTTCTCCAGGGGATCTTCCCGACCCAGGAATAGAACCCGGGTCTCCTGCATTGCAGGCAGACACTTTACCATCTGATTTCTTTTCAAAAATAGAAAAATGATAGCCATTGAGAGTAATGACCAATCTTACTCTCAATGTACTGATTTCCAAGTATCTTTAACTCAAATTGCAATATTTGCATTTGTGCATGGGCAGCAGAAATTTTGCCATATTAACTAGTATGATGTGTAGCAGATTTCTTCATAGAAGACAGAGTTAAAATCCTCAGTATGATATGGAAAAATGTTATATAAATTTTCTATATGAAATCTCCTTTTCAATATTAATAATATGGAGGCTGATGAGTTTTTAACTAATGCTCCCTGATAGCTCAGTTGGTAAAGAATCTGCCTGCAATGCAGGAGACACTGGTTCAATTCCTGGGTCAAGAATATCCCCTGGAGAAGGGAAAGGCTACCCACTAAAGTATTCTGGCCTGGAGAGTTCCATGGACTATATAATTGATGGGGTTACAATGAGTCAGACACAACTGAGTTTTTAACTGCATATTTTAAAATTTTATTTGTAAACAATCTCAGCTCATTATTTTAACTTTATTTTTTCACAAATGGATAAAAATGAAAGAACTCAATCAAACTTACTAAAAAGTATTTCCATAGTATTCTCTTCAATAAGTGATTTGTGAGTAATTGCAAGATGGACTATAAACCTTCCATTATCAATTAGTACCCTGGGCAGAGTTTTACATAATCATCAGGAACCAAAATTAAGTGGTATTTGTGGCAGATGTGTTATTTATTTTAAGGTTTCAAAATTCAGAATGGTTATAAAATCAATTGTGGAGCAAACATAATAAAGAATTTATAAAATTATTATTAGGCTTACTGTTAAGTACAATACAAATTTTATATGTCAATCAATAATATTAAAAATAAGGTGAAGCTCTCCCTTCAAAACCATTTCCTCTTTTTATTTCTTTTTTATGTCTCAATATTCATTTAATCAGCCAAATTCTTATTTTCACTGACAATTATTCCTGGATCCTACATTATCAGCAATGTAGGTGTCAAATGTGCTAAGTCACTCAGTCATGTCCAATTCTTTGTGATCTCATAGACTGTAGCCCACCAGGTTCCTCTGCCCATGGAATTTTCGAGACAGGAATACTGGAGGGGGTTGCCATATGCTTCTCCAGGGGGTCGTCCTAAGGAAGGGATCAAATCTACATCTCCTGCTTGCAGGTAGATTCTTCACCAATATGCCAAATCAGGAAGCTGTTATAATTTTACAGAAGGGAAGATGGTAACCATCCTCATTAATAATAATAATAGAAACAATAATAGGAGCTAACACCCAGAGAGTCAGAGTGAAAAGTTTGTGACATGACCCAAACTCTAATTTATTTTGTCTTCCACTGTCCTTTTCAGTCAGCTCGGTTCAGTTGCTCGGTTGTGTCCAACTCTTTGCAACTCCATGAACTGCAGCATGACAGGCCTCCCTGTCCATCACCAACTTCCAGAGTTTACTCAAACTCATGTCCATTGAGTCAGTGATGCCATCCAACCATTTCATCCTCTTTCGTCCCCTTCCTATCCTGCCTTCAATCTTTCCCAGCATCAGGGTCTTTTCAAATGAGTCAGTTTTTCATATCAGTTGGCCAACTATTGGCATTTCAGCTTCAGCATCAGTCTTTCCAATGAATATTCAGGGCTGAGTTCCTTTAGGATGGACTGGTTGGATCTCCTTGCAGTCCAAGGGACTCTCAAGAGTCGTCTCAAACACTACAGTTCAAAAGCATCAGTTCTTCGGTGCTCAGCTTTCTTTAGAGTCCAACTCTTACATCCATACATGACTACTGGAAATACCATAGCCTTGACTAGACAGACCTTTGCTGTCAAAGTAATCTCTCTGTATTTTAATATGCTGTCAAGGTTGGTCACAACTTTTTTTCCAGGAAGTAAGCATCTTTTAATTTCATGGTTGCAATCACCATCTGCAGTGATTTTGAAGCCAAAAAATAGTCTCTCACTGTTTCCACTATTTCCCCATCTATTTGCCATTAAGTGATGGGGCCAGATGCCATTCATGATCTTGGTTTTCTGAATGTTGAGCTTTAAGCCAACTTTTTCAATCTCCTCTTTCACTTTCATCAAGAGGCTTTTTAGTACTTCTTCACTTTCTGCCATAATGGTGGTGTCTTCTGCATATCTGAGGTTATTGATATTTCTCCCAGCAATCTTGATTCCAGCTTGTGCTTCCTCCAGCCCAGTGTTTTTCATGATGTACTCTGCATAGAAGTTAAAGAAGCAGGGTGACAATACACAGCCTTGACACACTCCTTTTCCTATTTGGAACCAGTCTGTTGTCCCATGTCCAGTTCTAACTGCTGCTTCCTGACCTGCATACAGATTTCTCAAGAAGCAGATCAGGTGGTCTGGTATTCCTCTCTCTCAGAATTTTCCAGTTTGTTGTGATCTACACAGTCAAAGGCTTTGGCATAGTCAATAAAGCAGAAATAGATGTTTTTCTGGAACTCTCTTGCTTTTTAGATGATACAGTGGATGTTGGCAATTTGATCTCTGGTTCCTCTGCCTTTTCTAAATCTAGCTTGAACATCTGGAAGATGATGGTTCATGTACTGTTGAAGCCTGGCTTGGAGAATTTTGAGCATTACTTTATTAGTGAGTGAGATGAGTGCAATTGTGTGGTAGTTTGAGCATTCTTTGGCATTGCCTTTCTTTGGAATTGGAATGAAAACTGACCTTTTCCAGTCCTGAACTCACTGCTGAGTTTTCCGAATTTGCTGAAATATTGAGTGCAGCACTTTCACAGCATCATCTTTTGAGATTTGAAATAGCTCAACTGGACTTCCATCACCTTCAGTAGCTTTGTTCATAGTGATGCTTCCCAAGGCCCACTTGACTTCACATTCCAGGATGTCTGGCTCTAGGTGAGTGATCATACCATTGTGACTATCTGGGTCATGAAGATCTTTTTTGTATAGTTCTTCTGTGTATTACTGCCATCTTTTCTTAATATCTTCTGCTTGTGTTAGGTCCTTACAATTTCTGTCCTTTTATGTGCCCATCTTTACATGAAATGTTCCCTTCGTATCTCTAATTTTCTTGAAGAGGTCTCTAGTCTTTCCCATTCCACTGTTTTCCTCTATTTCTTTGCACTGATCACTGAGGAAGATCTTCTTATCTCTCCTTGCTATTGTTTGGAACTCTACATTCAAATGGGTGTATCTTTCCTTTTCTCCTTTGCTTCTCTTCTTTTCTCAGCTATTTGTCAGGCCTCCTCAGACAGTCATTTTGATTTTTTGCATTTCTTTTTCTTGAGGATGGTCTTGATCACTGTCTCCTGTATAATGTCATGAACCTCCATTCATAATTCTTCAGGCACTCTGTCTATCAGATCTAATCCCTTGAACCTATTTCTTACTTCCACTGCATAATAAGGGATTTGATTTAGGTCATACCTAAATGGTCTAGTGTTTTTCCCTACTTTTTTCCATTTAAGTCTGAATTTGGCAATAAGGAGTTCATGACCTGAGCCAGAGTCAGCTCCCAGTTTTGTTTTTGCTGACTGTCTAGAGCTTCTCCATCTTTGGCTGAAAAGAATATAATCAATTTGATTTCTGGATTGACCATATGGTGATGTCCATGTGTAGAGCCAAACAGATTCTTGGAGGGCACAAACAGAACCTTGTGCACACCAGGATCCAGGAGAGAGGAGCCGTGACTCCACAAGAGACTGACCAAGACTTGCTTGGGAGTGACCAGGAGTCTCCAACAGAGGTGTGGGTTGGTGGGGGCACTGAGTATAGCAGTACATGCATGGGACCTTTTGAAGGAACTCGCCATTATCTTCATTACTT
Source organism: Capra hircus (assembly GCF_001704415.2). Taxonomy (NCBI): domain Eukaryota; kingdom Metazoa; phylum Chordata; class Mammalia; order Artiodactyla; family Bovidae; genus Capra; species Capra hircus. The sequence continues at coordinate 10,915,177 of NC_030813.1, read as the reverse complement.
CCACCATAGTTTGGCCCCAGGTAAATAACAGGAGGGAACACAGCTCCACCCATCCCCAGAAAATTGGATTAAAAATTTACTGAGCATGACCCCGCCCATCAGAAGAAGACCCAGTTTACCCCTCAGTCAGTCTCTCCAATCAGGAAGCTTCCATAAGCCTCCTATCCTTCTCCATCAGAGGGCAGACTGAAAACCACAGTTACAGAATACTAACCAATGTGATCACATGGACCACAGCCTTGTCTAACTCTCAATAAAACTATGAGCCATTCTATATAGGGCCACCCAAGACAGACAGGTCATGGTGCAGAGTTCTGACAAAACGTGGCCCACTTTAGAAAAGATTGGCAAAGCACTTCAATATTCTTATCTTGAGAACCCCATGAACAGTATGAAAAGGCAAAAAGATGAACTCCCCAGGTTGGCAGGTGCCCAGTATGCTACTGGAGATCAGTCCGGAAATAACTCCAGAAAGAATGAAGAGATGGAGCCAAAGCAAAAGCAACACCCACTTGTGGATATGACTGGTGATGAAAGCAAAGTTTGACGCTGTAAAGAGCAATATTACATAGGAACCTGGAATGTTAGGTCCATGAATCAAGGCAAATTGGAAGTGGTCAAACAGGAGATGGCAAGAGTGAACGTTGACATTTTAGGAATCAGTGAACTAAAATGGACTGGAATGGGTGAATTTAACACAGATGACCATTATATCTACTACTGTGGGCAAGAATCCCTTAGAAGAAATGGAGTAGCCATCATAGTCAAGAAAAGAATCTGAAATGCAGTGCTTGGATGCAATCTCAAAAAAGACAGAATGATCTCTGTTGTTTCCAAGGCAAACCATTCAATATCACTGTAACCCAAGTCTATGCCCCAACCAGTAATGCTAAGAAGCTAAAGTTGAATGGTTCTATGAAGACCTACAAGACCTTCTAGAACTAACACCCCCAAAAGATGCCCTTTTCATTATAAGGGACTGGAATGCAAAAGTAGGAAGTCAAGAAACACCTGGAGTAACAGGCAAATTTGGCCTTGGAGTACAGAATGAAGCAGGGCAAAGGCTAATAGAGTTTTGGCAAGAGAACTGTCCTTTTGAGTGCATACAATAAAGTGTAGTGTTCCTCCGCACTACAAAGAACACTTGAGCAGGCTTCAGACTTTTCTACTCAATTTTAAATAGTAATCAGTCCTGCTTCCTCACAGGTTCATTCACTCAGAAATTAAAAGTAGGTAGATGGAAATGTTAATCCCATTAAATACAAATTAATAATTATGTCCAATAAGACTTTTCCCTTCTTTCCCTTCCTCACTCTACAACCTGCCTTTGAAAGGAAGGTGTAGTCAGCATCTGCTTTCTTTGCTGACTGCCCCATTTTCCTTAGTTGCTCTGTAACTCACAGACTGGTTCAAAGGAAGGACAGTAGGGAAAAGAGGTAACCTAGCTGACCCCTTCTCTGTTGGGGTGTTTTCATAGGTTCTTTGAATATTGGAGAAGGAAATGGCAACCCACTCCAGTATTCTTGCCTGGAAAAGTTCATGGACGGGGAGCCTGGCAAGCTACAGTCCATGGGGTCACAAAGAGGCAGACACGACTGAGCAACTTCACTTGAATGTTTCCAGTACTGTGAATACTGTGAATTCTCAGATTGCATTTCTGCATGGTGTATTGGTATGGGATTTAATTTCCCTGTTGGCCACTCCTTTTCAGTGAGTTTCACAGGTGGGCAGCTCCATACTATGCTGGAGTCTATATATATCTTCAGAAGTTCCTCTTGGGCAGGACTTAAAGTCAACTGACTCCCGTTTCTGACCCTGAGTCTTACATTTGCTCCCTTTGAAGCACACATAGATCCTTTGCCATCTGTGATGAGAAATGAAGCCCTGCTTTCACTTAACTTCTCCACCAAAGCAGTTTTTCAGCTCATGGATTGATTTCTAAATTTCTGGGTGGGAATGATATGTCTCAAAACTGTAGGTAAAACATGTTAAGCTCTCTGAGTTGTCTCCTTGAAGTGCAGTCTCTGTGTGTTTGACATGAAAAAGACTAACGTACATGCCACCTTCTCCTAGGGAGAAGAACGAGACTTCACAAGATCTTTTAAAAGAATTTTTCTCCAATTGATCTCTTGATCTTTTTTATAGTCTTTTAGTGAGTGAGAAGGTTTAAGTATCATGGACACAGTTTTTGACTATTTTCTTTGTAAACCCTTCACATCCTGTGATCTGATTTTGTGATTTCATGTCTATTACATCTTGTTGGAAACTTAAAGTTTACCATTATGTTAAAGCACTATTTTTGAGCATTTAACTTTTTTAGTAGGCTCTGTTATAAGAGTTCCACATATATCAACCCACTGACTCCTCACAATAACCAGGGCGGAAGAAATTATTATCTCAGTGATTTATATGAATGCACTTGTAGTAGAGAAAGATAGGAGGGCATAAATTCCAGGGGATATTTAGGAGGTATAATCAGTAGTAAGTCCTGATTAGATGTTAGAGGTGATAGAGGGGATCAGTCATGGCTCTCAGAACCCTTAGCAGCAATATCTGGTTGGATGAACTTGCTATAAAGAAAAATGATTTTAAAAGTGCAGGATGAAAATCATTTAAAGGGTTGAGTTGTGGGCACACTTTGGAAAGGAACTGCCAAGGGGTAGGGCCTAACAAGTGGTTTAGTATTAAAAATCTGAATCTCCGGACAGACTTGTGGGCACAATTATTGATTTAAAATACATTAGTGTATATGTGTACTGAAACTCTATTGATCAACCTTGGAAATCTGAAGTTACAGAATAAAAATAGCAATGGCCTGAGCTGGAACTGCTGGGAGCCACAAAGCTACAAGGAACACAAAAGACTACTGCATCTATGAATTTCTGGAGAGACTAAGTTGCAGGAAGTATCCCTATATATAGTGTCAGTGTCAATAAAATAAAAATGAAAAAAGACTAATTAGAAATTAAGAGGTACTTAGAACATTTAGCAAGAAAAACTGTATTACAGACTTTTGCTAGGAGCCAGAGTACATTGGGTGAGAACTGAACATAATATTTATTAGTGAAGATGCTTGCAGAAAGCATGCCTCATTAAAATTAAGATGACTAAAGGGGAATTTTACAGAGGAGTGATTTATAAAAATGAGGATGGGGAGCAGGAAAAAGCACAAAGGATAATATAATATCTAAGAACCTAAACACAAGGCTTCATTGCCACTTCCAGACCTTACTGGTCATGAGATCATGAGGAGGGAGTGCTCAACAGATCAAAGACAAAAATGATTCTACGTAGAGGGACCACCTGAGAGAGGTGAGGGTTTTGGTCAAGACACTAAAGCAGAGTGCAGCATCCCCACAGGGAAATGGATAGTTTTACCTCATTTTCCTTTTTTCAAGCTTTTGCGTGTGTTTCATATTGGCAAAACTCAATTGGAAGCTGTAGAAGAAGGCAGTTCAGTGATATAACCCATATAGGTCAGCTCAGATCTGGAAAGACACATGTCACATATAAGATACCGGCACATATGTGATAAAAGGAAGTGTTAAAAGTGAGAGTGGACTACTGTTTACAAATACGTCAATAAGAAGGAAAAGAAAAAATAGCAGCAGCAACCAGAAAGGCATGAGAGTTCAAAGAAGGGTTTCTAGGATAAGCAAGTATGGAGCTATTAATAGGCTGTAACAAAGAATGCCTTAGAGAGGAGAGCTTGAAAACATAGGGACCAAAGATATTCATTGATAAGCCAAGATTCCAGGAGAGAATGTGATGGGATTAAGGGCATAGATTGAGAAGCTGGGATTAAACAGGAAGAGGGGCACTTCTTCATCTGATATTTTAGGGGGGAAAGGAAGGACACATGCATAGAGAGGTATGTTATATGTATGAGAAGCATTATATTAGAGAGATCAAAACTCAGAAAAATATTTGCTCATAAAACTTAGTATTCATAATGGTAGAGAACACGGATTTTAATATTGATTCAATTCGGAGTTTTGTTATGCATGTGTGACAGAAGAAACATGGGGATCATGGGCTAAGAAATTCTCCAAGACAAACAAAGCAGAAGTAGTAGGTGAAGATGTGGGAAAGCTAAATGGGAAAAGGGACTATGAGAGCATAGTTTCCCGTCTCTGATTAGGAGGTTGTCAGATGACAGTGGCACAGGTTGAGGTCTATGTGGCCAATTGGTCTGATGCTCCAAAGAGGATGCAGAAACAACCCAAATGTTCATTCTGGACGAGGAGCAGTAAAGCCTCAGGAAAATGCCAAATTCTCAGTTAGACCAGTCTCTTTTTAGCTGCAGAGAATGCAGTGTCTGTAAGAGCTCCAGTTTTCACTGAAGACAAGATAAATGTGTTCTGTAGAAAACTTGAGAGGGCAGGAAAGACAGTTCATAATCAAACAAGCATTGCAGGGAACATGGAGTGTGGAAGCATATAGTTAGAAGTGGGGCATAATTTTCTGAGGAACTCAGAAGAGTATAAAGTCTAGTTTAATTTTTTCCTTTTAAAACAAAAAATGTCAACATATTTTTGAGTGGTTTCATTTCCATTACTCTTTTATGTTATATAATGAAGAGAGACACTGAAGAAGGAATATTCTTGTGTAAAAATTCATAAACTAGAAATTTGAAAGTATAAACTTTGAATGCCTATAAATGAAGAGAGAAATAGAAATGATACATTTGCCAAAATATGATGGAAACTACCAAGTCACAGGATACCAGGGACGTTTTCCTAACACAAATTGCAATATACAAATGTACAAAATATGGTTTGATCAGAAGCAGCATTTACATGAATTACATTTTGTAATTTTTATTCTGTTAATGCTGAGCATCTAATAAATCTTTAATGGAATTTATAGATGATTGTCTTACTCAGAAAGAAGATATAACAAAAAAACCTGCTAGTTTGAACTTAATTCTGCTGTGCACAAAAAGGTTGTATGTAATGTCATCTTGACAGAAACTTTAAGTCATAGTAACCACATAACTATTAAAACTTCCTGCACTGTTTAATAGAGAAAAAGAGAATTTTTATAGAGGAGTCAAGTTTTTGAGAAAAAAAAAATAACAAAGTAGATTTTATTGTTATCTCATGGTCAGACACACACATACACACAAACCCTCAAAGGAGATGAACGGAGGATGCCAAAAACATAACTCTGATCATACCTTTGTAAATAATGAACATTTTAAAGCAAGGTAAGAAAAACAAATTCTATTGGGTGGAGAATTGTCCAAAGATTGCAAAACTCAGAAGACGTCTATAAGACAAAGTGAAGAGCATGTTACTGAGGATGAATATAAAACTGTGTCGTGTTCCTTTGAGGACAGTACTATAATATGATAATTACTGACCTCACCATCTAATGGAGAAACATTAGATAAAATAGATAATTCAAAAAAAGGGTTACAAGGATGTTTAGAAATCTTGATACCATGCTTGGTAAGGAATTGTTAAGCAATTGTACCAAATGTAACTAGTATTTCCCCAGCAACGTCATCGCCCCCTCTCTACTGGGTCTTGTTTCTCTAAACCCCAATGATATCTCCAGTATAACTTATAACTTTCTTGTTCACTTTTTCAGTGTTACAACAGTTTAGTTTTCAGGAACTGAAAGAAATTCAGTCCCAATAAGTAAGAAATTAGATCCCTTCCTGGTTTAATATGTTTTCTTTTCCCCATACCAGATTTAAAAATGACAGTGACAGAAGTGGGAAATGGCCTGCTCCTTGTTATTCCTATACCTGGTTCTTTAATACCTCCTTAAATCAGAGTCCACACCACTAAGGTACTTGCATATTTGTGCTAAAAACAAGATTGTGTCTAACTTAAACAATAGAAATATGCAAAATAGAAGAAAGTAAATTTCATTTGATAGTATTTCATTTTATGATACAAAAAAAAAAAAAAAAAAACAACCAGAAAACAAAGGCTATGAATTGGGAAGACACAAATGTAACTGAAAGAGTGAGTAAAGTCCACATGGTCAAAGTATTGGTGTTGGTTCCTCAAAATAAAATAATACAAGGAAAGAGAATGGCAGGAATTGTGTGGACAAAGGACACAGAAGAGGTAAGCAAAAGGCACATACGATTTGTTTGAAGGCTATTGAATAACTCTGCAGCCATGAAATTAAAAGACTCTTACTCCTTGAAAGAAAAGTTATGACCAACCTAGATAGCATATTCAAAAGCAGAGACATTACTTTGCCGACTAAGGTCCGCCTAGTCAAGGCTATGGTTTTTCCAGTAGTCATGTATGGATGTGAGAGTTGGACTGTGAAGAAGGCTGAACACCGAAGAATTGATGCTTTTGAACTGTGGTATTGGAGAAGACTCTTGAGAGTCCCTTGGACTGCAAGGAGATCCAACCAGCCCATTCTGAAGGAGATCAGCCCTGGGATTTCTTTGGAAGGAATGATGCTAAAGCTGAAACTCCAGTACTTTGGCCACCTCATGCAAAGAGTTGACTCATTGGAAAAGACTCTGATGCTGGGAGGGATTGGGGGCAGGAGGAGAAGGGGACGACAGAGGATGAGATGGCTGGCATCACCAACTCTATGGACATGAGTTTGAGTGAACTCCGGGAGTTGGTGATGGACAGGGAGTCCTGGCGTGCTACGATTCATGGGGTCACAAGAGTCGGACACGACTGAGCGACTGAACTGAACTGAACTGAATAATTCATTGTGGAAATATAACTTGTAGTCACCATTAAATTTAGAGGTGAAAATACATGCCATGTTATTTAAAATACAATATACAGTGGTTTTGGTTTTAAGATAACTACCAGTTAAGGAGTAAGAACATCCCACATATGGATAGGTACATTGTTAATGTTTAAACACAGTGAATATAAGTCACATATGGGTATAGAAGTAACGTGTTGATTCCTGACTCCTTGCTTAATTCCTCCTTTGTCAGCTGCATACCAAGGATGTGTCAAAAAATCTAACTCATTCCATGAAAGTCAGTTACAGAATTCTACTTATATTGGAAACGTCATTACCAGTAAGGATACAGAAAGACAATGAGACCGTAACTTGGATTTATCTTACGCCACTGCATGTAAAACCAAGATAATTGGGACTGTAAAGCTTTTGAGTAGTTATCTTTGGAAACAAAGATTCAAGTAAATGACTAGTTAGACTGCTTTCTTTAATTGTTTATTAAGACATAGTTTTAACAGGTAGTGGGGAACACAGAATTAAGAAAAATGTAAATGTTAACTGTGCTTCTTATTTCAAAAATCTTACTTCTCAAAGGAGAAAAGTGTTTCATCTGGTTAGGAAATTTTCTCTTCTAAGTTGACTACCACATAATATTTCTTAACAGAGCTTTTTCTTTAACAAATATTTACAATACAAGATTAAAAGAAACCATGATCTTTCTGTGTATCTTCTTCTTGTTTAAATATAAAACATCTCTGTTCACAATAGTTTATAGCTGTACACTATTAGCTTTTAAATACAGATTTAATATAAACTAGGTATTTCTCTGGGATTCCCATGTGACTCACTCAGTAAAGAAACTGCCTATAATGCTGGAGATACAGATTCAATCTCTCGGTCAGAAAGATCCCCTAAAGAAGGAAATGGCAACACACTGCAATATTCGTGCCTGGGAAATCCCACAGGCAAATAGTACCTTATTCAATAGTAACAAAATTTTTCAAACATTATTTTGATGTTAAATAAGGAGCACAATTATATAATATTTTTATATTTATTTTCATAGTTATAATATTTTCATCAGCAAATGGAAGATGCTAAGTATGAGACAAAAGTTAGTTAAATATAAGAATAAAACTTCAATAATATGTGAGAGGAAGGAACTTTTTATGCTCTCACTTAGTAAGTTATGTTGTATTTTAAGAGAGAGACAAAGGTAGGGGGAATATGGAGAATGTATATGCTACAAGTGCTTTCATGAAGAGAAATAGAATGGTTTAATTAAGATCAACAAGGTTGTGGCCGAAGGTCATTTTTCTTTTCAAAGGATGGTGGCCATTAATGAGCCTTCCAGAAAGAGAAAAAGATGGGGAGGCAAGAGTAATATGTAACACCGTGAACACTGCTAGAGATTAGTGACCTGCGGAAATAGAGTCCAAGAAAGACAAGTCAAGGTAAATAAGCAAAATGTACTACCAAAGAGCAGAAGATATGGGTGACTTTTGAATTTGGAATTGAACTTATAAACTGATAATCTATGGATCAAGAGTTGAGTTTGTAAATCTATAGCAAAATGAAAAAGATGTAATTTTATCTTTTAAAGCATCTATCTATACATCATGTGAATCATCAGCAGTAACAAAATTTTTGGTTTTCCTTACTACTGTTATGTGTGTGCATATATGCATTTATATATATATATTAACACCAGCACACTAAGGGCAGGTGGCGGCGGCGGGCTGGTGCACTAAGTGCGGCCGAGAGCTACCCCACGTCCGAAGTCAGGGACAGCAGCCCAGAGTGCCAGGCTGCCACAGCGCAGGAACAGCCGAGAGGAGCCACCCCACATCCGAGGTTAGGGGCGGTGGCTGAGAGGAGCTACCCCACATCTGAGGTCAGGGTGGCGGCCGAGAGGAGCTACCCACCATCCAAGGCGTGGCGGCCAGGAGGAGAAACCCCATGTCCGAGGTCAGATGACTTCTGGCTGGGAGAAGCCACCTCACACCCGAGGCCAGGGGCGGTGACCCTGAGGAGCCACCCTGAGACCGAGGCCAGGAGTGGCAGCTGGGAGGAGCCATACATGCCCGAGGCCAGGGCCGGCTGCTGGGAGGAGCAACCCAAGGAGTGGTGGCTGCGCAGGCACAGGAGGGCCTAGAGGAGCTATTCCACGTTGAAGGTCAGGAACAGCGGGGGTAAGGAGATACCCATCCTTGAAGGTAAGGAGCAGCGGCTATGCTTTGCTGGAGCAGCTGTGAAGAGATACCCCACGCCCAAGGTAAGAGAAACCCAAGTAAGATGGTAGTTGTTGCAAGAGGGCATCAGAGGGCAGACACGCTGAAACCATACTCAGAAAACTACTCAATCTAATCACACTAGGACCACAGCCTTGTCTAACTCAATGAAACCAAGCCACGCCTGTGGGGCAACTCAAGACGGGTGGGTCATGGGGGAGAGATCTGACAGAATGTGGCCCACTGGAGAAGGGAATGGCAACCCACTTCAGTATTCTTGCCTTGAGAACCCCATGAACAGTATGAAAAGGCAAAATGATAGGACATTGAAAGATGAACTCCCCAGGTCATTAGGTGCCCAATATGCTACTGGAGATCAGTGGAGAAATAACTCCAGAAAGAATGAAAGGATGGAGACAAAGCAAAAACAATACCCAGTTGTGGGTGTGACTGGTGATAGAAGCAAGATCTGATGGTGTAAAGAGCAATATTGTATAGGAACCTAGAATGTCAGGTCCATGAATCAAGGCAAATTGGAAGTGGTCAAACAAGAGGTGGCAAGGGTGAACGTCAACATTCTAGGAATCAGTGAACTAAAATGGACTGGAATGGGTGAGTTTAACTCAGATAACCATTATATCCACTACTGCGGGCAGGAATCCCTCAGAAGAAATGGAGTAGCCATCATGGTCAACAAAAGATTCCGAAATGCAGTACTTGGATGCAATCTCAAAAACGACAGAATGATCTCTGTTTGCCTCCAAGGCAAATCATTCAATATCACAGTTATCCAAGTCTATGCCCCAACCAGTAACGTTGAAGAAGCTGAATTTGAACGGTTTTATGAAGACCTACAAGACCTTTTAGAACTAACATCCAAAAAAGATGTCCTTTTCATTATAGGGGACTGGAATGCAAAAGTAAGAAGTCAAGAAACACCTGGAGTAACAGGCAAATTTGGCCTTGGAGTACAGAATGAAGCAGGGCAAAGACTAATAGAGTTTTGCCAAGAAAATGCACTGGTCATAGCAAACACAGTCTTCCAACAACCCAAGAGAAGACTCTACACATGGACATCACCAGATGGTCAACACCAAAATCAGACTGATTATATTCTTTGCAGCCAAAGATGGAGAAGCTCTATACAGTCAGCAAAACAAGACTGGGAGCTGACTGTGGGTCAGATCATGAACTCCTTATTGCCAAATTCAGACTTAAACTGAAGAAAGTAGGGGAAACCACTAGACCATTCAGGTATGACCTAAATCCAATCCCTTATGATTATACAGTGGAAGTGAGAAATAGATTGAAGGGCCTAGATCTGATAGATAGAGTGCCTGAGGAACTATGGACAGAGGTTCGTGACATTGTACAGGAGACAGGGATTAAGGCCATCCCCATGGAAAAGAAATGCAAAAAAGGAAAATGGCTGTCTGGGGAGGCCTTACAAATAGCTGTGAACAGAAGAGAGGCGAAAAGCAAAGGAGAAAAGGAAAGATATAAGCATTTGAATGCAGAGTTCCAAAGAATAGCAAGAAGAGATAAGAAAGCTTTCTTCAGTGATCAATGCAAAGAAATAGAGGAAAACAACAGAATGGGAAAGACTAGAGATCTCTTCAAGAAAATTAGAGATACCAAGGGAACATTTCATGCAAAGATGGGCTCAATAAAGGACAGAAATGGTCTGGACTTAATAAAAGCAGAAGATATTAAGAAGAGGTGGCAAGAGTACACGGAAGAACTGTCCAAAAAGGTCCTCATGACCCAGATAATCATGATGATGTGTTCACTAATCTAGAGCCAGACATCTTGGAAAGTGAAGTCAAGTGGGCCTTAGAAAGCATCACTACGAACAAAGCTAGTGGAGGTGATGAAATTCCAGTTGAGCTATTTCAAATCCTGAAAGATGATGCTGTGAAAGTGCTGCACTCAATATGCAAGCAAATTTGGAAAACTCAGCAGTGGCCACAGGGCTGGAAAAGGTCAGTTTTCATTCCAATTCCAAAGAAAGGCAATGCAAAAGAATGCTCAAACTACCGCACAATTGCACTCATCTCACACCCTAGTAAAGTAATGCTCAAAATTCTCCAAGCCAGGCTTCAGCAGTACGTGAACCGTGAACTCCCTGTTGTTCAAGCTGGTTTTAGAAAAGGCAGAGGAACCAGAGATCAAATTGCGAACATCCGCTGGATCATGGCAAAAGCAAGAGAGCTCCAGAAAAACATCTATTTCTGCTTTATTGACTATGCCAAAGCCTTTGACTGTGTGGATCACTATAAACTGTGGAAAATTCTTCAAGAGATGGGAATACCAGACCACCTGACCTGTCTCTTGAGAAATCTGTATGCAGGTCAGGAAGCAACAGTTAGAACTGGACATGGAACAACAGACTGGTTCCAAATAGGAAAAGGAGTACGTCAAGGCTGTATATTGTCACCCTGCTTATTTAACTTATATGCAGAGTACATCATGAGAAACGCTGGACTGGAAGAAACACAAGCTGGAATCAAGATTGCCGGGAGAAATATCAATAACCTCAGATATGCAGATGACACCACCCTTATGGCAAAAAGTGAAGAGGAACTAAAAAGCCTCTTGATGAAAGTGAAAGAGGAGAGTGAAAAAGTTGCCTTAAAGCTTGACATTCAGAAAATGAAGATCATGGCATCCGGTCCCATCACTTCATGGGAAATAGATGGGGAAACAGTGGAAACAGTGTCAGACTTTATTTTTGGGGGCTCAAAAATCACCACAGATGGTGACTGCAGCCATGAAATTAAAAGACACTTACTCCTTGGAAGAAAAGTTATGACCAACCTAGATAGTATATTCAAAAGCAGAGACATCACTTTGTTGACAAAGGCCAGTCTAGTCAAGGCTATGGTTTTTCCTGTGGTCATGTATGGATGTGAGAGTTGGACTGTGAAGAAAGCTGAGCGCCGAAGAATTGATGCTTTTGAACTGTGGTGTTGGAGAAGACTCCTGAGAGCCCCTTGGACTGAAAGGAGATCCAACTAGTCCATTCTGAAGGAGATCAGCCCTGGGATTTCTTTGGAAGGAATGATGCTAAAGCTGAAGCTCCAGTACTTTGGCCAGCTCATGCGAAGAGCTGACTCATAGGTAAAGACTCTGATGCTGGGAGGGGTTTGGGGCAGGAGGAGAAGAGGACGACCGAGGATGACATGGCCGGATGGTATCATGGACTTGATGGACGTGAGTCTGAGTGAACTTCGGGAAATGGTGATGAACAGGGAGGCCTGGCGTGCTGCGATTCATGGGGTCGCTAAGAGTTGGACACGACTGAGCAACTGAACTGAACTGAGCTGATTTCCTTTAGGATTGATTGGTTTGATCTCCTTGTAGTCCAAGGGACTGCCAAGAGTATTCTCCAATGCCATATTTCGGAAGCATCAATTCTTTGGTGCTCAGCCTTCTTTATGTCTCAACTCTCGCATCCATATATGCCTACTGGAGGGACCATTGCTTTGACTATATGGATATATCTCTACTCTGTATATCTTTATTCTGTTTAATTCTTCCTTTGAGGTTTTATCTTATTGTTTCTTTTAGAAGATATTCCTTAGTCACTTCATTTTGTCTAATTCTTATACTAGGTAACTGGGTTACATTCCTTGATCTTGGAGAAGTGGTCTTATGTAGAAAGATGTCCTCTGGGGTCCACTGGCACATTCCTCTTGTAACCAGAGTTATATGATTTAGGAGTGCCCCCTATGTTAGCTGAGAGTGCCCTTCTGTTGGCTGGACTGGCCATAGTAGGCACTTTAGTAGGTGAGACTGATCCCTGTTTTGGATGGCTACCAAGGCCTGCCTCATGAGTCGACTGCTGGCTACTAGTGTGCAGAGCCTGGTCCTGTTGCAGCTAGCTGTGGGACCTGCGGGTCCCATGGCTAGTGCCAACCCTAGGCCTGTGTGGCTGTTGATGTGGGTCTTGACCACACCACATCTCTGCCCTTTCTATTTTTCTCATTTTGGTTCCTTCTTTACACCTTTAGTCGTGGGAAATTTTTTCTGCTACACTTATGGTAGTTCTCAAGGATAATTCCTTTGTAAATAGTTGTACAATGAAGAGGTAATCTCAGTCTTCCTACTCTGCTATCTTGGCTACTCTCCAAATATTCTCTATATACATATAATTTTGCCCAAGTGTTTATTTTGTTCTTTCCAACTTAGAAGTTTGCTCTGAATTTTCACTTGTGCAGTCTTTATGCAGAGAAATCTTGCCTGAACAAGTCCTGGTTTTTGATTTTATGATTTTCTTTTCTGTGCATTTTGTGGACAAATATCATAAAGTCAAAAAGTGGAACTTGTTCAGGCAAAATTTCTCTGCATGAAATTAAAAGACACTTACTCCTTGGGAGAAAAGTTATGACCAACCTAGATAGCATATTCAAAAGTGGAGACATTACTTTGCCAACTAAGGTCTGTCTAGTCAAGGCTATGGTTTTTCCTGTGGTCATGTATGGATGCAAGAGCTGGACTGTGAAGAAGGCTGAGCGCCAAAGAGTTGATGTGTTTGAACTGTGGTGTTGGAGAAGGCTCTTGAGAGTCCCTTGGACTGCAAGGAGATCCAACCAGTCCATTCTAAAGGAGATCAGCCGTGGGTGTTCTTTGGAAGGAATGATGCTAAAGCTGAGACTCCAGTACTTTGGCCACCTCATGTGAAGAGTTGACTCATTGGAAAAGACTCTGATGCTGGGAGGGATTGGGGGCAGGAGGAAAAGGGGACGACAGAGGATGAGACGGCTGGGTGGCATCACCGACTCGATGGACATGAGTTTGAGTGAACTCCGGGAGTTGGTGATGGACAGGGAGGCCTGGCGTGCTGTGATTCATGGGGTCGCAAAGAGTCGGTCACGACTGAGTGACTGAACTATATGCTTTTTTCTCCAGAATGTTCTCTTTGATCAGGGAGTTTTTAAATATCTCTAGGGCTAAATTTAGTGTCTGGAACATCACATCACATGTGTTAAAAAATATCTTTTGAATTAAGGGATAAATAATTGGTTTAAATAACTCTTAATAAATAGCTAATGCTGAAAGTCAAATTTAGGATCCTAGTAATTCTAGCTGGTGCCAGTTCTGAATCATCATTACTGATTCAGATATTGAACAAAATAAACCATCAATATTATACCAGCTTCAGGACCCTACATTTAAATTAGAAGAAATAAATTTATGAGGAAATATCTGAAGGGGTCAACTAGAGGATGGGAGAATATCTTTGGAATAGATGTGCCATCAAAGATGGGAACTTCAGTTAAGTTCACAGGTGACTTCTACATTAAATACATATTTTGACTTTGCATCTGAAGCTAAAATCAGAAAGTAAGGGTAAAATTAGAAGTCAAAACCTCATGTAGGTAGAATGGATTGTACATTTTGTGCACCTAGAATCAAGCACAGTGCCTACACATTATACCTGTTCAATTAATATTTGTTTAGTGGCTGAATGGACTCAAGTGGGCTTTTCTATACCATTTCATAAAAGAGTGAGAAACTATAAACAGAAACACCTGCAATAAATTTTAGAAGTCCAATAACCTCTGTAACGTTCCTTTTTTCTTTTGCTATCCTGTGTCTTGTTTACGTGGTTATTCGCTAGAAAAATCATTACAGTTTGATTTGTCTTTAACTTCAGAGGCAACACAAAGAGGAAAACTGGGGAAAGGATAAGACAATGGAAAAAGGAACTCTATGCAAGAGTAGAGGTGATGAATGCTACCAAAGAAGATATAAATTTCTCTGATGTTCGGCAAAAAGAAAGCCAGAGAAGCAAACCTAGGTCTGAAAAAAGAGTCCAATAACTTAAAATCCATTTATTAAATTTAACAGTCAACAAATGAAAGATCCTGAGATATCCCATCTCTAATATCAATATTGTATCTTCTTATAGAGACTTATGATCATTTATTTTCAAAGCATTAAATAACTGTTATTAAGCATGTGTGCATGCTCAGTAGCTCAGTCATGTCCAGTTCTTTGTGTTCCCATGGATTTTAGCCTGGCAGGTTCCTGTCCATGGAATTTTCCAGGCAACAACACTGGAATGGGTTACCATTTCCTACTCCAGGGACGACCCAGGGATCAGACCTGTGTCTCCTGCATTGGCAGGCAGATTCTTTACCACTGAGACACCAGAGAAGCCCTACTTTTTGAATGTGTGACTTTTCCCCTTTAAAAATTAAATTATAAGAAATACTATGGGAACATGCAGCAGCACACCTCTCTAAATATCCCACAGACATAAAAATATAGGGAAACTAGAAACTACGGACTGCATCTGAAACAGAAGTAGGTGAACAGGTATTCCCAATGAAACCCACAACATGAGTGTGTAGGATCAAACTGCCTTCAGGTAAAAGATTAATGTAGTTGCAGCATCTGTAGAGGAGGAAGTGAAAGGGAGCCAGAGGGTATAGGAAAAACCCGAGAACAGACATATCTTCCACAGATGAGTCAAGGAAACACTGAATACTTGCAGTAATTAGAGAGATCTGGCCATATGAACCTCATAACTAATACTGACAGCTTCCACTGTGGACAAATGCTATACTGAGGGGGAAAAACTATTACTAGCAGAATCTAAATTAAGCAAGGAATGAAAGCAGGGCAAACACATTGATACAAAATGTGTGTCTGTGTGTGTGTATGCACACATATGTCCATAATATAACAATATCAAAGTCATCCATATAGATTAATCAATAAATATAAATGGCTTAATTCATCTATTAAAAGAAAATGTATTCACAATGCCCAGTGATCCTAAGTTTAATACCGTGCTGTATATCTCACTATACTACTATGAACTGACCTCCAATTTCTTTTTGTTAAGGAAAAAGAGAAATATCAATGCAGAGAAGAGCTTGTAGTGTGTAGTATCATGTATCTAAGGAAAGAGGGGCATGTGAGTAGTACGTATGTGTCTACTTAAAATAAAAACAAAATAAAAGGATAAGCCAAAGCCAAGTTTTGAAAAGGTAACGTACATGGGATTGATGGAATAGAATGAAAGATCTAAAAGCTAGACTTCTTTGAATATACCTTGTTTGGTGATTTTTTCTTTGGAATCATATAGCAATTTAACATAATTTCAAAATTAATTTTTAAAAAGCATTAAAGCCACAGTCATCAAGACAGTACGGTACTGGCACAAAGACAGACATATAGATCTCTGGAACAAAATAGAAAGCCCAGAGATAAATCCACACACATATGGACACCTTATCTTTGACAAAGGAGGCAAGAATATACAATGGAGTAAAGACAATCTCTTTAACAAGTGGTGCTGGGAAAACTGGTCAACCACTTGTAAAAGAATGAAACTAGATCACTTTCTAACACCGCACACAAAAATAAACTCAAAATGGATTAAAGATCTAAATGTAAGATCAGAAACTATAAAACTCCTAGAGGAGAACATAGGCAAAACACTCTCAGACATAAATCACAGCAGGATCCTCTATGATCCACCTCCCAGAATTCTGGAAATAAAAGCAAAAATAAACAAATGGGATCTAATTAAAATTAAAAGCTTCTGCACAACAAAGGAAAATATAAGCAAGGTGAAAAGACAGCTTTCTGAATGGGAGAAAATAATAGCAAATGAAGCAACTGACAAACAACTAATCTCAAAAATATACAAGCAACTTATGCAGCTCAATTCCAGAAAAATAAACGACCCAATCAAAAAATGGGCCAAAGAACTGAATAGACATTTCTCCAAAGAAGACATACAGATGGCTAACAAACACATGAAAAGATGCTCAACATCACTCATTATTAGAGAAATGCAAATCAAAACCACAATGAGGTACCACTTCACACCAGTCAGAATGGCTGCGATCCAAAAATCTGCAAGCAATAAATGCTGGAGAGGGTGTGGAGAAAAGGGAACCCTCCTACACTGTTGGTGGGAATGCAAACTAGTACAGCCACTATGGAGAACAGTGTGGAGATTCCTTAAAAAATTGCAAATAGAACTACCTTATGACCCAGCAATCCCACTGCTGGGCATACACACCGAGGAAACCAGAATTGAAAGAGACACATGAACCCCAATGTTCATCGCAGCACTGTTTATAATAGCCAGGACATGGAAACAACCTAGATGTCCATCAGCAGATGAATGGATAAGAAAGCTGTGGTACATATACACAATGGAGTATTACTCAGCCATTAAAAAGAATTCATTTGAATCAGTTCTGATGAGATGGATGAAACTGGAGCCGATTATACAGAGTGAAGTAAGCCAGAAAGAAAAACACCAATACAGTATACTAACACATATATATGAAATTTAGGAAGATGGCAATGACGACCCTGTATGCAAGAAAGGAAAAAAGACACAGATGTGTATAACAGACTTTTGGACTCAGAGGGAGAGGGAGAGGGTGGGATGATTTGGGAGAATGGCATTCTAACATGTATACTATCATGTAAGAATTGAATCACCAGTCTATGTCTGACACAGGATACAGCATGCTTGGGGCTGGTGCATGGGGATAACCCAGAGAGATGTTATGGGGAGGGAGGTGGGAGGGGGGTTCATGTTTGGGAATGCATGTAAGAATTAAAGATTTTAAAATTTAGAAAATAAAAAACTAAAAAATAATAAAAAAATTACACATGATAAAAAAAAGGCATTACATTAATATTTTTTAAAGATGAAAGAATTGAAGATAAATGTGAATCCAACTAGATCACACTTCAGCTCAGTTCAGTCGCTCAGTCGTGTCCAACTCTTTGCGACTCCATGAATTGCAGCACGCCAGGCCTCCCTGTCCCTCACCAACTCCCAGAGTTCACTCAAATTCATGTCCATCGAGTCAGTGATGCCATCCAGCCATCTCATCCTCTGTCATACCCTTCTCCTCCTGCCCCCAATCCCTCCCAGCATCAGTCTTTTTCAATGAGTCAACTCTTCGCATGAGGTGGCCAAAGTACTGGAGTTTCAGCTTTAACATCATTCCTTCCAAAGAACACCCAAGACTGATCTCCTTTAGAATGGACTGGCTGGATCTCCTTGGAGTCCAAGGGATTCTCAAGAGTCTTCTCCAACACCACAGTTCAAAAGCATCAATTCTTCAGTGCTCAGCTTTCTTCACAGTCCAACTCTCACATCCATACATGACTACTGGAAAAACCATAGCCTTGACTAGACAGACCTTTGTTGGCAAAGTAATGTCTCTGCTTTTGAATATGCTATCTAGGTTGGTCATAACTTTCCTTCCAAGGAGTAAGCATCACACTAGTGTATGTTAAGTGTACAGTAGGGTACTAGCCATGAAGCTTTTAATCAAAGTAATTTTCTGTACTTTTCTACTGGAAGATACCTTAAGAACTAAAGGAAGTACACAAAATTCTCTGTTATCAATAATCCCACTAGTATTATTATCTCAGGAATGTTCAGTTGTTATTGTGAGATATGGGAAATAAGTTAGTTATCCTCTTCAAGTATTCTCAGTGTCATGAAACACTTCTCAGCACTGGAGAAATGAGATATACATGTAAGACAGAAATGCAACTTTGTGGTCCAGTTTGAGTATGACACTTAAACGGATAATGTATTTTATATGAAAATGATAAGCATCTTTAGGCATGGTTGGTGGCCATGAAATATGTCTTACAAGAACCAGGGCTTTATGGTAAAATAGTCGGATCCAGCTTTAGACCAGAAAATGAAAAAGATGAAGCTGGAACATCTTGTTAAACTACATAGTGAATTGAACTACATGTTTACCACAAATCAAGTGGGAATAATTTGAGTATCAATAATGAATAAGAACATTGTCAATGGATTTAAATATATAGATGTATATATTTATACAGCTTATATAGCTCATAAGGATAGAGAAACCAAAAAGCAAATAATTATTCACAGTTGGAGAATGCCAGTTAAACAACATCCTGGTGGCTCAGAATGGGAAAGAGTCTGCCTGCAATACAGGAGACAGGGTTTGATCCTGTGTTGGGAAGCTCCCTTGGAGAAAGGTATCACTGCCCACTCCAGTGTCCTTGCCTGGAGAATTCCAAGGACAGAGGAGCCTGGCAGGGCTACAGTCCATGGGGTTACAAAGAGGTGGACATGACTCAGTTAATAACACGCACACCCTTATGAAAAGTTGAGGGTTAAAAAATCAAACTAGCATTTACTTCACATTTGCTTTATGAACTGTACCACGAATATCCAAATAATGAAATTTCCCTTTAAAGAGGTACCCTAGATAATGAAAAGAGAAGAAATTATAATATCACCATTTCATAATTATTAATAAATTAATGGATCTAGGCATTGATCATTAGTGGTTGCTAAAGGAAGGAAAGTTATGACCAACCTAGATAGCATATTCAAAAGCAGAGACATTACTTTGCCAACAAAGGTCCATCTAGTCAAAGCTATGGTTTTTCCAGTGGTCATGTATGGATGTGAGAGTTGGACTGTGAAGAAAGGTGAGTGTCGAAGAGTTGATGCTTTTGAACTGTGGTGTTGGAGAAGACTCTTGACAGTCTCTTGGACTCCAAGGAGATCCAACTAGTCCATCCTAAAGGAGACCAGTCCTGGATGTTCATTGGAAGGACTGATGCTGAGGTTGAAACTCCAATACTTTGGCCACCTCATGCAGAGTTGACTTATCGGAAAAGACCCTGATGCTGGGAGGGATTGGGGGCAGGAGGAAAAGGGGATGACAGAGGATGAGATGGCTGGATGGCTTCACCAACTCGATGGACGTAAATTTGGGTAAACTCCGGGAGTTGGTGATGGACAGGGAGGCCTGGCATGCTGTGATTCATGGGGTCATGGAGAGTCGGACATGACTGAGTGACTGAACTGAACTGAAAACCAAATAGAGACAACCAGATATTATATGTCTCCTGATGAAAGAAGACAATTCCCTTTGTGATGGAGTTTTATTTAAATATTGAGCCTCAATCTCATCTAGTCTCTAGAGCCAATTCTCAATTTATAGAAAGCACAGAAAATGTTAGTAGTTTTTAGACAAAATAGCTTTTAGACAAAAATATTTAATGAATGATTGCTTTTTTACTTGGGTATCATTCAGTTCAGTTCAGTTCAGTTGCTCAGTTGTGTCTGACTCTTTGTGACCCCATGAATCGCAGCACGCCAGGCCTCCCTGTCCATCACCAACTCCCGGAGTTCACTCAAACTCATGTCCATCGAGCCAGTGATGCCATCCAGGTATCTATTATTTACTAAATATAATTTTTTTAAAATATATAATTATTTATCAAGTATCTTAGCCTTCCAGAAGAACTCTCCCAGATCACTGAAGGGAAACAGGTTTTAAAAATCCTCAATATTAAATACAGTTCTAGGTGGTTTCTGGTTAGCTCTGTGCTGACAGGCTGGCTAATGGCATTCTCTGAGAAGGATTACCTCTGAATAAAAAAGTGTATCACTGAAATATGAGTGTAAAGGGAAAAGATTACATGTCTTGTTTTGAAGTTAATTTAATCACAGAGCTTTAATATCTATCTCCTTTTCACTCCAAGGATGTTCCTGATCATTATCAATAGAATTTGCTGTTTTTCTTTTTTTTTTTTCCTGACAAATCTCATTATACACTTGCGAGATGTCTGAGTCCCTGCCTATAGGTTTGAAGTTTCTCAGCATACACTCAGCAAAGACTCCACCCCTCAATATTTGTGGAAATAACTTGAGAAATTAAAAAGAAAAAGGTGGTAATGTTTTTCCTTATGAAAGGATGCCTTACTGTGAAAAATCTTAGTTATTCAGTCATTTATTCATTGTCATTGCCGACATCTGAGGGTGGTGCTAGAGAGAAAATGATTTACTTATTAAATTTATTTAACAAACAGTTTATAGTACTCATTATATGCTGAACATGTTTAGCACTGGTAGACTTGTGAGTCTACCATAGAGAGGGTGGTTTCAGATTCTGTGTCAGAGGTCCCCCAATTTTTTCCATTCACAGCATTTTTAGTCCCTTACTAATTTATTTCATGGTATTTCTAGGCCAAAAGAAATATCTTACAGTTCCATTATTACATATTTGGCTTCCTGAACTTAATAGCGTGTGTGGTACCTGACAGATGCCCCTGTGTTTCTCTCAAATAGTTGAAGATCTTAGGACACTCTTGGGCGTTTACTGCATTCCCCAGGAGCTTAGGTACAAAGTTTGGGAAATACAGATTTACTTGTTTAACCACTACACATGCTGCTTACACAATAAAAACAGTACCTAATCTTTGTTCAGACTCTGACCAAGAGGAAACCAGAGACATTCTATCAATTTAAAAATTACTTTTAAAAATCAAGGCAAGATAGAAACAAAATTATAGCTAAAAATCAAAACAGAATTCCAATGAGTGATGCACATTTTAAAAACAACCTAAAGGTGATTCAAAGTTATCACTAAAGTATATTTTCATTTCCATATATTTTATTGAATGGAGGAAATAAAATATTATGTCTACATCCACCTCATCAGGAGTTATTCATTTTATATATATACATATATAATTAAATTTAAATAATATCTATATAATGTAATCTATATAAGATAAATTCATGAGTATTGGTAATATACATGTGTTCATCAGAGGTTATATCTTTTGCAAAAAAAAAAAAAAATGGAAGTGAAGAACCACTGCTTAGAGTCTCATAAAGGCAGCATGACAATAAAGGCAGCATGACAATGTGAAAAACATAGGTTTTTAGTGTGAGAGATCTGGATTAGACCCTGGATCAACTACTCAAATAAACTGCCCAGCGTCTGTGAGCATATCAATTTCCACATTTACAAAATGCGTAAATAATTTATTATTTCAACTTTTAATTTTATATTGGAGTATATCTAATTAGCAATGTTGTGATAGTTTCAGGTGGACAGCAAAGGGACTCAGCCATTCCATATATATGTATCCATTCTTCCTCAAATCCCCTCCCATCCAGGCTGGAAAATAATACTCTGTTATTTTGTTCTGAGTTAAATAAGATCCAAAGAAAGCTTACTGCTTGGCACACATTATTAATCACATAAATACTGAATAAGTGAAATAGAGAAGAGATACCATTAAAAAGTTGACTACATGAAGTATTACATGACTAACATAATCAAAACACTATATATCAGTGGAGAGAGAAAGTACATTTTGAAGGGTCTAATAAGATATTGCAGGAGTGCTTTTGAAGGTAGCTTAGAGTAGTGACTTTCAAACTTTTTACCATGACCCACCCCCAAAAAAATTACTTTTTTCTGACATTGAAGCTTTATACTGATAAAGTTTTAATATGTTCAAAATAATAATTTGCTTTCTATATTTGATGTCTCTTGTTTCAATTCAATTGAGTTTAGTAGCTCAGTTGTGTTGGACTCTTTGCAACCACATAGACTGCAGCACGCAAGTCTTCCCTGTCCGTTACCAACTCCCAGAGTTTACTCAAACTCATGTCCATTGAGTCAGTGCTGCCATCCAACCATCTCATCCTCTGTCATCCCCTTTACCTCCTGCCTTCAATCTTTTCCAGAATCAGGGTCTTTTCAAATGAGTCAGCTCTTTATATCACGTGGCCAAAGTATTGGAGTTTCAGCTTAGACATCAGTTTTTCCAATGAATATTCAGGACTAATTTCCTTTAGGGTGGACTGGTTGGATCTCCTTGCAGTCCAAGGGATTCTTAAGAGTTTTATCCAACACCACAGTTCAAAAGCATCAATTCTTTGGCACTCAGCTTTCTTTATAGTCCAATTCTCATGTCCATACATGACTACTGGGAAAACCATAGCCTTGATTACATGGACCTTTGTTGTCAAAGTAATGTCTCTGCTTTTTAATATGCTATCTAGATTGGCCACAACTTTCTTTCCAAGGAGAAAGCGTCTTTCAATTTCATGGCTGCAGTCATCTTCTGCAGTGATTTTGGAGTCCAAAAAAATAAAGTCTGCCACTGTTTCCGCTGTTTCCCCATCTATTTGCCATGAAGTGATGGGACCGGATGCCATGATCTTCGTTTTCTGAATGTTGAATTTTAAGCCAACATTTTCACTCTCCTCTTTCACTTTCATCAAGAGGCTCTTTAGTTCCTTTTCACTTTCTGCCAAAAGGGTGGTGTCATCTGCATATCTGAGGTTATTGATATTTCTCCTGGCAATCTTGATTGCAGCTTGTGCTTCATCCAGCCCAGCATGTCTCATGATATACTCTGCATAGAAGTTAAATAAGCATGGTGACAATATACAGCCTTGACGTAGTCCTTTTCCTATTTGGAACCAGTCTGTTGCTCCATGTCCAGTTCTAACTGTTACTTCCTGACCTGCATACAGATTTCTTAAGAGGCAAGTCAGGTGGTCTGGTATTTCCATCTCTTTAAGAATTTTGCAGAGTTTGTTGTGGTCCACACAGTCAAAGCCTTTGGCATAGTCAATAAAGCAGAAATAGATGTTTTCCTGGAACTCTCTTGTTTTCTCTATGATCCAATAGATGTTGGCAATTTGATCTCTGGTCCCTCTGCCTTTTTAAAACCAGCTTGAACATCTGGAAATTCATGGTTCACGTACGTAGTGTTGAAACCTGGCTTGGAGAATTTTGATCATTACTACCATGTGAGATGAGTGCAATTGTGAGGTAGTTTGAGCATTCTTTGGCATTGCCCTTCTTTGGGATTGGGATGAAAACTGACCTTTTCCAGACCTGTGGCCTCTGCTGAGTTTTCCAAATTTGCTGGCATATTGAGTGCAGCACTTTCACAGCATCATCTTTTAGGATTTGAAATAGTTCGACTGGAATTCCATCACCTAGGAAATGACAACCCACCCCAGTATTCTTGCCTAGAGAATCCCGTGGACAGAGGAACCTGGAAGGCTGCTGTCCATAGGGTTTCACAGAGTCAGACACGACTGAAGCGACTTAGCACACATGCATGAATTGGAGAAGGAAATGGCAGCCCACTCCAGTGTTCTTGCCTGGAGAATCCCAGGGACGGGGGAGCCTCGTGGGCTGCCGTCTATGGGGTCACACAGAGTTGAACACGACTGAAGCAACTTAGCATCAGCAGCCACTAGCTTTGTTCGTAGTGATGCTTCTGAAGGCCCACTCAACTTTGCATTCCAGGATGTCTGGCTCTAGGTTGGTGATCACACCATCATGATTATCTGGGTGGTGAACTAAAGTTATTATTCTGTCCCACAGTTTGAAAGAATCTAATCTGAAGTACAGGCAGAAACTGATTTGGAGTTTTTATCTCTGTCTGATAGTATAGTGGGCTAAATATTCTCCAGATATTGCCAGACAAATTACAAGATTTGGAATATATTACAGCAGCATATATGTTTCATATTGATATGCTAACTAAAATTAACAGAAGAAAGAGTGAAGTTTTAGGAAAAATAAATACACACAAAACTATAAGCTGAACCATGAGCAGGGAGCAATAAGGAGGAAACTAGTGAGTAGAGAGGGTATTGGTACATTTTCCATTAAGGCAAATGCCATGTGGGTGTCCCACAGGGAAACATAGTAAATCTTGCAGTCATGGCATGGTGGGGGGTCAGATGGAGACTGCCTATTAAATCAGCGTCATTGATAAGACCCAAAATATTCCAAATGAATTATAAACACTGATTCAGGAGCAGGAGAACACTCAAATCATCTCTGACGAGAAGCACCCTCAAGTTTCGGCCCTACATATTTTCATAGGTTCAACTCAAAGTCAAATGTTTCAAACATATAAGGAAATAAGTCACACTGAGTAAAAGTCAGCAGAAAGGAAGGAAAAAAAAGAAAAGAAAACAGATTTTGACCGCTTAGAATATCAGATATTGGAGTTATTAGATGAATAATACCACATAATTATGCATGAATGTTTAAGGACAAACAGATAAAATAAGCAAGTAAAATGAGACAAAAACAAGTGACTAGGCAATTTCACAGACGTGGCTAATAAACATATGAAAGGATATTTGAACACATTAGTAATCATGGAAATTCTAGTTAGATCACAATGGATGCCATTTCATACCCTCTAGATGAGGGAGAATTAAGTTCTGGGAATGTTAATACTGGAAAGAATGTGAAGCAGTGGGAACTTTTATACTCTCTTAGGGAGAAGGCCACCAGGGTTAAAGCGTCTGCCTGCACTGCGGGAGACCTGGGTTCGATCCCTGGGTCAGGAAGATCCCCTGGAGGAGGAAATGGCAACCCCCTCCAGTATTCTTGCCTGGAGAATCCCATGGACGGAGGAGCCTGGAGGGCTACAGTCCACGGGGTCGCAAAGAGTCAGACAAGACTGAGAGACTTCACTTTCACTTTCAGGGAGAAGGCAATGGCACCCCACTCCAGTACTCTTGCCTGGAAAATCCATGGATGGAGGAGTCTGGTAGGCTGTAGTCCATGAAGTCGCTAAGAGTCAGACATGACTGAGCGACTTCACTTTCATTTTTTACTTTCATGCATTGGAGAAGGAAATGGCAACCCACTCCAGTGTTCTTGCCTGGAGAATCCCAGGGATAGGGAAGCCTGGTGGGCTGCTATCTATGGGGTCGCACAGAGTTGGACACGACTGAAGCGACTTAGCAGTAGCAGCAGCAGTGGGAATGCAAATTGGTAGAATCATTTTGGAAAACAATTTGGCACAAATTATAAAGATCAACATGTGCAGTCCCTACAACTTGGCAATTCTAATTCATAGAAAAACCTCTGATGAGGTCTAGTAAGAGAAACTCACATAAACAAGACCCTAGGTTTTTACAAAAGAAGTCTAAGGGTAATGTGAAAATCAACTATTCTTAGAGGAGCGCAGAAATTTGCCTAGATGGTAGGGAAAATTTGCCTGGGTGGTGGAAGAATTTGGAATCATAAGCTAATAGATATGCTACTGGATTTGAAGTTCAAAATCATCCAACCTGTTATTTACAAAACCTTCACCTGTTAATTTAATTTAAAATGATCTTTTGCTGATACTGCTCCTGTGTGGGTGCTTAATCCTGTCCAACTCTTTGTGACCCCATGGACTGTGTACAGCCTGTCAGGCTCATCTGCCCATAGAAATTTCCAGGCAAGAATACTGGAGTGGGTTGCCATTTCCTACTCCAGTTTCTTGCCAACCCAGGGATCAAACCTGCGTCTCTGGAGTCTCCTGCATTGGCAGGTAGATTCTTTACCATTGTGCCACCTGGAACACCACAATACTACCCCTAGGAGACTATCTAAGTGAGTGTAGACTTCTTAGAGCAACTCACCTTCCTCTAGTGACTTCCATGACAATAATCTATGAAAGGCATGGGTGTGCTTTTAGGTAGGAAAACTATTCAGGGAGTCCACTCAAGGCTGTTCTAGGTCTTGCTGTTGCTGACTGGCTGACCTTCTCGGCTATAGAGACTGACATTGAGTAACTGGGCCCCACCTTCCCTTGAGATCTCTTTTGGTCCTCCTTGCATAAATGACACATGTTCCTGATACGGATGTGCCTTGCCTGCCTATAGTACTTTTGTTGGTTACTTTATTTTGGTTTAAGATGGAGATAAAATAGCATGCGGGGATGTGATGAGTCTTGTCTAGTAGAGAGAGGGAGAGAGATGGGAGAATAGTTCGAGCAGTCTGTGAGCAGTGAACTCCATCTTGAGCTACTCCTACTTGAAATGGCAAAGTATCGGGTGTTATGGATAGTTGTAGTGGGTCTGTTGGTACTTGTCCAAATCACCTTTATCAGAAGGTACATCCATCCTTCAACTGTCAAGGTGCTGTCTGCTAATGACTCACAGCTGTTTCCTTTCAGATGAACTATAATCTAGGTCAAATAGGAACCTTATTGACAAGTCTGGTTATGAAGATCTACCCCCAAGCATTTATAAAAAGAAAATATAGAACGAGAACTGATATTGACCTAATCTTTTTTCTAAATAAATCCATTCAGGGAAATATAAGCTCTTAAAAATAGGCCTCATCAACATCCTTAAGACAAACTGCTGCTTAGTCACTCACTCAGTCATGTTTGATTCTTTGCAACCCCATGGACTGTAGCCCACCAGGCTCCTCTGTCCATGGGATTCTCCAGGCAAGAATACTGGAGGGGGTTGCCATTTCCTTCTCCAGGGGATCTTCCCAACCCAGGGATCGAATCCAGGTCTCCCGCATTGCAAGAGGATTCTATCATCTGAGCCACCAGGGAATTCAAATTAAATATGTTATCCTTACTAGTTCCTTTAGAAGTTTGTAAGATCATTGAATCTTAATCAAACTCTTACTAATGATAATACCTGAAATTCAATCCAGAAGAACTTTTTTAAAGCTTAGAATTTTACAGAAAAAGGAAATAGAACTCATTACAAAATTTTAAGTTACTACAAATTGTTAAAAGTTATGTAAGAGTCTGAACAACAAAATATTTCCATACATTAATTACATTAGGATAATAATTATTGTTTAATAAATTGAGTGGAATCAAAATTTTAGGAGAAAAAGAAACAATAAATAAACAAGTAATGATTCTTTTGAATGTTAAAAGGGGCTTTCTTTATGCTTACTGTGTGTTCTCCCTTACCCCCCATATGACTGAGGATGTTCAGTTACCTTTGTTGAAAGCAACAATTAGAACCACTTGACTTGAAGCATGGTTTGTTGCCTCATCCTTAGTTAGTATATTTTATCAACACTCAAATTTTGAGACTATTTCTTTTGTAACTTAGAAATGCACTATGGCAAAATTTAGCTTGATGAGAAAAAATACTTTAGGTTGTCTTTCTTTTACATATCGGGAAAAAAAGACCATTATGCAAGGGAGAGTAGAAAAGAAGACCAGTAAGCTGTTAGGACCTCTGGAGCCTTTTCATGAAAATCAAGTACGAGAGGGAGGGCATAGGACTGTTCAGTTCAGTTCAGTTCAGTTCAGTCGTGTCCGACTCCTTGCGACCCCATGAATCGCAGCACACCAGGCCTCCCTGTCCATCACCATCTCCCAGAGTTCACTCAGACTCGTCCATCGAGTCCATGATGCCATCCAGCCATCTCATCCTCTGGCGTCTCCTTCTCCTCCTGCCCCTAACCCCTCCCAGCATCAGAGTCTTTTCCAATGAGTCAACTCTTCGCATGAGGTGGACAAAGTACTGGAGTTTCAGCTTCAGCATCATTCCTTCCAAAGAAACCCAAGGGCTGATCTCCTTCAGAATGGACTGGTTGGATCTCCTTGCAGTCCAAGGGACTCTCAAGAGTCTTCTCCAACACCACAGTTCAAACGCATCAATTCTTCAGTGCTCAGCCTTCTTTACAGTCCAACTCTCACATCCATACATGACTACAGGAAAAACCATAGCCTTGACTAGATGGACCTTAGTCGGCAAAGTAATGTCTCTGCTTTTGAATATACTACCTAGGTTGCTCATAACTTTTCTTCCAAGGAGTAAGCATCTTTTAATTTCATGGCTGCAGTCACCATCTGCAGTGATTTTGGAGCCTAAAAAAATAGTCTGACACTGTTTCCACTGTTTCCCCATCTATTTCCCGTGAAGAGATGGGACCAGATGCCATGATCTTCGTTTTCTGAATGTTGAGCTTTAAGCCAACTTTTTCACTCTCCTCTTTCACTTTCATCAAGAGGCTTTTTAGTTCCTCTTCACTTTCTGCCATAAGGGTGGTGTCATCTGCATATCTGAGGTTATTGATATTTCTCCCAGCAATCTTGATTCCAGCTTGTGCTTCTTCCAGTCCAGCGTTTCTCATTATGTACTCTGCATATAAGTTAAATAAGCAGGGTGACAATATACAGCCTTGATGTACTCCTTTTCCTATCTGGAACCAGTCTGTTGTTCCATGTCCAGTTCTAACTGTTGCTTCCTGACCTGCATACAGATTTCTCAAGAGGCAGGTCAGGTGGTCTGGTATTCCCATCTCTCAGAATTTTCCACAGTTTATTGTGATCCACACAGTCAAAGGCTTTGGCATAGTCAATAAAGCAGAAATAGATGTTTTTCTGGAACTCTCTTGCTTTTTCCATGATCCAGCGGTTGTTGGCAATTTGATCTCTGGTTCCTCTGCCTTTTCTAAAACCAGCTTGAACATCAGGGAGTTCACGGTTCACGTATTGCTGAAGCCTGGCTTGGAGAATTTTGTGCATTACTTTACTAGCATGTGAAATGAGTGCAATTGTGCGGTAGTTTGAGCATTCTTTTGCATTGCCTTTCTTTGGAATTGGAATGAAAACTGACCTTTTCCAGTCCTGCGACCACTGCTGGACTGTTAGGATGTTGCAATTGGTTAGCATAAAACTACTCCTGCTAGGAATGTCCTTGTGTCCTATGATTGCAGATCAGCTAGCTGTTTGGAAAATCCTAGTGCTAGAGTACTGTGTACATGACTAAGCTCCTTTTTAAGGTAAGAAGTAATCAATTAAATCAGCAGTGTGGTGCTGGAGAAGATTCTTGAGAGTCCCTTGGACTGCAAGGAGATCAAACCAGTCTATCCTAAAGGAAATCAATCGTCAATATTCATTGGAAGCATTGATGCAGAAGCTGAAATTCCAATACTTTGGCCACCTGATTCGAAGAACTGACCCACTGGGAATGACCCTGATGCTGGGAAAGACTGAAGCAAAAGGAGCAGGCTGCAGATGATGAGTAGGTAGATAGCATCACTAACCCAATGGACATGAATCTGAGCAAGCTCTGGGAGATGGCGGAGGACAGAAGAGCCTGGCGTGCTGCAGCCCATATGGTTGCAAACAGTTGGATATGACTTAGGGACTGAACAACAAGAAAAACAGCAATGTGTTTGTGTGTTTTTCTCCAATGAACTTTCACAGTTGGCGTCATTAGTGGAGTAAAAGGACAGTTAAATTTAAACAGGGCTAGAGCTTTGCCCTGAGTTATGGCCAGAGGTTGAAGGATGTATAAAAAGGAATTAAACCTGCAGTGAATTAATTGGGAAATGAGAACATATGTATGAGGAGGTGTACAAAAGTAAAATTATTGTTGAAATTTGTTTAATAGAGAAAAAAATATGAGGTGATGGCATGAAAGGGGGAAGTTTAAAATTGAAGTTTTATAAAACATACTTTATACTCTGTTGCATCCATATGACATGTAGGAGGCTTTAGCTCATTACAGCACCTCTAGTAAATTGTTATATTACCGGTGAAGATGCTGAGATCCAGTGACCTTAAATGAAAGAATTTTGCCTAAAATTCTACCAAGACCAGGACCAAGATCTGACTTTCCTGATTATCAGGTTCATTAATTTTTTTCCATCCCTCCAAAAGTGACTTTTTTTTCAATATCTTGTTCCCATGTTAGATAGTCCTACTAACTCCCATGGAGTTCACATTTCTTCCTTCTATCAGAATAGAAATGAAATGATTTCTCAAAGTTTTATTCTTCCATATGCAGGAAAGATCTTGTTGATAATACATGGATCTGTTCTTATGTCTGTGCCCTGGGTAGCCACAATACTCAAACATGTAAATATGCCACCACAATTAAACATTTTCTGAAGGCATTAATTATAAATACTGCAAAATGACCTTCCAGAAACTGTAAACAGCTAAGAGTATAGTTAATCATAAATTATACCTGCAAATTTGGCATACATTACTTTGAAAATGAAGCAACCCCTGCCCCCTCCCCCACACACCACTGTTGAGAACATGTCTGTTGGTTTTTAATGGAACGAAATACTTCAGAGACTGTCCAGAAATATTTGTGATACTTATGGTTATGGCCATGCCTTAGAAGAGTGCTTTTAGTTTTCAAAGAAATAATGATGTCATTTTATGGGAAACTTTGTTTTCATTGTCAACAGTGAACTGAGTAGAATAATACTTTGTAAACCCTAATCATGCTTGGTTATTGTGTCCATGAATCATAGCAGCTACTACTGGGAGGAGACTTGCACAGTTTGTGAGGGTCATAAAAGATTCATAGTCTGTGTTTGCATGTTTCCCTCGAAAAGGACTGTTATTAGTCACAATTTGAAAATGTGAGATGTCAGATGTTACACTACATTAAATTCTTATGACTGTAGAAATAAGTAGGTTATACATGCCTTGATAATATAAAGTCTCCTTCAGACAGGAAAATATTATGAATTTGTAAAGTAGAAAATCCTATTCCAGAAGCAAATCCTCTGACTAATCAGTGGAAAATGGTTTCGTAGGGTGACATACGGCATTTTATTTAGATTGCAAGCATTTTAGTAAAATTGTTCTAAGTACTTCTGAACTTGCCTAAATAAGACTGTTCTTTTATAATTTCAAGCTAAACACGTTTTATAGACAGAATTCTTTTTTAGAATTGCAAGAATTTACTGACCTAGGAGTTGTTCCCTGGTTTCCTATATTTTCTTTCCACCCCAAGACAGTATTATGTATGTATATTTTCTAGTTTTATTAAATTCTTTCTTGCCTTTATGATTTTGTTTAGTTTTAAATGTATCCCACAAAAGTTTAAAATTCAAAGCCTTTACACACTGTTTACATAAGTACATATAAAGCATATACTCCTGCAAATTTTATGTGAAAACTGGTCTCCAGCTTACCAAACACTGAAGGATTGACTTAAAATTCACATGACTCTAAACCTAAATACTTTTCCATCTCCAGGCTTTCTTTTAAAACCAGAGTTGTCTGTGGTTGTTTTGTAAACTAACTCTGTCAATAGGCAATCAGGTTGAAATAGCATTTGATCCCCTGTAAAGTTTTTACCCAACTCCTCTCAGAAAACACATAGAGAAAAGGAATAGACATAAATTTTCATCCTAGTATTTTGCCAGGATACAGTACTTCATTCACCTTTTCATTCATTCAAACAAATATTTAGTGGATCCTATAAACATTGTACAGCATTATCACACAGCATTATCAGCTTCATTCTAACCCACTTAGCTTGACTTTTAAGAACCTACCAGAGACAGGCATTTAAGAAAAGAATGACAATCACTTTGAAATTTGTCATGATTCCTAGTATAGAAAAGCTGCATAGTAAATGCTGAAGTTAAGTACAGATGTAAATGAAGTTAAAAAACAAGAATATTTTATGTCAAATGTCACTGTATTACTTAAAGAAATGATGATTGTTTAAAAGGGCTTCTCTGGTGGCTTAGACGGCAAAGAATCTGCCTGCAATGTGGGAGACCTGGGTTCGATCTCTAGGTTGGGAAGATCCCCTGGAGATAAGATAGGCTACTCTCCACAGTATTCTGGCCTGGAGAATTCCACGGACAGAGGAACCTGGCAGACTACAGTCCATGGGGTTGCAAAGGGTCAGACATGACCAAGTGGCTAACACACACACACACGAGCCTATTTATTCCATACTAGAGCCCAGCAGGGAGAAGGCAATGGCAGCCCACTCCAGTACTCTTGCCTGGAAAATCCCATGGACGGAGGAGCCTGGTGGGCTGCAGTCCATGGGGTCGCTAAGGGTCGGACACGACTGAGCGACTTCACTCTCACTTTTCACTTTCATACACTGGAGAAGAAAATGGCAACCCACTCCAGTGTTCTTGCCTGGAGAGTCCCAGGGATGAGGGAGCCTGGTGGGCTGCCGTCTATGGGGTCACACAGAGTGTGTGACTGAAGTGACTTTGCAGTAGCAGAGCCCAGTGGAAAAATCATGGTGGCCAGAATATGCTGAACCATCAATAAATAGAAGATCCATCATGTTATGGGAAGTTAATATATTGTCTAAAAGTAAAACTGAATGAGAAACACATCTCTTGCAGTGCCAGTGAGCAGCAGTTGTAGACGATACAGGCAATGTAAATAAAACTTCTGTTGTCTGACTTATAGAGAAATCTAGATAGTAACCAGAGAAGAATATTCTAACCACCAGTAAAGAATTAGTAGTGGAATTTCAGGAAAACATACTCAACACATAGTCTTATTCTTTAAAATTTATGGGAATGGTGGTAGTCACTTTGCAATATGTATCAAATCCACATATTGTATGCTTTATACTTAATGTTATGTGCCAACTGTATCTGGAAAGCTGGAAAAACTCATGAGGTCATTGTCTCAGCACTCTACATTGTATTATTCTCTAGGATCTAATTTTGTCTCTATTTCCATGCCATACTCTTCTTTGACTATTAAATTCTCAGTCTTCTGTACTCCCAGAATACATTACTAATATGCTTGAATAACTCTGACACTTTCATAATAAACATGGTCACATGCAAAATGATACTCAAGGACATGAACATTTTCCTGGGAATGCAAAAACCAGGTGTACTATTTATCAAAACTGCTGTCATAATAACTAGTACTGTCTAGCATGCACTTACACTGTCAAGCAAAGTAAAAGAGACAGATTAAGAGAGTGAGGGAATATGAATCTAGATAATGTGGTCTCTCCCAAACTGCCTCTGAACATCTCATCTTTTTAATCAACACCATGCTGGTTCAATAGCTTCCTGTATCCACTCATGTATGAACATGATACTGTGCCTCTGACAATGAGGGCTATCTGCTTTACCATCTAAAATGTCTTTGTTTAGTTATGTCAGCTATGAAACAGAATGGATACTAATCATACTAGCTCTCAGTCAAGAGTCTTGTATCTAGTGAAATCTCTATATGTGTTACCTGCTGAATTTATCAATGCTAATAAGTCACTACGAGTTTTCTGAAAGGGAAAAAGAAAAAACCCGAAATTGTTATAAAGATCTATAATATTTAATAATAAATAAATATTTACAATATTTAAATAAGTATCAAAACAGATATGAAAGAGCATGAAGAGATAAAACAAACAGGGTTTCTTTTACTATAAGAATCATAGGAGAGCAAGACAAAGAAATAGAACCTCTCATATCTAGTGTGAGGCAGGAAATTACTGGCATCACACACTTGCATGTGAGTTCTACTAAGTGAGAAAGGAATGCCAGGCATAAAGTCATTGAATTACTTTTCTTTGTGATTTGGTGTATTTATCTAAGGCGGTATTTTTCAAACTGGAATCATTGGATTTATTCTAGTGACCATACAAGTTTTCTTGTGTTGTTAGAAGAGAGTGTTTGCTATGACCACTGCATTCTCTTGGCAAAACTCTATTTAGCCTTTGCCCTGCTTCATTCTGTACCCCAAGGCCAAATGTGCCTGTTAAACTCCAGGCCTTTCTTTACTTCCTACTTTTGCTTTCCAGTCCCCTATAATGAAAAGGACAACTTTTTTGGGGTGTTAGTTTTAGAAGGTCTTATTGGTCTTCATAGAACCATTCCTAAAATGTCAGTGTTCACTCTTGCCATCTCCTGTTTGACCACTTCCAATTTGCCTTGATTCATGGACATAACATTCCAGGTTCCTTTGCAATGTTGCTCTTTACAGCATGGACTTTACTTTCATCACCAATCATATCCACAAGTGGGTGCTGTTTTTGCTTTGGATCTGTCTCTTCATTCTTTCTGGAGTTACTTCTCCAATGATCTCAGGTAGCATATTGGCACCTACAGATCTGGGGAGTTTATCTTTCAGTGTCCTATCTTTTTGCCTTTCATACAGTTCATGGGGTTCTCAAGACAAGAAGATTAACATGGTTTGCAATTCCCTTCTCTTATGGACCACGTTTTGTCAGAACTCTCCACCATGACTCATCCATCATGGATGGCCCTACATGGCATGGCTCCTAGTTTCATTTAGTTAGACAAGACTGTGGTCCACGTGATCAGATTGGCTAGTTATCTATGATTTTCGTTTTCAGTCTATCTGCCCTCTGATGGAGAAGGATAAGAGGATTATGGAAGCTTCCAGATGGGAGAGACTGACTGAGGGGCAAACTGGGTCTTTTTTTGATGGGCGGGCAAGACCATGATCAGTAAATCTTGAATCCAATTTTCTGTTGATGGGTAGAGCTTTGTTCCCTCCCTGTGTTATTTACCTGGGGCCAATATGCAGAGTACATCATGAGAAAAGGATGGGCTGGAGGAAGTACAAGCTGGAATCAAGATTGAAGGGAGAAATATCAATAACCTCAGAAATGCAGGTGAAACCATCCTTATGGCAGACTGAGGAAGAACTAAAGAGCCTCTTGATGAAAGTGAAAGAGGAGAGTGAAAAATTTGGCTTAAAGCTCAACTTTCAGATAACTAAGATCATGGCATACGGTCCCATTACTTCATGGCAAACAGATGGGGAACCAGTGGAAATAGTGGCAGACTTTATTTCTTTGGGCTCCAAAATCACCGCAGATGGTGACTGCAGCTAAAAAACACTTACTCCTTGAAAGGAAAGTTATGACCAACCTAGACAGCATATTAAAAAGCAGAGACATTACTTTGACAACAAAGGTCCGTCTAGTCAAAGCTATGGTTTTTCCAGTAGTCATGTATGGATGTGAGAGTTGGACTGTGAAGAAAGCTGAGCACCAAAAAACTGATGCTTTTGAACTGTGGTGTTGGAGAAGACTCTTGAGAGTCCCTTGGACTGCAAGGAGATCCAACCATTCCATCCTAAAGGAAGTCAGTCCTAAATATTTATTGGAAGGACTGATGCTGAAGCTGAAACTCCAATAGCTTGGCCACCTGATGCGAAGAACTGACTCAGTGGAAAAGACCCTGATGCTGGGAAAGATTGAAGGTAGGAGAAGAAACGGATGACAGAGGATGAGATGTTTGGATGGCATCACCGACACAATGGACATGAGTTTGAGTAAACTCCAGGAGTTGGTGATGGACAGGGAAGCCTGTCATGCTGCAGTCCATGTGGTCGCAAAGAGTCAGACATGACTGAGCGACTGAACTAATACAAGGTCTGTCTTACATATAATACAAAATTTTGTATATTATTTCAGTGATATTCTTAAAAAGTATCATGTTTAATATTAAATACAAATATGATTGCCAACCTTTTCATTTTCTATGAATTTATACAGATATACTGCAAAATATGATTATTAGAAAGGTGAGATAAAACCTAAAAGGCAGAAACTCTGTTTCCTCTTGGCATTCCAGTGGGGTGTACCCAGCCCCTTTGTAGACCACTGACCGAGAGCAACAGTTAGGGCAGTCAATGGTCTGCTATGAGCCTTATTGTGTACACTTGACCATTACATATCAAAAATTTCCTCATATGTTACTATTAACTGGAAATTTTAAGTCCTTTATTCTTGTTATGGTCCCTACCCCTTGGCCAATTGTTTTGTAAAAGTCAAAAAACCCAAAACTCAGGATAGAGTACTTCATTCAACTTTTCATCCATTCAAACTAATATTTATCACCTTTGATTTGGGGAGCCCCTTATTCCATTAAAGTTATGTTGTCTATTGTAAAGTCCACACTTGACCATGAGTAAACATCTGCAATGATATGTCTACATCATTAACTTGTATAAATCCTTTTATTCTGTTTTTTTTTTTTTAACTTGGAAATAAACCAAAATGAAAATGAGCTTATTCTGAATTTAAGTTGTTATTCATTTCAATTCTTGAATCCAAACAGATTTTGTAAACTTGTTTAACTTCCCAATTTATGGTCTAGTACTGGTTATCTTAATGCCTAATTTGAGTGCCTAATGTAATTTGTGCGAAGTAATACTTATTTGATTCCATAGGTTAATGAGAAAGGACACAGGGATGATTAATAAGTAGGTGGTAGGGTGACACCAAGTAAACACCAAGAGGATGCACAAATGAGTTCTTGATGCCAAGACAAAGTCTGAGCACGCTGAACTTACATGAGTCCCTGCACAGCAAATGGTACCATATTCACACTGCTCAGATTACTCACTTTGTGAGAAATATTCAAGCAATAACGTCTTCCGTCACATTACATTAATGTTCATTTTAATACTGACCATTAGTCAACTTGGCTTTTATATAAACTGTGGATTTGGAGGAGTTATACTTGCATCCAAACTCCAAGGTTACATATAGCTTAATATTAAATATCTATTATATTATAAAATGTTTTAAATTATCACTGTTGTTTATAAGTGTGTTTCTTTAAAGGCACTTGTAAAACATTCTAATTTGAAAAACATGAAAAGAGACGTGGCTAATAGTACAATTCATAGTAAATTGCATTACAATTATAGTATTAGCTTATACTTTTAAAAATCATAAAGCTCCCCTATAGGCTTCTATGTTAGTTGTAAGCTTGTAAGGTTGATGGTGATGTTGACAGAGTTAGTTCAGTTAGTTCAGTCGCTCAGTTGTGTCCGACTCTTTGCGACGCCATGAACTGCAGCACGCCAGGCCTCCCTGTCCATCACCAACTCCCAGAGTTCACTCAAACTCACGTCCATTGAGTCAGTGATGCCATCCAGCCATCTCATCCTCTGTCGTCCCCTTTTCCTCCTGCCCCCAATCCCTCCCAGCATCAGAGTCTTTTCCAATGAGTCAACTCTTCGCATGAGGTGGCCAAAGTACTGGAGTTTCAGCTTTAGCATCATTCCTTCCAAAGAACACTAACTTAGTTTTAAAAAACCATTGATTTGTCTTGGAGTTTCTTTTCAATTTAATTTTAAGTTTTTCAACCAGGGAGCAGCTCAAGTGATTTGTAGTTTCATAAAGCATTCTGAAAGACCATTTTATTGGCCATAGGAAATAAACTTAGAATCAGATTCCCTCTTCCCAGTCTATGATAGAATGCCGCTTTCACAATGTGCCATACAACTTTTATTAGAAATTGTTGTATCACCATAAAACCAAACTCTTCACTATATTTCTGGTCATGCTTAGTGAATAAATATTTATTCTATGATTTAAGCATGGTTTATAGACTTTCAAAACCATGGATCTTAACATGATTTCTTTATTTCCAAAGACTAATTACTCTCCAAGAAATTTAAATTACAGAAAAAGATATCCATGTTTCTGGATGCTTTTCATCAGATTTTAGTTTCAAAAGCTATGCTATAGTAAGTCCTAACAACAACAATAAGTAGCAACAACAAATTCCTTTAAGAAAAAGCAGCACCATTTTGATTTTTTTTGGTGTGTGTGTGTGTGTGTATTCTTCCTTTTTCTTACTTTCATGCATATCCTCATACACACCCATATTCATAGTAAAATTATCTTCAGAAATTAAAATTTCAATTTAACTGGAATTGTAGTCCTCAGCAATTACATATTTTAGGCAGTATTTACGTCCCTAAAGACTTTGACTTAAATAAGATAGAAATGTCTTACAGTTCCATATTAGTATAGGTATAGTTACACATTCTTTAAATTATTTTAATACCCTAATACTTATATATAGTCTTTTTTCTCCCCCTCCATACACACTTGTTAATAAAGGAGAGTCTTTCTTAAAAAAAATACTTGAAACAAAATGTACCATAAATATTTCCACATCAAGTATTATTTCAGACTTAACATCTGGACTAAAACATCATAGGCTATTATTCTTGAAACTGCTATTACTAATAATGATCAGACCAAATTACATTATCATGTCAGTGGTTTGGAAACTATGCATCATAACCTGTTGGTGATCTAAGTCTGAGAAAAATAAAAGTTGAAGAGTGTCAGATAAACAGACTATGGCCAATGACATTTTGCCTAATAGGAAGGGCTTCGTGTATATGCATTTGTTGTTGTTTAGTTGTTAAGCCATGTCTCACTCTTTGCAACCCTATGTAGCCTGCCAGTCTCCTCTGTCCACGGGATTTCCCAGGCAAGACTACTAGAGTGGGTTTCCATATCCTTCTCCAAGGGATATTCCTGACTAGGGATTGAACCCAGGTCTTCTGCATTGGCAGGTGGATTCTTTATCACTGAATCACCTGGGAAGCCCATGTATATAAATATGTATTGCCAAATGAGAAGTTTGTCAAAGCAAGTGTTGATATTTTGTATTAATATATTGCTAAATGGGAAGAGTATTAGTATACTGCATTGTATTAATAGTTACTTCAACCAAGGTAACTTATATATGTATAAGTAAATCCATAGTATATAACCTCAGAGGCTGATGCTTCTTCTGTTTGTAAGAAAGAGAGATTGCTTTTCTCTGGAATAAGCTGTCCTTGGTTAGCAAATCCATTAATGGAGGAACTAACTGTCCAAGGGCGTGGATTGGAAGGAAAGAAGCAGCTAAGCAAAGAGTTGTTGAAGTTGTTCTGAATAAAAGATTATATCAGTTTGGCAGTCTTGGGTGAATATTGAGCCAGTTAAAGAAGGAAAGAGAAAGAGAAGCAGAGGAAGAGGAGGAAAAAGAGGGGACCAGGAGGATGGGGATGAGAAGGCAGAGGGAAAGGAGAGGGAGGTGAAGAGAGAGAGAGGGTGGAGGAGGGGAGAAAGAAAGTGTCTTAGCAATATAGAGATCCGTGAGGGATTAGCAGGAAAACATCAGTCAGAAATTGTCAGATATGGAAGTGGCTATCCGATTTTTAAACGTTGATGTGCAGTACTGAATTCTAACTCTTCTTGTTATTAACATGTAGTGTTGTAGTATGGCCTTGGTTCCTATGTAACCGGACGTCTCCATTAAAATCTGTTATAAATAAGTGTTCTGTCTACAGGGTTTCCAGAGAAAATCAAGGGAAATAAAGCAGTGTTAAAGGGAATAAGGATATAGAGACAGAATGCTCAGTTCTGTTTCTCTGGTACTCACTCACTCACTCTGTGGCTTTAAGCAAATTATTCAACATTTACTACCTACTCTGTGCAAAAACCTGGACTTCCCTCATGGCTCAGTGGTAAAGAATCTGACTGCCAATGCAAGAGAAGCAAGAGATCCCTGGGTCAGGAAGAGCCCTTGGAGAAGGAAATGGCAAGCCCCCCCAGTATTCTGGATGGAAAAATCCCATGGATAGAGGAGCCTGGGGACCTACAGTCCATAGGGTTAAAAAGAGTTGGACACAGCTTAGCAGCTAAACAACACCTGTACAAAACAGCTTTATTCTTAGTGTTCTACAGATTTTAACACAAATCCTGAAAACAATCTAAGTATAATGATAACCAGTTTGAAATTATTGAGATTAGAGGAAATATAAAATACCAATCACAATGTACATATTCAAAATATAAATTTTGACATTATTACTAAACAATAGGAAAGCCATCATGAATGCTTTCCTGAGCTTTTTTTTATTTCCTGTTTCCTTTTGATTAACTTATAAATATGGTACTAGACAACTATTTTCTTCAGAATTTTTTGTCTTCATATCTACTTGCTTAGATTGAAATCTTCTCAAACTGGATTTTCCTCCCACGATCCTAATTTTGTCAATGGAACTATCTCCTCCTCACTTCCTCATTTCATAATGTAAACTTAAAGTGATACTCATAGTTCCTCTCTCTTTGTTCCATAGATTCAATTCACCAACTTCAGCAGATTTGTCCATCAAATATCTCGTTTACCTCCTCCTCTCCATTCTTACGTGACCACTTTGACATAATCAACACCTCACTGAAATAGCACGTCTCCTTGATTTCCTGCTTGAATTCATCTCAGGATATAACTCCATGCGAATATGATTTCCTGCTTCAGTTTACCACAACTGTCCTTGAAAATTTGTCCTGGCAAATCCCCATGACTTCTTTCCTTAGGTTTGTGTGGGCAAATCCGAAGAAACTTAAAGACACAGCTTACTTTAGCTAATTTAATTTGTGACTTTAAATGCTTCCCCTTAAGGACTTCAAAATCATTCCTTAATCCTCCTTTCCCATTGAATTTCCCCAGACAGCCTTTTCTTCTCTCTCCTTTTACTTTTCTTGAACAATTTGATCAATAACCAGCATCTTCATGAAACTTATCTAACTTTTTTCAACATTTCACTGTCTTTTTATTTTATAAATAGTAGTATGTTTCTTATGTTGATTATTATTCCAGTTGTCCTCCTAATTGTAACCCCAAAATGCATGCTGAGTTTCTTCTCTCTCTCGATGGCATATCCAACATTTAAAAGACCCTAGTTCAATCCTTAGACTAATTTTTAGATGTTTCTTCT
The DNA here is from genome assembly GCF_001704415.2 of Capra hircus. Lineage (NCBI taxonomy): Eukaryota > Metazoa > Chordata > Mammalia > Artiodactyla > Bovidae > Capra > Capra hircus. The sequence goes on along the minus strand of NC_030813.1, from coordinate 10,874,387 downwards.
CTTTTATTCCTTAGAAATGCCCACCTCTGTTACCCTTCTTCTAGAGTAGTAAATGTTTATCTGTGGGATTTCTCCTGTATCTATCTTCTCCTGTCTAGTTCCACTGACATAGGGTTAATTCAGGTCTTATTATTGTCTGCCTAATTCACTGCCACAATTCCCTGAGCCATGTCTCTGGGGGCTTGTCTCCTGCCTCAAGTCCTCCCGCTCATCCTACACTGTTTAAGTCAGAACTTCAACTGGTCCTTCTTGAAACATAAAAAGACCCAAAACACCCAATGGTTCTTCATTGTGCTGCAGAATGAAGCCTAAACTCACTGTGTCCTTTGTGACACAACATAAAATAATACTAAAATAGCTTTTTATTTTCCACTTCATCTTTTCTACACAAATATAAGATCCAGCCACATCAGATAAATATACCGTCCCATCTCAGAATTTCCCTGAGAAATTATTTTTGTCTGGCCTATTCTCTGATTGCTGGCGTTCTCTTAAATCATTAACAATCTGGTTCAATACCACCTCCTCTCTAAAATTTTTTCTGATTATCTTCATCACAATTCAGCATTCTAGTAGCTACAATTCATCTTTTATTTATACCTTTCTTTTGTCATATTATATAACACATTGCAATTATTTTCATATAAGTGTTACCTCTAGCAGACCATAGATCTTATTCAAAATTTCCAGAAGCTACTCTATATTCTTGCCCAAATCATATAAAATTGCACTTTGATTGCAGTAAGAATTTCATTAATACATTTTACTGATTGAATTCAGCTTCTCGTGAATCATCATGGCTAAGCCAGTTCTATAGGGAGTACCATCTCTTACATAACTGTTAACTCTACAACTGGCAGTCATTGCCAGACACCAGATAATTCTGGCATATTTCTGTATTATTGCTATTTCATTAGGATATACTATTTCATATTTTGTTATTTATTGGAAGTTGACAAAAATTTTAAAGTACACATAAAGAGGTTGACATACTGATAAACTATATTTAACAAAACTATCAGAAACTTGCTTTATGGAGCTGATATGTCCTGCTCATATTCTTAAAGAAGTTACATAGTTAACAAGCACTATAAGACTGGGAGGATATACACAGGTACATATGGGTGCACACACACACACACACACACACCTCTTACACATTTTTGATTAGTTAAAATGATTTTAAGTTCTTATCTAATGGAATATCCAAATTTTGATATGAAAGTTATAAACCCATGTAAGGCAAGAAGAAGCAATTTTAGTTGAGAGACTAAAAAATATACCCCATATCCATTTAAAAATTTGGACTTTGTGTTTTTTTTCCAGCCAAATTAAAAAAAAATACAAATATTCTGATATTTTAAAATAATCTGTATTCCGTATCATCTATGACTCTCTGTGGGTACAGATCAGCTCATATATAAATATACATATAAAATATTTTCAATATTTCACTTCATATCCTAGTATTGGTAGTTTACTTTATATACTAGTATTGGTAGTTGGATAATATTTAATAAGACCAGAATTCTTAAGATGGAAGAGCTAGGATATAAAGCTCCTGTTTTCCTACAAACTCCTTAACTTCCAACTCCATTTAAAAAAATCAAATTGGCAATAATACACTGAGGATTTAAAATGCTGAAAAACTGAATGAAACAACTCTTGCAACTTCACCTAACATATTTCATTAAATTGTGTTTTCAAGACCCAGGTTCATTCTGCATATCTGATGTTTTAAACAAACACTTTTATTAATTTATTGTTTGATCACTAAAGTAAAAATATATCCAACGCCAAGCAAACCATTAATAGTAATATCTATGTAGATAAGAAAATAGGCTTGAAGTAAATAAAATACATTTCTAAAAATACATTTCTTCTTTCTAGTATTACATGGTAAGAATTGAACAGAATAGCTATAAAGAGACAAATATCCAGATGTTTGGAAAAAATTACTTTTATGAATGTGATTAAATATACAAACACATATGCATATATAATATGTGTGTTTGGATGATTTATCAAAATCTAATGCTCGTAATGGAGGAATTTAATAGATCAAATTATATCTAATAATTTTTAATTTAAGCTTCACTATCATATGTTAAAGAGAAGGAAATGGCAACCCACTCCAGTGTTCTTGCCTGGAGAATCCCAGGGACGGGGGAGCCTGGTGGGCTGCCGTCTATGGGGTCACACAGAGTCGGACACGACTGAAGTGACTTAGCAGCAGCAGCATCATATGTTAAAATATAGAAATGTATTAGATGAGCTTGGCCAAGGAACAAATTATGAATTAAAACTTTTATCTTAAATTTTCATTTACTAGGATTACTAGGATCTTTTAATAAGGACAGTCTAATTACAAAATATTTGTTCAAATAAAACTATACAGAGAAGAGCAAACAATCTGTAAATATAAAGACCAATGGAAAATTTCAAGATCAAAAGTCAATATTAAGAGGCATTGTAGTATATATTAGGAGTAGTAGGAGTTTAGACTTCTAGAATTCAAATAACTTTCCTAATTTCCGGTTATGTAACTTCGAACACATTTTTTACACTCAAACCATTTCTGTTAATTTTGTAAAATGGAGTAATAGAAGCACCCGTGACTCAGATTGTTTTGAGGATCTGAATTAAAATCTGTAGAACGCTAAGAATAATACTTTGTATAGAGTCAGTAGTAAGAAAAGTTGCTTTTTATTATTGTTGGTTTTTAACCTATTGCTTCATTGTTAAAATGTCCATTCTAATAAATCAATCCCTTTCATTACTGTGACATCTCTATTATTTCATTTCTTTTCCTTTTTCAATCAAGTGATACAAGCAAATTAAATACAATGTGCTTAAATTATAAGACATCTTGGAGAAATTTCAAATTTTTCAAATCCAATCATGTTTTATTTCTGAAAAAAATCTGCATATAGTTGTGCAGTTTACATTTTGCATAAACTTTTAAACATTTCAGTTTAGTCCTATAAGGCTATTACTTTGGCTGACAATAAACATATCAATTGCTTGAATGAATAGGTACAGCTATGTTTCATGTGACTAGAAATTTTCTTCATAGCTACACAGATATATACACAAATTTAAATGCTCATGCACACACACACACACACACACACACACACATCAGAATGGACAGGATTCAGATGTGAGATTCCTGTTTATCCAGCTGCCTAATGTCTTTTACAGTACTCCGTATATATGCACACTCACACGTGTGTTTTCAGTGTATATGTTTTTATATGTATACACAAGTATGCATTCATATATAAATAAATATATATTCAGGGTCCCCTCCACATCTTTTCTTTTCCTCCTTACTGTGCATAGAAATATTTTCATCTCTTTATAATGTTGATTCACCTGAGCCATTACTGTCACTGATGAACAGAACATTTTTAACTGCTTGAATAACATTAATGATATTAAACTGTATTATTGCTCTATTTATTTTTTCTTTCACTTGCATTTGAATAGCAGAGCAACATTATTAATACCATTGCAAATGGGAAAACAATATATTTGACAATGTTTTTGTGATGGCTTTGTTACTACAACAAGGTTTTTCAAGCTATGCTAAGTATTATATAACTGCTTTTTAAGTTTGAATGAGCTAGTTATCCTAGTTATATACATATATATATAACTTAAAGTTATATATATAACTTTATATATATATATGTAACTTTTCTATGTTCTGCTTCCAATGTAGGAAACAATTCTTTTTGCTTTCCTGTTAAATTTTACTACTTTGTTCTGAGATTTTAAAACATAGTTTAACTTTACCCCCTCTTAATGCACACCACCTATTTCTTTTATCTTTTTTTTTTTTTTTTACATTTTAAAACATTGAAATGCAGATGTGCTTCTCTATAGCAGAATGCAGAGCTTTGAACTGATTTCTCCAGCTTTGAGGTAAGTGCAACAGTGTTTAAATGTAGCGTATTCTGAAGTAGTTTCAGTTTCAACATCTCTTTCAAATCCCTTTTTTCAGTAGTAATGATACAAAATGAAATTATACTCCACAGGAACTCCAAACTTTTTCTTAAGTAAAGCGATAAGAAAGACTTGCAATTAAATTACATTAACTAAGCAGGTAGCAAAAGTTAATTGTGCTTTTTTATTTTGAAAATTGATTCATTGAGTCAGAACAGATGAGTAGCCAGCACTATGCAAAGTTCTCTAAGTTGCACACATGCACACACTCAAAATTGAATTTTTTGAGGCCAAGAACTAAGAGTTTATATATTTTTCATATTAGCACATAGCACTAAACAGAAAATTATTAAAAGCTTAATGATATAATATAAACCTTAATAGTATAATGATGAGAACAGTCCAAAGTGCCTCTCCCCAACAATCAAAAAAAAAAATCAGTTGACTTCTAATTACAGCAATAAGTACAGTAAGAACTGATCATCATCAAAGTGAAGAGATCAGAAATTAATTGGAAGTGATATTAAGCTGGGTATGAAATGACAAATATAATCTTAGAAAATAAACATATTTACCCCTTTGCTCACAGAATCCCAACCACATACCTATGGGCATCCAGACATCTGTAGTATTATTTCACTTCATCAAAACTTATATTACCTTCATTAGGGAAGGGGTTCCATATGGTACACATGTGACTCTATATGAATGTGATAGTTTACAATGAGAATTGGCTTTCCAATGAGCTGAGAACAAATACAGATATGCAGAGACCAAAGACAGCCCTGGAAGAATGTCAAAGTGGTAGACAACATTATTGACCTCTAGAATTCAGTGATTTTCTTTATAAACTCTCCTAAAGAGAACTTTTAAATAGACCGTCTCTCCTTTTGCCACTTTTTCTAACTTAGCACTACTTTGTGTTTCAACCAAATTTCTTTTTTTAAATAAAGGTACATTCAAACAGTTATTTTACTCTCTGAAAAGTGAAAAAATGAAAGTGTTAGATGCTCAGCTGTGTCTGACTCTTTGAGACCCCATGGACTAGTAGCCCACTAGACTCCTCTGTTAATGGGATTCTCCAGGCAAGAATACTGGAGTGGGTAGCCATTCCCTTCTCCAGGGGTTCTTCCCAACCTGGGGCTTGAATCTGGGCCTCCTGAACTGCAGGCAGATTCTTTACCGTCTGAGCCAGCATCGAAATCAGTCACAAACATTTCGAAGTTTTCTAAGATTTTTAACTGAGCAAGAAAAACAAATTCTACAAAAGCGCATAAAGAGCAGTCACAAGAAACCTTCAAACTTTTAAAATAGTTCCTGGAACTCAGCCTTATTAGATTAGCTCGCTCTAAAGCTTCAGTATAGAAGCTACTTGGCTTGTCTTTTCTTGATTTATTCCCACTGCTGCTGCTGCTGCTGCTAAGTCGCTTCAGTCGTGTCCAACTCTGTGCGACCCCATAAGCGGCAGCCCACCAGGCTCCCCCATCCCTGGGATTCTCCAGGCAAGAACACTGGAGTGGGGTGCCATTTCCTTCTCCAATGCATGAAAGTGAGAAGTGAAAGTGAAGTCGCTCAGTCATGTCTGACTCTTAGTGACCCCATGGACTGCAGCCTACCAGGCTCCTCCATCCATGGGATTTTCCAGGCAAGAGTACTGGAGTGGGGTACTGTTGCCTTCTCCGTGAGTTATTCCCACTAAGCCTCTAAAATTCTGTTATTTCAAGTGCTCTTGTCTTCCGTCAGATGTTTCTTTCATACTTATTCCTTATTTCCTTTAAAAATTTTTCTTTGTTGTTTATATCCTATAAATATGCTTGTTCAGTTCAGTTCAGTCACTCAGTCGTGTCCGACTCTTTGCAACTCCATGAATCGCAGCACGCCAGGCCTCCCTGTCCATCACCAACTCCCGGAGTTCATGCAAACTCATGTCCATCGAGTCAGTAATGCCATCCAGCCATCTCATCCTCTGTCGTCCTCTTCTCCTCCTGCCCCCAGTCCCTTCCAGCATCAGAGTCTTTTCCAATGAGTCAGCTCTTCGCATGAGGTGGCCAAAGTATTGGCATTTTAGCCTCAGCATCAGTCCTTCAAAAGAACACCCAGGACTTTAGAATGGACTGGTTGGATCTCCTTGCAGTCCAAGGGACTCTCAAGAGTCTTCTCCAATAGTAAGTAATAAACATGATACGGTAATAGTGGCTATTTTGGTACACAAATCATTCAAATGAAATTCATTTATATTCCAGAATGTTGCCAAACAGTTGTCAAGCAATGTCTTCCTATTTTATTCTGCAGAATTTGCTAGGTTATTTCTTTATTTGTGCCATTTGAAAAAAAAAATCAAAATAAACACTTCTCAGTAGGGACATTCTTATGTCTTAATTTAGTATAACTTTTTGAAAGAGAGAACAATTTATGGTATTTCCGTTATATTACTGTAACTTCTTTACACTGTGAAAATACAAAGTGTGTACTTTGAGAAGTCAAGGATGCAGTTTTTAAGCATCATAAAAGCTTTAATTGCAATTATGCAAACTATTACCAACAGTCTGATAAATTTAAAAACAAAATTTACATATTAGTTATGCAACAGAAACTAAAATTTTATTTAAAGTACTCAAATGGGATAGAAATGTAATATTTGAAACACATCTGATAATTTAAATTTTATGTCTTTTAGTTCTTTGGCCCATTTTTTGATTGAGCCATTTATTTTTCTGGAATTGAGCTGCAGGAGTTGCTTGTATATTTTTGAGATTAGTTGTTTGTCAGTTGCTTCATTTGCTGTTATTTTTTCCCATTCTGAAGGCTGTCTTTTCACCTTGCTTATAGTTTCCTTTGTTGTGCAGAAGCTTTTAAGTTTAATTAGGTCCCATTTGTTCATTTTTGCTTTTATTTCCAATATTCTGGGAGGTGGGTCATAGAGGATCTTGCTGTGATTTATGTCAGAGAGTGTTTTGCCTATGTTCTCCTCTAAGAGTGTTATAGTTTCTGTTCTTACATTTAGATCTTTAATCCTTTTTGAGCTTATTTTTGTGTATGGTGTTAAAAAGTGTTCTAGTTTCATTCTTTTACAAGTGGTTGACCAGTTTTCCCAGCACCACTTGTTAAAAAGATTGCCTCCTTTGTCAAAGACAAGGTGTCCATAGGTGTGTGGATTTATCTCTGGGCTTTCTATTTTTTTCCATTGATCTATATGTCTGCCTTTGTGCCAGTACCATACTGTCTTGATGACTGTGGCTTTGTAGTAGAGCCTGAAGTCAGGCAGGTTGATTCTTCCAGTTTCATTCTTCTTTCTCAAGATTGCTTTGGCTATTCGAGGTTTTTTATATTTCCATACAAATTGTGAAATTATTTGTTCTAGCTCTGTGAAAAATACCGTTGGTAGCTTGATAGGGATTGCATTGAATCTATAAATTGCTTTGGGTAGTATACTCATTTTCACTATATTGATTCTTCTGATCCATGAACATGGTATATTTCTCCATCTATTAGTGTCCTCTTTGATTTCTTTCACTGGTGTTTTATAGTTTTCTTTAGTTTCTTTAGGTAGATATATTGCTAAGTATTTTATTCTTTTTGTTGCAATGGTGAATGGAATTGTGTCCTTAATCTCTCTATTTTCTCATTATTAGTGTATAGGAATGCAAGGGATTTCTGTGTGTTGATTTTATATCCTGCAACTTTACTATATTCATTGATGAGCTCTAGTAATTTTCTGGTGGAGTCTTTAGGGTTTTCTATGTAGAGGATCGCATCATCTGCAAACAGTGAGAGTTTTACTTCTTCTTTTCCAATTTGGATTCCTTTTATTTCTTTTTCTGCTCTGATTGTTGTGGCCAAAACTTCCAAAACTATGTTGAATAGTAGTGGTGAGAGTGGGCACCTTGTTCCTGACTTTAGGGGAAATGCTTTCAATTTTTCACCATTGAGAATAATGTTTGCTGTGGGTTTGTCATATATAGATTTTATTATGTTGAGGTATGTTCCTTCTATTCCTGCTTTCTGGAGAGTTTTTATCATAAATGGATGTTGAATTTTGTCAAAGGCTTTCTCTGCACCTATTGAGATAATCATATGGCTTTTATTTTTCAATTTGTTAATGTGGTATATTACATTGATTGATTTGTGGATATTGAAGAAACATTTCTCTAAAGCAGACATACAGATGGCTAACAAACACATGAAAAGATGCTCAACATCACTCATTATCAGAGAAATGCAAATCAAAACCACAATGAGGTACCATTTCACACCAGTCAGACTGGCTGCGATCCAAAAGTCTACAAGCAATAAATGCTGGAGAGGGTGTGGAGAAAAGGGAACCCTCTTACACTGTTGGTGGGAATGCAAACTAGTACAGCCACTATGGAGAACAGTGTGGAGATTCCTTAAAAAACTGCAAATAGAACTGCCTTATGACCCAGAAATCCCACTTCTGGGCATACACACCGAGGAAACCAGAGTTGAAAGAGACACGTGTACCCCAATGTTCATCGCAGCACTGTGTATAATAGCCAGGACATGGAAGCAACCTAGATAGCCATCAGCAGATGAATGGATAAGAAAGCTGTGGTACATATACACAATGGAGTATTACTCAGCCATTAAAAAGAATACAATTGAATCAGTTTTAATGAGGTGTATGAAACTGGAGCCTATTATACAGAGTGAAGTAAGCCAAAAAGAAAAAACACCAATACAGTATACTAACGCATATATATGGAATTTAGAAAGATGGTAACGATAACCCTGTATGTGAGACAGCAAAAGAGAACAGATGTATATAGAACGGTCTTTTGGACTCTATGGGAGAGGGAGAGGTAGAGGGTGGGATGATTTGGGAGAATGGCATTGAAACATGTATAATATCATATATGAAACGAATTGCCAGTCCAGGTTCGATGCAGGATACAGGGTGCCTGGGGCTGGTGCACTGAGAGGACTCAGAGGGATGGTACGGGGAGGGAGGTGGGGGGGGTTCAGGATGGGGAACACGTGTACAACCGTGACAGACTCATGTTGATGTATGGCAAAACCAATACAATTTTGTAAGGTAATTAGCCTCCAATTAAAATAAATAAATCTATATTTAAAAAAATAAATAAATTTTATGTCTTGATTGTGGGGAGAAACAGAGAACAAATTGTGAGGGTCCATCTTATATACTATTAAATATTGTTTCAGGCGCTAGTATATATTTGGAATTTTGTGTGACAAGGACTAATACATTTTTTTTTTCCCAGAAGCAATATTTCATATGAACATGTTTCCTCAGACCCTCAAAATGTTACTTTTCCTTAATTGTACATCAAATACAGCATGTATAAAAGCAAGAATTCATTAAAATAATTAAACAAATTAGGCAAACTATAACTTATTAACAAAGTGAGCTAATTTTATCCTTTAAGTTAGCATTTTAAGTGATTTTCAATTGAGTGTAGCTCAGCTGGTAAAAAAAATCTGCCTATAATGCAGGAGACCCTGGTTCAATCCCTGGGTGGGGTAGATCTGCTGGAGAAGGAATAGGCTACACACTCCAGTATTCTTGAGCTTCCCTGGTGGCTCAGCTGGTAAAGAATCCACCTGCAATGTGGGAGACCAGGGTTCAATCCCTTTGGGAAGATCCCCTGAAGAAGGGAACAGCTACCCACTCCAGTATTCTGGCCTGGAGAACTCCATGGAGAGAGGAGCCTGGCAGGAGCCTGGTGACTGAGCAACTTTCATTTTTCATACTGAAATAAGATTTTGGAATATCATGTTTTAAGAATATGTGAGGACTTCCCTGTGGTGGTCCAGTGGTTAATAATCCACCTGCCAATGCAGGGGACACAGGTTCAATTGCTGGTCCAGGAAGATCCCTTATATTGCAGAGCAACTAAGCCTGTGTACCAAAACTACTGAAGCTTGTGTGCCTGGAGTACACACTGCACAAGAAGGGAAGCCACTTCAATAAAAAGCTTGTGTACCACAGCAAAGCATAACTTTAATGACGGTTACTAGACTTATTGTGGTGATCATTTTGTAAAGCATGCAAATATCAAATCACAAGGTGGTATACCTGAAACTCACATAATATTATATGTCAACTATATTTCAATTAAAAGAAGAATTTTTAAAAGTGTAGTGGGTAGAAATTATCAATCCCAGCAAAGAGCTAGAGAGCAAAACTCAGAGTATTCATAAAAACTGATGGGTTGAATGAAAATAAAACACAATGCCTGTGACTGCCTTAACAGCTTAATCTGTTATCTGAATAATAATAATAACAACAACAATAATATATTCTACCTGCTACAAGACTTTATAACCAAGGTGCTCTTCTCCATGATAATTTGATATATTTCCAAATATACTGAGTATTTCTACAGGGAGTATAAAAGGAGCAAGTTTTTCTTTGTTTTTCTTGTCAGTCATTCTTCAGATATAAAACCATTTGTAGTATATTTCAGTGATTATTATTAACAGTACTGTGGCCTAGGCTAAAGTGGCTTATTATACTCTGAACCAATTAATCAGCTAATTAATTAATCACTATTTAGATAATCACAGAGAATGACAAAATATATAAAACCAATCAGAAAACATTCCCTGTTTACCCCTGGGGCTTTTAAGGCATTAACCATAAGATTGGAGGGCTCTAATAGAGGTTGTTTTCTACTTTGTTGGGAGGTGTCCAGCTTGGTTGCCCTCACCAAAGTATTTTCTAATATCTCCTCTTTCCCATGGAGACAGTTGTTACATCTGAAGCATCAAAATGGAGCTGCATGGACTGTAATTGTGTACTTTCCTGGTGTGTCAAGAGACTGCTCTCTGCTCAGTAATTATTTTACACTGTGAACTAACAAAATGAGCACTCAAGTTAGTGTTAGATCCATTATGATCTAGCTTGTTTTGAGTGTGAATGAATTTGGGACATGTCTAATTTTAAATTAAAATTGAGTTTATATATGAAAAGCTTTAAAAATGTCCTAAACAGAAAATTATTATACTTGGTAATAAATCTTTTTTAATATGCTTTTTAAAGTAATGATAATTGTTTGATATGCTGAAAGCAGGTTTAAATGAAAGTATGCTTCTAAAAGCCTTGTTTCTAACAAAAAAGAGCCACATACACAATAAATGATGTCACCAAGAAAATAAATATGTAAAAAATAAATAAAATGCTCTGAGTAGACTATAATTTCTGGGTAAAATAACTAAAAATGAAGCTTTAGCTTCTTTGTTCATTTAATACTCAACTCCTACATATCATTGCACATGATATGTTTATGAGGGATATTTATGAGACAGCATCATTTGGTACATGTCACAATCAAGTTAGGAGGGGATCCTATTGCAATTCTTGTTAATCAAAGGTTCATAAATAAGAAGGAAACAATTTCAAAACACCAAATTCCCAATGAAAGATTGTGCTTTCTCTGCTGCATGAACAGTGTTGTTTCCAGTTAGGCATTCTTTTAATTTTTCTGAGGACTACCAATATTTACTGTTTTAGGCTTTCTTCCCCATACCAAGTGAGAGGTTAAGGGGACTCTTATATCTGAATGTCTCATGTTAAGTCACTAGACCTTAAACCGAACTCCTCATCTTCCTAGCACCATTTCCTCTGTCCAATTCTGCATGTTTATGGGCACACCCAGGCTAAAGCCCACCTGCACCCTCTTTTCTGCTCCTTCATTGATCACGTGCCCAAGACCTGTCAATTCTACATGGTCTCGCCCATTCTCCCCTTTGTATCCTGACTGTCACCAAGCTGTGTCAATCTAACCGGCCAAGCTCTGTCCTAGCAACTTTCCGTCCTTACCTCATTCAGTGCTCACGACAACTCTGAGAATTGTGTTGGTTTACACTGTTTACACAGATCTGCAATTTGAGAACTGGATAAGTTTTCAAACACGTTAAAGGTTGACTAGTAAGAATAGACGCCCAGAATGAAACCCTAACAAGGCATTGGATTCTAAAAGGAAGCTTAAAGGTTCAGGACAAAATAGTCTGTGTTTGCTCCGCTACTTACTAGGTAGATGAGTACTGATACTGCTAAGCCTCATTTTATTCATTCAGAAAATATACAAAATATTTCTTCTCAATGTTGTTTTATTAAATGATACGTGCTTTGTGCTCAGTTGCCCAGAAGTGTCCAACTCTTTGTGACCCCAAGGACAGAGCCCGCCAGGCTCCTCTGTCCATGGGATTTCCCAGCAAGAATTTTGAAGTGGGTTGCCATCTCCTACTCCAGGAGATCTTCCCTACCCCGGAATCCAGCTCGTGTCTCTTGCATCTTCTACACTGCATGTGGATTCTTTACCTCTGAGCTACCAGGGAAGCCCCTGTTAAATGATATACTGCCTGTTAATGATTAGCCCAGTGCTCAGTGTCTTTTAATATCTTAAATAAGTGCTATTTTAAAACATGCATAATAACTATTATGTCCGTCTTGTTGTAATTGGCTCTTTTACAGATCTTCTCAAAAGCATCTCCCTGACTCAAATAATATACTTTTCTTCAATCCTAGATCTGATCATGTCGCTTTCTGGCTTAAAATCTTCAATGATTCAAATGGCATCCTGCCCAGAGAGCTCCATATTATGGCCACAAAAAAATCTTCAGCATTTAGTTCCACTACTATTTCTTATTTACTCTATCATCCAACTAACACAAGCAACATGCCATTTGTCCTGATAGTCTCAGCCATATCTTAGCTTGGGCTGACCTACTGGCCAAGAATCTACTTCCCCATCTTGATTTGCTACAGTTCTGTCAAACCATCACAGAAGACTCAAGTGTCACCTCCTCCAAGAAATCTCCCTAATTCCTAGAAGAAATATTGTTGCTCTTTCTTTGTTCTCATTGTCCATAGTAATTTTGTCATGGCATATATTGTATTTTGCCTTGTAATGTTGATAATTACGAATGTCTTACTTGTACTACTGAAATCAAGAGCCAGATATTTCACATATTTGTGTAAAATCTATAATTAAGAATAATATACAGAGCTCATAGGTGAGAAATAAATGATGTGAGCACTGAATTAGAGTGTATTAAGGTAATATACAAACTGCAAGTGTGTTTAATTGAATACTCAATTTTGAAGAGATATTACTGGTGTATATTGTTATCCTTTTTTTTCATTTGTATCATTTAAATATGTACTTTTACATAATTGGGGTGATTTTTCTTAAGTGGAGACAAACCCTATTTGCTTCCATAAAGGAATTTTTTTGGAATAATACTTTTTCCTTCCATTGACAAAGTTAAATGTATGGCCACTTGAAAGGATTCAGAAGAAAAAAATGTAGGATATTTATACTGAGATTTAAAATGAAGGAAGAAAAATTATTTATATATATATACTGTATAGTGGCTGCCTTCTTCTGAGAGTACTCAAGTCATTATTGACTTTGCCAAAATATTCATAGGTAGCTTCTCTTTCCAGTCAAGCCAAACTCTACTTACAAAAACATTTTAAATGCATCTCAGACAGTAAAGGGTCTGCCTACAATGCAGGAGACCTAGGTTTGATCCCTGGGTCGGGAAGATCCCCTGGAGAAGGAAATAGCAACCCACTCCAGTACTCTTGCCTGGAAAATCCCAAGGATGGAGGAGCCTGGTAGGCTGAAGTCCATGGGGTCACAAGAGTCAGACACGACCGAACGATTTCACTTTCTTTCTTTAATATTCATAGCAGCATTATTTACAACTTCCAAGATATGGAAGCTACTTAAATGTCCTAAATGTCTATCAACAGATGAATGAATAAAGTAGATGTGATGTATATATATATATATATATATATATATATATATATATATATATATATAGAGAGAGAGAGAGAGAGAGAGAGAGAGAGAGAGACATACACACAGTGGGAAACTACTCAGCCACAAGAGAGAATGGAATTTTTCCATTTGCAGCAACATGAATGGACTTGGACAGTATTATGATAATTGAAATTAGTCAGAAAAAGACAGATACTTTATGATATCATGTATATGTGGAATCTAAAATACACAACAAATGTGAATATAAAATAAAGAAGCAGAAACAGATAAAGAGAGCAAATTAGTGGTTTACTGTGGGGAGGGGAGTGAGGGACAACAACGGTGGGGAGCGGGAGGTATAAACCATTGGTTATAAGGTAGGCTCAAGGATGTACTGTACAACATGGGGAACAGAACCAAAATTTTGTAATTCTTGTAAAGGGAAAGTAAACTTTAAAAACCTGTATAAGCATTTTAAAAAACAAAATAGAAAAGTACCTAGCTGAAAAATAAATAAAATAAAACATTGGAATTGACAGTAATTTTCTCCATGTTTATATAGAAAATGGATCATTCCTATTATAAACCTTTGGTAGTATCTGTTTTTCTTTTTGAGCTAACTGAGTGTCTTCAAATAGTACATCGACTTTTTTGCACCTGGGCATCTTAAGTAAGCTCTAAATGCAATTCTTCCCTGGAGATTTAGAGTCTGAGTCAGTGTCAGGGCTGAAGCTTCACACGTCCTGCTAATGGGCCCTCTCTGCATTAGAGGACTGTTGTTGTGACTGAGCTGTTGCCTTCTGAGGTCTCTGTCATGCTCTCTGCTAAACTCCATGATGTCAAACCCCATGCTTCCTCTATGCCCAGGCCTATGTGGTTTTTTTTTTTTTTTCTTTTTTCAGAAAGAAGACATGCCCACAAACCCTGACCCACTCATTCTTGCCATGAAGTATCTTGACAACTGCCTGCCCTGATCTGCCTGAGCCACTGCCTAGGTCTGATGCTACACTTGCTGAGTGCACACTGACTCATCTGCCTAGAAACTGCGCAGGAACTTTGAAATGATGCTTGCTTGATTCCGACGGGCCATCCACCCAGTTCCTGCTGCCTAGACTGTTCTCCTTTGCTAAATTTATACTGCCTGATGATGTATCATATCTGGATTCCATCTACCACATACCAACATTTTCTTTCAGCCTCCTCTTTATAATTGTGACTCCAAAGATATCAAGGATTCTTTTAAAAATGCTTTTCTATTAATTTGTCAAATATAACAAACCCATGTCAATGTTAGTTGAATGTTAGTAAGCGAATCTTTTCAATTACCAATGTAGCCCCCTCATAATCTGTGTAGATGTTTATATCATCAATACTTTTCTATTTTCTTACATCACTTCTTTGGGTATCATGGGATATTTTTCTCTGCATCTCATCTAACCCTTATTAAAAACAATAACAAAAGTTTCAAATTCTAGGATAGATTTCTTCTTTCCTGCTCATAGTAATCTGCCTTCTATTAAACATGGTAATTCTTACAAAAATTTGAACTAGGATTTTATTTAGATATTTACATTAATAATGGAAACCTCAAATACTTTTATGAGATCATTTTCTTATTGAAAGAGGGTTTTCAAGTAGGTATTGGAACTAATCAAAACTCATTTCCCTGAACTTCAAGACCCTCTATTAAGTGGTTCCTTTATATCTATTAATTTAACTTCTCCATTTTAAGCATTTAATTTGCACAATTTATTACCTTTGTGTTATAAATCTTTGAACATAGGGTTTTCAATGTAGGAAATATATAGTCATTTAAATGTGCAAAAAATCTAAATTAAGACATTAGTAAATTGCTTTATCTGGATAAAACGTTAACAACAGTCTAGGTACAGATCTATTAAAAGCATTATGTGGGGGAAAAAGTAAAATGAATCAGCCTATTAACCACTTATTTTGGACTTCAGGTTTACAACAGAGATTTTTTTCCCACTAGTTTTGTCTCTCATTAAAAATATACATATAGCTTGTTTAGAGACAAAGCTCATATCTATCCTTAAATTATTGTTTTTTAAGGTCTTAAATAGTAAGTCAGTTCTGAGACTAATTAGTTCTGTACTTATCAGTTAAAAAACAGTATAAAAATTGTCAGTATAATATTTTTATATTATATCTAAGGTTTCCTGTTATGTATGTTGGGACATAATTAGATGTATCAGAAAAATTGCTTCACCACCTAATTTTGGAGTTGACTCATGTACACAAAAGTGCTAAGTGACAGTTAAGGATAGTTGGTTATTCAGGGACTCAGTTTCAGCTTAAGGTCACCATCTGCTGGGGTCATTAGACCATGTGTCACCTTCTCAAAAGAAGTGGAACTTAAGGGACTTTCCTGGTGGCTCAGTGGTAAAAAAAACCCACCTGCCAATGTAGGGGACAGGAGTTTGATCCCAGTCTGAGAGGATCCCACATGCCAGGGAACAACTAAGCCTGTGAGCCACGCCTCTTAAGCCTGTGCTCTAGAGCCTGGGAGCTGCCACTACTGAGCCTGCCTGCCCCAACTACTGAAGCCCAGGTGCTCTGCAGCCTGTGCTCCACAGCAAGAGCGGCATTGGAGTGAGAAGCCCATGCACCACAACTACAGAGCAGCCCCCACTTGCCACAACAGGAGAAGGGCCAGCAACGAAGATCTAGCACAGCCAAATTAATTAATTCATCAAATAAAAAATAATAATTATGTAAAAAAGAGAAGCTGCACTTGAGATAGCTTTTGAAATATGGGTAGATTCAAGGAAAGTATTTTAGTCAAGGCTTAGAAACTGTGAAAAGAGGTGAAAACTAAACATAAGCAATCCACAGCAGAGGAAGAGACAGTGGACTAGCCTAACAAATAGTGTATATTGAGAAGTAGCCAGAATAAATGTGTTGTAAAGGTAAATTGAGCTGGATCACATATGACTTTAAAATAAATTTGGATTTCTCAGGCAGATAATTTCTTAAATATACTCCAGTAGCCATGTATGGATGTGAGAGTTGGGCTATAAAGAAAGCTGAGCACAGAAGAATTGATGCTTTTGAACTGTGGTGTTGGAGAAGACTCTTGAGAGTCCCTTGGACTGCAAGGAGATCCAACCAGTCAATCCTAAAGGAAATCAGTCCTGAACATTCATTGGAAAGACTGATGCTGAAGCTGAAACTCCAATATTTTGGCCACCTGAGGCCAACTGACTCATTGGAAAAGACCCTGATGCTTGGAAAAATCGAAGGCGGGAAGAGAAGTGGGCGACAGAGGATGAGATGGTTGGATAGCATCAGCAACTCAATAGACATGAGCACTATTGAGTTGGTGATGGACAGGGAGGCCTGGTGTGCTGCAGTCCATGGGGTAGCAAAGAGTTAGACACGACTGAACTTAGAACTTATATACAGTAAATACTCAGTGACTAAATGGATGCATTTTCTCAATAAATGTAAAGACATATAAAAATGCTAATAATGAGGTTTTCTTGCCAACAGAGAAAATAATGTCAGGTCAACAGAATTGATAAAAGCAACAGAACTATTGGTAGCATCAATAATAAGTTTCATTTTGTTGCCAGTGTGAAAGCCTACATTCACCATGTTCATGATTTTAAAAACCTACATCAAGAAAGAGCAGTTATTCTGTCTTAAGGAAACTATGAAAAAGGAACATATCTTCTCAATTCTCTCAAATTTCTACGGGTGTGTGTGTGCGCTAATTTGCTTCACTTTTATCTGGGCTTCCCTGATAGCTCAGTTGGTAAAGAATCCACCTGCAATGCAGGAGATCTGGGTTTGATTCCTGGGTCAAGAATATCTGCTAGAGAAGGGATAGGCTACCCCCTACAGTATTCTTGGGCATCCCTTGAGGCTCAGCTAGAAAAGAATCTGCCTGCAATGCAGGAGACCTGGGTCCAATCCCTGGGTTTGGAAGAGACCCTGGAGAAGGGAAAGGCTACCCATTCCAGTATTCTGGGCTGGAGAAATCCATGGACTGTATAGCCCACGGGGTTGCAAAGAGTCAGACAGGACTGAGCAACTTTCACTTCATTTGTCTGACTCTTTGCAATCCAATGGACTGTAGCCCTCCAGGCTCCTCTGTCCATGGGATTCTTCTGGCAAGAATACTGGAGTGGGTTGCCATGCCCTCCTCCAGGGGATCTTCCCAACCAAGGGATCAAACCCACATCTCTTACGTCTCCTGCATTGGCAGACCGGTTCTTTACCACCAGTGCCATCTGGGAAGCCCTTCTATGATTATATCAAGTGTTATAACCAAGGATAAAATATTATTCATAGAAATCGGTTAGCGGGCTGCAAGAAGACTGAAAATTAAATGTTTAATAATCAGAATGGCCCTTTATTATTTTACCTTTCTCTAAAATCTGCATTATCATCTAACTGATTTCACTTTGGTAATGAACATTATCTACATATAATTAAGGGCTTTCCTGGTGGCTCAGATGGTAGAGTCTGCCTGAAATGCAGGAGACCCAGGTTCAGTGAAACTAAACATGAGCAAGAAATAATAAGTTCAAGCGTATAAGACATCATCCTCTAAAGCCTAAGGTCAGCATGCTAAGAGTGCTTTAGATTTACAGGAAGTGTTTGTGATTGCCTTGAGGACCATACACAAATAAACCATGACAATATTTTCTGACTTCATCCATAGGTAATATTTCACAATCTTTAGAAATACAATTAGTTTCTGGAAGTTTCTATACATTAAATTTATCTGATATCTTGAGTTTTGTAGTTTTTAGATGAAATTTTATTAACAATCAGATGACAGTTACTCTAACTGTCTTAGCTTGACTTTGCTTGCCTTAGAAAAGGACATATTAATTTCTGTCTCAGTGACTGAAGTGACTTAGCAGCAGCAGCAGCAGCAGCAGCAGCAGCAACAGCAGTGACTTTGGTCAGATAAGGACACAATGAAATGCAAATTTCTAAAGAAAAACAACTAGATATACTGTAGTTTACCTAGTTTATGTAGTTTATCTGGCAGAACCATTTAGTAGAAAGAATATAGACTGAAAAACCTGATTGTTTTCACTGCACCAAATTCTATGCCATAAAAATGCTAACTCTTCAGCAGTTTGATCCAGAATGTCTATCTCAAAATGAGAAAAATGGCTCAAATAATAATATGCTAATATATTTTTTGTCCATAGAGTGAGGTGGTGCTACAGACAAGGCTGTGTTTGAATTTGCTCTTAATTACTCCCAGCTTTATGCCCCAGTCTAATTGTGAGAGTGGCTGGGGAGGCTCCTATCACACACATAACCAACAGTTTTCAAACGAAAGCCTCCAGCTTTCCTCAAACTGTCCTGTGGAGGAACGGAAGAGCTCTACTCTCTAATTTGGAATAATATAGAAAAATCTCACCAGCCATCCAATACCCTCGCTCTGGAAAATTCAGAGATTTTCAGGGAGAATGGACTTCTCCTCACATAATAGTGTGTAATGAAATGTTATACTGCCAGAAAAGGAACAAGAGGACGAAGTACTGGGAGAATGCAGAACTTTTCATTTTTACCCAAAAAATAATAGTCAAAGAAGAAATCAAATGCCCAAGAGTAAAAGTATCACTTTTATATTGAAAGACAGCATTTCCTTATTGACTTATAGGTAACCTAACATGTTACTTCAGTCCCAATCAAGTTTCTGATATTCTTCGATTAATAGTTCTGAGAGAGAACCAGATACAACACCCAAAGGAGCAAAAAAGAGGATTTTCTTCAAAGTGACACTTACCTTGGGCACTTGTGTGAGTGTATGTGTATGTAGAATATAAAAATAGTAAACAAATGCACAGTTATACACACTATATGATTATCTGCCTGTGGCATTGTCCAGACTTTGTCAAATTTCAGTATTCTGTTATTTTGTTTGGGGTTATGTCACTCAAAAAGTCATCAGTAATCCTTGAAAATTATATGAGCAGTGGTAAACAGCTATCTGTTTCCCTATTGAGAATAAGTGATATAGTTGAATTAGAGCTGAAAAATTTGTTGAGTTATAAAGAAGTTTTTCAATTCATATAGCTTATTAGATTAAAATTAGGAAAATGTTTTCAGGATTTCAGAAAAGGAATCACTCAGAAAGCTATTTGCACAACATGAACTTGCCTTAAGTTTATGACTTTAAAATTAAAATAAAAGTAGAATTTATACTAACTAAAAGACATAGTAAAGACTCAAAATGAAAAAAAAAACAAAAAAACAGAAAAACAAAACAGAAAATCTAGCTAGGATTCAAGAGGGATCACTTAATCTCTTTATAACAATGTCCAAAGTGAGATATTTCATTATAATGGTCATAAAGTATTAAGATGGATAGAAAAGCTGTTATTTTGAAGTAGTATTGAGGTTTCATCTTTGAAGGATAAAACGCCTAATAGCAGAAATTCAAAAAAAGATGACATGATCTTAACAATCTCTAGTTAGTTAATTATTCTAAGCTGTGCCCTATTATTTTTGTTTATGTTTGCTAAAATCATTTGCTCACAGAATGAATTTAATTATATGTAAAACAAGATAGGCACAAGTGAGAATATTGAATCAAGATAATAAAATAAAGGAATTTTTCTCAGAATTACTTGCCCAAACTAGTAAAATATGTTTGGCTTTTTCTTTATCTGATAGCAATCACAGGGTGAATTTGTTATACTGCAGTCAACTTGATCATAATTTAGAAGTACTCCCAGTAACACTGTTACCTAAAGTGATGTGATAATAGAAGGTAGCCTCCTGAAGCTAAGTTTAATACCACATTCCCTATAAAACTATTTTTCTTGATATCAATATTTACAAGTATATGAACACTTCATATAGGAAAGTGCTAAGCTGACTTGTTATAGAAAAGACTTGGACTGCTTCTCTATCCTATATTTCAAGCACCTTTGTCAAACCCACGTAGGGCGGGAGAATCCATCCAGTGATGGATTTTCATGACTGTATTCATCTCATTGCTACAAACTGCAACATGTGTGGAGTAAAGAAGGCTGTTTGTTCTATGGGGTACTAGCTCCAACAGGCAAAGCCTAAGAGACCAAGTGATTAAGATCAAAGAAACTTTGGGGTATTTGAGTTTTATGCCCCTCAGAAGCATTCAGGAGTGTGTAAGGAATGGAGGAATGGTTAAGGTTTAGTTCAAGGTTGTTTTTTTTTTTTAATGTTTACTTTCTCTCAGACTTACTGCATCTTAAATTTTTGAGTAATTTGGAATCTAAAATATTCAAAATGATATTTTATCAATACCACAGAGTTAGTGAAAGAAAAATAATGATGCTATTTATAAATGTTCTTACCTTCACATCTTTGACATTCATCCTTGTTCCTTCCTTCCCAACAAAGATATCATCAATGTCCACAAGGATATACCTGTCCAAAGACAAGGTCAGCCTCTTCCCTGACAGGAAGGAGATGGCATCTATGAAGATGAGCTTGTGCAGCCAAAAGTTTAAGTTGTTGCCAAAAAGAACTCGCTGAATTCCATCATGCAGACCCAGATCCTGAATCACCGTCGCATAGAGTTGTTTGCCGGACAAGGACAAAAGGGATTTTTCTGTCTGTAATTCAGTTAAAAGCACAGGCTGGTAGGTTGAATGATTATATTGGAAAATTGTCCAGTCTTCCCCAGGAAGAGGACCTTTCTCAACCTTGGGGGCTTTGGTAATATGCAGCAAAGGAGAATGAGGGTTGACGAAACAGTCTTTTAGAGCTAGATTATTGAAAAGGTTTAATGGAAAACCTTTTAATTGTGTACTTGGTGAGCTATTTTCATTGGCTTTATGAAAACCAATTATACTAACACTGTATTCCACACAGTATTTTTCTAAGAGCTCTCGATTCCATGAGTCCATGCTGACATACTTCAGAATATTTTCATAAATAACTAAAATATATTTCCCTTTGCCATTGTCTGTGAGAGGAGGTATATCTCCCTTGCCAGGGGCAATGACCATGTGGTGCTGAAATCGGCTGGACTCCAAGATAGCAATAATATCTTGCCCAAGTTGAGAGTATTGGCTCTCCACAAACAGAAGGACAATAGGGTCAGTTTTGGATGTATCAATAGGTTTAACTGTCTTCAGCTCCATTGACCGGTAAGGTAGGATTTTAACATCAGTACATCCTGCTGCTGCAGTAGTCTCAATAAGTGTCATTTCCTGTTTATAGCCAGAGTAGAGGAAATAGGCAGAGATGACAATGCTCACCAAGCAAAAGGTAGCTAAGAGAACAACCAATGTTCGAAAACTTCTCCGAAGCTTCACAATAAGATTCATTTTTTAAAAATGCGGCTTTGGAATCTTTTTCCAAACTACTTTCCTAAAGTGCCATCATGAATAAAGTATGAGATGGTACAAATGCCACTTCCCAAATGTTCATGTAACCATTGCAAACCATGTAAAATGCGTGATGGGAGCTCAAGCAAGTTAAAGCAGTAGAACAGTGAACCAGGAAAGAAAAAGTTGAAGAGATTTTGAATATGTCCAATAGCAAAGATTGCTGTAGAGTCCTTGAAACATTACCTGAAAAAGAGAAAAAATATAATGACTAACACAAAAATAGTAATCTAAGTATTTGTGTGTATACATATGCTGATACATAAGAAATATACATATCAAAGATAATTTTAGTGTGTTGATATGTTAAAATATTAATAGCCTAAGGTTTACAGTCTAGCTTTTACTACATAGATTGTAGTTGATTTTTGATGTCCTCAACAATATAAAACCCTATCTGATTTTGCCAAAACCATATTTATTTTACTACATAGATTGCTGTTGATTTTTGATGTCCTCAACAATATAAAACCCTATCTGATTTTGCCAAAACCATATTTATTTTACTACATAGATTGCAGTTGATTTTTCATGTCCTCAACAATATAAAACCCTATTTGATTTTACCTATTTGATTGCCACATATCAATATATAGAAACACAGATTGAGATCATTTTTCAAACTAGTCATCTCAAAAAAACTGGTAAGAAAAAAGCTTTAGTGTATAACGGTCATACCATGCAACTTTCTGGTAAACACTATATACTTATAGAATTAGGAAATCATGTATCTGCATGGGTTTAGAGCACTGGAGCATGCCCTTAAGTATGTACTTAGGTATATGGATTATAAAGTGAGAGAATGATTTTATCTCAAATAAACAGTAATTATGGGATTTTCACTTTAGAAATATTCTTTTCTGAAGATATAGGGAGACCCTTGGCCCTCTTCAGCAAAACAACCAAAATAATGTATTTCTTTTTCTCCATTATTAGAAGAAAAGTGACAGAGAAGCTATGGGACAAAGAACAAAATGGGAACAGGATCTTCAGAGCTTTCTAATGAAAAAGAGCCCAGAAGCATTTTCTAGATGAGAAGAAACATCGTGACATGCTTTTCTCAGAGCATATTCCTAAATTTGACGGGTATCTGTTATCAGAATTAAAATTGTTTTCCATTATTAACTTTTATCCAACAAATTGCTTTCTATCATTCAAAAGAAAAATAATACATCAGTTCAGTTCAGTTCAATTGCTCAGTCGTGTCTGACTCTTTGCGACCCCATGAATCACAGCACGCCAGGCATCCCTGTCCATCACAAACTCCTGGAGTCCACCCTAACCCATGTCCATTGAGTCGGTGATGCCATCCAGCCATCTCATCCTTTGTCATCCCTTTCTCCTCCTGCCTCTAATCCCTCCCAGCATCAGGATCTTTTCCAATTAGTCAATCCTTCGCATGAGGTGGCCAAAATATTGGAGTTTCAGCTTTAGCATCATTCCTTCCAAAGAACATGCAGGACTGATCTCCTTTAGGATGGACTGGTTGGATCTCCTTGCAGTCCAAGGGACTCTCAAGAGTCTTCTCCAACACAACAGTTCAAAAGCATCAATTATTCAGCGCTCAGCTTTCTTCACAGTCCAACTCTCCCATCCATACATGACCACAGGGAAAACCATAGCCTTGACTACATGGACCTTTGTTGGCAAAGTAATGTTTCTGCTTTTGAATATGCTATCTAGGTTGGTCATAACTTTCTTTCCAAGGAGTAAGCATCTTTTAATTTCATGGCTGCAGTCACCATCTGCAGTGATTCTGGCGCCCCCAAAAATAAAGTCTGCCACTGTTTCCACTGTATCCCCATCTATTTCCCATGAAGTGATGGGACCAGATGTCATGATCTTTGTTTTCTGAATGTTGAGCTTTAAGCCAACTTTTTCACTCTCCACTTTCACTTTCATCAAGAGGCTTTTTAGCTCCTCTTCACTTTCTGCCATAAGGGTGGTGTCATCTGCATATCTGAGGTTATTGATATTTCTCCCGGCAATCTTGATGCCAGCTTGTGTTTCTTCCAGTCCAGCATTTCTCATGATGTACTCTGCATATAAGTTAAATAAGCAGGGTGACAGTATACAGCCTCGACGTACTCCTTTTCCTATTTGGAACCAGTCTGTTGTTCCATGTCCAGTTCTAACTATTGCTTCCTGACCTGCATATATGTTTCTCAAGAGGCAGGTCAGGTGGTCTGGTATTCCTATCTCTTTCCAAATTTTCCACAGTTTACTGTGATCCACACAGTCAAAGGCTTTGGCATAGTCAATAAAGCAGAAATAGATGTTTTTCTGGAACTCTCTGGCTTTTTCCATGATCCAGTGGATGTGGGTAATTTGATCTCTGGTTCTTCTGCCTTTTCTAAAACCAGCTTGAACATCTGGAAGTTCACGGTTTACGTATTGCTGAAGCCTGGCTTGGAGAATTTTGAGCATTACTTCACTAGAGTGTGAGAAGAGTGCAACTGTGCGCTAGTTTGAGCATTCTTTGGCATTGCCTTAAATAATACATACAAAGCATTAAAAAAAAATTTTTCCCAAACTGTTTCACCATACTGGATATAATTTTCCATTATAATTTTTGTGTTTTTATTATGTTTTTAATTTGTGATACATATACTGTAAGTTGTGTATTATTGATGTACTATGTCATAGAGAACAAACTAGCCTGTTTATAATATGAGCTGTACATTCCATCTCTTTGTAAATTTTTTGTTTATTTTTAAAGTTGTTTATTTGAATAAACTCAATAATTATGCATATTATTTATTATTAGATTATTAGAGATTAGATTTTTGGAAGATTGTTAGAATAAATGATTACACATATGAGTATATCATTTCTTCCATTTTATGTTTTTATGTTCTCAAATACATTTTTCCCTACTTAGTAATTTAAATTAAAAAAATCAACAAGTTGAAAAATAATATGCCTCAGATTTTGGAAAAATATTTAAACAATCTCAAAAGCTAAGAACTTAAAAATTTTAAATTTCTACCAACATTTTTATTTTTCAGATTCCAAATATATAAATAGACATGATTTCTCCCCTTTGAAAGAGTGAACCAATTTAAAAAATCTTCCCACTGATTTCAAATTCACTTTAAAGGAAAATTAATACCATATGCCATGACTTACTAATATGCTGTTATCAAATATAATTTTTAAGTGACTATTTGATTCCCCTGGAACCTTTCAATTGTTTTAAAGTTTTGCTCCCTTTGTACAAATTAAATTATATTTTACTGAAAAGAAATAAAATACAGTGATATTTTATTAGGTTTGATATAAAATATATAAAACAATTACCGTTTGGTCTACCATATACTTTTATGTTTATTTGAAAATGTTCATAAGGTAAATTCTAAAAATAAAAATCAAATTAAATTGTATAAAATAAATACTAAAAGAGATTTGAAATGTGCCAAAGAAAATTATGCAGTCTTTATCATATTTTTCCCAGACTTCTCCAAATTCAAGTATTTGATTAAAAAATCTACTTACAGAAATGGAATCTGTTGCAATCCCACCTCCACCTTGCATCACCCCACAAAAGTAGAAATCTAATTATATACTTTGATGGTTTGCTTAGTATTTTCAGAATACATTTAATCAGATAGTTGAAAAGAAACAAAGTGTGTAACAACTTAATATTTGTTAAATCCTTATCTATTCTGACATCAAAAATGTGGCATTTATTTTTGAATATACAAAGGATGAGATGTCAGTTTTGCATATTAGAACAGCTCATTCTAATATGCAACAGTAAAAAAGAAAACAAAATAAAAAAGCATATGGGACCAGAATCTGCCAACCAAAAGAATAAAATTTAAATGTGACATTTATTTAACATTAATATGTTCAGAGTTAGAAGAATGATAGATGCATATTACCACCACTGTGTGTGTGTGTTTGACTCTGTACTTATGTGTCTGTTTATCAAATGAGTTATATTTCTCATTCAATCCACTTGTTCATTCTTCCACAGAAAAGATTCACCAGTGAAGGTGAGGAAGGCTGGACAACAGAATATGATATAACAAAGAAATTTACTCATGTTCTATGCCTAAGAAAAGAAATGGTATGGTATTGTTTGGGATGCCAAAGAAACAAAGTGTATATATCTGGGAAGGGGAAAAATCTCCAACCTAGCCCACTTGGTTCTTTCGGCTGGACTAATCATTAAAATGGGGGAAAAAAAGCAGGAGAAAATCAAATTTACTTTCACATGTATGGAGGTCTCATAGATGAGACCTAAGAAGTGAACAAAGCATGCAGCATTTAAGCAAAGAACAATACATTTGAGAAGAATTGACAAGACAAAGAAACGGTCTTGGGTACTATTTAGGGAAGAATTTAAGCAGTTTACATAGCCTTCTCCACCCTGAATTTCCAATCTCTGATGATAAGGATGTCTCCCTACCTCCTGGGGCAAGGAGGATACCTTTCACATGGGATTACTTCCTAATTTCTGGAGACACTGGAGAGGTAGAGTGTTCTTGCACTGTTATTTCGTAAGTATCTTAATTCCAAAAAATCAATATGCTAAGTTGTGTCCAACTCTTTGTGACCCCATAGACTGTTCAGTTCAGTTGCTCAGTCGTGTCCGACTATTTGCGACCCCATGAATCGCAGCACGCCAGGCCTCCCGGTTCGTCACCAACTCCCGAAGTTCACTCAGACTCACGTCCATCGAGTCCGTGATGCCATCCAGCCATCTCATCCTCGGTCATCCCCTTCTCCTCCTGCCCCCAATCCCTCCCAGCATCAGAGTTTTTTCCAATGAGTCAACTCTTCGCATGAGGTGGCCAAAGTACTGGAGTTTCAGCTTTAGCATCATTCCTTACAGAGAAATCCCAGGGTTGATCTCCTTCAAAATGGACTGGTTGGATCTCCTTGCAGTCCAAGGGACTCTCAAGAGTCTTCTCCAACACCACAATTCAAAAGCATCAATTCTTCGGTGCTGAGCCTTCTTCACAGTCCAACTCTCACATCCATACATGACCACAGGAAAAACCATAGCCTTGACTAGATGGACCTTAGTCAGCAAAGTAATGTCTCTGCTTTTGGATATACTATCTAGGTTGGTCATAACTTTTCTTCCAAGGAGTAAGCGTCTTTTAATTTCATGGCTGCAATCACCATCTGCAGTGATTCTGGAGCCCCCCAAAATAAAGTTTGACACTGTTTTCACTGTTTCCCCATCTATTTCCCATGAAGTGATGGGACCGGATGCCATGATCTTCGTTTTCTGAATGTTGAAACTTTAGGCCAACTTTCTCGCTCTCCTCTTTCACTTTCATCAAGAGGCTTTTAGCTCCTCTTCACTTTCTGCCATAAGGGTGGTGTCATAGACTGTAGCCAACCAAGATTCTGTCCATGGAAGTTTCCAGGTAGGAATACTGGGATGAGTTGCCATTTCCTACTCCAGGGATTGAACCCAGGAGTTGAACCCATGCCTCCTGTGTCTGCTGCACTGGCAGTCAGATTCTTAATCTGGGGCTTCCCTTGTGGCTCAAGCGGTAAAGAATCTGTCCTCAATGCCAGAGACCTGGGTTTGATCCTTGGGTTGGGAAGATCCCAATATTCTTGCCTGGAGAATTCCAGGGACAAAGGAGGCTGGCGAGCTACAATCCATGGGGTTACAAAAAATCAGACACCACTGAGCAACTAACACTTTCAATCAATACGCCACTTTGGCAAATTAGGGGATGGTCCACCCTAAGCTCCAACAATATATATTGACCTCTTCCCCTAGGTTCTGGCACAGAACTCCTAAATTCCTTGTAATTTCCTGGGTGATATGAGTGTCTTTTGTTTTAGTGATGCAATACCAAGCTGGACCCTGTGGAGCTCTTGGGCACAAAAGCATTCGTGTATTTATTTGATTAGAAGAAATAGGCTTCATTCTGACTCCATGACTTTCCCTGAGTTCCAATGGGCAGGCTCAAGCAGTTGTTAATTAAGGAAGGGAGGGGATGCAGGACCATGGAGAAAACAAATAGTCAAGAGAAACAGTAGTGCAACCCTGGGGCAAGGCCCTGTTCTACATCAATGGATATACACAGCATTATCTTTAAACTCTTTTGCAGGTACTAAAACCCCACCAGATGGGAGAAGTTAAGGGTTAATGAAGTCATGCTGCCGACAAGCACGTGGACCCCAGACTGATTGGAACATTAGACAGATGATGCTGTCTCCTGTTTGCCTCACCACCAACCAGTCAAAAGAATGTCCATGAGCTGATCACTCTCTCTCTTTGGAAACATTTTCACTCATTACAGTAAAACTTCTCATGACCCTCTCCAAGTAAGGACACACAGTTTTGAGGACATTAGCCCACTGTACCCTACACTCCTCTTCACTTTTCCTGGCAAAGCAATAAAGCTATTCTTTCCCACTTCACCCAAAACTCTGTCTCTGAGATTTGATTCAGTGTCAGGATACGGAGGTTAGATTCAGCTTCACCCTCAAGACCTTGTAGCCCTCACCTATGTATCGCTTCATCTAGCTCTTCAACTGTATCGTTTATTACATAATAAATGAGTAAAATTAAGTAGGTGTTTCCTTGAGTTCTCTCAGTTGTTCTAGCAAGTAATCAAAGCCAAGGAGGGGGCGTCCTGGGAACCTCTGGTGTATAGCCAAGTAGACAGAGGCAGGACTTGTAACTGGATCCGAGTTGAGGAGCAGTCTTATGGGACTGATTCCTACCTAACCTATGGGGTCTGTGCTAACTCCGGTTAGAGTCCAGTTTGAATTGTAGGACACTAGCTAGTGTCCTGGGCTTCCCAGATGCGGCTAGTCGTAAAGAACGCCCCTGCCAATGCAGGAGACATAAGAGATGTGGGTTCCATCCCTGAGTTGGGAAGATCCCCTGTAGGAGGTCATGGCAACCCTCTCCAGTATTCTTCCCTGGAGAATCTCTATGGACAGAGGAGCAAGGCAGGCTACAGTCCACAGGGTCGCAAAGAGTTGGACATGACTGAAGCAACTGAGCACACATACCCAGCGAGTGTCACACTCAAAGCACTGCTTGGTATGGGGATAAAAACCTCACACACCTTGTATCAGAAGTGTTATAAGTGTGATGGTAGTATTAAAGTAAAAGAGAAACACAGGAGGAAAAGTAGGTTTTCTATATACCTATCTGGTATCATGACCCTTAAAAAGGAAAAAAAAAAGACAATGCCTGAGGAACACCTGGGAGACACACATACGTTAAATGAATCATATAAAATTAATATTCTTTTAAGGATAATAGTGAAGCCATTAAAATGCTGCTCCAAAAATCCAAAATTACATGGAGTGTTTTATGAAGGAGTCTAGGTGATAGGCTAAAATTTTAATTTTACCTTAATACAATGCATTGTGAAGGATGAATCTGAGGCCAGTTAGCAACAAACAGGCTCACAGGGGCACTCTGCCCACTTTCCCTTCTACCATGATGTTGGGCTTTCCTTACAATATGAATGGACACATGTGGATAACTGAGTAATTGCATCTGCGAAGCACTATTTCCTTAAGCACCACACCAAGCAAATTAAATAGGTTTTGATCCCAATTCTGCTGAATCCGCCTTTTACATTTCCAAATAAGTCTATTGTTAAAAATTTGGAGAGGGAGACCTTCTCATTATTTTGGCAACAATCTATCCCAAAATTCCAGCTATGCGATTCCTATACATATTTTGGTGAGGGGAAAAAAAAAAGGGTGGAGGAGGTTTATAGGTACTGCTTTCCTTGTTCTCGTTCTTCTTTTCTTTCCTCCTTTTTTTTAAACTTCTAATCTTCCAAGTGTGACATCACATCAATAGTAGTGGAATATTTACCAAATATCTACCAGAATTTCCTTCTTTTAAAATTGGATATTATGAAGAAATTACTGTTTTATGTACCTATTTTTACATCACTCTTTGACTCATTTCCACACTGTGTTTATAGATTTTCTAAAATACAGTCTGCAAAATCCATTTCCCAACAGGTCCTCAATTATCGTAAATTTTTACTAATCTCTGGTAGCAGCAGAGAAATCAGTAAAGAAAGCGACTGCAGGTACTACTGTAGTCACTGGGAATTTTGGCAAGAAGGAAATTCAGAAGTGAGTCAGGGGCTAGGATTAGCAATGATTATACACGTGATTATTTCTTTCTTGAAGGTGATCTGATGAGATTTTCAAAGAGACTCAAAGTTCAGCTGAAATTGAAAAAAAGGAGAAAATATTTACTGGCATTTCACGAGAAGCTGCTGTTTGCCAGTCATTATTCTACATTCTTGGCATTCATCGGCCTGTTTAGCCATTATTAATCTATTTTTTAAATGAAGCAACTGAGATTTAGAGGGTATCAGAAAAAGACTGCGCTCCATCATGATTTGTGATGCTAGAGTTCCATTTTCTCACCATAGCACTTGTTAAGAAAAATCAAAATTAAGTTAGATGAAACCAAAACCTTAGCAGTTACCATAATGAAGTAATTTCAGACATCAGCAAGTTTTATTTAAACTTTAAAAATTCATATATTCAAAGTTAAAAATATCTAATGCAAATGCAGAAAATGTCTAGAAGTGAATTATTCGTAGATCAGTTCAAAAGAAGCTGTATTGTAAGTTGTGATGACATAAGAATTGCAATCATTTGATCCCTTTTGACTTTTCATGATATATAGAGGGGGAAAAATATTTTATCAAATACCTCATTTCTACATGTTTCATGAGATTTTTGTTTGACCCTTAAGATTATAATAAACAGCTTATATTTCATATACAGAAGTGTCTTTAATTAAAAACTGTTATGTAAACATTTAACAATTTATTCAAATACATTTATTAATTGTACTTTCACTCTCTAGGGGAGAATTCCAAAATTTGTAATCATATTCCAAGAGAGATATTCTTTTTTTTTCCAAAGTATAGGTCAGCACTACATAAAGAAAAATGAAATAGATCAGAACAGAAATACAGATATACTTCAGGGGTAAAGGTAAGTAGTGCTTTAAGAAATGTTTGTTGTTGGGGGGGTGTGTGTGTCTTGTGTGTGGGGGTTGTGTGTGTGTGTGTATTAGTGTTCTGGATCCCGATATAAGATTATTTTCTATTCTGAGTCAGGGTCAAAAGGTTTTGAGTAACACTACTTGAGAAGGAACAGCTAATCCAAATTATTTAACCTGATTTTATAAATAACACAGAGGTTTTAGCTGAAGATTCCAAGTGATTCCTGAAAGTATCCATTATTGATTTAACCGAACTTGAGACTAGGAACTGATTGATAGCACATACTTTGGTCA
This sequence comes from Capra hircus, assembly GCF_001704415.2. Taxonomy (NCBI): domain Eukaryota; kingdom Metazoa; phylum Chordata; class Mammalia; order Artiodactyla; family Bovidae; genus Capra; species Capra hircus. Next base: position 10,843,038 of record NC_030813.1, on the reverse strand, counting down.
CTTGGTACTCTTTTCAGCATCCAGGACACAAAATATTACGACATTATTTTTGGTAACAACCATAGCTTCATACATAACTTTTCAGATGAACGTACAAAGTGATGAGTAACGATTATATTTAATCAGAATCAAAGAAGCATGTTTATTTTATCCTTTTCTACAATAAAGATATTTTCTACCCTTGTAAATAACCAGTTGACTATTACCTAACTTTTAGACATTTCATATTTTCTTTAGTTCAATGATATACACTTACTTTAACCCTCAAAGTGTGCATTTTTATCACCTAAAACTCCTAAAAGTGTAATTTCAAATGTAACGATACTATTACTACCACTGTATTATATTGTAACATCATATTTTACTAGGTACATAGCTCTGAGCCATCAGTTACATTCACACTTCAAAAGCTTATGAAAGCAACTCAGTAAATAGCAAATGTCAGCTGATTTCTTACCATTTCCTAGAGATATATATATATATATATATATATAGTGCTTATTTACCATTTTCCTAGGACTTGTTTTCTAAAGCAGAGAAACAATACAATTTTTCAAAAAGAAAAATCTATTTGTATTGAAGTCAAATTGCAAATATGTATTTATATTTATTTTATTTATTAGAAAAACATGGGAACTTTGAGAAGAAGGAAAATATTAAGTGTATATTTATTTGGATTTGCCACAGAAGATTTCTAGATATAGTAGCAGAAATGCTATTTGTGACCAAGTGGGGTGAGTAAGTAATCATTATGTAAAACTCTGTTTCATATTTATATTCAAAATTTCATGATTGATTTTTGCTTTTAATAGTATCTCCAGTATGGTCCAGGATTAAATAGAATTAAACAGTTCTGGCATGCCCGTATCTTTCCTAAAGGCTCCGAAAATCCAGACAATTCCCTTAGAAACTCGGGATGACTTTGGATAGATCTGTGGCATCTGTCTCATTTTTGTCGATATTTGGGGTCTCCAGGCAAGAATACTGTAGCGGGTTGCCATTACCTTCTCCAGGGGATCTTCCCGATCCAAGGATCAAATGTGGATCTCCTGCAATGCAGGCACATTCTTTACAATCTGAGCCACCATGGAAACCCTAATATTTATAATCGGACACTTAAAATAAAACTAGGACTGGAAAGGCAAAAAATCAATTCAGTTTTGGATATGCTCCTGTTTTCTCTGTAAGATAAGAAGCAAAGGCATTCATCCAACATGCATTCAACACAAAAATCTACCAAATTTTATCAAGAGCCTACTATTTTTTTGGACTTCTCTGGTGGTCCAGAGGTTGAGAATTCGCCTGCCAAAGCACAGGATGTGGGTTCGATCTCTGGTCAGGAGAGATTCCACATGCTGCAGGGCAACTAGGCCCAGGCGCCACTGCCACTGAGTTTGTGCTCTAAAGCCTGCAAGCTGTAACTATTGAAGCCCGGAGCCTGTGCTCCACAGCAAGAGAAGCCGCTGCAATGAGAAGCCAATACACCGACTGCAACTAGAGAGCAGCCCTTGCTCCCTAACACTAGAGAAAGATTGCGCAAGACCCAGCACAGAGGAAAATATATTAATTTAATTTAATCAAATAAAAAAGAAACTTAGGGCTAAGTGATCAATTAACTAAAGCCAAAAAAGAATTATTTTATTAAAAAATAAAATCCATTTTTTTTAAAATCCAAAAAAAGTCTGTTTTTCAAGTAGTCAGGTATCTTCAAATTCAGCTCTATATCATCTAATCAGTAAAGAAATAAACACACCTGCCTGACTTTGGCTTTCATCTGTTTTTAGTTTCATTTCTTTACTATTTTCCTTTCATTTCTAATGTCTTTATTCATTTATCTATTTAAACAGTGGATTTAAAACTTGCGCTAATGGATTAAATGTGAAGAGGGGGGCCATTAATCAGCCAATCTAATGTAGCAGCATTTCCATTTCCTGCCTCCACTTTATTCTCTCACCATTTAAACGATTTATATGGGCGCTACAAAAGAAGACTGCAGAAATACAATGTCACGGTATGCTTATTTAGATAGAATCTTAATTTTCTCTCAGAAGTAGGCTCCTCTTCTATAAATTGTTGTGATTAGACAGAAACATAATTTTCATTTTAGCTTTTAACTTAAAATTATCGCTTAAGTTGTTATAATAAATGGGAAACATGATTGAGAAATTCTTCTAATACCCATCTCTTTTTTTCAATTCCATTCCCCTAATTTATAATATTGTGATGATTTCAGTAACTTTGTAAGCCAAGTAGACTCACCACCTAAGTCCTCAATTTACATTGTGCTTAGTCACTCAGTCCTGTCCAACTATTTGTGACCCCATGAACTGTAGCCCGCCAGGCTCCTTTTCCATGGGGATCTTCCCAAGCCAGGAATCGAATCCGGGTCTCCTGCATTGAGAGCCAATTCTCTATCATCTGGGCCACTAGGGAAGCCAGAGAAAACTGGAGTGTTTAGCCTATCCCTTCTCCAGGGGATCTTCCCGACCCAGGAATTGAAACGGGGTCTCCTGCATTGCAGGCAAATTCTTTACCAGCTGAGCTACCAGGGAAGGCCCAATTTATGCTACAAAGAAAATAGAAGGTCAGGGATACATTACCTAAACATCACCCAGGAAACCAAACTAACTCCCATCAATGTTTCCCAAATGTAAGAATCACTTTGCTTACTCGCTTCCTGGTTCTGTGGAAAATGTATCTCTCTTACAAAGTTGTTATTTTTCCTTTTGCCCCTACCTATTTTCTAGAACTTCAACCTCTCTTTTCTGAGAATATAGTTGGAAACTGGGGATAATCATTTTAGTAATTCATTATAAATAGCATTTGCATATATTCTGTCTGGTAATTACAATATTTTAATATCTGAATGGCTTTAGTTGCCAACATTTGTTCACTAATTCAAGTCTATCTGCCTGGCCTGTGTTTATTTGAAAGATTCAGTTCAGTTCAGTTCAGTTGCTCAGTCGTGTCCGACTCTTTGTGACTCCATGAATGGCAGCACGCCAGGCCTTCCTGTCCAACACCAACTCCTGGAGTTTACCCAAACTCATGTCCATCAAGTTGGTGATGCCATCTCAGCCTCTTTCGTCCCCTTCTCCTGCCCCCAATTCCTCCCAGCATCAAAGTCTTTTCCAATGAGTCAACTCTTCGCATGAGGTGGCCAAAGTACTGGAGTTTCAGCTTCAGCATCAGTCCTTCCAAAGAATACACAAGAATGATCTCCTTTAGGATGGACTGGTTGGATCTCCTCGCAGTCCAAGGGACTCTCAAGAGTCTTCTCCAACACCATAGTTCAAAAGCATCAATTCTTCGGCACTCAGCTTTCTTCACAGTCCAACTCTCACATCCATACATGACCACTGGAAAAACCATAGCCTTGACTAGAAGGACCTTTGTTGGCAAAGTAATATCTCTGCTTTTTAATATGTTATCTACGTTGGTCATAACTTTCCTTCTAAGGAGTGTCTTTTAATTTTATGGCTGCATTACAGATATAATTTTCTTCACAAATCTGGATCACTCTCATCTTCATATAATTTTCTATCACAGTTACCCTCCCACCCCAGCCCTAGCAACTGTCTTAATTTTTATCTCCACCTTTAGAGCCAAACTTTCTGAAAGTTTTCTCTTGCAAAATTCTTTCGTCTTGTAATTCTGCTCTTTATATCTTGAATCATTTGCAGTACTGGATGACCAATGTTGTCTTTCCTGTTTCTAAGTTTGACCAGCTCTATTTCGCTTTTAAAAGTTGAGTTTAGATAAACCCATGTCAAGAAAATCAGTCTCCCTCCCATGCCTTGCAAAAGTTAGTTTATACAAGTTTCAATTTTATTATGCATGAATTTCCATGAAGCAGGGACTGTAAATTTATTCAGAATGGAATCTTCAGCACATTGTAGACCACCCTGTTGGCAAAAACTATTCAGTGACACTTTGAAGTGGCCAGGCCGACTTTATTTAGAACTGCTGTGACAGGTATAGGCACCACTGCAATGGGCAGAGAGATGGGCTCAACTCCAAATACAGTATGGGCAACTAAGAATTTGGGTTGCCCAGGTAGCGCAGTGGTAAAGAATCTGCCTGACAATGCAAGAGATGCAGTTTTGATCCCTGGTTGGGGAAGATCCTCTGAAGTAGGAAATGGTAATTCACACCAGTATTCTTGCCTGGAAAATTCCATGGATAGAGGAGCCTGGTGAGCTACAGTCCATGGGATTGCAAAGAGTCAAATGTGACTAGGCACACACACACATACACACACACACACACACACACACACACACGCACACACACACACACACACAAGAATTCACAGCCAAGGATCAGGGTCGAGATCAGTGGATGGAAAAGTACGAAAAGGAAACTATAGGTAAGGGAGAGTTCAGCTAAAACTACCTAAGCATTCTTGTTGAAGACAGGCTAAGGTTATCAGCCTTTGTCTGTGGTATGGTAGAGGATGAGGAACCTGATTGGACATTGAGAGTGATCAAATATCGAGGGTGGGGAGTCTGATTAGAGTGAGTATCAGGATTCTGGCTAAAACTAGATTTTGCAAGAAAATGCAAACCTGGGAGAAGGTTCAGAAGCCTGCTTAGAGTTTGGTCAAGCAAAGTGACTTTGTCACTTGTATGAAACAACAACTTTTCCACATTTTGCATATGTTAACTTTTTTCTCTACCCCAAGGAATAACTCAAATGCTATCTTCTCCAGAAACCTGTGGGATGGGAGAAAAAGTCTGAGCTTCAATTTTGTCCTTGGGAACCTAAAGAAACTTAGCTGTTTATCTTTCTATTTCCACGTGTTCGTTACATTTTTAACAATTAAAAGAATACTTACAACTAATTTTTATAACACAAGTAAAGTTACTATAAATACTAGGAGATAAAGCATTATAATTCCTCTTTCATAAAGCTTACAACTATAATAAAATGTAATATAATTTAAAAAGTAAAATATTAAAAAGAATTTATTCTCAATCTAGTAAACCTTTTTTATAACACAGGCCATACAAATAAGTTAATCAGTTATGTTTGCCATTTGTTTTCCTAGGATTCAAGATGTAACCTAAATATTGGTATATTACATTTACTTGAAAAGAGAAAAATGACAATTGTTTTTTAAAATGCATTATTTCTTATTTCTAAACTTGAATTTCCTAGCATTTTCAACACTAGAGGGCGATGTGTTCTTGCTTTTATTATAAAAATAGAACCACAGCACTTCCTCTCTGTTGACAGCTGAAATGCTAAGTAGCTGATTACAGAGTGCACAGGTAACTGCTTTCAGGACAAGCATTCTGCTGTTGACATTGGAGAAACATCAGTGATTCTTCAGATTAAAATACCAATTACACCACATTTCTATGCCAGATACATTTAGTTAATTCATACTTGAAATAAAAACAACCAATATTATATTGCTTACATGATTACATTTCCAAATACTTATTTCTGTTTTTTCATTAAATATATTTTTTGCTGTTGTACCCAAGATAAAGATAAATGATATATCACCTGTTCTTAACATCTTACTAATTTTTGCAAACTTTTAAGATCTAAATCTTTTATTTAAGGGAACAAAATTATAATGTCTGTAATTCAAAGATGTATAAAACAAATTTTGCCACATCTTGTTTCCAACTAACATTTTCTTTAGGACATACAAATTTTATTTCTTAAATGGGTAGAATGCTATACTTTTTTGTGTGAAATAGAGTTACCATTCAGTTTTACATTCCTCTACTACGCAATCTTGTTTGTGCCATAATTCCATTGGACCCCAAAAACACGATTTCTGAAGATTTGAATCTGCTTAAATGATTATCTCCTTTTATTAATCTTAGGAGTAAGTAAATAACATAAGATAAATGGTAATCAAAACTTAAATACAAGAGAAATGTGAATATAATGATTTAGGTCATCTCCCAATTTACTTTACTTTTCAGTTCTATGTGGAAATATAAAACATAAGAATTTATTCAAAATAATCTAACACATATATATGGAATTTAGGAAGATGGCAATGACGACCCTGTATGCAAGACAGGAAAAAAGACACAGATGTGTATAACGGACTTTTGGACTCAGAGGGAGAGGGAGAGGGTGGGACGATTTGGGAGAATGGGAATTCTAACATGTATACTGTCATGTAAGAATTGAATCGCCAGTCCATGTCTGACGTAGGGTGCAGCTTGCTTGGGGCAGGTGCATGGGGATGACCCAGAGAGATGTTGTGGGGAGGGAGGAAAAAGAAAAAAAAAAAAAAAAAAAAATTTAAAATTGTGGTCCCAATTTCTGTTTAAAATGGAATTGTGATTTATTTGCAAAGATTTCTAGATACCAACTTCTAGTGCTCCCAGTTATATCTTAGAATTATATTATGTGTTTTCATTATAATTTATCATTTACCTGAGAATCAGTAAAAGATACCTGTTCGTGTATAGTTGCTGATGATTTGAAAGACAATGAATCATTAAGAGGCTGTCCATACAATGAAATTAATTATCTTGAGTAATATGCACAAACATAAAACAAAATTTATTTCTGTTCATGTTTTGAGATTTTCCCAAAATTATTTCCATAAATTAGTCACTAAAATTTGTTAAAGTATAGAGACTAAGAAATGATGTTCAGTATCACAGAATATATCATAAATGAATATTGAATCAGATGGTAACATAGCTTACAAACTATAATTGGAATGCAAACATCAAGATGATTGAAAATGCAATTGAAAAATAGTTCTTAATTAGATTTAGTCACATCATTCAGCTCAAGTCATAGCCAAGGCCACACATACACATGCATGCACAATGCAAATCATAAAAGTCCATTTTGGAAAAGTGGCCACAGACCAAATATTGCAGAATCAGCAACATCACTGTCAAGATTGAGATCTGGACAGTTCTCTATGACTGCTGTTGTTGATGTCTCTGGATCATGGATATAGATGAAAACACCCTAACCTATAGGGAATCTGTTCTATACACTTACTTTCAGTTGGCATGTCCCTGCCTTGGCTGTGAGAGAGGCTGGGAAATAATTATCTGATATCTAATGTGAAGAAGTTGAAAATTCTATGATCATGAATTTTTTAAACATAAGAAGAGTTCAAATTGTTGAACAGAATGAAGATAAAATAATTGATAAAATGCAAATTAAACTAAATGACCTTAAAATATGAAATGATAATAATAAATTTTCATGGGACTGAAAACTAAATCAGAGACAATTAAAATAAATAAAATCAATAGAACCAATAGAAGTCAGAAGGGAATAAATGGAGTAAAAATATTCTAAGAACCCTCTATTAAGGTCATGATATTAACTGACTTAAGATATTGTTAAGTACGCATATTTTGATTTCTAATGAAACCATACAGAATGCATATCTCCAGGACTAGTAGAGGAGAGATAAAGAAGTGCTAGAAAAAATATTTAATTAAAAAGAATAAGCTGGGGAGGGGGGTGCTGAATAGGTGTGACTAACGCAAAACAAAAAGTATTTAGGTCAGTTTATGTTACTAATCAAATTGCATGCTCAGTCACTTCAGTCGTGTCTAACTACTTGGGACTCTCTGGGATACAGCCCATCAGACTCCTCTGTCCATGGGATTCTCCAGGCAAAATTACTGGAGTAGCTTGCCATGCCTTCCTCCAGGGGATCTTCCCTGATGCAGGGATCAAACCCTCATCTCCTGTGTTTCTTGCACTACAGGCAGATTCTTTTACCACTGAGCCACCAGGGAAGCCCTGATAATCACATTAAATATAAATAAACTAAATTATCTTTTAAAAACAAGATTGGCAGACTGACTTGGAAAAGCTCACAAATCCAAATATATGTTATTTAAAAGTGACACATGAAAGAATGTGTGAAAGTAAACATCTGAAAAAAGATACATCAGAAATATTTTAATTAAAAGAAACTAATAAAGCTATATAAATATCAGAAATTTAGATATAAGGCAAAAGAGTTACTAGAGATATAGAGATCACTTTAAAACAGTAAAAAGCTCAGTTCACTAGAAGTCATTAAGTTTAAATTTATGTGCATCTGATATCATGATCTCAAATATATAAAGTAGAAATAAGCAGAACTACAAGCTATCATTTACAAATGTCCAATTATAGAGAATGAATTTATGACATATGCCAAGAACTCATTGAAAAATCAGACAGAAGATTAGCAAGGTTAAAGAATACTAATAAACACAATTAACAAATTTCGTCTAAAAGACATACTTAAACTATCATAGTCAACAGCTGTAGAATGCATATTGATCATATAGATATTTACAAAAATTAATCACACTGAGTCCTAAAGAAAGTATCAATAAATTTCAAAGAACTAAACACCATATAGAAATGTACTGTAACTATGATGTAATTAATCTAGAGACTAATAACAAACAACTAGAAAATTCTCATACATTAGAAATCTAAGAAACATAATTCTAAATAACTTAAAGCAAAGAAAAAATGAATATATACTTATGTTACAAATTATATCCAAAATAACACATATGAAAATTTGTGTATTAAGCTATCATAATAGACAAATTTAGAATCTTAGAAGCAGGTACACACAAAAAGTATGAGCAAACAGTCTTCTCAAGAAGCTAGAAAATAATAAAATAATAACAAAGATGGTAGAAGAAAAGACATAACAAAATGGGCTGAAGAAAATCAGATAAAAATACAATGTTTGTGTTAGTCACTCAGTCGTGTCTGACTCTTTGCGACCCCATGGACTGTAGCCCTGCCAGACTCCTGTGTCCATGGGATTCTCCAGGCAAGAATACAGGAGTGGGTTGCCATTCCCTTCTCCAAAAAATACAGTAAAAATATCTAAAACCTGATTCTTTTCAAGAGGCTGACAAATTTGACAAACATTAAAAGGAGATAAATCACTTATAAGCTACAGGGATGAGAAAGAGAAAGTAACTTTTCCTTCAGACATTGAAAAGATATGAGAACATTATTTATGACTTTTAAAAAATACTTTTAAAAGAATTTAATTAAATGAACTTTTGAGAAAATGAAGCTTTATAAAAGTGATTTAAAGAAGCTTTAAATGAATACAGCAAAATGCAATAATTTGAATAGTCAAAAATATTCCCACAAAGAACACTCTAGTCACTGATTCCTTCACCATAAGGTCCAATCAAAGTTTTAAGGAATCAAAAATACAAATTGCACACAATCTTTTGTCAAATAAATGAAAAAAAAAAAAAGAATAATATCTGTCAACCTCACTGTATTAGGCTAACATAACCTGTTGTTTTTGGTTAGTTGCCAAGTCGTGTCTGACTCTTTTGTTAGATAGCAGTAATTGATGAAGGGATAACATAAAAAAGGAAATTACAGGAAATATAATTCATGAATATAAAGTGTAAAGATTTGAAACAAAGTATTTATAAATCAAACTAGCTATCTATAAAAAAGAATGAAATGTTATGACGAAGTTGAGAGTTGCTCCTATAGGTTGATTTGTGTCTCCCTCCACACTGGTATGTCGAAGTCCTAGCCCCTACTACCTCAAAATGTGAACTTATTTGGAAATAAGATTATTACAGACATAATCAGTTGAATGAAGTCATACTGTACTAAGGCAGACCCCTAAACCCATCTGACTGGTAAAAGGACAAATTATAAGAAGGAGAAAATCAACACAACACAGGTCTTCCTAGGTTGCTCAGTAGTAAAGAATCTGACTGCCAATGCAGGAGATGTGAGTTCAATCCATAGGTGGGGAAGATGCCCTGGAGAAGGAAATGGCAACCCACTCCAGTATTCTTGCCCGGAAAATCCTATGGACAAAGGAGCTGTAGTCCATGGAGTCACAAAAAGTCCAAGAGGACTTAGGAACTGAGAAATGAGCAATCAGCAGTCAGCACAACCCAGACACATGCAAGTGGAGAATGCCGTGTGAACACTGAAATCATGCGACTGCAAGTCAGGAACTGCCTGAAGCCAGGAGGGAGACCTGGAACATCTCCTTCCCTAGGGCCTTCAGCGATGCACAGCTCTGCTGACACCTTGATCTCAAACTTCCAGCCCCTAGAACTGTGAAACAATAAATGTCTAATGTTTAAGCTACTCATTTTGTGAAACTTTATTATGGTGTGCATGCTCAGTCATTGTCTAGTCATGTCCAACCCTTTGCTACCCTATGGACTGTCGTCTGCCAGGTTCCTCTGTCCATGGGATTCTCCAGGCACAAATACTGGAGTGGCTTGCCATGCCCTCCTCCAGGGGATCTTCCCAACTCAGGGATGGAATCTGCATCTCCAGCATCTCCAGCATTGCAGGCAGATTCTTTACAGCTGAACCACCGGGGAAGCCCTTATTATGGTAGCCCTAACAAACTGACTGTGTGGATCACAATAAACTGGAAAATTCTGAGAGAGATGGGAATACCAGACCACCTGACTTGCCTCTTGATAAACCTGTATGAAGGTCAGGAAGCAACAGTTAGAACTGGACATGGAACAACAGACTGGTTCCAAATAGGAAAAGGAGTACATCAAGGCTGTATATTGTCACCCTGCTTATTTAACTTCTATGCAGAGTACATCATGAGAAACGCTGGGCTGGAAGAAGCACAAGCTGGAATCAGGATTGCCAGGAGAAATATCAATAACCTCAGATATGCAGATGACACCACCCTTATGGCAGAAAGTGAAGAGGAACTAAAAAGCCTCCTGATGAAAGTGAAAGAAGAGAGTGAAAAGTTGGCTTAAAACTCAACATTCAGAAAACGAAGATCATGGCTCTGGTCCCATGACTTCAGGGGAAATAGATGGGGAAACAGTGGCAGACTTTTATTTTTGGGGGCTTCACAATCATGGCAGATGGTGATTGCAGCCATGAAATTAGAAGATGCTTACTCCTTGGAAGGAGGGTTATGACCAACCTAGATAACATATTCAAAAGCAGAGACATTACTTTGCCGACTAAGGTCCATCTAGTCAAGGTTATGGTTTTTCCAGTAGTCATGCATGGATGTTAGAGTTGGACTGTGAAGAAAGCTGTGCGCCAAAGAATTGATGCTTTTGAACTGTGGTGTTGGAGAAGACTCCTGAGAGTCTCTTGGACTGCTAGGGGATCCAACCAGTCCATTCTGAAGGAGATCAGTCCTGGGTGTTCTTTGGAAGGAATGATGCTAAAGCTGAAACTCCAGTACTTTGGCCACCTCATGCGAAGAGTTGACTCATTGGAAAAGATTCTGATGCTGGGAGGGGTTGGGGGCAGGAGGAGAAGGGGAAAACAGAGGATGAGATGGCTGGATGGCATCACCAACTCGATGGACGTGAGTCTGAGTGAACTCCAGGAGTTTGTGATGGACAGGGAGGCCTGGTGTGCTGCGATTCATGGAGTCGCAGAGTCGGACACGACTGAGTGACTGAACTGAACTGAACAAACTAATGTGGGGCTTCCCTTGTGGCTTACCAGTAAGGAATCCACCTGCAAAGCAGGAGGCGGGCAGTCCATCCATGTGTTGGGAAGATCCTTGGAGGAGGAAATGGCCATCCACTTCCCGTATTCTTGCCTGGCAATTCCCATGGACAGAGGAGGCTGGTGGGTTACAGTCCATGGGGTCACGAAAGAGTCGGGCGTGACTTAGCGACTGAACAACCACAAACAAGCAAACTAAAACACTTATTACTGACTAGCCCCTCATCCACACAAATCATCTTTATCCAACTTTTAGGAAATCATACATTTTGTGTTTTCTATAAGTTCTTTGTCACATTTTCTGGTTCCTTCTCATTTCTCCTTGAAATGTGGAGTACCCTAGAGCTTAGTCCTTGAACCTCATCTCATTTCTATTTACCTTCATTTCCTTGGTGACTCACACTGTTTTATGGTTTTAAACACTATCTAGAAGCTGAAGAAAATTTTTATCTCTAGGCAAAGCTTTTCTTGCTTCTATTTGTGTGTTCAATCACTTGTTGGTATTTCTACTTGGAAATCTAATTTACATCTCAAACTAGAATAAGACCAAAATATAAGGACCTACTATATAGAATGTAGGGAAAACCACGAGACCATTCAGGTATGACCTAAATCAAATCCCTTACAATTATACAGTGGAAGTGACAAATAGATTTAAGGGATTAGATCTGATAGACAGAGTGCCTGAAGAACTATGGACTGAGGTTCGTGACACTGTACAGAGGCAGAGATCAAGACCATCCCCAAGAAAAAGAAATATAAAAAGGCAAAATAGTTGTCTGAAGTGGCCTTACAAAATAGCTGAGACAAGAAGAGAAGCAAAAGGCAAAGGAGGAAAAGAAAGATATACTCATCTGAATGCAGAGTTCCAAAGAATATAGCAAGGAGAGATAAGAAAGACTTCCTCAGTGATCGATGCAAAGAAATGGAGGCAAACAAATAAATGGGAAAGACTGGAGATCTCTTCAAGAAAATCAGAGATAGCAAGGGAACATTTCATGCAAACATGGGCTCAATAAAGGACAGAAATGGTATGGACCTAACAGAAGCAGAAGATTCTGAGTCATTTTGTCAGATATAATCTTGAAGGACTCAGGCAAATGCATGCTGACTTTAAACTATGCCAAATTGGCAAACATAGAACAGGAGGAGAAGGAAGCTTCTGGTAAATTCCTAGATAGACTGAGAGAAGCCCTTTGCAGATTCACTGAGACTGATCCTGAAAGTGAAGAGGGAAGCGTGATCTTGAAAGATAGATTTCTCACTCAATCGGCTCCAGATACCTGCCATTTATTATTATAACAGGTCTATGGACCAAACCAGTCTTTATATAAGCTGTTGCAACTGGCTCAAAAAGTCTATTATGGTAGGGAATATGGAGGAAAGAAAGAAAGGCAGAAAAATACAAAGGAACAGATGGAAGCCCTTGTAATGGCTGTCAGAACTGTTCTTAAACAGCCTGAGAAAAATGCCAAGGGGGACCCAGGTGAAAATGGATGGGTTTGCTATTACTGTGTAAAGGAGGGGCACACTTTCTGCCCCCTTCTGATGTCTGTGTCAGAAGTTTCTATCTTTTATACTGTAATAAAACTTTATTACACAAAAGCTCTGAGCAATCAAGACTTGTCTCTGGCCCCGGATTGAATTCTTCTCCTCCAGAGGCCAAGAATCCCAGAATCTTTTCTGGTTCAGCAACAACCTTTCAATATTAAGAAGTGGCAAAAATACACAGAACTATACAAAAAAGATCTTCACGACCCAGATAATCACCATGGTATGACCACTCACCAAAAGCCAGACATCCTGAAGTGTGAAGTCAAGCGGGTCTTCAGAAGCATCACTATGAACAAAGCTAGTAGAGGAGATGGAATTCCAATTGAGCTATTTCAAACCTTGAAAGATGATGCTGTGAAAGTGCTGCACTCAATATGGCAGCAAATTTGGAAAACTCAGCAGTGGCCACAGGACTGGAAAAGGTCTGTCTTCATTCCAATCCCAAAGAAAGGCAATGCCAAAGAATGCTCAAACTACTGCACAATTGCACTCATCTCACATGCTAGTAAAGTAATGCTCAAAATTCTCCAAGCCAAGCTTCAACAGTACATGAACCATGAACTTCCAGATATTCAAACTGGATTTAGAAAAGGCAGAAGAACCAGAGATCAAATTGCCAACATCCATTGGATCATAGAAAAAGCAACAGAGTCCCAGAAAAACATTTATTTCTGCTTTGTTGACTATGCCAAAGCCTTTGACTGTGTGGATCACAATCAACTGTGGGAAATTTTGAGAGAGATGGGAATACCAGACCACCTGACCTGCTTCCTGAGAAACCTGTATGCAGGTCAGGAAGCAACAGTTAGAACTGGACATGGAACAACAGACTGGTTCCAAATAGGAAAAGGAGTATGTCAAGGCTGTATATTGTCACCCTGCTTATTTAACTTACATGCAGAGTACATCATGAGAAACGTTGGGCTGGTTGAAGCACAAGCTGGAATCAAGTTTTCTGGGAGAAATGTCAATAACCTCAGATATGCAGATGACACCACCCTTATTGTAGAAAGTGAAGAAGAACTAAAAAGCCTCTTGATGAAAGTGAAAGAGGAGAGAGAAGTTGACTAAAACTCAACATTCAGAAAACTAAGATCATGGCATCTGGTCCCATCATGTCATGGTGAATAGATGGGGAAACAGTGACAGATTTATTGTTTTGGACTCCACAATCACTGCAGATGGTGACTGCAGCCATGAAATTAAAAGATGCTTGCTCCTTGGAAGGAAAGTTATGACCAACCTAGACAACTTATTAAACAGCAGACACATTACTTTGCCAACAAAGGTCCATCTAGTCAACTCTATGGTTTTTCCAGTAGTCATGTATGGATGTGAGAGTTGGGCTATAAAGAAAGCTGAACACGGAAGAATGGATGCTTTTGAACTGTCGTGTCAGAGAAGACTCTTGAGAGTCCCTTGGACTGCAAGGAGATGAACCAGTCCATCCTAAAGGAAATCAGTCCTGAATATTCATTGGAAGGACTGATGCTGAAGTTGAAACTCCAATACTTTGGCCACCTGATGGGAAGAACTGACTCATTTGAAAAGATCCTAAAGGCGGGAGAAGGGGACAACAGAGGAAGAGATGGTTGGATGGCATCACAGACTCAATGGACATGAGTCTGAGTAAACTCCAAGTGTTGGTGATGGACAAAGAGGCCTAGCATGCTCCAGTCCATGGGGTCGCAAAGAGTCAGACATGACTGAGCAACTGAACTGACTGACTATATAGCATATGGAACTCTTCTCAAAACTCTGTAATGACCTATACAGGAACAGAACCTTAAAAAGAGTAGATACATTATACAAACAACTGTTTTACTTTGCTGTACATCAGAAGTTAACACAACATTTTAAATTAACTATACTCTGATAAAAATTCTTTGAAAAAGACCGAATCTGATTCCCTGATACTTTTCTGAACCCCAAACGGATTCCTCTCAGTTTCCCCAGATACGTAAATGATAGATGCGTTATTTTATTTGCTTAGGGACACACACACGTATGCACACAAGCACACACTTTTGGATTAGTTGACTTTCTATCCCATCAGACTCACTAGATTTTCAGTCTATTGGCTCTACCTGTAAAATATGGCTAGAATCTGAACAATCTTAAAATTTTCTTCACTGTCACTCTAATCCATATTATATCTAATTGATTTCTGCCTCTGCCTTTTCCCCATATCAATGTGTTTTTTTTTGTTGTTTTTTTTTTTTTTTTGGCCAGAGGAATCATTTTACAAGCTACATCACATTAGGCCCCTCTTCTGTTCAGCTCCCACAGGAAATTTCATAGGTCTCTACAGCTCTAACTTCATACCACTTCTCTTTCTCTGAACTCTCAACAACCCCACTGGCCTTCTTGATGTTCTCTGAATATGTTCTCTGGTAATTCTGTTGATAAGATAGGTAGGTACCAGAAGATGAAAAAGATCTTATTCAAAATGTTACAGATTTACAATTGCCTTGAGAGTTGGACAATTACTGAAAAACTTTAATTTCAAGACTGACCTGGAAAATGTTTTTAAAAATTTTTTTGGTGGAGTAGGAGGACAGACTGAAGCCATGAAAGGAGAAATCAATTAAAAATTGATTACAATAGTTCAGATGAAGACATTGGAAAATGGAAATAGCAAAACAACAAGGATCTACTGTATAGCACAAGGAATTACATTCTACATCTGCTGCTGCTGCTGCTGCTGCTAAGTCGCTTCAGTCATGTCCAACTCTGTGTGACCCCATGGACTGTAGTCTACCAGGCTCCTCTGCCCATGGGATTTTCCAGGCAAGAGTACTGGAGTGGGGTGCCATTGCCTTCTCCATATTCTACATTAGTAATGAGCTATAATGAAAAAGAATAAAAAGTCATGAAGCAACAGTTAAATACTTAAAACAGTGGGGTGGGGATGCCAAAGGAGAACTTGAAAACAACAAAACAGAGCAGAAGGTGGAGAATTAGTCTCAACCCTATATAGGAGCACATCATGGCTAAGAAAGGACTTACTCTATGCCAGGCACCATGTGATATACCTTTTTTATAACATTTCATTCAATCATCACAATAAATCTAGAAGGCAGACATCACAACTCTATTTTACAAAGGAGAAATGCTTGGTTTAAGCAGTGTGCTCAAGGGCCATGTGACTAGAAAGTGGCAAAGCTAGAATCTTAACTCGGCAAGCTCATGCTCATAACAGCTACTCTATTTCATCTCTCCTTTTGGAAACAAAGAGACCAAGACCAAGCACTTAAAAAAAAAAAAAAAGGAAATAGGAATATTTAAAAGTACCAAGCAAAGTTTATATGGAAAGCAAGACTCGGAGCTGCCAACACAACACCAAAGCAGAACAAAGTCTCAGGACTGACACTAAGAAACATTAAGAATTACTATACAACTGCAGTAATCAAGAGAGTGTGGTATTGGCAAAATAATAGATAAACAGATCAATGGAACAGAATAGAGAACCCAGAAATAAATCCACACAAAGATAGTCCACAGTCACAGACAAAGAGTAAAGGCAATTCAATGGAGAAAGGATAGTTTTTTCAATATACAATATTGGAACAAGTGGACATTCACATGGTAAAAAATATAATAAATACCCAGATATTACTCCATTCCCTAAAATTAACACAAAATGAATCAGAAACCTAATTGCAAATTAAAGAAAAAAAAGAACCTTGCAATTCCTGGAAGATAACATAGGGGAAAATCAAGATGACTTTGGCTTGGCTGAGGACTTTTTAGGTACAACACCAAAGGCTTGATCCATGAATCAAAGAATTAGTAAGTTGGACTTCATTAAAAGAAAAAAAAAAGCTTCTCTGTGAAAGACATTGTCAAGAGATTGAAAAAACAAGCTACAGACTAGGGGAAAATATTTACAACAGAAGTATCTGATAAAGGACTGTTATCCAAAATATGGGTTTCCCTGGTGGTTCAGTGGTAAAGAATCTGCCTGCAGTGCAGGAGCCATAGGAGATGTGGGTTCGATCCCTGGATCTGGAAGATCCCCTGGAGGAGGGCATGGCAACCCAATCCAGTATTCTTGCCTGGAGAATCCCCAGGGACAGAGGAGCCTGGCAGGCTACAGTCCATGGGATGGCAAAGAGTTGGATATGACTGAAGCGACTTAGCACGCAGGCACATATCCAAATTATATGAAAAACTCTTAAAACTCCACAATAAGGAATTTAATAAGCTGATTTAAAAATGAGCCAAAGACTGGAACAGACATATGACCAAAGAAAATATACAGATGGCAAATAAACATGAAAAGATAATCTGCATCATATGTTATTAGGGAATTGTAAATTAAAATAGCAATGAGATACCACCTATTAGAATGGCTAAAATTTAGAACAATGACAACACCAAAGCTGAAGAGGATGTGGAGCCACAGGAGCTCTCATTCATTGCTAGTGGGAATGAGAAATGGTACAGCCAGTTTGGAAGACCAAATGACAGTTTCTTATAAAAGTAAACATAATCTTATATGATCCAGCAATTGAGATCCTTGCACTAAAGAGTTGAAAACTTACACTCACAACATATTTTCATACAATTGATTATAGCAGCTTTATTTATAGTTGCCAAAACTTGGAAACAACCAAGATGTCCTCCAGTAAGTGAAAGGATAGTTAAACTTTGGTACAGATCCAATGATGGGATAATGGATACTTGGTCTGTGTTAAGGCTCTCCCCAGTGGATCAAATGGTAAAAAATCCACCTGCAATGCAAGAGCCATAGGAGACTGAGGTTCTATCCCTGGGTTGGGAAGATCCCCTGGAGGAGCAAATGGCAACCCACTCCAGTATTCTTGCCTGGGGAATCCCATGGACAGAGGAGGCTGGCAGGCTACAGTCCACTACAGTCCAAAGGTTCACAAACAGACACGACTGAGTGACTAAGCATGCATTCTGTGTTAAAAAGAACCGAGGTGTTAAACAATAAAAATGTATTGATAAATCTTAAATGCATGTTACTAAGTGAAAGAAACTAATCAGGAAAGGCTACACACGGCATGATTCCAACCATCTGACATTCTGGAAAAGGCAAGACTGTCCAGACACTGGAAAGACCGACGGCTGCCAGTATGGGGAAGAAGTGAGGACAGACGAATAGGTGGAATGCCTGGATCTTTGGGCACTGATATCTGCATTATACATTTGTCAAACTGCAGAGACTGTGCAACACCAAGAATGAACCCCAATGTAAACCACAGACTTAGATGACAATAATGTGGCAACGTAGGTTAATCAGTTATAAAGAACATTGGTAGTGAGGAATGCTGAGTTTATGTATGTGCATTCTGGAGAAGGAAATGCCAGCCCACTCCAGTGTTCTTGCCTGGAGAATCCCATGGAAAGAGGAGCCTGGCAGGCTACAGTCCATGGGGTCACAAAGAGTCAGACACGACTGAGCGACTAACAACAAATTTGAAGGAGAAGATTTATGAGAACTCTGTATACTTTCTGACTACTGCTTCTCTACAAGCTCTACTTTTTAAAAAAGAAGTGTAAGCAGCTTCACAACATTTATATATCATTTTCTACCTCCTATAAATTTGTAGCTCCATGTGGGTACCACAGTCAGATGAATTTAAGGAGCACAAAATGAGAGTCACAGGAACTATCTAAAAGAAATCATGTTCTTCACTGACATTTTCTAAAAAGCATCAAAAAATTATAATTCGTAAATGAAATGATATTTCTAAAATGTTGGTTTTCCTTTCAACTTCCCTGTACTCCAAAGGTACTCTGAAAATCTTCAAATGACAAAATTCCCATTCTGCCATCTGATTCATTATTATTTTCTTTCCTTTTCTTACCTGTTTTCTTTAAGACCTTATTATATTAACCAATTAACCTCACACTCAGAAAGCAAGTTAGCCTTCTCTTTGGGGGAACATGGGAAGGGTGAATGTTTTACACTGTTTTTTGCAGGGGCAATGTTGTGAATATTCTCATATAAATTGTTTTTATTCTTTCACATAAGAAATAGAAATATCAGGAGTTGGTGGTAGAGGGAAAAAATAAAACACTTCAGGTTTGCACATTCATTCATTCAATGTTTACTGAATGTTTACCAAGTACCGGTTATATTTTTCATTGGATAAACACTGCCTCTTTTCAAAAGCAATGGAAGACTATTCCACGACACATTTGAGTAAGAAGGCAGTTGCAAAAAAATGTAAGTATGATAATAGGAAAAGTAAAAAATTATATGGAAATGAGAGAAAATGAGTGGACTGCAACACATTCTTTTAGAAATGCCTGTGAAATAGTCAAAAGGAATGCCCACCCGCTGAATGTATCATAACAGAATTTAAGGTCTGTGTTGGAATGGTAGCTTAAAGGGTAGAAAAAGCCATGATATTGAGTGAAAGACCTAAGGGATAGTGTACACAATAAAATGATAGATGTATACCATTAAAATTTTTGATATTGTTTGAACTATGGTTAGATGAATAAAACCACGAAAGCTACAATCAATGGGACACAAATGTGTCTGATCAAAAACGGAATACTATATGTGAGTCAAGAATACAGTTGAAAATTGACCTTCACTTTAGTGACCTGAGCAAAATGTCTAGTAGCATAAAGTCAGGTTGAAGATTAAATTAAGAGTTAAGAAGGATGTAGGTTATGAACAAGTTTAGAATAGCTGCAAGTAAAAAGAAAGTGAAAGAATTAATAGGAATACAAAATTTGTTGCCAAGTGAGAACTCTTAAGGGTGTGCTATGAGGTTTCAGATAAAGGAGAGAGTTCAGTGATTTGAAGTTATTAGAAGAGGACTTAGAGAGGGAAGTAAATTGTTTTAATCATTGAAAAATGAGAGGATTTGGATTTTTAGGGGAGCGGAAAGAGATTTGAAACAGAGGAGAAAAATAAGATCCAGGACCAGGCAGGAGAATGACATGACCGATTTTGCCTTTAGAGTTTCAATAGAGTATTAATTTCCTTTGATTTTCCTTATACATTAATTAAAATGTATTTAATTAAATATCAACTTACATCCAGCGGTAGTAAAATGATTGCCATCCACTGATAACTGCTTTGGGTTAGCTCAATAATTATTCCCTAAATACCGATATTATATTTAGTATTGATCTGCATCCTTGTTAACTATCTCAGAAGACAATCATGGAAGCATGAAACATACAATGCTCACTTAGTTCTCATATTCTTACAGGCAAGGGAACTATAAGATATAAAGATGAATGGATGAAGTCATACTATAGAAGCGTACTTTTTGATCTATGAATGAACATAGGGGAGAGAAAAAACTGTCTAGTATTTAATGTCAAAGTTTAATTTCAGTAAATCACTAAGAAATTTATTAAACTGCAAGTTATTTAAACTTTTACATCAACTGGCTTGTTATTTGTGACTTCAATGTGTTAGTGATAGCATTACACTTATGTTCACAAGTTACACTAAAATCCAGAGCCTCTTAGAAGCTACAATTTTAATATTTTAACTATTCTTCTTTTGAACTGAGGTATTACTATATCATTATGAGCAGAATTTGACTACAGCAGAAGTAACAAAAGGTTACTATCTCTTAAAATTACTTCAGTCACTTGTGTACCACTGAGTTTCTCATCTAGAGGCTCAATACATAAATGTCTGGAGAAAATGTATTGTTTTAGGGGAGTATAACTAAAGTCTATTATCTAGTTTATAGGAAGTTCTAGTAGGTTTGTTTTTTATTATATTATCACGCCATCAAGATATTATCCCTGTAAAATTCCCTACTACTGACTTTAAGCGGCTTGTAATGACAAATAAACTCTTCCAATAGACATTCTCTATTCTGTATACAAACAACTATACATTTCAATTATTATTTTAAAAAAACTCAAATAATGAATGAATGGAGAAGTTAGTGCACAGGAAAGTGAAGAGAGTTGTCCAGTATCACACAACTCACATGAACCCACATTTTCTGATCGATTTTATATCTCCTCCTCCATCACCACTGTTCTTCATCCATACTCTAAATACCAAGAAGCAGAATTTCAGTGTCACAAACAGGACTTACAAAGTACTTTATGGAAATGAAAATGAGGTGGTTTTTTTTTTTTTTGATAAATTATTTCCTAACTGGATATGGAACAACAGACTGATTCCAAATAGGAAAAGGAGTACATCAAGGCTGTATATTGTCACCCTGCTTATTTAACTTCTATGCAGAGTACATCATGAGAAATGCTGGGCTGGAAGAAGCACAAGCTGGAATCAAGATTGCCAGGAGAAATATCAATAACCTCAGATATGCAGATGACACCACCCTTATGGCAGAAAGTGAAGAGGAACTAAAAAGCCTCTTGATGAAAGTGAAAGAGGGGAGTGAAAAAGTTGTCTTACAGCTCAACATTCAGAAAACGAAGATCATGACATCTGGTCCCATCACTTCATGGGAAATAGATGGGGAAACAGTGGAAACAGTGTCAGACTTTATTTTGGGGGGCTCCAAAATCACTGCAGATGGTGACTGCAGCCATGAAATTAAAAGATGCTTACTCCTTGGAAGGAGGGTTATGACCAACCTAGATAGCATATTCAAAAGCAGAGACATTACTTTGTCAACAAAGGTCCGTCTAGTCAAGGCTATGGTTTTCCCAGTGGTCATGCATGGATCTGAGAGCTGGACTGTGAAGAAGCTGAGTGCCAAAAAATTGATGCTTTTGAACTGTGGTGTTGGAGAAGACTCTTGAGAGTCCTTTGCACTGCAAGGAGATCCAACCAGTCCATTCTAAAGGAGATCAGTCCTGGGATTTCTTTGGAAGGAATGATGCTAAAGCTGAAACTCCAGTACTTTGGCCACCTCATGCAAAGAGTTGACTCATTGGAAGAGACTCTGATGCTGGGAGGGATTGGGGGCAGGAGGAAAAGGGGACGACAGAGGATGAGATGGCTGGATGGCATCACCGACTTGATGGACATGAGTTTGAGTGAACTCCAGGAATTGGTGATGGGCAGGCAGGCCTGGCACGCTGCGATGCATGGGGTTGCAAAGAGACGGACCCGACTGAGCGACTGAACTGACCTGAGGATTTCTATCTACCTTGTACTTAGATCTCTTACTTCCCACCATTCTTAATCTTACACAACATGAAACCACTGATAGTACTTTGTGAAAGGAAGACATGCTTCATTCAGTTTCACTAGTGATTTGTGCCTATTTTTTATTTAGTTGCTTTATAGCTTATGTAATTTTAACGATTAGATACTGCAGAATAAAACACTGGTGTGGCCATCAGCAGAAACAATATGACTGGTCACATATAAGTATACCCCATATAAAATTTCATACTCCCACCCTAAACTGATTCAGGATATACAATTCTCAAAGTTTAGAAAAAAGCATGAGAAAAACTCATGAGAAGAGCTTTGGAATGATGTCAAGCATTTTGCTACTTGTCAGAGGCAACATTTTTTGAGATGCTCCTATTTTAATACTTGATGAGTAGAATCTAGAATTATAACGAATGATACTTATGAATGCTTTAAAAGGATGATAGACACTATTCCAAAATAATTCACTTAGGAAACCTATTTGGTTAAAAAACAATACTGGTAGATTATAAAATGTCAAATATTTTGCTGATCTTCAAAATATCTTGGGAGAAAAGAATAGGAGTGAAATGGTCTTGCTCTAAATGTGAACACCATAGGACCATTTAAGATACTGACACATTTGTGGTAAAAGTTAAAATATCATTTATATCTTTTTATTCTCAGTCTGGGTCAACATTAGTGATATAGAGTACCTCCACCCACTATTCAAAGGATTCTGTGGAAAGAATTTCTGCCATGAGTAGGAACAGGATGGTAGTTACCAAGCACTCCTGTATTTCGCACTGTGGAACTCCAGGGGTGTCGATAATGAACCCTCTGCCCACCTCAAAGCCTGCTTTGCAATTGGTTAAACTATTCAATAAATAACAAGGAAACAAATGGGTAAAGTTACATAACAGCATAATTTTCACATGTTTACCTGGTTTCCACAGGTAAAACAAGTTTTATTTTCCCAATCCTTTCCCCCCAGATATATTCTGATAATGAATAAAATGTCTTATATTTTATAATCTCCCAGTATTTTTTTTTTTTTTTTTTTGCCAAATAGGCTTCCAGAGTAAATCATTTTGGTTCAGTGCCTACCATCTTTTAAAACCATTTATAAATAACTGTTGTGATAATTCTAGACAATTTGTCAATATAGACCACACGAAATATTTTTTAGTGTTTTACTAGAGAAAACTGCAAGTGAAGTAACATTTGTATTTGTTTTAGTCCTATCCAGTTTCAGTTTCTGAACCTTTGCCTTCTTGTGTTCTTCCAACCCCATGTTTTTCCTTACTTCAGCATGCCAGAAAATTAAGAATTAAGATAAACTATTTGGCATCTTTTACTGACAGTTTTTTCTTCTGCTTATGGTCTGGTTTCCTTAAGATATTTGAATGTGAATTAATTTTCAAAACTGTGATGAGTCAGATTAAAATGTTAGTGAAAGTTAGATTTAATGTTATTAATGTTCACATATGTGATAAAACTACAGTAGAGACAGTGCAAAATGTGATTTAGATCATTATCTCCAAATGAAGAAGACTGGAATCAGTCAATACTCATCACTCAGGAGTTTCTTTAAATCAGTACAGAATGTTATATTGCAGGCCAAAGTCAGATTATTGATGCATCTAACTAATACTTAATTCTATTAATTTAACACCTGTCTTATTTCCAACATTGTACTAGGAACTTTATGTATATTGTCATGTTTAACTTTCCCAGCAATTCTATGAAGCATAATTACTACTGCCGTTTTCAGATTATGAATCTGAGGCACAGAAGGGTTAATTTGCTTTTTCATGGTTATATTACAAGATTCTAATTTAGCTTTGGTGGAATTTAACATTACCTCCTGGCTTCTACTATGCTATGATGCCATCTCATCTTTAAATCAATTGATATTTGTTTATATGACTGCAGCTCTTCTCTAGAAAGGCTTACACTTCACAGTCAAGTCAAATAATCTCTATATTCCTTATCATGTAGAAGTTCATAGAAGCCAGAAATATCTTTCTTACTCATGCATCTAATCTTTAAATATTTTCTTTCTTGGACTGGCTCAACAGAGAAGTAAAACCAATATATTTAAATTTTTAAAACTCAATTATTTGCTTAATTAAGAAATTCATCATGTTGTTTTCTTTGAGGACTTACACACTTTATAAAATGAACTTTTTATAAAAGTTGGTCTTATGCTTTAGGGCATATTTCTGATTAATACATATATTTCTTCTATGTAATTGTAAGCAATCATTATTTACTTGAATGCTGTTGACCAGTCTTCTAACCAAATGCTAGAGTGGGGTTTTAGGTGAGTAGAGGTTCATGAAAGCCTTTATCCACACTCCTTATAGTTACACAATGTAAAACACGAGACACCTCGGTAGCTACCATTTATCTCCTACTCTCGGCAGACATTCCTTTCCTGGAAGTCTTCTGGATAAGTGGTGCTCCAACCCGCATTGACTGCTTTGATTGACTGCAAATTTCACAGATTTCCAGAATGTACAGTTTTTTTCTGACATTGCACAGAAAACACCTCCCAATATCTTTCCTCTGGTGTCACATAATATAAAGCAAATCCCCTTTCCGTTAAGGAAAATACCCTGTAATATATAAAAGGTAACTGTAGTGTTTCTCCATAGTCCTTTCCCCTTAAATATCATTGTATCTTCAACTACTGTTCACAAGACATGCTTCCCAGATGCCACCTCATCTTTTACATTTATCAAACCCTTGCTATCTCCTACAGGTCAAGCATTCTCTTAGCATTCCTGCCATTAAACTTATTGGTTACAAGACGGGCACTGATAAACACACAGTAATTACACCACAGGATAGAGGTATTATGATCTAACTGTGAGAGCGAAGTAGAGTCAATGGTCTTACCCTGGGGAAAAGGAAGCTCAGAAGAACCAAAGACTGGCGAATAGGTAAATGATGTCAGACCTGTGCTAACCAGGGTCACTGTTTCCTTGCTCCCGATGCTGTGATTCTGCTAATTCATTTTAAGTTTGCATTAGCATTGTATTAGCCTTATTATATTTTGGGTTCTTGTTTGAAGTTCATTTATAACTGATGAAATGTTTTAAAAAATTCAATAATTACATTTACCCCTCTGTAATTTCATTATGTTAAGTCCATTGTTCCAGTCAAGTGAGTAATGATTAAGCATATTGGTTCTTACACCCACCAATTTGTGAGAATAAGATAGGGGATCAGTTCTGCTGCTGCTAACATTTCAATAATAGAACTCACTTTCAGTCTATAGGAAAAAATACAATAATTTGAGATCTTTTACTCACATACTACTTTTAAATTCTTTGTAAGTGTAAAGAGAAGAAGTAAAGTTGAGAATTACATTTTCTAAAATTGATTGGTCTATTTCCCAAAGAAAATAACACTGAATAGTATGCTGTGTCCTAAGCTTTACCAGACAATTTCACAGAGCCAAGGATAATAAGCATCAGGTAGAGGCAAAATTCAGCCTGGCAGCTTGCATATTACAAGAAGTTGTTACTCCTCATTGCATGTTTCTACAAGACGGAGTAATGTTCTCAGTTTGGCATGTAACTTTTCAATAGGCTTTCTGAGTATCAATTCATCAGAAAGGTATTTCCTGACCAGTTCTATAGCTTTCACTTATACTCTTTAAACCACCACCTTGATTTATTCATCTTTATAGTACTTAATAGCCCATGGCATCTTATTTGTTTAACGCCTGCTTTCTCCTTTTTACAAGCCTTCTAAGAGTTGTTTTGTTCACCCTAGTATCTTGAATGATATCTGGCACATATTGAAAATAAGAGAGAATATTTATTATGGTTATCACTATGAACATCACTGAATAAAAATGATGTGCTATTTTTTCTGTTTAAAGTGAAAAATATGTCTAGGTGGAGAAACAGAACAATCTAAGTATTAAATTGAGCTCAACTTTGTTTGACTGATTTGGAGATCTTTTTTGTGTTTATTCAAAAAGTGCCTTACTCCAAGGAAAGTGGCTTCACAAACAGATATCAGGAGCCATCATACTTGAAATGGATTAATAAGTGTAATTTTTAAATGATTGTCTGTGTTTAATTTTACATATTATAGTATGTGAAATCTCAAGTGCATTGACATAACTATTGGTGAAATATTGGTTGTGAAACAAATGAAATTCAATTCTGATTCTAATTATCCATTTGCACTTTAGAGTAATGAATAGATTTGGGACTTTTATATGCGTTCACAGGAGCATATGCATCTCTGCATCTGTTTCCTTTCTTGTATTAATCTTTAGTGTTGCTATATTTATATCTGAGGTTTAAATTATTTTTATGTAGGCGTGAAAGACTATTCAGTACATCAAGAAGAACTCTTTTGAGATGTCTGATGAAATATGACAAATTCTGTGGAACAGCAGTCTCCAATTGAATTTTTGATTCAGGAATGGAGTCAAGCCAAAGCATCTTAATGTGCAAAATAGCTTTCCCTTCTCTCTTTTTCTTCCATTAGTATGGCAGTCGGCCTTTAGGCTGAATATGAATGTTACTATGCTTAAACTATTAAATATAAAAATGATTTATGGGAGTTTAAAATACCAGTATAAGGATTATTTACATTTATTATTATTTTATTTTTGCCACTAAGCTGCATTTGCTGCATAAAAAAAAAATCCACTGACAATGAAAGGGAAGTATATAGAAAAGGAGCAAAGGATTCTACTTAAAGAACTTAGCCAACTGAATGAAAATTCATAGGTAGGAGAGTAGTCAATATTTTAAAGTTGATATAACTACTTCTCTGACATGAATTTCTCATCCTATCTCACCTTTTATGGTTTAATGATCTTTACCCCCCCCCCTTTTCTGTGCATTTTTCTACCCATTCCTGTGTTCAGACTTGGCCATTAGATAAGCAATAGCTGTTGTACTAAACATGAGTGGTGTGCTCCTCAAGTTTGCAAGAGAGCCTTTAAGCTGAAGCGGCAAAAACAAAGACAAAAGAAGGGAGGAAATGGGGAAAAGAAAGGAAGGAAGGGATGGAGACAATGTGGGAGGAAAGAAAGAATGGGGAGAAAGGAACAGAAAAAGAGAGGAAGGAAGGGAAAGAAGGAAAAGAACAAGGTGAGTGAAAAGAGATTAAAGAAGCATGTCTACATTTACCTTTTGTTTGAATACACTGAACCTGCCCAGCTTTCAACTTCCATAAGAATATGGTGGAAAACAAATTCTATTAAAGACTCTTAATGAGGAGGTTAACTGCTTGGAATAAATCACAGCTCAAGTTTATCTGATGGTGGAAGCTCCAAAATGGAGGAAATTCTCAATCTGGGGCAATAAGGAACTCTTTGTTGTGCGCCTGCTCATGTGTGTTAGCTTACTAAAAGTTGCCTTCTTACTGAAAGCTACAAGTATTTCAAACATTTGTTTCTAAGAAGTCTAAAAATTGAGTTTGGCACAGAAGTTTCTGTTCTAGAACTTAATAGAGTCATTAGTTTTGTTTTCTCAGATACTTTGAGTATATCACCAAATTAAGTTCCCAAGCATTCAGTACTTTTTAACTCTTTGATTTTTTTCTCATTTCCTTAATTCCAATTAATTAATCACGATTATCACTTAGAATTCATAAAGTGTCAAATATATCTCTTGAGGTAATATTTTTAAGGTCATCTAAATATGAAAATTTCCTCAATGAGTGACGTCGAAAGCCAGTATTTAGTTTGTTATATGCATGCTATTTTGTTATAATCTATGTCATGACCTGAATTATATGGATTATAAATGGACATAGACAAATTATAAAAAGACATATGAAATAAATACATCAATTTATATCAGCAAACATGTCCACCAGTAGGAATGTAGAATAAGTTACTATTTACTTTTTTAAAAAAAAATCTACTTGTCTTGAAATACTAGAAGCCATTGATACGTCTGGGTTTCATTATCAGACTATTTTGGATTGAGGGAAACCTGTTATCAATTCAATATTATTCCAAAAGAAATTTTAGATTTGTCAACTCTAGAATGTGATAGCATTCCTTAGAAAACTGAGATAAAGAAACTTGAAAATAAGACTGTGTTTATGAACGTTCTACATTGCAATTGACACCTCTAAGTTCTGCAGACTGCTGAAAATAACTTTTAAAAAGAGTGCCTTTGACACTGTAACAGTATAGCTGAAAGTGTCCTGAAGTGTTAAAGAAAAGGTTGACTAAATGTTATTCCCTGATGGCTGAAGGCAGCAGTATTATGTCTGCCACCTGACCCATTTTTTCTCACTTCATGAACTTAAAATAAATCAACAGACAACATGGCTTCCCTTTTTCCTAGTGATTTGGAATACATAATGGATGACAGCTAACTTTCCCTCTGCTGTCTAGCTTCACAAGAGGCATGTTACCACAGTTTTGGTAAGTCTACTTCTACTGAAAATCTTACAGTTACTTTCAGAAAATCTCACACTGCTTTTGACATGTATCCACATGTGATAGTTCTGACCACTCTGTCATCCCCAAGACAATGGTGAGACAATGCATCTCATCTTTATTTCTCTTCCTGCTCCTGAGTATCAACTACGTTTTATAGGAGTTTCAGCTAGACTGTTTACATTTTTCATGAGAGCAACCTTTAAGAAAGAAGACAACTTTGTTATTTGAAAATTTTACTCTACTCAGAAAATATACTTGTTCTTTAAATATGCCAAAGTTTTTACTAGAGAAAAAAAGTAACACTTCAGGCTAGATTTTAAGCATAATGCATTATCAATGAATTTCAGCCCAGAAAGAATTAACCTTCTGGGTGCACAGCTTCTCTGCCTTGGCTTCCAGCCAGGACTGATATTCTAGCTTTATTTTATAAGTTTCCCCAGCTGCTTTCCAAATCTAGGGAGGCTGCACCAGCTAGAATCTTCTAGTTTGATCAAAGCATGCTAAATGTTTGTCTGTTCTTCTCCCTGAGTAGATGCTACTATATGAAACACAGAAAGTTTGATTTTTGGATTTTATTCTTAAAATAAACCTTTCCCACTCAAACAGAATCTGCTAGATAATCATATAAAC
Source organism: Capra hircus (assembly GCF_001704415.2). Lineage (NCBI taxonomy): Eukaryota > Metazoa > Chordata > Mammalia > Artiodactyla > Bovidae > Capra > Capra hircus. The sequence continues at coordinate 10,813,891 of NC_030813.1, read as the reverse complement.
GTCAGACTTACTGGGTACAAACATTTTACTGACTTAGAAGCATTTATCTAGCATTTTTAAGGAGTAAGGTTTAGCACTTAGATTTGAACTAAGAGACTACGCTTTTTAAGAATGATTTTTTTTTTTTTTGAGGGGGGAGAAAAGGATAGGTACAATAGTTTGAATATTCAGATACAAAAGACTGTCTTGATTTGCATACATATGTAAACATGTATTTCTATTTTGGCTATCAAATATAGAAATTCCAAATAATAATTTTATGTATTTACATATAAATAGTCTCCATTTACTATTTTTTTGGTTTTAAGGAAAATCATCCAAATGGACACATTACTTAGATAACAACTTCAGATGGAGAAAACAAAATGCAACTTACACACATTTTCAAGTTTATGGAAAGGGAAACAAATATTAAAATCCTTATGAAGTTTTACCTTTTGTATTTAAGAATGACACCTGAATTTCTAAATTGCATTAATATTTTCCCTCTAAGGGTGAGTTTCAAGTTATAGTTAATAATTCATATATATAATTTTTTCAAAAGATATTCTAAGCATCAGTCTTAGTGCTGACCAACTGCCATTAAGATGGGATAAAAATTGATGATTCTGCTTAGTGCGCAATTTTCAAAAATCTCCATTAGCTTATCATGAGACTTCTATCAATGTAGGTGCTATGTAATATTGATCAGCATAAGATACATATTCACAAGATTCCTTATTAAAATAATATCAATAATCACAGTAGGCATTAAAGTATGTTAAATTCTCATTTTTGCACAGAGATAAAGGTACATGGCAAATACATTTTGCTTACTAATCACTCATTTCTTATGAATTCCAGTTGAAGACTTAGACTCTTCTAGTCAGTGGACTTTACATTTTCTACATACATCTGTTTCATGGAAAAGCCACGACCAACATAGCATCTACTTGGCATCTGGCTATAGCTAGCAGGAATATTTTAATAGAAGAAATTTAAATTATTATTCTGACATAAAAAAGACTGTGTAAACCTTTATGGGAAAAAAACTGCCTCCTAGTTTTGGAGAGATCCAGGCAATTACAACAACTTTTGTCTTCATGTATTTCCATTTGTGTAAAGAAACGCAAAGAATTTGAACCATGAAGTTGGTGAGAAACTGAATAACTAAAATAATTAAGGCAACATATCAACAACTTTGTATGCAATTTACTTTAAAACATTTATGATCTTAAGTTGATGAAAAATATTCTGATAAACTAAACTATGAAAGCAAGAAAAGGTGAGTTTGAAAAACACATAATAAAGTATAAACTATTGAAACTTTTCTAGAGTTATATTAGAACTCACAGTACAACCTATCATAACAAAATATAATATCACTTGAAAATACTCTTGACAGTAACTCTGAAAACTACAACATCTTATAAATGAGGACAAATTATAAGGAAAATACAAGTTTAAGTTTCTATTTATATTTAGCTTTCTCTAATTAAAGATTTTGGAAGAAATGAATGAAAGTCATACTTTAAGTAATATCTCTTATATTTCAATTTATTCTGTGCATGAGGAATTTGAAGGTATTTACAGGTATAACATAAAGCTGTTTTTATCCTCCTGGGAATCTGTGCTTATAGCATATGGCATATATTGTTCTAATAAGAATTTATTTTTCTTTCCTAATAGGACCTAGTAGAAAAGCATCTATTTCTTTAAAAGCAATTTATGGCTGCATCATACAATTTCAAACGTCTGTGACAGCTGTTTCTCTAAAGCAGACCATTAGGACAGAACGTGACCATAAATCTCAGGTCCCAAAGAGAGGAGTGCCCATCTTGAGTAATTTGAATGCCATGTTATCAGTAATACTTCTCAGGGAAACATTTATAACTCCACAGTTCAGCTGTTGAGTTTGAAATATTTGCATTTCAATATGAAAAGGCTAAAACTGTTATCAAGTGGGGTCTTTATTATGCAAATATTCTGGCAATAGTTTACAATATTTCAAGTTCTGTCTTTTTTTAGGCAGGACTGTATTTTACCTGTACAGTGCAAATATAACTTTATAATAACAGGTAAGAGCACATATGTTGAAAAGGAAAACTGCATTTGGTTTAAAACTACATAAATCTACATAAACCTCTCACAAATAAAACTTTATTGTGTACAACTTGTTTACATAGCTAAGCAACATATATTTATTTAATGCACACGCCTCCATTGCAACAAATTAAGCAATAACTTACCTAGAGAAGCATTTCATTTTTTTCTCTCTTTTCCTAACTTGAATTTATCCCGAGTTAGAAAATGAGATATCCAGTGTTTCAGGTTCCTTGAGCTCCAGGTTAATTAGAAGGAGCTTTCAGTTCGTACAATCTGCTTTAATATTCCGAGAGCACTCTTTAGCGCCAGTCCTAGTATCTGAACTCTTCCAGCAGAGTCTCTTTTTATTTATACACACATTGTCCTTTTCAAAACAAGCAGCCAGCTGGAATGATTCAAACCTCTGTTCAGCACACCGTTAAAATGCAGCTTCCTCCTTGGACACGAGAATTACACCAGGGAGCGGACCGAGTACAGCAAAAAGGCTATGAGAACTATTTAATCACCAGAATACCAGCTGCTCCGCTCCGCTCTTGCTACTGCTGCTCTGCTTCTTGTTTAGCTGGAGTCGGTCTTTCCCTCCCTCCCTCTTTCTCTCACATCTCCAGAACTAGAAAGGCAGCCGGTTTATGATTGGCAGAAACAGCCAATTCCTTCAGCTAATCATCCTCAAGACTTTCAAGGACCTGGAGCTGTTGTGATGTCATCCAGTCAGGGGGATGTTACACATGAATACATTCCAACAGTAGCTAATTCAGCGATCAGCTGCATTCCTCTCACACCAGGGTGATTGATTAGGTGCTCCTGGAGGATTTGCATAATCTTTCATTGTACAGTTGGACTATTTCCTATGAATTTCGAGAGTAAAATTCCACTTTGCAGCTAGGACACTGTACCAAAAGATTCTATTGGGTGAAGAAAGAAAAGTTCATGACACATTTTCTGTGGTAGGTGTGTGCCAGTCAAGCATGAGTTATGAACTCAACACAAGCCAACCATGAGCAGGAGGAAACTTGCAATCCTAGTGACTTATGTATTCCTGAAATTAATGATAATGTTTGAGATCATAACAAATGGTAGAAGAAAAAAATGAGTAGGCATATGTGTGTGTGCTTAGTGTATAAATGGTTTCATTGAGGTAAATTACTGAATTATTACAGAGAAGTTCTGTTCCCAGCATGGACAAAAGTTGTCCCTTTGTCTCATTTTCTATTTGGCAATATAGGATGAGGATTACCTGCTTTTTGTTCTCTACTGACTCATATTAACTCATAAAATATAAATTGTATTTATTTACTTTATGTAAAGTTCTTGAACTTCTTTATCCAAATTCATAAAAGATAAAGATAGAGTACTTTCAAGTGTATTTCTTCATTCCAGGCTATCTAATTCTTCAGGCTCTTATTGTTTCTATTTTATTTAGTCTCCACCATTTAATTTAATGGAATAAAATGTGTGGATGACAGTTTGGCCCAAGACCCCTTATACGCTAGAGTACAGAATTTCAGGCTCTTCTCAGATTCAAAGTTCTATTCTGAGATATTTGTGTTTTGGTGAGAAAGAATTCTGCTAGAATTGCTGGGTTGGTATCAGTGACCCTTCCATTATGCTGCAAGTGGGGGGGGGGAGTGGCCCTCAAAACACACTTTTGTTGGTGATATGGTCTTTGGGTGAATAATTTTAATGGATTCAGTGTTACTAATATTATTATGCTGCAAAAGGTTTAGATGGTCAGGACACTCTAGGCATATGCTCAGTAGAGGATAGGAAAAAAATCTGGTAAATTACCAAGACTACGTACCTGTTATTTCCTAACCTAACAATACTGTCATTAATAGACTATGGATTGTGTGTCAGTTATTTTTTCAGATGCACAGGCTAAAAGTATGCTAAAGAAAAATTTGTATTTTGAAAAAGTCTTCAAAGACTCAAGGAACTACTTACTACCCTTTAAGAATTTTTGGAAGGCAAAGGTTCATTAGAAGATCAGTTCAAGAATTTCCATAGTGATTTATATCAAAATGCAAAATGGGTAAATACATTGCAGCTAAACAGTTCAATAACATCTTAATAAAGTAATTATTATTAAACAACAAGCTAAACACTACTGAGAAACAAAGTAAAATAAATTTTAAAAGCTGATTGAAGTTTTTTCCATTTTATGGTGTTTTCTCATACTAATAATGTCTTTTTATTTATCTAAGTTTAGACATAAACAAAAATGAAAATATGTCTGACATATACAGAAATGAAAACAACATTTTAAATTTACTTAAGTATTTTATCCCATTGGTATATTTCTGTTTCACAAGTCAATAAAGAATTCTATTTTATCAGAGTAATTTCAGTTATTGAAGCTGTATGAAATAGAGTGATTTTGACCACAAAGCCATGACATTAAAACATGGAGGAGAATTTATATCCTTAGCTCTGGTGGCAAGCGTAGTTGGTATGAACTGATTACAAGTAAAAGTTGTTGATACATTTTTTATCCAGTTAGTCTATAAGCAATCCTTGAAGCTAAAGCAACAGCATTATTATTTAGAGTGAAATGAATAATAGAGCAAAAACACTTTGACAATATAAAAGTGTTATAAACAATATTAATGGAAGATATAATAGTATAAAATACCTTAAAATATTGTTAAATGCTAACTTTAAAATAAAAAAATTCCAAATTCTGAGTTATACTTCTTAGTAGGAAAAGGAAAAATGGCTATTTTGCTATGCTTTTCTTATTGTTTATTCAGAAGTAAAGTCTTGGGGAAAGAGGGTCCCACAAGATACACCGTGTATAAATGATGCGAGCCAAACAAAAGTCCTTTTTTTTTTGGCTACTCCTGGGGAAAGTTGGAGAAATTCATAGTGTCCATATTTAAATTAAAGATAAAATAACCCGCAAAGCTTGAGTAGTTTTCTTATAATTTCTTTTCTGTGTTATATTTTCCAGTCATTAAAAAAAAAACTTTGTGAAAATTTTAATTTTTATCATTTTCTCATCTGCCATGATGGGAAAATGAATGACCTTGAATGTTGCAAAGAAGAAATGTGATATGCAATGGAAGATAGGGAGGAATTATTTTCTCAAAGGGTTTTTTAATCACTCAGCCTATGTTCCACCATTGAAAGGCCTTGTATTTGTCAGGTATAGCGTCTAACTAGTTCATTTGTAATAATACACATAATGCAAAGCATTTGCCCACCTCCTCATAGTTGAATTCTATTATTTTCCTTTTGATGTCCAATGAAGTGCAATATAATTTTTTTCTTTATCTATTAAGATAGAGATTCAGGTCCAGACAGGGCTTCCCAGGTATTACAGAGGTGAAGAATCCACCTGCCAATAAAAGAGACGTGGGTTCGATCCCTGAGTCTGGAAAATACCCTGGAGTAGGAAATGGAACCCACTCCAATATTCTTGCTTGGAAAATTCCATGGACAGAGAAGCCTTGGTGGGCTACAGCCCATAGGGTCACAAAGAGTAGAACACGACTGAGCGACTGAGCACACACACCAGATCCAGATATATACTAACTCCTCAATGGATCTTTATTAACCTTAATTGAATTTGTTGAACTAATAAATTATTGGAGCCTCAGATATTTTTACTCAATTGCTATCAAAACTTCTTTTTAACTGAACTATCTTAAAAGTTCAAAAATACATGCATTGCTTTCAAATTGTAAAATTTAAAAAAAACTTAGAAAATATTCCACAATACATATTTAAAACGCATATAAAGCATGTAAAGAATATATTGGTGCCTATATATTCAGTAGAAGAAACAGAAACCAAACCAAACACATTTATTAAAGAAACAAACTCTCTGGTTTACATATCAATTCATTTTTTACAGTGAAAGAAGGTAAGTATATCCACTAATAGAACTTCAGAAGAATTGAAGAAGAATTCAGAATAGGCTCCTCTGTCCATGGAATTCTCCAGGCAAGAATGCTGGAGTGGGTTGCCATGCCCTCCTCCAGGGGATCTTCCTGACCCAGTGATTGAACCTGGGTCTTCTGCATTGCAGACAAATTCTTTACTGTTTGAGTCACCAGGGTAAGTTTTAAATCCATGCATCTAAAATGCATAGAAATTTGCAAAGAAAATGTCAAAGAATTATTTACAAGTACTTTGCAATTTCTGTGTTTTAAAAACCCTTCACATGCATGCACAGGTTATAAATAGAAGGTAGTATAGCTTTAATATACATTTTTATTTTTCCCAAGTATCATTTCTATTCTTTAATTCTACTGCAAGGTGACAATTTTGAATAATTTCAATTCAAATTCTAATTTATTTTACAATTTACACTGGGCTTCTATACCATGGTACTACTTTCTGTCTCCTTTCCTTTTAATTTTTTTGTTTGTTTGTTTTATGAGCAGCTTTGCAGTTGTCCAAACTAACACCAAAAAAAAAAAAAAAAACCAAAAAACTCTTCTAATTCTTTTTTAAAGGAAAAAGCATAAACAGAAAGAAACTGCTGTTCAAAGTTTATGCCTTTGGGGGAAAAGCTTCTAATTGGGCTGCGGGTGACTAATACAAGAACTTATTTAAAGGAAAAAACCTGTTAGTAATTACTCAGATAAGAAATCATGTGAGAAAGAAAGAGCATAAAGTGAGTTTGCCCCATTGGAATCATATACACAGTGAGAAAAATTAATGCTATGTAGCATTAATTATATAATAAGCATTGCAGTCACAGACTTAAATGATATCTTATTACACATCTAGATCTCTAGTTAGCAAGTCACTGAGAGAGGAAAAATTGGGAACCACAGGTTGGAAGAAGAATCTTCTTGCCAATAACACTGTAGGATGTTGTTTTAGCAAGAGGCAAATCATATTAATGCATCAAATAAATCCTTTGAAGATGCAAAGCTTGAAAAGCCAAGTGAGGGAACAAACAGACTAAACAGTTCAATTCTAGTTTGACCGACAACAGCCTAAAGGAACACGATTTTTAATAAATATCAGATGTTAGCCAAAGCATTATTGAATCTCAGAAATCTTTGTTGTGTAACACAGGAGTGAGATCCCTGATAAGGGTGCGGGTCGGGGGAGAGGGAGTGGGGGAGGAGGGGAGGACAGTAGAAGTTGAATTTATGATTATTCCATGATCAGGTCCCTGTTATGAGAATTTTCAGTGAATTTCACTTTCTGAGGCTAAATAAAAGTGGTTAGAATTCATAAAGTACATTAATTAGGTTACTAGTCCATTGGGAGTCACTTATAAGAGAAGAATCTTTAAATACTGTTAAATGCCTCAGTATGAATGGGGTATCTACCATAGGGAGTTTCATTTTGTTTCTTCATTTCTCTTTCTTTTCTTTGTAATATGTTTGCCAAAATTTCATTATGGTTTAGTTACAATTTCCTTTTGACTTAGGCATTACAAGTCAAGTCATTTTATAGCCTTTAATTTAAAGTCCAAAGTGCTCAAAATGAGAAACCTTCTTGCAGACCAGAATCCTAGCATCATGGTGATAAATTTGTAAAAACTCTCTGTCCTAAAGGGCGTTTTGTTTCATCGGTTAGCAAATTCCTTTTTATTTAGGTATTCCAATATAGTTTGCTTTCTGTCTGTTCCAGTCCTTTGGGGAAATCATCTCATTTAGGAGCTACTCCTGCTAATGTTCTGATCAGCGTGGGAAATCTTGGTGTTTCACCAAGGCTTCCTGAATCAGTTTCTGTCCTGTCAGCTCCAGCGTCTTACTCTACATTCCTCTCACTCCGAGACAATTCACCTGCTGACGTCACTCTTTCTCCTGCTCGGTTTCAGTACAGTGAGTGACATGTGTGTGTTGGAGGCAGTTGATAGGGTGAGTTGCGAGCAATGGTATAAGAATATGATGTTTGAAAGTTAGCCAGTGATGGCTGGAAACCTCCTTTAGGCTGAGAGGTGATACAAATAAACATACGAGATATAGGACCAGGGTCAGACTGTACTCCACCTGTAAGCCCAGTGTTACCTTCTGTAACCAGCTAGTGATCGGATATATATTGCTACCATTGCACTAGACCATAGCACCATATTGCTACCATTACCTATCTTAGAGACACACACTAATTTTGAATCCCAGTCATAATCCAAGCAATGGAGTATTTGCTTTTTGAGGACAGAAATGACCTCTCTCTCGCTCTCTCTCTCTCTCGCTTTTTGTTTGTTTGTTTGTTATATTCAATAGTTGGAGCAGTGTCATAGCATAGAGTATATATATCTAATTTTTCTTTAAAAATTAAATTATGAATGAATGAATGAATGGTGGCAAGTTAGAACTAGGAAATGGGGAAAAGGGTGCACAAATATTTACATACAATGTATTTTCAAAGTAATCATTGCACCAGTTCTGTATTCTACAAATAGAAGTAACAACTCATTTCAAGATGAAGACACAAAGATGTGTTACAGAGCAATTTTCCCCATGGATAAGAAAACCCAGATTAGTTTTCCATTTTAGAACCCATGTCATCTAAATCTTCCTAATATTACTCATAAATAAAAAGATTTTAGTAAGATTAGAGTTGTCTTTTCTTCTTTAAATTTGCATTTGTATTTATAGAATCAAGTTTGTATTGATTTGTACTTATAGAATCAAAGGGATGACACTGTAATTTCTAGATGCTCCATCATAATATGATTTTTCTTTTGTATTATATTTTAGTGCTCTAACTGATGTTTCTCTTTCTGAATAGAAGTTATCATACATGAAATGATCATAAATTAAATGGAAATACAGTACTGTGAGGACAAAGATATTTTGCCAAAAGAAGACAAAAGAAATAATTGAATGCAGAAAATAAATAAAATGAATTCTGCAATGAATAAAGTAAAATGGTACAATAAACACACTGCATAATGAAGGAATGATAAATTTATTTGCCAGTGCAGCTATATATGTCTGTTAGAAGGTGAGGAAGGGAGCAGTGATTAAATTTAGAGGGGGCAAAAAAGCATGTGATGAGAATGAAAATGGATAAAAACAAATACTTACTACTCTATTAAAATCTTCAATATTTTAGGTTCCCATAGAGGGCAATATTGTATAAAAGATGGTGAACCCAGAATCTGCCAATTCATCTTTGTTGATATGCTTTAAAGAAACGGCTGTTACCATAAATTTGGTTCTGTACTTCCCCTTGGACTCTACCTAATATATAAAACGATGCACACAGAAACACAGAGCAGAGACTCATCAAATGCAAAGAAAATTAATTTGGTATTCTACTTACTGGTAGATTACTTGAGTGAATAGCCTCCAGTTTCTCCTATAATTAGACTCAATCACTGAATCTCAGATAGAGATTTTTTTCTATCATGTAACTACTATGTATATGGTTAGTCTAGTGAAAATATGAATGGAATTGTGCCTTCTTCTATCCCAGAAAAAGAACGGCAAACTAAGAATAAGATGAAAGCCGCATGTATATTTCAAATTTAACATTCTGTAATCACAGCAATCTGTGGTAAGACATGAGTGAGACCCTGGGAGAGATGTAGGAAGGTTAATAGACATTAACCAGGGGTAAAGCCATAATGCAGGAATAAGGCAGTTATACATAGCTATACGTCTTACAGTTATTTTTTATCGCTAATCATGCATCATTCATTTACTTTCCTATCTCTCTTATAACTTGAAAAACGGATGCCTCAACATAAGTCCTTTCTTCTCCAAGAGGCTAAAAATAACTAGAACTTGAAGCGTTTATTCACAAGTTTTCTTCATAGTAACTGCTAATTTGTATTAAGATTATACTGAAAGTAATAAAGGAAGGACACTGTACAAAGCACAATATCATTAAATCTTGATATCTCTTTTAATATCCAATTATCTATAGATTTCAATATATGTTGTGATACGGAGTACCTGGCTTATGGGGCATGTTCTAATAGTTTTTCACATATGCCTCAGATGCAATTCGGAAAGAGAGATGACTTCTAAGTTTCCTTTGCTATGGAATGTCCTTGCCAACATTATTACAATGATATCATGTAGGAAATACTTTAAGGCTAACATAAATGAATTAAAATGGATAAAACTGTAAGTCGAATTTTCTGTATCTTAGTTATAAGATGAAGAAAACTAGACTTTTAGGACATTGCTTTCTATGTGAAGGTCAAACCAAAGTAATATGAATTGTTTAGTTTAAGTTATCATGCTTGGGGCTGGTGCATGGGGATGACCCAGAGAGATGTTGTGGGGAGGGAGGTGGGAGGGGGGTTCATGTTTGGGAACGCATGTAAAAATTAAAGATTTTAAAATTTAAAAAAAATAAAAAATTAAAAAAAAAAAAAAAAGTAAAATCAACTGCAAAAACCAACTCCTCAAGTCTAAATAATTAACATTTCTCTGTCTGCCAAACTAAGGTGTGTGTGTGTGTGTGTGTGTGTGTGTGTGTGCAATTAAGCAAGAGACTTCCCTGGTGGTGCAGATGGTAAAGCGTCTGTCTACAATGCGGGAGACCCAGGTTTGATCCCTGGGTTGGGAAAATCCCCTAGAGAAGTAAATGGCAATCCACTCCAGGACTATTGCCTGGAAAATCCTATGGACAGAGGAGCCTGGTAGACTACAGTCCACAGGGTTGCAAAGAGTCGGACATGACTGAGCTACTTCACTATATACATTTGGAACAATCTAGTTTACTCTATCTCAGATTTTCAGATTACCTTGGAAGGAGTTATTCCTCCAGCAAGAACTGGAGTCAGCAAGAACCTGACTCTTCTATGTCTATTGTTAGGGTGATATAGAGAAAGAAGGCATCTGTCAAAAATGTTCTCAGTCACTATTGTCAGCAGAAGTTTGTTTCAATATGCTTGCTTTCATAATATGTTCAATACCAAAATCATGTTATCTTCAAATCATTTTTTTAAGTATTTAGAGTTTACAAAGTACGTTCCCATAGATTGTTTTGAGTCTCACGGTGATCCTATGATTAGTGCAGAATGGGTTCATTGTCAGGTTAAAGCACTGAGATGCAAGCAGCAAACCTGGAGTCTGCAAGGGACGTCAGTGACTCCCAGCCTTGTGAACTTTTCACTATACCAAAGAGTTTCTCTAAAGGAATCTGTCTAGAGAATGCTCTTTCATATTATTCTGTAAGCTGAATGACCTTTCAGTTGGTCATCTAAAACCCTATACTCTACAAAACACTCGATGGGATAGTTGTACTTCCAACGATTTTGGATGGCAAGTTATCAATAATTTGGTGACATTCACATGTCAATATCTGTTCCAAAATATCTTGTAATCAAAAAGTCATTTACATCAACAACTGGTCTGAAGGTTCATACAGCAAGAAGGAGTTTACTTAGGCTTTAGAAATACTAAACAGTATTGGGAATCACAGTCATTGAAATATGGTAATGGAGAAAATAACATAAGAAAAATTTGTGAGATTTTCTTTTTTTTTTTGTATTGTCGTATACTTGATTTACAATATTATATTAGTTTCAGGTATACAGCATAGTGATTCAATATTTTTATAAATTATATTCCATTTAAAGTTATTAGAAAATATTGGCTATATTACCTGTGCTGTATGGTAAACCCTTGCAGCTTATTTACGTTATACATAGTAGCGTGTTTGTTTTAGTTCCCTATCCATATCTTGTCACCCACCCCCCCCCGACTGTTCCTGTCATCCCACTGGTGACACTAGTTTTATCTCTGTGTATGTGAGTCTATTTCTGTCTTGTTATGTTCATTTATTTTTTAGATCCCACACATATAAGTGATAACATACTTATTTGTCTTTCTCAGATTTTTTAATATATGCTTATTATTTAAGCATAATAGTCTTTATATTGCTAAAAATATCAGAATTTATTTTTCGTGGTTGAGAAATATTCCATCATATCTATACCATATCTTCTTTACCTATTCAGCTATTGATGGACACATAGGTTGCTTCTAATATCTTGGTTATTGTAAATACTGCTGCTATGGATGTGAGATTTGGACCATAAAGAAGGCTGAGGGCCAAAGAATTGATGCTTCTGAACTGTGGTGTTGGAGAAGACTCTCGAAAGTCCCCTGGCCTGCAAGGAGATCAAACCAGTTAGTCCTAAAGGAAATCAGTCCTGAATATTCATTGAAAGAACTGATGCTGAAGCTGAAGCTCCAGTGTGTTGGCCACCTGATGCGAAGAACTTACTCATTTGAAAAGACCCTGATGCTTGGAAAGATTGAAGGTGGGAGGAGAAGGGGACGACAGAGGATGAGATGGTCGGATGGCATCAGTTACTCGACGGACTTGAGTTTGAGCAAGCTCCCAGAGTTGGTGATGGACAGGGAAGCCTGGCATGTTGCAGTCCATGCGATCACAAAGAGTGGGACACAACTGAGTGACTGAATTGAAACTAAAATGAATATTAGGATATGTATATCTTTTCTAGTTAGTGTTTTCATTTTCTTGGATATATATAAAGGACTGGAATTGCTGAATCATACAGTGCTCCCAGTTTTAGTTTTTTGAGGAATTTCCATACTCTTTTTCCACAGTGACTGTACAGTTTACATTCCCACCAACAGTGATTAGGGTTTCCTTTTCTTCTCATGCTTTACCACATTTGTGATTTGTAGACTTTTGTGGAGAGCCATTTTGACAGGTGTAAGGTGATACCTCATTGCAGTTTTTCATTTGCATTTCTTTTATGATTAGTGATGTTAAACATCTTTTCGGGTACCTGTTAGCCATCCATCTGTATATCTTGTTTGGAAAAAACATCTATTCATGTCTTCTGCCAATTTTGTTTGATGAGATTCTTTATTTTTTGTGAGATTGTACTTTGTGAAATAATTTTATTTAAATTGTACACTTTTTTTTTGGTTTGTGAAAGAAGGAAAGATGAGCCAGAGAATTTCTTAGATCCATGCTAGGATATCAAAATTTAGGTTACCAGTTGTCAAACTTCTTTGACCCACATCATTTATACACACATACCAGAAAGAAGTTTCATAGAACAGTTCTTACTATAACTATGTACATTGCAGTTAATACTTTCCTTTTTGCCTTATTTTATTTCTTTCTATTGCATTCCATAATCATTTGCAATGTTAATCTGTTAATGTAAATGCACATAATGAGCCATGGCCTGCATTTTGGAAAAATAAGGAAATCTGGATTCATTAGATATCTATACAGCACTGAATATAAAAAGATCAAGTCATTTCCATAGTTTTATAATTGAAAATTTTCCTAATTTTTCCATTAAGCTGATTATTTTCACAATCTTAACAAATATTGGTTCTATTTCACAAAGTGACCATCAATATAAAACACCATTCTTTAGAGAATATAGGTCCAAAGAAGAAGAGTAAGTTAATATATAAACACAGAAACAGACAGAGATTTGGACTGTACAAAAATAACTCTGGCTTCTTAGTAGAGAACAATGTGTGTTAGTCACTCAGTTGTGTCCAGCTCTTTGTGATCCCATGAACTGTATAGACTGGAGCCTGCCAGGCTCCTCTGTCTCCAGGCAAGAATACTGGAGTGGGTTGTCATTTCCTTCTCTAGGAGATCTTCCTGATCCAGGGATCACACCCAGGTCTTCTACCTTGTAGACAGATTCTTTACCGCCATCGAAGTCCACAGACAACAATAGAGTAACTAATACATTAATTCCCTTTCAGACTTAAGTTGTTTGCAATTATAAATTCACAGATAAACACTCAGAAATCCCAAACCTTCAACTGAAGAAATGAGTTGCCATAAAGCCAGGGAAGGAAGCACAATATTTTTTCATGATTATTTGTGGGGAAAATGAAAGTTCAAACTTAATTCTTATAAGGTTGGACTGCTTTTTGTTGTCATTATTATTTAGTCACTAATTTGTGTCCCAGTCTTTGTGACCCTATGGGCCGTAGCCTGCCAGGCTCCTCTGTCCATGTGATTTCCCAATTAAGAAATGCTGGAGTGGACTGCCATTTCCTTCTCCAGAGACTGCTTTTAGAGTGCCACTAATAAGCTTACTTTAGTTGTGCACTGTCTATGATGACAGGAGTTCCAATCCAACTTTAAAGTAAAAAAACAAAACAAATGAAAATCCCATGCGTTTCTTCTGTGATATGTGCAGCTAAAATTAGAGGGAAAACATCAGTGCTTCAGATTAAAGAAGAAAGGAGGAAAATGGAGTGGAACACAGGACTGGCCTTACATTTTTAGTCTGCTAGTCTTAAAGCCGTTTGCCACATGACTTTTTGGTTCCTTTCAATAAGAAGGCTACCATATTGCCTCAACCCTTTACTTTGAGTCTGCTACATGATGTGTTTTTTACAACAGAATGAGGACAAAATGCCACTGTGTTCATTCCAAGCTAAGGCCTGAAAGGCAGGGGTTTCTATTCATTCCCTTATTTCAATATAACTATCAGACCATGCCTGGGCATGTGGACCAATTCTGCCCAGTTCAGATGTCCTAGCCAACTGTCCAGTTTAGAGCAGAGCCCCTAACTGACGTGGCAGCGCATGAGCAAGCCTGGCTGAAGCTAGCAGAGCTCAGCCACCCTAGCTGATCTCAGCTGATCTGCTGATTCATGAGCAACACAGGAAAAGAGAGAAAGAGGCAGACTTATTAATGCCGTGGACATGAAAATAAATGAAGCTTTGAGTTACTTATAATCCTTAATATGTAAATAATAGTGGAATAACTAATACATTAATTCACTTCAGTACTATAGCTGCTTGCAGTTGTGAAGTTTCAGATAAGCACTCAGAAATTCAAATCTTAACAATTTTAAAGAGTAAAATTGCTGAATTTTGAGTAGTTTGTTACATAGAATTATTTAACTGACATATAAAGTTGCTTTTCTCTGTACCTAAAACCATTTTAAAAGATCTATTCTTAATATATAGATTATGTTCATTGAGAAAAGAGAAAAATAATAGTCACATGTTTTCTTATCACTAGAATTTATTATATGGTTTTGAAGATAATTTATCTATAGCAAGACTTTTTTAAAAAGCTTGGGGCTCTTTTTAAAAAAAGCTTGAGGCCGGTGCACTGGGATGACCCAGAGAGATAGTATGGGGAGGGAGGTGGGAGGGGGGTTCAGGATTGGGAACTCATGTACACCTGTGGTAGATTCATGTTGATGTATGGCAAAACCAATACAGTATTGTAAAGTAAAATAAAGTAATAAAAAAATGAAAGGAAAGGAAAAAAAATAATACTTTACTAGAAAAAAAAATAAAAAGCATACTTTCGAAAACGTGACTGAATTGCAAGATTCACTCTGTTTAGCTCTGTGATTTCCACAATTTCCATGGAGCAAATGCATTCTACCACTCTTAACAAATTTACTATTTTATTGCAAAGATAGACATGGATTTCAAAGCATAAATATTACTGATAGGTGCAATAGAATCTTTTTTCCCAGTAGAAGTATGGAGTAGTTAATATTAAAAACAGAAGTTTTAAAAAAGAGGATTTTGCTTTGGTACCAAATGATCTAAAATATATAAAGGAAGACTTTTCTTTTAATTGACATCATTTTTGAAAAAGGTTAGGGAACCATCGATTTTACTGTGAAGCAGCAATTGCAGAGAAAGCAGACTGAACTATAATAAAATGCACTTATAACTAAAGACTCCCAACAGAAGTTTCATGTTGGCATAATTTAGTCTGCTTGAAGTAAAAACAAATTAATATTTCATTGATTCATACTTACAAAGATCATTATTTTTGGCCCAGTCAAAAATATAAAGCTAAGAAACAATAACATCATAATTTGATTTCTAACTTGAATAAGGTAGCTGTTGATTTGTCCCTTTCTCTTTCTGTTAAAATTAACTGGAGACATACTAATCCTTCTGTGTAAGAGATATAGTGACAAATGGTTAGGGCAAGTCCCTCATCTTTTGGATTCAAAGAAGTGATAATGATAGTAACTCTCAAATAATAATATGAAGTAGTTATAATGACCTCAAGAGTAGTAATGCCAGCACTAATTTCACCAAGCAAACACAGTAACAACAGCAACAGTTGACTTCTTGAACCCTTTTAGGGTCCGGGCAATAAGTGATTGGCACTAGTGGTAAAGAACTCGCCTGCCAATGCAGGAGATGAAAGAGACATGAATTCGATCCCTGGGTCAGGAAGATCCCCTGGAGGAGGGCATGGCAACCCATTCCAGTATTCTTGCCTGAGAATCCAATGGATAGGGGAGCCTGGCAGGCTCTATAGTCCACAGGATCGCACAGAGTCAGACATGATTGAAACAACTTTGTGCAGCATGTGTGTACATATGTCATGAAAAAACATTTAAATTTTAAGACAAATTCAAGCCACATTAGGATAGGTCTTGGGTGAACCCTTTTAGAGTACACAGGTTATATATATGTAGATATTTACAGCCCACAATGAGTTGAGAAGTAAGAATAATAGTAAAAGAAAAATGGGAAGCAAAGCAAGTAAGAATAGAATAGAAACAAAGCTGAAGCCTCAGGATAATGCTCATAGCCAACATTGGTATCTTCTAAGCAATTTATTTTTATTAACTCGCTTAATCCCCAGGGATATATACCTCATAAGATGCACATGAAGATATTGGACCACAGAGGGATTCAAGTATCTAAGCTGCCCCAGGTACTAGGACTGGCATTTGAATTTGGCTTGTCTAGCTCCTGAGTTCTGAATTTTAACCTTAATGTTATGGAAATAGGAAAAGAAACTAAAATGACATGACCAAGTTGGCTCTTTCACTCCATGCTATCTAAAGCACTATTAATTCTTCCAATAACTTATATCTGAAAATGTCTGAATTATGAAACACAGAACAATGTCACAGTGGAAAACACAGAAACCATTAAATCATTACAAAGATAACTTTAGAAGCAATTTATTAAAAAAAAAAAGCCCTGCCAGACAACGATCAAATTGAATAAATAAATAGAAATTAAAAGGAATGCCAGCATAAGACTTAAGAATTTACTGACTCATATGAGAAACTTATGAGTCAAGTAGCCTGGTTTGACATGGACAGTTCTGGTTAATTTCTACTGTTCAGATAAGCTGTCTTTCTGGTTCAGCATTTTTCTGTTGTTGTTTTTTTAATTTATCTTTAAATACAGTTTAAATAATTATATAAACCCACATGAGACTAGTAGACTCCATATTCCACTTCCTGTTTCTCCCATATCTTCCTCTTGTGTCATGTGCCAGCTAAGAATTGTCATTTGCCATCTGGTTCTACAAGGATTAAGTCACTTGGTCCAGAGCAGTTGCCAACCATCAACATATCCTGAAAGGAATTCAGGGTGGAAATCAGAAATGAAGCGCTCTGTTTTCTGGGAAAACTGTCATAAGCCCAAATTCTGACATCTTTTCATACCTAGGAAAACACTAAAATCATTAACAGAGACGTCTGCTCCTCGTGATCAGCAGCAACTCTCTCGTGACTAGGAGTAAACCTGCCAAAAATGTATGCTTTGTTGCATATATTCCCCTCCACCAAAATCACATACATACTGACATCCCACACACACTTCTTCAGAGCAGTTCTTCAAAACTGAGAGGATATATCCCAGGCCATATTCTCTATATTGTCCCCCCCCACAAAAGACTTAACTCAGAACTGTTGTGTGCAATTTTTCCCCCCCTCATTGACACATGTGAGAGACATGTGTAAACCACGGAGTCCTTACTTTCACATGTGGTTAGAAATGAAAAGAGTGTCAGTAATAACACATTTCTTTTCTTTCTTTCCTTGCACTGCTTCAGTCTCAACTTACTCCTGACTCTCTCAAGCTCAGTATTTAGGATATTTGCTGATAAGATGAAGGTGCATGGATAATAGCTAAGTTAGCCAAGAGTGCAACTATACTGCTGGGGTGCCATGGGGGGTGCTGAAGCCTGCCCAATGCATGAATGTCAATCAATGGGATAGGTGGGCAGTAAAGATTATATCTTGGTGAATGTGAAATATGTGTGAGTGATAAATAATGAGCAGCCCTACAACAGAGTATAAATAGATTAGAGAGTGTAGTTCAAATATTCTCACTACAGTGCTTTTGCAATATATTGTTTGACATACTATTTATGCTACTACTTGCAATGCTAATTTTGCAATGGTGCTTTTCTGCAGCAATGAGACAAAAAGTCCATGTATTTAATATGATGAAAAAAGTGTTTTGTTTAACATTTTCAAAAAATGTAGATATAACATCAACATTTCGGAGAGGGCAATGGCACCCCACTCCAGTACTCTTGCCTGGAAAATCCCATGGATGAAGGAGCCTGGTAGGCTGCAGTCCATGGGGTCGCTAAGAGTCAGACATGGCTGAGCGACTTCACTTTCACTTTTCACTTTCATGCATTGGAGAAGGAAATGGCAACCCATTCCATTGTTCTTGCCTGGAGAATCCCAGGGACAGGAGCCTGGTAGGAGGCTGTCTATGGGGTTGCACAGAGTTGGACAGGACTGAGGCGACTTAGCAGCAGCAGCAGCAGCAGCAACATCAACATTTATCATCTATGAAAACTAGTGTGATAAGTATCTGTGAATCTGCTAAACACTAAAGAGTCAGACATAACTGAGCACACACACATGGGTGTGTTTAGTTGCTCAGTCATGTCTGACTCTTTGTAACTCCCTTGACTGCAACCTGCCAGGCTTCTTGGTCCATGGGGTTTTCTAGGCAAGAATGCTGGAGTGAGTCACCGTTTCCTTCTCCAGAGGATCTTCCTGACCCAGAGATTGAACCCGCATCTCCTGCAGTGCAGGCAGATTCTTTACTGCTGAGCTAGAATCTATCTAAAACATTATAGTTAGTTTCATTAGAATGCACTGTGATGATGATTTGTCATACTGAGCTGCAGAAAGGTGTTTACATGTCTCTTATGAAGTATGAGTTTTTATATATATCATGTGACTTCCCTCAAATTGACTGTTATCATTTTCAATGATAAGCTTTTTATATTTGAAATGAGATAAGTTAGTCTTAGTCCTTTAGAAGAAAAATCATATCACAAAAAGTTAAATGATGTCATTTGAAGATAGCATATTCAAATATTTAAAATATAAAAAGCTAAAGTTAAAAAGTTAAATTCAATTAATGGTTCAAATTATTTTCCATCTATTATTGGAATCAAAACAAAGCTACTGAAAGTTAATGTGACATCTGATATTATTATAAGTTTATTGTAAACCCAATTGAAACTCACTAGTAAAGATAAAAGTAACTTATTTTATAATTAAAAGTGCAGATTTTGGTAGAACAAGGAATCATGGTAGAAACAATATTTTTACTAAAATAGGTAAAAAAAAAGAATGGATTTGAAATGTATTTGAAATCAGTTGTGGTACATACATAATTTATGATTGATTCTGAAAAATCTCAATTATTTTCCAAATTTAAGGAGAATATGTACTTGCTTTAATTCCCAAATATTTTTCTGTGTATGTGTGTGTGTGTATTAGTATATGAAGCTAGAGTAACTGAACTGCAGTATTTTTGTAAGTGAGCTGATAGCTGATGTGTTCAGTCGCTAAGTCATGTTCAACTTCCTATGACTCCATGAACTGCAGCATACCAGGCTCCTCTGCCCTCTAATATCTCCCTGAATTTGTTAAGATTCCTGTGCATTAAATAGGTGATGCTATCTAACCATGTCATCCTCTGCTGCCCCCTTCTCCTTTTGCCCTCAATCCTTACTAGTATCAGGGTCTTTTCCAATGAGTTGGCTTTTTGCATCAGATGGCTTATATATATATATACATACATATATATATATATATATATATATATACACACACATGGAAATGAAAGTGAAAGTAAAGTCGCTCAGTCATGCCCGACTCTTTGCGACCCCCTGGACTGCAGTCCACCAGGCTCCTCTGTCCATGGGATTCTCCAGGCAAGAATACTGGAGTGGGTTGCCATTTCCTTCTCCAGGGGATATTCCCGACCCAGGGATCGAACCCAGGTCTCCCGCATTGCAGGCAGACGCAGGCAGATGCTTTAACCTCTGAGCCACCAGGAAGCCCAGTGTATCTATATCTGTATCTATATATGTATCTATAGAGAGGGAGAAAAAGAAAGTATAGCAATTGTGTGCTTTTTCTCTTTGCTGCAGGTCATCTATAAGATTTTAGACATGTGTAGATATTTGAAGGACTATTAGCCTAAATGCCCTACAGTCATATTTAACTTTTAGATGCATTCAGCTCAGTTCACTTCAGTAACTCAGTCATGTCCAACTCTTTGTGACCCCATGAATCACAGCACGCCAGGCCTCCCTGTCCATTACCAACACCCAAGTTCACACAAACTCATGTTCATCAAGTCCGTGATGCCATCCAGCCATCTCATCCTCTGTCGTCCCCTTCTCCTCCTGCCCCCAATCCCTCCCAGCATCCTTCTCATCATCTTTTCCAGTGAGTCAGCTCTTCGCATGAGGTGGCCAAAGTACTGGAGTTTCAGCTTTAGCATCATTCCTTCCAAAGAAATCCCAGGGCTGATCTTCTTCAGAATGGACTGGTTGGATCTCCTTGCAGTCCAAGGGACTCTCAAGAGTCTTCTCCAACACCACAGTTCAAAAGCATCAATTCTTCAGTGCTCAGCTTTCTTAACAGTCTAACTCTCACATCCATACATGACCACTGGAAAAACCATAGCCTTGATTAGATGGACCTTTGTTGGCAAAGTAATGTCTCTGCTTTTCAATATGCTATCTAGGTTGGTCATAACTTTCCTTCCAAAGAGTAAATGTCTTTTATTTTCATGGCTGCAGTCGCCATCTGCAGTGATTTTGGAGCCCCCAAAACTAAAGTCTGACACTGTTTCCACTGTTTCCCCATCTATTTCCCATGAAGTGATGGGACGAGATGCCATGATCTTCGTTTTCTGAATGTTGAGCTTTAAGCCAAATTTCTCACTCTCTTCTTTCACTTTCATCAAGAGGCTTTTTATTTTCTCTTCACTTTCTGCCATAAGTGTGGTGTCCTCTGCATATCTGAAGTTATTGATATTTCTCCCGGCAATCTTGATTCCAGCTTGTGTTTCTTCCTGCCCAGCGTTTCTCATGATGTACTCTGCATATAAGTTAAATGAGCAAAGTGACAATATACAGCCTTTGACCTACTCCTTTTCATTTGGAACCAGTCTGTTGTTCCATGTCTACTTCTAACTGTGGCTTCCTGACCTGCACATAGGTTTCTCAAGAGGCAGGTCATAGCTCTCTCTATTTTGTTTGAATCCTTTTCTAATGCATTTAGAAAATTTGAGTAAAGCATTTCAAAAGTGGAGCAGCAAATTTCCTCATTTTTTAAGGTTTACTGACCTATAATTATTAACTACAAAATTTCCAAACAGAAAAACATTGAAAGTAAGCTCTATAGATGCAAGAGTTGTACTGAATAAATCAAATTATGTGAGCTCATGGGGTGTATGAAATTGAATTTTTGAATTATATAATTGCACTCTCCAATATCATAACTTGTACAAAGAATTTTATGGCTTTTCTATTATATTGCATAAATTTATACTCTATATTGAAATGGGATAAAATTGCAACCTACCATTCTAAAGCATCTAAATTTGTTGCAATGGATAAAATAATCACAACTGGAGACAGTTTGTTTTGAAAAAAGTATGGAAAAAAGGTAACCTAAAAGACATCAAAAGACTATACTTCTAAAAATATTAGATGCTTCTTAAGAAATGAAAAGAGCCTCCATTAAGCGGTGTCTTGAAATTCTCAAATGAAGTATTTCCTCAATTAAAAATAACATGTCTGAAAAAAGAACATGTCTTCAGAAAAGAGGTAATTAAAGATGTGAACAATTAGAGTTTATTAATTATAAAATTCAAACTCTGAAGACTGCAGGCAACATTATCAAATAAGTTAAAATAAAATACTATGATAAAAGAATATACTTTAGAAAAAATATTTATGACACTTATTTGAGTTAGGGTCAGAAACTGATTGAAGTGGGTAAATACATATTAGTAATTATTTGACTCATTTTTAATCATTGTAAAGGTTTTTAAAAAGTCTGCTTGAGAGGAGATTTCAAAATGGCAGCATGGGAATCCCCTGAACTCACCTTCCTCCAAGAACACAACAAATCTACAACTACATATAGAATAATTCTCTCAGAAAGGAACATGAAGGCTGAAGTTCCTCAGAAAGGAACTCTGAACACAGAGAATGCATACCATAAGATAAAACAACAGCATTAGATGGGCAGGAAAAGCAGAGAGATAATCCCACCAAAGAGAACAACCCCACCCCAGCAGCAGCAATTCTGGGGAGGATTACAAAGGATTACGTCTTTTCCCTGAGGAGAGAGGGATTTGAGCTATACATCAGACTCACCAACCTCTAGATCTTGCCCAGGAAAGACAAACCACCCAGACACTTGGCTTTGAAAACCAGTGGAGAGTACACTGAGGAAAATCATAGTCATTGGGGAGATGAGGTGAGTAAGAGATCATAGCCTATTATTAAGCAGTTCAGAACAGAGAGGAAAATACTCAGGGTAATGACAGAAGCTTAAGCTGGGTTCTCCAGGTCACTAATAATGGACATTTAGGAATAGCAACTAACACATGTATAACACTAATGGCGTTCCATACACTCTTCTAAATTCTTTGCATGTACACTCTAACATGTCATGCAGTCATTGCATCAGGGGCAGACATGTGCGGTGAGTGAGAATAACTTTTTCTTGTAATGCCAGCAGAAAACATAACCTCTTTCCTTGGGAGTCTTGGTCTACAGAGAGATGGCAGTTACTCTTGTCACTACAAGGCAAACACCTGAAAAGAAAATCTGCAGGAAGAGAGTGAAGCTAAGGGAAACTCAGGTCTAATCCATAGACCTGAAGACCCTGAAATAAGCTAACTCTGAATCTGGCACTATTTCTGAGCATATATTGTTTTAGCATATACTGAGACTTGTTACTTTCAGCTCAAGGGCAGCCTATTTAAATCTTTAATCTTTTCATAGTTTTCTCAAAGCCCTTCTCAATCTTTACACATTTCTTCTTTCCCTTATAAATTCCAACCCACCCATTAATGTTGAACTCAACTGTAATAACCTATAGTAAGACTTTCACGATCTCTCTAGTCAGAAGAAATTAATTAGTTCTTTGGTTTCTACTGTACTTCATGGCATTGATTTAACTATGTCTTGCATATTAATTAACAGTTTTTTTGTGAGAATTTCCACACTGGTTTTGTGATTAGAAAGATGAGGATCAAATGGCAACTCCTCCAATTACTACTTGGAAGTTCATTAAATTTCTTCAACTTAGAACCTCTTCATATCTGTAAAAACACTGATAATTTTAAGACAAAATAATAAGACTAAAGACAATGAAATCAGCTAACCTATGTGGTAAGGGTTGAATCGTGTCCCCTTTAAAACAAGGTACGTTGGGAAGTCTTAACCCCTAGGACCTCAGAATGTGGTGTTATTTGGAAACAGTTGCTGTAGGTATAATTAGATTAAGATGACCGATGTCTTTATAAAAAGACTACTATAAGGCAAGAGCGAGACACAGGGGAGAACACTATGTGACAAAGAGGGCAGAGATCAGAGCTGTGTGGCTGCAAGGCAGGTGATGCTGAAGGTTGCTGGCAAACCACCAGGAGCTAGGCAAAGTCAAGGAAGGATTCCTCCATGGGTTTCAGAGGGACCATAGCCCTGGTGATACCTTGAACTTGGACTTCTTGTCTTCAGAACTGTGGGACAGTCAGTTTATATTGTTTTAATCCACGTAGTTCCTGATGCTTTGCTAAAGTAACCCTAGGAAACTAATATAATATGCAACAGACTGTAGTATCTAAAATCTATTAGGTGTGCAATAAATATAAGATAAACATTAAAAGATTGTATTTCTGTCTATATGGTTCACAGTATGGCATGATTCATATATATATATATACACACACACACATAAATATAGATACGTTATATGTCTCTACATGTGCATTTATCTTTTTACACGTTTGTACAATGTCTTCAATATATAATATGATCAATTTTGTCTTCCCAGGTAAAGGTTGCATGAACTCTACCTATTCTCTTCTCTAGTACATTGATACATCTGGGTCTACCAGGATTCCATAACAATAGCATCATGACAACAATTGCCGGGAGCCAGCAGGAGGAGTCCCGCCCGTGGCAAATGTCATGAGGTTAAGGGGTCTGACAGGCAAATGTGAGTCTGGCCTTAAGGGAGCCTCGCTGAATCTGCTTGTGCATCTGCCCCAAAACCAGAGTCTGCCTGCGAGTCTGCCTGCCGTACTGCATTATGCTTTCTGCCTACTTTTTTGACATTAACAGGGGGCAATCCCCCCACCACCTTTTTCTGCAAAAAGTTAATTTAGAGCTTTTAGATAATAAGTCTCCTGGGCATAATACGAGTGTTTCAATCCAAAAACCCCTCTGATGGCTTTCTAGCCTGCCTACAGGACTCTTAATAGCCATGTGATTGTTTGCGGCCTCCCTACCCCAGAGGCACAGGAAGCTTAAAGCATCCTAGGAATGTAGGGGCTTCCGTGGAGTCAAAATCATTAGAATAGGACTGATTAAAGGTTTCATTTGTTGAGCCAGTACTTGCTGTCAAATTTTCATATCTTTTATTTGTTGATATAGTTGTTATATAGAAAAAACAAGTAGTAACATAGATCTTTGAGTTAAGTACCTTCTTTGTTATAACCCACTGCACCTTTGTTCTATAGGGATGTAACTTTAGTACTTTAAGGGTGATGCAGATTAAAAAAAAAAAACACTTCAGGGGAAATGAGATTAACATTCATTAAGGAAGAGAGCCATAAAGTGTTAACAGGCCTCTTGACCAGAAGATAATGTAAATCACCTGAGACCCTTTGTATACAAAAAGATATACAGAAAGGGTCAGGACTGCTGCCCCTGCATGACGCTGTATCTTCCATTATGCAAAACTTAGGATATATAAATACCTTTAAAAAATAAAGTTATGGGGTTTTTGCACAAGCTTGGCCTCCCCCGTGTCTACTCTCTCTCTCTCTCTTTCTCCCTCTCCCTCCCTCTCCTTTTCAGGCTGATCCCTTACTGAGTCTACTTATTTGTCCTGGCTTCTAAGACCCACAAGAGGGAGCCCAAGGTGGGGCACCCTCCACTATTCAAGCGGGCGCCAGTGGCCTAATGTAGACTGTACAAGTTCATTGTCTTGGAACTTTATTGGTTTTCCATGTAAACCAAGTTATTCAGCCTCTTTTCTCCACTAATTTTTCTACTACATTATTCTTTCCTAATCTCTCTTTATATTTCTAATTAAATAATTCTTTCCTAAAACACTGACTCCGTCCCCTCTTTGAATTACCCTGGATCCACCGGGGCTGAACCCCGGCAAACAATGACATTGGTTCCTCTATGATTTTACACCCATTTTTCTCTTACAAAATGGCTTCATTGGGAATTAGCAGGGTTTCCTTTATAAATTCTTTACCATTTGAGCCAGATCAAACCAGTTAATCCTAAAGGAAATCAACCCTGAATATTCATTGGAAAGACTGATGCTGAAGGTGAAGCTCCAATACTTTGGTCACTGATGCAAAGCGCCCATTCATTGGAAAAGATCCTGATGCTGGGAAAGACTTAAGGCAGGAGAAGAAGGGGACGACAGAGAATGAGATGATTGGATGGCATCACTGACACAGTGGACATGAATTTAAGCAAATTCCAGGAGATGGTGAAGGACAGGGAAGCCTGGCATGCTGGAGTACATGAGGTGGCAAAGAGTTGGACATGATTGAGCAACCTAACAACAACAACAACCTTTATAGATGAAAGCTTCCAACTTAAAAAGAAAATTTAAAATTTAATGAATAGGCTTCCCTGATGATTCAACAGGTAAAGAATCTGCCTGCAATGCAAGAGACACAGGAAACATGGGTTCGGTCCCTGGTCAGGAAGATTCCCCTGGCAGAGGAAATAGCAACCTGCTCCAGTATTCTTGCCTGAAAAATCCCATGGATAGAGGAGCCTGGTGGGCTATAGTCCGAAGGGTCACAGAGTTGGACAGGACTAACCACACAAAGTCATTTTAAAAATTACTTCACTCAATGTTCTCATGGCCCACTGTATTGTAATTGTTTTACTTTACTTTGGAATTTCATGAATTATGGAAGAATATTCTAAAATGTATAAAATCATGCCTAAAAGGCATTATACATTGTATGTGGTATAACATTTTGAATGGATAATTTTAAAGAGAACTTTTAAAAAGACTGATAGTATAACTATGTGCGTTTTATTTATAAAATTCCCATTGTACCTCTATTTCTCCAAGTGGAAAATTTTTGGTTGAGATTAAGCATGTGAAGCTGTATCCACTGGTGGATGTAGATACATATTCTGGATACAAACACATATATTCTGGCATCTAAAGTTATACAGATTGTATACCCTTGAATCCTAAACTGTGTTCCTTGTGTGCAATGATGTCTAAAGCACCAAACCCTGGGGATATGGGTATCTCAAGATACACATAGTGATAGGTCAAACTAAATACTGCATAGTAGCAACTGAAACCTTGAAGGCCTTAGGCACAGTTTTAAGCAGAGGGAGACTGCTCTGGCACCTGAAGCCACACACAGTGGAAATGAACTTGCACCTTGAGCACACTCTCTTCTGAGGCTTACCTGCTGTTTACAAGAGGGTCAGAATATTTTAGTTTCTTCACAAACAGGCATCTAAATTTGTACAGACAGGGATTTAGATCTTTATTAAATCTTCCTTTCCTTTCACCCACAGGCACTGTTTTCAGGGCTTATATCTAGCCATAACTATGTGTGCAAGCCAACAGTTTGGGATTTATTTGATTATTGATTTGTAAACCTATGCAATTTTCCATGACTGATTAACTGAGTTGGTTAGATTCCGATGTTGATATAATCAACTTTATGTGTTGAGTCTTACTATAATAATGATCTCTATATCCCTTTCCCTTACCTCTCTCCTTTTTGCCTTTGTCAGGCTATCTACTCACTACTGCAAAGCTCTCTCATTAGTGTATGTGAAAGTATTTAAAAGAAATCTTGAAAAAGTCTGGACTAGATATTCATAAAATAAATAAATAAATAAATAAATAAAATAACAGAACTACTACAGAATATAAAAGTACAGTCAAATCTACTATTTCAGTTCAGTTCAGAAAACTTACACGTAAGAACAAAGATTGATGGTTGTCAAATTACCCAGAATTTATGGATAGAGGGGACCACTATAAAGGGGACCATACTAGTTGGGCTATCACACATGCTAAAGTGAAGTTAGTAAAAACAATTGCTCAAGATTATTCAGATGAAAAGTATGAATGTTGGTTGATACAATTAATATACTTCAAAATATCTCATAGACAAGTGTTTCTTATAAGAGCTCTAAGAATGACCTAGAATTGGGGAGTTAGTTAGTCAAAGATCTTGGTCACAAGCTATAGTGATTGCCTCTACTTCAGTGTTTATAGAATTAGCACATCTGCCTATGATACATTTTCTTTCTTTCTCTCTCTTTCTTTTTTCCTTTCTCATTTTTTATTACTAATTCTTGCTAATACAGCAGACTTAGAAGTGAAGTAACAGAGAAAACAATGACATGTGCCCAGTGACAAAAAATGTAAAGCCATACCCATTGAATAACTTTAAAATTAGACTATAAGTTTAAATTTTAGTTGAATGCACAGCTTACAAAATAATCATAGCATAAAATGTACCCATTTATATTACCATAGAGTTTTCTGCGCATGTACATATTCAAAGGTAAATTACACAAAATTTCTCTAAAAGACTGACTTTGACCTAAAATCTTTAAAATGAGAACTAGAGAGATACTAACTGAGAATTTTATTTCAGTAACTGTGTCGTGCCTTAAAGAGATCTATGTGTGAAGCCTGCAAACACTTACTAGTCTACAAGCTGCTGCTAAGTCACTTCAGTCATGTCCGACTCTGTGCGACCCCATAGACGGCTGGCCACCAGGCTCCCCCTTCCCTGGGATTCTCCAGGCAAGAACACCGGAGTGGGTTGTCATTTCCTTCTCCAATGTTTGAAAGTGAAAAGTGAAAGTGAAGTCGCTCAGTCGTGTCTGACTCTTCGCTACCCCATGGACAGCAGCCTACCAGGCTCCTCCATCCATGGGATTTTCCAGGCAAGAGTACTGGAGTGGGTTGCCATTAACTTCTCCGAGTCTACAAGAACTGACAGCAAATTTGAAGAAGTTATTTTCACAGTTTCACAAACTGTGTAAGAGCAGTCTTTGGGGAAATACTAGGTCTTTGTTGCATAAGTGTGATAACTTGAATTTCAATCAGATATCAATTTCCTGCCAAAGAATTGTCTCTGTTATCTAATACAGTTATTTCCATGGCAAAATCTATTAGATTTAAAAGGTCAACATTTTGGATGCATCTGTTTTTGTTTAATAAGTATTAAATAGTCTGTTATGCATTGAAACATTTTAAAGGGTACACAGATATTTTGTGCCTACAGCTATGAGAGTTATTTTTTATAAACAGAGGTTTATTTCTTCATAAAGGTACTTGAATCTCCAGATTACTGCATTATTATATGGACCAACCCACCTATGCAACACTGCTCTCGAAATGCTACCCAAATAGGGGCCAGAAAAAAACAATTAATTAAATTAAAAAAACAATTAAACAATTAAAAAAATTCTTCTAGAGAATTATATATTAACCAGTTATTCTTCTGAGTGTTATACAACTTAATTCTCAAATCATTAATATGATATATTAGTCTAAAATGAAAAGGACCCTGACCTTTATCATATTCCAAATTTAGAACCAAGCTTAAGCTAACATAATTTGTAGAAAAGGAGTCACTGTAGATAGAAGAGAATAGGTTTGTGAAATCAAAACAGGGCTGTCTTGAAAGATTTTTATTCATTCAGTAGAATGTGAGAGACTCTTTCACAGGTAGAGGTAATATGTTCAAAATTATTATAACAATACAGTGGATACATTTCATTTCATGTCCCCAAACGGATCAATTGTTTCTATGAGGCTACTCATTATCGCAGAGCTTATATTAAAAAAGATGAGCTATAATCTGTATCTCTTTCCCAACCGTGAAAACTTTGCAGTCACACGGTGGTGTGAACACTCATCTAGAGCCAGACATCCTGGAATGTGAAGTCAAGTGGGCCTTAGAAAGCATCACTATGAGGAAAGCTAGTGGAGGTGATGGAATTCCAGTTGCGCTGTTTCAGATCCTGAAAGATGATGCTATGAAAGTGCTGCACTCAATATGCCAGCAAATTTGGAAAACTCAGCAGTGGCCACAAGACTGGAAAAGGTCAGTTTTCATTCCAATCCCAAAGAAAGGCAATGCCAAAGAATGCTCAAACTACTGCACAATTGCACTCATCTCACAGGCTAGCAAAGTAATGCTCAAAATTCTCCAAGCCAGGCTTCAGCAATATGTGTTCCGTGAACTTCCTGATGTTCAAGCTGGTTTTAGAAAAGGCAGAGGAACCAGAAATCAAATTGCCAACATCCCCTGGATCATCAGGCAAGAGAGTTCCAGAAAAACATCTATTTCTGCTTTATTGACTATGCCAAAGCCTTTGACTGTGTGGATCACAACAAACTGTGGAAAATTCGGAAAGATTGGGAGTACCAGACCACCTGACCTGTGTCTTGAGAAACCTGTATGCAGGTCAGGAAGCAACAGTTAGAACTGGACATGGAACAACAGACTGGTTCCAAATAGGAAAAAGAGTACTTCGAGGCTGTATATTGTCACCCTGCTTATTTAACTTATATGCAGAGTACATCATGAGAAATGCTGGACTGGAAGAAACACAAGCTGGAATCAATATTGCTGGAGAAATATCAATAACCTCAGATATGCAGATGACAACAACCTTATGGCAGAAAGTGAAGAAGAACTAAAAAGCCTCTTTTTTTTATTTTTTTTTATTTATTTTTTAAATTTTAAAATCTTTAATTCTTACTTGGGAACGCATGTAAAAAGCCTCTTGATGAAAGTGAAAGAAGAGGGTGAACAAGTTGGCTTAAAGCTCAACATTCAGAAAACGATGATCATGGCATCTGATCCCATCACTTCATGGGAAATAGATGGGGAAACAGTGGAAACAGTGGCAGACTTTATTTTGGGGGGCTCCAAAATCAGTGTAGATGGTGACTGCAGCCATGAAATTAAAAGACGCTTACTCCTTGGAAGAAAAGTTATGACCAACCTAGATAGCATATTCAAAAGCAGAGATATTACTTTGCAGACTAAGGTACGTTTAGTCGGCTGGGAGCAGACACCCCACATCAGAGGTCAGGGCAGCGGCTGAGAGGAGCTATCCCGTGTCCGAGGTCAGGGACGGCCGGGAGAAGCCACCTCATGCCCGAGGCCAAGGACAGCAGCTGGGAGGAGACACCCATGCCAGAGGCCAGGCCCAGTGGCCGGGAGAAGCATCCCGAGGAGTGGTGGCTGCGCAGGCACAGGAGGGCCTAGAGGAGCTATCCCACTTTAAAGCTCAGGAACAGCGGGGGTAAGGAGATACCGTCGTCAGAGGTAAGGAGCAGCGGCTGTGCTTTGCTGGAGCAGCCGTGAAGAGATACCCCACGCCCAAGGTAAGAGAAACCCAAGTAAGATGGTAGGTGTTGCAAGAGGGCATCAGAGGGCAGACACACTGAAACCATACTCACAGAAAACTACTCAATCTAATCATACTAGGACCACAGCCTTGTCTAACTCAATGAAACCAAGCCATGCCTGCGGGGCAACCCAAGATGGGTGGGTCATGGTGGAGAGGTCTGACAGAATGTGGTCCACTGGAGAAGGGAATGGCAAGCCACTTCAGTATTCTTGCCTTGAGGACCCCATGAACAATATGAAAAGGCAAAATGATAGGATACCAAAAGAGGAACTCCCCAGGTCATTAGGTGCCCAATATCCTACTAGAGATCAGTGGAGAAATAACTCCAGAAAGAATGAAGGGATGGAGCCAAAGCAAAAACAGTACCCAGTTGTGGATGTGACTGGTGATAGAAGCAAGATCCGATGCTGTTAAGAGCAATATTGCATAGGAACCTGGAATGTCAGGTCCATGAATCAAGGCAAATTGGAAGTGATCAAACAGAGATGGCAAGGGTGAACGTCAAGATTCTAGGAATCAGTGAACTAAACTGGACTGGAATGGGTGAATTTAACTCAGATGACCATTATATCTACTACTGTGGGAAGGAATCCCTCAGAAGAAATGGAGAAGCCATCATGGTCAACAAAAGAGTCCGGAATGCAGTACTTGGATGCAATCTCAAAACTGACAGAATGATCTCTTCGTTTCCAAGGGAGACCATTCAATATCACAGTAATCCAAGTCTATGCCCCAATGAGTAACGCTGAAGAAGCTGAAGTTGAACAGTTTTATGAAGACCTACAAGACCTTTTAGAACTAACACCCAAAAAAGATGTCCTTTTCATTATAGGGGACTGGAATGCAAAAGTAAGAAGTCAAGAAACACCTGGAGTAACAGGCAAATTTGGCCTTGGAATGTGGAATGAAGCAGGGCAAAGACTAATAGAGTTTTGCCAAGAAAATGCACTAGTCATAGCAAACACCCTCTTCCAAAAACCCAAGAGAAGACTCTACACATGGACATCACCAGATGGTCAACACCAAAATCAGATTGATTATATTCTATGCAGCCAAAGATGGAGAAGCTCTATACAGTCAGCAAAAGCAAGACCAGGAGCAGACTGTGGGTCAGATCATGATCTCCTTGTTGCCAAATTCAGACTTAAATTGAAGAAAGTAGGGAAAACCGCTAGACCATTCAGGTATGACCTAATCTAATCCCTTATGATTATACAGTGGAAGTGAGAAATAGATTGAAGGGTCTAGATCTGATAGATAGAGTGCCTGATGAACTATGGAATGAGGTTCGTGACATTGTACAGGAGACAGAGATCAAGACCATCCCCAAGGAAAAGAAATGCAAAAAAGCAAAATGGCTGTCTGGGGAGGCCTTACAAATAGCTGTGAAAAGAAGAGAGGTGAAAAGCAAAGGAGAAAAGGAAAGATATAAGCATCTGAATGCAGAGTTCCAAAGAATAGCAAGAAGAGATATAAAGCCTTCTTCAGCAATCAATGCAAAGAAATAGAGGAAAACAACAGAATGGGAAAGACTAGAGATCTCTTCAAGAAAGTTAGAGATACCAAGGGAATATATCATGCAAAGATGGGCTCGATAAAGGACAGAAATGGTCTGGACCTAACAGAAACAGAAGATATTAAGAAGAGGTGGCAAGAATACACAGAAAAACTGTACAAAAAAGATCTTCATGACCCAGATAATCATGATGATGTGATCACTAATCTAGAGCCAGACATCTTGGAATGTGAAGTCAAGTGGGCCTTAGAAAGCATCACTTTGAACAAAGCTAGTGGAGGTGATGGAATTCCAGTGGAGCTCTTACAAATCCTGAAAGATGATGCTGTGAAAGTGCTGCACTCAATATGCCAGCAAATTTGGAAAACTCAGCAGTGGCCACAGGACTGGAAAAGGTCAGTTTTCATCCAAATTCCAAAGAAAGGCAATGCCAAGGAATACTCAAACTACCGCACAACTGCACTCATCTCACATGCTAGTAAAGTAATGCTTATAATTCTCCAAGCCAGGCTTCAGCAATATGTGATCCGTGGGCTTCCTGATGTTCAAGCTGGTTTTAGAAAAGGCAGAGGAACCAGACACCAAATTGCCAACATCCGCTGCATCATCAAAAAAGCAAGAAAGTTCAAGAAAAACATCTATTTCTGCTTTATTGATTATGCCAAAGCCTTTGATTGTGTGGACCACAATAAACTGTCTAAAACTGTGAAAGATTGGGAGTACCAGACCACCTAACCTGCCTCTTGAGAAATCTGTATGCAGGTCAGGATGCAACAGAACTGGACATGGAAAAACAGACTGGTTCCAAATAGGAAAAGGAGTCCATCAAGGCTGTATATTGTCACCCTGCTTATTTAACTTATATGCAGAGTACATCATGAGAAACACTGGGCTGGAAGAAACACAAGCTGGAATCAAGATTACCTGGAGAAATCTCAATAACCTCAGATATGCATATGACAACACCCTTATGGCAGAAAGGGAAGAGGAGCTAAAAAGCCTCTTGTTGAAAGTGAAAGAGGAGAGCGAAAAAGTTGGCTTAAAGCTCAACATTCAGAAAAAGAAGATCATGGCATCCGGTCCCATTACTCCATGGGAAATAGATGGGGAAACAGTGGAAACAGTGGCAGACTTTATTCTTGGGGGCTCCAAAATCACTGCAGATGGTGACTGCAGCCATGAAATTAAAAGATGCTTACTCCTTGGAAGAAAAGTTATGACCAACCTAGATAGCATATTCAAAAGCAGAGACATTACTTTGCTGACTAAGGTCCGTCTAGTCAAGGCTATGGGTTTTCCTGTGGTCATGTATGGATGTGAGATTTGACTGTGAAGAAGGCTAAGTGCCAAAGAATTGATGCTTTTGAAGTGTGGTGTTGGAGAAGACTCCTGAGGGTCCCTTGGATTGCAAGGAGATCCAACCAGTCCATTCTGAAGGAGATCAGCCCTGGATTTCTTTGGAAGGAATGATGCTAAAGCTGAAGCTCCAGTACTTTGGCCACCTCAAGAGAAGCGTTGACTCATTGGAAAAGACTCTGATGCTGGGAGGGATTGGGGGCACAGAAGAAGGGGATGACTGAGGATGAGATGGCTGGCTGGCATCATGGACTCGATGGACGTGAGTCTGAGTGAACTCCGGGAGATGATGTTGGACATGGAGGCCTGGCGTGCTGCGATTCATGGGGTCGCAAAGAGTCAAACACGACTGAGTGACTGAACTGAACTGAGTCAAGGCTATGGTTTTTCCAGTAGTCATGTATGGATGTGATAGTTGGACTGTGAAGAAGGCTCAGCACTGAAGAATTGATGCTTTTGAACTGTGCTGTTGGAGAAGACTCTTGAGAGTCCATTGGACTGCAATGAGATCCACCCAGTCCATTCTGAAAGAGATCTACCCTGGGATTTATTTGGAAAGTTTCATGTTAAAGCTGAAACTCCAATACTTTGGCCACCTCATGTGAAAAGTTGACTCATTGGAAAAGACTTTGATGCTGGGAGGGATTGGGGACAGGTGAAGAAGGGGACAACAGAGGATGAGATGGCTGGATGGCATCACTGACTCAATGGACGTGAGTCTGAGTAAACTCTAGGAGTTGGTGATGTACAGGGAGGCCTGGCGTGCTGCGATTCATGTGGTCTCAAAGAGTCAGACACAACTGAGTGACTGAACTGAACTGAACTGGACTGAACTGAACTGAACTGATGGTCTGTATCTCTTTCCCAACCGTGAAAAGTTTGCAAACACTAGTTTCATCCAACTCAGGTACTAGAACAATCTTCACTTAATGTCATTTTATTACGCTATTCTCTGAAGGGGACATATAATGGCTATTTTTATTGTATAACATGCAAATTCATCTGGGTTCAAAACTTTCCCCCCACCCGTTTTCCTCCCTCACTGCTTTCCCTCATGACATCTATTTCAATACGCCATTTGAATACTACATACTCACCAAGTTCAATCACTCTTTTCCAGAAGGTTACAGAGTGATGCTCACTATTGAAGAAAAAAAAATTGTTTTTAGAGGAAAGGGAATAAATATATAAGCCTCAGTCAGTTCAGTTCAGTCAATCAGTCGTGTCTGACTCTTTGCGACACCATGAACCGCAGCACACCAGGCCTCCCTGTCCATCACCAACTCCCGGAGTTCACTCAAACTCACGTCCATTGAGTCAGTGGTGCCATCCAGCCATCTCATCCTCTGTTGTCCCTTTCTCCCCTTGCCCCCAATCCCTCCCAGCAAATAACTGTAGATGGTGATTGCAGCTATGAAATTAAAAGACATTTACTCCTTGGAAGGAAAGTTATGACCAACCTAGATAGCATATTAAAAAGCAGAGATATTACTTTTTCAACAAAGGTCCATCTTTTCAAATGAGTCAGCTCTATGCATCAAGTGGCCAAAGTATTGGAGTTTCAGCCTCAGCATCAGTCCTTCCAAAGAACACCCAGGACTGGTTTCCTTTAAGATGAACTGGTTGAATCTCCTTGCAATTCAAGGGACTCTCAAGAGTCTTTTCCAACACTATAATTCAAAAGCATCAATTCTTCAGCACTCAGCTTTCTTCACAGTCCAACTCTCACATCCACACATGATCGCTGGAAAAACCATAGCCTTGACTACATGGACCTTTGTTGAAAAAGTAATGTCTCTGCTTTTGAATATGCTATCTAGGTTGGTCATAACTTTCCTTCCAAGAAGTAAATGTCTTTTAATTTCATGGCTGCAGTCACCATCTGCAGTGATTTTGGAGCCCCCAAAACTAAAGTCTGCCACTGTTTCCCCATCTATTTCCCATGAAGTGATGGGATCAGATGCCATGATCCTCGTTTTCTGAATGTTGAGCTTTAAGCCAACTTTTTTACCCTCTTCTTTCACTTTCATCAAGAGGCTTTTCAGTTCCTCTTCACTCTCTGCCATAATGGTGGTGTCATCTGCATATCTGAGGTTATTGATATTTCTCCCAGCAATCTTGATTCCAGCTGGTGTTTCTTCCAGCCCAGTGTTTCTCATGATGTACTCTGCATATAAGTTAAATAAGCAGGGTGACAATATACAGCCTTGATGGACTCCTTTTCCTATTTGGAACCAGTCTGTTGTTCCATGTCCAGTTCTAACTGTTGCTTCCTGACCTGCATACAGGTTTCTCAAGAGGCAGGTTAGGTGGTCTGGTACTCCCAATCTTTCTGAATTTTCCACAGTTTGTTGTGATCCACACAGTCAAAGGCTTTGGCATAGTCAATAAAGCAGAAATAGATGTTTTTCTGGAACTCTCTTGATTTTTTGATGATTCAGCGGATGTTGGCAATTTGATCTCTGGTTCCTCTGCCTCTTCTAAAACCATCTTGAACATCTGGAAGTTCACTGTTCACGTGTTGCCGAAGGCTGGCTTGGAGAATTTTGAGCGTTACTCTACTAGCTTGAGATAAGTGCAATTGTGCAGCAGTCTGAGCATTGCTTGGCATTGCCATTCTTTGGGAATGTATTGAAAACTCGCCTTTTCCAGTTGAGATTGATGCTATAGCGGTGAAGTTTATGTTAATATAAAATAGAAAGTATGAGTTACTGAAAATACAAATGGTAATTTTATACTCACCATGCATTTCAAAGTACATAAAAATCATTGCCTAATGATTTTATATGCTTTTAAAATATAGGTATTTCTTAGTTTTAATTTTCATGTGTGTTTTCTAGGGACAAGTGAAATTGAAGTATCTGTATAGTGGAAAGCATATGGGGTAACATGACCATGAAAGTGAAAGTTGCTCAGTCCTGTCCGACTATTTGCGACCCCATTGATACTCCATGGAATTCTCCAGGCCAAAATACTGGAGTGGGCAGTGGTTACCTTCTCCAGAGGATCTTCCCAACCCAGGGATAGAACCCAGGTCTCCTGCATTGCAAGAGCTGAGCTACCAGGGTAGCCCATAACAAAACCTAAATTTAGTTCCATCTCCCAGATGAATCATCTGAGAGCTGATCAAAGCACTCTCACTTCCCCAGCCTCAATTTGTCCTTTGATAGGATTGAGAAATGAGACTAATGTATCTCTAAATTCTTCTGGACTCCAAAAGTCTCAGGTTAAATTTTTTAAAATATTAATAGTGAAATAAAATCTGCTCTAAACGGCATAATAAAAACTTGCACTCAGATTAAGTCATTTTTACAGAGTATGTTGTCAAGCCAGCAATACAATGGATGCCCTAAAAAATCAGGGCTATCTGTGGCTTAGACAGTAAAGAATTCACCTGCAGTGCAGAAGACCTGGGTTTGATTCCTGCGTTGGGAAGAGCCCCTGGAGGAGGGCGTACCAACCCACTCTAATATTCTTGCCTGGAGAATCCTTATGGACAGAGGAGCCTGGAGAGCTACAGTCCATAGGGTCTCAAAGAGTCAGACATGCCTGAGCGATTAAGCACAACGCAGCACATCTATTCATGGATATAACTCCTAATGGCTTTTTGTTTCTTCCAAGAACATACCTGGAATTTAGTTCATCTTGGTATGAATAAGAAGAGTTATGATATAAAAGCCAGAGGAATCCAGAAATGGGGCCTCTCTGTGCACAGAAATTATTCAGAAGCCCTGCTCATAAAAGACACATGGGCAAGCTAGAAAAAAATGCAAGATATTTTGATAAAGAGTGTTGTATCTATATGCCACCTCTCTCAGAGTTCTATTTAACTTTTCAACAACTCATCAGAGTAACTGTTGTTGCTGTTCAGTCAGCCAGTCAAATCCGACTCTTTGCAACTCATGGACTGCAGCATGCCAGGCTTCCCTGCCCATCACTATCTCCCAGAGTTTCCTCGAATTCATGTCCATTGAGTTGGTGATGCCATCCAACCATCTCATCCTCTGTCATCCCCTTCTCCACCTGCCTTCAATCTTTCCTAGCATCAGGATCTTTTCCAGTGAGTCAGTTCTTTGCATCAGGTGTCCAAAGTATTGAAGCTTCATCTTTAGCATGAGTCCTTCCAGTGAATACTCAGGGTTGATTTCCTTTAGAAGTGACTGGTTTAAATTCCTTGCAGTCCAGGAGACTCTCAAAGAGTCTTCTCCTCCACCACAGTTCAAAAACATCAATTCTTCAGCCCTCAGTATTCTTTATGGTCCAACTCTTACACCCACACATGACTACTGAAAAAACCATAGCTTTGACTACATGGACTTTTGTCAGCAAAGTAATGCCTCTGCTTTTTAATATGTTGTGTAGGTAAAAATACAATATTTGTCAGCCTGGGAAGAATTTCTACTAACCACATAGTGACGTGGTTGGAGTGCGAAGCATGGTCAAAACTAATATATGTAATCATGCGTGCAGCAGTGTGGGTGGTCACCCTGAGTGACCCTGGGACACTCACCCCCATTTTCACATCTGAGGCACACCTTTTCTTCTTTCTCCTGAATTCCTGTCTGATTTATCTTTCTGAATCTACTGAAAAGCCACAACTTCCAGTCAACAGTCAGAACAGAGGAAAATGGGTCTTAATACACGTGATCATGCAATACACAGACCTTCAGAAAATGTTCTGCGTATGTGTGCATGGCAGGAGGGGAGGTCAGAGGTGAAGGCGGTAACAGTCATAGAGCCCATGAATATTACAGAAGGAAAGATGTCATTTTTTTAAGTTGCAGAGATGGTTAAAGAGATTATAAAGTATTTTAGGTTGTTTAAGGTACTATTTTTTCTCTCCAAAGACTCAGATTTCTGGGTAAAGAAGACACAGAGTGTTTCCCCACATCATTTGTTCTCAAAGTGTTAAGTTTGATGGGTTTTTTTTTGGAAAATAATATTGTAGATATGTCTATAAATTGATGATGAAATAATAAGCAATTCTCAAGAAGGTAAGTTATAATTTAATGAAATATAAATATATATGTTAAAATTTCAGAACAAATTAATAAAATCTGTAAAGCAAGATTGTGAGCAGGTACCACAGAAAACTCCTTATTTTAGGAATTATTATAATTTGAGGAACATAAATTCAAGGATATAGCTGAGTAATTAAAAGATGACTTGTAGGATAATTAAAAATAGAACTTTGGCTGTTGGTGTTTTCTCCTCAGGTTCTGAGGACTCTGAAGTTATGTTCATAAACAGAATCACCTTCCACACCCTATGGCAGAGTTTGAGCTGTGTACTACCGGATGTTTGGGAGAAAACTTAATATCTACCCACTAGATGAAAGTAACAATACACCATCCTTCATTTTTTTGAGATGTACTAAACAAAAGTAGCTCCAAGCATCACCAAATATCCCCTTCGAGGCAGATTTCCCTTGATTGACAGGCCCTGCCCTGAAGGTATAAAAGCAACAGGCAGATCCCTTATAACAAGCACAAACAAGCCAAGTAAAAATTCAATGAAGCTTGAAAAAGGGAAGAAAATCTACAGTATGGCAATAGAAATACACATCTGAAACTTTATTAAGTATTACAGTTTAAATTTTTTCTATGAAAGGGAAATTTAAAAGTTACCTTTAAAAGAGAAACAAGACCCAAGAAAATTTAAAAATATATAGCTGAAAAAATTCAGTGAGAATTATTACCTATTATTAGGTACTATAATATCAGAAAACATAATTCAAAGGAATGCTATTCATTGGGATAAACAGGTTAATATTATAATGAAAGGAGTTAAACCCACTAACCCTTATATACAAAGGAATATGGCATAAAACAAAAAATTTAAAGATATAAGTAAACACTGAAAATATGAGAGAAGGAGGGAAATTTAACACATGACACTTTATATCTGGTAAAGAGCTATTACAAGTTCATGTTAGAAACCATAGAACAGTAATTAAAGTTAAATTGTTTATGTTTAATATTTTTTCTACAAATAGAAATTACAAGATTATTTTCAATGCTCTGAATCTCATTTAACATATTGACTAAAATCTAAAGAAAAAATACCTAAAATATGTACATGTTTGCACTCAAATACATATGTGCAAATTAAAATCACAAAAGCCATAATCTCTAACCATATCTCCAAGCCTAAAAAGTAATAGCAAATAAAAAGTAACAGTGATGGGAAACACTAAGTATATCTAAGCACAGAGGACACAAACAAGAGATTACAAGTTTTGGAAATGTTAGCAAAACAGACACAACATCAAATGAAATGTCTTCAAATAAATATTGAATAACAATAATAGCAAAATCAACTATTATTTAATAACATTCACTATCTATATATCAAATTGTTAAGAAATTTTACATATACATTTATTCAATCTTCAAAATAACCCAGAGAGACCCAGTTCTCTCAACAGTCTCACATTACGGACAATTGATTGGTTTAAGAAGCAACAGTTAGAACTGGACATGGAACAACAGACTGGATCCAAATAGGAAAAGGAGTCCATCAAGGCTGTATAATGTCACCTTGCTTATTTAACTTACATGCAGAGTACATCATGAGAAACACTGGGCTGGAAGAAACACAAGCTGGAATCAAGATTGCCAGGAGAAATATCAATAACCTCAGATATGCAGATGACACCACCCTTATGGCAGAAAGTGAAGAGGAACTAAAAAGCCTCCTGATGAAAGTGAAAGTGGAGAGTGAAAAAGTTGGCTTAAAGCTCAACATTCAGAAAACAAAGATCATGGTATCCGGTCCCATCACTTCATGGGAAATAGATGGGGAAACAGTGGAAACACTGGCAGACTTTATTTTGGGGGGCTCCAAAATCACTGCTTCCCTGGTAGCTCAGACGTTAAAGCGTCTGCCTCTGATGCGGGAGACCAGGGTTCGATCCTTGGGTTGGGAAGATTCCGCTGGAGAAGGAAATGGTAACCCACTCCAGTATTCTTGCCTAGAGAATCCCATGGACAGAGAAGCCTGGTAGGCTACATAGGTCCACGGGGTCGCAAAAGAGTTGGACACGACTGAGCAACTTCACTTTCACTTTCAAAATCACTGCAGATGGTGACTGCAGCCATGAAATTAAAAGACGCTTACTCCTTGAAAGGAAATTTATGACCAACCTAGATAGCATATTCAAAAGCAGAGACATGATTTTGCCAACAAATGTTCATCTAGTCAAGGCTATGGTTTTTCCAGTGGTCATGTATGGATATAAGAGTTGGACTGTGAAGAAAGCTGAGTGCTGAAGAATTGACGCTTTTGAACTGTGCTGTTGGAGAAGACTGTTGAGAGTCCCTTGGACTGCAAGGAGATCCAACCAGTCCATCCTAAAGGAGATCAGCCCTGGGATTTCTTTGGAAGGACTGATGTTGAAGCTGAAACTCCAGTACTTTGGCCACCTCATGAGAAGAGCTGACTCATTGGAAAAGACTCTGATGCTGGGAGGGATGGCGGGCAGGAGGAAAAGGGGAGGACAGAGGATGAGGGCTGGATGGCATCACTGACTCGATGGACAGCAGTTTGGGTGAAATCCGGGAATTGGTGATGGACAGGGAGGCCTGGCATGCTGCAATTCATGGGGTCGCAAAGAGTCGGACATGACTGAGCGACTGAACTGAACTGAACTGAATTGGTTTTAGTCACTAAATTGTGTCTGACTCTTTACGACCCCATGGACTGTAGCCCACCAGGCTCCTCTCTCCATGGGATTTCCCAGGCAAGAATATTGAAGTGGGTTGTCATTTCCTTCTCCAGGTGATGTTCCCAATCCAGGGATCAAACCTGGGTCTCCTGAACTGGCAGGCAGATTCTTTACCACTGATCCACTAGGGAAGCCTTATAGGCAGCTGCCATATAATAAAATGGGTCAAAGCAAAGAACATTTTTGGTCTGTGCGTGGATGGGGGAATTGATGCATTCGAGAGAGAATCAAGCGTTTTCTCTTGGATGTACTTCATTTAAAGTGCTTTTTCATGACGCCTTCATTCTGGAAAGCTCTGTCCTGGGGTTCAACATGACTCACACCCTTACTTTGTTCAGGTCACCCTCACTGACCACTCTATTAAAAACAGTACCTGATGCCACCTCTTACACTGATTTTTCTTTAAATGACTATACTGTTCTAATCAACTGAGACAAGTGTGATATCTAATCCATTTTTTTAAATACCTAACCTCTACAGAATGTGTTACTAGTAATAGTCTATGAGTATTAGCTGAATTCATCTATTAAGAAATGGGGAGAGAAAATGAGAGAACATCCTAAGAGAGAATCCTGGAAGAATCGGAAAATCAGGCTGTGGATTTTAGAGCTGGTTGTGATTCACAGGATTCCAGACTGAATCTGGTTTTCTAGTGAGGTGAGTGGACTGGAGTGACATGCTTCTGGTGATTGTATATGAATGTCTGATTAGGGCCAAGTGAGGGCAAAGGGAGAAATTTAAGTTCTAGCCAGCACTGTAGAACAGTGAGACAACCCTGTAAAAATGAAATCTTCAAGAAATAGAAGTTGGGCAGGAAATTTTGGTTTCAGTTATACTAACTGTATAGACACTTTAAGTATTAATAGCATGCTGGAAGATTATGATTTTTCACAGTCTACTGCTTACAAAAGATTGAAATGTGCAACACTAAAAACCAATTTTGTCATTTAGAAAATAAAAGCAGTCTAATTTTAAGAGAAAAAGTCTGTTAGATGTTTTACATTATTTTTAATTTAATTTTTTTTTACAAGCAACAAGTTAGTGTGATTTAGTCATGTGGTTTAAACCCTGCAGATTTCCTCTGACTTTGAGGTTCACTGACTTTCTTGTTACTGCCTTCTGTTAATATACTGCACTCCACTGTTAATGCTCTGAGTTTTGTCTTTTTTTTTTTTTTCCTGAGGAAGAGGTCTA
This sequence comes from Capra hircus, assembly GCF_001704415.2. Classification (NCBI taxonomy): domain Eukaryota; kingdom Metazoa; phylum Chordata; class Mammalia; order Artiodactyla; family Bovidae; genus Capra; species Capra hircus. Next base: position 10,771,385 of record NC_030813.1, on the reverse strand, counting down.
CTTTCATTCCTTTTACTCAAACCAACCCATGCCTTAATGAAGCCACAGGAATATTAGCCCACAGTTGCTGTACAGATCAGTGATCTGGTTAATCTCTAATCAGATTAAATGTTACTACTAAATCCCTGAATGTAGAAGCTTGATCCTTTGCTGCCACAATTAAAATATACTGACACACCTGATATGAACACAGTTACATTAATAGGAATTTTATCTAGTACCTTTCACTTTGTAAGATACACTTTTTATCTTTGTTACATAGAATGTCTGACCTATGTTTCTCTCTTGGGGAATTTTCCTTCACGTGTTTCCTCAATATTTATTTTAACACTTTGAGTTATTTCTTTTCATCACATGTTTATAGTTGCTTCTGGATGCCACATTTCTTTCCCTTTATTTTTTGGAGGGATTTATATTCAGAAAATCATAACTTATTATCCGTTATTTCCCTGGCATTTAATGTACCATTTTGTTAATATTTCTGAATGGTAGTGTTCAGAAATAATGTGGGAGAAATAGACATTAGTAAAATCCTTCATTTAAAAAATTCTAATTTATATTCATTGCAAATATTTGTATCTATGAAAATTTTAATTTCAGCATCAATATTTTATACAGAAAGAGAAAAATGAGAACCAAGGAAGAAATGATATATTTTTAAGTGAATATAGTCTCAGAACATGGCTTTGATATGTCATTTTACTTTCATTATAAGATTCTTTCATCTCATCCATTGCCTTCATCTTTTACCAATAGGAGAAAACAAGCCTTCTATTACCACCTCCAATTCACCTTTACTTATGTGCACACATGTGCATAGACACATTTAAGATGGATGAGTTGTCTCTGCTCTTTTATCTGTAACTCTCCATCAAAACTTAATAAAGAGAGACCTATGGACGCTTGGTTCTCCTTTCTTTTCGATCCTCAGTATGATAGATTATCTATGTGAGATATATGTGTGTTACATTTTTAAAAACAGTTTTATAATAAACTCAGAATCTGTTAACAAAAATAATCTTTAAGAAAAATAAACATAATAAAGAATGAAAAGAAAATTTTCATTATAATTGGAAGTGATGACAGAGGAGCTGAAAGTCCTATGTATAAATATAAAATATCATTTTCCTTCATCTGTTCACTTAGTAATCAGAAGCAAGAACTATAACAAGGATGAGCTCAGATTATCCTATAACTATGGAACATTGTTCTCCAAAGTTATGACATGAGAGTTTATCAACTTATCCTCAGGGCGTCCCTTGCCCAAAACTTTTACCAGAAATTGTGGAATGGAAGCATATTCTTGGATTCATAGCAGACCTGACATTCATGGTATGACATCAACATAATAATTAATTTTGTGTAAGTTCTATTTTTTTTTACTTATAAAGATCAATTTTTATAATAGTTAAACCAGAGAAACTATGAGAAATCCTAGATGCATAGTAAGAGTTTGATACTACAAAACAAATTGTTCTTATATTAATGGACATTCTATCTAATATAGAACAGTAATATAAAACTTGGTCATCTAACTATTTTCACTAGATTGGCCATAGAAATAATTTTTTCAGTAGATGTTTTAAATGCAGAACACACTCTTAAAGATATAGAGTATATTTCTATATGAGGGTGAGTGCCCAGCTCAGCTACTGCCTCATGAGGTAGCACTTTCCTTGAACTATCGTTTTGTCAGAGTAGAACCAGAATTTGATCTGACAATTAACCTAAGAATTAATTCCTCTTTCAGGGCAGTCACAGACTGCTGAACGCACAAGAAATGTTGTGGAGTTTTTATGAATTTCCAAGTTTCTAGTTGGTGTGGGAAGACAGCTTATCATTCAAATGTTGCTTAGCAAACTTTGAATCAACACGAAGTGAGTTAGTTCTATATATAAGTCTACTGGTATCAGACCGTGAGTGCTTCTACCATTTAACTATCAGAAAACCAGGGTGACCTCCACACTTGACAGGGTATAATCCTTCAAAAATAATACCAGTCTCCTGATCTGAACACCCGGACCAAATATCAATATTCTCATTTCAATTATATTCAACTGGAGAAGCATTTCTTTTCAGTCCTATTATTCTCACTAAAATATAAATGATAAACTAAAATAACACTTTTTAAAGGAGACCAGAAATATTTATTAATGGAAGGTTTAAGAATCTTATAACCAAAGTTCATAATCAGAGAATATTTTCTAAGGAAATGAAATATGAAAATGCAAAGAGCTTGTGTGTGCTAAATCAATTCAGTCATGTCCAACTCTATGTGATCCTATGAATTATAGCTTGCCAGCCTCCTCTGTCCATGGGGATTCTCTAGGCAAGAAAACTAGAGTGGATTGCCATGGCCTCCTCTAGGAGAGCTTCCCAACCCAGGGATCAAACCTGCAACTCATATGTTTCCTGCATAGGCAGGTGGTTTCTTTACCACTAGTGCCACCTGGGAAGCCCAAAGGACATGTAGCCTCAAACTGGAGATGATGCATTTGCGTCCAGTAAAAACAGAGAAGGCAATGGCACCCCACTCCAGTACTCTTGCCTGGAAAATCCCATGGACAGAGGGGTCTGGTGGGCTGCAGTGCATGGGGTCGCTAAGAGTCGGACATGACTGAGAGACTTCTCTTTCACTTTTCACCTTCATGTATTGGAGAAGGAAATGGCAACCCACTCCATTGTTCTTGCCTGGAGAATCCCAAGTTCAGGGGAGCCTGGTGAGCTGCCGTCTATGGGGTTGCACAGAGTCAGACAACTGAAGTGACTTAGCAGCAGCAGCAGCAGCAGCAGCAGCAGCATTCAATAAAATACACAATATCTTCTTACAAGATAGTAGAAATAAAGAAAAAATATTTTAAGTCAGGAAGAGAAATACGGACTGTGATATTACAAAATGGTAAATTTAAATTGCATATTTACTTAAACTTTCCTAGTGACTCAGTTATTGAGAAAATGGAACACTTTAGTTCAAGGAGGGATTAAAAGCAAAATTATCAGTGACATTTAAAGAAAAACCTTGAAAGGAAATTTTAAAAAATCACTGCCATCAACTCTTCTGTTCAAAATTATACAGTGAGCGTTTGTATTACAGAGGAAACTTTTACATATGAATGGATGTAACTTCAGAGGTTGAAGCTATTATTCTATTACATTGGGTAGTATGTGAGTAAAGAAATTAGAGTCAGTAAGACTAAGCAGAGAAGTCTGGCACGCCACCTACATATAATTTTCTTTATTTTCCACATGAGAATGTCCTAAAATTTGCACTGCAATATACTTCTAAAAAAAGTTCAATAGGTCATGATGCTTTAGTCTTTTAGTTTTGAAATAACAAAACATGACCCTGGGTCTTCAAGGCAGGAACCAGGAGACACATTTTTTTTCTGGCACATTGCCATTTATATTACAGTAGGGCATAATGATTGGCTCACAACAGAACGCTAAAGGAGCGAGCAGAGAGAACTGTGTTAGTACTGTCCCACCCTGAGAAGGCATCCAAAGACTATTTAGGGGCAGAAAGGAGAAAAAATGAAAAGAATAAAAATGAATGAATAGTGTCACAAACCGATCGTAATTTCATGACACAATTTTTGTTTTCTTCATTTTTCTGATTTACATAATGGTCTGAGATAACAGAAAAATAAATAACAGTTTGCCAAGTCTATTCCGTGCATTTCCTATTAATGGACTCATTCACTCTTCAAAACACATCCACAGAGAAAGATACTATTACTCTCTGTATTTCACCACAGCACAACCCATGGTAAAATATCATACTTTTTGGCACAGGGCTAGCAAGTGGGAGGACTTAGGCCACCTATTCTGACTCTAGAGCCCATGTTGAACAGTATATAATAGAGATGATTTTTGAGATTGCCTTCCCATCTGAGAACCTAAACTTCCATGATTTGGGAAAAGTTATTTATACATTTTAAACTGGGGAATCTTAAACTTCAAAATAGTAGGAAATACAGTTCACCTTCTTTGCCCATGACTTCTGCATCCATGGATTCAACCAACACTGATCAAATTTTGATCTATATGGAGGGTCAAATTTACTACATCATCTTATGCAAGGGACTTGCACATTCCCCAGATTTTGGTACCCTGTGTGGTCCTGGAACCAATTCCCTGGGAATACCAAAGAACAGCTGTCATGAGAAATTTAATGCTGTATTATGATTTACTTTTACAAATGCTTCCTATAGGGTCACAGTATTAATATATACTTTATACACTGGTGATGTCTGAGATCTAACAAGTAGATTAGATTATTTTTACAAAATAATGCACACTACATGGTCTAAACATAAATATACCAGAACATTATATTAATTTTTGGCTAATATGAGGAATTTATTTCCACACTATAGGAATGGATATGAAATTGATGAATGAAATTCTGAAAATCATGAAGCATGTTCATATGGAAATGATAATCAAATAGTTGTTTAGAACTCTGATGTATTTCATGATAAAATATTCTTCAATTTAGAGTTGATTTTTCCCCATAAAAATGTCATAGGAGAAGGCAACTTTTTTCTGTTTCTATCATTCCATCAGTTAAAAACAAATGAACTAAAAAACACATTTCACTCAACTTCACATTACCTGTTATATGCCACTGGTCTAACAGAATATTTTAAGAATAGCATATTCATGTGTATCTTTCAATTCTGGTTTCCTCGGACAGAGTGAAGTAAGCCAGAAAGAAAAACACCAATACAGTATACTAACACATATATATGGAATTTAGGAAGATGGCAATGACGACCCTGTATGCAAGACAGGAAAAAGGACACAGCTGTGTATAACGGACTTTTGGACTCAGAGGGAGAGGGAGAGGGTGGGATGATTTGGGAGAATGGCATTCTAACATGTATACTATCATGTAAGAATTGAATCGCCAATCTATGTCTGACGCAGGATGCAGCATGCTTGGGGCTGGTGCATGGGGATGACCCAGAGAGATGTTGTGGGGAGGGAGGTGAGAGGGGGGTTCATGTTTGGGAATGCATGTAAGAATTAAAGATTTTAAAATTTAAAAAATAAAAAACTAAAAAAAAAAAAAAGAATAGCATATTCAGTACACTTTAATGTCTGTCAACTGGATAGTGGTTTAAAACAAAATGAACAAAATATGAAAAAAAACCCCACACTTTGCTCATAATGTCACTTAGACTCTTTGTCACTAGTCTATAATGTACTAAAAATATTCAGGGTATTCCTATGTCTAGCTTTCATCCTTTAGTTGCATTAAGTGATATCCTCTGCCCCAGCATCTATTTGAGATATCTGCTATCCACAGAACCTTTTATTTTAGCAAAAGTCCTTTGATGACCTTATGTATGTGCGATTGTATTCGTGAACTACAAAGAGGAAAATTTAAGAAAGAAAACAAAAAGTGTAGAGTGGGTGGGGTAGGGTGCCATCTGCGCTCATCCAGACCATTGACTAATCTGGAGCCTCTACATGAAGAGAGAAGGTATGATTAAAAAGCTGATGTTAGGGCCAGTTATATTCTGGGGACAAGAGTGTTGCTTTAAGCGCCAAATGACAAACAATGGCATGGAGTTAGATGATGCTATCTCTTTATCTCTGCATTGAAATCAGCCTCACTTAACAGTAGAAGACAATGCCTTTATTGAGTCAATGACATCTGTCAGGTAAGTTCAAAGTTTTCACAGGAAGGAAATATTTATTATGTAAAGGTTGAAGATGAGGAGGAATAAGATGGTAAATATCTCTTGGTTAAAATAACCAATTGATTGTTCTTTTATCTTAGCACTGGGCTGTCTCAAAAGTATAAGGCATCCTTTTGAGATCTTTAGGAATAGACATGAAAGTACATTATTAGAAGAGAAGAAGAGGGTTCAAGTGGCTTGTATTAAATATGCAAAGGGTAACTGTAATAGTAAAATATTTGTTAGGTAATTGTCACTAAAATGCAACTTCATTTTATTTCACTGGCTGGTGAGGCCTTGGGACACTTAAGTTTCATTTATTTTAAGTCAGTTGGTAGATACCTTGAGTCATTTAAGTTTTGAAGCATGTTACAAATGTTTGGACAGTTGTTTCAGTTTGAACTGATAAATAAACTGTCTTGAATAACCATATAATCTTCTTCATGATTAAGATATTTAGTATTAAAAGTCCTATATCTTGGCATCATATATGATTAGGCAGCAGTCATAATATTCTAATTTTCTTGTCAAAATCTTGGGCATGGTAAGATGTTATGTTGTGCACCTAGAAATGTTTTGTAAATGGACAGTGTATTATCTATTTTTTAAAAATACGTGGTATATTCACTATTAATTTTCAGGAAAAACAGATGTAGCAATAACCCCTTTGTCACTCTGTGTGCATTTTGTGCACGGGTGGTAGTTATAGAGATAAGTTAGGGATCCAAGTTTGCATGTTATATGCATCCTATTACTATTGTATTGGATATGATGCTAAGTAAATCTGTGGCGCAAAATTGAACTGTATGAGAATTGATTATTTTAGAACTATTTAGGAGTTACTAAAATTCTTGAATGGGGTCTAGTTATTCCGATTAATTCATAAAATTTTTTGAGCTTAAATTATTTTAATTTTAGACTCTAGCTATAGTTACAAAGTGTTATCATGTAATTTTTAGCTAAATTTTGTAATTGCAGTCTTTTTCAGTATTTATAACTGGAAAAATTCCTAAAAGAGATTTTGTCCCACCGTATATACAGATTCCAAGCTAATTGTCGAAAATCTCCTAAAGAAACAAAATCCACAAACATCTTTAGTAACATCATTTATGTTTACCAATTATTGTTAAAATATTCTTTGAAAATATAATACACTTCTTGTAACAACTGAAATCTATTTCTTAACTGATCTTTAATAGAGTTTATATATTAAACAATAATATATGGTAAACATTTCTTATAAATAGCAGAGACCCAGTGCTAAGGAAAATAGACATAGATTCCCTGATGGCTCAGTTGGTAAGAATCCACCTGCAAAGTAGGAGAGCTGGGTTCGATCCCTGGGTTGGGAATATCCCCTGGAGCAAGGCATGGCAACTCAGTCCAGTATTCTTGCTGAAGAATCCCCGTGGACAGAGGAGCCTGGTGGGCTGCAGTCCATGGGGTCACAAAGAATCAGACACAACTGAGAGACGAAGCGCACAGGCTCTCTTAGAGAGCTGAGTAGGGATAGGCAGACATTAATTGAAATATTCTCTATGAGAAATGTTGAAAGAAGCAAAGGCTTATGCAAAAGGCCTGGATGTAGAGATTGGGGGCAAAATCTGTTTTAGTAAAAATTAGGAAAGCCAAGTTTATATTTTTTAACTAATTCATTTTTTAAAAATTTACTTTATTTTACTTTACAATACTGTATTGGTTTTGCCATACACTGACATGAATCTGCCACAGGGGTACACGTGTTCCCCATCTTGAACTCCCCTCCCCCCTCCCTCCCCATACCATCTCTCTGGGTCATCCCAGTGCACTACCCCCAAGCATCCTGTATCCTGCATCAAACCTAGACTGGAGATTCGTTTCTTATATGATATTATACATGTTTCAATGCCATTCTCCCAAATCATCCCACCCTCTCCCTCTCCCACAGAGTCCAAAAGACTGTTCTGTACATCTGTGTCTCTTTTGCTGTCTCGCATACAGGGTTATCATTACCATCTTTCTAAATTCCATATATATGTGTTAATATACTGTATTGGTGTTTTTCTTCCTGGCTTACTTCACTCTGTATAATAGGCTCTAGCTTCATCCACATCATTAGAACTGATTCAATTGTATTCTTTTTAATGGCTGAGTAATACTCCATTATGTATATGTACCACAGCTTTCTTATCCATTTGTCCGCTGCTGGACATCTAGGTTGCTTCCATGTCCTGGCTACTATACACAATGCTGCAATGAACATTGAGGTACATGTGTCTCTTTCAATTTTGGTTTCCTCAGTGTGTATGCCCAGTAGTGGGATTGCTGGGTCATAAGGCAGTTCTATTTCCGGTATTTTGAGGAATCTCCACACTGTCCTTCATAGTGGCTGTACTAGTTTGCATTCCCACCAACAGTGCAAGAGGGTTCCCTTTTCTCCACACCCTCTCCAGTGTTTATTGCTTGTAGACTTTTGGATCCCAGCCATTCTGACTGGTGTGAAATTGTACCTCATAAGCAAGGTGAAAAGACAGCCTTTGGAATGGGAGAAAATAATAGCAAATGAAACAACTGATCTGAAAAATATACAAGCAACTCTTGCAGCTCAATTCTAGAAAAATAAACGACCCAATCAAAAAATGGGCCAAAGAACTAAATAGACATTTCTCCAAAGAAGATACAGATGGCTAACAAACACATGAAAAGATGCTCAACATCACTCATTATCAGAAAAATGCAAATCAAGCCAAGTTAATATTAAAATTCACTATCAGTATTTAAAATGACAACAATGAAGGGATGAAAGGAAACAAAGTATCTTTAGTGAATTGCAAAACATTCCTACAGAGCTTCAATATAAAGAGCAAGGAAGAACAAAGGACAAGGGCTTGGGTAACAGTGAGTACATGGAACTGAAGGGCTACAGAGAGGCTGGGCTGTGTTAGATTTCTATGCCTCTATGAGAACTTAGGACTTTATTTTAAAAGCAATAGGACATAATGAAGATTTCCCCCCTTCCCCAGGAAATTCACATTATCAGATGTGTGTTTTTTAAAAATAATATACTCTGGCTGCAAGGTGAAGAATAATTAAGATGAGGGCAATAGTAGATCCAGAAAGAAATTTTCAGAAACTTAACACAGACAAGGTAAGAGACAATGGTTTCTATATGTAGTGATGTGGTGGGTAGAAATTGAAAGAAATTAGGGATATTTAAATGATAAAATTAATAGGGTTGGATGAGGAATAAGGGAGATATAGATGTATATTTATATTTACAAATATCTAATGTATACAACCGAATGTACATTGGTGACGATCACTGAAACGGGCAGTATTCAAAAAGAACAAACCACTGGATTGAGCTCTTCGATAACATTTGATTATGGATAGGTTGAATTTGAAGAGTCTTTGTTGATGTATCAAATGGTTTTCAATATTAAATAAGAGTGTCAATAAGTAGTATGTGTCACTTAGTTGTGTCTGACTCTTTGCAATTCCATGGACTAGCCCACCAGACTCCTCTGTCTGTGGAATTCTCCAGGCAAGAATAGTGGAGTGGGTTGCCATTCACTTCTCCAGAGGATCTTCCTGACTAAGGGATCAAACCTTGGTCTCCCACTTGCAGGAGGAGTCTTTACCGTCTGAGCCACCAAAATAAGTAGGAGAGAGGTCAACTATGAAGTTGACTCTACTGGCTTGAAATGCCAAAGAAATGTCTGAGCTGGAGACATAGATTTATAAATATTATTCATATTTTCATATAAATGATAACTTAAGTTATGCTCAAGGTTAAGACTAGGAAATATGGAGAATGAAAAAGGTTTAAGGTTGAACTATGGTGTAAGAACAGATCAAAGAAAAGAGGAATTTAGAAGGATGGTCAACACTGTCACATACTGATGAGAGGATAAAAAAGATGAGGACTGAAAATATGTTAGTTGAATGCTTGGTATAACCTAGTTTGTGTCCCTGGTGAGAACTCTTTTTAAAATGATTGAGGCAAAACTGAAATCATGGTTAGTTTTGGAGCTAGTGGGAAGAAGTGATGCAGAGAAAAACTTTTGGTATTCTAATCATGCAGGAGAAGATGATACATAGCTTCGTGTGTTTTTTGCTGAGGAATTTGAAAATCAGTTAGCAAGCATCTTTCTTACAAAACCCTCTTATCCACAGTTTGATAGTTATAGCAGAAGAAAGAATCCATGCATGCATCTTCCACACAGTTTGAAATCATTGTAATGATATTCTATAAAATAGGCCAAACCGAACTTGGTCCTAAAATGTATGTTTTGCCTAACGTTAAAAAAAGGAATATTATTGAATAAAACAGAAAAATACATTGCTTTTAATAATATATCTCCAAATTATGTGTTGAAGGGAAAAACAACAATATAAAAATTATTTTTTACTGTGGGTTATTTGCAAAAAGTATATTTTACTGGGACACATTAAAACTAGTATATTATATTAATCACTTGATTCCTGTAGATGGAAATCAAGCAATAACATCTCATTATTTTATAATTTTTCAAATTTTTTAGGCAAAGAGTCTACATAATCCTCGTGAATAGGCTAACCATATAAGTCAAATCAAATGTTATCAGTAACATCAGCATTTAAGCCAAGAGCTCTAAAGGACTGTTCTGTTAAAACCCATTGAAGTAAAAGTCAGCAACAAATCTCTTTCTGAAAGTGCTTTATCATCCAGCATAATGTGATTTTAATATGTTTGCCTGTGGTTTGCTAAGATATTAAAATAAAATGAGAACACATCCCCTTATTGTTCATCTACAAGGAAGTTTCTCCTTTGCACTGTAACCCATAGCTTATTAATCATTCTAAGGCTTTTGTTGAAAGGAGAGTGCAGTTTAGTGATGCAATTATGGCCCTGGATATCTCGGGTCTATTTTCAGTTCTCTGTCTCACTTGTGCTTAATGATTTAGGAAGTCATTTAACTTCACTGCGGTAGATTTTTGTGTTTTTTGTTTTTCTTTTTTTCACTTACAGAGTATTCCAAGGAGAGGGACCCGTGTTACACATACTCAACAATGACTAGAAAGAATTCCCATGAGTCAAGGGAATTCCTGGTGGTGATGAGCAATGTTGGTTGGCTTCAAATGTATTGCCTACTGACAACACTGACTGTGAAGTCATGATGATTTCTGCTCCATTTTTTTTAAGTCTCTTTGCACCTTCATCAATTTCTAGATTAATTTATTCACATTACATATGTGATTTCCATGAATTTTGTTCAATTTGCTGGTTGGTATACTGGTATCAATACTTCATAAAATGTTGACTGTGTGAATAGACAAATGCATAAAAGTTTGATAACTTTGATGCTGTAAGTTCTTAAGTGACCATGCAAAAATCAAAGTTGGATAGTTTGAATATTACTAGCAAAATATACATATCAAGGGTTTTCCAGTTTAACAGCAAATCTTGAGGAAGTAGTAGCTCCTGGATTTATTTGATTGTGTTTTCTTTGAAGAGGACGTACGACCACTGCTCAACTGAATACCCTCTAAAAAATGTCGGACAGAATGTCCTTACAGAGCATTGTGACTGAATAAGCAGATCTAAGAATGTAAATTTTATTAAATATTTTATAACATCACCTAATATATATTTCACTTTTGAATCTGTCAATTTGATTTCTCTTCCCCTGGAATGAAAACTGCATAAGGTCATGAAGTTTGTATTGTTTCATATATAACTACATCTCCAGTGCTTTAGAGTGTCTGTCAAATAATCTCATCTGATAAATATTTGTTGAATAAATGAATGTATGTGAAAGAAATTCTGAGGTGCCAGTATTTAGTTTCCTAACATTTGGTTAAGGCATAGAAACAGGCAAGGTACAATTAGGAGTTATAGTTTTTGTTATACAGATCAAAACAAGTATATATCTATGCTTTACAAACAAAGTTTTAATAAATTACAATAAAATATATTTATATTAGAGTCCATATTTTAAAATGAGAAATACATATCCCTCTCTATAACTCTCCCTTTATTTTAATACAGTCTACCCTTTATTGTCCTTAATAGTTCTTTTGGATATACTCATCAGCTTTCTCAGATTCAATTTGTTTCAAGTGAATTAATAATAGTCAAAAGTCAAATAACAAGTAATATTATTTCTAAATGCTTAAATGTGCAAATTTGGCTAGTAGAAGCCCTCTACATTGACTTATTCTTTCACTGATTCCTTAGCATTTTTGACAGCAGGATACTCTCAACTCTCCTCATTTTATTCATCCCGTGGCATGGAACTGGGTACCATCAAAGGAGTCTTGGCTTCCTGCTGGAAAATATTAGCAGAGGACTGAAGACAGAATGATGACTTGGTGGTGGGTAAATGTTTTGCCCTGGTGCTGCTACTGAGGCAATTCTGAGTGAAAGAACTTGAAAAAGATTTCCTTTCTGGTTATGAGTTGACACTGATCTTACAAATTTAACATATCATATTGCTACCCTACTTTTTAATAGTATGTGGTTTCATTGATTACCAAAGTTTCCTCTATATTGACATTTGGCATGTCAGATGTCAGGCTGAGTTAGCAACAAAGACAGCCTAGGGCACAGGACGTAATATGGGAGCCAGAGACCACAACTAGACCACGGGGATATAAATGTGATTTAAAGTTTCTCCCTACAAACCTCTGTCAAACACTAGCCCCTGCTTCCTGCCCCTGGCAGCCACTATCACTTTCACCTTGCTTTCTTTTTTTTCAATAGCAGATAAAAGCATTTTATATGTGTTATCTGTTTCCTTAACTGGAATCTAAGCTCTAAGAAGAGCTGATATTCAATTTTGTTCACCATTAGGTTCCCATTGCCAAGATTGCTTGGCATATAATAGTTCCTTACTAAGTAATTGTTAAATAAAAAAAATTTTTTCCTTATAAAATCCATAGGCTGAATGACCTCACCAAAAGAAAATATTTAAAGTGAAAAGAACTGAAGGTGAAGAATGTAGTTAAGTCATGTTGTATTTCAGGACAATGGGAGAATAGTCCAAAATGGTGGCTGAAAATTCTCAGGGAAAAAAAGATGGGGGGGTGGGGTGGGGAGAAGGAAACCTGATATGACAGACACCAAAGAGAAAAGGAATCCTTAATTGGATTTTATGGCCATTAGCATCAAATGTATATAGTGGTCAAGAAAAAGAAAAAAGTTCGCATTATGTTTGGCACCACATAGCAGTATTTTAAAGCTGGCAAGAACAGTTTTGGTACAATAGTGAGAATGATGTCAAGGACTGGATTTAAAGGAAAGTCAGACCTTAAATGGAACCCACATTTGGCATTTTCTCAGAAAGTTTGGTATAAAGGAGGGGACAGGATTGTGAGGATTCTGAAAAATGTTTACACTTTTCTTAAAAAAGAAAAAGGTGATTTGGAAATGCTTTATATTATGGAGTAAAGACTAAGTAAGGATTAGAAGATCAGAAGAGAAGAGAATGATTGATGGTTCAAGATCTCTGAAGGACAAAGTGAGTATGAAATCCAAAGCATCAGAAAGCAATAACCTTAAACAAAACAAGGGCACATTTATCCACTGAGCAGAGAGCACAAGGTAACCGGTAGGATGCATGCTACCTACCAGGGCTAGTCACTTCAGTCGTGTCCGACTCTTTGCAACCCTATGGACTGTAGCCTGCTAGGCTCCTCTGTCCATAGGATTCTCCAGGTAAAAATACTGGAGTGGGATGCCATGCCCTTTTCCAGAGGATCTTCCCAACCTAGGGATCAAACCCACATCTCTTAAATCTCTTGCATTGGCAGGCAGGTTTTTGCCACTAGTACCACCTGGGAAGCCCAACTGGTAGGATAAGAAGAATAATCAGAGAGGATTTCCAAGTGACAGACTGACTTATTTTTAATTCCTGGGGAAGTTGGAGGCTAGGTCTCCTACCAAGAGTGTAGGAAAAATGACAGAAAGATATCTCTGAAGAAAGACCAGAGATGAGAAGGCATGGATTTTGGATATTAGAGAATCAACATAGCGACAAATAATAGTTTTGAAGTAGGACTAGCACGAAGCTCTGAAGTATTGTTGGGAGATGGCATTCGTATTGGCGCAGTTTTAAAAGGGTAGCTCATTTTCTTTGTATTCTTTTGTGTGCCAGAGAAAGAGCTTGAGCTTATAAATTAGATCTTTGAAATATTCAGTTTTGAGTGAATCTATCATAAGAAGGTGTATATTTTGTAAAGGACAGGGATGATGATGGAATTGATGGTCTTGATGAAATAAATCAAAGAGAACTGGAAGCAAGGATTTTAAAATCTGAAAGGGTCAGGTATGGTATCCAGAGAAAAATACCGAGAGCCAAAAACTCTCAGTTTCAAAGTTAAATATTTAGGTAGTGAAAAATTTCAGAGCTTAGTAGTAGGAATGCTTTGCAGATAAAAATATAAAGATTTTATCTGTAATGGAAATTAAGAGGTTAAGAAATTGTGAAATTAGGATGTTAGCTGGGTCACAGACAACATATAAAAAGTTTTCAAATTCTAGTTTAAATTTTGCCGTAAAGCAATGAAATAGGTGCAATTTTAATTTCAATTTTAAGGTGGATCACCGGGCCTCATAGAATTGGGTAACTTAACCAAAGTTGGAGCAGATCTGTGGCAGAAATAAAATTCAGACTCAGGTCTGTATTAAAGACTATAACAACACTATTGTACTGACAAACTCAAGCTGGATTATGTTCTTTGTTTTGGGTACAGTTCTATATATTGGCCTTTATTCAAGGTTTATAATAGTGCATTAATGAAAATTGACTGGCTTCTCTGAAGAACTCAATCCAGGAAGGATCAAGGACAGGCAGGATCCAAGATGATACATTACTGTGCTCAAATGGTTGTGCAACTTTGGACAGCTCATTTGAGTATGGACAAAATAGTGTGATTATACATGAGTTAAGATCATGGTGATGTTGTTAATTAGGCAAAGAAAAAAGGGGATAAAGAAAAATGTTGTGTGATAAACTTTATGCAGTAGGGTTTCTATACCAGCTACTAGAATACCTTGCCTCTATACTTGTATATATTCCTCTGGTCTTCAGTTCAGTTCAGTCACTCAATCATGTCCAACTCTTTGCGACCCCATGAATCGCAGCACGCCAGGCCTCCCTGTCCATCACCAACTCCTGGAATTCACTCAAACTCATGTCCATTGAGTTGGTGATGCAATCTCATCTTCTGTTGTCCCCTTCTCCTCCTGTCCCCAATCCCTCCCAGCATCAGGGTTATTTCCAGTGAGTCAACTCTTCACATGAGGTGGCCAAAGTACTGGAGTTTCAGATTTAGCATCAGTCCTTCCAATGAACACCTAGGACTGATCTTTAGGATGGACTGGTTGGATCTCCTTGCAGTCAAAGGGACTTCCAAGAGTCTTCTCCAACACCACAGTTCAAAAGCATCAATTCTTCAGCGCTCAGCTTTCTTCCCAGTCCAACTCTCACATCCATGCATGACTATTGGAAAAACCATAGCCTTGACTAGACGGACTTTTGTTGGAAAAGTAATGTCTCCGCTTTTGAATATGTTATCTAGGTTAGCCATAACTTTCCTTCCAAGGAGTAAGTGTCTTAATTTCATGGCTGCAATCACCATCTGCAGTGATTTTGGAGCCCCACAAAATAAAGCCTGACACTGTTTCCACTGTTTCCCCATCTATTTCCCATGAAATAATGGGACCAGATGCCATGGTCTTAGTTTTCTGAATGTGAAGTTTTAAGCCAACTCTGCTCTTAGAAAAGATAAAGAGCAAAAACTTAGAAAACTGTATCTTAAGAGATAATAGCATAAGAATAGAAAAACAAAACACCCTGGAGGTTTGTTCAAAGCAAAACACATGAATTGTTAGGATCAAGTCATAAAAGACAAGGGTGGGATGGAAGGCTTCATAGATCAAGCAAATGAGGGATAGGAACAGGATGGATGGGGGACATCAATAGGAGTCATAACTTTGGGTTATTCTTGAGGTAAGAGCTATTATTTTTCCAGTAGTCATGTATGGATGTGAGAGTTGGATCATAAGAAGGTTGAGCACCTAAGAACTGATGCTTTCGAATTGTGGTGCTGGAGAAGATTCTTGAGAGTCCCTCTGACTGCAAGGAGATCAAACCAGTCAATCCTAAAGGAAATCAACCCTAAATATTAATCAGAAAGACTGCTGCCGAAGCTGAAGCTCCAAAACTTTGGCCACCTGATGCAAACAACCACCTAAATGAAAAGACCTTGTTGCTGGAAAAAACTGAAGGGAAGAGAAGAGGGGGTGGCAGAGAATGAGATAGTTAAGGCAGCATCACTGATTCAATGGACGTGAATTTGAGCAAACTCCAGGAGACAGTGAAGGACAGAAGAACCTGAAATGGTACAATCCATGGAGTTGCAAAGAGTGGGACACAACCTAGATACTGAACAAAAACAACCAAGAGTTATTCTCACTTCACATATAAGAACACTAAAGATCTGGGGTGAATAGTCACTTAATTCTAGGTTGCTTAGCTAATTAGAAATAGAGACAAGGTTCAAATTCAGAAGCCAGTCTATAATATCCAGACATGTATCTGGCTATTTAGCTTTTGTAAAAGTTACATTGAATTAGATTTGATTTTACACAGAAAGTGCTATTCTTCAGATATGTGCTTGTCAGAGTAAACCTCATTGGTACAGAAGAGATGGCAAAATAAGACCTATGTCAGAATGGAAACAGCTGGTAAGTATGTAATTTTCTAATACTGGCAATGTTCACTTTTTAGGTTAATTTTTATATTTTTGCTCTCTACATATAACATTTTGGGAAATACTGTATTTTGAAATGTTTGCTTTTATAGACTTATCAGTATATTCAAACGTATAATTATACCCCCAAGTAGTGACCTCGGGAGTATAATTTAAGTACACTTAAAATAAATATTTTCAATAAATAATAAATAGTATTAACAATAGCTTATAATTTCTCTTATTTCATTTTTTATCTCATTCTTATTTGTGTTCAGTTTTCAAAATAGAGGTTTTGCAATTCAAACAATTTGATTTTGAAAATCAATTCATGCTTTCAGGCAGACATAAGTGTTCTCTCTCTCTCTTTTCTCTCTTTCTCTTTTATAAAAGAGATATCTAGTTCTCTAATAATATCAATAGTTTTTATAATGCCTACATTCAGTGATAGTTTGTGAATATTCTACTGAACAAAATTTTATTAGAAAGCCTTTATACCATTGCTCTCAGATCTCCAGTCCCATCCCCAGGTGGTACTGCTTGAAACTTGTGGAAGGTAGAGATACACACTCCATTTTACTGCATAATACACTGCAATCCTAATCTCATTTTGGGGAATGTGATGCAATCTTTAACTAGAGTTGCCTACTTCCATCAATTAGTGTGAAGGGTTAATGCGGCCACAATAGGAAAAGTGGAGATGTGCTGCTTGCAAACAGGATGTTCTGCCAAGGAGACAGACACAGCCTTGAGATTAACGGTCCCTTGCAAATAAGGGAACATTCCCTTCTTGTGATAAGGGCTCTGGATAGACTCTGCAGTAATCTGGAATTTCACTCCCTTTTGCTGTACGATAACATTTATGCACATGCGCTGTACTGAACAAGTTTGGTCATACAGTATGGAATTCTGCCCAGGGGGGCTATATAAAAATAAACCACGAGCTTACTTGCTTGCGCAGTTATTATTTTTCCTCTGGCCAGAGTGTGTCTGTCTCTTGTATGTCTTATGTCTTGTTCTATGTCATTTCACTCATAATCTCCAAAAATCTCCTACATTAGTGGAAAGGTATTTCAGCACATTTCAATTAAAAAACTAATTTTTATTCTATAATGCAATTTGTTTCTCTCTCTGATGAAATCTCCTCTAGGTTTTACATGAGGTAAATTTTTCTGAAATTGAAAACAAATACAAATAAAGCAAATTAGTGAATATGGACTAATTACTGTTCATTCACAATTTACATACAATATGAGCACTGTTCTAAAGTTTTGAAGGTGGGATAACAATGAGCATACCTAAAATATGGTCCCAGATATTTACAAGAGATACTTAAATGGAGGTTTGACACTATGAACAGTGTAGTTGATGTCTCAGATGAGGTTCACAGGAGAAAGCAGCTACACCAAAAGAATATGATCAACCTGAAAATGGACACGTAGCTGAGCCAGAATTAATGGAGCAGACCAATACATTTCCAATAAGCATCTTACACATTTCCATTGACTTAATGACTCATAAGGAAATTTATTAATTATTTGATATACTGAATGATGTGTAATGATTTGAAGGTAAATGATAAAACTGTTATTAGTTTCAGGCAAAATAATTAGCTGCATGTCATTTTCAGTATCTCTTGTGAAAGAGAATCACTTGGGGACAGATTACAAGTTATCATACAGGACTTTCAGTTAAATCTGAATTTTAAATAAACAATGAATAACTTTATTATGTCCCATTTTTTTGGCAAGCAATATACTTATTCTAAAACATTATTTGTTTTTATTTGAGATTACAAATTAATTCTATTTTTACTTGCAAAATCTGGTAAACATAACTGGAGTGTTTCAGCTCCTTCACTACCACTAGTTAAAACACTGGGTTTTTTAAAGGGATTAAAGTGTGAATTTTCAAATATATAATATCTTCAGTAGTGATTCTATTAAACAGATGAAAAAATTAATAGTATTTTCTTATATTGACAATAAAAAATTGAAAATGGAAATTACAGTAGAAAAGTAAGATATAAATACCAGAAACCCAGAATCTAAAGTATGTCAATCGTTTGTAAATATTACCCTGGAAAGAATATAAGACCTTCCATTGAGAGAAGTGATTATATTTTAGTAAAAGACATAGATTAAGATACTTTCTAGTCCTAGGTTAGATGATTTGACACTTTGAAAGGTCAATTTTCCAGAAGTTTTAGTTAAATATATTGTAACTACAATCAAATTTTGTGGATATATAATTTTGTGATGATTTTCAAGCTATTTTGATTATTCTAGCACATTCTAAGACAAATGTAAGAGAGTAAAGTCCTCAGAAAGTTAAGTGCAAAATAGAGGGTTTTGGAGAGAATTTGCCCTGTCAGGTAGTAAAATAGGTTATAGGACCACTGTAGCAAAAACTTCTCTTGTATTGTTGCAAGAGAGTGTTTGCTATGACCAGTGCCTTCTTTTCGCAAAACGCTATTAGCCTTTGCCCTGCTTCATTCTGTACTACAAATTTGCCTGTTACTCGAGGTATTTATTGACTTCCTACCTTTGCATTCCAGTCCCTTATAATGAAAAGGACATGATTTTGGGTGTTAGTTCTAGAAGATCTTGTAGGTCTTCATTGAACCATTCAATTTCAGTTTCTTCAGCATTACTGGTTGGGATATAGACTTGGATTCCTGTAAATGGTTTGCCTAGCAAAGAAACAGAGATCATTCTGTCATTTTTGAGATTGCATCCAAGTATTGTATTTTGGACTCTCTTGTTGACTATGATAGCTACTCCATTTCTTCTAAGGGATTCTTAGTAGTGATATAATGATCATCTGAGTTAAATTAACCCATTCCACTCCATTTTATTTTGTTGATTCCAAAAATGTCAATACTCATTCTAGCCTTCCCCTGTTTGATCACTTCCAATTTGCCCTCATTCATGGACCTAACATTCCAGGTTCCTATGCATTATTGCTTTTTACAGCATTGGACTGAACTGCCATCCCAGCCATATCCATGACTGGGTGTTGTTTTGCTTTCTTTCTCTTTATTCTTTCTGGAGTTATCTCTCCACTGATCTCCAGTAGCATATTGGGCACCTACTGACCTGGGGAGTTCCCCTTTTAGTATCCTATCTTTTTACCTTTTGATACTGTTCATGGGGATCTCAAGGCAAGAATAGTGAAGTGGTTTACCATTCCCTTCTTCAGTGGCCCACATTTTGTCAGATGGCCAACACCAAAATCAGATTGATTATATTCTTCACAGCCAAAGATGGAGAAGCTCTATACAGTCATCAAAAACAAGACTGGGAGATGACTGTGGCTCAGATCATGAATTCCTTATTGCCAAATTCAGACTTATATTGAAGAAAGTAGGGGAAACCACTGGACCATTCGGGTAGGACCTAAATCAATTCCCTTATGATTACAGTGGAAGTGACAAAGAGATTCAAGGGATTAGATCTGATAGAGTGCCTGAAGAACTATGGATAGAGGTCAGTGACATTGTAAAAGAGGCAGTGATCAAGATCACCCCAAGGGAAAAAAAGAAAAGAAAAAAGGCAAAATGGTGTCTGAGGAGGTGTTACAAATAGCTATGAAAACAAGAGAAGTGAAATGCAAAGGAGAAAAGGAAAGATATACCCATTTCAATGCAGAGTTCAAAACAATAGCAAGGAGAGATAAGAAAGTCTCCCTTAGTGATCAGTGTGAAGAAATAGAGGAATACAATAGAATGGGAAAGACTAGAGATCTCTTAAAGAAAATTAGAGATACAATAGGAAATTTTCATGCAAAGATGGGTTCAATAAAGGTATGGACCTAACAGAAGCAGAAGATATTAAGAAGAGGTGGCAAGAATACACAGAAGAATTATACAAAAAAGATCTTCATGATCCACATTATCATGATGGTGTGATTACTCACCTAAAGCCAGACATCCTGGAATGTGAAGTCCAGTGGGCCTTAGGAAACATCACTACGAACAAAGTTAGTGGAGGAGATGGAATTCCAATTGAGCTATTTCAAATCCTAAGAGATGGTGCTGTGAAAGTGTTGCTCTCAATATGCCAACAAATTTGGAAAACTCAGCAGTGGCCACAGGACTGGAAAAGGTCAGTTTTCATTCCTATACCTAAGAAAGACAATGGCCAATTGTCAAAGACAATTCAGTTCAGTCGCTCAGTCGTGTCCGACTCTTTGCAACCCCATGAATCACAGCACGCCAGGCCTCCCTGTCCATCACCAACTCCCGGAGTTCACTCAGACTCATGTCCATCGAGTCAGTGATGCCATCCAGCCATCGCATCCTCTGTCGTCCCCTTCTCCTCCTGCCCCCAATCCCTCCCAGCATCAGAGTTTTTTCCAATGAGTCAACTCTTCACATGAGGTGGCCAAAGTAATGGAGTTTCAGCTTTAACATCACTCCTTCCAAAGAAATGCCAGGGCTGATCTCCTTCAGAATGGACTGGTTGGATCTCCTTGCAGTCCAAGGGACTCTCAAGAGTCTTCTCCAACACCACAGTTCAAAAGCATCAATTCTTCAGTGCTCAGCTTTCTTCACAGTCCAACTCTCACATCTATACATGACCACAGGAAAAACCATAGCCTTGACTAGATGGACCTTAGTTGGCAAAGTAATGTCTCTGCTTGTGAATATGCTATCTAGGTTGGTCATAACTTTCCTTTCAAGGAGTAAGCGTCTTTTAATTTCATGGCTGCAGTCACCATCTTCAGTGATTTTGGAGCCTCAAAAAATAAAGTCTGACACCATTTCCACTGTTTTCCCATCTATTTTGCTATGAAGTGATGGGACCAGATGCCATGATCTTCATTTTCTGAATGTTGACCTTTAAGCCAACTTTAATTGCACTCATCTCACATGCTAGCAAATTAATGTTCAAAATTCTCCAAGCCAGGCTTCAACAATATGTAAACCCTGAACTTCCAGATGTTCAAGCCAGATTAAGAAAATATAGAGGAACCAGATATCAAATTTCCAACATCGATTGGATCATTGACAAAGCAAGAGAGTTCCAGTAAAATTTTTACTTCTGCTTTATTGACTATGCCAAAGCCTTCGACTTTATAGGTCACAACAAACTGTGGAAAATTCTGAAAGAGGTGGGAATACCAGACCGCCTGACCTGCCTCTTGAGGAATCTGTATGCAGGTCAAGAAGCAACAGTTAGAACTGGACATGGAACAACAGACTGGTTCCAAATAGGAAAAGGAGAACGTGAAGGCTGCATATTGTCACCCAATATGCAATAATGCATACTGTCACTCTGCGTATTTAACTTATATGCAGAGTACATCATGAGAAATGCTTGACTGGATGAAGCACAAGCTGGAATCAAGATTGCCTGGAGAAATTTCAGTAACCTCAGATATGCAGATGACACCACTCTTATGGCAGAAAATGAAGAACTAAAGAGCCTCTTGATGAAAGTGAAAGAGGAGATTAAAAAAGTTGGCTTAAAACTCAACATTCAGAAAACTAAGATCATGGCACCCAGTTCCATCACTTCATGGCAACAACGTGGGGAAACATTGGAAATAGTGACTGACTTTATTGTTCTGGGCTTCAAAATCACTGCAGATGGTGACTGCAGCCATGAAATTAAGACGCTTGCTCCTTGGAAGAAAAGTTATGACCAACCTAGACAGTATATTAAAAAGCAGAGACTCTACTTTGCCAACAATGGTCCATCTAGTGAAGGTTATTGTTTTTCCAGTAGTCATGTATGGATGTGAGAGTTGGACTGTGAAGAAAGCTGAGTGCTGAAGAATTGATGCTTTGAACTGTGGTGCTGGAAAAGACTTGAGAGTCCCTTGGACAGCATAGAGGTCCAACCTACTATCCTAAAGTAAATCAGTCCTGAATATTCATTGGAAGGACTGATGCTGAAGCTGAAACTCCACTAGTCTGGCCCCTGATGTGAACACTGACTCATTTGAAAAGACCCTGATGTTGGAAAAGACTGAAGGTGGGAAGAGAAGGGGATGACAGTGGAAGATGGTTGGATGGCGTCACCGACTCAATGGATATAAGTTTGGACAAACTCTGGGAGTTGGTGATGCACAGGTAGGCCTGGTGTGCTGTGGTCCACGGGGGTCACAGATTCGGATACCACTGAGTGACTGAACTGAAAACTGTAGTAAAACCTTGCTGTTAATATCAATATAAATGTCAAAACCAATGGACAAGTTAAAGGCTTCAATGATGGACACTTGCATATTTGGAAAATTTATATCTCATAAAGATTGTACCATCAGTTAATAGGAAAATAATGAATTATGTAGTAAATAGTGTTTTGAAAACTTGCTTATGTATGGGAAATAAAAATTGTATCTAAGTGGATTTCTGCTGGACTGAAGACCAAAATACAACAGGGATAACTAAAAAGGTAATAAAATTGGAGAACAACAAAAAAGAAAAAACCTTAGGGAGGTGATGGATTGAATAGTATTCAACCAGCATCAACAAAAAGTTAAAAATTGATATTAAATTCTAAACATTGACAATAACAACAGAGTAAGGTATATTGTGCAGAAATCAATTTCAACATTTGAAATTCATGTGAGACTAGTATCTAGAGAGTAAAGAAATTCCTACAAGTAGTTGAGGAAAAAGTAAAAAGCATAAGTATTGACTGGACCAAGAACTTCAATATGTGACTCACAAATGGATAAATGGAAATGGATAATCATTAAAAAGTATACTCAATTTATAAAAGTAACAGAAATTCCAATTAAATTAGCAAAATATTACCTATAGCATTAATACACAGATGAAAAATGGAAATTGATATACCAAATTATGTCACTTTTTAAATCTGTCACTTTTTATTTTACTTTGATTCAAACTACCACAAGATTTTCAGAGGCCTTGAACTAATTTTCTAACATTTTGAGGTCACTTAAACTATTTTCCCACTAGAAGAATATTAAGACACTTTCATTCATACACATGATAAAATTCATAGCAAAATCTTTTCTATATTTAGTTTTCTTTGGCTATTGTTGCCTACATTTTGAAACCATCATGTGAAATTTCATATGAAAATTATTTTGCTGGAAACATCTTTTTATCATAAAAATCTTTATATTTTTATTTCTCTATTTCTCCAACCTGTAGACTTTATGCAACTTTGTATTTAATATTGTTGCACCTATATTTTTCCTCAATGATGGATTGCATTACATACTAAATACATATTTTACTCCCAATTTTTGATCTTGGAAATATCTTAGTATTAAATTAAATTGTTGTCTGGCTAAAAGAAACAGAATAAAAGCTTTCCTAGAAGTTTTGATATCATTATAAGATATCCTTTTAGACTGGAAAAACATGAATGATAATGATTGTTAGAGGGAAACAGCAACACAAAATTATTCATTGCATATTTCTACTTAATATTTGCTTTCTATCATGGTAAATCAGCAATTTCTTGGGATTTCTTGGTTCTTAGTAAATATCACAATATTCCTCAAAGCAAAAATTTATTATAAGTATTTACAATTAAGGGAATTGACACATTGTTAATCAAAGACAATCAATCCAGCACGGTTCAGTTCAGTTCAGTTGCTCAGTCATGTCCAACTCTTTGTGACCCCATGGACAGCAGCATGAAAGTCCTCCTTGTCCATTACCAAATCTGGAGTTTACCCAAACTCATGTCCATTAAGTTGGTGATACCATCCAAACATTTCATCCTCTGTCGTCCCCTTCTCCTCCTGCCCTCAATCTTTCCCCGCATCAGGGTCTTTTCCAATGTGTTGGTACTTCACTTCAGGTGGCAAACTATTGGAGTTTCAGCTCCAGCATCAGTCCTTCCAGTGAATTTTCAGGACTGATTTCCTTTAAGATGGACTGATTGGATCTCCTTGCAGTCCAAGGGACCCTCAAGAGTCTTCTCTAACACTACAGTTCAAAAGCGTCAATTCTTTGGAGCTCAGCTTTGTTTATAATCCAACTCTCACATCCATACATGACTACTGGAAAAACCATAACCTTCACTAGATGGACCTTTGTTGACAAAGTAATGTCTCTGCTTTTGAATATGCTGTCTAGGTTGGTCATAACTTTCCTTCAAAGGAGTAAGCGTCTTTTAATTTCATGGCTGCAATCACCATCTGCAGTGATTTGGGAGCCCCCAAAATAAAGTCTGACACTGTTTCCACTGTTTCCCCATCTATTTCCCATGAAGTGATGGGACCAGATGCCATGATCTTCGTTTTCTGAATGTTGAGTTTTAAGGCAACTTTTTCAATCTCCTCTTTCACTTTCATCAAGAGGCTTTTGAGTTCCTCTTCACTTTCTGCCATTAAGGTGGTGTCATTTGCATATCTGAGGTTATTGAAATTTCTCTTGGAAATCTTGATTATAGCTTGTGATTCATCCAGCCCAGCATTTTGCATGATGTACTCTGCATATAAATTAAATAAACAGGGTGACAATATGCAGCCTTCATGTACTCCTTTTCCTATTTGGAACCAATCTGCTGTTCCATGTCCAGTTCTCACTGTTGCTTCCTGAACTGCATACAGATTTCTCAAGAGGCAGGTCAAGTGGTGTGGTATTCCCATCTCTTTCAGAATTTTCCACAGTTGATTGTGACCCACACAGTCAAAGGCTTTGGCATAGTCAATAAAGCAGAAATAGATGTTTTTCTAGAACTCTCTTGCTTTTTCGCTACTGTCTTCAATTTAAGTCTGAGTTTGTCAATAAGGAGTTCATGATCTGAGCCACAGTCATCTCCCGGTCTTGCTTTTGATGGCTGTATAGAGCTTGTCGATCTTTGGCTGCAATGAATATAATCAATCTGGTTTTGGTGTTGGCCATCTGGTGATGTCCATGTATAGAGCCTTCTCTTGTGTTGTTGGATGAGGGTGTTTGCTATGACCAGTGTGTTCTCTTCTATTAGCCTTTGCCCTGCTTCATTTTGTACACCAAGGCCAAATTTGCCTGTTACTCCAGGTGTTTCTTGACTTCTTACTTTTGCATTCCAGTCCCCTATAATGAAAGGGACAATTTTGGGGGGTGTTAGCTCTAAAAAGTGTTGTAAGTCTTCATAGAACCATTCAACTTCACCTTCTTCGGCATTACTGGTTGGGGCATAGACTTGGATCACCGTGATTTTGAATGGTTTGCCTTGGAAAGAAGAGAGATCATTCTGTCGTTTTTAAGACTGCATCCAAGTACTGCATTTTGGACTCTTTTGTTGACCGTGATGGCTACTCCATTTCTTCTAAGGGATTCCTGCTCACAGTAGCAGATATAATGGTCATCTGAGTTAAATTCACCTGTTCCAGTCCAGTTTAATTTGCTGATTTATAGAATGTCAATGTTCACTCTTGCCATCTCCTGTTTGACCACCTCCAATTTGCCTTGATTCATGGACATAACATTCCATGTTCCTATGCAATATTGCTCTTTACAGCATTGGACCTTGCTTCTATCACCAGTCACGTCCACAAATGGATGTTGTTTTCACTTTGGCTCCATCCCTTCATTCTTTCTGGAGTTATTTCTCCACTGATCATCTTACTGGGGTTTCTCTTACCTTGTACAGTTAATCATGTTTAATTAGACCTAAGAATAGAGGGAAATAAATATTAATGTCATCCTTTAAGCTTCTATAGTGGAACAAAAATGTCAAGAAAGCAGCATTCATTTAGATCCCTAAACACTAAGTGATATTTCTTCCTTATAATTGATTTCATTCTTATAATATTCAAAAATAATGTACTCTGTGCCCATAGGAGTATTTAAATGCATAAAATATTACAGTAATGGAAAGATCACATTCCTTATTCATTTATGTCTACTTTCCCAAAATATCTGGATCTTTAATGGTAGGGGAAAAGATCTTGGGTTATTTTCACCTAAATTTTATACCTTTATATTCAGTAGCTTTTATCCTTATCTCTATATCAATGTTCTTTTCCTGCTTTTGCATTTCATTTGAAAATATATTATTTTTCATTGAATAAGCAAAGCACTAAAAAGTATTTAATATTTGTACCTGATAGCCCTATTTCTGTGATTTCCTATGTTTTCCTTATTCCTTAGTAATCCAAGCAACTCTATTATAATATATTTAGCTTCATTTATCACCACATAGAAGCAAATTTTGGGTACAACTTTCCAAATTAGAGTATGTGCCATACAATGCAGACTCAAACTAACTAACCTTTCACAAATAACGAAGGAGTGTGAAACGTCTGTGTCATACTGGACAGAAGGAACAGTAAGACCAGCAGGCCATTTAACGTCCATAATCCCCACAGTGCTTTTAGAAAATGATTTTGCCATTATATGCTTTTTGCTTCCACTGTATCATAATTGTCTTGCATCTCAAATCATTGATTAAGACAGTCTAAGAGCAGGAAACTGCTTGATTTAGGACCAGTAATTTGAGTCCAGAAAGTTTCTTCTAAAATATATCTAAGCTAACTTATAAGTTACTCTGTTTTACTTGCACTGTCTGGGGACTGACTTCGTGGTAGAAGAAAGAGTGTTGTAACAGTTCTAATTCAGAAAGGATGATAATGTAATTTTATGAAAAGTGTAGAATATATGCCCAAAGTACTTGCCAGAGAAAAGAATTTTCAAGTTCAAAATATATTTTCTGCATTTTTAAAAGAAAGTCATGAATCATATTAGTTTCACATTTATAATATATTCATTTTCCACATTAAGACATCATTTTTTCTTAATTTCAAGAAGTATGAAAGTAAATAGAAAAACTGATCAGTAGCAAGTAATGAAGTAAAGTTTGTCTTTTTTGTTATTGAAATCAAGGCATGTTGATGTATGACAAAACCAATATAATATTGTAAAGTAAAAAAAAAATAAATAAATGAACAGCTATGCTGCTGCTGCTGGTGCTAAGTCACTTCTGTGTGTCCGGCTCTGTACAACCCCATAGACGGCAGCCCACCAGGCTCCCCCGTCCCTGGGACTCTCCAGGCAAGAACACTGGAGTGGGTTGCCATTTCCTTCTCTAATGCATGAAAGTGAAAAGGGAAAGTGAAGTCGTTCAGTCGTGTCTGACTCCTAGCGACCCCATGGACTGCAGCCTTCCAGGCTCCTCCATCTATGGGATTTTCCAGGCAAGAGTACTGGAGTGGGGTGCCATTGCCGTCTCCAAAACAGCTATGAGTTATTGATATTAAAAAAAAGGTATCAGAATAGCAAAAAAGATGTTTTTGAAATGTCCAAAATCACAATTTTATAGAATTAGATGTCATTTATGAATTTACATTTTAGTGGAGTGAATCAAGAAATAACAAAATATATAATGTGTATCCCAGGTCTCACTAGTGGTAAGGAATCCACCGGTCAATGCAGGAGACTTAAGAGACATAAGAAACCACATAAGAGTGCTTTCAATCCCTGGGTGTGGAAGATTCTCCAGAGAAGAAAATGGAGACCCACTCCAGTCTTCTTGCCTGGGAAATCCCATGAACAGAGGAAACTGGTGGGCAACAGTCCAAGGGGTCACAAAGAGTTGGACATGACTAAGCGTGCACACACACACAAACACACACACAGAGAACACAACACATAAGTAAAATAAGTCACATATTATATGGTGAGAAATGTAAGGAAGAAAAATAAGGAAAGGAAGAAATTGCCATTTTAATCAAACAGCAAAGCAAAGCTTCACTAAGTCAAATGGCATTTTAGTAAAGATCTGGAGAAGCAAGTGTCAAACCAAGCAGATAGGCAGGGCAGAATTCCGGGCAGAGTAAGTGGCTCAGGAGCACAGCTGGTGTGAGTCCAGAACAGTAGGGCTATGAATTGCATTCAAATATCTGTTAGCAGATAGTTAAATTAGGAAGGTGTTGGTGCTGGTGCTGGTGAGAGTGGAAATGTTGTAGTTGCTTCAGTTCAGTTCAGTTCAGTTTTCAGTCGTGTCCAACTCTTTGCGACCCCATGAATCGCAGCACGCCAGGCCTCCCTGTCCATCACCAACTCTTGGAGTTCACTCAGTCTCACATCCATCGAGTCCGTGATGCCATCCAGCCATCTCATCCTCAGTCGTCCCCTTCTCCTCCCACCCACAATCACTCCCAGCATCAGAGTCTTTTCCAATGAGTCGACTCTTCGCATGAGGTGGCCAAAATACTGAAGTTTCAGCTTTAGCATCAGTCCTTCCAAAGAAATCCCAGGACTGATCTCCTTTAGGATGGACTGGTTGGATCTCCTTGCAGTCCAAGGGACTCTCAAGAGTCTTCTCCAACACCACAGTTCAAAAGCATCAACTCTTCAGTGCTCAGCTTTCTTCACAGTCCAACTCTCACATCCATACATGACCACAGGAAAAACTATAGCCTTGACTAGACGGACCTTTGTTGGCAAAGTAATGTCTCTGCTTGTGAATATGCTATCTAGGTTCGTCATAACTTTCCTTCCAAGGAGTAAACGTCTTTTAATTTCATGGCTGCAGTCACCATCTGCTTAGACGTCTCTAAAATCTTTGATATATAGTAAACTAGAGGCCTATTAAAGGGTTCAATTTTTTTTTTTAATGTTCTGGGGAAAGCAAGGTCTTTTATTTTTATTTTATTTTATTTTAGGTCATGCTGCACAACATGTGGCATCTCAGTTCCCCAACCAGGGATCAAACCTTTGTCCCTTGCATTGGAATCAATCTTAACCGCTGGAACACCAGGGAAGTCCCCACATGTTCTATGTTTTACGAATTATGTTTTAACAGGATTATCTTACTGCTATGTGGGAAAACAGCTTGAAATGTGGTCACAGAAGACACTAGGAGACTAGTTTCTGGAAATTGGAAAAGAGGTAGAAAGAAAGAGACTTGAAGGGCTACCAAAGCTTTTGGCTTGAGTATCTGAAATGATAAGGTTGCTATTAGAGAAATGGCAAGTTTCTCAGAAGAGACAATTTGAGTGGTGGTGTTGTGGAGGGATGGTTGGTGATTAAAAGGTTCAGCTTGAGGGATTTTAAGTTTAAAATGTTTATAAGAATCAAAACCAAAACACTGAGTACTTAGGTGATTATGAATCTAAAGTTCAGGAGAGAACTCTAGACATATACACATAAACATCAATACTATAAAATGCTATTCAAAATAATACAGTTGGATGATATCACTAAAGGCTTAGATGAAGATGGAAAAGAAAAGAGATGAAAGGTCTTACTGCTGAGGCATTAGAGTATTGGGAGATGATACAGCACTATTAAAAGAGAATGAGAAGGAGCAACCAGACAAGGAAACAAACAAACAAATAAAAAAAAAAAACAGGAAAATATGGATTCTGAGGACAAGCAGAGATAATGGTTCAAAGATAAGGGGGTTCAAAATATTGCTAATAAGCTCAGTGGTAGAGCATTTGACTGCAAAATATTGCTAATAAGTCAAAGAAGAGGGACTGAGAAACAGCAATTAGATTGGGCAGAGTGGAAGTAATTAATTACCTTTTCAGGTAGTGGCAGGATGAAAATAATATCTGAATGAGATCAAGAAGGTATTTCTGAAATAGAAAACTGAAGAGGTTGAGAAGGTTGGCTAAGAAAGGAAGGGGGGTATGGGACAGTAAACAAAACAAAAATGAGAATGAAGCAAAAATGACTTCATCACTGTGAATCTCAGCATTTCTTTCCAATGAATCAGGATTCCCAAACCTTAATTAGGGTATATATATGTGTACATAATATGCACGTTCGCCCTTTGTGAACCCCATGGACTATAGCCCTCTAGGCTCCTCTGTCCATGGGATTTCCCAGGGAAGAATACTGGAGTGGGTTGCCATTTCCTTTTCCAGGGGATCTTCCTGACCTGGGGATTGAACCCACATCTTTTGTGTCTCCTGCTCTGGCAGGTGGATTCTTTACCGCTGGCACCTCCTGGGAAGCCCAGAGTATCTATTAATATATACTTGAATTTAATTAGCATCTGAAAACCATAACCTTCTTTATTAACAAGGACCTTAACTTTTAATAGCTGAGACATTTTCAAATATATATAATTTCTTTCAATACATTGTCTCGAGTATATGATTTGAAACTAAGCCAGTAACTCAGGCATAACTATGAAATGGAAGAAGCGATCCGTTAGTACCTATTCAATTTCTCTCAGGTATTTTACGAAAGATACCATATCCAGATGTACACACATTGATTAAAAAAATATATTTCCCTAGATTGTCCAAAGAAATGTTTTACATTCCTTTGCAATCACCTTTATAAGCAAACTGTCTTCAAAGTTTTATACATGGTATAAATATAGCGAAGCAAAAATATATACAGAATATAAATTATGAGATAGGTTTTTTAAAGCAAGGGACTGGTTTTGGCTAATCAAGTTTTTATATGTATGACACTTTCATAGAGCTTTGTTCAGGCATGTAAAAAAGAGATGATAGTCAAACAAAAACTACTTTCATTTCCACTTATAAACATCCCTTGGTCTTGCCAAGAGAGTATTATTATAAATGAAAATAAAACATAAACAAAACCACACATCTTCAGAGATCTATGTTTTATTATCCAAATGAGGAAGTGAAAACAAGTACTCTCATCAACTGTTATTCTAGAGAAGCTAAATTGAAAAATGTAAAGTTTCAGAGAAAGCATGCTTTTGCTGGCAGAGAAAGTCACATTCAGTTATATTTAGTTTTGTTCCAAGTTGTGATACAGCTTGAATAAAGTTCAGATTAAAATGTTATTATTTTGAGTTGTTTACACACTTACCCATACACAGGCTGTATTTTTAACACTTATAAGCAGTGTGAAAATGGTCTCCTGTTGCCTTGCTTTGGCAACTTAAGTAGTCTCCAAATAATACATGATCTTTACGAAAACATCATGATGGTGAGTTTAACTAATGTACTTGCATTTGAACACGTATCTAAATGTGGTACTATGTTTACTTTAATATATGGAGCTGTTGGCATGCTGCTACAATATCACTGGTTATGAATAAATCTAGGTATTGTTAATAAGAAGGTGAATCATTTAAAAGATGTACAATTATTAAATTCAATACATTTTAATATTACCTTACACTCCAAATCAATTTAACTTGATTTATAAATCTTCTACCAATAACTTTCAACACACAAAGACATAGTTTTGATAGGAAGAGAGGAAGAGATGAGACAGATATTGAACATCTATGGAGTGGCACTCTATTAACCACTCACACGATAGGCACTAAAATCAGAGTATGGACATTTTATTCAGTCTGAAGAGTTAAGAAAGGTTTCAGAGAGAAGACATCTGAGCTGCATCTTAACACTTTTAAGTAAAAGAACTGGTTTGATATGCATGATGTCACTTAATACTCTTGTTTCCTCCTCAACCCACACTAATTGGACTTTCTTCTCAACCTTTTCATTGAGAACACTCTTGGTTAAGGTCACAAGGAATGAAGTGCCGAGAATTTTAATCATGAACCATGAGCTCTCAACAATATGCAAAACAGTTGGTCACCTTTCCTTTTTGAAAGTCTTTTCTTTATGCAATAATATTTTATTGATAGTTTTTTATTCTTTGTTTGTGAATAGCAATTGGCCATTAATATCCTTTCCACACTCCTTTCTTCTGATTTAAGTATTAAATTTACACCAGGCTTATACACTGTGTTGGGGAATGTTTCCTTCTTTTTATATCCCTTCTTATTTTGAGAAATTTACATAATATTAGAATTCTCAGATATACTTGTTGATTATTATCTAAAAATTGTGTGTCCAATACATTTCCTCTGAAGGAACATTTTTCAAATGTTGATACAATTTCTTCAATGGCTATAAGGGTATTTATGCTTTATATTTCATCTTTAAAAAGGTAAAATATATATTCGTGTAGGAGTTTGTCTGTATGTCTATTTCAAACTTATTAGCATAACCATCTTTATTTTTATTCAAATCTCAGTGCCCTGTTTCTCAGTTTTCCATCTATGATGATTCTTATTTCCCTAGATCTTATAATTTCAGTCTCAAGAGAGATCTCAAAAAATCCTTCTCTGACCCAATTATATGATTTTCTTACAGACACTGAGTGTCTTTTAGTGTCATTAACCTAAACACTTCCTGAAATTCTCTGTCTTGCTTATGGCTTGACAGCAATGGACCTTCATAAGAGCAGAGAGCTGGACTGTCTATCTCTGTGTCGTGAATTCCTAGAAAAGTGTCTAGATACAGCGCATGCGTGCATGACCAGTTGCTCAGTCGTATCTGACTCTTTGCGACCGCGGGGAACGTGGACCACCAGGCTCATCTGTCCCTGAAATTCTCCAGGCAAGAATACTGGCGCGGGTTGTCAATTCCTTCACTAGGGGGATCTTTCTGACCCAGAGATCGAACCCATGTCTCTTTTGTCTCCTGCATTGGCAGGTGGATTCTTTACCATTGCACCACCTGGGAACTCCAATAATATTTTTAAATAAATGAATGGCGCTTCTTCTGTTGGAAGACATGTTTTTATTGTTCTCTCACAATTTTGTGTACCTTGCAATAGACATTGGCTGCCATTTTGTTCTGGATATCTTTCCAAGGCTGTTTGTATAGTGAGCAGCCTTTGAAGATATTTTGTAGTCCTCTGGAGCAAAGGGGAAACATGCTTATTGCCTAGTATAATAAAATTATTTTCTCTTCGGAGTATAAGATAGGCCTGCTTATGCTCAGGATTCTTTTCCTATAACACAACCCATTATATGTGAAGTCGTCCATCCAAGCCGCTCTTCTTTGTCTTTGTGGAACTGGGAAGCAAAGGAATCGGCCACAAATTTGCTAATCCTAATGCCACCTGAAGTGCTGGATGTAACACAGTCCTTTCTTTTTGACCCAGGAGTCTCATATGTTCTCCAAGCATTCATGAAACCCTTGCAAATTAACATGCTACCTTGTTATAGGATGAAATCTCAAATCTTCACTTTCCTTGACGTTACATACTAATGGGCTATGCAGGTATGGTTTGAAGTAAAGTATGCTTGAACATACTATCTTGAGGAGTTAAGTATCTTGTCCACAATTACAGTGAATAACTTGAAGTTTAGGAGCTGATTCCCATGTTGTATATCTAATATCACTTAAAACTAGAATGAAAAACCCTGATATCTATGAAAAAATGAATTTTTAATCTTTTTTATGTACTCTTTATTATCTTTTGATATATAATGATTATTATGCTCATGATAATTATTAATGATCAAGATACATGCTGTTATTTTCAGCTGAAGCCAATTAGTACTTTACCATTCTGAAAACTTTCCAATTTCCTATTATAAAATGGTGCTAAAATAGAATGATTTTTAAATACTTCCCAATAGCTCATGTTTATTTTAGTTGTATAAAAGTATCTATTTATATATAATTTTTATAAGCCCCATGACTATGAAGGCTTATTTATTAATAAGCCTGAATAAAATACTTCTTTCCAACAGTATATCTTAAAATGTTTTATGGAATTGCTCCTTCAACTTCTATTGTACATTTTTTTCAGTCAAGAAAATAATTCAGCTAAAGTCTATTACAGCACAGTTATCTTATTTGTTACACTAGCTTTGAAGCTACCAAAATTTCCTTGAATTATAGCCTCAGAATTTAACCAAGGTCTCCTACCCTAACCATCCAAGACTGAAATCATCCTTAATAATTTTCTCTGACTTGATACATAAATAGCAATATATTGACTTTATATTCCATCTGGATATGGCTAATAAATTTGGGTTACTCAGCTTTAAAATTGTTTTGGGAACATAAAACTCATTTAACTCATCAATTATGTGGCTGCAATCAGTGTCATTTGGCTTTTTGGAGTATAAATAACTGGCTGCAGTTAAGCTACTGAACTGTTGTTTTATCAGTTTTATCAGCTAAGGGATCATTTCAGATACATGCAATTGTAAAGTAAAAAAAAATCTGCATCTATTTTTTAAAAATATATGCACTCTGCAATTTAAAATTTTTGTAAAAAAGAGTCCATAAAATGTAAAAATATTTACTGTGGCTAAAATAACTATAAGTGATATGCAGTAATGACTACTCCTAAAAAATTGATATTTTTAAACAGGTAACCAGTCCTCAATGTTAGAAGGACAAAAAAAACTACATAATATAATGTTCTTTTCAAAGAACTTAATAAAAATCAATATATAATTCATTATCATGTTATTCATATATATGAAGAGATAAAATTCTATTTAAACTTATCATTGAAGCTTGCTAGTTTTTATTAGTTCTACAAAAGGTAAAAATCTGAGTAGTTAATTTTGAAGAAAAATGGAATTCTAGTTTCATTTCTCTTTAATGTTTTACATTTTAATATAAAAACATTTTTAATGTATATAATTTCTCTAACTTTTAAATTTTAATAGAATTCTCCATATATTTTAATTAAATTTGCTTTAAAGCAAACCAAAAGCAAGTTTCTTTTTTCCCTTATTTATCTCAACAAAAGCAAAATGCTTCACAAAATTTGTTTCCTTTTGTGTAATACCATTTGAAAATACATAAAATATTTCATTACAGGATCTTAAATTTCTTAAAATATATATATATTTTTAATTTGAAATAATACCTTTCTGGGGAAAAAATGGCAGGCCATTCATATATATATATATATAATGGATATATATCTTAGTGTACAGAGATTAAATTAGTCACTGGGTTTATACATCTAAAAAGAGCTACTCCTTCACAATCTGCATGCTTACTTAATTATTGTAATATATGCTCATACAGTGGAAAAATGGAAAAGGGATTCTTGGATATTCTTCTGCCCCCCCCATTGTTACTAGTTATGCAAAGAGATACGCAGGCACACACACAAGCACAGGTGCACTCTTGCTCTTCTGAGTTATGGACACCCATTGCGTTCATGTTATACCAGACATTCTTCATCTGTGAATTGCCTTCATTTTCAACACAGTATTTACCAATAGAGAAACAAGCAGGGAGGTTAAATGAGTCTCTCTATTCAACCCCTCACAAGGGACGTGCAGGGATTTAAACCCAGACAGTCTGGATTCAGAGTCTAGGCTCCTAAACATGACATTCCTTGACAAAACATTTCGAGAGTTACACTTGTCAACTTTCATTAAAATATACTTTTCCCCCTGAAAGTTTTTGGTTCACAATCAATATATCTCTTATGTTTATAGCTCAGTAAAAACACTCCATCTATTTAAATCAGTGAAATGACTACATCATACATTAAAATGGTTGATATAAAAGTTATTATTCAGCATCAGAATTGAAGGCTGTATTATTTTTAAAATGTCTTGCATGCTCACCTGTCCCTTAGTAATAAACTTCCCTGGAATGAAAGTAAAAGGGGGGGGGAGAAAAAAATAAACATTTCATAGTATAAAAAGCACCTCAATTTTCATAGCCAATTCAATGATGGACTGGAAATTCATCAATTTCTTACATGAAGATTTCTATATATTTTTTTTACTTCATATAAACCCTTCTGAGGTATAGTTCAAACTTTTGCAAATAAATAACCCATTTCACTTGAATATGTTTTATTAAGTGAAATATAGGGTCACGTAATAAGATTTTGATAGGAATAAAGTTCTGAAAATTTACTAAAATGGTGTGATATTTGTAGAGTATAAAAATGATATGTTGGGCTTAATATCGGGTAAATTTTATACTGAAGTATGAGATTTTGTATGTTTCTTGTTCCTTTTCAATCATGATGTGTATATACTACTGTCCATTCTCTTCCAAGTTTTAATGGTCATCATCTTGCCAATTATTCTTTCTAGTAAAGGACATGTACAGTATTTACTATATTTTTTCCAGCTTAAAATTCATCAGAAAGGTGACGGAAGCAACATATGTCTAAGCTGAGTATGCATGAGAGACCTCAGATGAATGTTTTAGATTTCAAAAAGGAAAACTAGCGAGTGTTAGTCGCTCAGTCATGTCCGACTCTTTGCGACCCATGAGCTGTAGCCTGCCAGGCTCTCTGTCCATGATATTTTTACAGGTAAGAATACTAGAGTGGGTACCACCCAGGGATCAAACCTTAGTCTCCTGCATTGCAGGCAGATTCTTTACTGTCTGAGCCACAGAAGAAGCTCCCCAAATAAGAAAAACTTAATATGAATCAAAAGCTCATACTCAAGCTTGAACTAATTGTGAATTTACAAAAATAGTGCTCTCTTTCTTCTTTTCACATTGTTTGTGATTATCATCGCTATTATAAATTACTGCTTGAGAATAATGAGTGATTATTAAGTTAGGCATATACAGTCTAAGTAAAACTGCTCTTTGAATACTGACTGTTACAATATTATAACCACCTTAATACTGCAAAAGTAACATCACATACATCTTATAAAAAAGAAATATACAACTTAAAATGCATTATCTATTTTTGGCATTAATTTAATATGAGAGAAGCTTTTATAAGATAAAGATAAAGATAGATATACAGTCAAGAGATAGGTGTCTGTCTCTGGTTTGCTGACTCCTTTACCTAAATATATACTCCAAGCTCAGCATATCTCCTTTGCAAATGCCCAATTAAATATTAACAATGTAAACCCTGAACTAATTCAGGTGGTATCTGCATTTCAATCTGGAAGCTCTTCTGGATATATACGGAGATGTGCAGAGTTCTTTCAAATATGCTTTGAGGCTGTAAAAGTCAGAAACATTTTAGTAGAAGTTCTGACAAAACCATTTATATGACAGAGGCCTCAAGGTTGCCAGCCAAAATATTATTTACAAAATAATTTTTTGTATTTTATTTAGAGACATTATGTCAAGGAGATATAGACAGTCTAAGTAGACAAAATAATGAGGTAGGGTTGCTTCTACTGTTCGTAGCTTTCAGAAGGTTTTTAGTTTAGAATGTCCAAGGGATAAGGTATTTTTAATATAAATTTATTTATTTTAATTGGAGTTTAATCACTTTACACTATTGTACTGGTTTTGCCATACACCAATGTGAATCTGCCATGGGTGTGCACGTGTTCCCCATCCTGAACTCCCCTCCCCTCGCCCTCCCCATACCATCCCTCTGGGTCATCCCAGTGCACCAGCCCCAAGCATCCTGTATCCTGCATCGAACCTGGACTGGTGATTCATTTCTTATATGATATTATACATGTTTCAATGTAATTCTCCCAAATCATCCCACCCTCTCCCTCTCCCACAGAGTCCAAAAGACTGTTCTGTACATCTGTGTCTCTTTTGCTGTCTCACATACAGGGTTATTGTTACCATCTTTCTAAATTCCATATATATGCATTAGTATACTGTATTGGTGTGTTTTTTTTTCTGGCTTACTTCACTCTGTATAAAAGGCTCCAGTTTCATTCACTTCATTAGAACTGATTCTTTCATTAGAACTGTATTCTTTTTATTTTTTTATGTTAATTTTTATTTATTTATTTTATTTTACAATACTGTATTGGTTTTGCCATACATCAACATGAATCTGCCACGGGTGTACATGAGTTACCAATCCTGAACCCCCCTCCCACCTCCGTCCCCATATCATCTCTCTGGGTCATCCCAGTGCACCAGCCCCAAGCATCCTGTATCCTGCATCTAAACTAGACTGACAATTCATTTCTTATATGATATTATACGTTTCAATGCCATTCTCCCAAATCACCCTGCCCTCTCCCTCTCCCACAGAGTCCAAAAGACTATTATATACATCTGTGTCTCTTTTGCTGTCTTGCATACAGGGTTATCATTACCATCTTTCTAAATTCCATATATATGTGTTAGTATACTGTATTGGTGTTTTTCTTTCTGGGTTACTTCACTCTGTATAATCAGCTCCAGTTTCATCCACCTCATTAAAATTGGTTCAAATGTATTCTTTTTAATGGCTGAGTAATACTCCATTATGTATATGTACCACAGCTTTCTTATCCATTTGTCTGCTGATGGACATCTAGGTTGCTTCCAGTTCCTGGCTATTATAACCAGTGCTGCGATG
This sequence comes from Capra hircus, assembly GCF_001704415.2. NCBI lineage: Eukaryota > Metazoa > Chordata > Mammalia > Artiodactyla > Bovidae > Capra > Capra hircus. The sequence goes on along the minus strand of NC_030813.1, from coordinate 10,733,045 downwards.
AACATTGGGGTACATGTGTCTCTTTCAATTCTGGTTTCCTCGGTGTGTATGCCCAGTAGTGGCATTGCTGGGTCATAAGGCAGTTTTGTTTCCAGTTTTTTGAGGAATCTCCACGCTGTTCTCCATAGTGGCTGCACTAGTTTGCATTGCCACCAACAGTGTCAGAGGGTTCCCTTTTCTCCACACCCTCTCCAGCGCTTATTGCTTGTAGACTTTTGGATCGCAGCCATTCTGACTGGCGTGAAATGGTACCTCATTGTGGTTTTGATTTGCATTTCTCTGATAATGAGTGATGTTGAGCATCTTTTCCTGGGATAAGGTATTTTTATGCATTTTTAACGATTTTATTGTGACAAGTGTATGCCAGTTTCTAGGATATTGAAATGCTGCTACTCCTTTTTTATCTAGAGGTGCCATGTTAATATGCTTTGTGATATAAAGGAGAAGATTTACATTAAATGAGTGAAAAGTCCAGTGGTTATCTGAAAACTTCAGATATACTTAAAAAGATAAGATATATAGCATACATTTTAGTTCTCTTATTCAATATTTCTGTTACAAAATTTATTTTTATTGATGGCTGAGAGTTGGAAGAACACTGTTGTTGGTTTTATTTTCCCCCTTCCTTCCTTTTTCCTACTTTCCTTCTGTCTTCCCTTTCATCTCTTTTCTATCTTTTCTCCTTTCTATGCTTGCCTTCCCTCTTTCTTTCTTTCTTACTCCCTCTCTCTCTTCTTTGACATGAGCAAATGATGTAGCTTGTGGGTATTTGAGTATCTGTAATTCAAATCAGATGACCATTATATCTACTACTGTGGGCAAGAATCCCTTAGAAGAAATGGAGTAGCCATCATAGTCAACAAGAGTCTGAAATGGAGTACTTGGGTGCAGTCTCATAAATGACAGCATGATCTCTGTCGGTTTCCAAGTCAAACCATGCACAGTAATCCAAGTCTATGCCCCAACCAGTAATGCTGAAGAAGCTGAAGTTGAACAGTTCTGTGAAGACCTACAAGACCTTCTAGAACTAACACCCCCAAAAGATGTTCTTTTCATCATAGGGGACTGGAATGCAAAAGTAGGAAGTCAAGAGCGACCTAGAGTAACAGGCAAGTTTGGCCTTGGAGTACAAAATGAAGCAGGGCAAAGGCTAACAGAGTTTTGCCAAGAGAACGAACTGGTCATAGCAGACACCATCTTCCAATAACACAAGAGAGGGCTCTACACATGGATATCACCAGATGGTCAACACTGAAATCAGATTGATTATATTCTTTGCAGCCAAAGATGGAGAAGCTCTATACAGTCAACAAAAACAAGACCAGAGTTGACTGTGGCTCAGATCATGAACTCCTTATTGCCAAATTCAGACTTAAATTGAAGAAAGTAAGGAAAAACCACTAGACCATTCAGGTATGACCTAAATCAAATCCCTTATGATTATGCAGTGGAAGTGAGAAATAGATTCAAGGGATTAGATCTGTTAGACAGAGTGCCTGAAGAACTAAGGATGGAGGTTCATAACATACAGGAGGCAGTGATAAAGATCATCCCCAAGAAAAAGAAATGAAGAAAGGCAAAAAGGTAGTCTGAGGAGGTCTTACAAATAGTTATGAAAAGAAGAGAAGCTAAATGCAAAGGAGAAAAGAAAAGATATACCCGTATAAATGCAGATTTCTAAAGAATAGCAAGGAGAAATAAGAAAGCCTTCCTCAGTGATCAATGCAAAGAAATAGAGGAAGACAATAGAATGGGAAAGACTAGAGATCTCTTCAAGAAAATTAGAGACACCAAGGGAACATTTCATGCAAATATGGGCCCAAAAAAGGGCAGAAATGAATGGACCTAACAGAAGCAGAAGATATTAAGAAGAGGTGGCAAGAATACACAGAAGAACTGTACAAAAAAGATCTTATTGACCCAGATAACCATGATGTAATCATTCACCTAGAGCCAGGCATACAAGCATGCAAACTCAAGTGGGCTTTAGGAAGCATCACTATGAACAAACCTAGTGCAGGAGATGGAATTCCAGTTGAGCTGGAATCCTAAAAGGTTTTAAATCCTGAAAGATGATGCTGTGAAAGTGCTGCACTCAATATGCCAGCAAATTTGGAAAACTCAGCAATGGTCGTGGGACTGAAAAAGGTCTGTTTTTGTTCTAATCCCAAATAAGGGCAATACCAACGAATGTTCAAGCTACCACACAATTGCGCTCATCTTGCATACTAGGAAAGTAATGCTCAAAATTCTACAAGCCAGGCTTCAACAGTATATGAACTGTGAACTTCCAGATGCTCCAGATGGATTTAGAAAAGGTAGAGGAACCAGAGATCAAATTTCCAATACCTGTTAGATCATAGAAAAAACAAGAGAATTCCAGAAAAAACACCTACTTCTGCTTTATTGATTATGCCAAAGCCTTTGACTGTGTAGATCACAACAAAATGTGGAAAATTCTTTGAGATGGGAATACCAGATCACCTTACCTGCCTCCTGAGAAATCTGTATGCAGGTCGAGAAGCAACAGTTAAAACCAGACATGGAACTGGTTTCAGACATGGAACGGTTCTAGGCATGGAATTGTTCTAGACATGGAACAGTTAAAACCAGACATGGATTGGTTCCAAATTGGGAAAGGCTGTATATTGTCACCTTGATGATTTAACTTATATACAGAGTACATCATGTGAAATGCTGGGATGGATGAAGCACAAGCTGGAAAAAAAGAAAGCTGGGAAAAATATCAATAGCACAGATATGCAGATGACACCACCCTTATGGTTTGAGCAAGTTCCGAGAGTTGGTGCTGGACAGGGAAGCCTGGCGTGCTGCAGTTCACTGAGTCGCAATTAGTCAGACATGACTGAGCAACTGAACTAACTAACTCAATCAATCAAGTAATTGGTTTTCAATAAGGAGAAAAAGAAAATTAGAACAATCTGTGGATATTTCCACAAATAAATGCATAAACTCTCCAAACCCAAGGGGATTATGATAGTTTCACATATTGCTATCTGGGAATAAGGAACATGCATATTTTGAAAAAATTCCTCAGTTATTGTGCCATGTACAATACATGTACTTCACATGTCCAACTGGGAACCAATTGTCCATGATTTTGAAAGTGTCACTTAAGTTCCCAATTGGACATGTGAAGTACATAGAGCACAATAGCACAAGTGGCCTTAGAGTTTTCTTCCAAAGATGCCCTGTATATGTGATGAAGATTATTGTATACAACTGTACATAAATCTGAAGGATTTTAAAACCTTTCAGAGTATAACTTCAAGGATGTTTTCCAAAAAGATTTGCAGATTAGACAGAAATACAGGGTAACATTTTTATAGTTGAATGTAAGTTCTTACACATTCCCCACAAATATAATAGGAATTCAAGTTTCTCACATTCTGTGAGTTTTTATGTGTATATGCAAAATTGTGTTAGCATGCCCCAAATTTTGCTATGAAAATGAAAGTCACTCGGTGTGTCCAACTCTTTGCAACCCCATGGTCTATGCAGTTTGTGGAATTCTCCAGGCCAGAATACTGGTGTGGGTAGCCTTTCCTTTCTCCAGGGGATCTTCCCAACCCAGGGATCAAACCCTGATTTCCCTCATTACAGGCTTATTCTTCACCAGCTGAGCCACAAGGGAAGCCCAAGAATACTGGGGTGGGTAGCCTATCACTTTTCTAGCAGATCTTCCCAACCTAGGAATTGAGTTGGGGACTCCTGCATTGCAGGCAGATTCTTTACCAACTGAGCGATCAGATGTGTAATAAAACTGAGCAAGTTACAGACATTATATTAGCTATGGATGAGATGGTTAGATAGCATTACAGATAAGAGACATGAATCTGAGCAAACTTCAGGAGACAGTGAAGGAGAGGGGAGCCTGGTGTGCTGCACTCCATGGGGTTGCAGAGAGTCATGCAGGACTTAGTGACTGAACTACAACAACAAATTAATGCTTGAGCTTAGGATTTACTCAGTTTATTATTTTTTACTTTTAATACCTCTATATTAATATTATTCAATATATATTAATAGTTAATGCTGAGTTGTGTCTATCAGTCTCTTGTGAGATTAGTTAGTGGCAATTAGTGTTCTAAAGTCAGATTACTTCTGGGTCAAGTAAGAAAATTGTGTTCTATTATTTAATAACTGAAGGAAGATTCTGGTTATGCTGACTTCAAGACATTTCATGCCTTGCCTGAAACAATTGACCCTCTTTATCCTAATCTCTTTACTACTACATAAACCCAGTATTAAATATTAACAAGGGGTATAATACAGGGAACAAATAGCTAGGATATTAACAAAATAGTAATTCAGAGAAGTCTTATAATGTTTAGGAAGACTATGAAGTTTAATAAATAAAAAATATCAGTTTTTAGATAATGACATGTCAACATGATGTTTCCTGGAAAATAAGTGCCCAAGCTATTCTTCTTATTTCTAGGAAAGTCAGAAATTTAAGGTAAAAGAATGTGACACATTAAAAAATTGAGTCATGCTATCTATAAAATCAAGTATAGTAATTATTGATATTACTATTTGTGTTTATGGTTTGGCTAAGGAAGTACTAGTTTTCTAGAAGCTACCTTTTGAAAACTCTTAAGTATGGTCTTGGGTGTAGTCAATAAAGCTAAGCCCACATACTAAGTTAAGCCCACATATTCAGCAGATGTATCAGCAAGTTGAAGGTCATATCATGGGCAGATGTCATGGCAATTTCTTTTTCTCTCCTTCTTCTTTACTTTGAACTATGTCTTTAAATAACATGCATTGATATGACCTACTTAATCCATATAATTATAATTTTTATCTTCAAAGATCAACCCATCCAGCAAGCCTTTATCATAATCCATGTTCTACCCTATGAAATGAGGATAGAGATTTTGTTATTCTAAGAGTTATAATTGAGCCCTGAGCAGCAATGATCATGAAGACAGTGGAAGATTATTTTCTGTAGAAATATCTCAAGAGGATTGCTGCTGCTGCTGCTGCTAAGTCGCTTCAGTCGTGTCCGACTCTGTGCGACCCCATAGACAGCAGCCCACTAGGCTCCTCTGTTCCTGGAATTCTCCAGGCAAGAACACTGGAGTGGGTTGCCATTTCCTTCTCCAATGCATGAAAGTGAAAAGTGAAAGTGAAGTTGCTCAGTCGTGCCTGACTCTTAGCGACCCTATGGACTGGAGCCTACTAGGCTCCTCCATCCATGGGATTTTCCAGGCAAGAGTACTGGAGTGCGGTGCCATGAAGAGGATTGCTAGCCTATGTCATTATTACTGTGCAATCTCACTATAGATTATTCACACACACACAAATCAAATAAAACCACAGAAAAACAGAGGCATGGCAAGTGCTAAAGGGAAAGAAGTTTGTAGATTTGATTGGAGATAAATTCTATTAAAGATTAGAAACAAGTTTTTCTGGGACTGTACAATGTTGAAGGTGCAGGCACCCGGTAGGAACTAGAAAACGATAAAAAGATGATCACCAAATTAAAAAAAAATCATATCTTTTGTTTATGTGAAATTAGTGAAAGTGTCTAGTATCTGGATGGTGAGTTCTAGCAGTGCAGATAGGCTTATCACTGTAGCGTGGAGAATCCCAGCAGCATAGAAGGACAATTACGGGGACTGCAATGAATCTGTCATCTCAGAAAGGCACAGAGTCAATGAATTCTAAACAGAAAGCCTTCCCTTTCTCTACTTATTGTAAGCCTGCAGGCGAACATCTATAAAAATCAAGAATTTGTTCTCAGAGTGAGAACAGAAAGATTTTCCAGACTCATACAACAGCAACTGAATTAAAGTTTTTTGGTGTTAATTATAACTATTAATATAATTCGGTTGCAAAAGTCCCGATTCTTTATTTTAGCTATTCCCAAGAGTGCAAGGAAAAGGAGCCACATTGCTGAAACTAATTACCTGGTAAAAATTATTTTTAAAAATTGTACTGAAATGGTGCTTCATTAATATGAATCAATAATGCAATCTGACTGCTAAAAAGGGTAATGTCATCTCAGGCTGCATTAATTGAACTGGACCATCAAATCACAGGAAATAATAATTTTCCTGTACTTGAGCTCATTAAAAATTAGTTAAAAATATATGTATCTCTGGGACTTACACTTTAGGTGAACAAAATTCTAGACTGTATCAGAAAAGAGGGCATTAGAAATCAGAAAATAAGCAAAACAGTTTTCTCCTAGTGATCATGTGTTTAGAGATACTTTGCCTGTCTGTGTGAAATGCTTTTTCTTCAGATTTTCTCATGATGTCCCTTTTTTATCATTTAGGTTTTAGCTGAAATATTATCTATTAAAAGATGAATGCCTTGATCCTTCACTGTATCTATTTTTCCTTCCCAGGGTACCATCTTCTCATCATTTTGTTCATTCATGGTCACAGAAATAAACATTATTTTATTTTTATATGTCTATTTATTGCTCACACAGAGAGCTTGATTTATGGGAGGATAAATTTTTCTTTACCTAGATTGTTCCTGTATCTCTTGCCAAGCACTCTACTTGGCACCACAGTAAGCCATCTATATAAATATAGATGAAAAATATTTTAATAGACTGATGATGTTTGAGGTAGTTTAAATGAAAACGTAATGTAATAGTTTAATTGAAATTCTCTTTATTGGTTCAGAATACAGAGTGAGATATAATAGTTTGAATTTGAAAGAGAAAACATTTCATTTCAATGCAAGAAATAGCTTTATGACTAAGATATCTTTCAATAGAGTTACTTTGTACAGAAGGAAGTATGCCAAAAAAAAAAAATCAAGTAGAAACTACATATTCATTTGTTAATTGAATTGTATAAGATTGAAAGTAGCCTCAGTTCAGTTCAATCACTCAGTCGTGTCCGACTCTTTGTGACCCCATAAATCGCAGCACGCCAGGCCTCCCTGTCCATCAGAAACTCCCGGAGTTCACTCAGACTCATGTCCATCGAGTCAATGATGCCATCTAGCCATCTCATTCTCTGTCATCTCCTTTTTCTCCTGCCACCAATCCCTCCCAGGATCCCTCCCATCATCTTTTCAATGAGTCAACACTTCCCATGAGATGGCCAAACTACTGGAGTTTCAGCTTTAGCATCATTCCTTCCAAAGAAATCCCAGGGCGGATCTCCTTCAGAATGGACTGGTTGGATCTCCTTGCAGTCCAAGCGAATCTCAAGAGTCTTCTTCAACACCACAGTTAAAAAGCATCAGTACTTTGGCACTCAGCTTTCTTCACAGTCTAACTCTTACATCCATACATGACCACAGGAAAAACCATAGCTTTGACTAGACAAAACTTTGTTGGCAAAGTAATGTCTCTGCTTTTCAACATGCTATCTTGGTTGGTCATAACTTTTCTTCCATGGAGTAAGCGTCTTTTAATTTCATGGCTGCAATCACCATCTGCAGTGATTTGGGAGCCCCCAAAAATAAAGTCTGACATTGTTTCCCCATCTATTTGCCATGAAGTGATGGGACCAGATGCCATGATTTTCGTTTTCTGAATGTTGAGCTTTAAGCCAACTTTTTCACTCTCCTCTTTCACTTTCATCAAGAGGCTTTTTAGCTCCTTTCCACTTTCCGCCATAAGGGTGGTGTCATCTGCATATCTGAGGTTATTGATGTTTCTCCCAGCAATCTTGATTCCAGCTTGTGCTTCTTCTGGCCCAGCATTTCTCATGATGTACTGTGCATAGAAGTTAAATAAGCAGGGTGACAATATACAGCTTTGACATAGTCCTTTTTCTATTTGGAACCAGTCTATTGTTCCATGTCCAGTTCTAACTGTTGCTTCCTTACCTGCATACAGATTTCTCAAGAGGCAGGTTAGGTGGTCTGGTATTCCCATCTCTTTCAGAATTTTCACAGTTTATTGTGATCCACACAGTCAAAGGCTTTGGCATAGTCAATAAAGCAGAAATAGATGTTTTTCTGGAACTCTCTTGCTTTTTCCATGATCCAGCGGATGTTGGCAATTTGATCTCTGGTTCTTCTGCCTCTTCTAAAACCAGCTTGAACATCTGGAAGTTCACGGTTCACATATTGCTGAAGCCTGGCTTGGAGAATTTTGAGCATTACTTTACTAGCATGTGAGACAAGTGCAATTGTGCGATAGTTTGAGCATTGCTTGGCATTGCCTTTCTTTGGGATTGAAATGAAAACTGGTCTTTTCCAGTCCTGTGGCCACTGCTGAGTTTTCCAAATTTGCTGGCATATTGAGTGCAGCAATTTCACAGCATCATTTTTCAGGATTTGAAATAGCTCAACTGGAATTACATCACCTCCACTAGCTTTGTTCGTAGTGATGCTTTCTAAGGTCCACTTGACTTCACATTCTAGGATGTCTGGCTCTGGGTGAGTAATCACACCATCCTGAATATCTTGGTCGTGAAGATCTTTCTTGAGAGTGGCCTATATGGCCTTTAGGGATCATCCAAAGTCTCAAACTTCATTATGGTGTAAGTTGTAATTTGTTGCACATTAAAAAAAGAAATTATTTAAAAGTATAAAAAAGAGAATTTATTGATTCATATACTAAAACCCCCTGAGCTAAACCTGGCTATTTTCAGCTGAATTCACCAGCTCACTCTTTCTCTGCCCATCACCATCTTGATATTCTCTTTTGTTGCCTTTCATCTAATATAAGCTGTCTTCTAAGAAATTACATTATATTCTGCCAGATTAACCATTCCAGAAAAAGTGAATTTGCCTTTCTCAACAGTTCCAGCAATTCCTGACCATTGAGTTTCTGTGGTTTCAACTGAGTTGGAAGTAGTTTTCTGGGAAGATCAAAACCAGAGCCAATCCCTGATCTTCTCCAAACTGAAAGCGAGAACTGATGATTGTGTGAGGGGGACATGGCTCTGCAAGGGGGCAAAGTCGCTTTGTTACTAGGAGAAGGGAGATGTGCGTCTGGCCAGTAAAACAATATCCATTCACTACAAGACTTCTTCCTGCATGTAGACACTTGGTGAATAATTCTGAGGTTACCTTCATGGTTTCACAAACATAATTTTGAAATTCTGTTCTTCTTCTCCCTCATCTTAGTTTTTCATCTTAAATTAGTTCTTCATTTTATTATTTCCTGGGACAATCTTCCTTCCCTTACATATTGGTACATTTTCATTGCCCATTTGTGGTTTCATCATATCCTTCTTGATGCATAGTGATCAAAACCACATAGCCATTTATATAAATTAGAGGATAATTTTCTGTTGCATTTCTAATACTTTTCTGAGAAATTATTTTATTAGTCTTTAAGACTGATGCTGAATTTTAGACTCATTTTCTCATAACACAATCAAAAATATTTTTCAGACTTTTTTCTTTATTATCTAGAGCTCAGTTTTCAATTTTTATTATTGAGAGCTGCTCTCATGTAAATATTTTGGTGTATACCTCGAACAGTCTCTCTCTAGAGATACATAGATATTCAGATTTAATCTATATATTACTAGTCATCTGGGTCAGGAAGATTCCCTGGAGGAGAAAATGGCATCCACTCTAGTATTCTTGCCTGAAAAATCCCATGGACAGAGGAGCCTAACAGGCTACAATCCATGGAGTCACAAATGAGTCAGACATAACTGAGCAACTGAGCACGCATACACTAGTCACCGTAATAACTTATTTCTGAGCTGTCACATTAAAATACACCAAGTTATAAGGACAACTCTTAAATCCCTGAGGAAAACGGTAACTCTCTATTTTAGGTATATTTAAAATACAAAAAAACATATTCCACAGAAAATGTATCTTTAGGCATCACCTACTCTCATGGAAAATTTCCAGCAAAACTGTGGAACAAGGACTAAAAAGCCCTCTGCTAGTGTCTCTCCATCTCACAGTCTCTCAGCACACAGCCTGCTTTTTCCTCTCTCTCTGCCCCTCACTCTGCCCCATTCTCTACACAGCTGCCATAACCTAAAGGAGTATAGTTTTTGTTTCTGTTTGATACTCTCTGAGAATAAACAACTTGGTTAAAATTCTCCAAAATTATTTATCTTTCTGTTCTTTGACCACAAGATTTCTGAAGATTTTGAGTTACTCTCAAATTTGGGGGTTTCATAATATATGTGCTCCTTCAGAAAATGTATTAAGTATCAAGTGAGATGATTAGGAGCACCAACCACTAAGGAATCATCTTTAACAAATCTGCCAGCTTAGCTTTATGAGCAGTATCCTGTTTCCAAATATGCAGCATAAAATAAAAGTGAAGACTCTGGAGTGAGACTTTAGAAATGTAGAAATGTTGCTAACATAAACACTTCCACTGCCTTATTTCAAACGTGAAATGATATTCATGTATTTATCTCATAAAACTATCAGGAGCAAATGGTATAACACATGCCACATGTTAAACATTTAATAGTACTGGTTTTTACTATTCCTAGCATGCAGCATGCATGCTCAGTCATTTCAGTCATGTCTGACTCTTTGCAACCCTATGGAGTATAGCCCACTAGGCTCCTCTGTCCATGGGATTCTCCAGGCAAGAATACTGGAGAGGACTGCCATGCCCTCCTTCAGGGGATCTTCCCAACCTGGGGTCTCTGATGTCTCCTGCATAGGCAGGCAGATTCTTTAGTATTATTAGCACTGCCTGTTGAAGCTGAAACTCCAATACTTTGGCCACCTGATGCAAAGAGCTGATCATTTGAAAAGACCCTGATGCTGGGAAAGATTGAAGGCAGGAGGAGAAGGGGATGACAGAGGATGAGATGGCTGGATGGCATCACCAACTCAATGGACATGAGTTTGAGTAAACTCTGGGAGTTGGTGATGGACAGGGAGGCCTGGCGTGCTGCAGTCCATGTGGTCGGAAAGAGTCAGACACGACTGAGCGACTGAACTGAACTGAATGCTGCCTACTGTTCCTTCAGTTCAGTTCAGGTCCATCGAGTCAGTGATGCCATCCAGCCATCTCATCCTCTGTCATCCCCTTCTCCTACTGCCCCCAATCCCTCCCAGCATCAAAGTCTTTTCCAGTGAGTCAACTCTTTGCATGAGGTGGCCAAAGTACTGGAGTTTCAGCTTTAGCATCATTCCTTTCAAAGAAATCCCAGGGCTGATCCTTATATAGGGTCAAAAACCACAGAACTATTACTCAGTTATCTTATGAACACCTAAGACAATGTTTTTGAAAAGATGTTATCACATTCCAGGGGGCCCAGAATGATTGTGTTCATTTGACCTTGTTGTACTTTCTCAAAGCATGTTATCTATTTTATTTCATCACTTTTCATGTTTCAATTACTTATATGATGAACTCATTTACAAAACAGAAACACACTAACAGACATAGAAAATAAACTTTTGGTTACTAAAGGAGAAGGAGGGTAGGGACAAATTGGGAGTATGGAATTAACAGATTCACACTGCTATATAAACAACAGATAACAAAAATTTGTTATATCACACAGGGACCTATATTCACTATCTTGTAATAAATTATAATAGAAAAGAACTAAAAAAAAAGTATATATATGTATATATATATATATATATATATATATATATATATATATAGCCTGATCACTTTGCTGTACATCTGAAAGTAAAACAACATTGTCAGTGAATTATACATTAGAAAAATAAATAAATAAATAATGATTTATGTGGCTGACTTCTCTTCATTTTGATTGTTTACCTTGAGAATTTTTCCCATGCCTTCATCTCTTTACCATTCCTCTCTAAATGTCTATCCCTTTAAATCAAATGCACACACAAATAGCAGTGCACACACACGGTCTATAACACTAAGGGGTTGGTCATTTAGAGAATGAGGACAAACAATATTAAACACAATTTAAGAAACTGTCTTGAGCTTCATAGTGGAAAAATCTCCCAACAAAAGAGGAAGTTTCAGAAGGGGATTCCAACAGAAAATAGCTCAGTGCACTGAAATCACAAAATCAAGAGCTGATGAGGAATTATAAATGATCAGCCAAGTGAAAACACGTCATGAACATGATTCAAGAAAGACTTAGCTTGAAAGACCTGACAAGCACAGAGAAATACAATGCCAAAAAATCAGTATCTGCCAAGTAACAAATCCCTGCCATTTACCCCCTTACTCACCAATTCCCCTACTCCTTTTCATATTAGAGCAGCCTTTCCACAGCCTAGTGAGGGACAGATGAGCATAGTAATCTAGACAGGAAATAGAATCCATGCATTCTTTCCTTTCCTCAGCAAGCTTCCTTTCTGAAAGACTCATTCTGTTAGAAAGGACAAGATTTATTTTGAATGTAGTTCATACTTTTTAATTATCATGCTGGACTGGCCTTGTTAATTATTAAAGTCAGTTCCTTCTTCTCATTTGAATGAAGACTGAGTGTAACCAAAAGACTTAACCTGTCAAAACTTTCATCTGAGGCAGGAAAGTTCTATTCTCACAGAGCAGAAAAGGGAGAGAAATAAATATGTTTTCTCATCATACTCTGAGATTCCTACTTGTTCAGTTACATATTTCTGTAAATAACTCATATTACAAAACATTACAAACGTGTCTTTTGATTGTTATTTGAATGGAAAATCTAAAAGATCAAATATCTAACATGAAATTTCTTTGCAGAGGAAAAAAAAATGAGTCTACAGAATTAAATTCCTTATGTAGAGGCATCTTTCCAAGAAGGAGCTTAGAAATATTCATAATTCACGAAGATGTCAACTCAATTCAGTTCAGTCTCTCAGTTGTGTCTGACTCTTTGCGACCCCATGGACTGCAGCACGCCAGGCTTTCCTGTACATCACCAACTCCTAGCGTCTACTCAAACACATGTCCATTGCATCGGTGATGCATATAACCATCTCATCCTCGGTCATTCTTTGCCCATGTTAAATATTTCCCAGCATCAAAGTCTTTTCCAATGAGTCGGTACTTCACCTCAGGTGGAAAACTATTGGAGTTTCAGCTCCAGCATCAGTCCTTCCAATGAATATTCAGGATTGATTTCCTTTAGGATGGACTGGTTGGATCTCATTGCAGTCCAAGGGACTCTCAAGAGTCTTCTCCAACACCACAGTTCAAAACCATCAGTTCTTCGGCTCTCAGATTTCTTTATGGTCCAACTCTCACATCCATACATGACTACTGGAAAAACCATAGCTTTCACTAGACAGACCTTTGTTGGTAAAGTAATGTCTCTGCTTTTTATATGCTGTCTAGCTTGGTCATAGATTTTCTTCCAAGGAGCAAGAGTCTTTTAATTTCATGGCTGCCGTCACCATCTGCAGTGATTCTGGAGCCCCCCAAAATATAGTCTCTCACTGTTTCCCCATCTATTTGCCATGAAGTGATGGGACCAGATGCCATGGTCTTAGTTTTTCGAGTGTTGAGTTTTAAGCCAACTTTTTCACTCTCCTCTTTCACTTTCATCAAGAGGCTCTTTAGTTCTTCTTCACTTTCTGCCATAAGGATGGTGTCATTTGCATATCTGAGGTTATTGATATTTCTCCTGGCAATCTTGATTCCAGCTTGTGTTTATTCCAGCCTGGCATTTCACATGATGTACTCTGCATATAAGTTAAATCAGCAAGGTGACTATATGCAGCCTTGAGGTACTCTTTTCCTGATTTGTAACCAGTGTTTCGTTTCATGTCTAGTTCTAACTGTTGCATCTTGATCTGCATACAGATTTCTCAGGAGGCAGTCAGGTGGTCTGGTATTCCCATCTCTTTAAGAATTTTCCACACTTTGTTGTGATCCACACAGTCAAAGGCTTTGGTATAGTCAATAAAGCAGAAGTGCATGTTTTTCTAGAACTCTCTTGTTTTCTCGATGATCCAGTGAATGTTGGCAATTTGATCTCTGGTTCCTCTGCCTTTTCTAAATCCAGCTTGAGCATCTAGAAGTTCACATTCATGTATTGCCAAAGCCTGGCTTGTAGAATTTTGAGCATTACTTTGCTAGCATGTGAGATGAGTGCAATTGTGTAGTAGTTTGAACATTCTTTTTCATGGCCTTTCTTTGGGATAAGAATCAAAACTGACCTTTTCCAGTCCTGTGGCCACTGCTGAGTTTTCCAAATTTGTTGGCATATTGAGAGCAGAACTTTCACAACATCGTCTTTTGAGATTTGAAATAACTAGTTGTATAAAATTGGACAATTGCAATATAAATCCAAATATCAATAATTTGTTTTTAAGTTGTATCTACCAGTCCTCAAGACTGACTATTTTTTTATTTCCAGTTAAAAATCAACAGGACTGGTAAAAAAAACTTTAATGATCAGTTGCATGTGTAAATGAATAAATAGATAAATGATGAATAAGTGAAAAAAATTACCTGAAATTTATGAAAAGCACCAAAAATAAATAAATTTCAGTATCTATTGTTTTCTTATTAAAGTAGTAAAAGATGTGCTCTGCACTTTCTATGATCTGAACTGAAAGAGGCTATAAAGATATAACACAATTTCATACTTTCAAATAGACTCAACATTATATTTGTGTCTATTCAGAACATTTAATGCAGTTAATCCAATATTGTGAACCTCTATCTTTTTACCTGAGAGTGATCTTAACTTGTGCTACTATGAAATCAGGGAAGAAAAACCTTCCTTTACTCAACCTCTATGCTTGTTGTGCAGAGAAATAGGAGCTACAAGATGGAATTGTAGCCTAGAGTTCACAATAGATTCCTCAGGGAGAATATGGTTCTTGTAGAGAAGGCCCTATATGCAGGTCAGGAAGCAACAGTTAGAACTGGACATGGAACAACAGACTGGTTCCAAATAGGAAAAGGAGTATGTCAAGGCTGTATATTGTTACCCTGCTTATTTAACTTATACGCAGAGTACATCATGAGGAACGCTGGGCTGGAAGAAGCACAAGCTGGAATCAAGATTGCCGGGAGAAATATCAATAACCTCAGATATGCAGAGGACACCACCCTTATGGTAGAAAGTGAAGAGGAACTAAAAAGCCTCTTGATGAAAGTGAAAGAGGAGAGCGAAAAAGTTGGCTTAAAGCTCAACATTCAGAAAATGAAGATCATGGCATCTGATCCCATCACTTCATGGGAGGTAGATGGGGAAACAGTGGAAACAGTGTCAGACTTTATTTTTTGGGGCTCCCAAATCACTGCAGATGGTGATTGCAGCCATGAAATTAAAAGACAGTTACTCCTTGGAAGGAAAGGTATGGTGATTGAAGCCATGAAATTAAAAGACGCTTACTCCTTGGAAGGAAAGGTATGACCAACCTAGATAGCATATTCAAAAGCAGAGACATTACTTTACCAACAAAGGTCCATCTAGTCAAGGCTATTGTTTTTCCAGTAGTCATATATGGATGTGAGAGTTGGACTGTGAAGAAAGCTGAGTGCCAAAGAATTGATGCTTTTGAACTATGGTGTTGGAGAAGACTCTTGAGAGTCCCTTGGACTGCAAGGAGATCCAACCAGTCCATCCTAAAGGAGATCAGTCCAGGGTGTTCATTGGAAGGACTGATGCTGAAGCTGAAACTCCAATACTTTGGCCACCTCATGCGAAGGGTTGACTCATTGGAAAATACCCTGATGCTGGGAGGGATTGTGGGCAGGAGGAGAAGGGGATGACAGAGGATGAGATGGCTGGATGGCATCACCGACTTGATGGATATGAGTTTGAGTGAACTCCAGGAGATGGTGATGGATAGGGAGGCTTGGCGTGCTGCGATTCATGGGGTCACAAAGAGTCGGAAACGACTGAGCGACTGAACTGAACTGAACTGAGAGAAGGACAGATCACTGTTTATATTCATCAGTGACCCCATGTCTTGCTCCTGGACATGTGGTAAGAAATTTATGCAAGGGACAGAATGTGATGTGGGTAACAGTTTCGAAAGGTTAATCAAAAGGAAACACAAATGCAACATAAAACCTGAGGTGCCTTTTCCATATTTAACACTTCTGTTTAACTCAACATTAAAAAATAGTGAAATGGTTAGGCTTGATGATATCAAGTGTCATCTCCAGGTATAAACATAGATGAGTTCCATTTTCTTTTTTGGAAAATAGTAAGCATCTTAGAAATTAGTGAGCATTCCATTTGGAATTAAATGGAATTAAATGCAAAGCACTGCAATAATTGATGTTCACTTAAGCTGTCATTAAGAGAAATATTTTCAAAGGCACTGATTGCATCCTACTAACACTCCATTTTTCATGCTTTTTGAAGAAGTCCTAAGACAAGCTAACTAATTTAATTTCTTTTTTTCAAAATCCAGGAAATATGATGCACTGAGGTATAATTCAAAATTAGTAACTATTGATTTAACCCTGATTACCTGTCTACTGCCTACTCAACTACTCTATGTAATTTTTAAGTACGAAAGTCTTGAAGGCTGGAGTTAATTCTCAAATTTGGTGATCTTCCATTTGAAGTAAATATACAAGTAAAGAAAACACAGCAAACATTAGCTAAACACTGGATTTAATTTAAAAACTTCCATGGCAAGGAGAGTGGGTATAGGAGAAAATAAATATATGTATCAACTCAGGCTCCAGGAAGCACACCAATATTTTCACACAATGGATTGTGTATTGAATACACACTTGGAGTCCTAGTATTCTCTCAGACTTGCCTATTATTAGATGAGGATGGCAGGTGTGTGACAGGTTCAACCTGATCACAGAACTAAATTTAAATATAAAGCATATTTCAATTCTTTTGAGAGGTACAATGTGGCAGCTGGAGAGCAGAGCCTGAGCAACACGGGTGAGGAAGATGCTGAGAATAAAGGGACTCCTGGCAATTAATCACACATGTCAAGGAGGAGTCAAGAAGATATGGTGAATTTGACAAAATAAGAGACTCCTCGTGCCCTGAAGAGCAGGATCTCCAATTCCTCTGGTACTATTGACTACGTTTGTTCTAATCATGGTGCCCCTGGGGAGGGATAGTAAATGGAAAAATAGAAATTCAATAAATATAAATTAACTCATGACATACTACAAGAACTTGGTGAATTTTAATGCAATTTTTAAAAAATCAATAAGAAGATAAGTACACTATGTTGAGCTTGATATCTAATTACAAAAAAAAAAGTATTTTTGTTCCTTTTGGTGTTTGGAGTTATTTTTTCAGGTGTACATTAACTCTATGACAGTTGGAGATAGCTGAGGTCTTCTTATTTGTCAACATCTGTGTTTTTTATTCTGTTTAAACTTTTATTCCTATGCTCTGCTTGGCTCCCACATTGTTAAAATAAAAGCTTCAGTTATCGCTTACTCTCCACTCTCTCCCACCCCTGATATGTAATCTGTCACTAATTTTTATCAGATTTGCTGGGAAATATCTTTCTAATACCACAGTAGGTTCCCAGTTTCTATTTATCTAATTTCTCTTCTAAAATACTGCAGTCATTTTCTAATATAGACCTAATTATAACACTCTCCCACATTAAGGAAGAATTGAATATCAGCACAAAGGGATTGTATTTTTTTTTTCTTAAAAATATGGTAAAAGTGCATGTTTGGACAAGAATGATTATATAAAACTAAAAGCATGTAATTAAAAGTATCTACATTATTATCCAGGGTTTTATTCTCAACAAAAATGAAGTGTGTTACATATACTTTGTGTATAGCGATTTAAAGGATGTTCTGCAGCACAGAACATGTGTTTGTCTCTGGGTAGTGATTGCGTATCTTTTTGGTAATGAAGCACCCACCTTTGCTCAATTAAAGACATAAAAATGTCTTGATGGTTCCCTGAAGTCTACAGCATGTAAGGCTCTCTCCAGTCTTTCCTAGCCTATTTCTACTTAACATTCTGCACATTCTCTTCATCCCTTCCTTTGCCAACATTATTATCTAGCCCCATCAAATGACATGATTTTCCCAGAGAAATTTGCTCATTCCCATTTTTTCAAAATATATATTGTTCCTTCTGCCTGACTTTTTCCCTTTCTTTTTGAATTGTCGAATTCCTATTTGTTGCTTAGGGCCCTTCAGTGTCTTTTTTTTTTTTTTCCTTCTGTGAAAATGTCCAGAACCTCACCAGGGGAATGAATCACTCTGCCCCGGGTAAAGTATTATTGCAAAGTGAAAATACATAATGACCATTCATTATTCTCTAGTTGGTTTTTCATTTTCTTGACTGCCTTATGGCTTTTGAGCTTTCTCATACTATATTGTAGATTACATGGATTGTATTTTATTCCTTTATCCATAGTCTTGAGTACACGATCACATATTTGGTAAGTTCTCAACAAATATTTTTTCGATTGACTGCAGGAGCGGATATAAATAGAGAGGTTTTGTTAGGAAATTATTGCATTTAAATATTTTATCTCTTAAAATTAGAATTAAATTTAGACATATTTTTCAACCTTTTAAATTATGATCATCTCCTTCACTTCATACACCTTCCAGCCATTCCCACACAAGATCACTGGCAAACATACAACCTTGAATTACACACAACCCTGAATTACTGAAAAATGTCTTCTTTCAAGTAGATTTTGCCAGTGTTTCCATATAAGGACCCCTCTACAGGAGAGAGAAGCTTTACAATGCAAATCTTCATCTTGATCACTCAATCTTCCCCTTTAGTCACCCTCAAAATACTTACGTTTTCAGAATTTGTCTTTTGTTAATGGAAGATTAATCGGAAAAAAAGGAAGACTATGTCTAACATCAGAGATAAATAAAAGCTTTAACCATAAATGACTTTCAAGAGGCATTTATGTTGTCTCATAGCCTTCCTAAACCTCAGTCCTCAATAATTATTTTCTCCATAGAAAAATGTTAAGATATAGAATTAGGAAAGAAGAGAATAAATAGATGTGATGGTAATAGGGAATACATTTTCAGTTTGCATAGTTCATGGCACACAATAAACACCCAAAAGATCTTAATATAGTCAACTCTCTGCACCCATGATTCATTGACTCCACAGATTCCGGATATGGAGGGATAACTGTACCACACTGTTATATGCAAGGAACCTGAACATCCAGGATTTTTGTACCCATGGGGGTCCTGAAACCAATCCTCTGCAAATACTAAGGTGTCACTGCAGTGGATTCAGTAAGTATTAGTTGAATATCTGTTATCATTAATCCCTGTCAAGGTTTAGGGAGTTTCTGTTTTGAGAAATGTTGTATGTTGATTCATTTACTCAGCAAATACTTAAGGAACACATCCGTTCAGTTCAGTTCAATCTCTCAGTCGTGTTCGACTCTTTGCGACCCCATGAATTGCAGGAACACATAGACTGTACCAGATACTGAGCAGCACTCTGGATGCAGAGGACCAACAGCTAGCTATGACTCTTGGATTCCACAGATAGTCTAAACTAGTGTTCGTGATAGAATATTTGAATGCTATGAATAGAAGTTGAGAAAGCATTTAACTCTACCCAAGGGAGAATGATGCAGAGCACATCATGAGAAACGCTGGGCTGGAAGAAGAACAAGCTGGAATCAAGATTGCTGGGAGAAATATCAATAACCTCAGATATGCAGATGACACCACCCTTATGGCAGAAAGTGAAGAGGAACTAAGGAGCCTCTTGATGAAAGTGAAACAGGAGAGTGAAAAAGTTGGCTTAAAGCTCAACATTCAGAAAACTAAGATCATGGCATCTGGTCCCATCACTTCATGGGAAACAGATGGGGAAACAATGGCAACAGTGTCAGACTTTATTTTTTTGGGCTCCCAAGTCACTGCAGATGGTGCTTGCAGCCATGAAATTAAAAGACACTTACTCCTTGGAAGAAAAGTTATGACCAACCTAGATAGCATATTGAAAAGCAGAGACATTATTTTGCCAACAAAGGTCCATCTAGTCAAGGCCATGGTTTTCCAGTGGTCACATATGGATGTGAGAGTTGGACTGTGAAGAAAGCTAAGCACTGAAGAATTGATGCTTTTGAACTGTGGTGTTGGAGAAGACTCTTGAGAGTCCCTTGGACTGCAAGGAGATCCAACCAGTCCATTCTAAAGGAGATCAGTCCTGGGTGTTCTTTGGAAGGAATGACGCTAAGGCTGAAACTCCAATACTTTGGCCACCTCATGTGAAGAGCTGACTCATTGGAAAAGACTCTGATGCTGGGAGGGATTGGGGGCAGGAGGAGAAGGGGACGACAGAGGATGAGATGGCTGGATGGTATCACCAACTCGATGGACATGAGTTTGGGTGAACTCCAGGAGTTGGTGATGGACAGGCAGGCCTGACCTGCTGTGATTCATGGGGTCGCAAAGAGTTGGACACGACTGAGCGACTGAACTGAACTGAAGGGAGAATGGAATAACATTCAGAAATTCGGGAACATCTGTTGATGGATATGCCGCATGTTGCACATGGATATGTCATTTATGCCATCCTGCTGGTTTTTTGCAGAGCTATTTCTGAAATGCTTCTGATAACTTTGCATATACAAATGTAAGAAAATTTACTGTAGTACAATCTGTAATTTTATTTGTGTTATTTTACTCAGCCAATATTTAACTCGCTGTCCTTAGCTGAGTTCATTATTAGGTGTGGTTTACACCACTGCAAACACTACCTGCCATTTCCTTTCTGTTTGGATTAGCAGTTTCGACTCATATATCCGCCCAAAGAAATAGCAAGCGATGGTGCTCAACTTGCTTCAAAGAAGTAGAAGATGTACCACACAGGATATTAAAATGGAAGTCTATAGATGGGAAGACCCAACAGAAAGTGATTGAATAAAAGATGGCAAAGATTATCAAAGAATTTAGCAGAAGTGGTGGATGGGCTTTCATATTATGAAAGATATCAGGAGAGTTAGTGCCAGTCGGCAAAGAACTGCATAAAATGTAGTTGAAAGAAACTATGACTACAACAGTTATAAGTTTGCTGTGCTCTACACACATGCACTTTGCTTCAAACTTATTCCTATGAGGATCATGCTACGGATCCTATAAATGACTAAATTGATTAATAAGACCATGGTCAACAATGAACACTTTCTTCAATGAGTTCAAGTGAGCACAATATCCTTTATGTATTTTATACCAGAACAGGAGTATTTTTAAAAAGAAGTAAAATGCAAGCTGGACTTAGAACAATAAATTGTGTTTTAGCTATGAAAAGAAGAGAAAATGAGCCAGAACAGATGGCCTAGATAGGTATGCCATAGTCTGAGACTTTGAGAATGTTGCAAGAGGAGACCATGACTGAGACAAGGTTTGGGAAAGGGAGAAAATTATAGAAATTTAAAGGAAAATAGTTGTAGAAAGTAGTATGAATTTTGATATTATTAAAGTCTATGTAGTTATTTTAGATAGCTTTGATATGAAGTTGAAAGTATCATTAATATAATATAATGAAAACATGGAAAAAACTGGAAACCATTAACTTTACATGAACTTTCATTTTTTAAATTTCCCTATTCACTAATTTTACAAGTTATCTTAACATGCATCTCTCTTATATGTCAACATCAGCTATCTAGAAGACAAGCAATAAACAAGATGTATGGTAAAATTACTATGTGTGTGTGTGTGTTAATTGCTCAGTCATGTCCATCTCTTTGCAGTTCCATGGACTGTAACCTGCCAGGCTTCTCTGTCCATGGAATTCTCCAGGCAAGAAAACTGGAGTGAGTTGCCATTTCCTACTCCAAGAGATCTTCCTAACCAAAGGATTGAATCTGGGTCTCCCACACTGCAGGAAGATTCTTTACTGTCTGAACCAACAGGGAAGCCAATAAGTAAAATTTTCTGGAATTTGTTTTATTGACAATAGACATCCTCACTTCTGTTTAACAGTTTATGTTTTTTTTCTATGCCAATCCCACATCTTAGTCCACAAGAAATCAGAAACAATATCTTTAAACGGTATTAGAGGAGATTTCTCCTTCTGGATGTGAGACAGTAGCTTGCAGAATATGACCAAGTAAAATGTCAAAGAAAATTTACTTTCTAGAACTACTAGCTAGGATTTGAGGGAACCAAGGAGAGGTGGGCTGAAGTTCTACAAGCTGCTCTAACCACAGTGCGTTTGTCAATCTGGGGGAAGGCAAAAAGGCCATGAGGTCAGACACAGAGCTGCTACTAAGAAGGGAGAAAACAAGCAATGCTTTCAGCAATCATAAGTCTTGGGAGAAAAAGGAGAGTTTCAAGCAACAGTGGCAGGAAAACTTGAAAGGCAAAGATAGAAAAATTGAAGCTTGAAGAAGGAAGGCAAAACTCTTGTGATTTTTTTTTTTTCACCTAGGGGCATTCAATTCTTAAACTACACCAAGAAAGCAGCAGAGAAGCTAAAGAGAAAGCTGCTCAAAAATATTACATAATGTTTGAGAATCTTAAAATGCTGAAGGAATTTAAAAAAACTGAAGACATAGTGAGGAGAAGGGCTTTCGGTAAACAAACCATGAGTAATTCAGCTCTGCCCTGCTCTACCTATTCAGCAGAAGGAAACATGAATTCTCTCTGGAACAAAATACAATTGTTTAGAGTTTCTCCACTTATTAATGCAAAGTGTCCCAAAATCAATAAAAAAATACTCAACATACAAACAAAAATAAATGAGAACAAATGTGACCTTGGGAAGATTTAGACATATTCACTGAAGACATACTTTAAAGTTTTAAAGCGTGAATTAAAGAAAACAGGTGATAAAATGAAGAATTTCACCAGAGAACTAGAATCTATCAGTTCAGTTCAGTTGCTCAGCTGTGTCTGACTTTTTGCGACCCCATGGACTGCAGCACGCAACGCCTCCCTGTCCATCACCAACTCCCGAAGTTCACTCAAACTCATGTCCCTTGAGTCGGTGATGCCATACATCCATCCCATCTTCTGTTGCCCCCTTCTCCTCCTGCCTTCAATCTTTCCCAGCATCAGGGCCTTTTCAAATGAGTCAGTTCTTCACATCAGGTGGCCAAACTGTTGGAGTTTCAGCTTCAGCACCAGTCCTTCCAATGAATATTCAGAACTGATTTCCTTTAGAATGGACTGGTTTCATCTCCTAGCAGGCCAAGGGACTCTCAAGAGTCTTCTCCAACACCACAGTTCAAAAGCATAAATACTTCAGCACTCAAATTTCTTTATGGTCCAAATCTCACATCCATACATGACTAATGGAAGAACCATAGCTTTGACTAGATGGATCTTTGTGGGCAAAACAATTTTTAATATGCTGTCTCCATTGGTCATAGCTTTTGTTCCAAGGAGCAAGTATCATTTAATTTCAAGGCTGCAGTTACCATCTGCAGTGAAGTTGGCGCCCAAGAAAATAAAATCTGCCACTGTTTCCATTGTTTCCCCATCTGTTTGCCATGAAATGATGGGACAAGATGCCATGGTCTTAGTTTTTTGAGTGTTGAGTTTTAAGCCAACTTTTTCACTCTCCTCTTTCACCTTCATCAAGAAGTACTTCAGTTCCTGTTCTCTTTCTGCAATAAAGTTGGTGTTATCTGCATATCTGAGGTTATTGATATTTCTCCCAGCAATCTTGATTTCAGCTTGTGCTTCATCCAGCCTGGCATTTTGCACAATGCACTCTGCATATAAGTTAAATACGCAGGGTGAAAAAATACAGCCTTGACATACTCCTTTCTCAATTTGGAACCAGTCTGTTTATCCATGTCTGTTCTAACTGTTGTTTCTTAACCTGAATACACATTTCTCAGGAGTCAGGTAAGGTGGTCTGGTGTTCCCATCTCTTTAAGAATTTTTCACTTTGTTGTGATCCACACAAAGGCTTTGGCATAGTCAGTAAAGCAGAAGTAAACATTTTTCTGGAACTCTCTTGCTTTTACAGTGATCCAATGGATGTTGGCAATTTGATCTCTGATTCCTCTGTCTTTGCTAAATCCAGCTTAAACTACAGGAAATTCTCAGTTCATGTACTGTTGAAGGCTGGCTTAGAGAATTTTGAGGATCACTTTGCCAGCATGTGAGATGAGTGTAGTTGTGAGGTAGTTTGAGCATTCTTTGGCATTGCCTTTCTTTGGGATTGGCATGAAAACTGACCTTTTCCAGTCCTGTGGCCACTGCTGAGTTTTCCAAATTTGCTGACATACTGAGTGCAGCACTTTAACAGAAACATCTTTAGGGCTTGAAATAGTTCATAAAAATACATTAATCAATATAATTTTTAATATTTACAAATTCAACAACAAGTTAAGAAACAAATAGATGAGTTTACCAACTAATAGGATGTAGTAAAACATCTTAGTGACTAGAAGTGAAGGTCAACAGAAGATATTCTAACTAACTGCATGAAGAGTGAAAGGATAGAAAATAGAGAAAAGAGAATAAGAGACATGAGGACAAAGAGAAATGTTATTTTATGCTTGCCAGTTGAGTCCCAACAGGAGAGGAGGAAGAGAACAGAACAGAGCAATGCTTAAGGTTAGCCAAAAATTTTCCAAGCCTGACAAAAGATATCAACCCCCAGATTTAAGAAATATTGCAAATCAGAACAAGATAAATTACAGAGAAAGGAGCACCTTGGCTTTGTCCTTTAGTAATACTCCCAGAGTTTTTATCTGGGGAAAGTGAGTAAGTCTTGGTCTCATTGAGAAAGTAGAGATGGCTGAATGGGAAGATGATAGGGAAATGGCATGAACTTGAATGTAGAAATGATCAGAAAGTAAGCAAGGAAAGCAGAGATAAATGCCCTCAGGAGACCATCTGCCAGAGATCTGGAAAAGAAGGGGGATGCCTCTGTCCCAGGAGAGGAAAATGACTTCATCAACAAAGAAGGGGAGGAGGAAGTCAAGGTTGCAAATTCAACCCCTGTGGCCTTCATTTGATTTATATAAAAATGAAAGAGTTGGGGAGGTAATGACTAATACATGTATTAATATACAGCATTTTATGGTTGCCAGTGTTTTCATATATTATCTCATATAATATTTCATATTTTATCTCCTATCTTATAATAAACATACTTCAATTGAAACAGGGCCAATATCTAAAAAAATCTCCATTTCAACCACAGTAGAATTCATCTTGAGAAAATTTGTGTTGTTGCTGTAAGATCCTTCTGGCTATATGCTCAGAAGTTGACCTTTAAAGGAAGGAGGTATGCTTTTAAATTTAAATATTGAGTCTTTGAAATTTTGGTATTACTAAGGAATTATAGTTAATACTTAGAGTAATGAAAATGCTATTATGATTTTTAAATGTTTTTATTTTGTAGGAATACACTGAAATA
The DNA here is from genome assembly GCF_001704415.2 of Capra hircus. Lineage (NCBI taxonomy): Eukaryota > Metazoa > Chordata > Mammalia > Artiodactyla > Bovidae > Capra > Capra hircus. Next base: position 10,707,897 of record NC_030813.1, on the reverse strand, counting down.
TTTTTGACTATGACACCTCACATTTCCATCAATATAATTCAGGAAGTATAATGACAATGTCTTGTTTTGGGTAATTCTGAAATGGATATATATAATTGTTAAAGTTCATCAACTGAAACCCTAAGATTTCTGAGTTTAGTGCATGCAGATTACATATAACGAGAAAAAATGCCAAAAAGTAACTAGCAAAATGTCTTGATGAAATAATGAAGAGTGAGGACTTACACTATCATAATCAAGACATGCAAAACCACAGTGAAGAAAACAGTGTGTCTTTTAGGTATATAAAAACAAATTGATGGAAAAGAATAGAAAAACCAGAAACAGGTTCAAAAATATATACTGATTTGATATAACGAAGTTTATCTTGTAGCGAAATTAGAAAAGAATGATTTTTTCTTCAGTTATGGTCATGGCTCAACTGGTTATACAAGTGAGGAAAATAAAATCAGTCTTACCTACTACTTCACAATATATTAAACAATTATTAATTCCAGGTAGAAAAAATATAACTATGAAAGGTAGAAAAATAAATCTTACATACACACAAAAAAATTGCAAGAGTAACTTCATGATCATGAGATATATAGAATTGTGTGTGTATTTGTTTAGGTAACACAAGCACTAACCATAAAGAAAAATAAATAAGCAAATAAATAGAACTACATTAACAGTAAGGATTTCTATTTAGTCAAAGAAACTACTGAGAAAATGGATAGGTAATACAAAAACTAGGAGAATTTATTTGCAACATGAACATTTCATAAAGGCTCACATAGACTAATAGATATACAAATTGACAAAATAAAAGACTCCACAGAATACTAAGGAAACAATGTGAATAGACATTACAGCAGAGGGTATCCAAATGACCAATCAACATATAAAAAGGTGCTTAATCTCACTGACCACAGAGAAATACAAATTAAAATCCAATCATCTCAAATGCAATCATTGTACCATCTCCAGAAAATTATATCAAAATGAGATAATACCCAAATTTAGGGAGAATGTGAAATAATTGGAGCTTTTCTGCACTGCTGATGGGAGTGTAAAACAGTAACAAGAACATGGAAAACTGTTTGGTATATACTGATACAGAGCAGACACTTATTTGTGACTCACCAACTTCATTTTTTGGTGTATATCCAACAGATAAGTATAAACATATTCAATAAAACATATACATGCCTTCACAGTAGCATCATGTACAGAAACTAATAACTGATAAAAGCCCAAATGAACATTGACAGAAGGATAAAGATATTATGACCTATTTATAAAAGCTTCCCTTTTGGCTCAGCTGGTAAAGAATCCACCTGTGATGTGGGATACCTGGGTTCCATCCCTGGGTTGGGAAGATTCCATGGAGTAGGGAAAGGCTACCCACTCCAGTATTCTAGACTGGAGAATTCCATGGACTGTATAATTCTTGGAGTCCCAAAGCATCAGACACGACTGACTCACTTTCACTTTCGTTCGTAAAAGCAACATTTTGTACTAATGGGAATACATGAATTGCTTCTATACAGAGCACTATTCATAATACTCAGTAGAAGATCTAGACATCAAAAGTATTATATATGATATTAGCTACATGTGCAGTTCAAAATAGGTAGAATTAATGTATGATGGTGAAACCCAGTAGTGCTCTGTGTAGTACCCTGTGGGGCTCATGTGCAGGGAAACCTTTCTGTCTCTTGTTTCTTGGCCTCCATGACCTTCCCTGAGCTCCAAAGGGCAGATTTGAACTGTTGATAATCAAGGTAGGAACAGCCAAGAAACTACCTGAGGCAAGATTAAAGGTTCTAGAGAATCTCATCAAGACTAGGAGACCACCTGAGACCAGACTGGGGTTAAAGGTGGGCTTAAAGCTCAATATTCAGAAAACTAAGATCATGGCATCCGGTCCCATCACTTCATGGCAAATAGATGGAGAAACAGTGGAAACAGTGGCAGATTTTATTTTTTGGGGGGCTCCAAAATCACTGAAGATGGTGACTACAGCCATGAAATTAAAAGATGCTTATTCTTTGGAAGCAAAGTTATGACCAACCAAGACAGTGTATTTTTTTTTTAATTTTTTATTTTTTTTTAAATTTTAAAATCTTTAATTCTTACATGCGTTCCCAAACATGAACCCCCTCCCACCTCCCTCCCCACAACATCTCTCTGGTCATCCCATGCACCAGCCCAAGCAAGCTGCACCTATGTCAGACATGGACTGCAATTCTTGCCAACAAAGGTCTGTCTAGTCGAGGCTATGGTTTTCCCAATGGTCATGTATGGATGTGAGAATTGGACTATAAAGAAACCTGAGTGCCAGGAATTGATGGTTTTGAATGGTGAGGTTGGAGAAGACTCTTGCAAGTCCCTTGGACTGCAAGGAGATCCAACCAGTCCATCCTAAAGGAGATCAGTCCTGAGTGTTCATTGAAAGGAGTGATGTTGAAGCTGAAACTCCAATACTTTGGCTGCCTTGATGGGAAGAATTGACTCATTGGAAAAGACCCTGATGCTGGAAAAGATTGAAGATGGGAGGAGAAGGGGATGACGGAGGATGAGATGGTTGGATGGCATCGCTGACTCAATGGGCATGAGTTTGAGTGAACTCCAGGAGTTGGTGATGGACAGGGAGGCCTGTTGTGCTGCAGTCCATGGGGTCGCAAAGAGTTGGACACGACTGAGCGACTGAAATGAACTGAACTGAACTGAACTTAGGTGAGTCCTTAGCCAAAGGGTATTGAGCAGTGTAGTAGGAGTGGGGTTGTCTTATAGTGTTCTCATTCAGGTACCCCTTGTGTCTTTACTCTTTCTTTGCCTTTTGTAATGAATGTTTCAGTGAAGCTATTTTGGAAGTGTGAAGTTTTCTGGACCCTTCTGGGTAACAGTTAAAATGGGTATTCCATTCTGTTTGTTGATTTGGGAAACTTTGTCTTCAAGTGCACTTTTTAAAAGAATGACTGTCCTGTTGGAACATTTTCCATAATATCCTTTGTATCTCTTGGTTGTTTTAGAAAGACTGTCATTTTTATACGCTATGTATAGCTTCTGAGACCACAGATCTTAGACAGAAACTAAGCAAGTATGCCAGAGGTGGTACAGTCAATTCTTTGATACTCGAGGATCCCATTTCTTTAGCTAAGCTTTAGGTCTTTCAGAGACTAATTAATACCTAATAAGGATATGATGTAGAGTTGGAGGAGATGTGGTGTTTTACCTTATTGCATGGAAATATTCTTGAGGTTTGGAGAAGGCAATGGCACCCCACTCCAGTACTCTTGTCTGGAAAATCCCATGGACGGAGGAACCTAGAAGGCTGCAGTCCATGGGGTCGCTGAGGGTCGGACACGACTGAACGACTTCACTTTCACTTTTCACTTTCATGCATCGGAGAAGGAAATGGCAACCAACTCCAATGTTCTTGCCTGGAGAATCCCAGGGACGGGGGAGCCTGGTGGGCTGCCGTCTATGGGGTCACACAGAGTCGGACATGACTGAAGTGACTTAGCAGCAGCATTCTTGAGGTTAGCAATGACCTAGTATCAGTCCAACCTGTTCCATGAACAACTTAACCTAGCACAGGAGACTTAGAGTTAGGTGGGAACACTCTAGCAGCTTTTAAGTACTCGACCCCTGACCACCAGTTTTGTGGCTTTGGCTTCCGAGATCTCCATTAGCAACAGATGTATTATTCCTTTCACAAGATTTCTTTGTAATGGTGTATGCCCTGAGAGCTTTTAATGGTATTACTTTTGTCTACTTAGTTTTTGATGATCAAAACAGTTTGAATTTCTTGTCTAATTTCCCTAAGATCTCTAGTGGTTTATGCTACAAAATAACTTTAAAGCTTTGCAAGTCCCCTAATAGCTACCACCCATTGAGGATCCCAAATACAACTTCCCCAGAACATTTCTGGAAACTCAAATAAACCATAGAAGATGTCCAGGGCCCAGTACCTTTCTAGGAACTATTTATGTATAGTTTGTTTAGATTGGAGAACTGCACACAGGGGGTGGCACTCAAATCCAGGAGTGACTTACCTAAGGCCTAGGGTTAAGCACAAGAACAGTGAAACAAAGAACTCAGTGAGCATCCTATCTAAGTGTCTCTGTCCCATAGTCTTAGCAGTCAGCTTTGAATCCCATTCCTTGTCACCAAAAACTATTTTAAAATGAACAACTAAAACAACTTGGGTTAAAACAACAAACTTTGTTTAACACTACATGAAGCAGATAAGTCTTTTCTTGGAGAACTACAAAATGCACAGAAGGCAGAAAGCTTTTGGAGATTAAAGAACAAGAAAGAGCCTAATAGAAAATATTTAATTGGCTAGTGTGACAGTCAACCTTGATCAGGATGAAATGATCCAGAGTTGGCTTGGTTTTGGAACTGGCTGACTTTGTGATCAAGCTAAGTGCTTATCAGGAAACAAAATGTGTCTATGTTTCCATTTGTTCACATGGCACTCAGGCAGGATATCTTGGGACTAGAAATTTACACTCAACAGCACCAAGTAGCTTTCAGCCAGATTTTCTGCCAAGTCCTGGGACCTTGAGTTTCTGCTTTAATGATTGCATAGAAAATAGAAGATAAAGCTTCTGCCTGTCCAAAGTACAAAGCTGGATTGGCGACTTCACATAAAGCAGAACACTAACCTTAATGAAAATCAAACCCACTGCACAGAAAGAGACGGATTGGAAAACTTTCAAATCTTGACCTTGGAAATGAAACGAGATAAAATTGCCACCTGTGACCTACCATAAAATCTATTAATAAAGTACAATTCCAGTACAATTGCAAGCATTCCAAGTGATTAATGTATTTTAGTATATTTCAAATAAAAAGGTAAAATCATATTGTTATCTTGATAAATGATGGAAAATCAACATGTATTCTTTATAAAATTTTTTAGCAAAAGAGAAATAATCTTTTCTAACTTAGTAAAGTACATGTATAAAAATAATTTTTAAATACCACACTTAATGAGAAAAAAAAATGGAAACAGTCCCTTGAACATTAAGAAAAACACAAGGATGCCTGCTATCAGTGCTGGCTCAGATGCTAAAAAGAATCTGCCTGCTGTGCAAGAGACCCAGGTTTGATCCCTAGGTCCAGAAAATCCCCTGGGGAAGGGAATGGCTACTCACTCCAGTATTCTTACCTGAAGAATTCCATGGACAGAAGAGCCTGGCAGACTACAGTCCATGGGGTTACAAAGAGGTGGACACAATTGAGTGACTAACTACTACTTTTAATCAAACACAATTATGAGGTCCTTACCTACATGGGCAAGTAAAAAAATAAGGTAGATATAAAAAATGGAAAGAAAAGTTTTTATCATTTATGTAAGATATGAGTCTCTACAGAGAAAGAGATAAAAAGTTGTCATTAGGAACATTTTTTTTAGTGTGCAAAGTTTATAGAAAACAAATTGTTAAACTTTACTAAAACTCATTAAAGAAAATCTGAATAAACAGTAGAAACAAAACTATTTCCAAGATTGGGATACTAAACATTGTTATGATATAAACTTAACTAATGGATAGAAATTGCAACTCTAGTAAGGTAACCAATGTGGTTTGTTTTGGTTGATTTTACATATAACAGTTTGATTCTAAAAATTTATATCAAAGAACAAATAACCAAAAATAGTCAAAGGCATTCTAGAAAAAGAACAATGAGCAGAGACTGATCCTGCCACATATTAAGATGAAGCCATAAAAGTACAGTAACTAACACAGGGAGGACTCAGCAAAGACAAAAGATATGCACAAAAGACTGCAACAAGAGCTTAGATATAGACCCAGAATATAGAACTAGACAAATGCATATATGGAAAACTGATTTGAGATAGAACAAAAATGGCTGAGTAGTGTGGAAACAACAGATTCTTAAAGAAATCGTAATGTGATAATGTGCATATTGTCACCCTGCTTATTTAACATATATGTAGAGTACATCACGAGAAACTCTGGGCTGGAGGAAGCACAAGCTGGAATCAAGATTGCCGGGAGAAATATCAATAACTGCAGATATGCAGATGACACCACCCTTATGGCAGAAAGTGAAGAAGAACTAAAGAGCCTCTTGATGAAAGCGAAAGAAGAGAGTGAAAAATTTGGCTTAAAGCTCAACATTCAGAAAACGAAGATCATGGCATCTGGTCCCATCACTTCATGGGAAATAGATGGGGAAACAGTGGAAACAGTGTCAGACTTTATTTTCCTGGGCTCCAAAATCACTGCTGATGGTGATTGCAGCCATGAAATTAAAAGACGCTTGCTCTTTGGAAGGAAAGTTCTGACCAACCTAGATAGCATATTAAAAAGCAGAGACATTACTTTGCAAACAGAGGTCCATCTAGTCAAGGCTATGGTTTTTCCAGGGATCATGTATGGATGTGAGAGCTGGACTATAAAGAAAGCTGAGCAATGAAGAATTGATGGTTTTAAACTGTGATGTTGGAGAAGACTCTTGAGGGTCCCTTGGACTGCAAGGAGATCCAACCAGTCCATCCTAAAGGAGATCAGTCCTGAGTGTTCATTGGAAGGACTGATGCTGAGGCTGAAACTCCAATACTTTGGCCACCTGATTCGGAGAGCTGACTCGTTTGAAAAGACCCTGATGCTGGGAAAGATTGAGGGCAGGAGGAGAAGGGGATGACAGAGGATGAGATGGTTGGATGGCATCACCGACACAACAGATATGGGTTTGGGTGGACTCTGGCAGTTGGTGTTGGACAGAGGGGCCTGGCGTATTGTGGTTCATGGGGTCGCAAAGAGTTAGACACGACTGAGCAACTGAACTGAACTGCACTGCACTGAATGTGACAGCAATGTGAAAGTGAATGTGTTAGTCACTGAGTCATGTTCAACTCTTTGTAACCCTGGGACTGTAGTCCACCAGACTCCTCTCTTCATGGCGTTTTCCAGGCAAGAATACTGGAGTGGGTTGCCATTCTCTTCTCCAGGGGATCTTCCCAACCCAGGGATCAAACCTAGGTTTCCTGCATTGCAGGCAGATTCTTTACCATCTTAGCCACCATACCAATAACAAAAAATATAATAACAATAGTTGTTTTTGGAGAGAGTGGAAAAGAGAACTTTACTTCCTCTTTGCATTTTTTAAAAATATTTTCTAAATATAAAAAAGAAAAGTAAAAAATTCTTTTAAAATGTGTTGAATGAAAGATAATGGAGTAGGGATTTATAAATAACCCAATGTTTGGCTATGAAGTAGAGAATTTAGATGCTAGCTTGAGAGAAGCAAGGACAATTACTTTTAATGTTGGAAGGCAGAGCATATTTATAGTTTGATAGGAATGATCCAGTAAATAGTGAAACCTTAATGATGCAAATTGTCAATTATTTAAATTGCATGACGTGTGCAAAACTTTGCAAAACTATGGACTGTAGCCCATCAGGCTCCTCTGTCCATAGAATTCTCCAGGCAAGAATACAGAGGGGGTTGCCATTTCCTATTCCAGGGGATTTCCCTGACCCAGGGATTGAACTGGCATATCTAGTGTCTCCTACATTAACAGGCAGGTTCTTTAACACTGTGCCACCTGGGAAGCCCTGTCCATGTAGGGAACTCTTAATCCTCTCCTGCAATGCAAGAGACCTAGGTCCAGAAGATCCCTAGGTCCAGAAAATCCCCTGAGGATGGGAATGACTACTCACTCCAGTATTCTTGCCTTGACAATTCCTATGGACAGAGGCTACAGTCCATGGGTCACAAGGAGTTGGACATAGCTGAGTGACTAACTGCTACTCCCAGTCAAACACAATTATGAGGACCTTTCCTATGCAGGCAAGTCAAAAAACAAGGTAGATAGAAGAAATGGGAAGAAAAGTTTGTTATGGTTTACATAAGATATGATTCTCCGCATAGAAATCCCCCCACATCTACTGATAAATTAACAGAATTAAGTAAGTTTTGATACAAATGAAACAGTTAAAAAGCAGATGTGATCACGAGCTGGAATAGTACTAGGCTGTTTTCCAAATCTTTATTACATAGTTCAAAAAAAGGGGATATTAGCTGAAATAAAAAAATGCTAGAATATTTCTGGAAAAATCTTTTGAGCTGGAAAAATATAATGCAGACATCAGTGTGAACTACCTGAGTGTGGATATCATGAGACTAAAGAAGATAAATTGATCACAACTCTATTCTCTTTAGTTTCAATGAGGAAGATACTCTTTCTTGATAGAAGTTAAAGAAGTGTCCTTTGGAGATTTTTTAATTTATAGAAACTGCTGCAGGTCAGCTGAACTACTGAAGAACATATATATGCATGCAGCAGGGGGGTGGGGGAACAGAGTATGAATGAAAATAAAGTCATTGTAATTCTTCCTCGACACGAAATTCTTTATATCTATTTAGTTGTACTTTTTAGCCAACCACAGCATTATGATTCTATTTTATGCTGATTAATTTAAAAGTTATTACGGGCAGGCTTAAAAAAATAGATCTTGTTAAGGATTACCACTGTTCATCAAAATATGGTTCTTCTATGCTTCTGGACATACAAGAAGACTGCACATCACCATCCCCTTGAACTAAAGAGTGATCATGTGCCTGTTTTGGTCAATCTAATGTGAGGAGTAGTGAGCTATCTTACTTCTGCTAGAAGTCGGTGATCGATTTTTCAGCCTTGCTTCAGTGATTCTGAAAGCTTAGGTTGATCTGGAGGCTCCATATATTCAAGAGCAGCTTGGAACACTGACTAAATACATAGAGGGCACATGGTCTTGGGACCTGTCTTATACCCACAGTGATGTGTTTGCTAAGATAAATATTGGACTGAACCCAAGAACACTTAGGGTTGTTGCCACTGCAGCGTTGTTTAGAACCTCCTGAAAGAATTAAGAAGATAAAATACAAGGTGGAGCAGGAGAATTAAATCAGAGAAGTAGAGGAAACTGAACAGAAGAAAATCCAAATCTCCTAACTATCCCTGAGTCTTTGGAAGAAAGAAGGTCCACATATAAGAAATAGCAGGAAATACTATGACATGGTATATAGCATAAGCTATTTATTCAGTGGTACTGGACCTGAATATAGCTCCTAATTTATCTGTAACTGATACCTTTTGAAATTTTACTTTTTAAAAAAAAATTCTGTTGCTCTGGGACCAGAAAAGCTGAAGTCTATGATTTTGAGCTTTAAAATTAGAAAATAAAGTATGAGTGAAAGAAAGTTGTAACATTCATATTCTCTGGGGGGAAAAAAAAACAGCAATATCTAGCATTGTTATTAATGCTTTGTGATGAGGTAATCTTGCAAAATTTACAGTGCCTAAGGAAAGGCAATTAAAAATTAAGTAGCTAGTAGTGATTCCTAATACTTTAAGAAACTATAATGGCTTCCTTGATCTTTCTGCATTTATGTGTTGTCTTTATAATTTTATTTTAGGCACCTGGGTGTATTTTACCAAAATTTTCTAAAAAACCTTAAGGCTTGTCACTGAAAATATTCCCACCAAATTATTTTGGAAATAATCTTTATAGTTGGGAAAATACTCCTGCATGTAATAATGAGAAAAGATTGTCAGTGAATTCTAAAATATCTGTTAAAAAGTCTCATATGTTGCCTTTCCTGTTGACTTTTAATATTAAAACAAAGAACAGTATTGTTTTTTATTTCAAGGGTCAAGCTACAGAAACAATAAACTGGCTAAAAGTAAAACAGCACTGTTACATAAAATCAAACAAGAAAACAAAGCCATAAAATTCAGATTATACTTTGTTCTTACTTTGGCTTGCTTGTGGGAATTTATTGAAGAAGACTTTTAAATTTCATCAAAAAAGCCTCATACTATTTAATGATAGCATGGGGGAGAAGAGGTGTTGCTATGTTTAAATTCCATTAGAGCATTGTGGGTTTTCACTTCCTAAGTGGACCTTTTAACATCCGAAGTAAATCTTTTGAGGTCTAAACTTACTTGCTCTCAGCAAAAATATGGTTTCAATGACTTAGAAAAAAGATATTTTTAAGACAGTAGTAATTTTTTAAAACATGTACTTGTGAAACATCTCTCTAACATGAACATGTAGCTGAAATTCATTTTAAGTTATTAGTTATAATGCATAAGTTTAAATTTTGAATTAAATGGAATTGGCTAAACTGAGCATCAATTAGCTGCAACTTTTTTCTTCATTTATTTATAGGAGGAAGCATTAAATAATGAGAAAATAAGCACCTCATAACAGCAATATGATAAAAAGAAAAAAGAATATTTAGTCATTTCAAATTTCATGATATAGATTTTCCAAATTTCGCTGCTATATTTTAATAAAGGCTGGATTAAATTCTAGAGCCACATGTATGACCAATTTTGCTTGAACTACATAGGGTCAATGATAAATTCATACTAGATAAATACATGATTATGTGAGATAAAAATGCATAAAATGTTAATTTGTTTATAACAATTATATTGATTATTTATATTAAAAATGTTGCAAAACCAATACATTCTTTGGATATTACATCCTACTTATATACTAATTTGACTCTGCAAAGTCCTGCGCATGACTCACAAGCAAAGGTGAGGATCAAACCACAACTGAGCTCCAGGGCAGAGTGGCTAAGCAAGAGGATCAAAAACCTTTCCACTTGCTATATGAGCTAGAGATTAAATTCACACCTTCAACTAGGTAGGCTATGTTTGTGGAATAACTTGACTCAAGTCTCAGTTTAAACATGGAGGATTGAATGGTCACTAACATTTACCTCATTTTCTTACAAGAACTCACTAACATAGGAATTCAAAATATATAAAGTCCATAAGATCAAAGAGAACAAGGGAAGAAATCACAGCAGTGGAGAGACTGGTACCTTACTTGCAACATGATACGTCCAGGGGGCATGGCTGACATGAACAAGAATTGTTTCCACAGCTCCTAGAAACTTGGGTTATTGAAGAAGAAAGCAGATGGGGAGCTGAAAACAGGAGACTGTGTAAAAGTCTGTCTTTGGACTTCTCATTCCTAGGTCACTTCCTTACAACTGATACATGTAATTTGCATATTGAGACCCACTAAATGGGGGAGTCCCCCGTGGTCCCAGGTGGGGACCTGGGACTTTCCAGGGTTTAGGGCTTCCCAGGCTACACTAGTGGTAAAGAACTCACCTGCCAGTGCACGAGACATGAAATGCAGGTAAGAGAGGTGGGTTTGATCCCTGGCTTGGGAAGATCCCCTGGAGAAGGAAATGGCAACCCATTCCAGTATTCTTGCCTGGAAAACTCCATGGAAAAGAGGAGCCTGGCAGGCTACAGTCTATGGGGCCACAAAGAGTCAGAATTGGCTGACACAGACCAGTGGTGCCACCCACATCCAAAAATCTAAACCTAAGTCACACTGCACTTAAGGAGAAACATCTTACCATCAAAGAGACCTAAATCTCCCAACTGTAAAAAGCAGGACCTGTTAGCCTTATAAGAAAGTCTCTGACCTCCTAGCCAATCATACCCTATTTCTGAGTTGCCTCACCTAATGTTCTGTAAAACTTGCTGTTACCCAAAATCCCTCAGGAAGGGTGCACTCCCCCAATCCATGGGTTGTTTCCCCTTGAATAAATGACAGGAAACTTGTTACTACATCTTTTAGTTTTGTCATTTGAAAGTTTTTTTGTGACAGGGACCATAAGACCGTTACTAGAGACTCTGGGGACTGCTCCTTGACCAGGTGAAGATATCACTGAGCCCTTTGGTTCACTGTCTTTGGCTACTCTCAAGGCGTCTCCAGTAGCTTCAGATCAAGCTCCACTTATTTTGCTTTCTGAGATCTTCAAGCTTGTTTGTCCTAATCCTTCTTGGTAGAAAATTGGGGTGTGAGAGACTGAAGATTTTTCAGTAAGAGATTTAGTGGGCCACAACATTTGGGTTTATGGTTGATTTAATCAACAATGTAAATGCCTTTGGGAGGCCCTGAAAGGTGTCAAGAACTTGCACAAGCAGCCAGAAATATTAACACTAGCTGAATTCAAGAGGATTATTTCAACAATGAAAAATAGTGGGAATCCCTCAATCTAAGGAAGCAAGATGGCAGCTGTTAGTTCAGTTCAGTTCAGTTCAGTTGCTCAGTCATGTCCAACTCTTTGCAATCCCATGAATTGCAGCATGCCAGGACTCCCTGTCCATCACCAACTCCCGGAGTTCACTCAAACTCACATCCATAGGGTCAGTGATACCATCCAGCCATCTTATCCTCTGTCGTCCCCTTTTCCTCCAGCCCCCAACACCTGCCAGCATCAGAGTCTTTTCCAATGAGTCAACTCTTCACATGAGGTGGCCAAATTACTGGAGTTTCAGCTTTAGCATCATTCCTTCCAAAGAAATCCCAGGTCTGATCTCCTTCAGAATGGACTGGTTGGGTCTCCTTGCAGTCCAAGGGACTCTCAGGAGCCTTCTCCAACACCACAGTTCAAGAGCATTAATTCTTCATTGCTCAGCTTTCTTCACAGTCCAACTCTCACATCCATACATGATCACTGGAGAAACCATAGCCTTGGTTAGATGAATCTTTGTTGGCAAAGTAACTTCTCTGCTTTTCAATATGCTATCTAGGTTAGTCATAACTTTTCTCCAAGGAGTAAGCATCTTTTAATTGCATGGCTGCAGTCACCATCTACACTGATTTTGGAGCCCCCAAAAATAAAGTCTGACACTGTTTCCACTTTTTCCTCATCTATTTCCCATGAAGTGATGGGACCAGATGCCATGATCTTAGTTTTCTGAATGTTGAGCTTTAGGCCAACTTTTTCACTCTCTGCTTTCACTTTCAGCAAGAGGCTTTTCAGTTCCTCTTCACTTTCTGCCATAAGGGTGGTGTCATCTGCATGTCTGAGATTATTGATATTTCCCCAGGCAATCTTGTTTCCAGCTTGTGCTTCTTCCAGCCCAGCGTTTCTCATGATGTACTCTGCGTAGAAGTTAAATAAGCAGGGTGACAATATACAGCCTTGATGTACTCCTTTTCCTATTTGGAAGCAGTCTGTTGTTCTATGTCCAGTTCTAACTGTTGCTGCCTGACCTGCATATAGGCTTCTCAAGAGGCAGGTCAGGTGCTCTAGTGTTCTTATCTCTTTCAAAATTTTCCACAGTTGATTGTGATCCACACAGTCAAAGGCTTTGGAATAGTCAATAAAGCAGAAATAGACGTTTTTCTGGAACTCTCTTGCTTTTTTGATGATCCAGCAGATGTTGGCAATTTGATCTCTGATTCTGCTACCTTTTCTAAAACCAGCTTGACCATCTGGAAGTTTACGGTTCATGTATTACTGAAGCCTGGCTTGGAGAATTTTGAGCATTATTTTGTTAGTGAGTGAGATGAGTGCAATTGTACACTAGTTTGAGCATTCTTTGGCATTGCCTTTCTTTGGGATTGGAATGAAAACTGACTTTTTCCAGTCCTGTGGCCACTGCTGAGTTCCCCAAATTTGCTGACATATTGAGTGCAGCACTTTAACAGCATCATCTTTCAGGATTTGAAATAGCTCCCCTGGAATTCCATCACCTCCACTAGGTTTGTTGTTAGTGATGATTTCTAAGGCCCACTTGACTTCACGTTTCAAGATGTCTGGCTTTAGGTGAGTGATCATACCATCATGATTATCTTGGTGATAAAGATCTTTTTTGTACAGTTCTTCTGTGTATTCCTGCCTCCTCTTCTTAGTATCTTCTGCTTCTCTTAGGTCCATAACATTTCTATCCTTTATCAAACCCATCTTTGTATGAAATGTTCCCTTGGTATCTCTAAGGTTCTTGAAGAGATCTCTAGTCTTTCCCATTCTGTTGTTTTCCTCTATTTCTTTGCATTGATTGCTGAGGAAGGCTTTCTTACCTCTTCTTGCTATTCTTTGGAACTCTGCATTCAGATGCTTATATCTTTCCTTCTCTCCTTTGCTTTTCGCTTCTCTTCTTTTCACAGCTATTTGTAAGGCCTCCCCAGACAGCCATTTTGCTGTTTTGCATTTCTTTTCCATGGGGATGGTCTTAATTCCTGTCTCCTGTACAATGTCATGAATCTCAGTCCATAGTTCATCAGGCACTCTATCTATCAGATCTAGGCCCTTAGATCTATTTCTCACTTCCACTGTATAATCATAAGGGATTTGATTTAGGTCATACCTGAATGGTCTAGTGGTTTTCCCTACTTTCTTCAATTGAAGTCCGAATTTGGCAATAAGGAGTTCATTGTCTGAGCCACAGTCTGCTCCTGGTCTTGCTTTTGCTGACTGTATAGAGCTTCTCCATCTTTGGTTGCATAGAATATAATCAATCTGATTTTGGTGTTGACCATCTGGTGATGTCCATGTGTAGAGTCTTCTCTTGTGTTGTTGGAAGAGGATGTTTGCTATGACCAGTGCATTCTCTTGGCAAAACTCTATTAGCTTTTGCCATGCTTCCTTCCGTATTCCAAGGCCAAATTTGCCTGTTACTCCAGGTGTTTCTTGACTTCCTACTTTTGCATTCCAGTCCCCTATAATGAAAAGGACATCTTTTTGGGTTGTGAGCTCTAAAAGGTCTTGTAGGTCTTCATAGTACCGTTCAACTTCAGCTTCTTCAGCATTACTGGTTGGAGCATAGACTTGGATTACTGTGATATTGAATGGTTTCCCTTGGAAATGAACAGAGATCATTCTGTCGTTTTTGAGATTGCATCCAAGTACTGCATTTCAAACTCTTTTGTTGACCATGATGGCTACTCCATTTGTTCTAAGGGATTCCTACCCACAGTAGTAGATATAATGGTCATCTGAGTTAAATTCACCCATTCCAGTCCATTTTATTTCGCTGATTCCTAGAATCTCGATGTTCACTCTTGCCGTGTCCTGTTTGACCACCTCCAATTTGCCTTGATTCATGGACCTGACATTCCAGGTTCCTATGCAATATTGCTCTTTACAGCATCGGACTTTGTTTCTATCACCAGTCACCTCCACAACTGGATATTGTTTTTGCTTTGGCTCCATCCCTTCATTCTTTCTGGAGTTATTTCTCCACTGATCTCCAGTAGAATATTGGGCACCTACTGACCCAGTGAGTTCCCCTTTTGGTGTCCTATCATTTTGCCTTTTCATACTGTTCATGGGGTTCTCAAGGCAAGAATACTGAAGTGGCTTGCCATTCCCTGCTCCAGTGGACCACATTCTGTCAGACCTCTCCACCATGACCCGCCCATCTTGGGTAGCCCCACAGGGCATGCTTAGTTTCATTGAGTCAGACAAGGCTGTGGTCCTAGTGTGATTAGATTGACTGTTTTTTTGTGAGTACGGTTTCTGTGTTTCTGCCCTCTGATGCCCTCTTGCAACACCTACCATCTTACTTAGGTTTCTCTTCCCATGGATGTGGGGTATCTCTTCACGGCTGCTCCAGCAAAGTGCAGCCGATGCTCCTTACCTTGGATGAGGGGTATATCCTCACTGCCATCCCTCCTGACCTTGAACGTGGAGTAGCTCCTCTAGGCCCTCCTGAGCCTGTGCAGCCACTGCTCCATGGACTGTTAAGTGACTCACCAAGCCTAGAGCTAAGTCCACAGCATGAACAGCTGTGTTTTTCCTGTTTCCTCTACTTTGATTTGAGTTTCTCAAATGTTTTTTCAACTTCTTAAGTTGATGTTTAATTAATTCTAATCCTTTTTTAAAATTCAAGTATTTGACTTTATTTCAGAAAACAGTTGTGGCCACTAAAGCATTTAAAAGTATTCCCGTTTTCAAAAATAATTCTAATTGTAGGTAGAGTATTGAAATTGAGCCAAGTTTTCAGAGGAATGTTGTTTTATTCAAATGAGTATTTTTAGTGAAAATTTTGCCAGTTAATTCATAATTTCATTACTTTTTAAAGGGAGGTGTTACTGATACAATTTTACCATTCATTGGCATTTATTGAAAATTTCTTCATAGTCTGATAATATTTGAATCTGTTTAGGAAAAATGTTTTAGAAATAATAGCTCTCTTATATCCTCATATTTTTTATGCCAATGGGAGTAGGGAAAATAAAAGTTTATATATTCTATGCATTTTGTATGTGTACTATATTTTTCTACACAGAGTATGGATATATGTATTTTGCAAGATTGTGGGTGGCTGATTAATGTTTCTTACTGTGTGTCATTTGAATTAGATACATATGTTCCACAATTTCTTCAGTTCAGTTCAGTTCAGTCGCTCAGTCGTGTCCGACTCTTTGTGACCCCATGAATCGCAGCACACCAGGCCTCCCTGTAAATCACCAACTCCTGAAGTTCACTCAGACTCACATCTATCGAGTCAGTGATGCCATCCAGCCATCTCATCCTCTGTCGTCCCTTTCTCCTCCTGCCCCCAATCCCTCCCAACATCAAAGTCTTTTCCAATGAGTCAACTCTTCACATGAGGTGGCCACAGTACTGGAGTTTCAGCTTTAGCATCACTCCTTCCAAAGAACACCCAGGACTGATCTCCTTTATAATGGACTTGTTGGATCTCCTTGCAGTTCAAGGGACTCTCAAGAGTCTTCTCCAACACCACAGTTCAAAAGCATCAATTCTTTGGCACTCATCCTTCTTCACAGTCCAACTCTCACATCCATACATGACCACAGGAAAAACCATAGCCTTGACTAGACAGACCTTTGTTGGCAAAGTAATGTCTCTGCTTTTCAATATGCTGTCTAGGTTGGTCATAACTTTCCTTCCAAGGAGTAAGCATCTTTTAATTTCTTATATATATTCAAAAATATGTAGTTCAGCCAAGTCTTTTTTTCTGTGAGGATTATTCACCCTTTTTGCCTTGAAACATACTTCATTGCCTATTGTTTGTTACTCTAACTAATCTTACATCTTTTTGTTTGAATTCCTTTCATGAAATTTTGCTCAATTTGTTAATTATAATTTGTAAATCATATGAATATATTATAGATAATGGTTATATTAATTTTTAACATCAAAAAAGTTTTCAAAATCTTTTTAAATAAAATTTTAACCACTTCATTATTTCATTAATCATTTGTTTGTTATTCTGCTTTGCAGTTTTGTATCTTGATGTTTTCATTGTTTTGTTTATATTATGGACTATTTTCATTTGTACTTTTATTTAA
The DNA here is from genome assembly GCF_001704415.2 of Capra hircus. Classification (NCBI taxonomy): domain Eukaryota; kingdom Metazoa; phylum Chordata; class Mammalia; order Artiodactyla; family Bovidae; genus Capra; species Capra hircus. The sequence continues at coordinate 10,690,804 of NC_030813.1, read as the reverse complement.
CCTTCAGTAAAATTGGGTAGTGTACATAATGTTTTACATTTCATTAGTGGTCATTTTATGTTTATACTTATTGCTAAATGCAATATACCAAATAGGAAAAGGAGTTCATCAAGGCTGTGTATTGTCACCCTACTTTTTTAACTTATATGCAGAGCACATCATGAGCAACGCTGGGCTGGAAGAAGCACAAACTGGAAACAAGATTGCCAGGAGAAATATCAATAACCTCAGATATGCAGATGACACCACCCTTATGGCAGAAAGTGAAGAGGAACTGAAAAGCCTCTTGATGAAAGTGAAAGAGAAGAGTGAAAAAGTTGGCTTAAAGCTCAACATTCAGAAAACGAAGATCATGACATCTGGTCCCATCACTTCATGGGAAATAGATAGGGAAATAGTGGAAACAGTGTCAGACTATTTTTTGGGGCTCCAAAATCACTGCAGATAGTGACTGCAGCCATGAAATTAAAAGACGTTTACTCTTTGGAAGAAAAGTTCTGACCAATCTAGATAGTATATTCAAAAGCAGAGTAATTACTTTGCCAACAAAGGTCCGTCTAGTCAAGGCTATGGTTTTTCCAGTAGACATGTATAGATGTGAGAGTTGGATGGTGAAGAAAGCCAAGCGCCAAAGAATGGATGCTTTTGAACTGTGGTGTTGGAGAAGACTCTTGAGAGTCCCTTGGACTGCAAGGAGATCCAACCAGTCCATTCTAAAGGAGATAGTCCTGAGTGTTCTTTGGAAGGAATGATGCTAAAGCTGAAACTCCAGTGCTTTGGCTACCTCATGCCAAGAGTTGACTCATCGGAAAAGACCCTGATGCTGGAAGACGTTGGGGGCAGGAGGAGAAGGGGATGACAGAGGATGAGATGGCTGGATGGCATTACTAACTGGATGGACGTGAGTCTGAGTGAACTCCAGGGGTTGGTGATGGACAGGGAGGCCTGGTGTGCTGCAATTCATGGGGTCGCAAAGAGTCGGACACGACTGAGTGACTGAACTGAACTGAACTGAACTGAAAATGAGGCTACATTTACTTATAGAAGTACAAGTTTATTTTTCTTATAAAAAAACAAAGCTGGAAGCAGGTTATGGCTGGCATTAGTTTAGAGAAGTACAGGAGAGCAATTTTCCAAATATAATTTTGGCCTTTTCCTATTGATCTAAGATGGCTTCTCAAACTCTAATCATGAATGATCTCTGGTCAAGGTATGAAGAAGGAGTGATTAAAGTGTTCCACTGGAGCAACCCCTTGTCTGAAAATCCCCAGAATCACTTTACACTATATGAGCAATGTTTTTCCTTGTTAAAGACTTCCATCTTCTACTAATTTGATGTATATTTTTTAGTTTGTTAGACTTATTTTTCTTAGGAATTTTGTCATTTGTTTTCTATCTTTCAGAAGTTATTTCTCTGATTTAATGTGAACATTAAGTTTTATAAAGTTATATGTAACAGTTATTTAAACAAAATATGTTTAAGTACTCATAAGATGATTTTAAGCTGTCTTTTGATATATCATTGGTGAATTGTGAGTTAAATCTTCTATATTCCATAGAATATCATCATGCTAACTTTTCAAAAGCTTGGAGTGTCTACTTATTTCCCTAAAGGTCCAGAGAAATTTCTCAATGTTAGGAAACAAAAATGTTCATATGCTACTGAATTTTGTTCTTGGAAAAATTCTGTGGCCAGTATGATTTTTTGTTTTCTCCTAAGTTACATTTTTTTTTTTCTTTTGGTTGGATGGTTAGATTTTCTGTCTAAATATATCTAGATTATTTTATATTTAAAATTAAGGAAAATATCCATATACCTATTTCAAAGGTGGAGACTTATTTTTACTTATTTTGAGAAATGTCAGTGAGTCATTACCATTTACGTTTTGGACATTTCGTTTTAATTTGATTATTGCTTCAATTCCACTAGTTTTGGTTACGTCTGAATGTTGGATAACCATTTCAAGATTTATAGCAACCTCTCACCTATTATTTTGATATCCTTGATATTCTCCTCCATTTTCAGCAGCCAGTTCTCAAGTTTTGTTTCAGTTCTTTGATATTCAGTTCAGTTCAGTTCAGTCGCTCAGTACTTTCTGTAATATTCAGTTCTTTATGATCTCTCGATTTGATGTTAACATTGCTTTAACCCTTTTAATTACCTCACAATATTTTTTCTCCCACATAATCTTTTTATGAATTTTAATCACTTTCCTTTTCATTTCAGTTTGATAACTTACCTCATTTTTCATCATAATCTCTTTTGACACATTCTTAGGATGTAAAGCTTTAGGAATTTTATCCTGTTTCTCTTGTTGTATTGGACTCAAGTCTCCCTTTGTTTCATGGTGTGGGATCTTTTCACATGCAGATCTGTGTAGCTAGGTCCATAGCCCACAGTGTGGCTTTTGTGGAGGCTGCTACCAAGTGTAGATGACAGTAGTGAAACAATCAGAACCTGCCCTGACTCCACCACTACCCAGGAATTTAAATGTGAGTATAAGAAATACTTTCAGGTGATTTCAGAGGGAAGAAATAGAGGATATTAGGAGACATATGTGAGTTATATTAATACCAGGAAACTAGAATAAAGATTGAGAAACTGGGTTCATGCTTTCTTCAGAGCTCATGAATCCAGTGCCTTTATTTTATACCTGTTGCTTTTAGGAATAGCACTATTAATGACAACTAGTTATCCATGAAATTTCTTCTAATGTATCATGCCATCTACATTTTTCTGACAAAAAACTTTCTATCTGTGTTTCTTAAGTCAGGTACAGTTTCTTGGTCATTTCTGCTTTTGGAATTGTGCTCATAGGGACACTCTCAATTTCAAATCCAATGACATTGACATATTGTTTTTTCCTCGTATGGTTTCAGGTTCTGCATTTTTCTTGTATCTATATTTATCTCACCACATGATAGGTGGTCAAGCTAAACCTTTTCTTCCTATTTAAATAATTTACACTTGCCACAGTCTTGTATATTAGTGCACTGTACCTCATCATTTGCATTGTATATTAATGTTACTAATACTAACTGATTCCTTGAAAAGTGAACTCAAGACAAGGTTGAAGCAAGAGCATTGTATTTTAATATTTGCCATAGATTCTTCTGCTTACATGATGCAATTCTAAGGTCACAGTGCTTAAAATAAATTCTTTCTGGTAGATTTAATATAATCTTTAGTTGTTGTACCTTCATACAATATCACTAATCAGAAGCCTGTCTCAGGTTTATACAAATGTGCTCTAAACATGCAGCTTTAACCTCCACTGATTCAAGGACTCTGTCATTATCCCATTTTCCAGGGTGAGGTGATTTCTAATTACTGCACATCCTGGTGCTTAATTTCATGAGATAAACTTGAAACTAATAGATGAATGGCCCTGCTTGTAATCTGAGGACGAAATAATTTGGATAGAATGGCAGGAAAGAAAGCACTTTAACAAATGACAAAGATGAATTTCCCAAAGCCAAACTCATTTTGTATGCTGGTTACCTACAATTTTACTGTCTGCAAAAACAAAACAAAAGTCCTTTTGCCCTTTCAGAAGCCATTAAAAAATAAATTAAAATGAAAAGGACAACCATTTTGCTGTTGGTTTACAAAGAATTAAAAAAAAAAAAAAAACCATAGAAAAAGGGTGTTTGCCATTCAATATAATGGGACATATTTGTATCACATATCTAATGGTTTTTATTTTGTTTTTTGATTGTAGTGAGGCACTTGAAAATATTCAAATGAGTATTCAAACTCAATTTTACTATATCTCTTTTAGAAATGAACCTTTCAAAAATCATTACTTTCACTGCTCTAAATTTTAGAAAACACATATAAAGATAATGTCTGCTGATGCTTAGGGTTAGGGTTAACTTTAAATATATGATCAGTGGTATAACTGTTCAGATATATCAGTAGTATAAGGTTAGAAAACATTCCTTTACCTCGTGCAGTATATACATTTGTGAAGTGGAGGTGTGCTTTTATTTTATTTTTTTGGAGGTGTGCTTTTACACTGAAGGAGTCAGGGTGAGATGAGATGCAAGCTGTTTAAAGAAATGCACATTATATTCAAGCATGGTTTGATATTCCCTGCTGTTCACTCTTTTGAGTGCAAAAAGTCGTTTTTGCTAACTCCAGTATGCTGCTCATGGAAAACTGAAAAATCAATAGCTGCAGGTTGATGAAACCTAAAGCCATTTGATTCTTTCCCACCACTGCCATTATGCAGACAGTCAAGTGTGATCTATTTAGTTCATGCAGTACTTATTACTCTCAAGCACAGCTTCTCATCAGGGAAAAATTAGACCAGATGAGAAGCAATCAAGAAATTCTGGAGAGGTCGCAAAGAGGTTCCTTTTAACTGCTTTCTTTTTTTTTTTTCTCTTCTTCTTCTGTGTCTTTGAATCTCAGTCTTCTAGAAGAAGAAAAGTTCAAATTTCTATCAAAAAGCTCTAGAAAGTTCTGTAGAAATATTTTATGTCATTATATTCTCCAATATTTTTATTTAGTGACAGTTCTAACAATAAAGACTCTAAGCTGAATAAACACCAATTAAGAAATTTATCTTTATACTAGAGCTAGCAGAGTTATCACTTTGACAGAACTGAACCAACAAAAAACTGCTTAAACTGATTTGGACATTTTCATTTTTTACCCAAAAGACCATGTAATGTATAGACAGATAATGAAAAGAGGCTATATAATCCAGAGGTTCACAGCATGGACTGCCTTGGTTCAAATTACATTTGTGTTAATTACTGTCCTGGACACGATGTCAGCTCTGTCAATTTTATCATGTGTATAGGGAATCATAATAACATCTACCTCAAATTTTTGATGAGAAAATAAGTAATCAATGTAAAGCATTTAACACAGTAAACATTCAATATGAGTTAGTTGTTAATATTAATCCCTTATACAGCAATGACTGAGTTTGTAAATGCAACAATTTTTCTATTTTAGTAATATTTTTGACTTTTGAATTGAGTATTATAGATATTTAACTGATGAAACCCCCTATATCACACTTCATAAATGAATCAGTTCAGTTCAGTTCAGTCGCTCAGTCATGTCCGACTCTTTGTGACCCCATGAATCGCAGCATGCCAGGCCTCCCTGTCCATTACTGACTCCTGGAGTTCACTCCAACTCATGTCCATCGAGTCGGTGATGCCATCCAGCCATCTCATCCTCTGTCATCCCCTCCTCTTCCTGCCCCCAATCCCTCCCAGCATCAGGGTCTTTTACAATGAGTCAACTCTTTGCATGAGGTGGCCAAAATATTGGAGTTTCAGCTTCAGCATCAGTCCTTCCAATGAACACCCAGGACTGATTTCCCTTAGGATGGACTGGTTGGATCTCCTTGCAATCCAAAGGACTCTCAAGAGTCTTCTCCAACACCACAGTTCAAAAACATCAATTCTTCAGTGCTCAGGTTCTTCACAATCCAGCTTTCACATTCATACAGGACCACTGGAAAAACCATAGCCTTGATTAGATGGACCTTTGTTGGCAGAGTAATATCTCTGCTTTTGAATATGCTATCTAGGTTGGTCATAACTTTCCTTCCAAGGAGTAAGCATCTGCTAATTTCATGGCTGCAGTCACTGTCTGCAGTGATTTTTGAGCCCCCCAAAATAAAGTCTGGCACTGTTTCCACGGTTTCTTCATCTATTTCCCATGAAGTGATGGGACCAGATGCCATAATCTTCGTTTCCTGAATGTTGAGTTTTAAGCCAACTTTTTCGCTCTCCTCTTTCACTTTCATCAAGAGGTTTTTAGTTCCTCTTCACTTTCTGCCATAGGGGTTGTGTCATCTGCATATCTGAGGTTATTGATATTTCTCCCAGCAATCTTGATTCCAGCTTGTGCTTCTTTTAGCCCAGTGTTTCTCATGATGTACTCTGCATAGAAGTTAAATAAGCAGGGTGACAATATACAGCCTTGATGTACTCCTTTTCCTATTTGGAACCAGTCTGTTCCATATCCAGTTCTAACTGTTGCTTTCTGACCTGCATATAGGTTTCTCAAGAGGCAGGTCAGGTGGTCTGGTATCTCTTTCAGAATTTTCCACAGTTTATTGTGATCCACACAGTCAAAGGTTTTGCCTAGTCAATAAAGCAGAAATAGATGTTTTTCTGGAACTCTTGCTTTTTCAATGATCCATTGGATGTTGGCATTTTGAACTCTGGTTCCTCTGCCTTTTCTAAAACCAGCTTGAACATCTGGAATTTCATGTTTCACATATTGCTGAAGCCTGGCTTAGAGAATTTTGAGCATTACTTAATATATTACTATCAATTATCAAATGATCATTTGGTCCAGCCTCCTGTTTTAGCAGCTAAAATTCTAAAATGACAGAGGTTCTAGTGATTTAGGTGAAGGTATAAGGTATAGTCACTCAGTCGTGTCCGACTCTTTGTGGCCCCATGGACTTCTCCGTCCATGGGATTCTCCAGGCAAGAATATTGGAGTGGATTGCCATTTCCTTCTCCAGGGGATCTTCCCGACCCAGGGATTGAACCCAGGTCTCCCGTATTGGAGGCAGACGCTTTAACCTCTGAGCCATCAGGGAAGCCCTGAAAGTAAACATACATGCTTAGTGGAGATCCAAGACTAGAGCTTGGATGCCCCGACTTTCAGAAGGATCTCCTTCCCTTATACTCCCAGTTGAGTCCACCTAGACTTGCTTTTCAGACATGGGTGTACAAGATAGGTTCCAGATTAGAGAAACCAGAATTTAAGCTGAACACTTAGTCACACAACTGAGCAAAAAGATTATCCTTACTACAACTAATACAAGTAGCTGACTACTTGAGAAGCATTAAGAGCTAGCAAAACCATTGTCTTTCTCGGCTTCCCAGGTGGCTCAGAGGTAGAGCCTACCAATGCAGAAAACAGAAGAGACATGGATTCTGTCCCCAGGTTGGGAAGATCCCCGGGAAGAGGAAATGGCATCCACTCCAGTATTCTTGCCTGGAGAATCCCATGGAGAGAGAAGCCTGGTGGGCTACAGTTCATAGGGTTGCAAAGAGTCAGACACAACTGAACACACATGTATACACGGCACACTGTCTCTCTGATGCATGAAGGAAAAGCCATTGTGATAGGAAAAGCCAACTGCAAAACACTGGAACTGCCATAATCCTAATCCTAAAGGCATGATACATCTCGGGAAGGCATCAATCTACTTTCAAACTGTAAGGATGTTGACAATGAAGCCTCTACCAGTTTGACTGTATAGGTTTTGCAGAACCTAGATGAACTGTAGCAAGCCAAGCCATTGTGGATTACATAATTGTAACCAGTTGTTAACTCCTATGACATTTGTAGTCTTAAAGAGATATCTTTACCTAAATATGTCAGGAGTGCCTTAGAGAAATAGCATGCTGCTGTTACTATGATAAATACATTCATTTCATTCTCATCAGTTGGGAGGCTCCAAAACTCTGCCTTTTGTGGAAAGAACACAGGAATATACTATTTTGCCCTAAGGTTAGGTTAACACTACTTGTCTCTTCAAAAATAATCTGTATTGTCTTGATTATTTTGACATTCTGCAGACCATCACACTGGCTCACTATTTTAATTGTATCATGAAAATTGGACTCAGTGTCAGGAAATGGCATATATTTAGTACATAATGCTAAGACACATGGATGTCTGCTTGTGGGAAGTAAACTATAAAAATTCAGAGATATGCCATATTAATAAATTTTTAGATTGTTTAGCTAGGGAGGGCAGCAGTATGTCCAGTATTCCAAGAGATGCACTTGACTGTCTCTGGTTACTGTCATGCCTTTTTTGTGACTATAGCCTAAACAAGAACAAGGCAATAAAGATCTCAGAACTTCATGGGCTGCTTTAATGAAGAATCAGCCCACTATTAGAGCAATCTACTCCAGCTAAATTGATGATTAAGGCTGAGAAAAATCTAGAAGGAACTGTGAGAAAAGGTAATTACGAATAATAACAACAATGGCAATTGCAGGTTATTTCAATGACCACTGTGTATGATTGGTTGTATTATATACAGAAAATAGTTCCCTCCCAATTTGAAAACACAATGACAGAAAAGACCAAACTAGTGCAGGTGGTTGTCAGTATCAGATGGCCGCATCTTCTTTGCTTTATATATAATACTAGCTGAGATCTTGTGGACAGTTCTACATGGGCTTTGCGACATCTAATGTCAGTAGTATCTTGTGTGTTTCAAGGATTCTCCAGAGCTGAAGACACAAATGGGAGTTACTCAAACACTTTCAATAGTAACCTGAAAACAAACAGCAGTCAGGGTCCTTGAGAGAAAACCTCAACCAATGCTCTGATGGAAGCAGATGCATTAAATGCAGGTGGATACTTTCAAGAGGTGTATTATGTACCCTCCTTTGACTATCCCAGTTGAAACTGGGCCTCTGTTCATAGCAGTGAGTATTATTTCACACTCTATCTTTTCTTCCTTCCCTCAGTTCTCCAAGTTTTTAACTCATTCTCAATGAGATTAACTCCTAAAAATCAGCTGCAGCTAAGTCCTTGTTTTGAGCTGATTCAAGGGCCTCCCAGGCTAAGACATCCTCTGAAAGTAAACAATGTATTAAATTATGAAGGGTCATAAAAAAATATATGTTTTGGTACAACAATTATATCACAAGTTCAATTGATGAATAAAAATATTTCTTTCAATTGAGTACCACATTTTTTCTTATGAGTCTTTTCATATAATTACCCACAATTAATTTCATAAGCTAACTTTTGTATGTATGTATGTACATATCCATATTTCTATTTGAAAATTAGGCAATTTTATAACATTTACTCCTTATTTATTCATCACTCATTTAACCAAGTTTATTTCTTCTTTTGATCTAGTTACACACAGACCTCTATTACCTTTAGTTTTCAAACTTTGCAGCCTCTAAAATTTTAAAGAACTATATACTTTCATAAATGAATTAGAGAAAAAACAGAGGAAAGTCCTGTACTTACAAATGTAAGTTCAGAAATTGTGGGGAATTAGATAAAGGAATCCAAATGCTTCACTGTTTGAATAATATATTTGTAAAATATATTAAATTTAGTAGGTTTAAACACCTAAGAGAATTGTTAAACTCATGCACAAAATGACTTTAGTTACCTCTTAGAGTGTATTGTTCCTGGGAGCAGTCTTATTACATTGAGAATCTCTGTAGCATGTATTCATTAGAGTCTTTTATTACATTTTGGAAAGTGAGAAATGCAATTCATATCAATTTGCTTTCCATACTTCTTAGGGAATTTGATTGAATATGAAAAAAGTTCTTTTGAGTTCCTGTGTGTATACTGGTAATTGGGACATATACCTGTACAACTCGCTTGTTAAAGTGTAATACTTGCAGATAATACACTGTTGAATACAAAAGGCTACATCTTTGAATACACATACATACACGAACACACACCCCTTGATTTTCTTTTATACATTTTTGCATTTGGTGAAGGAGAGGCATGGAGAATCAGAAAAGTGTAGGAAGGAAATTTTTCACATGATTCTACAACAAGTCATTTATTGAGCTGTGTTTATTATATATTACTAAGCTGTGTACATATACCAGTCCCTAAAAGCTCTCTTTAAGGTAGTAGTAGGTTTTATTTTCTTCTTTATTTTTTTTAAACAGGTGAAGATATATGTTGGTGCTTGGAGAGGCTAGACAATTTGCTTAGGTTTTGCAGCTAACAGGTGATAAAACTGAAATTGTTCTGCATTTATTTTAAATTTTAATATTTTCATAATCACTTAATCCTTTTTTGATGAATATGTTAGGCTTTTGCTTTACTGCAGATCTTACTTATTTAAAATTTAGGTATACAGCTATTGTGACTTGATACCTTATATAATTTTCTATTATCTAATGTATTTCATTATCTATTTACATCTTCAATGAAGACATTTATCAAATTATGTTAACAAAGGCTTTGGGTCATCTAAAACTTTTTCTAGACTCTGTGTTCTTGGAAGGAAATGATTTCATAAATTGGATTACAATGGCATATGTGAAAGACATACTTCTCAATGATTAGTAAGAAAGGTATATGACTGTATCACTGTCTTCTATATTACTCTGTGAATTTGTTTGCTTAATATTGCTATTGGGGAAAAGATATTTATATTAGAGATATTATTATTTATACACTTGATGAGTTAAAGTATGTAAGATATTAAAAAATAATTTGACCTTAAATACTGAAATGTCCAAGAATTTTCAAAAGATGCAAGAAGAAAGAATAAATTGCATATAATGAGAGATGATTTTGAATTACTGATTTGAAGAAAATAAAATACTGATCTGTGAAATATGACTATACAACAGTCAGAGTAAAGCCTTTTTAATCCTGACTTAGGTAAATATCAGTTTGCCTGGTGATTTTTCTGGTACCAATACATATGAAACTGTAAAGACTCTTCTATTACAAATGCAAAAGTAACTGAAAAGGCCAACAAAAAAAATTAATTTTACCTTTGATACCTCTACATTGAAATCATATGTTTCGTTAATAGCAGAGAGAGACTTGGAAAACTATGAAGTTACTTCACCTCTTGATAACTAATTCCAATAATTTGCCAGATATTTCTATACTATCAGGAAGTTCTGTTACTGAGTCCAAACTCACTTTGCTGGCTGCCCAATAGGCCAATAAATCAGAGACAAGGTGCCAAGCCCAGGAGTATGACTTTATTTGGAAAGCCAGCTAATAAAGAAGATCACAGACTAATTAATGGCTCAAGATAACCATCTTATCAGGTTCTGGATGCCAGATTATTTTATAGAAAAGAGAGGAAGGGAGGTGTGCAGTTAAGGGGGAAGAAAGCCATTACTTTTACAAATATCTCCTGGAATGGCTAGAATCAGGAAGAGGATGTGTTAATTTCTTCCTTCCTGCAGATATCCACAGGTGGACAGAGTCCTGAACAAAGGCATTTTGGTTTAACATTCAGGCAGAGGGTCAGGATTACCCAAGGCAGGGCATTATGTATAGACAGTATCCTTTTAGTGAACAAGAGCAATTGGAAGCAAAGGTTAAAGCAAAGGAAACAGATCCAACATGGAGTCAATTCTCCCATTTTACAGCTCTTCCAAAGCCTAGAACTACATTTTCTCCCACTGTTTTCTAGGACTATTTTCTCTTAACTGATGTCTGTCCTTGACAAGTATTATAACAGAAGATAAGATAGCATTTAATTTTTGTAATATTCCATATCTGTTCCCCCATTTATGAAGGGGACCAACAATATATCCTTGCTTCAGTTCTCATTATTACTTAGATCAAAACATCTCATGTAAAAAAATAAACTTTTATCCACTAGAGAGTAAATATTGAATTTTTATTTATAATATTATTTTGTATTAAAATATTTAAAATATCAGTTTATTATTTCACATTAAAATTTCAAAATAAACATATTTAAAAACATATCTTTAAATTTACTAAATTGATTTTTCAGTTTACTTTGTAGTCTTTTTTGGTTACAAAAAAACTGAGCATTTTTAGTTAATTTTCCACCTTAATTTTAAAAAGATGGATTCTGTAAGAAGAGGAATCACTTAAATAGCTAACATAAAAACAAAACTTGTGAATCCTAGAAATATATTACAAATACCCTAACACCTTTGAGAATCCCATAATTTCATTTAAAAAAGACAAAATAAATTTGACATTCTTAATCATAATGAAATATTAAAAATCAAATGTTTGATCAATTTTTTTAAATTCCACTATACAGATATATTAATCTAGGTAGACGCATTTAAACCTTTGTACTGACATTCTTGAAACTAGAATTCTTAAAAATGGAAATAATATTGTATAATTTCCAAGTAAACTCCTTTTGGTCATGAATATATACATGCGAATGCCTTCTAGAAGTCAGAAGTGTTTTACTCTCAGTTTACTGAGAGCAAGCTTAAATGGAAAAAGTCCTTCCAAATAGGAAATTTCTACTAGTGAACAGATTTAAGTTTCCTAACCATTGATGAAGTTCATAGTAGAACAGTCTCACCTTCATAGCTTCTAAACCCCAGGCGTAAGGGAGTAACTAATTTGATTCTAAAGGAAGCTGCATTCTCTCAGATTTATTAGTCCTTTCTAGCTAATGCATTGGAGAAGGCAATGGCAACCCACTCCAGTACTCTTGCCTGGAAAATCCCATGGACAGAGGAGCCTGGTAGGCTGCAGCCCATGGGGTACGAAGAGTCAGACACTTACTGAGCGGCTTCACTTTCACGCATTGGAGAAAGAAATGGCAACCCACTCCAGTGTTCTTGCCTGGAGAATCCCAGAGACGGTGGAGACTGGTGGGCTGCCGTCTGTGGGGTCGCACAGTTGGACATGACTGAAGCAACTTAGCAGCAGCAGCAGCTAATGCATATCTTCAAAATGAAAATTTTTACAGAGCAAATATCAAAGACTTACATAAAGTTAATTCTTGTTTAAAGGAAAGTGACCTCAATATTTTACATAATGTCTACTATATATTCGTTATTAAGTTAAATACTGAATAGATTTTTTAGTGTTAGTACTTAACTATCAGTTTGTACAAGTACTTCTTCTTTGCTGCTGCTACTGCTAAGTCACTTCAGTCGTGTCCAACTCTGTGCCATGCAATAGACGGCAGCCCATCAGGCTCCTCTGTCCATGGGATTTTCCAGGCAAGAGTACTGGAGTGGGGTGCCATTGCCTTCTCCAGCTTCTCCTTTGAGAAGCTGGTATACACCATTAATAGTCTGACTTGAACAAAATTCAAACAAATTTATTTTTCTTGTTAACTGATATAAAGGATTGATCAATGAGCACTTGTGCTATCAAGCTTTTGCTGATGTGTGGAGATCACATGAAGACATATGCGAGAATAATGCTGTAGTGAAGAGGTTAAAATAATGGGTTCTATAGCTTGACTGGTTATGATTTTGACTTTCACTTACTGATATTTGAACTTGGGAAAAATTACTAAAGGTTTGTGAGCTTTATTTTTCTTCTGTAAACTGGATGTAGTAATAGCACACACTTCATGTGAACAATACTTGGCACATAGTAGATGCTCAATAAATGTTAGTTATTAATATTATGAGAAATTAAATGTGTGTATTTAATGTTCAAACACTAGATATTTCTAATCTTTTTTCCTCAGTCATTACTTTAGTTTGATGCTTGCATCCTAAACCCTTCCTAAAATTTTGAGCATTATTTAAGAATGATAACAATGAAGTTATTTTTTTTCCTAAGAATGTTATAATGTTCTTTGAAATAAATACCCTGGGTATTGTTGTGTGAAGTTGCTCAGTCGTGTCTGACTCTTTGCGACCCCGCGGACTGTAGCCCACCGTGCTCCTCTGTCCATGGGATTTTCCAGGCAAGAGTACTGGAGTGGGGTGCCATTTCTTAGCTCAATATTGTGGTGGCATGCTCATGTTGTATTACTTTAGTAATGTAAAAGGTCAGGAATGAGTGTGTGCTCAGTCATGTCTGACTCTCTGTGATCTCATGGACTATAGCTCGCTAGGCTCCTCTGTCCATGGGATTTTCCAGGCAAGAATACTGGAGTGTTGTCATTTTCTTCTCCAGGGAATCTTCCTGACCCAGGGATTGAACCTGTGTCTCCGCGGCTCCTGCGTCTCTTGCATTGTCAGGCAGATTATTTTACCGCTGAGCCATCTGGGAAGCCCCTTAAGAAGGTTAGAGTTGGAACCAAACTTAGAGGTCATTATTTTAAAGAAGATGGATCTAGACCCAGACAAATATTATAACCTTCTGAAAATCACTAGCAAGGAAGCAGAGGCCCTGCAACTAGAACATATGTTTTCTGAGACTTAAATCTGTATTTTTTCCCATAAAACTATTCTCTCTTCTTAGCTCTTAAATTGCATATTGTTTTTTTTTAATAAAAGGAACATATTCTTTCTTCTTTATATATATATTCCTCAGAGATGAGAAATACTATTATGATTGGAAAATAAATTTTTCAGGCTAATTTATATGCAGACAGCATTTTCCTAGCTTCCTGATTCTAAATAATCCTTATACTATTGAACAAATGATTAGGCATTTTTCACATCTCAGGATATAAGACCAATATTGTTGAATCTTTAATCATTCCCAGAGGCAATACATCAAAGGAATCAACTATTGTAATGATGATGACTTCAATTAACTATTTTGTAATCCAATAATGCATTTCATTAGACTACTCTAAGAGCTTTCTAGGCATTATTACCATCATCTTCAGTATTCCTATTTCATATTTATTTCAGGTCCTGAATATAATAAATAGAAAAACACAGTCCCTACTGTCAGACAACTTTCATCTCTTAGTAGAACATACTGCAGAAAAATATGTGTTGATAAAGGAAATATTTGCACCAAAATTTTACTAGTGACAGGTCTGTCCTGATTCTTTATCAGAAAGTAGAGAAGAGGGAGAAACAAATGAGGGTTTTTTTTTTTTTCTGTGTTTTGTTTGTTTGTTTGTTTGTTTGTTTGTTTTGGTTGTCAGAAAGCCAGACAATAGCTCCTGCTAAATATTAAAGTTGCTACAATCACTAAATGAATGTGAGAGATGCACTTCCTCCACAAAATACATTTGAGATAGATTCAAATATCATTCATGACCTTTAACTCTGGAGAGTTGCGACATTTATGAACAACAGGATTCTGGACCTTATCATAGTCTTATTATCTCAATTAATTCTCTTAAATCTGTTTTATTCCACTAAGTATCTCCTTCTTGAAATAATTCCTCCTTTAACAGCTCTCTGTGAGTCTCAATATATGTTTTGGTTTAATAATAACTGTCAATTTATTTAAAGAGTGAGTACCTGGCAATTCCTGGTGGGCAAAATAAATGAGTGACTGTATGCACATACACCTACTATTTTAAAACTTAATGGTCTCCCTGACTAACTAACAAGTTTTTTGACATGTGAAAATGCCACAGAAATTCAGCTGCATCTAATGTTTGTCTTAGGTGAAAGCATCATCCTGCTTATCTCCTGTGATGTTCTTAGTCACTCAGTCGTGTCCAGCTCTTTGTGACACCAAGGACTGTAGCTCGCCAGGCTCCTCTGTCCATGGGGATTCTCCAGGCAAGAATACTGGAGTGGGCTGCCATGCCTTTCAAGGTATAGGGGAAAAAAAAGATGACATTCACACTCAGTTTCTAGTATCATGAGAAAAACTCCAAAAGGAGGGAAAGTAGAGCTCATCCACAAGCAACTTAAAAATCTGTGACCACCTGGTGTCTAGGATTGCTGTACTCATCTCTGCACAAATGATGACATTTCTGTAACTTTATGATGCATGGTTCCTTTATATTTTTACCCCTCTATCTGAAAGGCACTTTATCTAAAGTACAGCTTAACTCCTTTCTCTCAAACACATAAAAATTGATCTGAATGACAAAGATGTGAATCCTCTAATTTTTAAACAACTATTAGTGTGTTACTGTGATTTTTGCTCCATTTACCATGTAGAGACAAAAAGTATATAGAGCATAAATAACATACTATTTATGAAATGATGTATTAGAAAATATTTTTCTTTATGTTTGTTTTTAAATTTCAGTTGATGAATCTAATCATTTAATCAGTTATAGAACAAGGAAGTTATGATAAACCTAGACACCACATTAAAAAGCAGAGATGTCACTTTGCTGAGGAAGTCCATATAGTAAAAGCTATGGTTTTTCCAGTAGTCATGTATGGATGTGAGAGCTGAATCAAAAAGAGGACTGAGTGCCAAAGAATTGATGCTTTTGAATTGTGGTGTTGGAGAAGACTCTTGAGAATCCCTTGGACTGCAAGATCAAACCAGTCAATCCTAAAGGAAATCAACCCTGAATATTCATTGGAAGGACTGATGCTAAAGCTTAAGCTCCAATACTTTGGCCATCTGAGGTGAGGAGCCAACACATTGGGAAAGACCCTGATGCTGGGAAAGACTGAGGGCAGGTGAAGGGGGTGACAGAGGGTGAGACAGTTGGATGGCATCACCGACTCAATGGACATGGTTTGGGTGGACTCCGGGAGTTGGTGATGGACAGGGAGACCTGGTGTGCTGTGGCTCATGGGGTCGCAAAGAGTAGGACATGACTGAGCGACTGAACTGAACTGAACTGAAGATGGTCATTTACCGTTAAAAAATTGCCCATTAAAATCATAAAGAGACATTGCCATACATCCATCTATTACAACAGCTAATTTTTTTAAATGGTGACAGTAGCATTGATTAAAATCATAATATTTCATTTTAAACACATTCCTTTTTGCCTGTCTCCATGTGATATTTCCGAGAACTGCAGCTCCTAGCCTGCTGTACTCCTGTGTGCGCGCTCACCTGTCAGCTAATGATACTCCTCTCCTTGCTTCCTGGGTAATTATTTTAATTGTTTTTGTATACCTAGATTCAGCTAAGCATGTCCATTCCTTTGGTGCCATCTTGAGCCTCTATAGTTAACACTTCTGTTTTTTTTTTTTTTCACCTTTATGCTGCTATTGCTCTCAGAAGCAATTAAAAAACAATCATAGAAAAATGGAGATTATGATATAGCACTCCAGTTCAGAAGGCGTTACGGTGTTAAACCAGGTATCCGAGCAGGTTGCCGAACTGTGGATGAAAGAGCAGAAGAAAAAAAGCACTTTATATGTAACAGAATCTTGATCATATGAGAGAACAAAACAAGAATGCCATTTTTAGAGCCAGATTATGCAACAAATGTGAAAAGGCCAAATTATTTATCCGGAATTACTTTTAAGCTACACATGTATGGGAATATATTCATTTGTTTTCAAATTGTTTTTCAAAAAATTGTTCCTAGTATTTTCGATCTACTTTGATAGTTGGTAGTAATTGTCTAAAATATTTGCTTGGATGTGGCGCATATATATATATGTATGCACATATACATACATCTAGGAATGTATATGTATATGTAATGGAATATTATTCAGCCATTAAGAAGAATGAAATAATGTCATTTGCAGCAACATGGATGAACCTAGAGGTTATCATACTAAATGAAGTGAGTCATACAAAGGTAAATATCATATGATATGATATCATATATGTGGAATCTGGAGAGATGATATAAATGAAATTATTTATGAAAAAGAAATAGACTTACAGACATAGAAAACAAATTTATGCTTACCAAATAGGAAAAGGGGTGGAGGGTTAAATTAGAAGTTTGGGATTAACAGACATATACTACTATATATAAAATAAATAACCAGCAATGACCTACTGTATATCACAGGGAATTATATTAAATATCTTGTAATAATTTATCATTGAAAAGAATATGAAATAGAATATTTGCACATGTATTATTTTATAAATATGAATTCAATTCCAAATATATATTCTACATATATAGTATATATTCTGTTCTATATACATATATATATATATGTATGCATTTATAGGCTTCTCAGGTGGCACTAGTGGTAAAGAACATACTTCATATGTATATATATACACACATGTGTGTGTATATATATGTGTATATATACATGTATATATATGTATACACATGAGCATGAATCACTGTATATGTACAATACACACTATACATATGTATGCACGTGTATGTATACATATGCATATACATACATGTATACACATGTATGTATATGCATGTATGTGTGTGCATATACATGCATATGCATACGTATGTATATGTATTTGCTGTGTACACACACATATATACATACATTATATATATATACACACATATGAACATGAATCACTTTGTTATATATATACATATACATATATATATACACACATGAACATGAATCACTTTGCCATATATATACATATACATATATATATACACACATATGAACATGAATCACTTTGCTGTATACCCGAATTGTCAATCCTGAGATTTGGTATTATTTGTTACTATATCATAACTTAATCTCAGTTGACAGATACAATCAATGCTTTATCCAAATATGCAGATGACACTATCCTTATGGCAGAAAGTGGAGAGGAACTGAAGAACCTCTTGATGAGAGCAAAAGAGGAAAGTGAAAAAGCTGGCTTAAAACTAAGATTATTGTATCCAGTCCCATCATTTCATGGCAAATAGATGGGGAAACAATGGAAACAGCGACAGAGTTTATTATCTTGGATTCCAAAATCACTGCAGATGGTGACTGCAGCCATGAAATTAAAAGGCACTTGCTTCTTGGAAGAAAAGCTATGACCAACTTAGCATGTTAAAAAGCAGAGACATTACTTTGCAGACAAAGGTACGTCTAGTCAAAGCTATAGTTTTTCCAGTAGTCATGTATGGATGTGAGAGCTGGACCATAAAGAAAGTTGAGTGCCAAAGAACTGATGCTTTTGAATTGTGTTGGAGAAGACTTGAGAGTCCCTTGGACACCAAGGAGATGAATATTCTTTGGAAGGACTGATGCTGAAGCTGAAACTACAATACTTTGGCCACCTGATATGAAGAATTGACTCATTGGAAAAGACACTGATGCTGGGAAAGATTGAAGGCAGGAGGAGAAGGGGATGACAGAGGATGAGATGGCTGGATGACATCACTGACTCGATGGACATGAGTTTGAGCAAGCTTCAGGAGTTGGTGATGGACAGGAAAGCCTGGCATGCTGCAGTCCACGGGGTCACAAAGAGTTGGACATGACTGACCGACTGAACTGAACTGATGAAACATCTAACCAGAAATTTGTTTCTTTCATTATTTTCTTCAAAATAAAACAAAACAATTTCCCCCTTTTTAATCTCTGTTTTATCTTCAACTTCTATTTTGTTGGTAGAAATCATCCTTGCTAGCAGAAGGTACTTTTGCTTTATCCTCACTTTCTTCTACTTCCTTTGGGCTTATTCTTTAGTTCTTTCGAAATTTTTTGGTGCGGATCATTATCTTTTTCTGTTTTGATATTTCTTTTCTCTAATATGTGCTTTTTAAATTATACATTTCCCCTCTCAATAACATTTTGCTTCAGCCTACAAGTTTTAATGTACAAAAGTTTTGTTTGGTTCAGTTTTATATTCCGTTTGAAACTTGAGGTATTTAGAGATATGTGCTTAAAATTCAAAGCAGATGTTTTCTTTGCTTATATTATCTTTATTGACATCTGATTTAATTGTATTGCTCGCCGAGTAAGTGTTCTGTATGATAATGATTTTGAACATTTTGGGCTGCTTTTCTTGCCAAGTTTATAGTCACTTTTTATAAATGACCATGTGTGCTATAGAAAAATTTGTATTTTCTTAATTTTTAGGTGCAAGGTTCTATATATGCCCAAGAAATCATACTTGCTGATTTTTTTTTTACTTTGATTTTCCACTAATGAAAGGATTCTGTTAAAATTTTCAAGCTATATGATGAATTTACCCATTTCAAGAGAGCTTTCTTGCATATTATTATATATTATAAGGCAATTTAAAAAAGAAATACAAGTTTAGAATTATTATGCCTTCATGATGAATTGAATCTTTGAGTAAATTCTTTAGAATTTTCTTTTAATTGATTTATTCTCTTTCAGCTATATCTAATGTGCTATTTAATTCATATTTAAAATGTTTTTCAACATTCATATTTTTTATTTTAACATACTGTGTTTCTTTTTCAGACATGCTTACTGATTGCTTACCTTTGTCATTCTGATTTTCTGTTCTTTATGCATCCATTCAAAGGAATGTATTTACACACATTTCAGATACCTTTAATATCCAAAGTACTCAGTAGCCTAAGTCTATCCTTTGTTGGGCTAATTCTCATACATGATATTTTGCTCAATTGTATATTAGTTGATTCTTGATTTTGAGCTCATATATAATTGATCACAAATTCAAGGGAATGTCGAGGCCTAAATTGATGAGTTTTTTTTCCCCACAGGAGATTTACCCTGCTTCCCTGTGTTATAGAGTCCACTGTGATATTTGATTCATGGGTCCACTTTTTTGCTTCCAGCAACACACTTGGAGCAACCGTTCCTTTTATATGTGCTCACTGCTCGGCATTGGTTGAGATAACTTCTCATGATTTCTCTGCTTTCTTGTGAGCCTCAAAATGCCAATTTGTATGTAATCTGCAGTATGAGGGTCCCTTTGTGTATCTGGCCCCAAATTTATATTTTCTATTCAAAATTCTCTTTTAATCAAGGTATTGACACATTGAAATTTTGAAAGCTGTTAAAATTCATCTATGTACTGTTAATTATGTGGATGTACTTTAATTAGTGGATATTTTCATCACATGACCAGTTTATAAAATAAGATATCATGGATATATGGGTAGGAGTGAAATCCTTAAAATACTAGCTCTTTCTTTGTGATATGTGATAGCTGAATATTAGTCTGACTCTTTGTGACCCCATGGACTGTAGACCACCAGGCTCATCTGTCCATGAACATCTCCAGGTAAGAATACTGGAGTGGATTGTCAATTCCCACTCCAGGGTTTCCTGACCCAGGAATCAAACCTGAGTCTCCTACATTGCAGGCAGATTCTTTAGTGTCTGAGCCATCAGGGAAGCCTAGTCTTTCTTTAAACCATATTATACTATACAATTTAAATTCTAAGCCCCCAAACTTAGGAACTCTCTTTCCTTTCACTTAACATAAAAATGATTTAAATTGATTGTATGAAATAAATAACTTTAATGAAATAAAACTGCATTAATAACTAATGATTTGAAGAGTATTTATATAATATAGAAGTCTGCCATCATATACCACTTTGGTGAATACAAAAATGTTTTATTGGAGGTCAGCAGAGCCAGCATAAAAATCAATTACAATCAAACTTTAAGTGCACAGATTTCAAGACTTTAATGAGATTAATGTACTTAACAATAGGTTTACTCTTTATACTTAAATTGAATTTTTAATAGTAGGCAGATAAAGTTGAATATAGAATTTCTATTCATATTTTTACTAAAAATACGTGTATCATGGAATATAAATATAATTTGCAAAGATGTCTTAATGTGTAACTTAATGTGTAGCAAGGGCTTCCCCAGTGGCTCAGACAGTAAAGTATTTGTCTGCAATGCAGGAGACCTGGGTTTGATCCCTGGATTGGGAAGATCCACTGGAGAAGGAAATGGCAACCCACTCCAGTATTCTTGCCTGGAAAATTCCATAGGTGGAGGAGTGTGGTAGGCTACAGACCATGGGATCACAAAGAGTTGCACACAACCAAGCAACTTCACTTACTGTGTAATGCCATAGACATTCATTTATGACCTGAGAGTTCAAAGCTAATTTGATGTCTTCAGTTCAGTTCAGTTCAGTTCAGTCAGTCAGTCGTGTCCAACTCTTTAAGACCACATGAATCACAGCACGCCAGGCCTCCCTGTCCATCACCAACTCCCGGAGTTCACTCAGACTAACATCTATCGAGTCAGTGATGCCATCCAGCCATCTCATCCTCTGTCATCCCCTTCTCCTCCTGCCCCCAATCCCTCCCAGCATCAGAGTCTTTTCCAATGAGTCAACTCTTCTCTTGAGGTGGCCAAAGTACTGGAGTTTCAGCTTTAGCATCATTCCTTCCAAAGAAATCCCAGGGCTGATCTCCTTCAGAATGGACTGGTTGGATCTCCTTGCAGTCCAAGGGCCTCTCAAGAGTCTTCTCCAACACCACAATTCAAAAGCATCAATTCTTTGGTGCTCAGCCTTCTTCACAGTCCAAATTTCACATCCATACATGACCACTGGAAAAACCATAGCCTTGACTAGACAGATCTTTGTTGGCAAAGTAATGTCTCTGCTTTTGAATATGCTATCTAGGTTGGTCATAACTTTCCTTCCAAGAAGTAAGCGTCTTTTAATTTCATGGCTGCAGTCACCTTCTTAGCACTTACTATTTATTGGTGTAGCATACTTATGTATGTTGATAGATGAATATTTTTTAATTAATAAGAGAAAACATAAGTATTCACTAGCAAATTCTTAAATCTTGCTAAAAGTCAATATTTTTAGCTGTAGGATGTGTAGATAATTTTTCTGAGTTTTTAAAATGCAGGTTTAGAGATAGTTATTGAAGGAATGGGGCTTCCCTAGTGGCTCAGTGGTAAAGAACCTGCCTACTGGTGCAGGAGATGCAAGTTGGGAAGATCCTCTGGAGGAGGAAATGGCAATCCACTTCAGTATTCTTGCCTGGGAAATTCCATGGATAGTGGAGCGTGGTGGGCTACAGTCCATGGGTGTCTCAAAAGAGTTGGACACTACTTAGCAACTAAACAACAGTCCTATTTAAAATCAAATATAAACTGCACATTATAGCACATAAAACTGAGATTCCCCCCCATTCAGAGTCAACATATATATTAATACACAGATGGATAAACAGTTAAGTGTAAGTGAACATCACTCAGTCGTATCCACTCTTTGCGGCCCCATGGACTATAGAGTCCATGGAAGTCTTCAGGCCAGAATACTGGAATGGTACCCCATCCCTTCTTTAGCAGATCTTCCCAACCCAGGACACAAACTGGATTCTCCTGTATTGCAGGTGGATTCTTTACCAGCTGAGCTACCAGGATACCAGCCCCTAAACAGTTCAGTAGTTCTGATTATTTCTTTATAGGAACACTCTGCATCTTATAAACATAAATATACATTTCAGGGTATCTTAAGACACATTGATATTACAAAAATCACACTAAATAATTATTGCTTTATATATTATATCTCAACTATTACACTGTCAAAGTAGTGTACCAAACTAGTTTTTTACAATATTTCATTCTTTGTATTTCTGTATTAAGATGATAATCTCTATAAAATTGTTCTCAGACTAAAAACACAGTTGGTAACTTATGCTTGTATCCCCCAAATTAAGCCCATAACTAATCTACTTGAGTTTTTTAATATATATTTATCTTAGGTGATAATGTATATTTACATTTAAAGTTTTTTTTAATTTTTTTTTAATTTTTATTTTTACTTTATTTTACTTTACAATACTGTATTGGTTTTGCCATACATTGACATGAATCCACCATGGGTGTACATGTGTTCCCAAACATGAACCCCCCTCCCACCTCCCACCCCATATCATCTCTCTGGGTCATCCCCGTGCACCAGCCCCAAGCATCCTGTATCCTGTATCGAACATAGACTGGCGATTCGTTTCTTACATGATAGTATACATGTTTCAATGCCATTCTCCCAAATCATCCCACCCTCTCCCTCTCCCTCAGAGTCCAAAAGTCTGCTCTACGCATCTGTGTCTCTTTTGCTATCTCGCATACAGAGTCATCATTACCATATTTCTAAATTCCATATATATGTGTTAGTATACTGTATTGGTGTTTTTCTTTCTGGCTGACTTCACTCTGTATAATCAGCTCCAGTTTCATCCATCTCATTAGAACTGATTAAAATGTATTCTTTTTAATGGCTGAGTAATACTTCATTGTGTATATGTACCACAGCTTTCTTATCCATTCATCTGCTGATGGACATCTAGGTTGTTTCCATGTCCTGGCTATTATAAACAGTGCTGCGATGAACATTTGGGTACATGTGTCTATTTCTATTCTGGTTTCTTCAGTGTGTGTGCCCAACAGTGGGATTTATGGGTCATAAGGCAGTTCTATTTGCAATTTTTTAAGGAATCTCCACACTGTTCTCCATAGTGGCTGTACTAGTTTGCATTCCCACCAACAGTGTAGGAGGGTTCCCTTTTCTCCACACCCTCTCCAGCATTTATTACTTGTAGACTTTTGGATCGCAGCCATTCTGACTGGTGTGAAGTGGTACCTCATTGTGGTCTTGATTTGCATTTCTCTAATAATGAGTGATGTTGAGCATCTTTTCATGTGTTTGTTAGCCATCCGTATGTCTTCTTTGGAGAAATGTCTATTTAGTTCTTTGGCCCATTTTTTGATTGGGTCGTTTATTTTTCTGGACTTGAGCTGCATATGTTGCTGTATATTTTTGAGATTAGTTGTTTGTCAGTTGCTTCATTTGCTATTATTTTCTCCCATTCAGAAGGCTGTCTTTTCACCTTGCTTATAGTTTCCTTTGTTGTGCAGAAGCTTTTACTTTTAATTAGAACCCACTTGTTTATTTTTGCTTTTATTTCCAGTATTCTGGGAGGTGGATCATAGAGGATCCTGCTGTGATTTATGTCGGAGAGTGTTTTGCCTATGTTCTCCTCTAGTTTTATAGTTTCTGGTCTTACATTTAGATCTTTAATCCATTTTGAGTTTATTTTTGTGTGTGGTATTAGAAAGTGATCTAGTTTCATTCTTTTACAAGTCGCTGACCAGTTTTCCCAGCACCACTTGTTAAAGAGATTGTCTTTACTCCATTGTATATTCTTGCCTCCTTTGTCAAAGATAAGGTGTCCATAGGTGAATGGATTTATCTCTGGGCTTTCTATTTTGTTCCCTTGATCTACATTTCTGTCTTTGTGCCAGTACCATACTGTCTTGATGACTGTGGCTTTGCAGTAGAGCCTAAAGTCAGGCAAGTTGATTCCTCCAGTTCCATTCTTCTTTCTCAAGATTGCTTTGGCTATTCGAGGTTTTTTGTATTTCCATACAAATCTTGAGATTATTTGTTCTAGTTCTGTGAAAAATACCGCTGGTAGCTTGATAGGGATTGCATTGAATCTGTAGATTGCTTTGGGTAGTATACTCATTTTCACTATATTGATTCTTCCAATAAGTTTACCATTTTTCTCCTATCAAAATTTTGTTTAGCCCTAGCAGAAATAAAAATTCTCTGGAATCTAGAAGAAAAATACCATCTTTTGATCTAGAAGGAACATCAACAACTATGTGCCAGGTAATATACTATATATGTTTCATGCATTTAATGTCATTTACCAACCAAACCTAAAAGGTAGCTACTAGCATGATGGCCCCTTAATATCAGAAAGGGATGCGGCAAATTGAATCTTCAACACCTGTTTATCCCCTATTAAGCTTGAATCCCTATAACCTCAAGGCTGGAAATGTAAAACATATATTGTACAGATCTTCTTACATTAGACTTTGTATGTAACCCCATCTTATACCAAGCACATGTAGTCCTGGAAGTCATGGAAGTTAAAAGTGGACACTTTAAAAGTGGCAGCTGCATAGGTCTCTTGAAACTTTTAAGTAAGTTTTTTTTTTTTTTTCTCTGAAAAAATCGCTCTAGTGTCCAAAGAGTCCCTACCTTCAGTGTTGCCAAGTATCCATAATGAATGCTTCGCTTCTCTTGGTTGTGAAAGAGGTAGCGTGGTTCTTAGCTCAGCAGAACTGTCAGCTCCCTCCCCAAACCAGCTTTACAGTGTTTCTCAGGAGGATTTCCTGATTGGCCAAACTAAAATCTCTAGTTCTTGAACATTTCCGTATGTCACTTAATCCCTAAAATAGATTGCTTTCTTAAATCTTGAGGGATTGTGTTTTCTGCAACTGTAATCTGGTATGTAAATTGGAGAAGGAAACTGAGACAAATAAAATGTCAAGCAATATTAGGAACATGCTTAAAGTTAGTTAACTATAGAGCCAGAACTTGAATGTAATTAGTGGGGGACCAGAGACCAAAATCTTCACTTATATAGCTTTCGCAGGTAAATCAAGTATTTAAGAATATAAAAAACAGACATGTGACATTAGAAAGAGGTATTTGGGGAAATTTGATGAAGAACTAAATAATGTTTATAATTCAGTTAAATGTAGTACCTTATAAATGATCCCCATATAATCCCAGGAATCTGAAAACATATGAAACAGGTGCCAGAAGAATGGATGAGTAAACTTAATTCTATTTTAAATTAGTGGCCTGTGTATACTTTTGAGTTATTCAACTTTATTATAAATACTGAATTAAAACAGAGACAATCTTTTTGAAATCATCACTTAGAAATAATCAAAAAGAAAACAAGACTAAGAAAATAAAATGCAAAGGTAATATGTGTGCATGCTAAGTTTCTTCAGTCGTGTCTGACTCTTTGTAACCCTATGGACTGTAGCCTGCCAGGCTTTTTTATCCATGGGATTCTCCAGGCAAGAATACTGGAGTGGGTTATCATACCCTTCTCCAGGGGCTCTCCCCAGCCTGGGCATTGAACTTGTGTCTCTTACATCTCCGGCATTAGCAGACAAGTTCTTTACCCCTAGCACTACCTGGGAAGCCCGTTAAGAAAATAATTTTTAGGAGTGGTAAACATAAACCCAAACAGATTAATAAATGCATTAAATGTTAATGGAGTAAATATTTCAATTAAAAGGCAGATTCTTGGGATGTAAAGAAATAAGACTCTTTTATAACTTATGCTCAAAATATGGACTTTACATATAAACCTGATTGGTTAAACATAAATAGATGGCAAAAGACTTTCCATATACATTGAAATAATGCAAAAGCAGGAATGGCTATATTAATATGGCATAATGTAGACTTCAAGAGAAGGATTATCACCAAAAATAAAGAGGGATAATTCTTTAGGAATAGATATTCCAAAGATAGATAATTGCAATATTATTTTTGAAAATAGCAGACTTTCCAACTGAATGAAACAAGAACTTCAAGAATTTGAAGAATTAAAGGCAGTAAAAGACAATTTAAAAATCAGAGGGATGGTACGGGGAGGGAGTAGGGAGGGGATTCAGGATGGGGAACATATGTATACCTGTGGCGGATTCATGTTGATGTATGGCAAAACCAATACAATATTGTAAAGTATTTAACCTCCAATTAAAATAAATAAATTTATATCTTAAAAAAGATGTAAAATTCCTTTCTCAAAGTCAAAAAAAAAATTAGGCAAAAGAAAATAAAGAAATGAAGACAGAGACACAGGTTATCTGGACAACACTACCAATCACCTTGACCAACTGGTAATTATAGAACACTACACACTATGACAGGGAGGCCTGGCGTGCTGTGATTCATGGGGTTGCAAAGAGTCGGACACGACTGAGCGACTGAACTGAACTGAACTGAACTGACACACTATGAATGTGAGATGAACATGCTCTAGAATTATTTGGCCATAATACAAGTCTCACTTCATTTTAAATAATTGGGGTATCGACTCAGATCAAAATAAACTAAACAAACAAACAAACAAACAAAAAAAAAACAGTGATTTTATTTTTTTTTGTCCAGGCACCTTGTTTTGTGAAACTGGTCTTGATGTTTAAGATGTAACCACCACCCCCAACCCGAAGTCTTTAAATATGTAAAACTGAGTAGGAATAATATTAATGATTTTTTCTTAATTTAAACACAAATGTAGAACTTTCTTAACTCAATATCAAACTCTGACTGGAGGGTAATAAATCACAATAGGTTTGTTAAATAGAGAAATACTTATATGATTGAGATTTACCCGCCAGTGAGGAAAAATTTTCTTTAAATATTAGAAAGTTTCAAACTTTTCTTTAAAGCATTGAAAAAAAAATTTTTTTTGAGAAGAAAATTTGTCTTAGTTTTTTATTTTGAGAAAACTATGGATTAGTAGAAAATTGTAGCAATAGTACAGAGAGGTCCCAGGTACATGCACCCTTAAAATTTCCCTTCCTAACTACATCTTACATAAACCTACTACATCAAAACTAGGAAACTGTCATGGTAAAATGTGTTGCATATGATTCTATGCAATTTTATTATGTATACATGATATTTTTATATTAGAAGATACAGAAAAAGTTCATCACCTCAAAAATATTTTGTGTTCCTTGCGTATAATCACACCCATCACCTTCCAACCCACCATACCAAACCCTTGTCAATCATGAATCTATTTTCATTGCTATAGAGTGAACTTTGCAGATTGGACTCGAGTGAACAAACTGAGCATTTTAATTTTGAGATCTAAATAAGCTGCTGCATGTATCAATTTTTGTTCCTTTTTATTGCTAAATAGCATTACATGATCTTGCTTCTCTTCTCTCTTCCACCAATCTACATATCAATCCTTTTGATAATGCCAAAGAGCATTGATTACTATAGACATTTAATGTTTTAATGTCTGGTTAATTCTGCTTTATTCTATTTCAAAATTATTTTAGCCTTTAGTCAATTCTTTGGATTTTTCTATACATTTAGAATAAGCTTGCCTGTATATACAAAAACACTGAGATTTTTAAAAATTTATTTATTTTTTTGTTGAAGGATAATTGCTTTATAGACTTTTGCTGTTTTCTGTCAAACCTTAACATGAATCAGCCATAGGTATACATATACCCCCTCCATTTTTAATCTCCCTCCCATCTCTCTCCCCATGCCACCAGTCTAGGTTGATATAGAGCCTGTATGAATTTCCTGAGACATACAGCAAATTCCATTGGCTATCTATTTTACATATGGTAATGTAAGTTTCCATGTTACTCTCTCCATACATTGCACATCTTCTTCCCTCTCCCCATGTCCATAAGTCTATTCTCTATGTCTATTTCTCCATTGTTGCCATGTAAATAAATTATTCAGTATTATTTTTCTGGATTCCATATATATGTATTAGAACACAATATATATCTTTCTCTTTCTGACTTACTTCACTCTGTATAATACATTCTATGTTCATCCACCCCATCAGAACTGACTCAAATGCATACAATTTTATGGTTGAGTAACATTCCTTGTGTATACATACTACAACTTCTTTATCCAGTCATCTGTAGAAGGACATCTAAGTTCCTTCCATGTTCTAGCTATTGTAAACAGTGCTTTGGTGAACAATGGGATACATGTGTCTTTTTAAATTTTGGTTTCCTCAGGGTATATGCCTAGGAGTGGGATTGCTGGATCATATGGTGGTTTTATTTCCAGTTTTTTAAGGAATCTCCATACCATCTTCCATAGTAGTTGTATCAATTTGCATTCCCACCAACACTGAAAGAGCATTCCCTTTTCTCCACACCCTCTCCAGCATTTATTATTTGCAGTCTTTTTGATGATGTCTCTTCAAGAAAATTAGAGATACCAAGGGAATATTTCATGCAAAGATGGGCTCGATAAAGGACAGAAATGGTATGGATCTCACAGAAGCAGAAGATATTAAGACGAGGTGGCAAGAATACACAGAAGAACTGTACAAAAGAGATCTTCACCACCCAGATAATCACGATGGTGTGATCACTCATCTAGAGCCAGACATCCTGGAATGTGAAGTCAAGTGGGCTTTAGAAAGCATCACTACGAACAAAGCTAGTGGAGGTGATGGAATTCCAGTAAAGCTATTTCAAATCCTGAAAGATGATGCTGTGAAAGTGCTGCACTCAATATGCAAGCAAATTTGGAAAACTCAGCAGTGGCCACAGGACTGGAAAAGGTCAGTTTTCATTCCAATCCGAAAGAAAGGCAATGCCAAAGAATGCTCAAACTACCACACAATTGCACTCATCTCACACGCTAGTAAAGTAATGCTCAAAATTCTCCAAGCCAGGCTTCAGCAATATGTGAACTTCGAACTTCCTGATGTTCAAGCTGGTTTTAGAAAAGGCAGAGGAAGCAGAGATCAAATTGCCAACATCTGCTCGATCATGGAAAAAGCAAGAGAGTTCCAGAAAAAAAAATCTATTTCTGCTTTATTGACTATGCCAAAACCTTTGATTGTGTGGATCACAATAAACTGTGGAAGATTCTGAAAGAGATGGGAATACCAGACCACCTGACCTGCCTCTTGAGAAATCTGTATGCAGGCCAGGGAGCAACAGTTAGAACTGGACATGGAACAACAGACTGGTTCCAAATAGGAAAAGGAGTACTTCAAGGCCGTATGTTGTCACCCTGCTTATTTAACTTATATGCAGAGTACATCATGAGAAATGCTGGACTGGAAGAAACACAAGCTGGAATCAAGATTTATGGGAGAAATATCAATAACCTCAGATATGCAGATGACACCACCCTTATGGCAGAAAGTGAAGAGGAACTAAAAAGCCTCTTGATGAGGGTGGATGAGGAGAATGAAAAAGTTGGCTTAAAGCTCAACATTCAGAAAACGAAGATCATGGTATCTGGTCCAATCACTTCATGGGAAATAGATGGGGAAACAGTGGAAACAGTGTCAGACTTTATTTTTGGGGGGCTCCAAAATCAGTGTAGATTGTGACTGCAGCTATGAAATTAAAAGACGCTTACTCCTTGGAAGAAAAGTTATGACCAACCTAGATAGCATATTCAAAAGCAGAGACATTACTTTGCTGACTAAGGTCCATCTAGTCAAGGCTATGGTTTTTCCAGTGGTCATGTATGGATGTGAAAGTTGGACTGTGAAGAAAGCTGAGCACTGAAGAAGTGATGCTTTTGAACTGTGGTGTTGGAGAAGACTCTTGAGAGTCCCTTGGACTGCAAGGAGATCCAACCAGTCCATTCTGAAGGAGATCAGCCCTGGGATTTCTTTGGAAGGAATGATGCTAAAGCTGAAACTCCAGTACTTTGGCCACCTCATGCCAAGAGTTGACTCATTCTAAAAGACTCTGATGCTGGGAGGGATTGGGGGCAGGAGGAGAAGGGGACGACAGAGGATGAGATGGCTGGATGGCATCACTGACTGGATGGACGTCAGTTTGAGTGAACTCTGGGAGTTTGTGATGGACAGGGAGGCCTGGTGTGCTGCGATTCATGGGTTCGCAACGAGTCGGACACGACTGAGCAACTGAACTAAACTGAACTGATGATGTCCATTCTGACCTTTGTGAGGTGATATCTCATTGTACTTTTAATTTACATCTATCTAATAATGCATGATATTGAGCTTCTTTTCATGAGTTTGTTATCCATCTGTATGCCTTCTTTGAAGAAATGTCTGTTTAGGTGTTTTCGCCACTTTCTGATTGGGTTGATTATTCTATGGTATTGAGTTGCATGAGCTGCTTGTATATTTTGGAAATTAAGCTTTTGTCAGTTGTTTCATTTGCTATTATTTTCTCCCATTCTAAGGGCTGTCTTATCACCTTGCTTATAGTTTCCTTTGTTGTGCAAAAGCTTTTAAGTTTAATCAGGTCCCGCTTGTTCACTTTTGCTTTTATTCCTGTTACTCTAGGAGGTGGGTCATAGAGGATCTTGCTTTGTTTACCTCATAGAGTGTTCTGTCTATGTTTTCCTCTAAGAGTTTTATAGTTTCTGGGCTTAGATTTAGGTCTTTAATCCATTTTGAATTTATCTATGTGTATGGTGTTAGGAAGTGTTCTAATTTCATTCTTTTACATGGAGCTGTCCAGTTTTCCCAGCACCATTTATTGAAGAGTCTTTCTTTTCCTCATTGTATATTCTTGCCCCTTTTGTGAAAAATAAGGTACCCACAGGTGCGCGGGTTTATTTCTGGGTTTTCTATCTTGTTCCATTGGTTTATATTTCTGTTTTTGTGCCAGTACCATATTATCTTGATGACTGTGACTTTGTAGTATAATCTGAAGTCAGGAAGGTTGATTCCTCCAGCTCCATTCTTCTTTCTTAAGATTGCTTTGTTGATTTGGGGTTTCTTGTGTTTCCAATGAGTTGTGAACATTTTTGTTCTAGTCTGTGAAAAATGCCATTGGTAATTTGATATGGACCTCACTGAATCTGTAGATTGCATTTGGTAGTATAGTCATTTTCACAATATTGACTCTTCCTTCCCAGGTACATGGATTATCTCTCCATCTGTTTATGTCATCTTTGATTTCTTTCATTAGTGTCTTATAATTTTCTGTGTACAGTTCTTTTGTCTCCTTAGGTAAGTTTATTCCTAGATATTTAATTCATTTTGTTGCAGTGGTGAATGGGATTGATTCCTTAATTTCTCTTTCTGATTTTTCATTGTTAGTATATAGACATGCTAGTGATTTCTGTGTATTGATTTTGTATCCTGCAACTTTGCTAAATTCATTGATTAGTTCTAGTAATTTTCTGATATGCTTTTTAAGGTTTTCTATGCACAGTATCATGTCATCTGAAAACAGTGAGAGCTTTATTTCTTCTTTTCTGATCTAGATTCCTTTCATTAGTTTTTGTTCTCTGATTGCTGTAGCTAAGACTTCCAAAACTACGTGGAATAATAATGGCAAAAGTGGACACCCTTTTCTTATTGCTGATCCTAGGGGCTTTCAGTTTTTCTCCATTGAGAATAATGCATGCTGTAGGCTTATCATATATGACCTTAACTATGTTGAAGTAGGTTCTTTCTATACCCATTTTTTAAAGAGTTTTAATCATAAATGGGTGCTGATTTTGTCAAAGGCTTTTTCTGCATCTATTGAGATTATCATATGGTTTTCATCTTTCAATTTATTAATATGGTGAAACGCATTGGTTGATTTGTGTATATCAAAGAATCCTTGCATCTCTGAAATAAATCCAACTTGATCATGGTGTATGAGCTTTTTGATGTGTTGCTGACTTGTTTGCTAAAATTATGTTAAGGATTTTTGCATCTATCTTCATCAGTGATATTGGCCTGTAATTTTCTGGGGTGTGTGTGTGTGTGTGTGTGTGTGTGTGTGTGTGTGTGTGTGTTGTCTTTGTCATTAGGGTGATGGTGGCCTCGTAGAATGAATTTGGAAGTGTTCTTTCCTCTGCAATTTTTTGAAAGGGTTTTAGAAGGATAGGCATTAGCTTTTCTCTAAATGTTTAATAGAATTATCCTGTGAAACCATCTGATGCTGGGCTTTTATTTTGGGGGGAGATTTTTGATCACAGCTTCAATTTCAGTGCTTGTAACTGGGTTGCTCATAATTTCTATTTCATTCTGGTTCAGTCTTTGATGATTGAACTTTTCTAAGAATCTGGTCATTTTTTTGAGGTTATCTATTTTATTGCCATATAGTTGTTCAGAAGAGTCTCTTATAATCCTTTGTATTTCTGCACTGTCTGTTATAGCCCCTCCTTTTTCATTTCGAATTTTGTTGATTTGATTTTTCTCTCTTTTTTAAATTAATGAGTCTGGCTAAAGGTTTGTAAATTTGTTTATCTTCTCAAAGAGAAAGCTTTTAGTTTTATTACTCTTTACTATTTCTTCCATTTCTTTTTCATTCATTTTTGCTTGGATCTTTATGATTTCTTTCCTTCTACTAATTTTGGTTGTTTTTGTTGTTGTTGTTGTTTTGTTCTTATTTCAATTGTTTTAGATGTAAAGTTAGGTTGTCTATTTCTTGTTTCTTGAGGTAGGATTGTATTGCTATAAACCCTCTTAGATCTGCTTTTGCTGCATTTCATAGGTTTTGAGTTCTTGGGTTTCATTGTCATTTGTTTCTATAATTTTTTTTTTAAATTTCTCTTTTGATTTCTTCAGTAACCTGTTGGCTCTTTAGAAATGTGTTAACCACCATGTGTTTGTGTTTCTTACAGTTTTTTTTCTTTTAATTGATATCTAGTCTCATAGCATAGTGGTGGGAGAAGATGTTTGACATGATTTCATTTTCTTAAATTTACTGAGGTTTGGTTTGTGACCCAAGATGTGGTCTCACCTGGAGAATGTTTCATGTGCACTTGAGAAGAAGGTGTATCCTTCTGCATTTGGATGGAATGTCCTGAAGATGTCAATGAAATCCATCTCATCTAAAGCATCATTTAAGACTTGAGTATCCTTACTCATTTTCTGTTTTAATGATCTGTCCATTGATGTGAGTGGGGTGTTACGGTCTCCTACTATTACTGTGTTGTCAGTTTCTCCTTTTATGTCTGTTAGTGTTCATCTTATGTACTGATGTTGAGTCTTGTAGTCAAGTGGCTTCTTTTGTATGAGTTCTCACTATTTGATACTCCCCAGAGTTAGTTTTCTGGTAGTCTAGGGTCTTGGAGTCTGTGCTCCCAATCCAAAGGCTCAGGGCTTAATCTCTGGTCAGGAACAAAGATTCCACAAGTGGTTTGTTATGGCATTAAGTGAGACTAAAACAAATATTCAAAAACAAGAAAGTAAAGATAAACTTCCAGACAAATGGCAGTTACAAAATCGGGCAAATAGTAATTAAAATAATGGAACATACACATATACATATACATCCATGAGCAAAGTCAAAACAGTCCAACAAATGTAAAGTACAGTAGATTGATCCGACAAACAAAGGAAATGAAAGATCATATTTACCAGTTAAGAGCAAAACTAACTAGCACAAACTGGAAAACAAAACTAAAGCAAGGTATCAAGTGGGGAATAAAGCAGTGAAAACAAAACTAACAAATATGTTGAGTGGAAAGGAAAGAAAGAAAAGAAAGAAAGAATAGATATGCAAAGTTAAATAGAGGTAGATGAAGAAGATTTATATACTTTAAAGATTAACTGCAAGGGGAAAAGAACAGTAGGAAAGGCAAACAAAGGAATAAATGTAGACAAAAATATAAGAAGTTTTTTAAAAAATTAAAATTATAAAAATGAGGGAAAAAATGGAGAAGAAAGAAAAAAGGGAGAAAAAAAAGGAAAACTACCGAATTGCAAAATCCCAAAATATATGCAGAGGTTTATAGCAAGAATAAAATGTGTGACTGAATATACACACATATATACACACCCATAAGCAAAATCAAAACAGTCCAACAAAAATAAAGTACAATAGATTGACCCAGCAAATAAAGGAAACCAAAATTTATAACTATCAAACAAAACTAAGCACAAACTGGAAAACAACTAAAGCAAGGTGCCAATTGGGGAATAAAGAAACGAAACTAAAACTAACAAATACGTTGAGAGGAAAGGAGAGAAAGAGAGAAAGAATAGATATGCTAAGTTAAATAGAGGTACATAAAGAAGATTTATATATGTTAAAAAGACTAACTGCAAGGTGAAGAGTACAGTAGGAAAAGCAAACAAAGGAATAAATGCAGAAAAAATAAAAATAGATTTAAAAATTAAAATTAAAAAGAGAGAGAAAAGAAAAATAATGATAAAGGAAAACTCCAAAGAACTGTAAAAGCCCAGTGTAGAGGAAGAGGTTTATAAAAACAAGAAACAATGTGACTGAGAAAAAAAAAAAAAAAAAACTCAAAATCTTAATTGGATTTCATCAGTTCAGTTTGTCACTCCGTCGCGTCCAACTCTTTGTGACCACATGGACTGCAGCACACCAGGCTTCCCTGTCTATCACCAACTCCTGGAGTTTACTCAGACTCATGTCCCTTGAGTCGGTGATGCCATCCAACCATCTCGTCCTCTGTCATCTCCTTCTCCTCCCGCCTTCAATCTGCCCCAGCATTAGAGTCGTTTCCAACGAGTCAGTTCTTTGAATCAGCTGGCCAAAATATTGGAGTTTCAGCTTCAGCATCAGTCCTTCCAATGAATATGCAGGACTGATTTTCATTAGGATGGACTGATTGGATCTCCTTGCAGTCCAAGGGACTCTCAAGAGTCTTCTCCAACACCACAGCTCAAAAAAATTCTTGGGCACTCAGTTTTCTTTATAGTCCAACTCATATCCATACATGATTACTGGAAAAACCATAGTTTTGACTAGATGGACCTTTGTCAGCAAAGTAATGTCTCTGCTTTTTAATATGCTGTCTAGGTTGGCCATAACTTTTCTTCCAAGAAGCAAGCATATTAATTTGATGGCTGCAGTCACCATTTGCAGTGATTTTGGAGCCCCCAAAGATAAAGTCTGTCACTGTTTCCAATGTTTCCCCATCTATTTGCCATGAAAGAATGGGACTGGATTCCGTGATCTTAGTTTCCTGAATGTTGAATTTTAAGCCAACTCTTTCACGCTCTTCTTTCAATTTCATCTAGAGGCTGTTTAGTTCTTTGCTTTCTTCCATAAGGATGGTGTCTTCTGCATATCTAAGGGCATTGATATATCTCCTGGAAATCTTGATTCCAGCTTGTGCTTCATCCAGCCCAGCGTTTCTCATGATGTACTCTGCATATAAGTTAAATAAGTAGGGTGACAGTATGCATCTTTGACATGTTCCTTTCCTAATTTGGAA
Organism: Capra hircus; assembly: GCF_001704415.2. Classification (NCBI taxonomy): domain Eukaryota; kingdom Metazoa; phylum Chordata; class Mammalia; order Artiodactyla; family Bovidae; genus Capra; species Capra hircus. Next base: position 10,654,944 of record NC_030813.1, on the reverse strand, counting down.
CCAGTCTGTCGTTTCATGTCCAGTTCTAACTGTTGCTTCTTGACCTGCATATAGATTTCTCAGGAGGCAGGTCAGTTGGTCTGGATTTCATAGTGCCAATAAAATTAACAACTACAACAGAAGGGGATAAAAATGGATAAAAAAAGAAAAAAAAAGAATAATCTACAGAATAAGTCAAAAAATAAGAATAATAAATGTTTTTCTTGAGTCACTGCTGTCAGAGTTGATTCCCACGCTGGTAGTCACAGTCTACCTCACCTCTCTAGGATGCCCTCCAACACTGTGCTGATCTCTGCTGAGGGGGCTGCTCAGATTTTAATCTGATCCTACTCCTGTGTGTTCTTGCCTCCAATGTCCACAGCTATTAGAACTAGATAATTTTCTTTTCTTGGAGCTCTCAATTACCTTTTATATATTTTTATACACAGAAGCTGCATAGTTGATCACGTGGATTTAATCTGTAGCTTGTACAACTGGTGGGAAGGTTTTGGGTTTTCTTCCTTAGCCACACTGCCCCTGGGTTTCAACTGTGGTTTTATTTCCACTTCTATATGTGGGTCGTCCCCTGGGGTTTGCTCCTGAGGCTGCCCTGGAGGACTTGGGATTTCCCCTGTGAGGGCCAGGTGTGGAGGTGGTGCAGCTGCTTCCGTCATGGGGGTTCTGGTAGCACCAGGTACTCAGGGGAGTTGGCGGCTATGACAGCAGCAAATATAGTGCTCTAGAAGGGTATGGCAACCAGTATTGGTCAAATACACTCCAGTATTCTTGCCCAGAGAGCCTCCCTCCCTGAAAGAGAAGACTGGCAGGCCACAGTCTACAGGGTCACAAAGAGTCCTACACCACTGAAGTGACCTTGCACTCATAGACGCAAAAATTTTTTGTCTGGGTTGGCTCTGCCCCAGTGAGAGTTGAGTGTGAAGGTGGCTCAGGTGCTTGGCCTATGGGGACTCTGGTGGTGCCAAGTGTGCAGGGACACAGACTGCCTCCACTGCCTGAGTTAGGGCCCTATCAGAGTCTTTTCTGAGCCTCTTGTAGCTAGTGCTCAGAAGGCCTCTTTGGCCAGTCTTTCTCCATAGCTCCACCTGTTTGAGGACATAGAGGTGTCCCCTTGGTTGAGGTCTTATTCTATTGATTGGCACATCATGCACTTAAAGGGGCACCCAGGATGGGGTCCTACTCTGTAGATCTGCATGTCAGGCACTTATAGGGGCACCCTGGGTGGTGTCCTAGTCTGTTGTTCAGCGCATCACTTAAAGGAGCACCCAGGTGGGGTCCTACTCTGCAGTTCAGTGCATCAGGTGTTTGATGGGCCAGTCTCTCTATTATTCAGCTGCCAATGCTGGCATGTGGGGAGAGAGAGGCTATGATGATGGCTGCACCCCCTTTGCATGACTCAGCAGTATTTCCTTGCTTCCATGGCTGCCTGGCTTTCCTCAACTGGCATTTTCCACCACGATCTCCTCTCTCACATCCCTCAATCCATCTCTCCACAGTCAATAGCAGCCCTTGCCCTGAAATTGCTCCACAATCCCTGAACACCAGCTCCCTGATGCTGCATCTTCCAGGGAACAAGCATTCCTATCTGGGGTATATATGGCTGCAGCAAGGACTGTCTGATTCTCATTCTATTTGGGCTGCCACAGATCAGCTGTTTCACGTTCAGCCTTCAAGATTTCTCCTTTGGCTCAGACAATTGCATCCATGTGGGGATCGGACCCCTGCTTCAGTTCCCCCACCCACCAAGGGCATGTCCAGTCCTATGAACACTCCTGTGATTTTCTGCCTAGTTCCTTCATCCTACCGAGTTTTGCATGGTTATATATATTCTTTTCCACTGGTCAGGTGCTCCTGTCCACTTTCAGCTGGTGTTCTGCATGCACTTCTGTGTCTGAAGGTGTATTCCTGATCCATGGAAGAGAATCCATGGAGAGAAATGTACTCTATGTCCACCTACTCTTCTGCCATCTTGTTCTTCTCTATTTGAGATTTTAATCAGAGTTCTGTTAAAATACATAATTTTGGGCAGAATCACATTTACTGTGATGTCTTCCATTTCATTTATTACCAAATTTATGTATAGAGAATTGCATTGCCTTATTTTCCTTGTTGTGTTGTGTCAAACTCTTAGTGACTCTCCTCTGTCCTTGGGATTCTCCAGGCATGAATACTGGAGTGAGTTGCCATACCCTTCTGGAGGGGATCTTCCCAATCTAGAGACTGAACCTGGATGTCATGTCTCCTGCATTGGCAGGTGAGTTTTTTGTTGTTGTTGTTTTTAACCACTAGTACCACCTGGGAAATCCATATATAGATGTATACACATATTTTTTAATGTTCTCACTTTGCAGGTTGGTTTGCTCTAACATCACCTCTTTAGTTATTATCCCAGTGTTCAGTTGTTAGTTTTTTTTATTTCACTGTTCTCTTTTACATAACATGGCCTTGATAAAGATATTTTGTTTTCTGCATTTATAATTTCAAGTGTCTCTTCTGCAAAATAATAAATGGTAATTTTATTCAGCCTTTGACTAACTGAGATAGAACTGACTTTGGATCATTTGAGAATTATTTTTATTTTTTTCTTCCATTTAAGATGCCTGCCTAAAATATTTATCACTGGATATTCCCAAATAAATGTTACATTACTATCATCATTGAATAGTTTTCTAGGGAGTTGTATAAGTAAATACTTCTTCTTACTCATTTAACTTGATATCTGGGAATAATTTAGGCAGAAGAAAATAAAGCTCTTATGTCAAAATATCACATTTCTGTGCTTCAGTGTCTCAATCAGCAACATGGCAAAAATGGATGCATATTAAATCACTGGATTATGTAAATAATAATGAACTATTTCTAGAGTTATTATATATAAATGGAAGAAAAGAGCTATGAAAGCAAAATCTCAATTTCACTTTTCAGTAACAAATACAATAGTTAATAGTATAATACTTCGGTAGTCAATCTTTTGGGAGAACATGAAAATTCAATAAGAATGCAATTTTGCTTATTTAAAAAAAACATTAAAATATGATAAAAATCTGTAATTATAGAACTGTAGATTATGCAGCACTCAAGAGAATAGCAGGAGAGATAGAAGACCTTCTTAAATGAATGATGCAAAGAAATAGAAGAAAACAATAGAATGGGAAAGACTAGAGATCTCTTCAAGAAAATTGGAGATATCAAGGGAACATTTCATGCAAGGATGGGCACTATAAAGGACAGAAACAGTAAGGACATAATCGAAGCAGAAGAGGTTAAGAAGAGGTGACAAAAATACACAGAATAACTATTTAGTAAGGTATTAATGACCCAGATAACCATAATGATGTGGTCATTCACCTAGAGCCAGATATCCTGGAATGTGAAGTCAAGTGGGCCTTAATGGCATTCTAACATGTATACTATCATGTAAGAATCGAATCGCCAGTCTATGTCTGACGCAGGATACAGCATGCTTGGGGCTGGTGCATGGGGATGACCCAGAGAGATGTTATGGGGAGGGAGGTGGGAGGAGGGTTCATGTTTGGGAACGCATGTAAGAATTAAAGATTTTAAAAAAAAAACTAAAAAATAAAAAAAAAAAGAAGCATTACTACAAACAAAGCTTCTGGAGATGATGCAATTCTAGCTGAGCTACTTCAAATCCTAAGATGATGCTATTAAAGTGCTCCACTCAATATGTCAGCAAATTTAGTAAACTCAGCAATGGCTGCAGGACTGAAAAAGGCCAGTTTTCATTCTAATCCCAAAGAAAGGCCATGCCAAAGAATGTTTAAACTACCAAAAATTTGTGTTCATTTCACATGCTGGCAAGGTTATTCTCAAATCCTACATAGTACATGAACTAAGAACTTCCAGGTGTACAAGCTGGGTTTAGAAAAGACAGAAGAATCAAAGATCAAATTGCCAACGTTCTCCTGATCATAGAGAAAACAAAAGAACTCGAGAACATCTACTTCTGCTTCATTGACTGTGCTTAAGCCTTTGACTTGGGGATCACAACAAACTGTGGAAAATTCTTAAAGAGATGGGAATACCAGATCACCTTACCTGTCTCCTGAGAAACCTTTATGCAGGTCAGAAAGCAACAGTTAGAACCTTACATGGAACAACCGGCTGCTTCAAAACTGGGAAAGGAGTACAACAAGTCTGTATGTTTTCACCCTGCTTATTTAACTTATAGGCAGAGTACATCATGTGAGATGCCTGGCTGGATGAATTACAAGCTGGAATTAAGACTGCAAGGAGAAATAATAATGGCCTCAGATATGTAGATGGTACCAGTCTAATGGAAGAGGAATTAAAGAGCCTCTTGATGGTGAAAGAAGAGAGCGAAAAAGTTGGCTTAAAACTCAATATTTAAAAGACTAAGATGATGGCCTCCGGCCCCATCATTGCTTGGAAAATAGAAGGGGAAAAGGTATAAGCCGTGACCGATTTTATTCTCTGGGGCTCCAAAATCACTGCAGATGGTGACTGCAGCCATGGAATTGAAAGATGCTTGCTCCTTGGAAGGAAAGCTATGACAAAGCTAGACAGCATATTAAAAAGCAGAGACATCACTTTGCCAACAAACATCTATATAGTCAAAGTTATGCTCTTCCCAGAAGTCATGTATGGATATGAGAGTTGAATTATAAAGAAGCCTGAACACTGAAGAATTGCTATTTTTGAACTGTAGAGCAGAATAAGACTCTTGAGAGTCACTTGGACTGATAGGAGATCAAACCAGCCAGTCCCAAAGAAAATCAACCCTGTATATTCATTGGAAGGACTGATGATGAAGCTGAACTTGCAATACTTTCACTACCTGATGAGAAGAGCTGGCTCATTGTCAGTGACCTTGATGCTGGGAAAGATTGAAGGCAAAGGAGGTAGGTGCAACAGAGGATGAGATGTTTAGACAGCATCGCTGACTCAATAGACATTAATTTGTGTAGAATCCAGGAGATATTGGAAGACAGAGGAGCCTGGCATGGTCATTCCTACAAAGAATCAGAGATGACTTAGAGACTGTAAAACAATGACAAGATTATAGCCACAGTTAATTGGCCACCTACAATATAGTTTTCACTTACAGGATTTTTTTTTTTTTTTTAACCAAAACACTTGGCAGTAGGTATCAACTCTTATTTGTTTATTAAACAAATGAAGCTTAGGGAGTTTAAATAACTTTTCCACAGTCACAGTTAATAAGTGTAAGATTCAACTCAGGCTTATCTCTCCCAACTTGTATAATGCTAACCTAACTTCTAACATTATTAATTGCCACCTTAAAATAGGCTCCATTAGTTGTCCGTGGTGGCTCAGAGGTTAAAGCGTCTGCCTCCACTGCGGGAGACCTGGGTTCGATCCCTGGGTCAGGAAGATCCCCTGGAGAAGGAAATGGCAACCCACTCCAGTATTCTTGCCTGGAGAATCCCATGGACGGAGGAGCCTGGTAGGATACAGTCCATGGGGTCGCAAAGAGTTGGACACGACTGAGCGACTTCACCTTCAGCTGTTTAAAAGATCATTTAATTTAGTGAATAACATTTAACTAAAGGAAAATAATAACATTTCTTTAGTTTTGCCAAGTCTTTCCCCTTCCTTCTTCTCCTATTATTTTGAGAAAATCATATGTATGATATAGTTTTGTAAATGAAGAATAAGTAATATTCTTCTTATGAAGGATGATGCTTCACAAAGACAGAAGAGTGCATAAGCAAATTTTTCTGAAGTCCTGCTGCTTTCTTGAAGGCAGATTTATGATGAAGTGCAGATAAAATTATTTTAAATGCCTGTATGAAAATTCATATAAAAAATAGCTGAGCACCTTTTAGAGTAGAGAGTGCTAGAGTCTGAAATCCAGGAATAGTGTGAGCAACATCCTGTACTATTAGTGTCTTAAGTAAACATATCAGGATTTTAAAAATATCAGATGTTTATTTCACATGTTATTTTTCACAAGCCGTAAGAGGCATAATTAGATCCTCTGGACATAATAGAAATTTTGTACACATTTCCCTGAGCATCAAAATATAGACTTGCTTTCTTTTCTACTGCTCATGCTCTTCTGTTTTCCTTCCTATACTGACCTATAGGGAGAACTGTCTCCTCCTCCTCCTAAGTCTAGGTCCTAGTAATTATTATTATACTTCTCTTTTAAGAAGTATGAGATAACTTGTCTTAGGGAAAATGAAGAACTGTCTGTGTCCTCTGTGCAAAAAACTTGAAGACACTGAATTTATGATGCCTGGGAGAAGACTCAAGCAGAATATATTTATGTTCAAGGTTAGTCTTCCTTTGAGAATTTATGACAACCTATCATCTCCAAATTCTAGAGAAAGAAAAAAATATATATAGTTAATTTAAATTTTATATTTAAAATTTTTGATTTGGTGAAAAAAGTATTTTATATTTTTTGCTACAAACAAAAATAACCTTTTTAGTAATATAAAACTTGAAATGTTTCTTAATTGAAGAGTGGGGTCCAGTGACTGAGAAATATAGTAGAGGGCAAGAAAAGTCATTTGATATAGCATTAATATAAATGACAATTGAAAATTCATGTGAAACCTGAAATAAAGTCAGTATTACATATAAGAGTTTTACTATGATTCTATTATTACTAGTAGTAATTATAGTAGCTAACAATATTGCATGTGCATTGAGCTGAATAAACCAGTTATCCTGTTTATTTTTTATTTGGTGGAAATTTGAAATATTTTCATTATGTATATGATAAAATTGAGCATTACATTCAAATAACTTATCAACTGGAAAGAGACTCAAGATTTGAACCTAACTGTACTACTTTCAAAACTTATAGTCTAAGCCAGGGTCTAGCTCCCTATGGGATGTATGCCCACATCCCATATTGTTAAGACAAATATCCATTTTTAGACACTTTTTTTAACTCCATTTTCATGGATCTGCATTTTTCAGATCATTTACAAACTCTGCCTGACCTGAGAATAAAGCATTGTTGCTCCTTTCAGTTGACAACTGATACAGTCTCTTGACGTTTTCAACCTGAATCGGAAGAAAGTGTAATTTTATGAAGCTGCTTGTAGGAGTTTAAACATGCAGTCTTGGAAGGAAAAGAGAAAGTACTTTCATTGGTTATATAAAATTCAAAGAGTGATATTTATTATTGATATTTTCAAGGCCCCACTGGATATCACTACACTATAGCAATAACAAAGAAATACCAAGACCAGTGGCCAAAACACATGGAATAAGCTAATACTTTCTTTAGAAAATCTGAAGAGTGCTTTATCTTGACTCTAATTGCAACATAGCCTTATACAATTTTGTTAACTAGAACAGTCATGGCTCTGTCCTGCAAAATGCTTTTCTTTGGTGATTCAAATCATCACACCTTCACAATAAAGCTAGATATTATTTCTGACAAAGAAGTTACTCAACAGAAATCAATTCATTATTTTCGAAGCATTCTGATTTTTGTTGTCTTCACGTGTTTTCATGGGAAAGTGAAATAGATTTTGTCAAGCCCCACTGTGTTTAGTTGCTCAATCATGTCTACCTCTTTGTGAACCTCTGGACTGTAGCCAGGCAGTCTCCTCTGTCCATCAGATTTTTCAGGCAAGAGTACTGGAGTGGATTGCCATTTCTTCCCCCAAGAGATCTTCCCAACCCAGGGATCGAACCCACATCTCCCAAGGTTCGAACCCATGTCTCCCATGTCTCCTGCATTGCAGGCAGATTTTTACTCATGGAGCCATCAGGGAAGCCCCAATAATTATATGCTGTTTCAAATGGGAAACTTACTGGCATCTCTTGATGGAAACAAAAGTGACTTGACCCAAGAAAATAGACTGCATCACTAGATGTCTCTTTTCAAAGGTGTAGTTTCCAATTGCATGTTATTCACAAAGTATTATAGAGAAAACAAAGGAACTCAGAATTTTTTTAAATTCATTTCATATATGCAGAGAAATGTTCAGCCATGGAGGACTTCATCAATATTTCACTTGCAGAATTCAAGAATTTAGAACACAGATTCTGCAAGGCAAAGTTCACATGGAGAACCTCTATTGCCATGTAGCCCAGGCGCTCTCAGTGCAGGTGAGAACACCTGGCAGCTAGTGGTCATGCTGCCCTGGTAAAGGAGGACACCTGGGCTGCACTCTGAGGATGAAAGAGTGATGGCTCAAGACACTGCAGCATTTCTACAATTACCCCCACCACTGTCCTACCAGTTGTTTAGCAAATTTTCAAATGCAAATAACTGATATAGTGCTTACACCATTTCCTCACAAGGATTTGGTGAAAGTTGTTGAGATTCCCCTACCTGTGAAGGCAAGATAATTATGGCTCATGCTCCTAGAAATTCAGTGATTCCATGCCTTTAGAACAATCTGACTTCAGGACATTGGTGATAACTGCTCTATTTTCTAAGTGAAATGAAGTGTTTAAGGTGAATTGAGTCTCTTGTGATTTGCGTTCATATCTTTGTACTATAAAACTAGAAACACATTCTTTGTTTTAACGGAGGGAAATTAAGATGTTAACTTCAACTTAATCAAATATCTCCTTCTATGTATCTATACATCTATATCCATATATCTACATAGATATATAGATAAATGACCATATTACATATATGTGTGTGTATGTACATATATATATGCACAAAAACATAAACTAAGAAGTGGTGTTGCATAGAAAATAAACTGGTAAATGATGTTCTATGTCTCAATGGGCTTAATATAGACGTTAGGTAAAACTGAAAGCTATGATTACTCTGAGAGATGAACTTAAACAGTGCTAATATTTACTGGATGGAGTCCTTTATATCTTCCTAAACATGGTGTCTTTTTCAACCTCAACCCTTTCTAAACTTATCCATCATTGCAGATGCCACTTACGCTAGAATAAACGATCATTCTCACCCCAAACCACTGAAACTCTTCTGTTTGGAAATTTTGGAGATCCTGTAATTTTATATCCTCATGTAAAGGGATCCCCTCAAATCTGTCATGTTTTCCATTATTTAGTATATTCATTCTTTCTGTAGGCCTTCGTAGAGTATATATTACCTATATATAAAGGCAGCCAAAATATTGAGTAAGATGCATATCCACCAGAGAAATTACAGTCTAGTACACATATACCACTGATTTCAGTGTCAGACAGAAATCTTATAATTATAATTATTTGCCCCAACACTTACTAAAATATATGTCACAGATATGTTGTGAAGAGAAATCAGATGTTTGTGGTTCTTTTTACACTGTAAAGCACAAGACAAGCAGTCACTAATTAAAATCTTTAAATATAATATTTAATAGTAGAATTCAAATTATGTTACTAAATGAACAGTCTCAAATATTTCTCAATATTTTTCTGATGAATTGTAAAACCAATATTCTAACTATTTATTTTTATCTATTTTGCCTTCCTCTTAAAAGAAACAATTGCAGAAGCCAAGTGACTAATTTTTTTCTAACCACAAAAGTCAACCAAGTTAAATTAATTTGTATTTTTAAACCTATTCATGTAAAACATATTTGGCTTTGTGAAAAGACTTCTCTTTACAAGTTGCAATTATACTAAAAATGGAAGAGTATTATATTTTAAAGATTTTTTTTCAGTAAACTTAAAACAAAAACTATAAACATGTAAGTGCACAAATCATCAGAGTTTAGCTTTACAAATTTTCAGGACCTAAATCCACCCATGTAAGAGTATACAGACCAAGAAAGAGATGTTAGCAATACACCCTTGCACCCTTTTCTGACCTTTCTGAACTATACATAAATGGAATCATGCAGTGTATACACTTTAGTATCTGGCTTCTTTCATTTGATATTATATATCTAGTAGCAGTTTTTTTAATTATCATGAGAAGAGCCAACTCATTGGGAAAGACCCTGATGCGGGGAAAGACTGAAGGCAAAGGGAGAAAAGGGAGGCAGAGGATGAGATGGTTAAACAGCATCACTGACTCTATGGACATGAATCTGAGAAAACTGAGAGATAGTGAAGGACAGGAAAGCCTGATGGGCTGCAGTCCATGGGGTCGCAAAGAGTCAGGCATGACTTAGCGATTGAACAGCAACAACAATCTAGCGGTAGTTTATTCAGTATCATTATTATGTAATATTTTGTTGCACAGATATAGCAAGGTTTGTTTAAAATATTCTAATGTTGATAGACGTTTGGTTGATTCCAGGTTTTGATTCTGTGAATTGTGATGCTGTGAACATTCTTGTATATGTTTTTCCTAAAAACATGGCTGCGTATCTGTTCAGAGCACAGTGTACCCTTCTGAGTTTGTCTCAGTAGTGTGCTTGTGAGATCCATCACGTCTCTGTTTATGGGAGTAGCACATTCATTCTCTTTACCCTGCAATGTCAGAATGCTCTGCTTTGATATGTGCTTTTCTTTCTGGTTTCCTCGTGGTTGCACATTTTTCTGATTTAGGTTGAATTTGTCTAGCGTGATGTTTGCTCCAGAGAATGTCTGTTAATAGCCTACTTATTCTTTGCCTCCTTACTGCCACACAGAACATCTCCCTCAGTCCGTCAGTTTAACACTTGGCAATCAAAGCTTAGTGGCCCAGAACAATGAACTATTACTGCTTTCATCATGGGAAAACCCGAGAAAATACTCACTCTATATAAAGAGTTTAAAGACTTCTAGCACTTTTAATTAATAAGCTAATAAAATACAAATGAATTGGCTAATTATTTAAACTAGAGATAAAGTCAACCACGTCTTAAGAACCATTCAGCCTGAAGCTTGCTGATGAGACGTCCAGAGTCACCTGGCAGGATTGATGCAACTGAGTGATTCTTTCCCAAGTTTTGCATGACCTTTAATTTTGAATAAGTGAAGTTTTCTTCTTCCCAGCAGCAGCAATGACCTTATGGTTATTTTATTTCCTTTTTGCTTTAGAATCCTTTATAATTAAGCAAAATCAATGCCTAATTTATTAAAACCTTCAGTTTACAGTGCTATTTTATCTCATATTTTGATTACCTTCCTGTGTTTCTAGAAACTGAGTAGAAAATTATGGGAAGAAGAAAACATCACTTATTCAAAATTAAAGGTCACGCAAAACTGGGAGAAGAATCACTCAGCTGCATCAATCCTACCAGGAGGCTCTGGACGTCTCATTAGCAAGCTTCAGGCTGGATGGTTCTTAAGACGTTGTTGACTTTATCTCTAGTTTAAATAGTCAATTCATTTGTCTTTTATCTTATCTTGATTTTTAGTTTCTGATACTATGACAGCTGTATTTTATTCTTCACTTAAATAAAAGTTTATTACTTAAGTAAAATGTTACTGCTCAAGTACTATATTTATTTTTAATTCTAATTTTTCTACTATTAATATGTAATTTCAACATTGCTTAGAGATGTTTGCCAATAGTGGTGTTAGAAGTAAAGGCTTAATGAATAGTATTCTCAAAAACATAGATATCTTAAGTGACCACAAGGATTTTTTTAGAATAGGCTGAAAACACAAATGATCACAGTTGTCTTATGTTACCATCTATTTCACGTTTTCCCAAATTATTTTTGGAATAACATTATTGATGGTGGATTTGTATATTTCAATTCTGGGAGGGAAAACAGCAGGAAGGGCATTTGGGAATAATTAATTTAATATTGAAATATTCTTGAGGATATTATCATAATGAACTGTCAAAGAAAATTTGTACCAGATAGAGTTAAAAAGGCAAGTAAGACTTTATTCAAGACTATTGCAATAGAGGTTTAGACTATTGTAATGGGGAGATATATCATACTCAACTCCACTGAAACCAAAAACAAGAGGATTTTTAAAGAATGAGGTGAGCTAATGTAAAAGTATTGGAGGACATTAGGGATGGAGGCTGGTCCGTGTGATTATGCCGTCTGTGTTTGCTAATTGATTTAACAAAGTTAGGGTCCTACTCCCTTACAGAGACTGGAAGATAGGGGCCCTATTACTTATCAAAGGATAACTTTCAAGTCCTTGAAAAATACATTTTTAGGTTGTAGAAGATTTACATTTCATGGGACAGAGGAAAAATTTCCAATGACAAATTTTCTAAAGTAGATATTGTAAGAAAAGATACGTCTGGGGACTATAGTAAAAAAAAAAAAAAACCCCACGAAACTTAAAGTTTATTCAAATTGAGGGTAAGTTAGGGCTTTCTTGGTCAATAAAAATTATTTTCATACAAAGAGTCATGTACAGAATTATGTTTTTAATCCAGTAACATGTTTCTCAAAAAACAAACAACCTAATTATCCTTGTACCTAGTTATGTCTTGAATATGAAAATTGAACTTTACTCTGATTCCTGCTTAGACAGAATTATAAAAACATATAATAAAATATTTATTATATAAGGTCTATTTAAACATATTCCTATAATTTCAATATAAATATACATTAATTTTCAGGCATAACTTTTAAAATAAAATTCAATCTCAATACCAACTGCTTTCAATATCTCAAATTCTTGAAATGAGTCCAATTATATGGGAATTTTTACAAGGTAGGCCTGATTAGTTTAATTTCTTCTGAAAGAAGAAACCCCAAAGCAGTGACGACCTCTGAAATTAAAAGATGCTAACTCCTTGGAAGGAAAGTTATGACCAACCTAGATAGCATATTCAAAAGCAGAGACATTACTTTGCCAACAAAGTTCCATCTAGTCAAGGCTATGGTTTTTTCATTGGTCATGTATAGATGTGAGTGTTGGACTGTGAAGAAAGTTGAGTGCCAAAGAATTGATACTTTTGAACTGTGGTGTTGGAGAAGACTCTTGAGAGTCCCTTGGACTGCAAAAAGATCCAACCAGTCCATTCTAAAGGAGATCAGTCCTGGATGTTCTTTGGAAGGAATGATGCTAAAGCTGAAACTCCAGTACTTTGGCCACCTTATGCAAAGAGTTGACTCATTGGAAAAGACCCTGATGCTGGGAGGGATTAGGGGCAGAAGGAGAAGGGGATGACAGAGGATGAGATGGCTGGATGGCATCACTGACTCAATGGACATGAGTTTGAGTGAACTCCAGGAGTTGGTGATGGACAGGGAGGCCTGGCGTGCTGTGATTCATGGGGTCGCAAAGAGTTGGACATGACTGAGCGACTGAGCTGAACTGAACCTCTGTACCATAGATAATTTCCAAGTTGCTGTAATTTAGTGTTACTGTCAAATAATGATAAAATACTTCAGCTTCTTTGCCTAACATGCAATGAGTATATTTAATCATTATTAAAATGATGTAAGACATCAGACAAGAAAACATGGGAAAAAAATCTTAAAATTAACTTTTGCTTGTTAATTGTCCACTGTTCAGAAATCTGTCAACACTTAGTGGTTTTGTACAGGATTATATAAGTTACCACTTCCTATCTTGCTCTGAGTCATAACTTTTCTGTTTTCCACATATATTGTCTTACTTTCTCTCTCTGCTTGTCAAACTGTTATTTCTAAATTTCACATTATTACCTACAATAAAGAAATGATATACATGGCTATATCCACAAATTCTATCAAAAATTATTTTACTTGAAGTGGTTTTACACTTTGTATCATAAATAATATAAAAGAAGCAGTTTTTAAATGATTTCTCCTAACTATACTATTTCAAATGTAAAATAATGCTTTCTTCATTGATAAAATAAAATTAGACCACAGACTACTGTTTTTTTTTTTTAATCAGGTTGTATATCTGAGAATTGGTACAATATCCCTCAAACCACAATGGTTCACATATTTGCTTCCTATAATTTAATCAAATATGAATACTTTTTGGAACAAATGAATAAACATAGATGAAACCCTTTTGGTTTCCCAAGATGTTATTGTAAGAACTCGTCATAGTTTTTAAACAAAAAAGAATAAAGCTTTGTGGAGTTTTGTTTTTGGAAATACACATAACTTTCTGGTTTCCATACATCTTTTATAAATATGATTTGATAAACACACTGAGTCAGATTTAAAAAATTATTTACCCTTTACCCTTTATGGATTTGTTCTAACTTAGACTCTGATCTACTTACTGTTCTGGAGCAATCACACGAGCCAGAGTTGAATCACAGTGAGAGTAGTCTTGAGTTGTCTTCATATAAAGATCTTCAAAATTTTCAGAGAAGTTGTCAAGTCTTTGTTAATTTGTTAAAATACAGAATTAATTTTAAGCATGTGTATTGTTTGGCTCATTACAGTCCACAATATTATCTTAAAAAAAGCAAAATAGACAGCATGTACTACCTCCCCGACAATAATGATGAAGGGTCTGAGAACTGCTCTACTTGCAAGCTAACAAGATGATCTGCCACAGAGTTTCGTAGATTCTGGAAGAAAGTGAAAGACTACAGGGTCAGAAACAAAGGAGTTTATTACTCACAGCAGTAACATTAGCCAAACGTATCAGTATTTCCTTGTAAGATTCCCCAGGTGTCATTTCTCACAAGGCAACAAACACTGAGAGGACAAAATGATACCTGCACTCACAGCAGAGTACCTTCAATCTTGGGGAACTTGAAGATAATTTGCATAAGGATATCTGTGCTCCAGGGGGAGATACTATTCTATCTTCCAAACTGTTCACTATAAAAAGTGTCTTTTCTCTGTTTGGTTGCCACAATAGGAGATAAATTTTATTCTATTCTATTTAACTATGAAGAGTAAAATCAAGATTACAATCTGAGCCAAAATCTGTTTTTTCCTACTGAGTTGAGTCAAAATGTCTTGACACTTGTTTGGTGTTTCCTTAACCAGCTTCTTTTCTGCATTCTGTTTGCAGATGCTCACCATGTTAATATTTAAATAACCACAGCATGTGCCCTCTTATATGAGTAATATGAGTCACAAATTAAAAGATTCTTGGACCTTCTGTTTAAGGGATTCTAATTACAATGGCTACAATAAGACATAGTATATGCATGTAAAAATAACAAAATGTAAGGGACTGAATATGAACCGAGCTAACTGCCAAGGTAAATATTAGTGCTATATAAAGTCATTTATTTCAGATAAAACTATTTACAAAAATAAGTGTTAATGGACCATCCCTTCTAAAGAATTTATTTAAATAGAAGTTTTAGTTCAGTTGAACATAAAGGTATAGCCTTCACTTGTCAACAGAATTAAATTTGTCAATTTGTTCTCAAAGTCATTTTAGAATATCACTGTCCAACAGTGACCAATTTGAGTCTCGTATGCAATTTATAAAGTTCTAGTGTCTGTGTATGTGTGTGTGTGTGTGTATGTGTGTGTGTGTGTGTGTGTGCTCAGTCATGTCTGACTCTTTGCTACCTCATGGACTGCAGTTCCCCAGGCTCCTCTGTTCATGAAATTTTCCAGGCAAGAATACTGGAGTGGGTTGTCATTTCCTTCTGCAGGGGATCTTCCCAACCCAGGGAGGGAACCTGTGTCTCTTCCAAGTCCTGCATTGGCAGGCAGATTCTTTACTACTGCACCACCTAGGAAAAGGTCTAGGAGGCACATTAAAAATAGAAACAGGTGAATTTAAATTTGATACATTTTATTTAAGCCTATGTATCAAAAGTATTATTCTTATTATGTAGTCAACATAGAGGGCATCCCAGGTGGTGCTATTGGTAAAGAATCTGCCTTCCAATGCAAGAAATGAGATGCAGGTCTGATTCCTGGCTCAGGAAGAGCACCTGAAGGCAGGCACATCCACCCACTCCTGTATTCCTGCCTGGAGAATCCCATGCACAGAAGAGCCTGGTGGGCCACAGTCCATAGGGTCACAAAGAGTCAGGCACAACACAACTTAAGTGACTTGGCACAGCACAGCTCAGTCAACATAGAATTATTAATAAATTTATTTAAATTGTTTCTTTATCCTAAACCTTCAAATTCCAGAGTGTATTTTATACTTTTGGTACATCTCAGCTTGAACAAGACACATTGAAGTGCTCAGTACCCATAAGTGGCTAATGCCTCCCATATTGGGCAATGTGAAAAATGAAGTTCACTTCTATGTAACTGCTTCATCAAACTCACAAAATGACTATTAAATTAAAATTACATGATGCCAAGATACCCTCTATAAATCTACCTAAACAAACTTTTTAGATTTAATCTTTGATTATAACAGAATGATACCACAGCAAGAATATTGGATTAGGAGCCCAGAGTCACAAACTGAAGTTCCTACATATTAGCTATAGGACCTTGAGTGAGTCATTTAGACTCTTGGGTCTTATTCCCTATATGTACAAGAAAGGTATTGGATTTCATGATTTGTAAACTAGTTTTAGTTCTAAAATTCTGCCAATCTATGTGGACCTCATAAATGGATTGGGGAGGAAATAAAACATCATTAACTTGAGAAATAAGTAATCATGACTTTGGAAAATCAATGGCTATGCTTTACTTCACATAGCCACTAAATTTCCTCTGTATAGGGTCACATAAAAATCATATAAACATACATAGTTAATTTGACATAGAGCAATGAAATAGAAAAATAAACATTTAACAAAAATTATGAAGATTACCTCACGTCTAGATTTGAGGATTAAAAGGTATATCTTTAATGGTATATCATCAAAGTTTCTATTGAGTCATTACATCTAATACAGAAGCACATTTCTGTCTTCCAAAAAGAAGCCAGGTACAACAAAACAAGTAAAACGTTGTAGAAGAGAAAAACCACGTATTAAGCATGCTGCAGTCTTCCTAGACACATGCATTAACCTGTCTGGCTGAAGGTATTTGCTGATTCATTTAGCCCAAAACATTGTCCTGAAAACTCACAGCTGGTTACAAATTCAGCCTTTTGCAGAGCTGTACACCTGCAGGCAGCTCAAAGAAATATTCAAGTTCAACTGCAATGGGAAGTTAATCATTAAGTTTACTTCTTCATTTTTTTTTTTTTTTTTGACAATTGAGTCAATCATATTGAATTTTCCCTTCAACATTTGGCTTTTTTTTCCTTGACAAAATGTGATTTGGCCCTACAAAGAGAAAAAAGAAAAAGACCAGTATTGATAGACCAATTGCAGGTACAGGAATATTTACTTTGCAACCATTGAATCTGTTATTTCTTTGCTGATGACCCACCATGTTTGATTTCAGATTTCAGGGAAAAATTACTGTTCCTTTAATTTTTATGGCAATGTGAGCCTGCAAACATTCAGTGAGAATATGCCCTTTCCCCTTATTAAACCACTATCAATTGTATTACCAAAACATACTTTGTGTTATCTTTAAGAATAAATCTCATTGAATCACTACTGGAAAATCCCTCTTTTATATAAGAGCGCTTGTACTTAATGCATAAAGACAATGTGTATTTTTTAAAAAATCCAAAATAGCTGACCTGCTACTTGTCTTACACCTAGGGAACCGTGAATTTACTTCATGGAAAGTCAAAGACCTCAGAATAGTTTGGGATCCCTAAGTAGACAGAAATTCTCCAAAATCAACAAGAACTGCTTGTGAAATAACGGACTTTTAGAATGTCCAATCCTGCACTTTTTAATGGAAGCTCAGGATAGAAATTCATTCCACAGCCTTAGTACCTGCTCAATAATTTGTGTCCAAGGTGGTTTACATAATTAATATCATTAGTTGTAAACATTCAGAACAGAACAAAAAGCCTTCTAAGTTAAACCAAATACCATTTAAGATTGTGTGTGTGTGTGTGTGTGTGTGTGTGCACGCGTGCGCTCAGTCATGTTCAACTCTTTGCAGCCCTATGGACTGTAGCCCACCAGGTTCCACTGTCCATAGGATTTTTCAGGTAAGAATAGTGGAGTGGATTGCCATTTTCTACTCAAGGGGATCTTCCTGACCCAGGGATTGAATCTGCATCTCTTGTGTTTCTTGCATTGGCAGATGGATTCTTTACCATTAAAGCCAACTGAGAAGCTGCTCTATTTAAGATTATTTATGATCACAATGGAGAAAGTGATAACAAAAACTATACAAACCTATGAAAATTTTTTAAAAAGGAGTATCATGGCAATTTTAATAAGCGCATCTGAAAATATATATTCAAATTTTAGGAGAACTTACCTGTTATTTGCTATTTGTTTAGAGCTCAGGCACTGTCAAGTTTCATGTTAATGTATACATTTCCTTTTGTAGAAAAGATAACTCCAAGGAAGGACTATGAACAAAACTAGTTAGTATGTAAGTTAGCAATCTTTTATAATATTCTTTTTTAAAAAAATGGACTTTCACAAGGGTATATTTATTTGGTTATTTAAATGCATGTAGAGTCACCATTTGACTAGTTCATTAATCAATGAGTTGAATAAATTAATCAATACACACTCATGTATGGGAGTCATGTTTTTAACATTTGAAATTGATACTTTATCTCTTGGAAACTAAATTTTTCATTTTACTCAGATATCTTAAAAACTGCTACTGGGAGTCAAACCATACTTCTAAACAGTTTCGTCACTAGGGCAAATACCTCTCCTAACAGGACAACAGGCTGTTCACCTAAGCCAACAGGTGATTGCTTATATACTGACTTGCTTACTTTATTATGTCAGAAACTTTGGCCAAGCCCAGATAATTTTCTGCTTTGAGCTTAGACTGTAAAATCCTGTAAACATGCTTTCCTGATTTTACCCTCTGACACAACGAAGCCATGCGACACTAGATTCAAAAACCTGTATTCTCTCCTAACCAGCCCTTCCCCAAAACCACAAAGATGCTGTCAAGATGCATTTTCCCTTAATAAAGGTCTAACAAAGTTAGCTAAACTTGAGCAACAGGTTATTTCAGGGTCTCTTGAAAACAGAGTTGACAGTTGATATTCTGGGCCAAGGACTTGGCTTTGAGTTGTTTTGAAGAGGTTTTGTGTTTGTGAGGATTATGTTAATTAGTGGGTGAGGAGCATGACTTTATCAGATAATAAAAATGTTCTACCTCTCCAAAATAAAAGGTTTATTCTTTAAAATATTTAATTTCCAGATTAACGATAATTTAAAAACTCTAGATCCACCTAATTGTCACACCTACAGAAGTTAAGTTCTTTAGACAACTGGGTGGGATAGTTGTTATGCAGCTTTTTCCTGGAATGGCAATAGCTTTAGTTCTTTTAAAACTTCAGTAAAGTTTCCACAGTGTATGCTTGTATGTAAAAATCAAGACTATGGCTGCTAAACAGAGTTTTGAAGTAAGTGAAGTTGCATAAAATGTTTAGATAATAATTTAATTAGTTTCCCCCACCCCTTTTTTCTAGTAGATATATTTTTAAGCCCATAGTAATGACTAATGGTTTTGAGAACCAAGGCTTTCAACTGCCAAAATTTGGCTCTTTGGAGAAAAGGTATTTTAACATTGCATAAATCATAGCTAAAATATTAAATATAAATGTGTTCAGTCACTCAGTTGTATCTGAGTCTTTGTGGCCCCATGGATTGTTGCCTACCAGGCTCCTCTGTCCATGAAATTTCTCAAGCAAGAATACTAGAATAGGTTGCCATTTCCCTCTCCAGGGAATCTTCCTAACCCAGGGATCAAACCTGTGTCTCCTGCACAGACAGATGATTTCTTTACCACTGAGACACCAGGGAAGCTACTTAAAAAACAATAGTATAAATAATAAATAAAGGATTTGAAGAACACTCATGTGTACAAGCTAATTTCTGTCCCAGTGGAGTGCACTTTTCATTTGTCAAAGACTCAAGAGTAAGAGTTGAACCGAGCTGGGCTATTTGCTCATTGCTGGAGGTGCCTTCCACTCCACCAAGGGCCACAGAGGCCCGGTGGGAATCTGAGAGGACTGAGTTTGCCCTTTACTTCCTGTCATGGATCTTCCCAGAGCAGCTTCACCTACAGCCAGGCCCCAACATGGCAGAAATCCCTGAATCAAAGTGGGAAAATAAAACTCACTAGAGATTGAAGCTTGATAAAAAGCTCTGGCTTCCTGAGCCATGGAAATGCACACAATGTAAAGATGAAGAATATTTGCTTTCAATTCCCCAGAAACATTTAACTTTTTAAATACCATGAGAATATGATGTAGCCAGTTGTCTAGTTAATGGCTCTGACTCAAGAAGGGCAAAAGCTTCCAGCCCAGACTAGGAGCCCAGGTAAAGTCCAAGGTGCCAGAAAGATAAAGAAAAAAAAAAATCCCTAGATTATTAGACACAGATATCTAGGGTTTATTTGGGTCTCAGAAAGATGTATTGCATTCTAAAATACTAGGCTGAGAACACAAGATCATTTCCATCCATCTCAAAGAAGCACATTCCTCCTCATTATTTCAGAGGATGAGGGGCAGTTCTCTGTCCTTTGCATAAACAGAGACCATCCACTGTTCTCCATCATTACCTACGGCTGCCCAGGCACTCTTGTGGGATATTTAACTTGGTTTTCTTCATGTTGCAGTAGAATAAACCCTGGCCCAAGGACAGCCAATATTTATTGGCTATAATATAATTAACAAGAAATTTGTCTCTGAGCCAGAATACTTCATAGCACATTCATTATAAAATTAATAAAAATGAATTTAAAAAACCCCCACAATTGTGAGTATTAAGGAAACCACTCCTATGTCCTATGCCAGAATGTGACACTCATGTGATAAAGTCTTCTATGGCTCCTTGAGGGCAAACTTGTAAAAAGACATGAAGTTGGTGATGGGGGTCAGGAGGGCAACAATGATGACCAATAGCCATGGCAGGAAAGCACAAATGTCAAAATTCCATAAAATGTACACATTACAGTGGTGATGCCAACCTAGACAGAAGGGCACAAAGGACCGGCTGACTCAAGAGTCCTTACCTAGGGCTGTATATCACAGACACGGTATCAATCTTAACCCAACATTTAAGTTAGATCACTCTTGGAGAGATGGGAAGGAGAATGCAGAAAATCTTGAGAAGAGAGCTGAATTAAAGAATTCTTCAGAGTGCAAGCTGTAAGTAACAGAATTACCTTGCAGTGACAGATTTGTTTTTATCAACAGTACAGTTCAGTTCAGTTCAGTTCATTTCAGTTGCTCAGTCGGGTCTGACTCTTTGCGATCCCATGGGCTGCAGCACGCCAGGCTTTGCTGTCCATCACAATCTCTTGGAGCTTGCTCAAACTCATGTCCATTGAGTCAGTAATACCATCCAAACATCTCATGCTCTGTTGTTCCCTTCTCTTTCTGTCTTCAATCTTTCCCAGCATCAGGGTTCGTTCCAAGGAGTCAGTTCTTTGCATCAGGTGGCCAAAGTATTAGAGCTTCAGCTTCAGCATCAGTCCTTCCAATCAATTTTAAGGACTGATTTCCTTTAGGATTGACTGGTTTGGTCTTGCAGTCCAAGGGACTCTAAGAGTTTTTTCCAGCACCACAGTTCAAAACATCAGTTCTTTGGCACTCAACTTTCTTTATAGTGGCCACAGGACTGGGAAAGGTCAGTTTTCATTCCAATTCCAAAGAAAGGCAATACCAAAGAATGTTCAAACTACCGCACAATTGCACTCATCTCACACACTAGCAAAGTAATGCTCAAAATTCTCCAAGCCAGGCTTCAACAGTACATCAACTTTGAACTTCCAGAGGTTCAGGCTGGATTTAGAAAAGAAAGAGGAACCAGGGATCAAATTGCCAACATCCACTGGATTATCAAAAACAAACAAACAAACAAACAAACAAGAGAATACCAGAAGAATATCTACTTCTGCTTTATCGAATACACCTAAGCCTTTGACTATGTAGATCACCATCTTGCCCGCCCCCTGAGAAATTTATATGCAGGTCAAGAAGCAACAGTTAGAACTGGACATGGAACAACAGACTGGTTCCAAATTGGGAAAGGAGTATGTTAAAGCTGTATATTGTCACCCTGTTTATTTAAGCTATATGCAGAGTACATCATACGAAATGTGGGGCTGGATGAAGCACAAGCTGGAATCAAGATGGCCGGGAGAAATATCAATAACCTCAGATATGCAGATGACACCATCCTTATGGCAGAAAGTGAAGAGGAACTAAAAAGCCTCTTGATGAAAGTGAAAGTGGAGAGTGAAAAAGTTGCTTTAAAACTCAACATTCAAAAAACCAAGATTGTGGCATGCAGTCCCATCACTTCCTGGCAAATATGGGGGAAACAGTGGAAACAGTTTCAGACTTTATTTTCTTGGACTCCAAAATCCCTACAGAAAGTGACTGCAGGCATAAAATTATAAAAAATGCTTGCTTCTTGGAAGAAAAGTTATGACCAGCCTAGACAGCATATTAAAAGCAGAGACATTACTTTGCTGACAAAGGTCCGTATAGCCAAAGCTATGGTTTCTCCAGTAGTCATGTATGGATGTGAGAGTTGGACTATAAAGAAAGCTGAGTGCCAAAGAATTGATGCTTTTAAAAGCTTAGTTAGGTTCATTATAAATAAATAAGTCATAATATTTTTGTGATTGTGAAATTCATAGCTTCCTAGATAGCATACAGAAAAGCAGAGACATTACTTTGCCAACAAAGGTCCATCTAGCCAAGGCTATAGTTTTTCCAGTGGTCATGTATGGGTGTGAGAGTCAGACTGTGAAGAAAGCCAGGCGCCAAAGAATTGATGCTTTTGCACTGTGGTGTTGGAAAAGACTCTTGAGAGTCCCTTGGACTGCAAGGAGATCCAACCAGTCCATTCTAAAGGAGTTCAGCCCTGGGTGATCTTCGGAAGGAATGATGCTAAAGCTGAAACTCCAGTACTTTGGCCACCTCATGCAAAGAGTTGACTCATTGGAAAAGACTCTGATGCTTGGAAGGATTGCCTAGTGGATTCTGGGAACAGACTCTAGGCCAACATGGCTGCAGGAGAGTGAGCTGAGGAGCTGAAGTCTGAGGGGAGGTGAGCTCAGAGAGTTGGGAATGGGGAGGTACAGACATCAGGACCTACTGAAGTACGTTATGGGTTTTAGCTTTTAATTTAGTAGTAGATGAATAAAATGTCGAGTTTTCAGCTACAAAATGTGTCAATCTTATTTTCATTTTAAAAAGAAACTTCTGACTTCTGAAAACACTAATTCCTATAAGGAGAGAAATAAGTAGACCGTTTTCTTTTCCTTTTTAGTTAACAGTTTTAATATTCCAAAGCAGTTTTCACTTCACAGTAAAAGTAAGAGGAAGATACAGACATTTCCCAGATATCCCCTGCCTGACAGACATTTCCCAGATATCCCCTGCCCCACATATCTTCATATATTACTAACATTTGTTACAACTGATGAAGCTACATTACATTACAATCACCCGATGCCCATAGTTTCCATTACAATTCACCTTTGGTGTTTTACATTCTAGGGGTTTGACTAATGTATAGGTGATATATGCATGCATCGTGACAGTACCATAGAGTAGTTTCAGATAGCCTTTGTGCTCCTCCAAATCACCTTATTCCCCTTAAACTCAGATAATCACTGATCTTTTTACTGTCTCTTTTTACTGTCATTATTTTGCTTTTTTTTCAGAATGTCTTATAGTTGAAATCATACACTATGTTGCCTTTTCAGGTTGATTTTTTTCCTTTATCAATATGAATTTGAAGCACTTCCATTTTTTATGGCTTAATATTTTATTTCCTTTTGTGCTGGATAATATTCTATTGTCTAGATGTATCACAGTTTATCTATTCACTTACTAAAGGGCATCTTGGTTGTCACCAAGTGTTGGAAATGGCCTAGAGCCGCTATAAGCAGCCCGGTGAAAACTGTCACTCAGTTGTATCTTACTCTTTGCAACCCCATGGATTGTAGCCCACCAGTCTCCTCAGTCCATGAAATTCTTTAGACAAGAATACCAAAGTGGGTTGCTATTCCCTCCTCCTCCAGGGGATCTGCCAAACCCCAGGATCGAACCCAGGTCTTCTGCATGATGTGTGCATGTGTGCCAAGACACTTCAGTCGTGTCAGACTCTTTGTGACCCCATGGACTGTAGCCCACCAGGCTCTTCTATCCATGGGATTCTCCAGGCAAGAATACTGGAGTGGGCTGCCAAGGCTCTCCTCTAGGGGATACTCCTGACTCAGGGATCAAACCCATGTCTCTTGAGTCTCCTGCATTGGCAGACAGGTTCTTTACCACTAACGCCACCTGGGAAGCCCTGTACAGGGTTTTGTGTAGATGTAAGATTTCAACTCTTTTGCATAATTACCAAGGGGCAATATTGAGTGTATGATTTTCCCTATGGCTTCCCCTGTCTTAAGACTTAGAAAAATTGTTTGTTTTTTCAATGTGTTTAGCTTTTACATGTTGCGATGGAATGGTAACTTCCAAGTTCCTATTATGTGGAACAACAAACAGGAAGCTATCTTTTAAATATTGCATTTGTTTGAGAAGTGATAATGATTTGGAGCAAAGTTATGAGATGTGGTAAGGAAAGCTGAATATGTTCTAAAGTTAGAGTGAATAGGATTTGATAATGGAACAGACTTGAAACTGGAAGGTTGCAGTCAACTGCTGCTCTGTTTTTTATTTATTTTAAATTAATGACTGAAAATCAATTATCAGAGTGATAAACAGCTTAAACAATTGTCAATACTGATACTTCATTTTAAAGTATAATTTATTTTATATTTAGAACATAGAAATGTATTTTTTTTTTCTGGTGAAAAAAGTAATAAGAGATTCAGCAAAACTAATTTTTCTCTTTTAAGAAAGACTGAGATACTTTTGGAAACATTAGGTAAGTTTGTTTCTGAACTAATTTGGAAAATGCATTGTTTACAAAAATGTTTATATAGGATACCTACTACATTGCTACTGCTTGGGTCATTTTACACTGATTATGTTTTGAAGCTAACAGTGATGAGAAAATCATGTCATAGAGAATAGTTTTAAGGTTTTAAAATTATTTACCAGTCTTCTTAATTAACTCATATTTATTTCTTTAGGATTAACTTCATTTTTAGTTCAAAATATTATCACAGAATCCTTCATTATTCTGGAATATAATTAACCAGAACAAATTAAATCTATAAGTTGCTAGTCATTTTTAAAATGTGTTTATTTTTTAATTGAAGGATAATTCCTCTATGGGATTTTGTTGTTTTATGTCAAACTTCAACATAAATCAGGCATCAGTTCAGTCCAGTTCAGTCCCTCAGTCGTCCTTGACTCTTCGCAACCCCATGAATCTCAGCACACCAGGCCTCCCTGTCCATCACCATCTCCCGAGTTCACTCAAACTCAAGTCCATCGAGTCAGTGATGCCATCCAGCCAGCTCATCCTCTGTCATCCCCTTCTCCTCCTGCCCCCAATCCCTCCCAGCATCAGGGTCTATTCCAATGAGTCAACTCTTCGCATGAAGTGGCCAAAGTATTGGAGTTTCAGCTTCAGCATCAGTCCTTCCAATGAACACCCAGGACTGATGTCCTTTAGAATGGACTGGTTGAATCTCCTTGCAGTCCAAGGGACTCTCAAGAGTCTTCTCCAACACCACAGTTCAAAAGCATCAGTTCTTCAGTGCTCAGCTTTCTTCACAGCCCAACTCTCACATCCATACATGACTACTGGAAAAACTATAGCCTTGACTAGATGGACCTTTGCTGGCAAAGTAATGTCTCTGCTTTTGAATATGCTTTCTAGGTTGTTCATAACTTTCCTCCCAAGGAGTAAGCGTCTTTTCTTTTCATAGCTGCAATCACCATTTGCAGTGATTTTGGAGCCCAAAAAAATGAAGTCTGACACTGTTTCCACTGTTTCTCCATCTATTTCCCATGAAGTGATGGGACCAGAGGCCATGATCTTCGTTTTCTGACTGTTGAGCTTTAAGCGAACTTTTCCACTCTCCTCTTTCACTTTCATCAAGAGGAGTTTTCATTCCTCTTCACTTTCTGCCATAAGGGTGGTGTCATCTGCATATCTGAGGTTATTGATATTTATCCCAGCAATCTTGATTTCAGCTTGTGTTTCTTCCAGTCCAGCGTTTCTCATGATGTACTCAGCATAGAAGTTAAATAAGCAGGGCGACAATATACAGCCTTGACGTACTCCTTTTCCTATTTGGAACCAGTTTGTTGTTCCATGTCCAGTTCCAACTGTTGCTTCCTGACTTGCATACAGGTTTCTCAAGAGGCATGTCAGGTGGTCTGGTATTCCCATCTCTTTCAGAGTTTTCCACAGTTTATTGTGATCCACACAGTCAAAGGCTTTGTAATAGTCAAAAAAGCAGAAAGAGATGTTTTTCTGGAACTTTCTTACTTTTTCCAAGATCCAGCAGATATTGACAATTTGATCTCTGATTCCTCTGTCTTATCTAAAACCAGCTAAAACATCTGGAAGTTCACGGTTCATGTATTGCTGAAGCCTGGCTTGGAGAATTTTGAGCATTACTTTACTAGCGTGTGAGATGAGTGCAATTATGCAGTAGTATGAGCATTCTTTGGCATTACCTTTATTTGGGATTGGAATGAAAACTGACCTTTTCCAGTCCTGTGGCCACTGCTGAGTTTTCCAAATTTGCTGGCATATTGAGTGCAACACTTTCTCAGCATCATCTTTTAGGATTAGAAATAGCTCAACTGGAATTCCATCACCTCTACTAGCTTTGTTCGTAGTGATGCTTTCTAAGGCCCACTTGACTTCACATTCAAAGATGTCTGGCTCTAGGTGAGTGATTACAGCATCATGATTATCTGGGTCTTGAAGATCTCTGTTTGTACAGTTCTTTTGTGTATTCTTGCCACCTCATCTTAATATTTTCTGCTTCTGTGAGATCCATACCATTACTGTCCTTTATCAAGCCCATCTTTGCCTGAAATGTTCCCTTGGTATCTCTAATTTTCTTGAAGAGATCTCTAGTCTTTCCCATTCTGTTGTTTTCCTCTATTTCTTTGCATTGTTCTCTAAGGAAGCCTTTTTTTTTTTTTTAAATCTCTCCTTGCTATTCTTTGGAACTCTGCATTCAGATGCTTATATCTTTCCTTTTCTCCTTTGCTTTTCACCTCTCTTCTTTGCATAGCTATTCGTAAGGCCTCCTCAACAACCATTTTTTCTTTTTTACATTTCTTTCCATGGGGATGGTTTTGATCCCTGTTTCCTGTACAATGTCACAAATCTCCGTCCATAGTTCATCAGACACTCTGTCTATCAGATCTAGTCGCTTAAATCTATTTCTAACTCCCACTCTATAATCAGAAGGGATTTGATTTAGTTCATACTTGAATGGTCTAGTGGTTTTCTCTACTTTCTTCAATTTAAGTTTGAATTTGTCAATAAGGAGTTCATAATCTGAGCCACAGTCCACTCTTGGTCTTGTTTTTGCTGACTATATAGAGCTTCTCCATCTTTGGCTGCAAAGAATAGAATCAATCTGATTTCACTGTTGGCCATCTGGTGATGTCCATGTCTAGAGTCTTCTTTTGTGTTGTTGAAAGAAGGTGTTTGCTATGACCAGCGTGTTCTCTTGGCAGAATTCTATTAGTCTTTGCCCTGCTTCATTTCGTATTTCAAGGCCAAATTTGCCTGTTACTCCAGATGTTTCTTGACTTCCTACTTTTGCATTCAGGTGTTTCTTCAATTCCTGCTTTTGCATTCCAGTCCCCTATAATGAAAAGGACATCTTTTTGGGGTGTTAGTTCTAAAAGTTCTTGTAGGTCTTCATAGAACCATTCAACTTCAGCTTCTTCAGCATTCCTGGTTGGGGCATATGCTTGGATCATGGTGATATTAAATGGTTTGCCTTGGAAATGAACAGAGATCATTCTGTCGTCTTTGAGGTTGCATCCAAGTACTGCATTTCGGACTCTTTTGTTGACCATGATGGCTACTCCATTTCTTCTAAGGGATTCCTGCTCACAGTAGTAGATATAATGGTCATCTGAGTTAAATTCACCCATTCCACTCCATTTTAGTTTACTGATTTCTAGAATGTCGACGTTCACTCTTGCCATCTCCTGTTTGACCACTTCCAATTTGCCTTGATTCATGGACCTAACATTCCAGATTCTTATGCAATATTTCTCTTTACAGCATTGGACCTTGCTTCCACAACTGGGTATGGTTTTTGCTTTGGCTCCATCCCTTCATTCTTTCTGGAGTTATTTCTCCACTGATCTCCTGATGCATATTGGGCACCTACTGACCTGGGGCATTTCCCTTTCAGTATCCTATTGTTTTGCCTTTTCATACTGTTCATGGGGTTCTGAAGGCAAGAATACAGAAGTGGTTTACCATTCCCTTCTCCAGTGGACCACATTCTGTCAGACCTCTCCACCATGACCCGTTCATCTTGGGTGGCCCCACCGGGCA
The DNA here is from genome assembly GCF_001704415.2 of Capra hircus. Taxonomy (NCBI): domain Eukaryota; kingdom Metazoa; phylum Chordata; class Mammalia; order Artiodactyla; family Bovidae; genus Capra; species Capra hircus. The sequence goes on along the minus strand of NC_030813.1, from coordinate 10,626,755 downwards.
TGGCTTAGTTTCATTGAGTTAGACAAGGCTGTGATCCATGTGATCAGATTGGCTAGTTTTCTGTGATTATGGTTTCAGCGTGTCTCCCCTCTGATGCCCTCTCGCAACACCTACCATCTTACTTAGGTTTCTCTTACCTTGGACGTGGGGTATCTCTTCATGGCTGCTGCAGCAAAGTGCAGCCACTGCTCCTTACCTTGGATGAGTTGCCCCTCCTGACCTTGAACATGGAGTACCTCTATCAGCCCTCCTGTGCCCGTTCAGCCACCACTCCTCGGACGTGGGGTAGCTCCTCTTGGCTGCTGCCCCTGACCTCGGGTGTGGGGTAGCTCCTCTCAACCTCTCCCTTTTAAACTTCCCTCCCATCTCCCTCCCATGACACCCCTCTAGGTGATACAGAATCCCTGTTTGAGTTTCCTGAGCCATACAGCAAATTCCGTTGGCTATCTATTTTACATATGGTAATGTAAGTTTCCATGTTACTTTCTCCATACAGCTCACCCTCTCCTCCCCTCTCTCCATGTCCACAAGTGTGCTCTCTATGTCTGTTTCTCCATTGCTGCCCTGTAAATAAATTCTTAAGTACTATTTTTCTAGATTCCATATATATGTGTTAGAATATGATATTTATCTTTCTCTTTCTGACATTTCACTCTGTATGATAGGTTCAAGGTTCACCCACCACATTAGAACTGACTCAAATGTGTTCCTTTTTCTGGCTGAGTAGTATTCCATCATATATATGTACCATCACTTCTTTATCTATTCATCTGTTGCTGGACATCTAGGTTGCTTCCATGTTCTAGCTATTGTAAATAGTGCTACAATAAACAATGGGATACATGTGTCTTTTTCAATTTTGGTTTCCTCAGGGTTTATGCCTGGAGTAGGATTCCTGGGTTGTATGGTGGTTTTAGTCCTAGTTGTTTTTTTTTTTTTTTTAAAGGAATCTCCATACCATCTTCCATAGTGGCTGTATCAATTTACACTTCCACCAACAGTGCAAGAGTGTTCCCTTTTTTCCACATCTTCTCCAGTTTTCTTGTCTGTAGACTTTTTGATGATGGCCTTTCTGACCAGTGTGAGGTGATATCTCATTCTATTTTTGATTGGCATTACTCTAATATTGAGCAATTTTGAGCATCTTTTCATGTGCTTGTTAGCCATCTGTATGTCTTCTTTGGAGAAATGTCTGTTTATGTCTTTTTCCCACTTTCTGACTGGGTTATTTGCTTTTCTGGTATTGAGTTGCATGAGCTGCTTGTATATATTGGAAATTAAGCCTTTGTCAGCTGTTTCATTTGCTATTATTTTCCCCCATTCTGAGAGTTGTCTTTCAACCTTGCTTATAGTTTCCTTTGCTGTGTAAAAGCTTTTAAGTTCAATCAGGTCCTACTTGTTTACTTTTGTTTTTATTTCTGTTACTCTAGGAGGTGGGTCATAGAGGGTCTTGCTTTGTTTACCCTACAGTGTTCTGCCTATGTTTTCTTCTAAGAGTCTTATAGTTTCTGGGCTTAGATTTAGGTCTTTAATCCATTTTGAGTTGATCTTTATGTATGGTGCTAGGAAGTGTTCTAATTTTATTCTTTTACATGGAGTTGTCCAGTTTTCCCAGCACCATTTATTGAAAAGGCTATCTTTACCCCATTGTATTTTCTTGCCTCCTTTGTCAAAAATAAGGTACCCATGGGTGCATGGGCTTATTTCTTGGTTTTCTATCTTGTTCCATTGGTCTATATTTCTGTTTTTGTGCCAGTATCATACTGTCTTGATGACTGTAGCTTTGTGGTATAATCTGAAGTAAGGAAGGTTGATTCTTCCGGCTCTATTCTTCTTTCTAAACACACTTTGGCTATTCAGGGTCTTTTTTGTTTCCATATGAACTGTGAATTTTTTTGTTCTAGTTCTGTGAAAAATGCCATTGGTAGTTTGATAGGGATCTCATTGAATCTGTAGATTGCATTTAGTAGTATAGTCATTTTTACAATATTTATTCTTCCTACTCAGAAACATGAATATCTGTCCCTCTCTTTATGTCATCTTTAGTTTCTTTCATCAGTGTCTTCTAATTTGCTGTGTACAGTTCTTTTGTCTCCTTAGGTAAGTTTATTCCTAGATTTTTTTTTTTTAATTTTTGCTGCAATGGTGAATGGGATTTATTCCTTAATTTCTCTTTCTCATTTTTTGCTGTTAGTATATAGGTATACAAGTGATTTCTGTGTACTGATTTTGTATCCTGCAAATTTGCTGAATTCCTGATTATTTCTACTACTTTTCTGATACTATCTTTAGGGTTTTCTATGCACAGTATTGGGAGAAGGAAATGACAACCAACTCCAGTACTCTTGTCTGGAAAATCCTATAGATGGAGAAGCCTGGTAGACCTCATGGGGTCGCTGAGTCGATTATGACTCAGTGACTTCATTTTCAATTTCACTTTCCACTTTCATGCATTGGAGTAGGAAATGGCAGCCCACTCCAGTATTCTTGCCTGGAGAATATCATGGACAGAGGATCCTGGTGGGGCTGCCTTCTATGGAGTTGTACAGAGTCGGACACAACTGAAGTGATGTAGCAGCAGCATGCATAGTATCATGGCATCTACAAACAGAGAGATATTTTTCTGATCTGGATTCCTTTTATTTCTTTTTCTTCTCTGATTGCTGTAGCTAGGACTTCCAGAACTATGTTGAATAATCGTGGTGAAAGTGGACACCCGTGTCTCATTCCTGATCTTAGGGTGAATGCTTTCAGTTTTTCACAATTGAGAATAATGTTTACTGTAGCCTTATCATATATGGCCTTCACTATGTTGAGGTAGGTTCCTTCTATGCCCATTTGTTTGAAGAGTTTTAATCATAAATGGGTGCTGAATCTTGTCAAAGGCTTTTTCTACATCTATTGAGATTGTCATATTGTTTTTATCTTTCAATTTGTTAATATGGTGTATCACGTTGATTGATTTGTGTGTACTGAAGAATCATTGCATTCCTGGAATAAACCCAACTTGATCATGGTGTATGAGCTTTTTGATAGAGAATAGTTTTAAGGTTTTAAAATTATTTACTTCTTAGTTAACTAGTATTCATTTCTTAAGGATTAACTTAACTTTTAGTTCAAAATATCATCACAGAATCCTTCATTATGCTGGTGTATAAATAACCAGAACAAATTTAATTTATAGATTTCCAGTCTTACTTTTATTAAACTATCAATAATCTTTATCATAAACTTTTCCTTAGGATTATGTATAATTAATACAAATGAATAATCAATGTATATTTCTTTCCTATTTTTTAAAAGATTTTTGGAGTTTTGATTGCTCTAGAGAAAAGAAAGAACTACAGAAACAAAGTTAGAGGTTCAGAGAAACCATAAACTGGATAATTGATTCCTAAATATCTAAAACTTGGTTGAAATTTAAAATGAAATTTGATAAGGGATGTCTGATAAATAATCACTGTACTTAGAAAGAGGAGAAACAGTAACTTATTTCACTGGCATAAACAAGCTTTTGTCCCAGGAATCTCATTCATAACATTACAAATTTAAAGGAATTACATGTTAAATGATGTTTTTCTGAGATAATTTTCTAATAGTTCAAGCTCAATTAATACTTAATTTTCAAGGCCTGCTACTTAATGATAAACTCACTCTTTAAACAAGGCACCACATCACCTAACAAAGAATAATTTGACTTTTTCAACTGTGTAGATTGTAAGGAATTCATAAGAGCATAGTGATCACTGTACATTTGTATGTTAATGTTACCAGGTAATCATCTTTAACGACTGGAAAGATTAATACATTTGGAGCATAAACCAGAGAAAATGTTCAACACTTCATAGCAATAGGAACATTTAGGACAATGGAAAAACATCTGCCCAGTAAATTGTTTTCCAAACACTGAAAATTATAAGTAATTATCAAGAATTTATTCATAACTCTGACTTAGTGACAGCTTAACTGGTATTAAAATTCATTTTTCAGCACTAGGATTTTGTGATAATCACCGTGTGCCTGTAATTTATACTGCTTCTTTTTCCTTCCCTGTATCTGCAGAAAATGTTTCAGCAATATATTTTTAAGAGGGTAATTATGTTAGAATAAAAGGTTGATCTTTTTTTTTTTTGTTTTAACTGGTGGAAAGAAATTTCGGGTTACTGTGCTTCCTTAAAAGTTTATGATCAAAAATTTTCTCATTTTTAACTTTTTTATTTTATAAAATAATACCAGGTCAATCACATCTCAGTATCCAATGGTATAATTTCAATTGCATGTGTGTGTTAATTAATAGTAAAATTTAAGACTAGTAAAAAGAAAGACAAGTAGAGTGAAGAATTATATGGCAAAGTACAGATTATGTACCAGACCAACTAATACTCAAATCTTACCTCATCACCTACCCTATAACATCTCTTAATCTCAGTCTTAATTTTATCTGTAAAATGGAAAATATTTCTGCTAGAAAGGACAATAAAATAGTGTATATAAAGTGTTCATTAAAGTGGCCAGAACATGGTAAACACTCAGTGATAACAATTACTGGTGTTTTATTTTCATTAATATACAAACTTTCTATATGAAGAGGAAATAAAAGAGGATAAGTGGGAAGGGAAGGGAAGTCGCTCAGTCGTGTCCAACTCTTCGTGACCCCGTGGACTGCAGCCCACCAGGCTCCTCTGTCCATGAGATTTTCCAGGCAAGAGTACTGGAGTGGGGTGTCATCACCTTCTCCGATAAGTGGGAAAGATCAATGAAATATGTTAAAGCCAAAGTTTGTTGGCAGAATAGCAATCAGAAATATCTGTGAGCTTTTTAATAAAATTCAGTGGAGAACACAACTCAGCATCCCTGTGTGTAGTGCATTTCCTTTCCAGTTCTTCAAGCTACATTTTAAAAAGTAAAACAATATGTATTTTTGACATGAAGCTACATCCCTTTCTCCAGCTACACAGAGAGGAGTTGCACCCAGATAGCAAACAACAGTACTTCCACTTTAATCAAAATGTGAAATACTGGTGACAGGGTCCTGAAAACTGCAGAAAAAGATTTGATGCCTAATAAATTTTGAAATTGAAGTTTCAGGAAGAGATAAATCATAAAAAAATAGATAATGGCTATAGCATAACTCTATACTCTTAATCAAATAATACCAAAATAATTAAATCTTCAAGTAAAATTATAAAAATGACACAAAATAAACACACACGATCTATGAAGCTATTTCATTAATCTACATTTTTCTGGGAGATTCTGCTTCATTTTTTGATACACTTTGAAACTATTATTCTTATGCTGTATTTAAGGTTTTATACAAGAGAATATCACACACAAATTTCAAAATTTAAAACTCTACTTAGTTATCTCTCATTTATTTACAGACATGTGCTGATTACAAATACTATTTAAATGTCACAGCAACACTGAGTGAAAACATTTTTTGAGGAGCAGTATAGTTGTCTAACTTGTGTTAATAAGGAAAGAACGTGTACAAAGAAACAGTTTAAACAACTGAGCAATATACCACATCATTATCATCATGATAATAATCAATAGTATCACTTCTAATCAATTACAGTGTGTATAGTATTAGGGAAGAAAACTGTTTTATTGACAGACAGATGACTGTCTGCAAAATACTTAAACATATTTTGAGTATAAAATAAAGAGTAGAAGTTATATGACTGAATGACAACTTAGAATAGTTAATTTTATCTCTTCCAAACTTTAGGTGGTAGTTAATTTGTGCATGCTTACAAGAACTAGGTGGGACAAATATAATAACTCTGATGTTTTTTCGTGCCCATTTATTTGTTTTTCAACTTTGGAAACTTAGTTGGTTGAAAGTGGCAGTTGAGGAAGAATGAGCAATTTGTCACTCAACAAACATTTCCCAACGTGTTGGTTATCCCCTTCTAGAATACAGCTGAATATAATAAACACTTGAATCATATTAGCTTTTAGGTATCACAAAGCAGTCAGCTATAATATCACTTTCACTGAGCTGTACTTTATTGAAAGGAACTTCACTTTTTTTTTGAAAGAAACAAGTGATTCAAAAAAGGAAGAATACTATTATCAACAATGATAATTATAGTGTTTTCGTAGGTATTTTCAAAACACAAAACAATACATTTCTGATCTTTTTCATACATCATTTATAGTTCAAGTTTAATATTCTAATTCTTTTGTCATATATTAGGAAAATAAGGTATATTTAGGAAATAATATACCCACTCCAGTGTTCTTGCCTGGAGAATCCCAGGGATGGGGAGAGCCTGGTGGGCTGCCGTCTTATGGGGTCGCCACAGAGTCGGACACGACTGAAGTGACTTAGCAGTAGTAGCAGCAGGAAATAATATGGACTGATTGTTAATGTTACTTTTGTCATCAAAATTATGCTTTTCCAAGAATATATCTGAAGTTTATCTTATTAGTTTCTGTGCATAATTAGTTGACAGAAGATACACTTTGAATTAAAATTATTTCCCCTGCCAACAAGAAATGATATCATGGTAGTAAATCTACTTAACTTTTCTATGATTTTCCTTTGAATTAGTACTAACCTAAACAGCAGAATTTCTAGTCAGAAACCTGTATATTCTGCTCATATCAAAATTTTTCTTCAGAATTTTCTGGATCTTCATCCTAAAAAATAATTCTAAAGGGGAAAAAATATCCTATAGCCAAACTCCAGAAAGACTGTTGATAAGATGTTGACACTGATGACACAATCAGAACTTAGCACAACATACCTATAAAAAGCACTGGGCCATATACTTATTTATGAGATCACAACTTTACAAAATGATTTTAGAAGATGAAAGGAAATAACATTGTCTGAGAAGCTAAATAATAGAATGAGTCTATATTTGATAAATAAAAACAATAAAATAACCTGTTGGACCTGAGTGTGAAAAAAGAGAAAGACTGAGAGGATGTAAATAAATAAATAACGCCATGTCTTTAAATTAGGTTGTATAACATTTAAGCACACAGTCAGTTCCCAAGCATTTTTCATGTATCCCCACTCCACTTCGTTTTCATGGTCATCATTTTGTCTCGGATATTGGTCAGCTGGCTCTTGGCAACCAAATTTGAGTGGAATTTCTGTCTCTTTTCTCTGTATTCTACAAGGCATTCTACAAACGGCATTTATTTACTAACACAAGAAATCTTTACATGGAAATGAAGATATTAACAGTCCACACACAGCCCATTGGCTTGTTTCTCCATGCAGCAAAATAGAAAGCAGCATTTCTGTCTACTCACAGGGTATAATCGTTAATTGTCTTTGGTGAGCTAGCAAAGGCTTCTTTCCAAAGTCCCAAAAGGTTTAAACTTTTTAAAATATGAATTATTTATTTTAATTGGAGGCTAATTACTTTACATGGTTTAAACTTTTAAATGACTTTTTCTAGTCACTCTTTATCAATAGACATTATTCCACTAAGGAACCACCTTTCTTTTCCCCACTTTTCCAAAGTGTCATTCACTCCATATTACTTTCTCTGGCAATTATGATTTACAAAGTAAATTAAAACCAGATTTGCATTTTTCTCTGACTCTTTTCTAGGTCAGCATTCATTGTCTTGGCAATGTCATCCAATCACATGGTAACAACCCTCCTCTATATGCTTCCTTCTCTGACTATTCAGACTCCCTCTGAATAACATAGGGACCCTTGTTAATACACTCAACTTATTAAGATAATGTAAAATAATCTTTCTATCTCAAGATCCTTGACCACAAAAGCTAAAATATTCATAATTTCTTTGTCAATTTTGGTGTTTAAAGCCATCATATTAGTGATAATTTGCTATTAGCACTGATAAGAAACCAATGCAATAATATTCACAAGCAGGTAATACTGTCTGCCAGATTTTGAGAACTTTCTGCCTCCTCTCTATTGAATACCTAACTAAATACGGATCATAACAATCTGGAAACACTACAAACACCACATTTTACAACTTCTCACTTAAAGCAAGCTCAGTAGATGCATATTTATTTTAGCCATGTCAGAGGTCAAGAGACTGAGAACCAACATCTCTCTGCTCCATGCATTTATTCATAGATATAGGCTTGCTTATCTAGTGATTTAGGAAATAGTGAGAGACCTTATTATTTTGGGCTCCAAAATCACTGCAGATAGTGACTGAAGCCATGAAATTAAACAATGCTTGCTCCTTGGAAGAAAAGCTATGATTAACCTAGACAGCATATTAAAAAGCAGAGACATTACTTTGCCAACAAAGGTCCATCTAGTCAAAGGTATGTTTTTTCCAGTAATCATGTATGGATGTGAGATTTGAACTATAAAGTGCCAAAGAATTGGTGCTTTTGAACTGTGGTGTTGGAGAAGACTGTTGAGTATCCCTTGGACTGCAAGGAGATCAAACCAGTCAATCCTAAAGGAAATCAGTCCTGAATATTCAATGGAAGAACTGATGCTGAATTTGAAACTCCAATACTTTGGCCACCTGATTCAAAGAACTGACTCATTGGAAAAGACCCTGATGCTGGGAAAGATTGAAGGTAGGAGGAGATGGGGACAACAGAAGATGAGATGGTTGTATGGCATCACCGACTCGATGGATATGAGTTTGAGCAAACTCTGGGCTAGTTGGTGGTGGACAGGGAAGCTTGGCATGCTGCAGTCCATGGGGTCGCAAAGAGCTGGACACAACTGAGCAACTGAACTGAACTGATCTAGTGATTTTCAAATGCGTCTAGCCTCATAAATGGAAACTGCTGAACACTGTTCATGGAATATTTTATATAAGGATAGGGAATTATTAAAATTTTGTTCATATTGTATTACCCATGTAGTGTCATATGATTCCACCTATCTGCTAGGTTGCTAGAAAATATAGTTTAGAATTATTACTACATAAAAAAGTATTATAGTAATTGTATTGTTGAATGGCAGCAATCTTTACTTATAGCCAAGCATTTTCCCTTATACCTCAGTTGGTAAAGAATCTGCCTGCAATACCGATACTCCAATTCAATTCTTGGGTTAGGAAGATTCCCTGGAAAAGGGAAAGGCTACCTACTCCCGTATTTTGGCCTGGAGAATTCCACAGATTGTATAGTCCATGGGGTCACAAAGAGTCAGACATAAGTAAGCAATGTTCACTTTCAAGCATTTTACTAAGTAATTCATATATATTATTTTCTTTAAATCAAACCACAAACATTTGAAGCAAGGTGTTACTAGTATTTCTATTTTACAGTGGAGTACTGTTTGAGAAATATATAACTTATTCCAAGAAACATAAGTAACATTTCCAAAAGTCCATCCAAGGGAATGCCATGGTTGCAAACTAGACAGTATAACATCAAAGTTGCAAAAACTTAATTTAGACTTTCTCATGTGTTTTAAAAGTTTGCTTTAGACTATATATTTTTTGCACTATACTATTTGCAATAGAACATATAGCATATAGAGTAGATTCTATTTATAATAACTACTAACTTCAAAAGGATGAGGGACAAAGGGGTCTTCTGTGTTTTTTTTCTCCCCAATATCTCCAATACACTAGTGACTGACAGATTTATATGTCCAGGAAATATTTATTGTTTAAGTGAATTTATGAAAGATTCACCTAAATAACCCTGGACTCCATTCAAAGACTTTACATTAAATTTAAACAAGCAATTTTGAAAGATGATATCTCTTTTCTTGAATACAGTGCAAATCATCAGACTGTGATATATTTACTCAGTGTTTAATATGAATAGCGTGTTCTGTTGCAAGGTTGCTATCCATGAAACACATGTAACTTGACAAAGAAAATATAATTCTACTGGAAAACAAGGAAGGAATCCAGAATCAGCCCCACCAGATGTTAAAATTCTTCTGGTAGTTTAAAAAAGCATTCAGTTCATTGGGAGTTATGTATTCTAGGATATGTTATAAGTTTATCTTTTATTATAGAATTGAGGCTGTGTTTATTTAGTTTAGCAGGTTGTACTTCACTATTTTTTGCATTCAATCTAGCATCATTCTCAGCTTTAACTTTTTCTTTGGAAAGTGGCCTAAATATATTGATGTATTACATTATTTGTTCAGATTTCCATTTTGACAGATGATCACAGTCCCAACCCTGCTTAACCGATTCATCCATGTGGATCATGAAGTAATCTAAGTACCCTGATGTTTCTTCACTGCAGATCTTCCTCCATCCTTCCCATTTGACCTCATCCTTCCATGTAAAAAAATGCTGAAGTCCTTATAGAAAGTTAAAAAATGAAAATAAAAGTTGAAATATCAGTCTTATGGAATTTATAGTACAGATGGGAAATTATGAAAAATATTTTGTACATATATTGTATAATCATAATATATACATGTCTCGATAAATATTAATTGAGCCTGGCTATCAGAGACATGAAGAAAAGGAAACTCTGAATGAGTTGACACTTAAGAACAAAGGGGATAATCCTGAGTGTAGGATAAGAAATAGCAGTTCAAAGGAAATGACTGAAATAATGCTCAGTTCAGTTCAGTTCAGTCACTTGGTCATGTCCGACTCTTTGCGACCCCATGAATCACAGCACGCCAGGCCTCCCTGTCCATCACCAACTCCCAGAGTTCACTCAGACTCAAGTCCATCGAGTCAGTGATGCCATCATCTCATCCTCTGTCATCCCCTTCTCCTCCTGCCCCCAATCCCTCCCAGCATCAGAGTCTTCCAATGAATCAGCTCTTCCAGCTTTAGCATCATTCCTTCCAAAGAAATCCTAGGGCTGATCTCCTTCAGAATGGTCTGGTTGGATCTCCTTGCAGTCCAAGGGACTCGCAAGAGTCTTCTCCAACACCACAGTTCAAAAGCATCAATTCTTCCGCATTCAGCCTTCTTCACAGTCCAACTCTCACATCCATACATGACCACAGGAAAAACCATAGCCTTCACTAGATGGACCTTTGTTGGCAAAGTAATGTCTCTGCTTTTCAACATGCTATCTAGGTTGGTCATAACTTTTCTTCCAAGGAGTAAGCGTCTATTAATTCCTGGCTGCAATCACCATCTGCAGTGATTTTGGAGCCCCCCAAAATAAAGTCTGACACTGCTTCCACTGTTTACCCTTCTATTTCCCATGAAGTGATGGGACCGGATGCCATGATCTTCGTTTTCTAAATGTTGAGCTTTAAGCCAACTTCTTCACTCTCCACTTTTCACTTTCACTTTCACTTTTTAGTTCCTCTTCACTTTCTGCCATAAGTGTGGTGTCATCTGCATATCTGAGGTTATTGATATTTATCCCAGCAATCTTGATTCCAGCTTGTGCTTCTTCCAGTCCAGCATTTCTCATGATGTACTATGCATAGTAGTTAAATAAGCAGGGTGACAATATACAGCCTTGACGTACTCCTTTTGCTATTTTGAACCAGTCTGTTGTTCCATGTCCAGTTCTAACTATTGCTTCCTGACTTGCATACAGATTTTTCACGAGGCAGGTCAGGTGGACTGTTATTCCCATCTCTTTCAGAATTTTCCACAGTTTATTGTGATCCACACAGTCAGAGGCTTTGGCATAGTCAATAAAGCAGGAATAGATGTTACTATGCAGGAAATTATGCTTTCCAAAATTCAATAGTAATAACCATTATAAGAACTGGACACAATTGAGCGCCTGAACTAAACTGAACTGAACCATTATAAACATGCCAGGCACTTACAATTATCATAACTGATAAAAGAAAGACTCTTTCTTTACCTCTCCCCAACTCATCAAGGAAAAGAAAAGAAAAATTCTGGATCCAGTTAGTTTCTTTATAGTTATTTAGATGACATCATGTGTATCTAATCTGCCAAATAATTTTCACATAGTAATGTATTGTGACTGTTATTAATGATGAACAACATGGAATTGTTGCAACCACCTTGTCTGTTAGAAAATCTGCAGGATAAAAGGAATATGTGTGTGCAAACCAACTATCTGTTCATACTATGAGCAGCAAAGTTAACCCCTTGCTTTCATGGGACATTTGTTTTTGCAGATATATTCTAGGTGTAATTGAAATAATACCTCTTTCACCATCTTGCTTATGGCAGTAGAATAATTCCTCTTAACTATTGAAAATAAGTAGCAATTTAAAACATTAAAAAAATTGAAGAACAGCAAATATGGATTTAAATATGATTCCTTTATTTTTAACACATATCTTTCCATTTCTTCGTTCTTAAATGCAATTAAACTGGTGAGTGCAAGGCAATATATTTGAAGGACTGATGAAAATGTTCATCCCTAAATCATCTCATTTTAATAAAGTTGTCAAGCTCAATTTTCCTAGGTCAGAATGATACTTCAGTTAAAAAAGACCTATTAAGAGATTTGTATGCTCATGACATGCATTTCATATGTCATAAAGTTCTTCATTAAGAGGTTTAAATCAAGAATTTTGATAATAAATGGAAATATTTAAACTTGTTAAAAGCTTTACACTTATTTTTTTTCCAAATTAAGTATTAGAGGATTAAACTAGTTCCACACTTGACTTGATTTCAAACAAGTAATTCTTCCCAATGAATATATTATCATATATATTGCATCTAAAAGTGTGAAAATAAAATGTTTGTATGGTAATAAGATAGTCTTTCAGTGGACGTTGTCATCAATATTGTAATCATAATATTTGTATTACTAAACGTGTTTCTTTACTCTTGGAATCACACACACACACAAATTCTTCTGTAAGTTTTCCCCCCAAGGAACTTGCTGTGGTGATAATCAAATTTTGATAGGATGCATATAAATTTCTCCCAATTGCACACCTCTTTATATTTATTACACACAGCTCTATATTTAAAAATCTTCTGAAAATGACTTTAATGATTTTTTGGCAGAGACAAGTACAGCTAGCATCTGGACAATTTGAAAACCCAGGACAAGCCTGTGAAGCTAAAAAGATACAGATGGAGTCAGGGTAAATATACTTTATGAGTATTTATGACTTGAAGTGTATGTGCTCCAAGTCAAGTCACTAAAGTTCTTGAGCTTCCTATATGTAAAAATATATATATAGATAAATAAATATTTGTTTGGGCTTCAAGTGAAATAATGAAAGCAAAAATTCTGTGCTATGTTATGAACTTTTCTGAATGTATAGGAGGATTTCAAAAGCAGCAAAATGACCACCCATTAAATCAAATAAACATACTCTTTTTAATATGCTGACTGAAAGCAGAGAGAAAAATTTAAATAGGAACAGCTCAGTATGAGACAGAGCTTAGAGACAACATTCCAGGCAAGAGTACTGGAGTGGGGTGCCATTGCCTTCTCCGTAGAGACAACCTACCAATCCCTTAGTTTACAAGTAAAGAAAATGAGACTACAACATCTAAGATATTTGCACAAAGTCACAGAGCCCTGGGCAGGGGCATAACTGCATTTAGAAGCCTTTGAGCAGAGCCTGAGCCATGAGATTTTAATTTAGAATCATAAATAACTTACTAGCAAAACAAAACTACATCATCTGTTCAATTCGCATACTACATTTTTGTGTTTTTTTCTACACTGGCTTGACATATTATAAATTTCACTTCTGTTCTAATAACTGTTTTATGTGCTCTTTTTGCCAATTTACCCATTTGAAAACTGTATTTTTACCATTTGTGTGTTTTTATGTTTCTATAGCCTAAAACCAGTGTTTTAGTAATAATCATGCCTAATCTTCCTCCTCTTTGATCAGGAGATGTATAAAAGAAATGGAATCTGATTGTTGTAATTTATTAATGGAGCAAGTAAAATTTTAGTCAGGAAATGCATAATGAACTGATGATGTACAGGAACAAAACTAAAGCACATTAACGATCTGCTAAAACATTATTCTTCTAAGTAGCCCCCTCCTTATTATAGAATATATCTTAGCCATTTATTTGTGATAATGCAGTACTTTCAGGGAGAAATAAGATATTGTTTTAAAATATATGCAGTATATTTTACACTGTATTTGATGAGCTCATTTTAAATTTTAAATAAAATTGTCTTAGAATAACACTGTAACTTCATATCTTTTTTGTTCATTTATCAGATATCTCTTATGTGCTTTGGAACACAGAAGCTGTCGAAGGCAAAATGATGATGAGGTAGAAGTGGCTCCTGCTTTGATAGAGCAAGCAGTCTTACAGGTAAGACTAATTAATTGGTCACCATGGTGGAGCATGAGCAGAAACCTTCCAATAGAGGTACAAGGCTCTCAGGAAGTAGATCTGAGGTTTGCTGACCAAGACACTGGTGATTACTAAGGAGGTTTCCATTATGTTACTGACATTTCACTTAAGACAAGGCTTGAGAAAGAATGCTTCCAAACATGGTTACATTCAGGGAACTAAAACACATTTAGTATGAGTAGAATGGCAGGAAAAAAAAAAAGTTGTTATAAGCTAAAAACAAATCATGCTATGGATTTAAACATATCCATTCATGGATTTGAATTCTATTTCTAGAACCACAGGAAGGCTAAGAAGGGGTTGAATGCTCTTTCTCTTCAAGACTTTGGCTATGTTTCTCCACAATTCATTTATGACTGATTCTACACTCCCTCAGCTTTGAAAATATCTGCCCTTCTCTATGTTACCATGAACATAAATTAGCTATCAAAAGTACTGAAAGGTGTCCAGAAAACTTGGAGAGATACTAAGCTGTGCTTGTTACTATTAAAAAAAAAAATCATGCAAAATAAAAAGCTTTTAATTTTTTTTATTGGCTTTAGTTTCCATCCTCCAGCTATGCTCTCCATCTACCATCATGCCTAAAAAAGGTAAATAGGGGCCAGAGTTTTAGGCTGTGAAGTCTTAGTTTCCTTTGTTCCAAGAGAAGATTTGACATTTCAAAAATTAACTTTTGCCCTAATATCTTGCCAGTTACACAAACGCAAATGCCAAGTGGAATTAGATAAGTAAATCAAATGAGTAAACTGGGTTATATTTTTTTAAAAAATGAATTAGCAGCTTAACTAACTAACCCTTTTATTTGGGAGAATACTTGGAGATTTTGAATACAGCCTGAGTATTAGATATTAATAAATATTGGGCTATATATTAGGTGCAATAATGGAATTGTAGCTATATAAAAAAAGTTCTTTCAGTTTTTTTTAGAGATTTACACCAAAGCATTTAGATATGAATATCATGACATTTGCATTTTACTTCAAAATGTTTTGCCAGCAAAGGTAAGTATATACTTACTTCTAGTAAGAATGGAGTAAAGAATGTTAGGCACTCTGCTTAACTGAGGAGAAGTCTTGTAAATTAGGAAGTTATTACTCAGTGTTCTTCACATGAAGAGATGTAGGCCCAGCGTTGGCCAGTTGTCTAATTTTTCAGGAGAAGCTATAAATTCAGATTTTTATATGAAACCACCTGCATTTTAAATGTTGTTACTTAATTAATCAATCTTTAAACATTCTTTATTCCAAACAAAACAATCTTAACACCCTTAGATCTCTGGGAAATCTCTAGCTGAGGCTAATTCTCAAATATGGGAGAAATGTGTTCTGGGATTTGAAAAGGAAAGAGGCAAAAGCAACTCACCAAGGAGAGGTGTTGAATGCATTCCCTAAACTAGGAAGCAGGCTTGAAATGTTCCAGTAGTACATGCTCAAGACATGAGATATATTTTCCAGAAAAAATGTTAATTTCAAGCCCTCATTTCTCAAGAAACTTTGTGGGTAGATACAAATATCTACCTGTCTGTCTGGTTCTGGATTTTATATGACCCCTAGGATCACTGCCATAATGTGGTAGCAGAAGTCCTCCAACAACTTCATTAAGTTTTATGCTCCCCTGGTGAGACAGAATATAGAATTAAGTTTTATTAAGTGGCATAAAGAAAATCTGACATTTATTATAAGCATTTTGTTGTGTGATCTTCATATTTGCTACTGATATTTTATAATTATCATTTTGTCAAAATGCCAACTTTCAAAAAGTACTGCAGGAAACTAAGCCTAAGCATAATGAGATCACTATGTGGGCCACTGTAGTAGTCCAACCTGGAACTGACTGAGAGGGTGGATGGTCTGAACTAGGAATATACTATGGGGATGTTGTTAAGGCAAATTTGTTGTTCAGTTGCTAAGTCATATGTCACTCTGCGCAACCCCATGGACTGCAGCATACAGGCTGCTCTGTCTTATGCCATTATCTCCTGAGTTTGCTTAAATTCATGGCCATTGAGTCAGTGATGTTATCCAACCATCTCATCCTCTGCCACCCCCTTCTCCCTTTGCCTTCAATCTTTCCCAGCATCAGAATCTTTTCCAATGAGTCAGTTATTAGGTGGCCACTTAGCATCAGTCCTTCCAAAGAATATTCATGGGTGATTTCCTTTAGGATTAACCAGTTTGATCTCCTTGCAGTTGAAGGTACTCTCAAAAGTCTTTTCCAGCACCACAATTTTAAAGCATCAATTTTTTGGTGCTCAGCTTTCTTTATGGTCCAACTCTCACATCCTCACATGACCACTGGAAAAAATCACTTGGGCTCCAAAATCACTGCAGATGGTGACTGCAGCCATGAAATTAAGTCTATTGCTCTTTGGAAGGAAAGATATGACAAACCTAGATGGTGTACTGAAAAGCAGAGACATGAGTTTGCAGACAAAGGTCTGACAGTTCAGTTCAGTTCAGCCACCCAGTTGTATCTGACTCTGTGTGACCCAAGGAACTGAAGCACACCAGGCTTCCCCATCCATCACCAACTCTCAGGGCTCACTCAAACTCATGTTCATTGAGTTGGTGATGCCATCCAACCATCTCATCCTCTGTTGTCTCCTTCTCCTGCCTTCAATCTTTCCCAGCATCATGGTCTTTTCCAGTGAGTCAGTTCTTTGCTTCAGGTATCCAAAGTATTGGAGTTTCAGCTTCGGCATCAGAACTTCCAATGATTACTCAGGATTGATTTCTTTTAGGATTGAGTGTTTAGATCTCCTTGCAGTCCAAGGGACTCTCAAGAGTCTTCTCCAACACCACAGTTCAAAAGCATCAGTTTTTCAGCACTCAGCTTAATGATCCAGCTCTCACATGGTTTTTCCAGGAGTCATGTACAGATGTGAGAGTACAGTTAAGAGGGATAGGCAAATGCAATTTTCAAAGAGCATTACTATGAGTTAGGTAATTCATGGTGTCATCCACTGAGCTGGCAGCTCAGTGAAGTGAAGCAAGTGAAGTGAAGAAGCAAGTTTGGGTGGGGATTTTAGACATGCTAATTGGAGATACAAAGGAATTCCTGATCCAGATACACATGAGTCATTTAAATATAGATTTGAAGCTGAATAGTGAAATCTGATCTAGTGATACAGATTTGAGGTTGTTAATTTAGTGATGATATGTATAAAGCAGACAAATTGTTGCATAACGTGCAGAAAAGAAAGATAGTGCATAGTAAATGCGATTATTTTAGTCTTCCCAGTTTCTATTCCTTTAGTGTTCCAGCCCAAGAGTATGCACTTGACCCAAACTAGACTAATCATAAGTAGTGCACCAGTCTCTTGGTTATATTTATTGGTAAAAGGAGTATGCATGTAACCCGAATGATGATGATCAGAGTTAAAACTAGAGCTGGGAAGAAGACTCTTTTGTACTATTGTGAGCTGGGAGTATATGATCTTTGAGGCAGCTCTGTGTGGACAAAGCCAAAAAGCAAGGGAAGAGAGTGCAACAAACAAAAAGGCAGAGAAGCAGCAGTAAGGTAGTCCTGATGGAGTTCAATATCTTGGTTCTACTTTTTCTCAAAGCCAGTTTTTAATTGTCTTTATTGGCTTAAATAAAACCTACCCCAACGATTCTATTAAGAAGTTAGAATATGTAGAGGGCTAAGGAAATGGCACCCCACTCCAGTATTCTTGCCTGGAGAATCCCATGGACGGAGGAGCCTGGTGGGCTCCAGTCCATGGGGTCGCAAAGAGTCGGACACGACTGAGCGACTTCACTTCAATTCACTTCGCTTCACTTCAAAAGCATGAGCTCATAGCTGCAGGGGGAAAGGATAGGTTTGAGTTTAGAAAGAGGTTTATTCATATATGTATTTATGTACTTTAAAGTTAAAGAAATAAGGTACATTTAAATGCCCATTAGAAAAGATTCAGTAGTAAAGAGGGAATTATAGTGATTCAAAGTAAATCTGTCAACAGGCTTAATTATGTAACTTACAAATAAGAAATAATGTCAGTTCAGTTCAGTTCAGTCGCTCAGTCGTGTCCGACTCTTTGCGACCCCGTGAATTGCAGCACGCCAGGCCTCCCTGTCCATCATCAACTCCTGGAGTTCACTCAGACTCACGTCCATCAAGTCAGTGATGCCATCCAGCCATCTCATCCTCAGTTGTCCCCTTCTCCTCCTGCCCCCAATCCCTCCCAGCATCAGAGTCTTTTCCAATGAATCAACTCTTCACATGAGGTGGCCAAAGTACTGGAGTTTCAGCTTTAGCATCATTCCTTCCAAAGAAATCCTAGGGCTGATCTCCTTCAGAATGGACTGGTTGGATCTCCTTGCAGTCCAAGGGACTCTCAAGAGTCTTCTCCAACACCACAGTTCAAAAGTATCAATTCTTCAGTGCTCAGCCTTCTTCACAGTTCAACTCTCACATCCATACATGACTACTGGAAAAACCATAGCCTTGACTAGACGGACCTTAGTCGGCAAAGTAATGTCTCTGCTTTTGAATAGGCTATCTAGGTTGGTCATAGCTTTTCTTCCAAGGAGTAAGCGTCTTTTAATTTCATGGCTGCAGTCACCATCTGCAGTGATTTTGGAGCCCCCAAAAATAAAGTCTGACACTGTTTCCACTGTTTCCCCATAGACTTACAATAATAGTTTTTGTTTAATAAATAGGGCTATTTTATCAAAATAATCATAAAAGAAAAATATTTTTCCCCCAAAAATGACTCTAAGTGTTCAAAATGAGGAATTTAAAGACTTGTTAAGAACAAACAACAATTTTAAATCACAATTTGGGATTAAGTGATTTTTTAATTTCAGATCTTTAAGTTCTTTATATTATGTAAGCAAAGTAATATGCAACTGAAATTACAATTTAATTTTATTGCAATTAGTACTGTACTACCTATTAAATCTAAATTAACCAATTTCTTCAAATTTACTTATTGCAAGTTTGGGGGATTTGCCTTTATCTTATCTTAATATTTAGATAAAAACAAATACTAAATCTTTATTTAGCATACTCTGCATGTAATCTTGACAACCCTAATTGATGTTAAATTCAGTAGAAATTTGAACACATTAGGAACTGTGGTGAGGTCACAGTATTATTCTAAGGGGGAAATAAACCATGCAAATAGCCTTGGTTAGGTTGAGTAGTTGGTAAAATCTTCTATTTTTGTTTGCAGTAAGATTATGCTGAAACAATAAATTTACATTCACACAAAAGGATTTATATTAAGAAATAATACTTTATATACTAACTCTAAAGCCTGGGCTAAAACTGTAATAGGGAAAAAAAAATTGTTTTGAAGATATTTCAGATAGTAGCAGGTAGTTACCCTCGTCAGCAGTTTTTTGTGGAATTCTTATAAAGAAGGTAGCCAGCACAAATGGTTCTTTCTACTCTTTTAAAGTCATTTGGCCATTTCAATTTCCCACCCGAAATTATGTCTCTAGAAATTACTATGAGTCTCATCCCTTTACATGCTTAGTTACATGAAGTGACTATTTTAGATTTAAAGTGATGTCATTACTAAAGTGATTCACATGGAATTTCATTAGTAAGTAGGGGCATGGTATGACTCCATTTATTATTGTTATTATTTAATAAAGTTTGTCTTGGCCTTTTAATTTTCTTTTAGCCAGAGATAGATTTCACAGAAAGTAGATCTATTATATTTACTATATTTTAGTTAAGAGTCTTTGGAAAAAGAATAAAGGTGCATTGTATTTGTTATAAAACTTGTTTCCTATGCACTTTCAACTGAAAGACATATATTTATTAATTTAAATATGTACCTTATGTTTCTTTAGTAATAGGTAAGTAAACACTCAAACTTAACTTTTTAACTGTGTTACAAACAACCTTCTATTATGTTGATGGAATGTACTAGATGTTACTTTTTTAATTTAAAGTAAATCTAAGTACTTCTAATATGCATATTGGCCAATTTGCAATTATGATCTCCATGATGAGATTCTTCCAGGAAATGAGAGGTACATTATAATTTAAATGGAGTTATAGATCTGGTTGATTTTAATTTGTGACCTAGAGGTCAATAGTTATTAGGTGTAATAACCCTCTGGTAATGGGGAAATTCAAGGCACATTTGTATAATGAGAAATCATAACTACTTATGGTTCAGGGTGATGATATTTTTCTTTGCCATTCCGATCTGCTGTGATTCTGCCTTCATTTTATAGATTTCATACCTCTAGAATTTAAGACATATTGTTGCTAGGCAATTTTATAAAGCTACTCTTTGATTTATAATAAAGTTTACAATATCCACTATAGTCAATGCAGGGTTACTTTTATATGATTGATAGATGTAAATGTATGTTTTTATTATCTTTCTTATAACTCTTGTAATTAGTATTTCCTAATATTTTTTCCTTCAGGATTGTCTTTTAGATGATCAGATTTTCCAAGTTATTTATTTATTTAACTAAATTAAAATTTTCTAGATTGAAGAAAATTAGGAGCAGAGCTGTCCTTGTCCAAAACTGTTTATTGCACATCAGGACAAAAATAAAATTTATTACAGAATTAGAAACTAGCATCACCAAGTTAAATGAGAATTACACAGTGAAATAACATAAAATCTGATTTTTATTCATCATTCCCTGAATCAGAATTTAACCTTGAATTTAGAATAATGCAAATCAAAATATAGTCAAAACTTTAAAAAGTGAATGAAAAAGATTTTACTGTGTAGGAGGGCTTTTATTCATGAATAACAACAAGGATAAGGATAATACTTTTTTTTTTTTTTTTTCCAGCTTCCCTACTGACTCACTGGTTAAGAATTCACCTGCCAATGCAGGACATGTAAGTCCCATCCTTAGGTCAGGAAGATACCCTGGAGAAAAAAATGGCCACTTACTCCAATATTCTTGCCTGGGAAATTCTTTGGACAAAGGAGTCCATGGGGTCAAAGACAGTTGGGTGTGACTGAGCACGCACACAATGTTAATGCATTTTTTTAGCAATTATACTGTTATGTGCTAAGTACTCTAAAGGTGATTATCATGCAGTCCTTTGTCTTTGTTAACTACCCGATGAGATAGATACTCTGATTATATCCATGTTAAAATGAGAAATTTAATATTTTAAAAGATCAAGTAGGTTAAAATCACTATTAAGTCAATTTAAGTCTGTGGTTTCAAATACCACGCTCTATAAACCACTTTTATTTGAGCTTTTTTTTTTTTTTTTTTTTTTACCATCTGTTTCAGACCTACTGAATCTGAATATCTGGCTATGGCAATAATAAGCTGCACTAGTATATCTACACTTGAATCTACTTTCTTGTATACAGTACCTTGCAGAAGATAGGACATACCACCAAATAATTAATTGGGTCTAATTTACTTCAAGCAATGCCCTAATTGATGGGACTATAGACAACCCAACAGAAGAGTGAAGATAGACTGCCTGTTTTGGTAGAAAAATGCCTATTTTCCATGATATCCAAATAGTAAAATCTTTTGACAGTAATCTTGTTCAATTTTGCCTCTTCTGCTTCAGAATGAATTCTCCATAACCTTAAAAAGTAGATTTGGGCACTTGCACACTTTACTTACCCCTTTGTCAATAATCTGGGTGAACAAATGCTTGAAGGAACAACAGCATGTGTTGCAAAAATCCACTCCATTCCCAGTTACATGGAACATTCCCTTCAATGTCCTCGAAGGAACTTCGTAGGCACTAGTCTTCCTTTTCAATACATCACAGCATTTGCAGTCATAATTAGAATTCTTTAATATCATCATTGCTTTCTTGAATTTTAAATAGCTATAATAGGTGAAGGGCTTCCCTGATTTAAGAAAGAATCCGCCTGCAACTCAGGAGACCCTGGTTCAATTCCTGGATCAGGAAGATTAGCTGGAGAAGGGATAGGCTACCCACTTCAGTATTCTTGGGCTTCCCTTCTGGCTCAGCTGGTAAAGAATCTACCTGCAATGCAGGGAGACCTGGGTTCAGTCCCTGGGTTGGGAAAGGCTACCCACTCCAGTGTTCTGGCTTGGGATGTGGTCCACCGGAGAAGGGAATGGCAAACCACTTCAGTGTTCTTGCCTTGAGAACCCCATAAACAGTGTGAAAATGCAACATGATAGGATACCGAAAGAGAAACTCCACAGGTCAGTAAGTCCCCAGTATGCTACTGGAGATCAGTGGAGAAATAATTCCAGAAAGAATGAAGGGATGGAGCCAAAGCAAAAACAATACCCAGTTGTGGATGTGACTGGTGATAGAAGCAAGGTCCGATGCTGTAAAGAGCAATATTGCATAGGAACCTGGAATGTAGGTTTGTGTAGAGCATTACACCATTGTATTAATAAATTTGAAACTCACAAAACATTAATATCTCCTGACAGTCTTCTAACCTGATTTTGGCTGTTAAGCCACATAATTTCTGCAGTAACTCTATAATTAATACATATCACACACAAAATAAATGTCAGACATTCTGATAAATAATTTTTATGTATTATTTCCTTCATTCTCATAAGGAGTAGATAGAGATTCTACTAATTGATTGGTTTTCAAATCAGGCACAAAAAGTTTAAGTAGTACCCAGTCCCGCAGATCTAGAGTTGGTAGAGCTGGATCACCTTGCCCTCCTAACTGCTTTCCAAGAGGCACCCTGCTACACTACAGCATCCTGACACCTTGGGAAACCAACATAAAAGTAGGGTGTAGACACCCTACAGATGAAGAAAGGGTGTAAACACCAGGAGCTGGAAGAAGTCTTTGAGATAATTTGGCTCAAATACTTCATTTTTCCCATAGTGGACTGAGGTGAGGACCAGAGTGATTAAATGTTTTACTTGACATGTCATCTAGGTAAGAATTTCAAGAATTTATGTTTGGTTTGTTTTGGAATCTGCAAGTAAAATAGCTGGATATATTTAAATTAATTATTTGTATGACAATCTCTAGTTTTATTCTTTATATACTTTTAATGTTAAAAATTGGTATTTTATTCTTTAGGAATCTCTGTTAATGTTTCCTTTAAGGAAAGATGCGAATAAGCTATCCGATATCTAAGACTATTATTAGCTTTATTAAGCATAGAAAATGATGGAGAAATTGTTTGCTGTGTATTATTACCTATAACAAATGCTCTACGCTGTACAACATATCCATTCACATAATTTTCCCTCTGCCACTAGGTTTGTAAATAATATTGATACAAACATTTTCCATAGACAAATCCTGCTTCCAGATAGCTTAACACATGCACACAAACTAGCGGTTTATTTTCCTTCCTCCTTTTAGAATAAACACCATGATTGTCAACAGAGCCTACTAAGGCTCTAAGAACATTCATTGCTTTTCAGAGCTGGAGGCAGAGAGAAAATATCAGCAAGGCCCTTAGCAGAATGACTATTCTCAATATTTTTTATATACCTTGGTTCTCATATTAAAGGAATAATACATTTAGAGGTAAGCTAATAATATGTGTTCTGTGTCAGAGCAGAAAAGATTAAATGAAAGATGCAGTAAAGAGAGCCCAAGTCCTTTCTGCTGGTGGTGACGGGAAATAGCATGTCTTCACTTCCCTATTTCTTCCAGCTTTCCCCTCATTACTTCTCTCTCCACCTACAAAGTCATCTCAAGCTTGTTTCCAGGGATAGCTGGGTGTAGTAACATACAGCAGTGAACTGGAGAAACAAACACTGACTTCCTTATGGAAATTTCCTTGAACTCTGGAAGATATTCTAAATGTAAATGTCACATTTGAATTAAGAATCTTCTGATTCTTTCTATTTCATTTGATCTATCCTGAATTAACAGGTACTTGGAAAAAGAAAGAGACAGATGCGTCAGGATCAACAGGCAAAATCTAGTACAGGGTAATATTTATAATTCCTCTGAAATTAAATCTCTGTTAGGACCCACTCCTCCTGTTTGTTAGTCTGAATGGTATTCTTCCATACCCCCAGTTTTTGTAGTTTCAAACCAGATTTTCCCATTTATTTTGATAATGCTATAATTTTGATTCTTTGCTTTGAACTTTTTGCCATTGATTTTACTCCTATTTTGTCTTTTCTCTTCATAGCACCCTCCCTTCCCATTCTCATAAAATTATTTACTGGCTTGATTAACTTTTTCCTCCTGCTAACCCATCAAAGCTTTATTTAAAAGATATCCAAGGAAATTTTTACAAAGAACAGCACAAATTTGTGTACTTTTATGGGGCTGAGGTTGGAATATTACTAGCATATACAAATCTCTGTCAATTCACTTTAGTAACATTTACTGAATGATTATCTATAAACTAAGCACTGTGTTAGTGTGTTAAAGAAATTAAGAATATATAATGTGTCTGCTTTCAGTTCAGTTCAGTCGCTCAGTTGTCCGACTCTTTGCAACCCCATGAATCGCAGCACGCCAGGCCTCCCTGTCCATCACCATCTCCCGGAGTTCACTCAGACTCACGTCCATCGAGTTCGTGATGCAATCCAGCCATCTCATCCTCGGTCGTTTCCTTCTTCTCCTGCCCCCAATCTCTGCCAGCATCAGAGTCTTTCCAATGAGTCAACACTTCACATGAGGTGTCCAAGGTACGGGAGCTTCAGCTTTAGCATCATTCCTTCCAAAGAAATCCCAGGGCTGATCTCCTTCAGAATGGACTGGTTGGATCTCCCTGCAGTCCAAGGGACTCTCAAGAGTCTTCTCCAACACCACAGTTCTAAAGCATCAATTCTTTGACACTCAGCCTTCTTCACAGTCCAACTCTCACATCCATACATGAACACAGGAAAAACCATAGCCTTGATAGCCTTAGATGGACCTAAGTCGGCAAAGTAATGTCTCTGCTTTTGAATATACTATCTAGGTTGGTTAGAACTTTCCTTCCAAAGAGTAAGCATCTTTTAATTTCATGGCTGCAGTCACCATCTGCAGTGATTTTGGAGCCCCCAAAAATAAAGTCTGACACTGTTTCCACTGTTTCCCCATCTATTTCCAATGAAGTGATGGGACCAGATGCAATGATCTTCATTTTCTGAATGTTGAGCTTTAAGTCAACTTTTTCATTCTTCTCTTTCACTTTCATTGAGAGGCTTTTTAGCTCCTCTTCACTTTCTGCCATAAGGGTGGTGTCATCTGCATATCTGAGGTTATTGATATTTCTCCCAGCAATCTTGATTCCAACTTGTGTTTCTTCCAGTCCAGCATTTCTCATGATGTACTCTGCATAGAAGTTAAATAAGCAGGGTGACAATATACAGCCTTGATGTACTCCTTTTCCTATTTGGAACCAGTCTTTTGTTCCATGTCCAGTTCTAACTGTTGCTTCCTGGCCTGCATACAGATTTCTCAAGAGGCATGTCAGGTGGTCTGGTATTCCTATCTCTTTCAGAATTTTCTATGGTTTATTGTGATCCACACAGTCAAAGGCTTTGGCATAGTCAATAAAGCAGAAATAGATGTTTTCCTGGAACTCTCTGGCTTTTTCCATGATCCAGCAGATGTTAGCAATTTGATCTCTGGTTCCTCTGCCTTTTCTAAAACCAGCTTGGACATCAGGGAGTTCACGGTTCACGTATTGCTGAAGCCTGGCTTGGAGAATTTTGAGCATTACTTTACTAGCATGTGAGATGAGTGCAATTGCGCAGTAGTTTGAGCATTCTTTGGCATTACCTTTATTTGAGATTGGAATGAAAACTGAACTTTTCTAGTCCTGTGGCTACTGCTGAGTTTTCCAAACTTGCTGGCATCTTGAGTGCAGCACTTTCACAGCATCATCTTTCAGGATTTGAAACAGCTCAACTGGAATTCCATCACCTCCACTAGCTTTGTTCGTAGTGATGCTTTCTAAGGCCCACTTGACTTCACATTCCAAGATGTCTGGCTCTAGGTTAGTGATCACATCATCATGATTATTTGGGTCGTGAAGATCTGTTTTGTACAGTTCTTCCATGTATTCTTGCCACCTCTTCTTAATATCTTCTGCTTCTGTTAGGTCCAGACCATTTCTGTCCTTTATTGAGCCCATCTTTGCCTGAAATGTTCCCTTGGTATCTCTAATTTTCTTGAAGAGATCTCTAGTCTTTCCCATTCTGTTTTCCTCAATTTCTTTGCATTGATCACTGAAGAAGGCTTTCTTATCTCTTCTTGCTACTCTTTGGAACTCTGCTTTCAGATGCTTATATCTTTCTTTTCTCCCTGGTGCCTTTTCATTCAAGAAAAACGGGCAGTCATAGGATCTCCTCAGATAAAAATTCAAGTTTAAAGTTCCATAAGCTGGTTCCAAATTGGGAAAGGAGTACATCAAGGCTGAATATTGTCACCCTGCTTATTTAACTTATATGCAGTGAGGCGGTCCTAAGTTGGTGGAGGAATAGGATGGGGAGACCGCTTTCTCTCCCACAAATTCATCAAAAGAACATTTCATCGCTGAGCAAATTCCACAAAACAACTTATGAATGCTGGCAGAGGACAGCAGGCACCCAGAAAAGCAGCCCATTTTCTTCAAAAGGAGATAGGGAAAAAAATATAAAAGATAAAAAGAGAGACAAAAGAGGGAGAATGGAGATCCATCCCAGGAAGGGAGTCTTAAAAAAGAGAGAAGTTTCCAAACACCAGGAAACACTCTCACTGGCGAATCTGTGGCAAGCCTTGGAACCTCAGAGGGCAACATAACTGGGAGGAAAAAAAAAGAAATTAAAACCACAGATTACGTGCCTAAGGCAACTTCCAGCAGAGAAGCAGCACAGACACTTGCATCCCTCACTAGCAAGCAGGGTCTGGGCAGGGAGGCCCGGGCTGCATTACTTAGACTAAGGATCTGGCCTGAATGCCCTGAGGGCAATCTGAATGAACTAACCTGAGATAGCAAACCAGACTGTGGGATAGCTATCCAGTGTATAGCCCTAACCTAAAGCACTGCCAGGCCCACTCACCGAACCAAGGACTAAGCAGAGCTAGCTGGCTGCGGACTGGCCCACCCACCACCAGAGACAGGCAGGCAAGGGCAGCCAGAGTCAGAAGAGGGCAATTGTGGTTCAAGGGAGGCATCCTCTACCAAACTGCAAGCAGGCTTTGTCTCCTTCCTCCCTCTTCTCTTCTCTGTATAACTCCAGAACATCTCTGAGGGCTCCAGACTGTGGAGACCACATCAGTTCAGTTGAAACAGCATGAAAAGGCAAAATCATAAGATACTGAAAGAGGAACTCCCCAGGCTAGTAGGTGTCAAACCCGCTACTGGAGATCAGTGGAGAAATAACTCCAGAAAGAATGAAGGGATGGAGCCAAAGCAAAAACATTACACAGCTGTGGATGTGACTGGTGATAGAAGCAAGGTCTGATGCTGTAAAGAGCACTATTGCACAGGAACCTGGAATGTCAGGTCCATGAATGAAGGCAAATTGGAAGTGGTCAAACAAGAGATGGCAAGAGTGAACGTCGACATTCTAGGTATCAGCAAACTAAAATGGACTGGAATGGGTGAATTTAACTCAGATGACCATTATATCTACTACTGTGGGCAGGAATCCCTTAGAAGAAATGGAGTAGACATCATGGTCAACGAAAGAGTCTGAAATGCAGTACTTGGATGCAATCTCAAAAACGACAGAATGATCTCTGTTCATTTCCATGGCAAACCATTCAACATCACAGTAATCCAAGTCTATGCCTTAACCAGTAATGCTGAAGAAGCTGAAGTTGAATGGTTTTATGAAGACCTACAAGACCTTTTAGAACTAACACCCCAAAAAGATGTCTTTTTAATTATAGGCAACTGGAATGCAAAAGTAGGAGGTCAAGAAACACCTGGAGTAACAGGCAAATTTGGCCTTGGAATGAAGAATGAAGCAGGGAAAAGAATAATAGAGTTTTGCCAAGAAAATGCACTGGTCATAGCAAACACCCTCTTCCAACAACACAAGAGAAGACTCTACACATGGACATCACCAGATGGTCAACACCGAGATCAGATTGATTCTGTTCTTTGCAGCCAAAGATGGAGAAGCTCTATACAGTCAACGAAAACAAGACCAGGAGATGACTGTGGCTCAGATCATGAACTCCTTATTACCAAATTCAAACTTAAATTGAAGAAAATAGGGAAAACCACTGGACCACTCAGATAAGACCTAAATCAAATCCCTTATGATTATACAGTGGAAGTGAGAAATAGATTTAAGGGCCTAGATCTGATAGATAGAGTGCCTGATGAACTATGGAATGAGGTTCGTGACATTGTACAGGAGACAGGGATCAAGACCATCCCCATGGAAAAGAAATGCAAAAAAGCAAAATGGCTGTCTGGGGAGGCCTTACAAATAGCTGTTAAAAAAGACAGACTAAAATCAAAGGAGAAAAGGACAGATATAAGCATCCGAATGCAGAGTTCTAAAGAATAACAAGAAGAGGTAAGAAAGCCTTCTTCAGAGATCAATGCAAAAAAATTGAGGAAAACAACAGAATGGGAAAGACTAGAGATCTCTTCAAGAAAATTAGAGATACCAAGGGAACATTTCATGCAAAGATGGGCTCGATAAAGGACAGAAATGGTAGGGATCTAACAGAGGCAGAAGATATTAAGAAGAGGTGGCAAGAATACACGGAAGAACTGTACAAAAAAGATCTTCACGACCTGGATAATCACGATGGTGTGATCACTCATCTAGAGCCAGACATCCTGGAATATGAAGTCAAGTAGGCCTTAGAAAGCATCACTATGAACAAAGCTAGTGGAGGTGATGGAATTCCAGTTGAGCTGTTTCAAATCCTGAAAGATGATGCTGTGAAAGTGTTGCACTCAATATGCCAACAAATTGGAAAACTTAGCAGTGGCCACAGGCCTGGGAAAGGTCAGTTTTCATTCCAATCTCAAATAAAGGCAATGCCAAAGAATGCTCAAACTACCGCACAATTGCACTCATCTCACATGCTAGTAAAGTAATGCTCAAAATTCTCCAAGCCAGGCTTCAGCAATATGTGAACTTCCTGATGTCCAAGCTGGTTTTAGAAAAGGCAGAGGAACCAGAGATCAAATTGCTAACATCTGCTGGATCATTGATAAAGCAAGAGAGTTCCAGGAAAACATCTATTTCTGCTTTATTGACTATGTCAAGCCTTTGACTGTGTGGATCACAATAAACCATAGAAAATTCTGAGAGAGATGGAAATACAAGACCACCTGACCTGCCTTTTGAGAAATCTGTATGCAGATCAGGAAGCAACAGTTAGAACTGGACATTTAACAACAGACTGGTTCCAAATAGGAAAAGGAGTACGTCAAGGCTGTATATTGTCACTCTGCTTATTTAACTTCTATGCAAAGTACATCTAGAGAAACGCTAGGCCGAAGAAGCACAGGCTGGAATCAAGATATCAATAACCTCAGATATGCAGATGACACCACCCTTATGGCAGAAAGTGAAGAGGAACTGAAAAGTCTCTTGATGAAAGTGAAAGAGGAGAGTGAGAAAGTTGACTTAAAGCTCAACATTCAGAAAATGAAGATCATGGCATCTGGTCCCATCACTTCATGGGAAATAGATGGAGAAACAGTGGAAACAGTGTCAGACTTTATTTTTGGGGGCTCCAAAATCACTGCAGATGGTTACTGCAGCCATGAAATTAAAAGACGCTTACTCCTTGGAATGAAAGTTATGACCAGCCTAGATAGCATATTCGAAAGCAGAGACATTACTTTGCTGACTAAGGTCCATCTAGTCAAGGCTATGGTTTTCCCTGTGGTCATGTATGGATGTGAGAGTTGGACTGTGAAGAAGGCTGAGTGCCGAAGAATTGATGCTTTTGAACTGTGGTGTTGGAGAAGACTCTTGAGAGTCCCTTGGACTTCCAGGTGATCCAACCAGTCCATTCTGAAGGATTTCTGCCCTGAGATTTCTTTGGAGGGAATGATGCTAAAGCTGAAACTCCAGTACTTTGGCCACCTCATGCGAAGAGTTGACTCATTGGTAAAGACTCTTATGCTGAGGGGGATTGGGGGCAGGAGCATAACGGGACAACAGAGGATGAGATGGCTGGATGGCATCACTGACTCGATGGACATGAGTCTGAGTGACTTCCAGGAGTTGGTGATGGACAGGGAGGCCTGGCGTGCTGTGATTCATGGGTTTGCAAAGAGTCGGACACCACTGAGTGACTGAACTGAACTGAAGTATCAGGCCTGAATGCCCTGAGGGCAATCTGAGAGAACTAACCTGAGATAGAAAACCAGTTTGTGGGATAGCTTCTAGTGAAAAGCCCTAACCTAAAACACTGTCAGGCCCACTCACAGAATCAAGGACTGAGCAGAGCTAGCTTGCTGCGGACTCGCCCATACACCACCAGGGACAGTCAGGCAAGGGCAGCCAGGGTCAGAAGAGGGCAATCATGGCCCCAGAGAGGCATCGGCTACCAAACTGCAAGCAGGGTTTGTCTCCTTCCTCCGTCTTCTCTTCTCTGTATAACTCCGTGAACATCTCTGAGGGCTCCAGCCTGTGGAGAGCACATCAGTTCAGTTCCGTCGCTCACTTATGTCCAACTCTTGTGACCCCATGAATTTCAGCATGCCAGGCCTCCCTGTCCATCACCAGCTCCCGGAGTTCAGTCAAACTCATGTCCATTGAATCGGTGATGCCATCCAGCCATCTCATCCTCTGTCATCTCCTTTTCCTCCTGCCCACAATCCCTCCCAGCATCAGAGTCTTTTTTCAACATAGGGAAGTGATTACTGGCTAGCTTGCTCTCACTCCTTTTGATTCCCTCTCTTTTCCTCCTGGTCACCTCTATCTCCCTCCTCCCTCTTCTCTTCTCCATGTAACTCTGTGTACCTCTCTGGGTTTCCCTCACTGTGGTTCTACACTTTCATCCTTAATCTAGATGTTTTATCATCAGTGCCGTATAGATGGAGAAGTCTTGAGGTTACTGTAAGAATAAGACTGAAAACCAGAGGCATGAGGCTTAAGTCCAAATCCTGAGGACACCAGAGGACTCCTGACTCCAGGGAACCTCTATGGGAGCTCATCAAATGCCTCCATACATACACTGAAACCAAGCACCACCCAAGGGCCAACAAGTTCCAGAGAAAGGCATACCATGCAAATTATCCATCAACACAGGAACATAGCCCTGAGCTTCAATATACAGGCTGCCCAAAGTCACACCAAACCCAGTGACATCTCAAAAATCATTACTGGGCACTTCAGTGCATTCCAGAGAGAAGAAATCCAGCTCCACCCACCAGAACACCGACACAAGCTCCCCTAACCATGAAACCTTGACAAGCCACACGTCCAACCCACCCGCAGAGAGGAACCTCCACAAAAAAGAGGAACCGCAAACTGGCAGAATACAGAAAGGCCACCTCAAATACAGCAATATAAACAAGACAAAAAGGCAGAGAAATACACAGCAGGTAAAAGAACAGCATAAATGCTCACCAAACCAAACAAAAGAGAAAGAGATAGAGAATCTACCTGATAAAGAATTCCAAATAATGATAGTGAAATGATCCAAAATCTTGAAAACAAAATGGAGTTACAGATAAAGAGCCTGGAGACAAAGATCAAGAAGATGCAAGAAATGTTTAATAAAGACCTAGAAGAAATAAAAAAGAGTCAATGTATAATGAATAATGCAATAAATGAAATCAAGAGCACTCTGGAGGGAACCAACAGTAGAATAACTGAAGCAGAAGATAGGATAAGTGAGGTAGAAGATAGAAAGGTAGAAATAAATGAAACAGAGGAAAAAAAGAATTAAAAGAAATGAGGGCAACCTCAGAGACCTCTGGGACAATGTTAAACACCCCAACATTTGAATCATAGGAGTCCCAGAAGAAGAAGACAAAAAGAAAGGCCATGAGAAAATACTTGAGGAGATAATAATTGAAAACTTCCCTAAAATGGGGAATGAAATAGTCACCCAAGTCCAAGAAACACAGAGAGTCCCAAACAGGATAAACCCAAGGTGAAATAACACCCCAAGACACATATTAATCAAATTAACAAAGATCAAACACGAGGAACAAACATTAAAAGCAGCAAGGGAAAAACAACAAATAACACACAAGGGGATTCCCATAAGGATAACAGCTGACCTTTCAATAGAAACTCTTCAGGCCAGGAGGGAATGGCAAGACATACTTAAAGTGATGAAACAAAGTAACCTACAGCCCAGATTACTGTACCCAGCAAGGATCTCATTTAAATATGAAGGAGAAATAAAAAACTTTACAGACAAGCAAAAAGCTGACAGAATTCAGCACCACCAAACCAGCTTTCCAATAAATGCTAAAGGATCTTGTCTAGACAGGAAACACAGAAGTGGTGTATAAACTTGAACCCAAAACAATAAAGTAAATGGCAATGGGATCATACTTATCAATAATTACCTTAAATGTAAATGGGTTAAATGCACCAACCAAAAGGCAAAGACTGGCTTAAAGGATACAAAAAAAGACCCGTGTATATGTTGTCTACAAGAGACCCACCTCAAAACAAGGGACACATACAGACTGAAAGTGAAGGGCTGGAAAAAGATATTCCATGCAAATAGAGACCAAAAGAAAGCAAGAGTAGCAATACTCATATCAGATAAGATAGACTTTATAACAAAGGCTCTGAAAAGAGACAAAGAAGGACACTACATAATGATCAAAGGATCAATCCAAGAAGAAGATATAACAATTATAAATATATATGCACCCAACATAGGAGCACCACAATATATAAGACAAATGCTAACAAGTATGAAGGGGGATATTAATAATAGCACAATAATAGTGGGAGATTTTAATACCCCACTCACACCTATGGATAGATCAACTAAACAGAAAATTAACAAGGAAACACAAACTTTAAATGATACAATAGACCAGTTAGACCTAATTGATATCTATAGGACATTTCACCCCCAAACAATGAATTTCACCTTTTTCTCAAGTGCACATGGAACCATCTTCAGGATAGATATATCCTGGGCCATAAATCTAGCCTTGGTAAGTTCAAAAAAATTGAAATCATTCCAAGCACCTTCTCGGATCACAATGCAGTAAGATTAGATGTTAATTACAGGAGAAAAACAATTAAAAATTCCAACATATGGAGGCTGAACAACATGCTGCTGAATAACCAACAAATAACAGAAGAAATAAAAAAGAAATCAAAATATGCATATAAATGAATGAAAATGAAACCACAACAACCCAAAACCTATGTGACACTATAAAAGCAGTGCTAAGGGGAAGGTTCATAACAATACAGGCTTACCTCAAAAACAAGAAAAAAGTCAAATAAATAACCTAACTCTACACCTAAAGCAACTAGAGAGGAAGAAATGAAGAACCCCTGGGTTAGTAGAAGGAAAAAAAATCTTAAAAATTAGGGCAGAAATAAATGCAAAAGAAACAAAAGAGACCATAGCAAAACCCAACAAACCAAAAGCTGGTTCTTTAAGAAGTTAAGTAAAATTGACAAACCATTAGCCAGACTCATCAAGAAACAAAGGTAGAAAGATCAAATCAAAAATTAGAAATGAAAATAGAGAGATCATCACAGACAACACAGAAATACAAAGGATCATAAGAGACTACTATTAGCAACTATATACCAAAAAAAGGACAACTTGGAAGAAATGGACAAATTCTTAGAAAAGTACAACTTTTCAAAACTGAACCAGGAAGAAATGGAAAATTTTAACAGATCCATCACAAGCACAGAAATTGAAACTGTAATCAGAAATCTTCCAGCAAACAAAAGCTCAGGACCAGATGCCTTCACAGCTGAATTCTACCAAAAATTTAGAAAAGAGCTAACACCTATCCTACTCAAAATCTTCCAGAAAATTGCAGAGGAAGGTAAACTGCCAAACTCATTCTACGAGGCTGCCATCACTCTAATAGCAAAGATGCCAGGTTCTATGAAGACCTACAAGACCTTTTAGAACTAACACCCCAAAAATATATCCTTTTAATTATAGGGGACTGGAATGCAAAAGTAGGAGGTCAAGAAACACCTGGAGTAACAGGCAAATTTGGCCTTGGAATGAAGAATGAAGCAGGGCAAAGAATAATAGAGTTTTGCCAAGAAAATGCACTGGTCATAGCAAACACCCTCTTCCAACAACACAAGAGAAGACTCTACACATGGACATCACCAGGTGGTCAACACCAAAATCAGATTGATTCTGTTCTTTGCAGCCAAAGATGGAGAAGCTCTATACATTTGACAAAAGCAAGACCAGGAGCTGACTGTGGCTCAGATCATGAACTCCTTATTACCAAATTCAGACTTAAATTGAAGAAAATAGGGAAAACCGCTAGACCACTCTGGTATGACCTAAATCAAATCCCTTATGATTATACAGTGGAAGTGAGAAATAGATTTAAGGGCCTAGATCTGATAGATAGAGTGCCTGATGAACTATGGAATGAGGTTCGTGACATTGTACAGGAGACAGGGATCAAGACCATCCCCATGGAAAAGATATGCAAAAAAGCAAAATGGCTGTCTGGGAAGGCCTTAAAAATAGCTGTGAAACAAAGACAGACTAAAAGTAAAGGAGAAAAGAAAAGATATAAGCATTTGAATGCAGAATTCCAAAGAATAGCAAGAAGAGGTAAGAAAGCCTTCTTCAGAGATCAATGCAAAGAAATAGAGGAAAACAACAGAATGGGAAAGACTAGAGATCTCTTCAAGAAAATTAGAGATACCAAGGGAACATTTCATGCAAAGATGGGCTCGATAAAGGACAGAAATGGTAGGGATCTAACAGAGGCAGAAGATATTAAGAAGAGGTGGCAAGAATACATGGAGGAACTGTACAAAAAAGATCTTCACGACCTGGATAATCACGATGGTGTGATCACTCATCTAGAGCCAGACATCCTGGAATATGAAGTCAAGTAGGCCTTAGAAAGCATCACTATGAACAAAGCTAGTGAAGGTGATGGAATTTCTATTGAGCTATTCCAAATACTGAAAGATGATGCTGTGAAAGTGCTCTACTCAATATGCCAGCAAGTTTGGAAAACTCAGCAGTGGCCACAGGCCTGGGAAAGGTCAGTTTTCATTCCAATCCCAAAGAAAGGCAATGCTGAAGGATGCTAAAACTACCACACAATTGCACTCATTTCACATGCTAGTAAAGTAATGTTCAAAATTCTCCAAGCCAGGCTTCAGCAATACGTGAACCGTGAACTCCCTGATGTCCAAGCTGGTTTTAGAAAAGGCAGAGGAACCAGAGATCAAGTTGCCAACATCTGCTGGATCATGGAAAAAGCCAGAGAGTTCCAGAAAAACATCTATTTCTGCTTTATTGACTATGCCAAAGCCTTTGACTGTGTGGATCACAATAAACCATAGAAAATTCTGAAAGAGATGGGAATACCAGACCACCTGACATGCCTCTTGAGAAATCTGTATGCAGGCCAGGAAGCAACAGTTAGAACTGGACATGGAACAACAGACTGGTTCCAAATAGGAAAAGGAGTACATCAAGGCTGTATATTGTCACTCTACTTATTTAACTTATATGCAGAATACTTCATGAGCAATGCTGGACTGGAAGAAACACAAGCTGGAATCAAGATTGCTGGGATAAATATCAATAACCTCAGATATGCAGATGACACCACCTTTATGGCAGAAAGTGCAGAGGAGCTAAAAAGCCTCTTGATTAAAGTGAAAGAGAAGAATGAGAAAGTTGGCTTAAAGCTCAACATTCAGAAAATGAAGATCATCGCATCCGGTCCCATCACTTCATTGGAAATAGATGGGGAAACAGTGGAAACAGTGTCAGACTTTATTTTTTTGGGCTCCCAAATCACTGCAGATGGTGACTGCAGCCATGAAATTAAAAGACACTTACTCCTTGGAAGAAAAGTTATTACCAACCTAGATAGTATATTCAAAAGCAGAGGCATTACTTTGCCGACTAAGATCTGTCTAGTCAAGGCTATGGTTTTTCCAGTAGTCATGTATGGATGTGAGAGTTGCACTGTGAAGAAGGCTGAGTGCTGAATAATTGATGCTTTAGAACTGTGGTGTTGGAGAAGTCTCTTGAGAGTCCCTTGGACTGCAAGGAGATCCAACCAGTCCATTCTGAAGGAGATCTGCCCTGGGATTTCTTTGGAAGGAATGATGCTAAAGCTGAAACTTCAGTACTTTGGCCACCTCATGTGAAGAGTTGACTCACTGGAAGACTTTGATGCTTTGAGGGATTGGAGGTAGGAGGAGAAGGGGATGACAGAGGATGAGATGGCTGGATGGCATCACTGACTCGATGGACGTGAATCTGAGTGACTTCCGGGAGTTGGTGATGGACAGGGAGGTCTGGTGTGCTGCGATTCATGGGGTCACAAAGAGTCAGACACGACTGATCCACTGAACTGAACTGAACTGAACTGACAGGCCAATATCACTGATAAACATAGATGCAAAAAAGTTAACAAAATTCTAGCAAACAGTATCTAACAAAATATTTAAAAAATCATGCATCAAGACCAATTGGGCTTTATCCCAGCGATGCAAAGATTCTTCAGTATCTGCAAAGCAATCAATGCAATTCACCACATTAACAAATTGAAAAATAAAACCATACAATTATCTCAATAGATGCAGAGAAAGCCTTTGACAAAATTCAACATCCATTTATGATATAACCCTCCAGAAAACAGGAATAGAAGGGACATACCTCAACATAATAAAAGCTATATATTACAAACCCACAGCAAACATTATCCTTAATGGTGAAAAATTGAAAGTATTTCCCCTAAAGTCAGGAACAAGACAAGGGTGTCCACTCTCACCACTACTATTCAACATAGTTTTGGAAGTTTTGGCCACAGAAGTCAGAGCAGAAAAAGAAATAAAATTAATCCATATTGGAAAAGAAGTAATAAAACTCTCATTGTTTGCAGATGACATGATCCTCTACATAAAAAACCCTAAATACTCCACCAGAAAATTACTAGAACTGAATAATGAGTATAGTAATGTTGCAGGATATGAAATAAACACACAGAAATCCCTTGCATTCCTATACACTAACAATGAGAAAACAGAAAGAGATATTAAGGAAATAATTCCATTCACCATTGCAATGAAACAAATAAAATACTTAGGAATGTATCTACCTAAAGAAACAAAAGACCTATATATAGAAAACTATAAAACACTGGTGAAAGAAATCAAAGAGGACACTAATAAATGGAGAAATATACCACGTTCATGGATTGGAAGAATCAATATAATGGAAATGAGTATACTACCCAAAGCAATCTATAGATTCAGTGCAATCCCTATCAAGCTACCAATGGTATTTTTCACAGAACTAGATCAATAATTTCACAGTTTGTATGGGAATACAAAAAATCTTGACTAGCCAAAGCAGTCTTGAGAAAGAAGAATGAAACTGGAGGAATCAAGCTGCCTGACTTCAGGCTCTACTACAAAGCCACAGTCATCAAGACAGTATGGTACTGGCACAAAGACAGAAATATAGATCAATGGAGCAAACTAGAAAGCCCAGAGATGAATCAAGATGAAAACAAGAGCCTATTATACACAGTGAAGTTAGCCAGAGAGAAAAACGCCAATACAGTATACTATCGCATATATATGGAATTTAGGAAGATGGTAACGACAACCCTGTATGTGAGATAGCAAAAGAGACATAGATGTATCAAACATCTTTTGGACTCTGTGGGAGAGGGCGAGGGTGGGATGATTTGGGAGAATGGCATTGAAACATGTATATTATCATATGTGAAAGGGATCACCAGTTCAGGATCAATGCATGAGACAGGGTGCTTGGGGCTGATGCATTGGGATAACCCTGAGGGATGGGATGAAGAGACAGGTGGGAGGGGGGTTCAGGATGTGGAACACATGTACACCCATGGCGGATTCATGTCAGTGTATGACAAAACCAATACAATATTTTAAAGTAATTAGCCTCCAATAAATAAATAAATTTAAGCAAAAAAAAATATGCAGAGCATATCAGTTGGAATGGCAGGCTGGATGAAGCATAAGCTGGAATCAAGACTGCTGGGAGAAATATCAGTAGCCTCAGATACACAGATGACACCACCCTATGGCAGAAAGTGTAGAAGAACTAAAGAGCCTCTTGTTGAAAGTGAAAGAGGAGAGTGAAAAAGTTGGCTTAAAACTCAACATTCAAAAAACTAACATCATAGCATTCTGTCCCATCACTTCATGGCAAGATGGGGAAACAATGGAAACAGTGACAGTTTTTTTCTTGAGCTTCAAAATCACTACAGATGGTGACTGCAGTGATGAAATTAAAATACACTTCCTCCTTGGAAAAAAGCTATGACCAATCTAGACAGCATATTAAAAAGGAGAGATCTTACTTTGCCAACAAAGATTTGTCTAGTCAAAGCTGTGGTTTTTCTAGTAGTCATGTGTGGAAGTGAAAGTTGGACCATAAAGAAAGCTGAGTGCTGAAGAACTGACACTTTTTAACTGTGGAGTTGGAGAAGACTCTTGAGAATTCCTTGGACTGCAAGGAGATTCAATCAGTCAGTTCTGAAGGAAATCAATCCTGAATATTCATTGGAAGGACTGATACTGAAGCTGAAGATCCAATGCTTTGGTCACCTGATGTGAATTACTGACTCATTGGAAAAGACCCTGATGCTGGGAAAGATTGAAGGTGGGAAAAGGGGACAACAGAGGATGAGATGGTTGGATGGCATCACCGAGTCGAAGCACATGAGTTTGAGCAAGCTCCAGGAGTTGTTAATGGACAGGGAGGCCTGACATGCTGCAGAACATGGGGTCCCAAAGAGTCGGACATGACTGAGAGACTGAAGTGAACTAAACTAAAACAAAACAAACAAACAAAAAAAGCATAAAGTGCCAAGTGGTGTGAAGGGGAGCTCCATATACTATCTCTATGTACACCTGTGATCTAGTTTCCAGGGGTGTGGTTGACAAGAGCAAATGCTCAAAAAGTATAACTGTGTTAACTGTGTCAAAGGTACTGATTCTGAGTATCAACAGGACTCAGAGTAAATGGAAAATACTGTACACCTACCCACTCAGAATTGACTGTTGGGGGAGATTTTCTTTAAATCAAAGATAGAAACACAATACATGACGGGCAAAAGGATTATTTTAATTACAAAAGTAAGTCAATTAAAGAGAACCTTAATAGATGGGGAAACAGTGGAAACAGTGTCAGATTTTATTTTTTTGGGCTCCAAAATCACTGCAGATGGTGATTGCAGCCATGAAATTAAAAGATGCTTACTCCTTGGAAGAAAAGTTATGAGCAACCTAGATAGTATATTCAAAAGCAGAGACATTACTTTGCCGACTAAGGTCCATCTAGTCAAGGCTATGGTTTTTCCTGTGGTCATGTATGGATGTGAGAGTTGGACTGTGAAGAAAGCTGAGCACCAAAGAATTGATGCTTTTGAACTGTGGTGTTGGAGAAGACTCTTGAGAGTCCCTTGGACTGCAAGGAGATCCAACCAGTCCATTCTGAAGGAGATCAACCCTGGGATTTCTTTGGAAGGAATGATGCTAAAGCTGAAACTCCAGTACTTTGGCCACCTCATGCGAAGAGTTGACTCATTGGAAAAGACTCTGATGCTAGGAGGGATTGGGGGCAGGAGGAGAAGGGGACGACAGAGGATGAGAAGGCTGGATGGCATCACGGACTCAATGGACCTGAGTCTGGGTGACCTCCGGAAGATGGTGATGAACAGGGAGGCCTGGTGTGCTGTGATTCATGGGGTTGCAAAGAGTCGGACACGACTGAGCGACTGAACTGAACTGAACTGTCTGCCATAGCCATTTTATGAATATGGTGATTTGAAAACAATAACACATGTGCTTGTTTATATAATAAGCCCCTTAATATAATAATTTTAATCACATTCATTTATTCTATAAGAAGAAGGACTCAAGTCTTCTTCTTCATGGATGCTGGTACATTTAAAAGGTACAATGTGCAAAATGAAAGCAAAAGAGCTATGAAATTTTAAAAATGTATATACTTAATTGTATTTTTATGGCAGTTCTTCACCATGAACATTTTGACTTCAAACCAAGAGTAGGTGTAGAAAAGCATGGAGATATTCACAGAAGATCCCTTTTCCTTTTCTTGGCTTTTAAGTGAATGTGTCACAAAGAAAAACTAAGAGAAGGAATTTGAGGTGCTAATATTGCAATTTGATCAATAATGGAGACAGCTGAAAGCCAAGGAAGGTAGAAATTTTATTTTGGAACATATAATCATGAAATTGTTATTGGAGAAGCAGCAGGCTTAGCCAATTATGCTTTTGTGCAATCAGTAGATGTGGTGGTTTAATTTGATATAAAAGCACAAAGTCAGCCTGAGGTTAACAGAGTGGGTTTTAGGCTTTCTCCCAAATTCTAATACAAAGAATAAATGGTGTGTGCTGACTAAGTCAGAGAAACAGCAAGGATAATGCCTTTCACACTCACACACACACACACACACGCCTTTTACACACACACACACACACACACACATATATATATATATATATATGTTTTTGAGATCAGCATCCAGTGGAGAGAACAATCATTATTGGGGACTGTCCATTTAAAATTACAATTCAAGATTAAATTTACATAAAATCTTCAGAGAAGAGGGAATGTATTTCCAGGTCAGTTCAGTTCAGTTGCTCAGTCGTGTCTGACTCTTGTGACCTCATATACTGCAGCACACCAGGCCTCATTGTCCATCACCAACCCCCAGAGTTTCCCCAAACTCATGTCCACTGAGTCAGTGGTGCCATCTAACCATCTCATCCTCTGTTTTCCCCTTCTCCTCCGGCCCTCAATTTTTCCCAACATCAGGGTCTTTACAAATGAGTCAGCTCTTTGCATCAGGTGGCAAAAGTATTGGAGTTTCAGCTTCAACATCAGTCCTTCCAATGAATATACAGGACTGATCTTTAGGATGGGCTGGTTGGATGTCCTTGCAGTCCAAGGGACTCTCAAGAGTCTTCTCCAACACCACAGTTCAAATCCATCAATTCTTCAATGCTCAGCTTTCTTTATAGTCCGACTCTCACATCCATACACAATTACTGGAAAAAACATAGCTTTGACTAGATGGACCTTTGTTGGCAAAGCAATGTCTCTGCTTTTAAATATGCTGTCTAACCTTATCTTTGACAAAGGAGGTAAGAATATACAATGGAGAAAAGACAATCTCTTTAACAAGTGGCGCTGGGAAAACTGGTCAACCACTTGTTAAAGAATGAAACTAGATCACTTTCTAGCACCACACACAAAAATAAACCAAAATGGATTAAAGATCTAAACGTTAAGACCAGAAACTATAAAACTCCTAAAGGAGAACGTAGGCAAAACACTCTCCGACATAAATCACAGCAGGATCCTCTATGATCCACCTCCCAGAATTCTGGAAATAAAAGCAAAAATAAACAAATGGGATCTAATTAAAAGCAAAAGCTTCTGCACAACAAAGGAAAATATAAGCAAGGTGGAAAGACAGCCTTCTGAATGGGAGAAAATAATAGCAAATGAAGCAAGTGACAAACAACTATTCTCAAAAATATACAAGCAACATATGCAGCTCAATTCCAGAAAAATAAACAACCCAATCAAAAAATGGGCCAAAGAACTAAATAGACATTTCTCCAAAGAAGACATACGGATGGCTAACAAACACATGAAAAGATGCTCAACATCACTCATTATCAGAGAAATTCAAATCAAGACTACAATGAGGTACCACTTCACACCAGTCAGAATGGCTGTGATCCAAAAGTCTACAAGCAAAACATGCTGGAGAAGGTGTGGAGAAAAGGGAACCCTCATACACTGTTGGTGGGAATGCAAACTAGTACAGCCACTATGGAGAACAGGGTGGAGATTCCCTAAAAAATTGCAAATAGAACTGTCTTATGACCCAGCAATCCCACTTCTGGGCATACACACCGAGGAAACAAGAATAGAAAGAGACACATGTACCCCAATGTTCATCGCAGCACTGTTTATAATAGCCAGGACATGGAAACAACCTAGATGTCCATCAGCAGATAAATGGATAAA
Organism: Capra hircus; assembly: GCF_001704415.2. Lineage (NCBI taxonomy): Eukaryota > Metazoa > Chordata > Mammalia > Artiodactyla > Bovidae > Capra > Capra hircus. The sequence goes on along the minus strand of NC_030813.1, from coordinate 10,584,520 downwards.
AAAGCTGTGGTACATACACACAATGGAGTATTACTCAGCCATTAAAAAGAATACATTTGAATCAGTTCTAATGAGATGGATGAAACTGGAGCCGATTATACAGAGTGAAGTAAGCCAGAAAGAAAAACACCAATACAGTATACTAACACATATATATGGAATTTAGGAAGATGGTAATGATGACCCTGTATGCGAGACAGCAAAGGAGACACAGATGTGTAGAGCGGACTTTTGGACTCTGAGGGAGAGGGATAGGGTGGGATGATTTGGGAGAATGGCATTGAAACATGTATACTATCATGTAAGAAATATACAAATATACAAATCAGATTGATTCTATTCTTTGCAGCCAAAGATGGAGAAGCTCTATACAGTGGACGAAAACAGGACCAGGAGTAGACTGTGGCTCAGATCATGAAGTCCATATTGCCAAATTCAGACTTAAATTGAAGAAAGTAGGGAAAACCGCTAGACCACTCAGATAAGACCTAAAACAAATCCCTTATGATTATACAGTAGAAGTGAGAAATAGATTTAAGGACCTAGATCTGATAGATAGAGGTTTATGACATTGTACAGGAGACAGGGATCAAGACCATCCTCATGGAAAAGAAATGCAAAAAAAGCAAAATGGCTGTCTGGGGAGGCCTTACAAATAGCTGTGAAAAGAAGTGAGGTGAAAAGCAAAAGAGAAAAGGAAAAATATAAGCATCTAAATGTAGAGTTCCAAAGAATAGCAAGAAGAGATAAGAAAGCCTTCTTCAGCTATCAATGCAGAGAAATAGAGGAAAACAACAGAATAGGAAAGACTAGAGATCACTTCAAGAAAATTAGAGATACCAATGGAACATTTCATGCAAAGATGGGCTCGATAAAGGACAGAAATGGTCTGGACCTAACAAAAGCAGAAGATATTAAGAAGAGGTGGCAAGAATACACAGAAGAACTGTACAAAAAAGATCTTCATGACACAGATAATCATGATGATGTGATCAATAATCTAGAGCCAGAAATCTTGGAATGTGAAGTCAGGTGGGACTTGGAAAGCATCACTACGAACAAAGCTAGTGGAGGTGATGGAATTCCAGTTGAGCTGTTTCAAATCCTGAAAGATGATGCTGTGAAAGTGCTGCACTCAATATGCCAGCAAATTTGGAAAACTCAGCAGTGGCCACAGGACTGGAAAAGGTCAGTTTTCATTCCAATTTCAAAGAAAGGCAATGCCAAAGAATGCTCAAACTACCACACAATTGCACTCATCTCACACGCTAGTAAAGTAATGCTCAAAATTCTCCAAGCCAGACTTCAGCGATACATGAACCGTGAACTCCTAGATGTTCAAGCTCGTTTTAGAAAAGGCAGAGGAACCAGAGATCAAATTGCTAACATCTGCTGGATCATGGAAAAAGCAAGAGAGTTCCAGAAAAACATCTATTTCTGCTTTATTGACTATGCCAAAGCCTTTGACTTTATGGATCACAACACACTGTGGAAAATTCTGAGAGAGATGGGAATACCAGACCACCTGACCTGCCTCTTGAGAAATCTGTATGCAGGCCAGGAAGCAACAGTTAGAACTGGACATGGAGCAGACTGGTTCCAAATAGGAAAAGGAGTACATCAAGGCTGTATATTGTCACTCTGCTTATTTAACTTATATGCAGAGAACATCTTGAGCAATGCTGGACTGGAAGAAACACAAGCTGGAATCAAGATTGCTGGGAGAAATATCAATAACCACAGATATGCAGATGACACCACCCTTGTGGCAGAAAGTGAACAGGAGCTAAAAAGCCTCTTGATAAAAGTGAAAGAGGAAAGCGAAAAAGTTGTCTTAAAGCTCAACATTCAGAAAATGAAGATCATGACATCCGGTCCCATCGCTTCATGGGAAATAGATGGGGAAACAGTGGGAACAGTGTCAGACTTTATTTTTTGGTGCTCCAAAATCACAGCAGATGGTGATTGCAGCCATGAAATTAAAAGATGCTTACTCCTTGGAAGGAAAGTTATGAGCAACCTAGATAGTATATTCAAAAGCAGAGACATTACTTTGTCGACTAAGGTCCGTCTAGTCAAGGCTATGGTTTTTCCTGTGGTCATGTATGGATGGGAGAGTTGGACTGTGAAGAAGGCTGAACGCCAAAGAATTGATGCTTTTGAACTGTGTGTTGGAGAAGACTCTTGAGAGTCCCTTGGACTGCAAGGTGATCCAACCTGTCCATTCTGAAGGAGATCCGCCCTGGGATTTCTTTGGAAGGAATGATGCTGAAGCTGAAACTCCAATACTTTGGCCACACTCATGAGAAGAATTGACTCATTGGAAAACACTCTGATGCTGGGAGGGATTGAGGGCAGGAGAAGAAGGGGACAACAGAGGATGAGATGGCTGGATGGCATCACGGACTCGATGGATATGAGTCTGGGTGAACTCCGGGAGATGGTGATGAACAGGGAGGCCTGGCATGCTGTGATTCATGGGGTCGCAAAGAAATGGACACGACTGAGTGACTGAACTGAACTAATCATGTAAGAAACAAATCGCCTATCTATGTTTGATGCAGGATACAGGATGCTTGGGGCTGGTGCATGGGGATGATCCAGAGGGATGGTGTGGGGTGGGAGGTGGGAGGGGGATTCATGTTCGGGAACTCATGTACACCCGTGGTGGATTCGTGTCAATGTATGGCAAAACCAAAACAGTATTGTAAAGTAAAATAAAGTAAAAATAAAAATTAAAAAAAATATATGCTATCTAGTTTGGTCATAACTTTCCTTCCAGGGAGTAAGCATTTTTTAATTTCACAGCTGCAGTCACCATCTGAAGTGATTTTGGAGTCCCCCAAAATAAAGTGAGCCACTGTCTCCACTGTTTCCCCATCTATTGCCGTGAAGTGGTGGAACTGGATGCCATGATCTTAGTTTTCTGAATGTTGAGCTTTAAGCCAACTTTTTCAACTCTCCTCTTTCACTTTCAACAAGAGGCTCTTTAGTTCTTCACTTTCTGCCATAAGGATGGTGTCATCTGCATAATTGAGATTATTGATATTTCTCCCAGAAATCTTGTTTCCAGCTTGTGCTTCATGCAGCCCAGCGTTTCTCATGATATTCTCTGCATATAAGTTAAATAAGCAGGGTGACAATATACAGCATTGATGTACTCTTTTTCCTCAGAATTTTCCACAGTTTATTGTGATCCACACATTCAAAGGCTTTGGCGTAGTCAATAAAGCAGAAATAGATGTTTTTTTTTTCTGGAATTCTTTTTCTTTTTCCATGATCCAGCAGATGTTGACAATTTGATCTCTGGTTCCTCTGCCTTTTCTAAAACCAGCTTGAACGTCTGGAAGTTCACGGTTCATGTATTGCTGAAGCCTGGCTTGGACAATTTTGAGCATTACTTTACTAGTGTATGAGATGAGTGCAGTTGTGCTGTATTTTGACCCTTCTTTGGCATTGCCTTTCTTTGAGACTGGAATGAAAACTGACCTTTTCCAGTTTTTTGTCCAGTGCTTTTCCAAATTTTTTGGCATATTGAGTGCAGCATTTTCACAGCATCATCTTTTGGGATTTGAAATAGCTCAACTGGAATTTCATCACTTCCACTAGCTTTGTTTGTATTTCCAATGCATTGCAAATACTCTATGCAATTCTAAATGCCCCTAGATGCTATACACGTGAATAAAAAAGAACATTTTGTCATCAACAATTTGACACAGCTGATACAAGGTAGCTATGAGATGCAAAGGACAACTCAAAATGGAAAAAAAGCAAACACAGACTCAGAGCACATGCCGGATGCTCCTTCAAGCTTGCATCTCACATCATCTCTCAGAGCCTCCCTATTCCCTATTGATGAGTAGAAATCATGGGATAATCATTTTTTTGCATATTTATTTGAACCCTGGAAGAATAACTGTTAATAAAATATTAAGAAATACGTGCGATTATTTTCATTTCAGTGTGAAGAATTTTGATGAAAGAAGCAATTGTAGAAAAGCTAGTAACAGCAGAAAAAAATGTTCAGTTCAGTTCAGTCTCTCAGTCGTGTCTGACCCTTTGTGACCCTGTGAATTGCAGCACACCAGGCCTCCCTGTCCATCACCAATTCCTGGAGTTCACTCAGACCTACATCCATCGAGTCAGTGATGCCATCCAGCCATCTCATCCTCTGTCGTCCCCTTCTCTTCCTGCCCCCATCCCTCCCAGAATCAGAGTCTTTTCCAATGAGTTAGTTCTTTGCATAAGGTGGCCAAAGTATTGGAGTTTCAGCTTCAGCATCAGTCCTTCCAATGAACACCCAGGAGTGATCTCCTTTAGGATGTGTTGGCTGGATCTCCTTGCAGTCCACGGGACTCTTGAGAGTCTTCTCCAACACCACAGTTCTTCGGCACTCAGCGAAGTACATCAACACATCAGTTCTTTGATGCTCAGCTTTCTTCACAGTCCAACTCTCACATTCATACACGGCCGCTGGAAAAACCATAGCCTTGACTAGATGGACCTCTGTTGGCAAAGTAATGTCTCTGCTTTACAATATGCTATCTAGGTTGGTCATAACTTTCCTTCCCAGGAGTAAGTTTCTTTTAATTTCATAATGTAATGTTTAATTATTGCAGCCTTTTTTAGATAAATTGGGCAAAATATTTGTTGTATACGTTGGAGAGCTTGTATCTTTTACACAACAAACATGCATAAGTTTATATAAAAAACAGAAACCCAACAGCAAATAGAAAACAAACATTCACAGATTTTTTTTTTTAAGACAAAGGCAAATGAAAACTTTTGGGGAATAAAATAAAATGTTCAACATCAAGCACATTTTTAAACATAATATTTTTAAAACATCAGATTGCCAACTATGAAAGAATCTTTAATAACAAGATGTATTGTTGATAAAAAATCAAGTTCATAGGAAAATATTAATAGCTCTCAGTAAATATGAAAAGATCTCAATTAAAGAAGCTCAACAATTGTAAGTATGTGTGTTTTCAATTCCAATTTATCTATAATCTCCAGCTATTTATCTATCTCATCTATCTACCTCATCTCACATGCTAGCAAAGTAATGCTTAAAGTTCTTTAGCTAGACTTCAGCAGTACATTAATCAAGAACTTCCAGATGATGAATCTGGATTTAGAAAAGGCAGAGGAACCAGAGATCAAACTGCCAACATCCACTAGATCATAGAAAAAGCAAGAGTATTCCAGAAAAACATCTGCTTCACTGACTATGCCATAACTTTTGACTGTGTGGATCACAACAAACTAGAAATTTCTTCAAGAGTGACTCTTGAGAATCTCTTGGACTGCAAGGAGATGAAGCCATTCAATTCTAAAGGAAATCAGTCCTGCATATTCATTGGAAAGACTGATGCTGAAGCTGAAACTCCAATACTTTGTGCACCTGATGTGAAGAACTGAATCATTGAAAAAGACCCTGATGTTGGGAGGGATTGGAGGCAGGAGGACAACAGGACGACAGAGGATGAGATGGTTGGATGGCATCACCGAGTCAATGCACATGAGTTTGAGCAAGTTCCAGGAGTTGGTGAGGGACACAGAAGCCTGGCGTGCTGCAGTCCATGGGGTTGCAAAGAGTCAGACATGACTGAGCGACTGAACTGACTGACTATCTATCTATCTTTCTAATGATGTGGATAGGTAAAAATTGAACAGCTCATTCTGGATGTTTTTAGAAAGATGTGTGGGATTGCAGGGTGATTAAGATGAACCACATTAGCCAGTATTGGGACATATGTCTAATCACATCAAAACCAAGTTCCCTCATGTAACCATTTCCAGCATGAGAGATGAGATCAGTTGGCTTGAACCAGCTCATGACAGCTGATAGTGGATGTCAAGCTGTAACTGCTTATTCAGAGACAAATCATGATACTAGCTTAGTACACTCCATGTTTACAATATTTGCAGTAAAATATTACACATTACAAATCAGGATCTCTCTCTTTTTCTCTCTCCCACTTATTCTGTCCTTAATCTACAGATTAAGATGACTATTAAATATTTATCAGCACATCACAGGATGGAACCATTATAATTGTTTTAGATGACTCAGGATTTACCCTTGTGCATTGAGCTATATGTGAGAGGTACTACTAGTGAAGTCAAGGTTCTTAGCCACTTAAAACGGTGAGTGAGTGTTAAACAGTCAGTGAACAGTGTCTGCTATTGCAGTACAGAGATCAAGAACAGTAATAATTTCAATATATTCTGGACTAGGTTTACACATTTGAACTATCATACTGAATTATTAAGACTGCATTTTAAATATTAAATAAATCACCTCTGGTGATTAACCAGAGGACTCAGATGAAGAAAAATAAAAGGTGTAATGTCTAGAACACAAGACACAAATAATTATGCAAGGATATATGAATGCTAAGAAGAAACAGGAAAGTATCAAAGAGGATAGAGTATGTTCCTCAAAGGTCCATTTAGAAGAGTGCTTTGACCTTTTCTAAAAAGCAGGGCTGGAATGTGCACATATGCATTCATGGAAACCAAGCTATATTCTTGATAACTTAGGTGTGATTAACAGCATAATTATTATGGACTTGACTGGTTCTAAATCATTAGAAATACTTTTTGTTTTCTAAACCATGTATAATTTGATAATCATCATAACGTTTGTGAAGATATAATCTGATCTTCAAATTAAGAAAAAGGCATAATTTAACTTCATAAATCTCTTTATATGCCTATTCACATCAACTCCTATAATTATTCTTATTAATAAATCAGTATAAGAGAAAACAATATTTACACTTGTATAAAAACACAGCAGCCTCCACACTTTCTTGTGTAACACATTTCCATGTTAACTATGACTGAATATTTTGGATATTAACACTGAGGAATACTGTAGTTTATAAGAAAGTGTATTTTTACATAGTGCTCCTGTCAGCATAGCGAGAGAAACAAAAATGCTTCCAGATAATCATTACTGCATACAAGAAACCGGTGCCATATTCAGGACTGGGAAGGCAGTTCTTACCCCAGCTTCTCATTCACTTTTCCTTTGCATTCTCATAGCAGCAACAACAAATGCTGAAATCTGTTCTACCTTTTTTTTTCAGGTGTTTGTCATGCCACTTTTGTGAGAAAGTGAGGCAAATGAAAAGTACAAGCCATAAACAAATAATCTTCTTAATAAAACGACATCACAACTTCTACGTATTATTACCCACATTATACCATACAGATTGCTTGTATTTTGATTAAGAAAAAATATATTTCCTTTTTTTGTTTAAATCAGAAGCATAATGGCTAAATGTACATGATTTATAGAGGGGTGTTTAAAGCAGACCATTTTAATTAAGAGAGTTTGGCATTTAAATAAGCTTTTATTTTGATAATATATGTTCTTCTCTGTTAATATAAGAAAATAAGGAAATAAAGATTTTTCACATTTTCATTTTAAACCAACCAATGGTATGCAAGTATTTATTGATTTCAATTTGGAGCTGCGTGTGGGTGAACGAGAACAAGGGCTCTGCATTTCATTTTATGAGAAAATGGGAAAAGTTTACATAAAATCTATTTATACTTGAATTCAAATACTGGAGTTAAGAATCAAATAATCAAGAATCAAGTTCAGAATCTACAAACTTATGTGAAGACATCACTTCAACACAAAAAATTCTCAGCTACGCTATTCAGAATGGAAAAAAAAAATAGCTGTCTCACTTTTCTTTGAAGTTTGAGCATCAAATAAGATAATACTATATACAATTCTAGTTTTACAATATAAATGTGATATATACACCAAAAATTGTGTTGTTTTTATAATTTCCATATAAAGCAAAGATTTATTATTATTCTGGTGGGTGGGAGTCACAAGGATTGTGAGAGGAGGAAATTGTTAATAGATTGATTAGTATAAATTATAATTATCCTTCCACATGCTTTGTCAAGTGCAACAATAGAAAGAAGATTGCAGAACTGAATTTTAAAATATGCTTCCCATGTATGTAAAATTCTAGCTTGTAATTAATTTCACAAATTTATACTTTATAAAATTGGAATGAAAATAAAAGACCTAACAGTGACTTCCACTTACCTTACAGTCATTCACCTTTCTATTTGCTTTTACACTTGATTCATACACACATTCTTAAATATTTCAAGAGACATTTTCTTAACTAAAGTCAAGATAGCAATGAAAAGAAATAGTTTCTGCCATTGCATCATTTGCCCACTTCTATGCAGCCACTTTGTTTGCACAATTATTTCATTCCAAGGATCTTTCATTTACTGACATTTAGTACTCCTATGATCCTTGCATACTAGCATGCTATATATATGCAACAGCTAAACACGCATTGTATTTCATTCACTTGTTGTTCAGCTGCCCAGTCATGTCAGACTCTTTGTGACCCCATGGACTGCAGCACCCAGGCCTCCCTGTCCCTCACCATCTCCCGGAGTTGGAGTTTGCCAAGTTCATATTTATTGCATCAGTGATGCCATCCAGTCTTCTCATCCTTTGATGCCTTCTTCTCCTTCTGCTCTCAATCCTTACCAGCATCAGGGACTTTTCCAATGAGTGGTGTATCCACATCAGATGACCAAAATACTGGAGCTTCAGCTTCATCATCAATCCTTCCAGCGAATATTCAGGCTTGACTCCGTTAAGACTGACTGGTTTAATCTCCTTGCTGTCCAAGGGAAAATGAAAATGAAAGCAAAAGTCGCGACCAACTCTTTGTGACCCCATGGACTATATACATAGTCCGTGAAATTCTCTAGGCTAGAATGCTGGAGTGGGTAGCCTTTCCGTTCTCCAGGGGATCGAACCCAGGTCTCCCACACTGCAGGTGGATTGTTTACCAACTGAGCCACTAGGGAAGCCCAAGAATACTGGAGTGGGTAGCCTATCCCGTCTCCAGCAGATCTTCCTGACCCAGGAATTGGACCGGGGTCTCCTGCAGTGCAGGGGATTCTTTACCAACTGAGCTATCAGTGAAGCCTGGGAAGAGGTTAATTATTAAATAATTGATTTTTCATTATTATTTAAATCCTGAGCACACATTGAGGACAGAGTAAGTGGGTCAATTTTAGAATATTTACCTGTTACCCTATATGTGAGACAGAAAAAGAGACACAGATGTATAGAGCAGTCTTTTGGACTCTGTGGGAGAGGGCGAGCATGGGATGATTTGGGAGAATGGCATTGAAACATGTATATTACCATATGTGAAACAGATCGCCAGTCCAGGTTCGATGCATGAGACAGGGTGCTCAGGGCTGGTGCACTGGGATGACCCTGAGGGATGGGATGGGGAGGGAGGTGGGAGGGGGCTTCAGGATGGGGAACACATGTACACCCGTGGCTGATTCATGTCAATGTATGGCAAAAACAAACAAAAAAAAACAGAGTATTTACCTGTTAATTTGCTTGAAATTGTGATCTTAATTTTTCCCTCATTACCCTTTAAATTTACAGGTCTGGAAATCAGAAACGTATAGCTTTTTATGAATGAGGATTGATAGTGATCAACAGTTACACTTTGGCCTGGTTTACACGTCTATACAATGTGTTGGCTAATATCTGCTTTGGTCTTCCCTTGTCCTCAGGCTCAGCTAATTAATGTTTATCCACACTAATAATTTTGAGTTACGGGTTAGAAATGCTATTTAGATATATTTTAAAATAATATCAGAAGATTGGCATCCTGTATTCTTAACTAAAAAATAAAAACAAAAAACAAAATCAAAACAACATAAAAGCACAGACGTGTTCATCAGAAAAATGTCAATCCATATGACCTAGAATTCTGGTCAGTAAAGTACTTTGATTTCAAAATATAGCATATGTACTTGATATAACATATACATAAATAAATAATATCCATGTAATGTAGACTGTTTAAGGTACATTGAGTGGATGGAGAACCAACACTTGGGAATGCTGTTCACTCTGCTTTTCCTTTACCTCTATATGCACTGGTGGTCCTCAGGGGAAGGTCTTTTGCATCTGTCTACAACTTCCCTCCCTCTTTCTCTGGAGAATGGATTCTGAATTGCTTTTCAGAGGATATATATTTTCAGATTACCCCTCCTCATTCTAACTCCCTAATACAAGGAGATTCCAACCATCAGTATAATAATAAATATCTGATTTTAAAAAAAAGAATTAGAGATGTTATTCACATTTAACCACTAAAAATTTTATCCCAAGTTTCGAAAAGTGAATATATATATATATAAATATATATAGAGAGAGTTCATTGTGAATATAAAAGAATATTAACACTATTTCCATTATGTGATTGTTTTTCCATTCAGTTCAGTTCAGTCGCTCAGTCGTGTCCAACTCTTTGCGACCCCATGAATCGCAGCATGCCAGGCCTCGCTGTCCATCACCAACTCCCGGAGTTCACTCAGGCTCACATCCATCAAGTCAGTATGCCATCCAGCCATCTCATCCTCTGTCGTCCCCTTCTCCTCCTGCCCTCAATCCCTCCCAGCATCAGTCTTTTCCAATTATGATTGTTAATGAATAACAGAGTGGGAGAAAAAAAAAAGCTTGTTAAGCTGTTAAGAAGAGCTTGTGTTACATATATTTCAGCTATGTATATCTGTTAAGAAGCTAAGAATTTTGATTCTCAAAATAAAATTGATATCTATTTTAATTTTGTAATCCACGCAGACCACTACTCTGACTACTCTAACCATTCTGAGTAGAATACTACTTAGAATATTGCTACTAGTTTTTGGACTGAGTAACAAGATTTATAGAGAATTGGTGATATTTGAAGGTGAACAATAATGATGTCTATATTTTGAAATCTGATTTCTTCATAGGATGGCATCATTATTACAGAAAATGAACCCCCTCAAAAAAAGATAATAGTGTGAATTAAATGCATTTAAGTGTTTCCTTAAGTGCATGAATATTCAAGGCCTATTGACTCTAAAACATGTATATCCAAGAGGAGTTTCAACACTAGTGTGAAGCATATATTAAAGCTTTCATCACATTTATTTTGTCTCATCTGGCTATTCTTTTAATTTTTATCTGCATGTAATATGTATATCATGCATGCTCAGTTGCATTAGTCATGTCTGACTCTTTGTGACCCCATGGACTATATCCCATCAGGCTCCTCTATCCATGGGATTCTTCAGGCAAGCATACTGGAGTAGATTGCCATGCCCTTCTCTAGGGGATCTCCCAACCCAGGGATCAAATATGCATCTCTTGTGTCATCTGCATTGGCAGGTGGGTTCTTTGCCACTAGTACCACCTGGGAAGCCCCAATATATATCATATGTCTATATAATAATAGATAATTGTATAAATAATTAACTTAACATTTACATGCTGCTGCTGCTGCTAAGTCGTTTCAGTCGTGTCCGATTCTGTGTGACCCCAGAGACAGCAGCCCAAATCCCAGGCTCCCCCGTCCCTGGGATTTTCCAGGCAAGAACACTGGAGTGGGTTACCATTTCCTTCTCCATAAATGTAAGCTAATTTTAAACAATTATAAAGTTAGGAGATCAATGGTAGAGAAAATTCCCTTTACACATTACCCAGGTCATAGAAAATTTAATAGAACACTAGAAAATGTTTATTGTGCAAGAATCAACCTCAATTTAATCACTGAAAATGATGAATAAATTGTTTACTTCTATAGGGAAAAAGGAGAGATGCACATTTCTTTAATCTTTCAATGATGTAAGTATGATTTTTTTATACAGGATTGTGTAAATCATACACCATGAATATGATTTCATTATATATGAAAGCATATTATCATGCAAGCAAAACCCAAATGCCATGAAAACACATTTATGAATTTTTTCTGGTAAATTTTCTTCTTTTTTAAATCTCTTTTAATTAGAAATTAGGCTATTTTTATCTTTTTAAAATCACATATTTGTGAAAATGCCAGGCCTACTCTTTGGAAAAAGATAGGATAATTTATGGGTTTCCTTCTTGCTTTCAAAAACCTGTTATTCTATTTAAAAATATGAATAGAGGGCTATTACTCAATCTTAATTTATTTTTCTTAGTCTTTGAATAATTCTTTTTAAAAATCAATATTTCTATGTCTATGTCTTCCTAGATAAAACTGAATAGTTCTTCCTATCAAGTGCTAGAATCTTGGCAGAATTAATTCACAATTATTATCTCTAAGATCTGAAAAGAGTCATGAATGGGCTTGCTGAGGTGGAATTAGATTATTCTTCACTTGTCAACTGATCATACTCATTATATTTAGCATAGTATTTCTTCTATGGAGATTCTTGGTTGCCAGTTTTTGCATATACTGTAAGAAGTTGTACTGACTAGATATTATAGGTAGTCAAACAAGTGTATTCTGTTCTATATTAGGGGTAGCAGTTCTCATTTACCCTTGGGAAGTGGCTTCTACAATCACAAAGAAACTACGAACAGTCATATGTATGGTAGCCTGCTTAAAGAAAGATTTAAATTTTTGAATATATTTTATTTTAAAAAGTATGTTTTCATTTAGGGTAAATAGAAGATTGCCCAAATTAAATTTACTTTCTCTAAAGTAGGGAGAAAAGGAAGAAAGTACTATGTAGTGTAAAGTGCGACTTTACATTTTACGGTATGCTTTCTGTGACAAGATGGGCATATATACTCATGAGCCCAACCATGACTTCAAGGCAGGAGCCAATTTTTCAGTGGACACTGAAAAATGAAGTTTTAGAAATGTCACTTGTATATGCATTTCTTCTTCTTTCCCTTCCTTTTCTTTTTCTATAGAAAAACTGATTTTTTTAGCTTTTATTTATTATTATTATTATTATTTTTTTAGTTTTTTATTTTTTTAATTTTAAAATTTTTAATTCTTACATGCGTTCCCAAACATGAACCCCCCTCCCACCTCCCTCCCCATAACATCTCTGTGGGTCATCCCCATGCACCAGCCCCAAGCATGCTGTATCCTGCGTCAGACATAGACTGGCGATTCAATTCTTACATGATAGTATACATGTTAGAATGCCATTCTCCCAAATCATCCCACCCTCTCCCTCTCCCTCTGAGTCCAAAAGTCCGTTATACACATCTGTGTCTTTTTTCCTGTCTTGCATACAGGGTCGTCATTGCCATCTTTCTAAATTCCATATATATGTGTTAGTATACTGTATTGGTGTTTTTCTTTCTGGCTTACTTCACTCTGTATAATAGGCTCCAGTTTCATCCATCTCGTCAGAACTGATTCAAATGCATTCTTTTTAATGGCTGAGTAATACTCCATTGTGTATATGTACCACAGCTTTCTTATCCATTCATCTGCTGATGGACATCTAGGTTGTTTCCATGTCCTGGCTATTATAAACAGTGCTGCAATGAACATTGGGGTACATGCGTCTCTTTCAATTCTGGTTTCCTCGGTGTGTATGCCCAGAAGTGGGATTGCTGGGTCATACGGTAGTTCTATTGTAACACCCTAACAAATTCGTTTAAGGATAGTTTCTTTTACAAAAAATAATAAAAACTGATTATGGTATCAAAAGAGATTATGGCCATACTAAGCACATTTTGTGCGTTATTCTATTTTCTTTTCTTGAGCCGTAAGTATCAGAATACAAATTCACTAGATTTTTGAGAAGTTATAAAACTGAATAGCATTAATTGGAGAGTTTAATGTCAAGGATAAGATTACCATTTGTGATTCACAGTTTAGACTAATTTTGAAGAGATAGCTAGATCGCCCTACACAGTATTTCTATCAAGTGACAGCAGTTTCTTTACATTTGTAAGATGTCTCCAAGATAATGCATCGAAAATCATTCAGCAATATAGCAAAGGATGAGTTTAATCTCGACTTCTTGAGTTAGCATTTCTCATTATCACTATCAGAGGGAAAGAGTCAATCATTTACCGCTTAATTCAAGTTTTTCAAAGTTTCTCAGCCAAATTAATAGTGTCACTTTGCAACAACAGCAATCTTATTTGTAGGCCTCACCTGAGTTCCTTGAAAATCTTATTAATAGTCAACTATTTAATACATCCAAATCTTATTCTCCTTTTCTGAGTCTGGAAAAATTACTAGGTTATATTTTCTTAAGGTTTTTTTATTGTGCAAGTAATGTTTCATACTTGGAAGCAAAAATCAGAAATATACTACTCTATCTACTAATAAATTTAATTAAGAATTATTTTAGTATCTACTTTTTATATATTATACTGCACAAGGAAACATAAACATATAAGACTCTAAACATATAATATCTGACCTCACTCACTGGCAGGTATTTTTAAAATCCAGTCATAGAGAAAGATGGATATCAATAAATAATTGTATCTAATTCAGTTATGTTAAGCATCTGACCATAAATATAGTCAATATATGTGAAAAATTCAAATCTTTACATATAGAGCTGAAGTAGCTTGAAGCTCATTTAAAAAAAAATTGACAAAATTTAGCACATTTATTTGACAATTTTAGATATTCAATAGATGTTTTTTTAATTGGAATTGAATCCTCACCCCTATTGCCTTAATTGCCCAGATTTAGCAGAGTACCTTATTTTCTCCCATTATGTTTCAGGAACATAGGGCAAATTATACATGCCTAGCAATTGAATATGCTGAAAACAGCTTTGCTAATCAGATATGGGCTCCGTTCCAAGCACATTCATTTGACATTTACCCTGAAGGCCTTTAACTTTCAGCTTTCCCAGGTGAGTGACATTCAGGATGTAATCGGTCGTTGAATTTTTCTTAGCTTATATTATTTTTAAATGTGGCTATATGAAAAGAATAACACAGAAATAAACGTATTTTTGCAAGTTGCATTTTCAGTGTTATTAGATGCATCTGTAAATAAAAGTGTTGTCTTTTCAGGCAAGTTAGCCTTTGCATTTCTATACTTAAATCTGCAAATTAAGACTGTTTTGAAACCCTATAGTATCCTTTCTATTAGAAATATGCCTGAAGGCTGCCAAGTGATTGGAACATCCAATATGCCTAATAAATAATAGATGCGTGTATTGACTATGGTTAATGTGGACCTTGTCTTCCTTCAGGATATGGAAAAACATTCAATTATTAATTTTAAAATTACATTCAAGAAATAAACAGTCTTTAAGGTTTAATCGGAGGATCTTAGAAGATCTATTGCTAAAAAATTGGAGTTTTTTCTAAGGTGTTTTTCTATATTTGTCTCAAATAACCCCTTGTAATATCTTCTTGTGTTTATATTTGGAATCTCCTAAATGCTAGGTCTTTCATGTCCTTTGAAATGATATGTTTTAAATATAGGATGTTACACATTATATGCATGTGTTTCTTATTTATTTATTTATATTGGCATTTTGTATTTTGTTTTGTGAGAAAGTGTGATTACTTCTTTCTCAGCTAGATATTTTAATACTAATAAAATTAGTTTACAGTGTACTCCTATTTAGATTTGCAAAATACCCTATATTTTAGACAATTTTGTATATGCAAATAATAATCAGCTTTTATTATGTTTAAATTCTGTGACTGGAAAAACATTTATTTTGTTATTACTATATATGCTAAAATTTTCTATAAATGCCTACACTCGCAAGTAAACACTTGGCAATTTCCACGCCTGAAGGCCTTTGCTGGCTTCCCATTGTACCTATGAAACATTCTCATGATTGTTAACATCCTCCCTGTATTCCCTATATTTCCCAGTTCATTTACAATTAACTGGCTGCATATCTTCACAGCAAAACATCAATGATTTCATGATTCTTACTGTCTGAATTGGCCTGTTTATCCTGGACTATGATATGGCATCCCTTCCTCGTTGTTTTCATGGCAAAATATTAATACAAGTTCCTCTTCCACTTCATCATCATAACTATTTTCCCCTACTATGTTCCAGGCAGTGCTGTAAGAGCTTTATGTTTGTTAAGTCATTAATCCTCAAAGAACCTGATAAAATAGTTATCACCACCACCTTCATTTTATAGATGGGAAAACCGAGGCACAGTGAAGTTAAATGACAGCTGGTTAGTGTCTGTGTTAATCCACTTGGGTTGCTACAAAAAAAAAAAAAAAATTGCCTGAGTGGTTTTAAACATTTATTTCACACAATTTTGGAGGCTGGTAAGCTCAAGATCTCACTAGACAGATTCTGTCTCCTTGTGTCCTCACATGGAAAAGCAAGCTCTTTGGGATTTCTTTTAAAGAGACACTGCTGCTGCTGCTAAGTCGCTTCAGTCTTGTCTGACTCTGTGCGATCCCATAGACGGCAGCCCACCAGCACCCCCCCATCCCTGGGATTCTCCAGGCAAGAACACTGGAGTGGGTTGCCATTTCCTTCTCCAATGCATGAAAGTGAAGTCGTTCAGTCGTGTCCGACCCTTAGCGACCCGATGGACTGCAGCTCACCAGGCTCCTCCCTCCATGGGATTTTCCAGGCAAGAGTACTGGAGTGGGTTGCCATTGCCTTCTCTAAAGAGACGCTAATCACTGATAAAGAATCCTCCTGCCGACCTAGGAGACATGGGTTCAGTCCCTGGGTCAGGCAGATCCCCTGGAGAAGGAAACAACAACCCACTCTAGTATTCTTGCCTAGAGAATCCCATGGACAGAGGAACCTGGCCGGCTACAGTCCATGGGGTCACAAAGAGTCAGACATAATTTAGCGACTAAACAACAACAACAAATCACCTTCCAAAGGCCACACCGCTAATACTATAATACCTGGAGTGAGAATCTCAACATATAAATTTGAGGTGAACACAAACTTTCAGTTCACAATGGTGGCAGAACAAATATTTATGTCCAAAGAATAAGCTTCCATAATCAATATCCTTAACTACAGTCTTCTCTAACTATAAGCTCCAGCCTAAGAATACTTTTGTTTGTGAAGTACCCTAATATCTTAAGACCAAAAATACTTTGCCTTTCACTGTAGAGTTTACACCCTTTACATTTCTACTTTTCCTCTTATAGTAATTGAGGTTTTACTGTAATCATTCATGAATGTGAAATATACCAAACACGTGTAAGACTTGTTATAATAACAAGTAATTTAGAATCAAGTATCAGCAATATTTAAAATTTGAAAGGCCTTCTTGGGACCCTTCCCTCTCACCTCTTGGCACAAATACTCTTTCACCTCATTAAATTTTCTTAAATAAAAAAAGCTTTATAGAAATTGCCTATACAAAATGAAATATTAAATGATGAAAATATAAAAAGATTAAACTGCTTGAAAAGCATTACAAAGCAAAATGTCCCAAAACTGTATATATTTGTCCTTTTATCATGAAGTAGTCAGCAGTAGAGAAATCTGTACTAAATTACCTCCTTGACTTTAATCAAAATTGCAATTTTGACCAAATTCACATGTAGCTATCTTTTAAAATATTAGTTCACTTCTCCAGTACCTTTATCTGTATTCTGTACATCTTTAGATATTTAGTACATATTTTCCAAAATTCTTCCCAAGTCTAGAAAATAAGGTAGCCTACTTCTCCAGATTTGCCTCACATTCATTGAATTTCTTTTTCCTGCTTCAAATCAGAATTAGCTTGTCTTCCTTGACATTACCAAAGCAGATATAGAGATTCAGGTACCAGAAATACTTGTTGGTTGCAGACAGACATTTTTTTTTTAATATGGTAATATGATACTAATTATCTGGCCCCAGTTGGAGCTGAGAGCAATTAAAAATCCAACAGGTATTGCATAATCAGAATTTGGCAGTGCATAGCATACAGTTGCAAAACAAATAAATAGTAATATGTGATCATCTGGAATTGAAGGGCACATTAAGAAAAGACAAAAAATTAAGTAGAAACTGATTAAAACAGATAGTAAAACAACACACCACAGCTGTTTTAGAGGAGGAGAGTATTGGAGATAGATTGAATTCCTCTAATCCTTATAAATAACCAGAATAATGAGAAAGATAAGCTCAAAACCTATACTTTAATCTCAAAGTATACTGAATCCAAGGACTTCCTATAACTCTTTTAATTCGCAGCCATAAGGCCAGAGCTGCCAAAATTCATATGCAAGGTCTGAATTAGTTGCTTGCCAATTTGTAATCGTTAGTAGGATTTACTATCTCACAGGTTTTAGAAATGAGATTGAGGTTATTTAATAAAATAGAGGGGGTTACTAAGAACTGGAAGGGAGCTCTTGGTAATTCATCTTCACAAACCCATGGGGGATTGTCACCCAAAGAGCTGGTTCCTTATTACTCAGGGATAGTGCTTGTGTTCTTGAAGCATGTGCAATAGCTCAATGTAAGCAAATTACATATGAGGGAATGCCAATTTTTCGTCTTCCAAACATCTCCCTTCTATACACAGCTATGGTCAGGATCTCAGAGCACTAATGGGTGAATTATAAAGTTAAGAGTAAAAGTAGAAGACTTGCCTCACAAAAGCATTTTAAGTACAATGAAGGTAACATCCAAGCCTTTAATCACTTACTGCTAAAGTTTAGTCGCTCAGTCGTGTCCAACTCTTTAAAACTCCATGGATTGTAGACTACCCGGCTCCTCCATCCATGCGATTTTCCAGGCAAGGGTACTGGAGTGGGTTGCCATTTCCTTCTCCAGAGAATCTTCCCAACCCAGGGATCAAACCCGGGTCTCCCACATTGTAGGTAGACACTTTACCATCTGAGCCACCAGGGAAGTTCCTGCTAAAGAGTCAGCAAAGAGGCCAAACTGGTTCTCCTAGTGTCATATTTTCCCACACAGAACTGCACTGGGTGAGGGGCAGATGGACCATCTCAGACACAAGGATTCTTCTCCCTGCTGAGGGGGTCCCAGACAAAGTCTCATGCTCTTTTATAGACCTGAGAAAAGGAAGAGGAGAAAGGCCAGGAGTGGAAAAGTATTTAGCCAAAGCGGAAGGTATTTTCAAAGCTTCTACTTTCTCCTTCAGATCAGAAGGCCTTGGCAGAGGCACAGGGGGTAGGCCTTTGCTGAGGACTCCTTTACCTTCAATACACGCTTAAGGAGGTCTCAATACGGGAGCACGCGGGTTCTGAATGCAGCTATGTGCAAGGCCATGCATGGGCTGTTAGCTCCTGAGTCTTTGATTGCAATTCCTTTCAGAGACTTGAGTGCACTCACTACGCACAAAGTCTGGTGTAGGGAGGACAGTTTTCTCCAGTGAGGCCTTCCAGATAAAGGCTTTGTAACTGACTAGGGTTGGACTTGAAAATCCACACATAGGATTTGACCTCTTCAATTTTCCTTTACATGCTGCAGTTTTGTTTTATTTTTTAAAAATGTCTTAAAACTTTTTTTGTTTTATTTTATAGTTGATTAACAATGTTATGTTAGTTTCAGGTGTACAGCAAAGTGGTTCAGTTATACATACACATGTATTTATTCTTTTTCAAATTCTTTTCCCATTTAGTTTGCTACAGAATATTGAGCAGAGTTCTCTGTTTTTTAACGTTGAGTAATTATTATTTTTGTCTGGGCCATATTGAGTATTATACTATAAGTCTCTGATACTATTTGATTCTCTAGATGCCACTAATATTTTATTTTTCTTTTATTTTGCAGGTTTCCCAGATAATAACATTTTTCTTTCATTGCACAAAGTTTTAGTAGACCGAGCTGCTTTAGAAGCTGTTTTCTTTAATGATTGACTGAAACTGTGATTCAATAGTGACAAAATCATGATGGACTTAAAGTCCTAGATATTACTTGATATAATATAGAGGAAAGCAGTTATAAGATGTAAGGAAATGTTGGTGTGGAAGAAATAGTTGAAGATAAAGTAAAAGAAAAAAAGAATAAATAACAGAAGAATGACATCATCTGTGACAGCCTTACCCTACTGACGTTTAGAGAAGTGAAGTGATAACTGAGAGCTGTGTGCTGTACCAACATTTCTTCCTGTTGCATAACATGTATATGTATGTATCATATATAACCTATTGTATTGACATATATATCACATGGATGGATTATATATGTACTGAAAGTGAAAGGGTTAGTCATTCAGTTGTGTCTTTGTGACCCCGTGGACTGTAGCCTACCAGACTCCTCTGTGGGCTTCTGGGATTCTCCAGGCCAGAATATTGGAGCGATTTGCCATTTCCTTCTCCAGAGGATCTTCCAGACCCAGGAATCATACCCGGGTCTTGCACAGTACGGGCTTTTTTTTTTTTTTTTAACCATCTAAGCCACCAGGGAAGCCTAGATCTAATACAGAAATAGGAATAATACACATATATTATTCTGATGTATATTTTATCTTATATAATAGATATAGGTCATATCTATTTATCTATGGAGTGAATTTTTTTTTCTTTTCCTTTTTTTGGCTCAATTTCTGAGTCTAGAGAACTAAAGAAAGAATAGTCATCACCCAGATGTATTTAGCTAGGAGATAAATGTGGAATTAATGAGCCTTGAGATGTACTTTGTATTGCTTGAAGATAATTGGATTACATTAGTGGGAACACAGTGGGGGAGAGAGAAATGATAGGGAAAAAGTTTATATTGACAGTGTGAAGCCTGAGTTGGAATTACTTAGGACATTTTTTCCTTTTCGACTTCCCAAAATATGATCTCTTTTCTTTGGGAAATTCTCTATACAAACAAATATAGAATTTAACTCTAATAATATGAAACTAAAGAAGACTAGATATTCAGTTCCTTAGATGCCCTTTCAACTAGAACACACAGAAATTGCTTAGCCTCAGAGGTTCTTACTTGTATTTAATTATGCAAAGAAGCAGAACCATGAAAAAACTCCTGGAGTCTACCCAAATCCATGTCCATTGAGTCATTGATGCCATCCAACCATCTCATCCTCTGTCGTCCCCTTCTCCTCCTGCCCTTAATCTTTCCCAGCATCAGGGTCTTTTCAAATGAGTCAGCTCTTCACTTCAGGTGGCCAAAGTATTGGAGTTTCAGCTTCAACATCAGTCCTACCAATGAACACCCAGGACTGATCTCCTTTAGGATGGACTGGGTGGATCTCTTTGCAGTCCAAGGGACTCTCAAGAGTCTCCTCCAATACCACAGTTCAAAAGCATCAATTCTTCTCCACTCAGCTTTCTTTATAGCCCAACTCTCACATCCATACATGACCACTGGAAAAACCATAGCCTTGACTAGATGGACCTTTGTTGACAGAGTAATGTCTCTTGGTGAATGACAGTTGGCCAATAGCTCTGGCTGGTCAGCTTTCCTTAACCTCTTGCTAACTTTCTGAGCCTGTTTCTGCCTCTTTCTAGAGATTCAGTAAACTGTAAACATATCAATAAATTATTTTCTGTTTAATTCAATATTATTCACAAATAAACAATAAACATGACTAGTGTGCACTTGAACTTTTGTTATGCCAGGGGAATTTGTAATTTCCTTGGTTCTGTCTCATCACAACAAAAATTTGAAATGATGGACAGACCAGAATTACAGCCCCATGTAATTTCCTCGGATGAGTCAGTGTTACAGCTCTGTGTTACAGCTCAGTTTTATTTAGAAAGTAAAGGAAAATACATCCTTGAGGCTGAGGGTGGGCTGACCCAAAAGATGTGAAGAGAAGTCCTGGCTCAATTTTGGCTCCTCTTTTAATATGTTTTTTCTCCTCCGACTGAGCTTGCCCTATGTAAATCGGGCTAGCCAGGAGGGCTATTTGTTTTACTTGAGGTTCTCACTCCGGTCCTTGGACCTGCCTTTGTTCTATTTTCACAGGCTTTTCCCTTCTTTGTCTATTAACACCACCATTCTGGACTCCTTTTCCCTATTCTAACTACCTAATGGTTACAATTTTGATTATTGTATATGCTCAATTTATTTGGGTCATGAGCACATATTACCCATATCATAACACTGTACTTTTTTCTTTTAATTTTGATTATTGTTGAATATATATATATATATATATATATATATATATATTTAATGGCTGTTTCTTTCATCTATCTGTGAAATCTTCTCTGGTCTTCTGTATTACTCATTCTAGTTTTCATGGTATCTTTTTTTTTTTTCTTAGTGTTGTCAAGATGATATTACAATGGTGCTAAGGAGATTTTTTAAATTTAAACAGTTTACATTATCTAATAAGGAATGCTTTTTATTTTTTATTGTTACTTTTTAAAACCAAGCAAAGGGAACTGAATTCCTCTAGAGCCATTAAACTTTTACACTTTTATACTTTTATTTGCAGTGTAATGTTTTCCCCTGCTGTCTCTAGTTGTGTTTTTCTGATATTCTGAATGCAACATATATACAATTCTCAATGCAAAAGGCCCAGCACTTAAAACTTATTGTTGCCATTCTATCATGCTCTAAAATTTACTTTTGGAGGTTATGAGTCCCAGAATTTTCAAAAAGCATTCCATTGTTGCTAACTCCTTTCATTTTTACTTTTTGAATTTTAAAATCACTTGTGTTATAGCAAATAAAACCAAATGAAGAGGTGGAGGAGTTAGAAATTGGGAGAAATACTTAATTAACCTCACAAGAATGTGTTCTTCTCAAGCCCTACATCTTGAAACCATAGGAAAAACTGAGAAGATTCTAGGTTCCTCATCTGATCTTTGTTTCACAAAATAAATCAATGTTATGATGGGAGCTGGTAGATTTTTCTTATCCTAGTTCTGTTTGTCTTAGAATTGCTACCACATTTTAAATTTAGTTATCTGTCACTTTTAGATTTCAGTGTTATGAAGGAGTTTTCATCATTTTCTGTTTTTGTGAATATGTAGAAACCAGTAAAATATCTAAAGAAATTCTAGCAAAATGCCCCTTTTCAACTGATAATTGCTTTTAAACAAATTATAATTGAAAGGTTAAAAAAAGTAAATGGGGGCTATTGTTTAGATGAACCCAGTATCTATTTTTTCAGATTAGGAGCATCCACATTTTAAGAGAAGAATTTGTATTTAAGCAAAACTAACACTTCATGGGAAATAGATGGGGAAACAGTGGAAACAGTGTCAGACTTTATTTTTGGGGGCTCCAAAGTCACTGCAGATGGCGACTGCAGCCATGAAATTAAAAGACGGTTACTCCTTGGAAGGAAAGTTATGACCAACCTAGATAGCATATTGAAAAGCAGAGACATTACTTTGCCGACTAAGGTCCGTCTAGTCAAGGCTACGGTTTTTCCTGTCGTCATGTACGGATGTGAGAGTTGGACTGTGAAGAAGGCTGAGCACTGAAGAATTGATGCTTTTGAACTGTGGTGTTGGAGAAGACTCTTGAGAGTCCCTTGGACTGCAAGGAGATCCAACCAGTCCATTCTGAAGGAGATCAGCCTGGGATTTCTTTGGAAGGAATGATGCTAAAGCTGAAGCTCCGGTACTTTGTCCACCTCATGCAAAGAGTTGACTCATTGGAAAAGACTCTGATGCTCGGAGGGATTGGGGGCAGGAGGAGGAGAAGGGGGCGACAGAGGATGAGATGGCTGGATGGCACCACTGACTCAATGGACGTGGGTCTGAGTGAGCGCTGGGAGTTGGTGATGGACAGGGCGGCCTGGCGTGCTGCGACTTACGGGGTCGCAAAGAGTCGGACACAACTGAGCGACTGAATTGAACTGAACTGAACTGAGCATGATCTCTTAGTTCATTATCGTCCAATGCGGGGTGCGTGTGTGTGTGTGTGTGTGTGTGTGCGCGCGTGTATGAGGAGGATATTTTTTATAATTCATAGTCTTTAGATTGTTCTGAGGTCAATTTGATAAGCTACTTCTAAAGTTCCTCAAGTTATTCAGAAACTATTTAGAAAGGACTTTTTAACAAGGTACAACTGTCTTGGGTTACAGCATTGTTTTTAAATTTGGTAAATGAAGAATAGTCCTATATTGATTGCAAATTATTGACTATTCAATTGAATTATATTCACTCTTAAATAAACTTTTGTATTATTTTTAAATGTAAAATGCTCATATTTAGTCTTTAGCTCATTGTTTTAGCTCAAGAAATTCTCTTTATTTTAGATTCCTTTGGAAAAGGCAATCTTGACTGCCAGGAACCATTGTATTTCTCCTGCCAAAGTTACCAACACTATACATTCTTGTTGAAATTTTATTTCAAGATAGTAAAATTTGACAAACTGATGGCAAGACCTGGCAAATACACAAATAAAATTCCAATTCATACTTTCATTTTAGAAACTGCTATAGCTAGAAAAGATAAACAGATATTTCAATAACTGGTATTTATGTTCTTGCATTGTTTTCAGGACACAGGATGCCATTGATTCAGTGTATTCTGTTGTTAAATCATTCTTAAAGCTAGAAAAATGTCAGTGACCTTTCTCTAGATATATAGTTCTCAAGTTATGAGAACATTTAATAGACTAACTTTGACAATAGTAACTTGGTTTATATATCAGATAAGTCATATATTATCTTTGGACGAATAAATGATGTTGATTATAGAACTTAAGACTAATTATGTTAATATTGCACATATAATATTTTGGATATTAAATTTAAAAGACTTATTAATTAGTATAGAGTATGTAGGACAAACATTTGTTAGCAAAATGGATACCCCCCATAAAAAATTAGCTATATTACTGGCATATGAATTATAGTAAAATAGTGTACTTGTCTCTATGATGCTTATTATTAAAGAGACAGAATTTCTAGAATGAAGTAAGTCATCTTCTACTCTTAGGACAGTTAGATAGGATACTTAGCTTTTATTTTGGGAACTTATTTTATTATTGCTGTTCATTTTCATATTCTTTGCAGAGTGACTTGATTTAGCAAAATACCAAGCTGCTGGTAATTAAAAGACCCAATAATCAGTTCAGTTCAGTTCATTTCAGTTCAGTCGCTCAGTTGTGTACGACTCTTTGTGACCCCCATGAATTGCAGCATATCAGGGTTCCCTGTCCATCACCAACTCCTGGAGTTCACTCAAACTCATGCCCATCAAGTTGGTGATGCCATCCAGCCATCTCATCCTCGGTCGTCCCCTTCTCCTCCTGTCCCCAATCCCTCCCAGCATCAGGGTCTTTTCTGATGAGTCAACTCTTTGCATGAGGTGGCCCAAAATATTTGTGTTTCAGCTTTAGCATAAGCCCTTCCAATGAACACCCAGTATCTTTAGGATGGACTGGTTGGATCTCCTTGCAGTCCAAGGGACTCTCAAGAGTCTTCTCCAACACCACAGTTCAAAAGCATTGATTCTTTGGCATTCAGCTTTCTTCACAGTTCAACTCTCACATCCATACACGACCACAGGAAAAACCATAGGCTTGACTAGACGGACCATAGTTGGCAAAGTAATGTCTCTGCTTTTCAATATGCTATCTAGGTTGGTCATAACTTTTCTTCCAAGGAGTAAGTGTCTTTTAATCTCATGGCTGCAGTCACCATCTGCAGTGATTTTGGAGCCCCCAAAAATAAAGTCTGACACTGTTTCCACAATAATAAGTGACTTAAAAAAATAATAATGTTTCTCTTCCCATAACACTCCTGCAGTGGTGACCCAAAATAGTGGTGCAGGCCTGATCAAACAATGTGCTCATCCAGGGATACAGACTGTTTCCATTATGTTCTAGGGAAGGGATCTGTGAACATTTTCTGTAAAGGCTCAGAGTGTAAGCATTTTAGGCTTCACAGGCTATATGGTGTATGGTGCAGCCACTCAATCCAGTCATTGTAGTCATAGACTCTATGCTATGAATGCTCATGGTTATGATACAATAATTTTTTTTTTAAGAGGCAGAAGGGAGAATTTGACTTGTAAGCAGCAGTTTGCTAACTACTGTACTAGGGCAATGCTATTATTGCATGGTTGAAATTTGGTCACCGCCATGTCTGAGTTTCACTGTGAAGGAGAGGAAAGGAAGTATGGAATCAGTATAGTGGTTTTATAACATCCAAACATGGAAGTGACAGATATCACTTTGGTTTACATTCATTTAGCAAACATTTATTCACCATTTCTAACTATAAGGAAGGCTGGAAAGGATAGTTTAGCTGAGCAGTAATATATCCAGCTACAGTTCTTTTTTTCTTTTCAAGGGAAAGTGTAGAGAAAGGATTTTAGTGAAAAACAGGCAATCTCTTCACAACAGTATATAATTTGGTGAGAAAAATACAGAAAATTGATATCATAATATTCTATCATGATTTAGCCAGACAACAAATAGTATGAAGAATGATGTGTTATTGATCTCCAAAATTTATAAAATTGGCTTTACTAAGATTTTATATATTATAAAAACTATCCCTCATAAATTGGTATCTTTGACACACTGAATAAATTAGCTCTAAGCTTAAATGCTTAACAACTGTTCTAGATATTACAAAATCAGTAGTTTTTAACTGTCAGCTCAGCTCATTTTTTTTTCTGAGTTTGTGTGCCTAACAAAGTCTTAAACAGAATTTATAATTCACAGTCTGCAGAAATTGATAAATGTATCTATGAAGTTTGGTGGAGAATTTATGCTATTTGAAACAGCTGAATGTAAACTGGGTTGTGAAGCTCTCCAGCTGTCAGTAGTGTGCTGAGGAGTGTCATGCTGCCTACAAATGTGTCAATGTTTTATTCAATATTTTACCAAAATGCACACTTTAAATCAATTTTCAGAATTTTTAAAATCTAAATGACAATTAAGCACTAAAAAAGCACTCCTTGAAATTAGTAGACTATATGAAGTTAGCTGCCTATACCTGCTCCATGAATAAGATTAAAATGCCGAGGCTATATAATCATGTAGGAAAGAAATGTGCCACTCAGTGTTTTATTTTTATGCTTAGACCTAAAGTGTAAAAACCTGTGGGAATCATTTATACCGTCTATAATTGTTCCAATCACTTCACAATTTTTCATAATATAAAATGATAACCATATGTACTCACTGCTCTCAAATGGCACCTTGCAAAGATACAGTGTTTCTACTGTCATACTGAATGTATATTGGGATCCACAGACTTCCATTTTACTTTTGTTTCATGTCAGATTCCCTCTCTTTCCGTTAATTCATGCAGTGACTCACACACTGAATTTCCTCATATTTTTACTGTACTGTTAATAGATAAACCCCCCACTCCTTGTTGAGATATTTGTTAAATTACTGCTGAATTTTGATGCCATGGTATACAATATTTAAACTTACATCTCTTTTTGTCTCCTAAAAGTTTCCCTGTGTTGGTATGATTTGTCTGTACATGATAGGTTTTAAATTAATTTTTGCTTATCTGCCTGACTCCAGTACAATGATGACATTTTCTAGAGCAATAAACATATCTAACATAATGAGCTATTAAATAAAATCTGTCTTTTTGGAGCAGAGTAAAATCTGGTTCCTATTTTATTTGAAAAGAATAACTTAATCTAATCATACATCTGAGTATGTGTAACATACTTTTCCAAAAACTTCTAAGATATTTCTTATATATCTTTTGGAATGTGCATTATGTTCTGAATTAAAACAACATCAGAATGGTAGATCCTGGTCTATTTACTCCTGTTTCCACATCACAGTGTCCTTGAGCACAACAAAACAATAAAAAATACTACCACACTACCATGGAAATATAGTGAGATTATGCATTAAACTTTAACAGTTAAAGTGATGAAGGTTTTGAATGTTAACGCATTGGATATACATAAGCATTATTAAATTGGAAGTAGAAATAACAAGATTTTGGCCTTAACTACTTTCCCTCCTCCATTAAGATAAATATTTTGATGAAGAAATTGAAAATGATTCTATCAGTCCTTATTAAATGATCAATACAGTATCCTTTTTAAAGCTTCTTTCTCACTTCCTCTTTTTTCTTAATGTGCCAACCATACTTTTATCATCCATCCAGATACTGCAGTATTTAGGCTCTCACCATGTTATAGCTGGAGAAAATGAGGATAGTACTTGCCACGTAGAAAGGTGTCATCAAAGAGCGTAAGATGTTGCTCATCTGGGTAGGTTGAATGACTCTTTCTTAATCAGGGCTCTGTCTCAACTGACCCAGACCAACAACACCTTATGCTCTTGGATGACACATTTCTACAGGCAGAGCCCTGATTAAGAAAGAGTCTTTTTCATTCTCTGCATGTTTGGAAAATAACTAAGATTTTTAAGATATTTTGAAAGATACGTTCTTCTTTTTAACTTGAAGGAAAGAGCAAAAGTGTTGGTGACAACCTTTTATTTGAATGAACTACATCAATGAATCACTGCTAGAGACACCTGAATCTAAGGAACAAAGGGGAGGATAATAAAACCAGGCAATGGATAAGACTAAACAGTGCACTATGGCTGGTGACACAGAGAAAACTTTTAGTCACTTAGAAAAATATATAAACTTGGACTTATAAGTAATGTTGACATTTGAAAGGAAATATATTGAAAATAATTAGAATAGCAAGGAGAGATAAGAAAGCCTTCCTCCATGATCAATGCAAAGAAATACAGGAAAACAATAGAATGGGAAAGACTAGAGATCTCTTCAAGAAAATTAGAGCTACAAAAGGAATATTTCATGCAAAAGTGGGCACAATAAAGGGCGGAAATGGTATGGACAGAACAGAAGCAGAAGATATTAAGAAGAGGTGGTAAGAATACACAGAACTATACAAAAAAGATCTTTGTGACCCAGATAATCATGATGGTAGAGCCAGACATCCTGGAATGTGAAGTGGGCCTTAGGAAACATCACTATAAACAAAGCTAGTGGAGGTGATGGAATACCAGTTGAGTATTTCAAATCCTAAAAGATGATACTGTGAAAGTGCTTCACTCAATATGCCAGCAAATTTGGACAACTCAGCAGTGGCCACAGGACTAGAAAACATCAGTTTTCATTATAATCCCTAAGGAGGGCAATGTCAAAAAATGTTCAAGCTACCATAAAATTACACTCATCTCACATGCTAGCAAATGATGTTCAAAATCCTCCAAGCCAGGTTTCAACAGTATATGAACTATAAACTTCCAGATGTTTAAGCTGGATTTAGAAAAGGCAGGGGAACCAGAGATCTAATGGACAACTTCCGTTGAATCATGGAAAATGCAAGAGATTTCCAAAAAAACATCTACTTCTGCTTTATTGACTACACCAAAGCCTGTGACAACAACTGTGGAAAAGTCCTAAAGAGATGGGAATAGAAGACCACCTGACCCGCCTCCTGAGAAATCTGTATACAGGTCAAGAAGCAACAGTTAGAACTGGACACGAAATAACAGACTGGTTCCAAATTGGGAAAGGAGTATATCATGCTGTATACTGTCACTCTGTTTGTTTAACTTATACGTAGAGTACATCATGTGAAATACCTGGCTGGATGAAGCACAAACTGGAATCAAGTTTGCCAGAAGAAATATCAATAACCTCAGATATGCAGATGACACCACCTTTATGGCAGAACTAAGGAGCCTCTTAATGAAAGGGAAAGAGGAGAGTGAAAAAGTGGGCTTAAAACTCAGCATTCAGAAAACTAACATCATGGCATTGGGTCTCATCACTTCATGGGAAATAAATGGGGAAACAGTGGAAACAGTGTCTGACTTTTTTTTTTTTTTTTGGCTCCTATTTAGTTGACTCATTGGAAAAGACTTTAATGCTGGGAGGGATTGGGGGCAGCAGGAGAAGGGGACGACCGAGGATGAGATGGCTGGATGGCATCACTGACTTGATGGACGTGAGTCTGAGTGAACTCCGGGAGTTGGTGATGAACAGGGAGGCCTGGCGTGCTGTGATTCATGGGGTTGCAAAGAGTTGGACACGACTGAGTGACTGAACTGAACTGAACTGAACTGAAATCTCTGCAGATGGTGACTGCAGCCATGAAAGTGAAAGATGCTTACTCCTTGGAAGGAAAGTTATGACCAACCTAGACAGCAAGTTAAAAAGTAGAGACATTACTTTGCCAAAAAAGGTCCATCTAGTCAAAGCTATGGTTTTTCCATTAGTCATTATGGATATGAAAGTTGGACTATAAAGAAAGCTGAGTGCAGAAGAATTGATGCTTTTGAACTGTGGTGTTGGAGAAGATTCTTGAGAGTTCCTTGGCCTGCAAGGAGATCCACCCAGTCCATCCTAAAGGAAACCAGTCCTGAATATTCATTGGAAGAACTGATGCTGAATCTGAATCTACAGTACTTTGGCCACCTGATGCGAACAACTGACTCATTTGAAAAGGTCCTGATGCCGGGGCAGATTGAAAGTGGGAGAAGGGGATGACAGAGGATGAGATGGTTGGATGGTATAACTGACTCAATGGACATGAGTTTGAGTAAGCTCCGGAAGTTTATGATGAACAGGGAGGCCTGGTGTGCTGCATTCCATGGGGTCACAAAGAGTCGGACATGACTGAGTGACTAAACTGAACTGAACTCAGCCTTCTCAGTCTGGGTGTGAAAGCCTTATCCATCCTGTGAATGTATCTACCATGACTAATAGGTATTTATACCTTTGAGAAACTGGCATCTGGGGAAGTCCATCTGCCAGTCCTCTTCTGGGTAGCTCCCATATCCTTGGATGAGCTAGGCCAGCTGGGTTCTCGGAGCTCCCTGGGGGTTGTTTAATTGGTAAGTGGGACAAGAGGAGACCACTTGCCTTATAGTGGTCCCTCCTTTTGGAACCACCCCATGTGATCTTCTTGAAGCCCCTCCTCACTCTTAGTTTTAAGAGTCTCACCTTCAGTATATGAAGGAGTTTCTGGCAACTTAATCTATGGAACTAAGGTGGCAACCCCTATTAGGTCATTGTTCTGTGATGCTGCTCTCTTAGCTGCCTGATCGGCTGCTTGGTTCCCTCATGCCACTTCCATGCTCCCTTTTTGGTGTCCTTTACAAAGGGAGACTGAAACCTCAGCAGGCAGATGGACTGCCTCCATGAGTCCAAGGATCTGATCACCATATTTGGTTGGGGACCCTCAGATGGTCACGTGGCCTCTTTCTTTCCAAATAGCAGCATGTGCATGTAGCACTAGAAAGGCATACTTGGAGTCAGTGTCAGTGGCTACTCTTTTTTCTTTCCCCAGCTCTAAAGCTTGAGTCAGGGCTATGAGCTCAGCTAATTGGGCTGAAGCACATGGTGGCAAAGGTTTAGCCTCTACTGCCTCAAAATTGGAGACCACCTCATATTCGACTCTTCTTTTCCCATCAAGACAAAGCTGCTTCCATCAGTGTACTAGATTTCCTCAGGACTGGTCAGAGGATCTTCTGACAATCCCTTTTGGGGCTTTGTCCAGTGGTTCAAGGTTTCTAGGCAATAGTGAAAGGGGAGAGAGCCCTTGGGGGTAGCCAGAAGGGTGGCTGGGTTGAGAACCTCACAAGGGGATGTAGTCAGGCCTGGATTTTCCATCAGCCCTACTTGATATCTGAGGATCCTTTGATCAGACATACATAAATGGCCTCTCCTATTTAGGAGTTGTCTCACTTGGTGGCTGGAAAAAATAATTTGCCTCCAGGAGAGAGTTTTAAAGCATCTTCTATCAGAACTGCAATAGCTGCAAGATTTCAAAGGCAGGGAAAGATTTCTTCACAATAAGGGAGTAGGATACTCAGGGACTGCCAGCAAGTGGTAGGAAAATGTTTGTCTATCCCAGCAACAAAGAAGTGCTCGGGTGACTCTTTTTGTAACTGTTTTTCCTGTACCACTCCAAATTGTTTGGGTTTGGGAGGAGAAGGCTCCCGAATAGGAGGTCAGGACAGAGTAGGTAGTCCCTGTGTTAACCAAGAAATTCTCGGAGCTACCTGCCACATCCAGTTGCACCCCTGGCTCCAGCGCCATGATGGTTGTCTGTGACAGGCAGGCTGGCTGGAGCCAGCAGCTTCCTTCATTCCTTTTGAACCATCATGAGGGAAGGCTTGACTCTTGACCTTGAGGCACTTGGGTATTGAGAACAGAGTGCCGCCCAATGTTCCAGTTGATGGCATTTGTACCAAGCCATTTTAGGAGACTTGTCATGGTTTGGACATTCTTTGGCCCAATGTCCCATTTATCTACAGATCAGGCATTTGCGTTGTCTTCAAGGACTCGGTACTTGCCATAGGGCTTCTTTGGAGGGCAGCTAGCACATAGGCATGCTTTTTCTCCCGTTCCTGGGCATTGGCCTCCCTCTCCTGTTCTCTGTTATGAAAGGTATTGGTGGCTGTCTGGACTATCTCTTCTAAAGAGGCAGCAGGGCCCTGCTGCTGTAGCTGTCGTAACTTTATCCTGATGTCTGATGCACATTGGTACAGGAATTTGTCCTTTAAAGTCACCTGTCCCTCGTAAGAGTCTAAGTCCAGATTGGTAAACTTTTTGAGGGCCTCTTTTAGCCTTTCCAGAAAGGCAATTAGGTTCTCATTGGGCTCCTGAGTTATCGCTGAGACCAGGCACAGTCCCACAACTAATAGGCTTCCTTCTATTTCCATGGGTGGACTTCCTTAGGGGTGAGTCTTTCTGAAGCTTATCCTACCCAGTACTGTTGCAACCTAAGAGCCAGGCATCTCCAGGTCAGGGTGCATGTCTCCAGACAGGCTGAGGCATGATAGCCTCCTGGAGATCAAATCCCCAGAAAGGTTGAGGCAGGTCGGCCTCCTGAGAAGTGAGTCCCTGTGCAGGTTGAGGCATATCGACCTCCTGGACCCCCAGACTGGTGGATCCCCGAGCAGGTTGAGGTGTGACGACCTCCTGAGGACTAGATCCCTAAGGAGGTCGACCTCCTGTATTCGAGGCTGGAGTTGGGCGTCCCCAAGGCCCCCAGCATGACTAGTACTGGGTAGGATTAAGTTATTGTAATCTTAACTCACTGCTGTTTCGTCCACCGCTGATGGGAATAGATATGAGGCAAAGCAATCCAAGCCTGTGCCCTGAGACTGGGAACCTGGTGAAATAGCCATAATCCTTATCCTCTTACTGTTCTGAGGGAATGTAAGCCATTGATATCCTTCCCTAGTCCTTCATAAAAGCACTTTAGGGTGTTTCCAAAAGTAAACATTTCATTGTCATAGACCCACTTTAGGTAATAACAGAAGTAATGACAAAGGAGTGGGTTAGCTGGTCCTGTTAGGGGCATTAAGTGAAATGCAAATCAAAACCACAATGAGGTACCATTTCACACCAGTCAGGATGGCAGTGATCCAAAAGTCTATAAGCAATAAATGGTGTGGAGAAAAGGGAACCCTCTTACACTGTTGGTGGGAATACAAACTAGTACAGCCACTATGGAGAACAGTGTGGAGATTCTTTAAAAAATTGCAAATAGAACTGCCTTATGACCCAGCAATCCCACTGCTGGGCATACACACTGAGGAAACAAGAATTGAAAGAGACACATATACCCCAATGTTCATCACAGCACTGTTTATAATAGCCAGGACATGGAAACAACCTAGATGTCCATCAGTAGATGAATGGATAAGAAAGCTATGGTACATATACACAATGGAGTATTACTCAGCCATTAAAAAGAATACATTTGAATCAGTTCTAATGAGGTGGATGAAACTGGAGCCTATTATACAGAGTGAAGTAAGGCAGAAAGAAAAACACCAATACAGTATACTAACACATATATATGGAATTTAGAAAGATGGTAATGATAATCCTGTATGTGAGACAGCAAAAGGGACATGGATGTTTAGAATGGACTTAAGGACTCTGTGGGAGTGGGAGAGGGAGAGGGAGAGGGTGGGATGCTTTGGGAGAATGGCATTGAAACATGTATACTATCATGTAAGAAACGAATCGCCAGTCTATGTTCGATACAGGATACAGGTTGCTTGGGGCTGGTGCATGGGGATGACCCAGAGAGATGATATGGGGTGGGAGGTGGGAGGGGGATTCAGGATTGGGAACTTATGTACACCCATGGCTAATTCATGTCAATGTATGGTAAAACCAATACAGTATTGTAAAGCAAAATAAAGTAAAATTTTTTTTAAAAAGTATTTTGATAATAAGCTGGGTGAAGTGATGTTGCTACAAGGGGGCAGGGTCCTGGTTGTAGGAGTTAGTAAGTGGCTTAAGAACAGAGTGATAAGAGGCAACAGACCAGATGTTCCATAAAAATGGAGTGGAGATTTGGTCTGGGGGTATGTTTGTAACTTTAGGAAAAGGGTGGCAAGGGTTTTGGCCCAAATGGCCTACAGGGCTAACTCCCAAAGTGGCAAACATTATCCCTGGAAGCTGAATTGCCCTTGAAGGGATGCCACCAATATATGGAGTTCTAGCAGGCATTGAGTGCCTGTCATCTGCCCTGTGGATTCACTGAGAGATGCTGTTGTTGCACATGTTGTAGGGAAAATGGAAGATGAAGACCCGAATATCTACAGAGATTGGATATTATCCAGAATTTCTCTCCCAAAGACCAGATATTTTCTGTCTATCTCTCCTGAAGATCGTAGAGGCAACATCGTGGGCCCGAACAGGGCTCAGGAAAAGAGCAGGAAACAGAAGGGAAGGGGGCAGGGCACCACTTTTGCAAAAATTACATAGTCCAAGGGCATAACATAAGCCAACTAAAATCAAATGGGCCCAAGATGACAAGTCAAATTCAACGAAATTTTGGTCCTTAGTCTGCAAGCTAAATGACATCTCAGAGGTGCCAGGTCAGTTCCATGTCCCTGTTAAAACACAGAGGAGTGGGTGGTTCCCCAGTTACTGGGATGATCCTTCCACTTATTAGCATATAAATTCACCCAGCTCAAAAACCTAACCACACCACATTCCATGGCCACTGCACTCTCCTCTATGATGGCCCACACCCTGTGGGGTGTGCTTCTCTCTGAATTCTAACAAATCCACCTCTTACCTATCGCTGTGTCTCTCACTGAATTTCTGCAATGAGACATCAGAGCCTGAGCTTCATTAGGTCCTGACGCTAGGTGCCATGGGTTTTGACTGGGCTCAGGTCTTGGGAGAGAGGAGTTGAAGGATGAGAGGAAAAAGCAGTGGGATAAAATGTGCCAAGGAATCCCCTTCATAACCTGCTGGAATATCTGCTAAATGTCTGACCTAGGCTCACCGTTTTCATTGGCCTGATCCTTTTCACAAAGATTAAGGCTAGAAGAACTCCCACCTGCTTGGCCAACAGCTACTAAGGCACAACAGATAGTAGAGCCTTCAGGACACGGGGACCCACTGCCACTCACATGTTGGGAGGGGATTCGAGGGAACAAGAAATGAGAACTTGTAAAGGAGTTAAGATTTTGTTAGTCATATGTACTTTTGGACATAGCAGTGAGTACTTCCTACCCCAACTGGAGGTCTTCTGGAACCTGAGACTGAGCTGTGTGAGCTTTCTGTCGAGTTTGTTTTTGCTGCTCCAGGTTCCAGTATGCTGGCTTCTTGTCACTTCCACTGTGCTGGGATTTCTTCACATTCAGTTTCCACAATAGGAGCTTTTGCCATGTTGGGCTTCTGCTGTGTTTGGCCTCCGCCTTGCGGGGGCCGAGCTGAGGTTGTTTCAACCAGGTTAAATCCAAGAAACGGCACTGTAGATGTCGGGGGAGTTTGTAATTTCCTTGGTTCTGTCTTCCTGAAGCAAAAATTTGAAGCAACAGACGGACCAGTGTTATAGCTCAGTTTTATTGGCAAGCAAAGGAAACTACATCGACAAGGTGTGAGGGTGCACCAACCCAAAGACTCATAGAGGTGAAGCCCCCAGCTCAAGACTGGCTCCTCTTTTTATGTGTTTTTTCTCCTCCCCTTGATCTTGCCCTATGTAAATTGGGCTAGCTAGGAGGCCTGTTTGTTTTACCTGAGGTCCTCACTCCAGTCCTCAGACCTTCCTTTGTTCTATTTTTGTGGGTTTTCCCCTTCTTTGTCTTTTAGCCACCACCACTTCGTTGTTGTTGTTTTTTTTTTTTTTTTTTTTAGCCACCACCACTTTGGACTTCCTTATCCCATTCTAACTATCTAACAAAATTAAAAGATGCTGGCTCCTTGGAAGAAAATCTATGACTAATCTAGACAGCATACTAAAAAGCAGAGACTCAGCAGAAAGTGAAGAGGAGCTAAAAAGCCTCTTGATGAAAGTGAAAGAGGAGAGTGAAAAAGCTGGCTTAAAGCTCAACATTCAGAAAACGAAGATCATGGCATCTGGTCCCATCACTTCATGGGAAATAGATTGGGAAACAGTAGAAACAGTGTCAGACTTTATTTTTTGGGGCTCCAAAATCACTGCAGATGGTGACTGCAGCCATGAAATTAAAAGATGCTTACTCCTTGGAAGGAAAGTTATGACCAACCTAGATAGTATATTCAAAAGCAGAGACATTACCGACTAAGGTCCACCTAGTCAAGGCTATGGTTTTTCCTGTAGTCATGTATGGATGTGAGAGTTGGACTGTGAAGAAGGCTGAGCACTGAAGAATTGATGCTTTTGAACTGTGGGGTTGGAGAAAACTGTCCCTTGGACTGCAAGGAGATCCAGCCAGTCCATCCTAAAAGAAATCTGTCCTGAATATTCATTGGAAGGACTGATACTGAAGCTGAAACTCCAATTCTTTGGGCACCTGATGAGAATAACTGACTCATTGGAACAGACCCTGATGCTGGGAAAGATTAAAGGCAGGAGGACAAGGGGACCACGGAGGATGAGATGGTTGAATGGCATCACCAACTCGATCCACATGAGTTTGAGCAAGCTTTGGGTGCTGGTGATGGACAGGGAACCCTGGGATGCTGCAGTTCATGGGGAGTCAGTCAGACAGAACTGAGCAACCAAACTAACTATAATGAAAACTAAAAAGAAGAGCACACTTTTAAAAATGAAGAAAAAATTATTTGTATATAATCTGTTCTATGTTCTCCAGTAGGATTAAAGATATGACCTCTATTACACAATGTAAGGGATAATGAATAAATGACATAATATGCTGAATCAAGAAAACAGAGAAATAAATTAACTGATAAGAACAGAAACCCTCCCAAAATATTGGAGGAATGAAAAAGGAAACAAAATTATCTATATAGAAGCCAGGTAAACAGATTTAACATTGCAGAAAGTCCAGCCAAATACATAAAGGATAAAGTTGAGACACATTGCTAAAATAAAAAATTAAAAGGCAAAGTAATATGGATGACTGGGATAAGAATGAACAATATTGTTGATGAATTTCTTGGGATTTTTTATTGCCTTCCATATAGACCAGACAGAAAACTGCAGAGGTCCTCAATCAGGAGCTGCCAACAGACACAGACAAAAATCTCCAAGAAAACTCTAGGGCTGAGATAACAATGGTCTAAGGCCAAGGATACCTTTTTTGCCAATATCTATCCTTCCTCAAACTAATACCAATGGAAATCAATCCCCACACATTTCCCTAAGGGGTTGTTCACCCCTCATCTGGCAGAAACAGGCAGTATTCCAACTCCCCTGCCTAGCAGTGTCTGTGGCTCAAGGAGGGTGCATATATTCCCTCTCCTATCAACCTGAATAAAGCAACCCTTCTCTGGTAGAGAAGGCTGTGCTCCGATCTCTACCAGTACCCTGGTACTGGTAGGGTGCTGGTAGAGGGGTCCAGTGGGAAGAAAAAGAAATGATTCATGTTAGAGCAATTGTGTTGAGGCAAGGAATATGATATTCAGAAAGCCTGCTGACCAAGAAGATGGCAGACAAATGTCTCAAATTGATCATGTTTTCAGGGCCTGGATGTCAGATTCTTTTATGGATCAGAGATGGGTGGAAGTGAGGAAACAAAGTAAAAAGACCATTTAACTTTTGCAAATATCTCCTAGAATGACAAGCCTCAGTCAGAGGAATGTGTTAGTTTCTTCTTCTTGCAGTAGTTCACAGGCGGGCAGAGTCAGATTACCTCCCTGTTAGCTAACAAAAAGGTCAGGCAGAGGAGGTGGGATTCTCTGAGGCAGGTCCTTAGGTATGATTACAATAACAAAAGAGCAAAAACAAGGGTTAAAGTCAAAGAAGCAGACCCAGCAGGGAGTCAAAATGAACCCTTCCTGGTTACAATTGGACTTCTCTAGGCAAAAAAGAAGAAAAAGAACCTTGACATAAACCTCACACTTTATAAAAAATTAACTCAAAATGGACCATGGACTTAAAAGGTAAAACTATTGAACTTTCTGTAACAACAATAGAAAAAATGTTTGGATATTCACTGAAGAAAATACACAGATGCGATAATACATAAAATTATGTCCTCTATCACCAATCACTTCAGTTCAGTTCAGTTCAGTTCAATTCAGTCGCTCAGTCCTGTCCAACTCTTTGCGACCCCATGAATCACAGCACGCCAGGCCTCCCTGTCCATCATCAACTCCCGGAGTTCACTCAGACTTGCATCCATCGAGTCAGTGATGCCATCCAGCCATCTCATCCTTGGTTGTCCCCTTCTTCTCCTGCCCCCAATCCCTCCCAGCATCAAAGTCTTTTCCAATGAGTCAACTCTTCGCATGAGGTGGCCAAAGTACTAGACTTTCAGCTTTAGCATCATTCCTTCCAAAGAAATCCCAGGGTTGATCACTAGTGAAATGCAAATACTATTGTAATGAGATGTTACAATCAACCTATCAGAACAACTAAAATTAAAAAAAAAAATGTTAACAAATGCTCTAAAGGAGGTGGAAAAAAAATCAGTCATGTCTTGATAATGGGACTATGTTCCTCTGAAAAATGGTTTGACAGTTTATCATAAGGCTAAACATACAGTTAATATATGACATAAAAGTTGCATTTCTGGACATTTATCCCAGAGCAATGAAAAATTATGTTCACCTAAAAACCTGTACATAAATATTTATAGAAGCTTTATTTGCAATACCTCAAAACTGCAACAACCCAGATGTTATTCAACGGTTGAATAAACAACTTGTGCTACATTCATACCATGGAATGACTTAAAAAAGGAACAGACTTAACATGAATCTTTTGGAAAATGATGTTGAGTTAAATAAACCAATTGGCTTGAATACTGGTTACATACTCTACTGTCCCATTTATATTAAAATTACAAAAGAATGAAATGCTGTGTTTTGTTGCACCCAACTCTCTGTGACTTCATGGACTGTAACCAGCCAGGCTCTTATGTCCATGGGGATTTTCCAGGTAAGAATACTGGAGTGGGTAGCCTATCCTTTCTCCAGGGGATCTTCCCAACCCAGGAATTGAACTGTGGTCTCCTGCATTGCAGGCAGATTCCTTACCAGTTGGGCTACCAGGAAAGCCCCCAGAATGAAATAAAGAACACATTAATGGTTAGACATGTGAGGAATAATTTGCGAGTAGCCAAAAAGGATCACAGGAGTGATCTTGTGATGGAAGTGTTCTGTTTCTTAACTGAATCTGTGTTAATATACTTTTTGTGATATTGTACTATAATTTGAAAAAAAAAATAACCATTAAAGGAAACTCTGTAGACTTACTCAGGATCTCTCTGCATTATTTCCTACAACTGCATGTACATAAAAATTATCCTATTGGGTAGTTCCTTGTTAACATTTGTAGTTGAAGAATGTGTCTATCACACAAGTTAATTATTGCATTGGGTTTCATGCTTAGAATTATATAACTTTAATGATACAATCATTTGCTCTCTTCTGTGGAATTATTACAATAGCTAAAGAGAAAAAGAAACAGAAGGATATTAACCAAATGTTGAAAATTATGGAAATCATGAAGTTTGTTCCTATATAAGATAGATTATTATCAGTCAACAGAATGTGTTTAAACTTTTATTTTTAAAAACTATACTCATTAGTGAAAAGACCACTTTATCCATTGAGATATAATTATGTAAAATACAACATATTTATTATTTAGTGAATAAAGAAAATTTTTTAAATGTAGGTTACCAAACAGAAGGAAAATCATACATACCACACATATTTTCACTTTAAAATAACCAGTTGTGACGTTAATGGAGAATGAAATGGCAACCCACTCCATTATTCTTTCCTGGAGAATTCCATGGACAAAGGAGCCTCCTGGCTAAAGTCCATGGGGTCACAAAGAGTTGGACACGACTGAATAACTGACACTTGTGATGTTAAACAATTGCCACTTGTTTTCAACAAATGCTTTTGGAATAAGATTTCTGCACAGAGTAAACTCTGTGTGTGCTAAGTCACTTCAGTCATGTCTGACTCTTTGCGATCCTATGAACTGTAGTCTGCAAGCCTGCTCTGTCCATGGGATTCTCCA
The DNA here is from genome assembly GCF_001704415.2 of Capra hircus. NCBI lineage: Eukaryota > Metazoa > Chordata > Mammalia > Artiodactyla > Bovidae > Capra > Capra hircus. The sequence goes on along the minus strand of NC_030813.1, from coordinate 10,544,484 downwards.
GGCAAGAACAGCAGAGTGGGTTGCCATGCCATCCTCTAGGGGATCTTCCCAACTCAGGGATTGAACCCATGTCTCTAAGTCTCCTGCACTGGCAAGTGGGTTCTTTACCACTAGCACCACCTGCACCAGGTCAAGTAAAGACATGCCCTGAGAAGGAAGCTTTTCACCAAGCTTCTAGACAAGTAAAAAAAAAAAAAAGCAGTGAAAATGTCTGAGGATAGGAATTTTGAGGAGTTCCAAACTTCCTCTGCCCTGTTCAGGGACCACTTGACAACTTGTTCTCAAAGTTACTGTAATTGCGAGGTCCTGGTTTTTAAGACTGCCACAGAACTGGGAATGAAATATAGAATTAGGACACTTTAAAATGCCATGAAGATTACTGTTTTGAGATTTGGCCATTTTTTTTTATTAAATAAACACTGCTGAAAACGTTGATTTTTATATTCTTTGCCATTTTCTCATGACTTCTATTTAGGAAAGGACTTTTTCTTCTATCAAGATTAATGCTAAAAATTCATAGGAATTTCAGAATGGATTGGTGAGTAATTTCAAATATTTATTTATAGTTTGCTATATAGTCAAAATTTCCTACATTAAATTTATTTAAAAAAGTATTTTTGCTTTTATTTATGTGTTGTGTGCTTATGCTCTATAACAAGGGAATAAAATTGCTCTTATATAATTATTCTGTGTACTGTTCTCTGTACTAGGAGCACTGCAATAAAATCTCTTTTTAGAAAGAGACTTTTTCTATCAAGTTTAAATTTCTAGTAATATTTTTATTAAAATTTCTATTAAATTACACACACTCTTACACTATTGGTGGGAATGCAAACTAGTACAGCCACTATGGAGAACAGTGTGGAGATTCTTTAAAAAACTGGAAATAGAACTAACTGTATATGATCCAGCAATCCCACTGCTGGGCATACACACCGAGGAAACCAGAATTGAAAGAGACACGTATACCCCAATGTTCATCACAGCACTGTTTACAATAGCCAGGACATGGAAGCAACTTAGATGTCTATCAGCAGATGAATGGATAAGAAAGCTGTGGTACATATACACAATGTAATATTACTCAGCTATTAAAAAGAATGCATTTGAATCAGTTCTAACGAGGTGGATGAAACTGGAGCCTATTATACAGAGCGAAGTAAGTCAGAAAGAAAAACACCAATACAGTATATTAATGCATATATATGGAATTTAGAAAGATGGTAACGATGACCCTATATGTGAGACAGCAAAAGAGACACAGATGTAAAGAACAGACTTTTGGACTCTGTGGGAGAAGGCGAGGGTGGGATGATTTGAGAGAATAGCATTGAAGCATGTATATTATCATATGTGAAATAGATCACCAGTTCAGGTTCGATGCATGAAACAGGATGCTCAGGGATGGTGCGCTGGGATGACCCTGAGGGATGGGATGCGGAAGGAGGTGGAAGGGGAGTTCAGGATGGGAAACACATGTACACCCATGGCTGATTCATGTCAGTGTATGGCAAAAACCACCACAATATTGTAATTAGCCTCCAATTAAATAAATAAATAAAAATAAAAGGACAAGAAAAAAATTTACACACTTATGCTTGATCTTATTAATCTGATAAAGCAAATAGGTCAATACAGTTAATATCATTTTCCAAATACATATTCTAGTTCTAAAAATGACACAATCATATTTGGAAATATAAGGAAGGCCAAATGTCAATGACCAATTAAGGACTTTTTATTAGGAAATGATAAAAGATGGAAGACAGAGAAATTAAAACCTTAAGTATATTATGAAAGATTACATCTTCCACATTAGGGCAGTAGAGATGACTTTCAGGTTCTAATTGAAGGTTTAATTGTCTGAAACACTGTCTGTAACACACTCTGCCTGACAGACTTGATGATTTAGAAATGCCTGACAGCTATTTATCAAAGACTGTCCTCCATGGTGCTTGCTTCATGTTGCAAAAAAATATTAGACATGATATACCGCTAACAGATGCACAGCGTGCCACTAATGAAAAGAACACTAATTTCATGAGGTTTTCAGCCATATGCTAACTTTAACACCTCTTATTCTTAGGTTTTCTTTCTATTGGGTTGCTTTGAGAATGATTCCCATCTTAGTTCCACATAATGTTGTATTTAAAGTGCTTAGCTCAGTGTCTTATTGCCAGCTCAATAAATGCTTAACAATATGTATTCTTGGTAGTAGTATCATTATTTAATATTTTTATGAGTTTAAAATTCAAAGATACTACTAATAATTTTATTTTTTAAAATTCACATTTATTTATTTAATTAGTTATTTTTGGCCACACCACACAGCATGTGGGGATCTTAGTCCCTGACCAGGGATCAAACCTGTGTTCTCTGCAGTAGAAGCGTGGAGTCTTAAACACTGGCCGGCAGGGAAGTCCTTTTTAGTTACTGCCAATAATTTTAAAGAAATTTCAAAGTGCATCTGTTGTATATATCTATAAACCCTATCAATGATACTACTTTATAATTTGTAAAGGCCCAAATGATTATTTGATTGATATAGCTTTATGTTATACATTGATTTTATTAAAATTATTTAAGATAATAATCAATAGTTATTATTTTATTTTTGATAAACAAGGATTTATTATCTTTTTTCAAAGAGTCAAAATCAGGACTGAAATTTTCTAAACCAGATAAGAATCATCTCACAAAGATGCTTATATAATTAAAAGTGGTTTTGCTTACCAAAACATACTAAATAGATAAAATTATATTTTGTAATATTATGTGAGAATAAATATTTATCTTAACATAGCTAGGTTATGAATGCTTATACATATTATTTTTAAACGATGTGTACATTAAAAATACTAGCCTACAATTCCATGAGAATATTGTTGTAATATTGTTAAAAATTCACATGTAGATGTGATTAAAAAGGTAACCAGAAAATCACACTATAATCCTTAACAATAAAATTAACTTGCTTTAACTGATTTCTGCATCTATCTCTAGAAAAATAAACCACGTTGTCACACTTTTTATTTTTTGTCTTTTCATAACTTTTGTTTTTACAATGGGATCATACATATACTTTATCTTGTCTACACATCACTTTTTAATTATAACAATACATTTTTTAAATATTCCGTATCAGTACATGAGTACAAGCAGATATGCCTCATGAGCATGTTCTGTGTGTGTGTGTGTGTATGCTCAGTTGCTTTGGTTGTGTCCAATTCTGCAATCCCGTGGACCGTAGCCAGGCTCCTCTGTCCATGGGATTTTCCTGACAAGAATATTAAAGTACTATAGTTTATTTAATAATCACTTATTTAATTTATTAGCTCTATTATTTATTTCAACTGCATCCTAATTTTGCTATTTTGTGCTAATCTACATTATAATGGAAAACTTGGAAAACTTTTATAAGGGCATGCTCAGTCACTCCTGTCCTATGTTCGACTCTTGTGATGCCACAGACTGTAGCCAGCCCCAGGCTCCTTTTTGAGTATATTCACAGGAAGTCATTGTAACAGAATTGCTAAGTCAACAATTTGTGAATTTTACATGGTAGTAAATGGTATTGGATAGCTCTCCAGAAAGTTTACACCAATTTTCACTCCCAACTAATTGTTTGACTCTGCCCATTGCCCCATATTTCACTACAATGTGAATATCTAAATCTAAATTATACTGTGCTAAATGAGAGTGCTGATACTATACTTAGAGACTGAAAGCTCCCGTGTCATTTTTTCTGCACACCTTTGGACTGGGACGTCTATAATAAAGCATATTCTCACAAGAAGTCTCTATTTTTCTTTTCTATGCATTCACTACCATTCTTGTATATCCTGTTAATCATTTAGATATGGAAGGAAGTATAAGAAGCAGGGCTTATGAGTTTTACAAAGCCTTGGTTAAAGCTTGGATTGTGGCAAAGCTCATTCAATCTACGGTTGCTTAAAAATACTCTAGCTTCATCTGAGTGGGTTGCCTACATAAATTTCACTTGAATTCCTTTTGTCATCCATTCTGCTTACCCAGAATTGTGTCTATCAAGAATATTGGGAAATATCTAGAAGCCTGAAGCTTTCCCAAGGCTGCTTTATACTTGAATGCAAGGCAGTGATTGATACGGGATGCTATATCCACACAAGCTCTGCAAAATAAAGATTAGTTTCTCCACCAAAATAAGTTTAACTTTCACCAGGGGAGTGCTCAGGCAAGTTACAATAACTTCACATTTTTCCTCAGATTATTTTCATGGGCAGTTGAATTATGCAGCTATTGGGAGGTTGGTGCACTGACCCACCCACGCTCAAGTTCATTTTATAGCACCTAAAAATGTCATAAATCACAAGACATAAGACAAAAGTTTTGAACTGAATATTACAGCTATAAGATGGACTATTCATTATAGAAATAAAAAAATGTTAAATCCTCCATGTTTAGGGATGAAACAACATAAACTTTGATTTCAGAGATAAGTTTTTAATTTCAGGCATATTCCAATTAATTACATTAAAAATTTGTATAATGAGTCCTAAATTAGGTATTGGTATCCTTCAGGCTATAGTTTTTCTAAGCATAAAATTCTATTGATCCTGTGTCTGGCTTATTGTACTTGAGGATAGAGTACAATCCATTATCAAGGAAAGCAAAACCATTAGACTTCTCATGCATTCAAGTAGGCTATTACTTTATCTGTCTTAATTGGTACTGCTAATAGTATCATATAATTGCTCTATATATAGGCAGAAAAAGGGTTGTTAATAAGTCTTATCTAATTCTCAGAATGGCATTTAACTACTATCAGTAGAACTAAGCACATATACAAGATCAATATGTAACTTAAGCTGGGTAAATATAATTTGCAGTGTGTTATACTGTATTTTATTTTATTTTCAGAGAAACAGTTTTCTTTCTGCTGTTTTTCTTTTTTTGGTGAATGATTATATAAGATATAAACTTGAGGCATGGATTGATGACCAAATGGTTCTGAAATTGGAATCACTGTTATTCATAAACTTTTATGTTCAATTATGTCACAAGAAATATTCATTAAAAGAAAACCTCCACTTAACAAATTATAACAAATGAAACAAAAAGATTAGAACTCTTCAGCCTTCTTGAACTTATAACACTACATTGCAGTACATGAACCATGTAGAAAGATACTAAGACTAGTGTTAAAATATATGATTTTTTACAATGTTGATTTTTGTTTAATGCAAGTTTTCTTGTGAGTATAAATTGATTTTCCTGGATGTTTTAATTTTATGAATGAGCTACTATTTAACTCAGCTTTGTATAATGAAATGGTTTCTTTCAGAAAAATAACTTTTGCAGTGCCTAAGTAGATCAGTACCAAGTAAAGCAGAGTCCTGATACCCAGAGCAGAGAATGTTCTGGACCTGGTGAGGTGAACTCCTAATCATCTGCAGTGGAGGCTGTACTTCTGAGGAGATGGGGAGGGGACAAAGAGTCCCCCTATTCAAACAAAGGATGCTTTGCTTGAGAAGAACACTTTACCACTCCCTAGAATTGTTTATTAAATTCTGTTTAAATCACAACACTACTGTAGCTGAAAAGAAATTGCGCTGTAAAGAAATGTAGATCCTAGAAAGATTATCTGACTTGTCCAAGGCCTTATCCAGCAGTTATCTGCTGATATTTAATTAGATTCAGAATTCCTCAGAATGTCATTTAATTTTTTGGTGGGGTGTTTAGATCACTGAACCATGAACTTAATTTAGAAAAATTTGCATAATATTGGGTTTTTTCAATCCATTTATACAACACATCTGACATGTTTTCAATCTGGAGAGAGCATATTTACAGTTATTTTGCAAAAGCAGCTCTAAAAATACTTTATTTCTAACACCAAGATGCCCTTGCCTCAGAATTCATAATTTTTTTCAAGTATTTCTATGAGTTCTTACCAACGGAAACCATGAACAGCCTGCAGCATTTTTACTAACTTTCACTTTTTGAGCAGTATTTTGCTACTAGACTGGAAAATGAGTGAAGAACAAATTGGAAAAAAAGAGCATCACTCTATTTTCCAGCTCAGTAAGATCCCTTAATGTTACATAAATTCTAAATGATATAGCATGTAATATTTGAAGAGTGCTTTGGACTTGAACTCTAGATAAGTCTGTTTCTTTTTACAGAGAAAATGATTTGAGAACCTAGACGACATTTCAAACAGTATTACAAAACCACAAGTATGTAATTATCTCATAGCTATTCTTTGTTTTGTTCAAAACAGTTTGGTAATTGAATAATACATATTCATTATGAGGAAAAGTCAGTTTCTCCTTAGTAATCACCTCTATCAGTAATCACCTCTTTTAAAGTTTCTTTGAAAACAGTTTTCACAGGAATTTAGTCACTTATCTTTTAGGGAAAATAATGCAGTATCTATGCCATATATATGATATAACAGGGGCTGATGTTTTAATTAGTTTTTCTTTGTACTATAGGAAGAGAACATCCAAAAACTTCAATGTATTTGCTTGGATCAACTCTCCAAGTGTTTGTCAGAAATGTACTTACAGACAGCTTAGGCTACTACAAGCCAGGAAAGTTTGGGAAAGTGACATTCATCTAATACATGCTCCACATGGAAATACAGCGGAAAAACATCAATTCATATCGAATGGTAAACACAGCTTTAGAGAAAGAAAACCATAATGTCTTAAGATATTGTTTTGAGTCCTCTCTATTTTTATGTGTTTTCTCAGTCCTTTAATATAAACCACATTCCAATATTTTGGGAGGAACATTTCTAAAATTTTAGTTGAAATATTTTCACATCATCTATAGCATATTTTATACACACTCAAATTTCTCAATTCAGCCTAAAATATATAATACAAACTTCAAAGAAAAAACGACACATAAAAACTAAATTTAAAATAATCCTAGATGGATAGAAATAAGTTATTTATGTATTTAAGTTATAGATTCATTAGCAAAATTATATTAGGGAAATCTATGTGACCAAGTGTTGGGTGATGACATTTTAGATAAGCCAAAAACACAACTGTGAAAGAAAAAATGGATAACTTGAATATATATCAAGATTTAAAATCTCTACTGTGCAAAAGACAGTTAAGAATAGGAAAGTCAAAATCTGACAAAAAATATTTTCGAAATATATATCTGATAAAGGACTAGTATCTAAATTATACAGAAAACTCCTAAAATTGAACAGTAAGAAACAAACATCCAGTAAAGAAACAGGCAAAAGATCTGAATAGGGAGTTTACACCCCCTCCACAAATATATATATATATTTACAGATGGCACATAAGCATGTGAAAAAATCAACATCATATGCCATTGTGTGTGTGTGCACTTCAGTTGTGTCTGACTCTTTGCAACCCCATGAACTGTAGCCCTCCAGACTCCTCTGTCCATGGGATTCTCCATGGAAGAATACTCCTCCAGGTCATATGTCATTAAGGAGTGGCAAAGTAAGACAATGAGATATATACATTTTTCAGTTCAGTTCAGTTCAGTTGCTCAGTTGTGTCCGACTCTTTGCGACCCCATGAATCGCAGCACACCAGGCCTCCCTGTCCATCACCAACTCCGGAGTTCACTCAGACTCACGTCCATCGAGTCAATGATGCCATCCAGCCATCTCATCCTTTGTCGTCCCCTTATTCTCCTGCCCCCAATCCCTCCCAGCATCAAAGTCTTTTCCAATGAGTCAACTCTTATCATGAGGTGGCCAAAATACTGGAGTTTCAGCTTTAGCATCATTCCTTCCAAAGAACACCAAGGGCTGATCTCCTTCAGAATGGACTGGTTGGATCTCCTTGCAGTCCAAGGGACTCTCAAGAGGCTTCTCCAACACCACAGTTCAAACGCGTCAATTCTTTGGCACTCAGCCTTCCTCACAGTCCAACTCTCACATCCACACATGACTACTGGAAAAACCATAGCCTTGACTGGATGGAACTTAGTCGGCAAAGTAATTTCTCTGCTTCTGAATACGCTATCTATGTTGCTCATAACTTATCTTCCAAGGAGTAAGCGTCATTTTATTTCATGGCTGCAGTCACCATCTGCAGTGATTTTGGAGCCCAAAAAAATAAAGTCTGACACTGTTTCCACTGTTTCCCCATCTATTTCCCATGAAGTGATGGGACCAGATGCCCTGATCTTCGTTTTCTGAATGTTGAGCTTTAGGCCAACTTTTTCAATCACTTTTACTTTCATCAAGAGGCTTTTTAGTTCCTCTTCACTTTCTGCCATAAGGGTGGTGTCATCTGCATATCTGAGGTTATTGAGATTTCTCCCATAAATCTTGATTCCAGCTTGTGTTTCTTCCAGTCCAGCATTTCTCATGATGTACTCTGCATATAAGTTAAATAAGCAGGATGACAATATACAGCCTTGATGTACTCCTTTTCCTATTTGGAACCAGTCTGTTGTTCCATGTCCAGTTCTAACTATTGCTTCCTGACCTGCATACAGATTTCTCAAGAGGCAGGTTAGGTGGTCTGGTATTCCCATCTCTTTCAGAATTTTCCACAGTTTATTGTGATCTACACAGTCAAAGGCTTTGCCATAGTCAATAAAGCGAAATAGATGTTTTTCTGGAACTCTCTTGCTTTTTTGATGATCCAGCGGATGTTGGCAATTTGATCTCTGGTTCCTCTGCCTTTTCTAAAACCAGCTTGAACATCAGGAAGTTCACTGTTCATGTATTGCTGAAGCCTGGCTTGGAGAATTTTGAGCATTACTTTACTAGCATGTGAGGTGAGTGCAATTGTGTGGTAGTTTGAGCATTCTTTGGCATTGCCTTTATTGGGATTGGAATGAAAACTGACCATTTCCAGTCCTGTGGCCACTGCTGAGTTTTCCAAATTTGCTGGCATATTGAGTGCCGCACTTTCACAGCATCATCCTTTCCGGATTTGAAATAGCTCTACTGGAATTCCATCACCTCCATTAGCTTTGTTCATAGTGATGCTTTCTAAGGCCCACTTGACTTCACATTCCAGGATATCTGGCTCTAGATGAGTGATCACACCATTGTGATTATCCAGGTCATGAAGATCTTTTTTGTACAGTTCTTCTGTGTATTCTTGCCATCTCTTCTTAATATCTTCTGCCTAAATCTAAAACAGTCTTCCCTGGTGGCTCAGAGGGTAAAGCATCTCCCTGCAATGCAGGAGACCTGGGTTTGATTCCTGGGTCAGGAAGATCCCCTGGAGAAGGAAATGGCAACTCACTCCAGTACTCTTGCTTGGAAAATCCCATGGATGGAGAAGCCTGGTAGGCAATAGTCCATGGGATCACAAAGAGTCTAAAACACTGAACTCTAAAACACTGAAAACATCAAATGCTGGTGAGCATGTGCAGCAATAGGAACTCCTATGGTAGGTGTGCCTAATGGAATAGCCATTTTGGAAGACAGTTTGGTAGTTTTCACTTTTTCTCCATCTATTTGCCATGAAGTGATGGGACTGGATGCCATGATCTTCCCTTACTGAATATTGAGTTTTAAGCCATCTTTTTCACTCTCCTCTTTCAATTTCATCCAGAGACTCTTTAGTTCCTCTTCATTTTCTACATATTTGGATGGTGTCATCTGTGTGCCTGAGGTTATTGATGTTTCTTCCTGCAGTCTTGGTTCCCACTTGCGCTTCATCCAGCCCAACATTTCTCATGATGTACTCTGCATAGAAGTTAAATAAGCAGGGTGACAATATATAGCCTTGACATACTGCTTTCCCAATTTGGAACTAGTCCATTGTTCCATGTCCAGTTCTAACGGTTGGCTCTTGACCTGCATACAGGTTTCTTGGCAGGCAGGTGAGATGGTCTGGCATTCCCATCTCTTTATAAGAATTTTCCACAGTTTGTTGTGATCCACATGGTCAATGGATTTAGCATAGACAGTGAAGCAGAAGTAGATGTTTTTTGGGAATTCCCTTGCTGTTTCTATGATCCAATGGATGTTGGAAATTTGATCTCTGGTTCCTCTGCCTTTTCTTATGGAAGTTTCAGTTCATGTACTGTTGAAGCCTGTTCTATGCTTAGTCACTCAGTCATATCCAACTCTCTGCAACCCCATGGACTCTAGCCCGCCAGGCTCCTCTGTCCATGGGATTCTCCAGGCAAGAATACTGGAGTGGGTTGCCATGCTCTCCTCAAGGGGATCTTTCCAACCAAGGGATCAAACACAGGTCTCTCGCACTGCAGGTAGAGTCTTCACCATATGCAACACTGAATCCTAGTTTAGACAATTTTGAGCATTATTTTGCTAGCATGTGAAACAAGTGCAATTGTGCGGTAGTTTGAATATTCTTTTATATTGCCTTTCTTTGGGATTGGATTGAAAACTGACCTTTTCCAGTCCTGCGGCCACTGTTGAGTGTTCCAAATTTGCTGGTATATTGAGTGCAGCACTTTCACAGCATCATCTTTTGGGATTGGAAATAGCTCAGCTGGAATTCCATCACCTCCTCTAGCTTTGTTCATATTGGTGCTTTCTAAGGCCCACTTGACTTCACATTCCAGGATGTCTGGCTCTAGGTGAACAATCACATCATCATGGTTATCTGAGTCATTAAGATCTTTTGTGTATTCTTGCTACCTCTTCTTAATATCTTCTGCTTCTGAGAGGTACACACCGTTTCTTACCTTTATTATACACATCTTTGTATGAAATGTTCCCTTGGTATCTCTAATTTTCTTGAAGAGATCTCTAGTCTTTCCCATTCTATTGTTTTCCTCTATTTCTTTGCATTGATCACTTAGGAAGGCTTTCTTATCTTTCCTTGCTATTCTTTGGAACTCTGCATTCAAATGGGTATATCTTTCTTTTCTCCTTTGCCTTTCAATTCTCTTTTCTCAGCTATTTGTAAATATGGATTTTGGTTAACAATGATAGTGACAGTGTTAGTCTCTAATTGAGTTGGACTCTTTGATATCCCATGGACTGCAGTCCACCAAGTTCCTCTGTCCATAGGAATTTGCAGGCAAGAATACTCAGGAGTGGGTTTCCATTTCCTTCTCCAGGAGATCTTCCCAACCCAGGGATTGAACCAGCATATTCTGCAGCACAGGTGGATTGTTTACAGCCTGACACCAGGGATACCTAGTTTATCATTAATAATATATTAGTATCATCTCAGCAATTATTAAAAATATGTCATCCTCATGCAAAAAACTAATAGGAGAAACTAGGAGGGAACTTTCTGCTTATTTTTCTATAAATTTAAAATGTCCCCAAGTAATGTCTATTTTTCAATAAAAATGTATTTAAATTTCAATTGTATTATTAGCTCTGTAATCCTGGGCATTTTAATTAACACTCCTAAATCTTGACTTGTTTGGTTCATAACCTTCAAAATGAGAATAATAATATTTACACATTGAATTTTATAAATATTAAATGCAGATGCATTTAAAACATGTGACTTTGTGTCTGGCACATATCAATTGCCCAGTGAGTTCTATTATTATAATAATGTACTTATCTAATTGATTTTTTTACAATGTCACCAAAATAAGTGCTCTCTTAGGGAATAACCATACTTCAAGAGCACATAAATTTTAAAAATTGTGAAAACATTTCCTGAACGAACTGAACCCTTTACCCTGCTCTTTTTCCATTATAAACATAGGATTCTTTAAACCAAAGAAAAATCTTGCCATAGAGAAAAATTAGAATTAATCCTGCTGGTGATATCTAGGCAGGTGAAAATGAATCCATTCTTGGCTTCCAATATGCTAACAAGTTACTTTCATTTGCCTTTTCAGTGTCTTGTTCTTTGTCTTATTTTCCTGATCTAAGATTATGGGAATGTGCTTTCTATTTTTTTAGAAAAAAAAAAATAGAGTCACCTTCTGCAATAGGAAACTATTTGGCCCTTCTTTGCTACTTCCTGGACTACAAGGTACGTGAACATCATATCTGAAATTTGAAGTTAAAAGAAATCCAAAATCTAATACATCCATGCAAGTGACATCATTTTAGCCAAATATTGCTCTCATTTCAGAGTCATTCACTGGTAAAAAAAATTCCTATGCTATAAATAGTGTTTATGATAAATATTACCAAACTGTTTAAATAGGCAACACCCATTGCAATTTGATTTTAGTATTTTATCACTGATTTCTGTGTAACTCTTTGTGTTACACACATGCAGATCTTAGATGTCATGACAGTTTCACAATAATTACAAGCATGATGAAGTAAAAGATATACATTCATACTAAGTTTAACTGAACTCTTTCCTTCCTCATTTTAAAATGAAAGCATAAAGAAAAATGAAAGTGTATATATTTATACATATCAATGTATTATATATCTATATTTTTATACATATATTTTTATGATGAAACATTTATGGAAGATGCAATCTCACCCTCAGATATGCAGATGACACCAACTTTATGGCTGAAAGTAAAGAGCCACTTGATGAAAGCAGAAGAGAAGAGTGAGAAAACTGGCTTAAAGCTCAGCATTCAAAAAACACAGATCATGGCATCCAGTTCTATCATTTCATGGCAAATAAATGAAGAAACAAAGGAAATAACAGATGATTTTATTTTCCTGGGCTCCAAAATTCCTGAAGATGGTGACTAAAGTCTTGAAATTAAGACTCTTACTCCTTTTGAGAAAAATCCATGACCAACCTTGGAGAAGGAAATGGCACCCCACTCCAATACTCTTGCCTGGAAAATCCCATGGAAGGAGAATCCTGGTCAACTGCAGTCCATGGGGTTGCAATGAGTCGGACACGACTGAGCGACTTCACTCCCTCATAGACAGTTTATGAAAAAGCAGAGATGTCACTTTCCTGACTAAGGTCCATATAGTCAAAGCGATGGTTTTTCCAGTAGTCATGTACAGATGTAAGAATTTGGCCATAAAGAAAGTTAAGCACTGAAATATTGATGCTTTTGAACTGTGGTTCTGGGGAAGAGTCTTGAGAATCCCTTAGACAACAAGGAGAGCAAACCAGTCAATCCTAAAGGACATTAACCCTGAATATTTATTGAAAGGACTGATGCTGAAGCTGAAGCTCTAATACTTTGGCCACCAGGTGTGAAGAGCCAACTTATTGGAAAAGACCCTGATGCTAGTAAAGACTGAGGGCAAGGAGAAGAGAGCAATAGAGGATGAGATGGTTGGATGGAATCACTGACTCAATGGACATGAGTTTGAGCAAACTCTGGGAGATAGTGAAAGACAGGGAGGCCTGGTGTGCTGCAGTCCTTTGGGTCACAAAGAGTCAGATAAAACTTAGCAACTGAACCAAAACATCAATTTATGGATGATACTATCATCAGGCCTACTAAGATCAGCCTACTAAGGATTCTAAATATAATAGATAAATAAATAAATAAACATTTATTCTTAAGATGTTAAAATAATTTTTTTTCCCCTATGGTGGAATTTAGTTGAGAAATCATATCTATAATATATTATTTGACATCAGATTGAATTCTGAAAGAGCCAGAGAACTCATTTTTCCTAAAGTAACACTGTTGATGTCCCTCTCTATTATGGAGGGAATATTTGTATCTTCTCTGAACTTATATGTTGAGATGCTAAACCCCTGCTCGCGATGTGATGATACTTAAAGATAAGGTCTTTGTGAGATAATTAGGTTTAGATGGGGTCATGATGGTGGGACTTCTATGGCGAAATGGTGAGTTTGTCAGGAGAGACACCAGAGAGCTTTCCCCACCCCATCCCTTAGCGTGTGCTCAAAAAAGATGCCACGTGAGCACACAGCAGTGATAACTGCCTATAAGCAATATGAAAAGGCCTCAGAGTGAAAGCTACTTTCCTGACCCCTTCATAGTGGTCTTTCAACCTAATTCTTAACTGTGGGAAATGGATTTCTGTTATTTAAGCTCTCAGTATTTGGTATTATGTTATGGCACCCTGAACAGACTATATCCTCCTCATACCCAATTCATTTTGTAATTATTTATTCTCCATAACACACTCTTTTATAGCTTATTATGCATGCAGTCATCATTTACATTTTCTCTTTTTTAACCTAGAACGTATTCTTCGAGGGACTTGTCTCTTTTGCTTTTGTCTACCTAGTAATTAGAACACTGGCTACTGTTGGTATTCAGTAAATTCTCGAGAAATAAATCAATGCAAAAATCAAGAAACTTAAGCCACCTTCTGCAGCATTAAATTTTTGGCTTACTTTTAATATTTTATAGTAATTTCCCCTCCTTTGTCTTATACATATGTTCTAAGAATACATTTAACAATGAAACATCTGAAGACTCCTTAAAAAAGCATCTCTTTGCTGTCTTGCTTTGTTATAATTATTAGAGAGCAAACAAGAGAGAGAGAGGGAATATGGTACTGTTACTGATTTAATATTGTGTGATAATACTAATATCATGAACATTTGTGAGTCCTTAAGTATAAAAGCTGAACATCAGTGATGACTTTGAAGCTCACCATGTGCTCCTTCAAATTCAAGGTCCCATCTCCCTGCTTATCCTCCAAACTGCTAGGCTCTCATCATTTTCCATCACACTGTCTTTCTGCCCTCTATTCTGCTTTATTTCTTCACTTTTGTCTTCCAATTGATATTCTCCTTTTGCTTGCTCATTTTAATTCTATATTTAAATGATTGGATTTAGCTTTCCTTCATTCTTTACATAATTTCAAAATATAAAGTCTTTAAAGATCTATATCTATAGTTTTGCTGAAACTCACTTATAAAGCATATTCTTAAATGGTATATATATATATATTTACAGTGGTACAACATATTTGATTGTACCCAGTTGGTGGCAATGCTAAGAAACTAAAGTTATTCTAAAAGCATTTTGGGTTTATTTTTGACTGGAAGTGGATGTGCACGGGTGGGAAGCATTTTAGTATGCTACATGGGTGCCAGTTAATGTAAGCATCTGAGGACTGGCTTCTACACATTGCCTCTGGCCCCAGACTTGGTTTTCTATCCTATAAAGCTGTAACTCTAGTTTTATGTCTGCTTATTGCTCATGATTCAGGTCTTGGCTTTTTAGCTAGTTTTGTTTTTTGCAAATTTAGCAATGCTTTCAACAATAGAAGCAGAATATTGCCCATTTACTTTTAATTCTAATAAAGTTAACTTTTTTTTTTTTTTTTTTGTATCACAGTGCCCTAACTTCTTTTTCCATATTTCCCCAGTTAGGCTAAGATCCCTGAAAAAGTGTGTCACAGGTCCAGGAAGAAATGCAGGCACATGCACACTCACACGTGCATCTTGCAAAGCTCCATTTGCTTCTCCCAAGAGTTTCCTGAGGCTCTCCACAGGGGAACCCCTGAATACATTTTTGGGATACTCAGAAGACTTTCTTTCACTCTTTTCCATGAATGTTTTCCCTCAGAGAGCACTCCCTTAAGACTACAGATCACAGTGGCTCTTTCTCAGTCTTCTCGCTTTCAGTAATCATGATCTGTGATGGTAACAGTGGCACAGACCTCCTTCCTGGGTCCCTGGAGCTGGGAGAATTTATAGTCTATATTTATATTATATTATATATTTATATTATTATATTGCTTTATATTGCTTCCCCTTCACTTGTCTAGCTTTCCCCCCTTGGCCTCCTCAGGATTAAGTGTGCAAGACTCTCTTTTAAGGAAAAGAAACTAATTCTCAAACAGAAATGACCATTTAATACTAGGTATCCTGAAATTTCACTTACATCTAAACAGGAACTAGTCCATTTTTAAACGCCTAGATTTTCACACTGAAGAAGTCTCTGGTGGGCATTTCTTCCTTCTGTTCCTGGCCTCACTTTCCCGCCTCACCAGTAACATTTCCTTCAGCTCTTAAACTATTACTCTGACTGCTCTCCTTTAGGAAAATTGAACCTCTTCCACAAGAAAACCCCTTATTCTTTAGCACTGTTGTTTCTCCTTTTCCCTTAACAAAGTTTCTTTTTTTGTTTTTAATATGGTCTCAATTAAAAACTAATTACTATCACCTTGTTTCACTTCTAATTAGAGGTCAGGTTTTGGGATGATGAGAAGAATGGATAGGGGCCGCTATGCCCTGGTTCTATGGGCTATATTAATGAGTCTCTGACATTTCCCTGTATTTCTACCACTGAATTCGAAGTTGCTAGGGGCACAAAAGAGCTTTACAAGTGGTAGTGGTGACATTCTTCATTAAAAGGAATGACAATCTCTATTAATTTCATCCAATTCCTTCTTTGGTAGAAGAATGGATGAGTCTGTTAATTTCTCAAGTGATACTTGTTACTAGATAATACTGTTTCCTACCTAATGCCACCCAGTCACAAGTTATCATTTATTTTTCAGTTTCTCTTCCTTCAGTTTTTGTTTTATCCTTCTTCCTCATAACAAAAAGCTTTGCTTTCAGAACCCAAGGATTCTTCCCTTTTCTGGTCACTGGATAATCAACTACCCAGTTCCCAACTAGTATAGACAAAAATCAGCCCTTGAGCATAGCTATGAATTGACCTGATTTGTTCCACAATAGGTATTAAAGCTTTTCTCTCAGCAGTCATAACTGATGATGGATATTTTTAACATAAAAAAAAATCCAAAATGATTAAAAAAAAAAAAAACTTCTACTTCTATTTATAAAACAATTAAAAGCAGACCACTTTGAATTAATGTTCACTCTTCTCATGGTTGCATTCTGCAACCATGCATGTTTGCATTCTGCATGTACATCCTAAATCTTTCCTCCTTTACAGACTCTCAGAAGTAGCAAATGCATAGATCTTATATATAATGATTGCAAGCACAGAAAAAAAAAACAGCAAAAAATGATTGTACATAAATAAAATAATTACCTTTTACTTTTCTATTCAGTATATTGTATATATTTAAATTGTGTTATTTTCACTTTTTCAGTCTACTCACTGATCATTACACCTCCACCAGAGGCTTTCTAAAGGGTGAAATCTTAAAAGGTCATGAGGGAATGATGCTGAGATGATAGATTTAAAGAGTTAGAGGATAGGCACATAGGTATATACTTAGATGAGGAAATATTAAACTAATTAGATGATATCTAACACTTTCCAAAGTCTTTTTGTATATAGTTTTAATTATGTGTTCTATTATTGAGTAATGTTTATCTTTCTACATGATACATATGTATGTTATATTCTGCAAGATTATTTCACAGCTGTCGTCTTCCACGTGGAGTCCTCAGACAGCAGCATCAGTATTATCGGGGAATTTTTCAGAAATGCGATTTCAGTGACACCCCAGACCTCAGAATGAAATGGGAAACCAGGCATAGATGCCCCAAAATGTGTGTATGAACAGGCCCTCCAAGTTATTCTGATTCAAAATAATTGGGAACAACTGGATTAATGTTGCAGGTCAAGAAGCAACAGTTCACACTGGACATGAGACAACAGACTGGTTCCAAATTGGGAAAGGAGTACCTCAAGGCTGTATATTGTTGACCCTGTTTATTTAACTTTGTGCAGAATACATCATGAGAAATACCAGGTTAGATGAGGCACAAGCTGGAATAAAGATTGCCAGGAGAAATATCAATAACCTCAGATATACTGATGATACCACCCTCATGCAAGAAAGCAAAGAAGAACCAAAGAGCCTCTTGATGAAAGTGAAAGAGGAGAGTGAAAAAGTTGGCTTAAAACTCAACATTCAGAAAACTAAGACCATGGCATCTGGTGTCAACAGTTCATTACAAATAGATGGGGAAACAATGCAAACAGTGACAAACTTTATTTTGGGGGGTTCCAAAATCACTGCAGATGGTGATTGTAGCCATGAAATTAAAAGACATTTGCTCCTTGGAAGAAAAGCTATGACAATCTACACAGCATGTTAAAAAGCAGACACATTGCTTTGCCAACAAAGGTACATCTAATCAAAGGTATGGTTTTTCCAGTAGTCATGTACGGATGTGAGAGTTGGAATATTAAAAAACGCCGAGTGCTGAAGAATTGATGCTTTTGAACTGTGGTGTTGGAGAGACAATTGAGAGTCCCTTGGACTGCAGGGAGATCCAACCAGTCCATCCTAAAGGAGATTAGTCCTGAATATTCATTGGAAGAACTGATGTTGAAGGTGAAACTCCAATACTTTGGCCACTTGATGCAAGAACTGACTTCTTGAAAAAGGCAGTGATGCTAGGAAAGATCGAAGGTGGGAAGAGAAGGTGATGACAGAGGATGAGATGGTTGAATGGCATCTTTGACTCAATGGATGTGAGTTTAAGTAAGCTCTGGGTGTTGGTGATGGACAGGGAAGCCCTGTATGTGGCAGTCCATGGGCTCGGACACAATTGAGCAACTGAACTGAACTGGTTTAATGTTATCCTAAGCCTAAACTATCATGGCTTTTCTTCAGTGAAGAAAATCATTATTCTTTTTTGGTGCTTTTTCTGTCCTCTGCCATCATGTATACAATATAAAATAATTTCTTTTATGATTTGTACTTTTGGGAATCTATTGCCTAAAAATCAGCCCAAAGCATTGGAAGCTCTAGGCAGCTATAAATATACCTGAAAACATGTTTATTTTCTTCTAGGATGTTTGCTTTTGTTTAATTTATAACCTCTCAATTTAAACTTTTATTCCTATCAAGAACCTTGCCTACCCAACATAATCTAAAATATACCATAATTCAAATAGCATTGTGTTCTCCTATCCTTGCACTCTTATTGTTAAAGTTTATTCACATAGCTGTTGATGTGGAAAATACTTGGTAGCTATAATTTATGGCTTCAAGTTAGGGAAAAGAGTAAATGTATCAAGATGCTGATCTGAATCAAAATGTCTACTTCCCCTGTCTACTAAAACCCATTAATATTTTAATATGTGTATGAGTGCATGCATAAACATATTGAAAAGACAAGAATGGATGATTTCAAGGGAACTGCATATTTCAATAAATAAGAGACAAGGGATTCGATATTTGTATGTCTGAAGTCCGAGTACAAGAGATCAAAGATAAAATTTCTTCCAAAGTGTACTCCCAATATTTCTAACCCAGAAGTCATTGATTAAACAAGGCACAAGAAACTCAGCAATTTAAATAGAACATCAGCCTAACCATTCTTCCTTTTTTAACACTGAGCCTAAGGCAGAGCTGACATTTGTCTTCATCACTAAGAACAAGCCTGACTTCCAAACAAAGTCCTATGACTTACTGGGAAGTGTTGTAATATAAGTTTTGGGGTTCAAGAAAATAAAGAAGCACAATTTGATACAGGTTTTCACATCCTATTCATAAAGGAGGAATAAAAGGAGGTAGAAAAATGGCATTCTGTTCTCCAGAGAGGTTGTACTGACAAGATATTAGGAGAGACACTGAAGTAGCTTACATTCACCCTGAGAGATGGGGAAGCAAGCTTGTTCAACCCAATAACCCCAAACATTATCTCTTCCCAAGGCAATGGCACCCCACTCCAGTGCTCTTGCCTGGAAAATTCCATGGCTGGAGAAGCCTGGTAGCCTGCAGTCCATGGGGTCGCGAAGAGTCGGACATGACTGAGCAACTTCACTTTCACTTTTCACTTTCATGCATTGGAGAAGGAAATGGCAACCCACCCCCATGTTCTCGCCTGGAGAATCCCAGGGACTGGGGAGCCTGGTGGGCTGCCATCTATGAGGTCGCATAGAGTTGGACACGACTGAAGTGACTTAGCAGCAGCAGCAGTAGCAACAATGATGAGAAGCAGACCACTGACATCCATACTGGATATTAAATACTCCTGTCTCAAATTGAAACCCACTCTACTATGTTGTACTTGATGATACTGGGACTACGGCTTACAAATAATAAAGCTCTCTTGTTAGTTAGCTCCATTATAGGATTTTCCAATATGAGGTTCTGAAAACAACTTGCAATTCCCTTTGAGTTTTTTTTTTTTAATTATTATTCCAGTCTGTCACCCATTTTTTTGCCCACTCTGACAAAAGCATGATATGCATTCATAGATAACAAAGCCAGCAAGGCAGCACTTCCTCCTCTGATCAGCATCCCCCAACATGGTGATCCTCCTCCAATTCTACCACTAGGAGAATGGATTAAAAATTGCAGTGGGTACACAGTATTTATCTTTCTCTTTCTGACTTACTTCGTTTTATATAATAGGCTCTAGGTTCATCCACCTCATTAGGACTGACCCAAAAATTGCAGCAGGCCCATCCAACAGAATACTATACAACAACTATGAAGGTGAAAAACTCCATGCAAAAGGCTGAACTTTCCAAGGTGTTTTAGTTCAGATACCTGACAAGCAACCAAATAAAGATCCACAAGTGATAACAAACATTTTAAATGAAAACATTTGTGGAATAATTAAAATGTATGAGTTATACAGCTAGCTTGAAAGGACCAGATAAGGATAGAGGCACATAAATACCATTATTTTAATTAAAAGATTTGAAGAATTGTGGAGCTTGGGACCAATATAGATGGCAAGGTGTTGGTACAAATATCCCTATTTTAATCACACATGTGCTTTCTTGGAAAACAATGAAATATTTTTCTATTTTCAGGATGGAGATAGGATTGTAAAAACTCTATTTTGAATTGTTTCTTCAGTTTTCTTTATTACCAAGTAATGACCCAAATTATTTGAAATTTAAAGATGCTTACTTTTTGGAAGAAAAGCTATGACAAGCCTAGATACCATATTAAAAAGCAGAGACATTGCTTTGCCAACAAAGGTCTGTATAGTCAAAGCTTTTTTTTTGCCAGTAATCATGTATGGATGTGAGAGTTGGAACATAAGGCTGAGCACTGAAGAATTGAACTGTGGTGTTGGAAGAGACTCTTGAGAGTCCCTTGGACTGCAAGGAGATCAAATCAGTCAATGCTAAAGGGAATCAACCCTGAATATTTATTGGAATGACTGATGCTGAAGCTGAAGCTTCAGTACTTTGGCCACATGATGCAAAGAGCCAACTCAAGAGAAAAGACCCTGGTCCTGGGAAAGATTGAAGGCAGGAGGAGAAGGGGATGACAGAGGATAAGATGGTTGGATGGCATCACTGATTCAATGGACATGAGTTTGGACAGGAGATGGTGAAGGACAGGGAAGCCTAGAGTCCATGAGGTTGCAAAGAGTCGGACAAGACTGAGTGACTGAACAACAAATACCCCAAAGACATCTGCATGGCCTTTAAAAATGCATGGTAGGTGTGAGTAACAACCCACAGATTTCTCAAACAAAGACAGCAACAATCGATCCCAATAAACTTTTGTTTTTTAGGAGATACCCAAATATAAAAATTTTGGCATATTTTAGTGGATACAATTTCAATCACAAGGGACTTTCAGCAGTTTATTAACTGTTATGAGCATGTACAGTCATTTCCAAGATAAGCAAGTAGAATTACACAGAGCATATTTGGAGACAGACATTAAATATAAAAGATTAAGTGAAAGAAAACATTTTTCATGAGGCTATTTACAAATTGGCTTTTTATCTTAATGAAGGGCAAACATAATTTTGACTAAATTAACAAAGCCTCTCAAAAATAGTAAATCAGGAAAGGTCACCTGTTGCCCTTTTGAGTATAAGGAATTTTTACCAAAGAATTCCAGTAAAAATAGATACAATTCTGTGATTTCATGTATCATAATAACACATTGATGCATTCTATAAATTGCCAAATTTCAATTCAAACAAGTATTTAACTATCTAGATAAAGCAAGCCCCCATTGACTAAATGTGGAATTATATCTGTGACTAAAATATATATTTTTGAATTTTAACATACTGGAAAGATATTGATAACATTACGGCAATGTTTAAAATATTTAAAACTTTGAGATATCTGGCTTAAATTTTTTAAAGAAACATAAAAAAATTAAAACAATAGTGTTCTGAAGGAAATATCACAGACAAATACACCCATCCATATTTGTCCTATGTCCTTTAAAACTTTAGTTGCAGGGCAGCAATGGAGAAACAGACATAGAGAATAGACTTATGGACATGGGGAGAGGGGAGGAGAGGGTGAGATGTGTGGAGAGAGTAACATGGAACCTTCCATTACTGTATGTAAAATAGATAGCCAACCGGAATTGGCAGTATGGCTCAGGAAACCCAAACAGCAGCTCTGTATCAAACTAGAGGGGTGGGATGGGGAGGGAGACGGGAGGCAGGTTCAAAAGGGAAGGGATATATGTATACCTATGGTTGATTCATGTTGAGGTGTGATAGAAAACAACAAAATTCTATAAAGCAATTATCCTTCAATTAAAAAGTAAATAAATTAAAAAAGAGTAATCACTATTTTTTAGTATCATAAGCTGTAACATACTAGAAATGCCTCAGTGTGATTGTACCCAATTCCTCTTCAATTGCTCACTGTCCTTGCTAACTCGGTGTTAATACTTTCTTTCATTTTAGAAATTCTGCTGGTGGGTTATGATATTTCACTGTGGCCTTTACCTGAATTTCATTGATAATGGTCTGAACATCTTTTTAAATGTTTAACATCCATCCCTCAGTCATGTCCGACTCTTTGCGACCCCATAAACTGTAGCCTACCAGGCTCCTCCATCCATGGGATTTTCCAGGAAAGAGTACTGGAGTGGGTTGCCATTTCCTTATCCATTATGATATCTTTATTTATGACATGTCAACTCATGTGATATGACCTTTTTCACCCCTTTTTTTTAAATTAACTTTTTGTTTTGTTTTTGGTGGAAAAGTATCTTTGTCAGTTTTATGTATTTAAAATATTTTCATCCAGGCACAGTTTGCATTTTTACCCTATTAATGGTATCTTTGAATAAACCAAAAATAGGATTCTTTACATTTGTAATGATTATTTCCTGTGTTTTGATAAAGACATGTCTATTTAACTAAAGGTCTACATTATGACATAAACACAGAAGGATCTCTGCTCATTTTCAAGGCAAACCATTCAATATCATGGTAATACAAGTCTATGCCCCAACCAGTAACTTTGAAGAAACTGAAGTTAAACAGCTCTATGAAGACCCAAAAAATATGTCCTTTTCATTATAAGGGACTGGAATGCAAAAGTAGGAAGTAAAGAAACACCTGGAGTAACAGGCAAATTTGGCCTTGGAGTACAGAATGAAGTAGGGCAAAGGCTAATAGAGTTTTGCCAAGAGAACGCACTGGTCATAGCAAACACCCTCTTCCAAAAACACAAGAGAAGATAACACATGGACATCATCAGATGGTCAACACCAAAATCAGATTGATTATATTCTTTAAAGCCAAAGATGGAGAAGCTGTATACAGTCAGCAAAAAGAAGACTGAGAGCTGACTGTGGCTCAGATCATGAACTCCTTATTCTCAAATTCAGACTTAAATTGAAGAAACTGGGGGAAACCACTAGACCATTCAGGTATGACCTAAATCAAATCCCTTATGACTATACAGTGGAAGTAGGAAATGGATTTAAAGGAATAGATTTCATAGACACAGTGCATGATGAACTATGGATGGAGGTTCATGACACTGTACAGGAGACAGGGATCAAGACCATCCCCATGGAAAAGAAATGCAAAAAAGCAAAATGGCTGTCTGAGGAGGCCTTACAAATAGCTGTGAAAAGAAGAGAAGCGAAAGCAAAGGACAAAAGGAAAGATATACCCATTTGAATGCAGAGTTCCAAAGAAGAGCAAGGAGAGATAAGAAAGCCTTCCTCAGGGATCAATGCAAAGAAATAGAGGAAAACAACAGAATGGGAAAGACTAGAGATCTCTTCAAGAAATTTAAGAGATACTAAGGGGACGTTTCATGCAAAGATGGGCTCAACAAAGCACAGAAATGGTAGGGATCTAACAGAGGCAGAAGATATTAAGAAGAGATGGCAAGAATACACAGAAGAAATGTACAAAAAAGATCTTCAGAGAGATGTTGTGGGGAGGGAGGTGGGAGGGGGGTTCATGTTTGGGAACGCATGTAAGAATTAAAGATTTTAAAATTTAAAAAATAAAAAAAAGAAAAAAGAAAAAAAAAAAAAAAGATCTTCACAACCCAGATAATCACAATGGTGTGATCACTCACCTAGAGCCAGACATCCTGGAATGTGAAGTCAAGTGGGCCTTAGGAAGCATCAGTACCAACAAAGCTAGTGGAGGTGATGGAATTCCAGGTAAGCTATTTGAAATCCTGAAAGATGATGCTGTGAAAGTGCTGCACTCAATATGCAAGCAATTTTGGAAAACTCAGCAGTGATCACAGGGCTGGAAAAGGTCAGTTTTCATTCCAGTCCCAAAGAAAGGAAATGTGAAAGAATCCTCAAACTACCACACAATTGCACTCATCTCACACGCTAGTAAAGTAATGCTTATAATTCTCCAAGCCAGGCTTCAGCAATATGTGAACCATGAACTTCCAGATGTTCAAGCTGGTTTTAGAAAAGGCAGAGGAACCAGAGTTCAAATTGCCAACATCCACTGGATCATCGAAAAAGCAAGAGAGTTTCAGAAAAACATCTATTTCTGCTTTATTGACTATGCCAAAGCCTTTGACTGTGTGGATCACAATAAACTATGGAAAATTCTGAAAGAGATGGAAATACCATACCACCTGACCTGCCTCTTGAGAAACCTGTATGCAGATCAGGAAGCAACAGTTAGAACTGAGCGTGGAACAGCAGACTGGTTTCAAATAGGAAAAGGAGTACTTCAAGTCTGTATATTGTCACCCTGCTTATTTAACGTATATGCAGAGTACATCATGAGAACTCCTGGCTGCAGGAAGCACAAGCTGGAATCAAAATTGCCAGGAGATATATCAATGACCTCAGATATGCAGATGACACCACCCTTATGCAGAAAGTGAAGAAGAACTAAAAAGCCTCTTGATGAAATTGAAAGAGGAGAGTGAAAAAGTTGGCTTACAGCTCAACATTCAGAAAACGAAGATCATGGCATCCATTCCCATCACTTCATGGCAAATAGATGTGGAAACATTGAAAATGGTGGCTGACTTTATTTTTGGGGCTCCAAAATCACTGCAGATTGTGATTGCAGCCATGAAATTAAAAGATAATTACCCCTTGGAAGGAAAGCTATGACCAACCCAGATAGCATATTAAAAAGCAGAGACATTGTTTTGCCAACAAAGGTCCATCTAGTCAAGGCTATGGTTTCTCCAGTGGTCATGTATGAATGTGAGAGTTGGACTATAAAGAAAGCTGAGCAGAAGAATTGATTCTTTTGAACTGTGGTGTTGGAGAAGACTCTTGAGAGTCCCTTGGACTGCAAGGAGATCCATCCAGTCCATCCTAAAGATCAGTCCTCAATATTCATTGGAAGGACTGATGCTGAAGCTGAAACTCCAATATTGGCCACCTGATCTGAAGAGCTTACTCATTTGAAAAGACCCTGCTGCTTGGAAAGATTGAGTGCAGGAGGAGAAGGGGACAACAGAGGATAAGGTGGTTGGATGGCATCACCGACTCAATGGACATGGGTTTGGGTGGATTCTGGAAGTTGGTGATGGACAGGGAGGCCTGGCGTGCTGCAGTTCTTGGGGTCAAAAAGAGTCGGACAAGACTGAGTGACTGAACTGAACTGAATTACATTATTATCTTTAAGAAACTTTACAGTTTTCCCTTTACATTTATATCTGAGTCCCATAAGAGATGATTTTTTGAATGATGGAAGATTGGGACCAGATTGTTTTTTCATGTAACTATATAGTTGACGAGGTCTTCATTTCCTTATCCCTAGCAGATGTCTATAGAAGTGTGGGTCAATTCCTGAACTTCTTGTAAACACCTCCTACAGGCAAGAGGCCCCATTTGGCCCACTTCTCCAGAATTTTCTTCTTTTTCTTCTCTTGCCTTACAAGTTATTGGCCTCTTGCTCATTCTCTGAGGTCTTCAACAAAGATTTTTTTGCTTGTTTGTTTATTTTTCTACCTTTCTAGTTACTATTAGTAAGTATATAATAAGTACATAGGTCAGAAATAAACTAATATGCCATAACCTGAAGAATGACATTTTTAATTAAGAATGAAAGTTTTACATTAATTGTTGTCTCTAAATATAATGAATTACTCATTTATTTCCTTCTTTTGTACATTGTATAGACTAAATAGACAATACCAAACATTCCATGTTGCACAAGACTATTACAATTTTAGCACTGAAAATCCAGTATCTCAAGAAACCTTGTAAACTAAAGAAGCAGGGCAACTCTTTAACCTATTAGTAAGGGAGTATATATTGATAGATATTCTTACATAATACTTTCCATCTAATTTTTGGTAAAGTCCTACTTGGCCATAGAGCACTAATTCTTCAACAATCACTTGCACTCTGTTAAAAGCTAGATTTAAAAACCTTTTTAAAAAGGGCTTTATATTAGCCAAGATTAGATTTGACTGCATGTAACAGATTAAACCAAAATAACCATGTATAACGAATCTTTTCTCAAGTTTTGAAATTCTAAAAGTAGTAAGTTCAGAGCTTGTGTGATCAGTTCTCCATGAAGTCAGACTCCTGATATCCTTTAATTTTATTACTTTGCCATAAATAGCCATTCCACAGCTCAACTCCTGATCTATGTGGCTGCTAGAGTACTGTCTACCAAGCAGAAAGAGAGGAGAGGGCTTTAATCTTTCCCTTAAAGGTATTTTCTAGAAGCTGTGCAAAACCACTTCTGTTTGTATCTCCTTAGCCAGAATATAATCACATAGTCATACATGGATAAAATAGACATTTAAATTATTTGTACTTTATTTTGATTCATCATTCACCTAAACCCAGAATACATTATTAATGAAAAAGGCAAGTGTTTGTCAACAGGTGAATGGATTGAGAAAATGTGATTCACATATCACTTCACACCATTGCTTCATTGTAATAAATATAGTACACAGCTATAAAAAAAAGAAGTCCTATCATTTTTGATAAACCTGGAGGTTATTATAATAAGTGAAATTATTATCAACAGATTCAATATGCAATTAGAAAAATGTTTATATGTCATTGCAACAGAAGCAATATATTTTAGTTTGTTTACAGCCAATTTTACAGTTTGCTCAGCTGCCATTTTATGTGTTTTATAAACATAGTTGCTTACTATAAATGATATGTTAAAAATGTTCTGTTTATTTTAGCCTCTAATCCACTATTTTGTGTGGGTAGCAAACGCATTGTTGTTTTGTGTGTGGTAAGTACTAAGTAAAAACAAGGCTATTTTTAAACTTCTGAATAAAAAATTCATTTGATAATGGTAGGTGTTTGTGTGTATTTTTAACATATTAGAAAATATATATTTATTGTAAGTTGTATTTTTCCTCTTCCTAAAAGCAGCAGAAGATCCCCTGGAGAAGGAAATGGCAATCCACTTCAGCAGTCTTGCCTGGAATATCTTACGGACAGAGGAACTTGACAGGCTACAGTCCATAAAGTCATAAAGAGTGGGGCAGGACTTAGTGGCTAAATATCAACAGCAACAAAGCACAAAATAAATGTCACTTCCTTCCCTGTTGATGATATGTTTTTACACACAGTCTAAAATCATACTGGAGTAGGAAATGGCAACCCACTTCAGTATTCTTTCCTTGGAAATCCCATGGACAGAGGAGCCTGGCAGACTACAGTCGATGAGGTTGCAAAAGGGTCAGACACGACTGAGCGACTAAATGACAAACAACAACTAAAATCAAATATATTCTTAACAACTGCATCATGTTGCATCTTCTTTTAGTTTGCTTTTTACTAAAGTCTGTGTTAGTCCAGGCTTCTCCTGAAGCATTTAATTCCATTATGTATCTTGACTTTAGTATTTTGCATTTTTTAAGGGGCTTGAGAAACTATAGTGAAGCGTTCATTGCTCAGTTGTGTCTGACTTTCTGAGTGGGTAGCCATTCCCTTCTCCGGGACATCTTTCCAACCCAGGGATTAAACCAGGTCTTCTACATTGCAGGCAGATTCTTTACTGTGTGAGCCACCAGGGAAGCTCAAAATAGTGAGAGGACCTACTTACGTTGTTAAAGATGTAGAAAAAATATTTATACCAAGCAATTTTTAGAGTTTATCTGAATAAACCTTATGGCATCCAAAAATTAAGTATCAGAAATTACAGGAAAATACATATATAGAACTTCAGAGGAGTGTGTATACCTCTGAGATGGAGAGAGGACATCATTTAGACGCATATGAGAGATCCTCATGCTATTGGTAATGTTCTTATTCTTAAACTGTGTAGGTGTTCATTATTTCTCTCAAAAGTAACATAACTATTATATACATTCTGTAATATATTCTAATTTTATTATAGGGCAATTTTCAAAAAAAAAAGTAAAATTATGACCTTAAGGCTAATATAAAATTTGAAAACCTGTCAAAAATTTTATTCCATTCACTAACAAAGAAGACATTCAGAAAGATATTCAGATCAATTTGAAGTATTTGAAAAGCTATGTATTTAATAAGGGCATGTTATAAGATTTTCTGGGTAAGATTCATATTTAAATTTAAATATCATAAATCACAGTGCTTAGATGGTTTTTTCTTTCATGCACGCATGTGTTAAGCCACTTCAATTCTGTCCGACTCTTTTGCAACCCTATGGACTGTAGCCCACCAGGCTGCTCTGTCCATGGGATTCTCCAGGTAAGAAGACTGGAGTGGGCTGCCCTACCATTCTCCAGGGGTTCTTCCCCACCCAAGGATTGAAACTGGGTCTCTTAAGTCTCCTGCATTTTCCCCCATATGATATCATAAAGATATACCAATCAGATTTTTTTGCTTGTTTTGAAATTTAGAGGTAGTTTTTCTTAACAGTTAAAAATTTGTAAAAATAAGTTAAAACTAGAGTTGGAGAGCAAAGTTTTATATTTATACAAAAAGATTTCACTTAAAATTTTCATTAAAATAATCTGAATAATTCACATTTGAATAGATATAAAGAAAGAACTTTTCTTACAAGACTGCCTTGTAAGTAATCTTTTTTATCTGTTTAAACTTGAAACAAAAATAAGAATGTTAATAGAAAAATTAGTTAAAATGATCCTTGTTTTTTCTTTTGCACGACTCTCATCTATTAAACAGTTATTTATTGTGCTTTATAGTAATATGTTTTCTTTCGTACCACATGCCACTGTGAGATCTAAGGATACCGACAGAAATGTGACACACTAATTATTTTCTCTCATTGCATTTACAATTCAGTGGCAGACAGTAACTGACAAGTAAAATACAAAATGGTATTTCAAATAATAAGTGCTACATAAAATTTAAAAATAAATTAAAAATAAAATTAGGATAATGGGAACTAAAATATCTATGGATGGATAGTCAGTTCAGTGACTCAGTCCGACTCTTTGTGACCCCATGGACTTCCCTGTCCATCACCAACTCCTAGAGCTTGCTCAGACTCATGTCCATCAAGCTGGTGATGCCATCTGACCATCTCATCCTCTGTCATCCCCTTCTCCTCCTGCCTTTAATCTTTCCCAGCATCACGGTCTTTTTTAATGAGTCACTTCTTCACATCAGGTGACCAAAGTATTGGAGTTTCAGCTTCAGCATCAGTCCTTCCAATGAATATTCAGGACTGATTTCCTTCAGGACTGACTGGTTTGATCTCCTTGGAGTTCAAGGCACTCTCAAGAGTATTCTCCAACACCATAGTTCAAAAGCATCAATTCTTCATGCTCAGCCTTCTTTACAGATAGAGGGAGACCATTTTGGATTAAGGAGACAGTTTAGGTCAGGAAAGTCTCTTTGATGATGAAAAAAGCCAGTTCTGCTAAAATCATTTGAAAACTGTAGTTGCCTTCAAACAGATGCTTTTGACTGGCATAAGTGATAAAAATACCATGTCGCAATTTAAAAATTATGTTACAAATATATATCATGTCTGACAGATAAATTGAACTTATCTAATAAACTGTTCAGTAAAATTTCCAGGTAGAAAAGGCTGATGCTTCAATCCTGGTGCCTCTATTTCAAAGTTATTTGTCAAAATTTAAAACAAAAAATAAATTATGGCCTTAAAATATGAGTTTTGGGTATGCCACAGGTTGTAATATAAGATTTAGTTTAACAAGATTTTCAGATCAAGCTGCAACGTAAATCACTTCAATGATTGAAAAAATGGTGCTAAAATATTAAGATTGTATTTATCTGCAGATTGTGTTTCATGATTACTATTAATCTTTAGTTGGTTAAAATGAACAATTTCTCACATTATCCTTTGTATGGTTACTGAAGGGATATATACGTACATTTTAAGTGTTTAAATTGTACACCATCTAAGTGGACACAGTGTGGAAAGTAGTCTCCTTTTTGGCCATTGCCGTAACTTCAGCTTACTTTTGTCCTTTTCTGCTTCTAGTTTGTCTG
Organism: Capra hircus; assembly: GCF_001704415.2. Classification (NCBI taxonomy): domain Eukaryota; kingdom Metazoa; phylum Chordata; class Mammalia; order Artiodactyla; family Bovidae; genus Capra; species Capra hircus. The sequence continues at coordinate 10,514,174 of NC_030813.1, read as the reverse complement.
ACAGTTCAATCTGTAACTCTAAATAGTATATATGTGGCTGTTCCAAAATAACTTTTTAGGAATTGAATTGTATCCCCCTCTTCAGATTCATATGTTGAAGTCCTAATCTATAGTATGTTAAAAGAAAGAAATATAGTGTTAAGTCGTGTCTGACACTTGATCCCACTATCTGCAGCCCGCTGGGCTCCTCTGTCTATGGGATTGTCCAGGCAAGAATACTGGAGCGGTTTGCCATTTCCTTTTTCAGGGGATCTTCCCAACCCAGGAATTGAATCTAGATCTCCCGCATTGCAGGCAGATGCTTTACTGACTGAGCTATGCAGGAAGTCCCATAGGATGTTGCATGTGACCTTGTTTGGGAGTAGATCTGTCATTGATGTAATTAGTTAAAATGAGGTCATACTGAAGTAAAATGGGCCCCTGATCCAAGTACAACTGGTGTCCTTATACAAAACAAGAAATGTGGACACAGACACTTTGGAAGGAGAACATTCTGTCAAGACTGGAGTTGTTCTCTCATCAGCTAACCCCACCACAAGTGTGAAGAGGGCCTTCAGAGAAAGCATAGCCTTACCAGACCTTGATCCTGGACTTCTAGCTTGCACAACTGCAAGACAAGTCCTGATGCTGTCACGCAGTCTGTGATACTCTGTTACAACGGCCCTAGCAAACTAATTCATGGTTTGTCATATTTATTGGTTTCTCACAATATGCAGGCACATTTAAGTTTTTTACATATGAAATGGTCAGTCGGATAGCATCACTGACTCAATGGACATGACTTTGGGCAAACTCCAGAGATAGTGAAGGACAGGGAAGTCTGGCGTACAGGGGTGCATGGAGTCAAACAGGACTAAGCAACTGAGCAATCATTTAATACTCACCATAGCCCTATTACGTATCTACTACTATTATCCCTATTATGTAAAGAACAAAGCAGAAGAAGGAGAGAAGTACTCTTCCAAAGGTTACAATCAGTGTGATTTCAGAGCTGCTTATTTAACTGCGCCAACAGGACATTGAGTTCTTGATTCTTCAACTCAGTTAACTCTAACTTTTCACTAAAAAGCCTGTAGAATTTTGTTTGGTTAATATAATCTCTCTTACCATAACCTGAAATATTTATAAATTTTAATTAATATTTTCTATTGGTTACCTTTTTAAAATACTATATTTAGACCTCTACTTCCCATTCAGTTTTGGACATTATTTATCTACCACTCTGTACAATTAAGAAAATAGTACTTCTCCATTTCCTTCCAACTGTTTTTTCCCTTTTTATCTCCCGGTCTCTGTCTGTTCTCCTCTATTATGTTTACATCGTCAAAGGAATTACATGCAGTAAACTTATAACTTGATTGCTGCTAAGTCACTTCAGTCGTGTCCGACTCTGTACGACCCCATAGATGGCAGCCCACCAGGTTCCCCCATCCCTGGGATTCTCCAGGCAAGAACACTGTAGTGGGTTGCCATTTCCTTCTCCAATGCATGAAAGTGAAAAGTGAAAGTGAAGTTGCTCAGTCGTGTCAGACCCTCAGTGATCCCATGGACTGCAGCCTACCAGGCTCCTCCGTCCATGGGATTTTCCAGGCAAGAGTACTGGAGTGGGTTGCCATTGCCTTCTCCGATAACTTGATTAAGTCTACCCAGTTTCAGATATCATTTCTTATTATATAAAGATTCTCTAAATTTAGTGATATAAGTAAATCATGCTGCTGCTGCTGCTGCTAAGTCATTTCAGTCCTGTCCAACTCTGTGCGATCCCATAGATGGCAGCCTACCAGGCTCCCCCATCCCTGGGATTCTCTAGGCAAGAATATTGGAGTGGGTTGCCATTTCCTTCTCCAGTGCATGAAAGTGAAAAGTCAAAGTGAAATCATAGATATGTAAATATTATTCTATGTCACTAAGCATGCTGTTTCACATTTAAAAAATCAGGTGCAGTATATTTTCTGATACTTTTCTCACCAATTGAAATGATTAATTTACCTAATTTAAAATTATCACTTTCTTCTGCATATTCTTTTTCAAACACCACTTTCTCCAAAGTTTCCTATGAATCGCCCATTACTTTACTATTCAATTCAGTTCAGTTGCTCAGTCGTGTCCAACTCTTTGTGACCCCGTGGACGGCAGCACACCAGTCCTCCCTATTCATCACCGACTCCCAGAGCTTACTCAAACTCATGTCCATTGAGTTAGCGATGCGATTCAACCATCTCATCTTCTATTGTCCCCTTCTCCTCCTGCCTTCAATCTTTCCCAGCATCAAGGTCTTTTCTAATGAGTCACTTCTTCACATCAGGTGGCCAAAGTATTTGAGTTTCAACTTCAGAATCAGTCCTTCCAATGAATATTCAGGACTGATCTCCTTTAGGATGGACTGGTTGGATCTCATTGCAGTCCAAGGGACTCTCAAGAGGCTTCTCCAACACCACAGTTCAAAAGCATCAGTTCCTTGGTGCTCACTTTCTTTAAAGTTCAACTCTCACATCCATACATGACTACTGGAAAAACCATAGCCTTGACTAGATGAACTTTTGTTAGCAGAGTAATGTCTCTGCTTTCTAACATTCTGTCTAGGTTGGTCACAAATTTTCTTCCAAGGAGAAAGTGTCTTTTAATTTCATGGCTGTAGTCACCATCTGCAGCGATTTTGGAGCCCAAGAAAATAAAGTTTTTCATCATTTTCATTGTTTCCCTATAAATTTACCATGAAGTGATGGGACAGATGCCATGATCTTAGTTTTCTGAATGTTGAATTTAAAGCAACTCTTTCACTCTCCTCTTTCACTTTCATCAAAAGGCTCTTTAGTTCTTCTTCTCTTTCTGCCATAAGGGTGGTGTCCTCTGCATATCTGAGGTTATTGATATTTCTCCCGGTAACCTTGATTCCAGCTTGTGCTTTCAGCCCAGTGTTTTTCATGATGTACTCTGCATATAAGTTAAATAAGCTGGGTGACAATATACAGCCTTGACGTACTCCTTTTCCTGTTTGGAACCAGTCTGTTGTTCCATGTCCAGTTCTAACTGCTGCTTCTTGACCTGCATACAAATTTCTCAGGAGGCAGGTCAGGTGGTTTGGTATTCCCATTAACTTAAGAATATTCCACAGTTTGTTGTGATCCACACAGTCAAAGGCTTTGTAGTCAATAAAGCAGAAGTAGACATTTTTCTGGAATTCTCTTGCTTTTTCCATGATCCACGTGATGTTGGCAATTTGAACTCTGGTTCCTCTGCTTTTTCTATATCCAGCTTGAACATCTGGAAGTTCTCAGTTCACATACTGTTGAAGCCTGGTTTGGAGAATTTTGAGCATGCTTTCTAAGCACGTGAGATGAGCGCATTTGTCCGATAGTTTGAGCATTCTTTGGCATTGCGTCTCTTTGGGATTGGAATGAAAGCTGACATTTTCCAGTCATGTGACCACTGCTGAGTTTTCCAAATTTGCTTTTATATTGAGATCAGCACTTTCATAGCATCATCTCTAAGTATTTGAAGGAGCTCAACTGGAATTCCATCACCTTCATTAGCTTTGTTGGTAGTGATATTTCCTAAGGCCCATTTGACTTCACATTCCAGGATGTCTGGCTCTAGGTGAGTGATCACTCCATCGTGTTTATCTGGGTCATGAAAATCTTTTTTGTACAGTTCTTCTGTGTATTCTTGCCACCTTTTCTTAATATGTTCTGCTTCTGTTAGGCCCATACAATTTCTGTCCTTTATTGAGCCCATCTTTGCATGAAATATTCCCTTAGTATCTCTAATTTTCTTGCAGAGATCTGTAGGTTTTTCCATTCTGTTGTTTTCCTCTATTTGTTTGCGTTGATCTCTGAGGAAGGCTTTTTTATCTCTCCTTGCTATTCTTTGGAACTCTGCATTCAAATGGGTATACCTTTTCTTTTCTCCTTTGCCTTTCACAAGCATCTTTATTTGATAAAACAAATAAGTCTCTACTGACTTCCTTTCAACTGAGTTATATGACTCTTGTCCTGGTATTTCATTTCAATACATACATATCTGGGCTATTTTTAATTCCAATATTTTTACTCTTCTTAGCTCTTTTTTTTTAAGTCATATTTCAGCACCTAGGAAATGTATCTGGGTCCTAGCATATTGTCATTTATCTTATTTTTTCCATATGCCAATGATGAGGCATATTATTTCAGGTGGAAATTTGTTTTTGTTGAGAACTTTGCAGGTCTTGCTTTTTTCTATGACTATTAATGAAAATCCTGATAAAAGTTAATAAACCTTTTTTTTTTTTGTAGTTTACACTTCCTCAGGGTAGACTTTGAGGCATGCATTTGATTTTGAATAGTTGATATTATAAGTGAACCTAAAAAACATTTGAATCAGAGAGAGTAAGCTGTACAGAGATGGGAAAGTGGCCAGTAGAAGCTTTGTTATCAAGTGAGTTACCACCCTGGGTAACTGAAGCCTACTTAATCCCGCAGAGTATCCCTCAGGTTCAGCTAAGATGATGTTCCTCAAAGTGAATCCATCTGAAGAGTGAAGGTCTAGGGGGGTCTATTCCTCAATTTTTTCCAGGCATCAGATATGGAGTTCACTGGATATGGAACTGGATTTCCTGGCACGGGCACCAATTAGATGAGAAAGTTCTCAGGCAAAGACAGTCTGGTGCCAGCAGTTGGAAGTTGGGCCTGAGGCAATGCATGGCAGTGGGAGGGGCTGACCTATGGTCTCTAGTCCTGCGTGCTACATTTTATGTGCGTACATCACTGTCAGCTGGTACCTGTTTCCCCACTCCCTATGGAAGTGTTTATGATTCTATCTTTATTCTCTGAATCCCAAAATTTTAGGAGAATGTGTCTACATATTTATTTTTAAAGGCTCTAACATCTGACAGGGCCTTTTAAATAAAGTACTAAGCCTTTCTTTCACTTTGTGAAAATGTATTCCATTATTATTGTGATTATATCCTTTATTTCACTATCACTCTTTTCTTTTTCAGAAACTTCTATTAGACAGATGTGGGTGGATTTCGTAAGCTTTATTTTCTCATACAAATTGATTTTTTTCTAGACAATTTTGTTTTTATTTTCCATGACCTATTTCTTGCTTCCTGTTTCTTTTTTCATATCATGTTGTTAGGTTTTATGGATTCATTTTATATTTTTTATAGAAGGAATGTATTCTGATGATATTTTAGAAGTATATTCTGGTTTTCTTACTCCTGTCTTTGCCCTTGTTCTCAAATTAGTCAAGTTTCACTGAACAGACTTTTATTATTGTGACACCTCCTTCTGGAGAAATCTCTTTCGTATTCTAGGTCTAGGGAGCAGTTTTTTCATCTCTCAGTTTACCATCAGTCACTCTAGTATTTAGTATAGATTTCAAGTATTTGTCAGGTCTGCTTTTTTGCACTGACTTTACAATTGTAAGCTTTCCTTTTTTTTCATGTATTATAAATGCTCATCCTCCCTTTTTTATTATTTGACCATTTTGCTTGAACTCTAGGGAAGCAAGTGGAATAGTTCACAAATTTTGTGCTGGATTAATTCACATTAACATGAATACATATAAAATATAACATTTTAAACTATAAAACATAAAAATATAAACATTTTAAATATTTTCAAATTATTTAAAATTCCCCTTTATGTTTACAAGTTAAAAATAATGATAGTGAAAATGACACAGTAGGGCTGAACACTTTGCAAAAAAATCTTTCTAGCTTCTTTGATATTGGTGCTTCAAAAATGTCTAGTTCTACTTTTGTTCTCTTATTTTCCTTTAATTAGGTAACATTTTTTTTGTTTCCTTTATGTTTATTGATATCTTCTCTTTTTTCCAGGCAGTTCAAATTATTTGATAAATTTGTCTACATAGATGTCATTTTCAGTCATTTTTGGTTGAAATATTATATCTATTGTAAAATTAATTCTGCCACTGTGACAAAACATTTAAAGAACATGGTTCCCAGCCTTGGAAATGTCTGTAGAAATATTGCAGAGAGGGCAATTAACAGAGAACTTCTTATAAAAAGTTCAGGATTTAAGCTAAACATGCAGATCGTTTCTTTTGACTTTCAAAATCTGTATCCAAACTACTTATTTTCTGGAAAATAATCAATGACATTATAAGTAAGTCTGAAACTCTTACTTAAATTTTACAAAAGAATAATTAAATAGGGCTGGAGTAATGTAAAGGCCACTAGAATTCTGTAAAATATATATTAAAGATTATCTTTTAGCTTATTTTAAAATTTTAATGAGCTTTCCAGGTGGCGCTAGTGGTAAAGACCCCTCCCTGCCAATGCAGGAGACATAGAGATGTGGATTTGATCCCTGGGTCAGGAAGATCCCCTGGAGGAGGGCATGGCGATTCATTCCCGTATTCTTGCCTGGAAAATCCCATGGACAGAGGAGCCTTGAAGGCTACAGTCCATAGAATCTCAGAGAGTAGGACACATTTGAAGTGAGTTAGCATGCAGAATATTCTTTACCAATCATTTCCCTAGACCTTCGGTAACATATTTTCTAATTTCTACTTTATTTTACTTCAGAAAAAGTTCCATTTGATATTTGACACTAAAATAATTATTCCTAGTTTCTTAATAATTATTTCACAAATTATACTATTGTAGTGATGGTGATTATAAAAAAGAAAAGATCAAAGATATAATCAAAGATATTTGAAGTTTGAATATTAATGTTAAACAGAGATAAAATATTTTAAAATATTTGTAAGATAACAAATATGAAGAATGAAATTATATTTCTTCTAAAAGAAATAGCTTACTAGGAAAGAATTGCTATTGTTTTCACAGGCAATTCAAGGTAAAGAGAGGAAAAATGTTATTATATATAAATATGTTCAATTAGAGATATTTTTCTTGTATGTTTCTTTGTGGTGGTATGGAATTATAGTTTAAGAAGTTTGGATTGAATTTGTAGACATTGTGGCTTTTCTATATAAAGACTATTCAGTAGGGAATAATCAGAGGAGAGTTGACAGTTGAAACAACAACAAAAAATTGTTCACACATGGGAACTGAGTGGAGATATAAAAGAGCATATATCAGAATGTTATAATGAGTTTGGGAAATATAAATGATATTATTCAAATAATTATTTGAAGGAAGCTTATAAGGATTTTTCAGAGATGTAACAGAGTACAAAGAGATTGTTTTGGCATGAAAATCAAAGAAAGGAAAATTTTAAAACACATGCTAAATATCAAATGTGACTAAAAAGAGAAAATTGAATTTTAATAATGATTTGAATAACAAGTGTATTACAATTGCCTTAATTAAGTATTAATAAAATAATACAAGAGAGACTACACTGCACAGAGTCCAGAGAAAACTGTAGTAAGAAAACACAGAAGCAATGGACAGAATGCTCATTGGAAAATGTGGGAAAAGTAGAGCAATACATATATAAGAAGGAATCATAAAAATGTTGGTGATCCTAGTCTTAATTTGAGCCTGGAAAATGTATTAAGTTAACAGGAAAACTTAAATGATAAAATAATAACTCATGATAGTCAATTTTTACACAAAATATTTCACAAATAGTTTTACAGAAACTATGTCAATTTTATCATACTGCAAGATTTTTCAGATCACAATGTATGTAAGATATCACTAATATACCAATTGTATGCACACATGTAATGATTAATATGGTTTTACTATCATTGCAAAAGGATCCTGAAGAAGGAAATGATGAATAAAGTTACACCACAAGGGAAAAAACAAAAAAGTTTGAGTCATCTTAAATAGGATTAAAACAAAATCCACAAGATGCCACCTAGACAGCCAGCACAGTTTATATATATTGGAAAGCAATTTTCTCTCAACTTGTCTTAAATCTAACCTAAAGTTGTGAGGGCAAGAATACACAGAAGAACTGTACAAAAAAGATATTCACGACCCAGATAATCATGATGATGTGATCACTCATCTAGAGCCAGACATCTTGGAATGTGAAGTTAAGTGGGCCTTAGAAAACATCACTATGAACAAAGCTAGTGGAGGTGATGGAGTTCCAGTTGAGCTGTTTCAAATCCTGAAAGATGATGCTGTGAAAGGGCTGCATTCAATATGCAAGCAATTTTGGAAAACTCAGCAGTGGCCACAGGACTGGAAATGGTCAGTTTTCATTCCAATTCCAAACAAGGGCAATGCCAAAGAATGCTCAGACTACTGCACAATTGCACTCATCTCACGTGCTAGTAAAGTAATGCTCAAAATTCTCCAAGCCAGGCTTCAGCAATATGTGAACCGTGAACTCCCTGATGTTCGAGCTGGTTTTAGAAAAGGCAGAGGAACCAGAGATCAAATTGCCAACATCTGCTGGAACATGGAAAAAGCAAGAGAGTTCCAGAAAAACATCTATTTAGCTTTATTGACTATGCCAAAGCCTTTGTATGGATCACAATCAACTGTGGAAAATTCTTCAAGAGATGGAAATACCAGACCACCTGACATGCCTCTTGAGAAACCTGTATGCAGATCAGGAAGAAACAGTTAGAACTGGACATGGAACAAGAGACTGGTTCCAAATAGGAAAAGGAGTACATCAAGGCTGTATATTGTCACCCTGCTTATTTAACTCATATGCAGAGTGCATCATGAGAAACGCTGGGCTGGAAGAAACACAAGCTGGAATCAAGATTGCAGGGAGAAATATCAATAACCTCAGATATGCAGATGACACCACCCTTATGGCAGAGAGTGAAGAGGAACTCAAAAGCCTCTTGATGAAAGTGAAAGAGGAAAGCGAAAAAGTTGGCTTAAAGCTCAACATTCAGAAAATGAAGATCATGGCATTCGGTCCCATCACTTCATGGGAAATAGATGTGGAAACAGTGGAAACAGTACCAGACTTTATTTTTTTGGGCTCCAAAATCACTGCAGATGGTGACTGCAGCCATGAAATTAAAAGACGCTTACTCTTTGGAAGAAAAGTTATGACCAACCTAGATAGCATATTCAAAAGCAGAGACATTGCCGACTAAGGTCCGCCTAGTGAAGGCTATGGTTTTTCCTGTGGTCATGTATGGATGTGAGAGTTGGACTGTGAAGAAGGCTGAGTGCTGAAGAATTGATGCTTTTGAACTGTGGTGTTGGAGAAGACTCTTGGGAGTCCTTTGGACTGCAAGGAGATCCAACCAGTCCCTTCTGAAGGAGATCAGCCCTGGGATTTCTTTGGAAGGAATGATGCTTAAGCTGAGGCTCCAGTACTTTGGCCACCTCATGCGAAGAGCTGACTCATTGGAAAAGACTCTCATGCTGGGAGGGATTGGGGGCAGGAGGAGAACGGGACGACCGAGGATGAGATGGCTGGATGGCATCACGGACTCAATGAACGTGAGTCTGAGTGAACTCTGGGAGTTGGTGATGGACAGGGTGGCCTGGTGTGCTGAGATTCATGGGGTCGCAAAGAGTTGGACACGACTGAGCGACCGAAGTGAACTGAACTGAAAGTTGTGGCTGCTGTATATAAAATCATCATTAACACTGCCTCAGTTTTAAGCATCTCAGTTTCCTTGGAACCAAAGATTGGAAGAGTTGATCAAACAGTATACAATTCTCATGAAATAGTAAACTAGACTTCTTCAAATATGTAATTTTTTTCTTACATTTTAATTATTTCCCATGCCATATACACTAACAAAATTATGAAAGTAAAGAATCTGGGTCATAGTATATTTGCTTAATGACCAACTGTTATTCTGAAATTTAGAGTAATTAGTCAGTGATTTCCGATTTCAGACAACAGTTCTCCGGCAGGCCTTTGAAATGCATAAAGACAGCAGAAGAAATCCCCAAATGTCCTGCACAGTTCGGTATGGATACTTGGTTGCCAGAGGTCGAATGATAGGAAAACCACGAGGCTCCACTCCTGGCACACAGTGGTGATAAACTATTCTAACTCACTATAACAATCTGGGTTTCTTTAAACAATTATGAATTGAGCCTGCAAATTTAACAATCATCTGTAACAGTAGGGCTGCTATGAAGTTACATAATAAAATAGGAAGCTGTTAGTTTGGTTGTGGGAGGAAATGTCTGAAAAAAAAATTACATTTAAGCAACTTACTTTCAATGGAACTACTACCAGCCAATTTCTTTGGAGAATCTATATTTTAGCCACTAAAAATAGTTTCAAAAAATCTTTTGACTCTCAAACATTCATAGGCTAGATAAATGTCTTTCAGTTTAGTTTGAGTTAGTTTTTTTCCAAAATGTATCTAAAAGAATTTTTTATATTTAAGGAAAATTTTGTTAGCATGAATGAAATTCACATACTATTCATTGTGAAGGGATCAAATGATTTCAGTAGATTTTTTCAGCAGGTGTTTTTAATGATCAGTTAATTTTTTTTTAAACATGTGAACTGGATCAGACTCTTAGAAGTCCTTTTGATGAAAAACTTGTGAAAAATCATTGAATTATTCACATTTTTAATGCCTATGTTAGGGGAAGCACACAGACTGAAACCGTCCACCCTGGTCAGGCACCATAGTAGCTATTTGCATGAGTTATTTTATGACAGGAGCTCCTGGTAAGAAACACAGAACTAATAAGCCATCACCAACCAGAAGAAATTCAGGAAAAGTCAAAAGGAGATACCACATGTCTGACCAGCTCCCAGAATCCTCTTGCTGGCATCCATCTTGGCTGAACAAGGCATGAAGCACCAGGAAGGACTCTGAGTCAGAATAATTGGCTAAAGACAACCCGGAAACTCATCCTTTCACCATAAAACCTGAGACTGTGAGCCACGTGGTAGAGCTATTCTCCTGGTTTCCCTTACCCTACTGCTTTCCACTGGAGTGCCCTTTCCCAATAAAATCTCTTGCTTTGTCAGCACATGTGTCTCCTCAAACAATTCATTTCTGAATGTTAGACAAGAGCCCAGTTTCGGGCCCTGGAATGTGTCCCCCTTGCAACACCTATACATGCCAGATTAACATTGAGAGAGGATAAAAATATGTAATTTACTGCATGTGTGGCCATTTTTGAACTTTATGCTTTTGTATGTTATGCTTTGTAAGAATATATTTTAAAAATATGAAATATTATAATGGCACCCCACTCCAGTACTCTTGCCTGGAAAATCCCATTGATGGAGGAGTCTGGAGGGCTGCAGTCCATGGGGTTGCTGAGGGTTGGACATGACTTAGCGACTTCACTTTCACTTTTCACTTTCATGTATTGGAGGAGGAAATGGCAACCCACTCCAGTGTTCTTGCCTGGAGAATCCCAGGGACAGGGGAGCCTGGTGGACTGCCATCTATGGGGTCGCACAGAGTCGGACACGACTGCAGTGACTTAGTAGCATAACTAATTTTGTTTGCCAATAATTCCAAATGCAAAAAGTATACAGTTTTCCTACACATCATTTGTCAGTTGTCTTAGATAGTGATGGCTTAATGTTACTGTACATAAAAAAATGAGAAGCCCTATTCAAAATGTGTCATTTGTAAATCAATCTAATGAATGAACTTAGAATATAAGATTGGATTTCTGGGTAATGTTTCCCAAAACATGAAATAAGCTTCTATGTAGATAATTATCTGAATAGAAATCTAAAGGAGAAGCATTATTCCACTGCATATACATATACATACAGTGTATAAAATACATGCAACATATATTTACAGATATACCTATAATAGTTTACAAGCAAATATATGCACACTTAAAATGAAGGAACACAAAAATGCAATTTTAGAAGGAATTTAATTTTAAGTGTATAGGAATAGATGGAAATTCTGAAAAAAAAAGGGCAATTTTAGAAGTAATTTATCTAGATTTACATCTTAATAATAAGACTGATGGCTAATTACTTTATTCATTGGAACTGAATGAAGAAAGATTATTACTCCTTTTTACTCTTGGCACTTTAAAATGTTAGCACACACTCGCAGAAGCAGGATTCATTGGTTCTAAAGGCTATTTGGCTGTTTATTATCATTTTCTTCATCTAGTTTCTTCCAAAATTGCTAATACCTACAGTTTGAAAATTATGGGTTACAGAGAAATGGTTCTTTCTTTGTGACACTCTTTTAGATTAAAATTGGGAATCATGATTCTAGTCCCTTTTTCTCTGATTCTTAAATGCAGTAACTATTACTCATAAATGTCAGTTTCACATGGAATAAAATCTATTAAAAAATACAGTACATTCAAAAGTGAACATGTCTTCTTTGTTCTCGCCTACATTCTGAACATTGTTAGAATTTGAGACATTTTGTTGTTCGTTTTAATCAATTTAAAATTTAGTCTTCTTATATGTGTCATTGAATAAGCCCACGTTCAGTCTAAAATTCTGCTTAAAACATACTTTTTTCTTCCTACTGTTCTTTTAATTTTGCACATTATAAGCCTAATTCTCTAATCCACAGGTTTACACAGAGGGTGGGGAAATAGCAATTCTCACCCCTGTAGGTGTAGTGCCTTTTTCTGCAAGCTTGTTCTACCGTTCAAGGCCCAGAGGATGTTGAGGAAGTGATGCGTGTTCACTGACAGAGCTATCAACTCCGAGGCTTCCCTACATCACATTTTAGTGGGTCCAAAATATAGATTGCATGTATATGTTACTGTGTGCATATGTGATGCTGTTCCAACAGACAATGGCTCAATAACTGACATCGCAACACGAGTGGAATTTATGGCTTGTAACAGGAAACTCAAAATGGTTTTGATGTGGAAAAAGGGTTTTTCCCTCCCTGCAGTTAGTTGTGATGGCACCCCATGGAGATGATAAGGGAAATAGGACAAGAGATGGATTATGAGCATTTTTGTGCAGTCTTATTATGTTACATGGTCTTTCACTGAAGTCAGTATAACCTCAGGACAAAATTAGCTTGCTTTAAGCATTGCATTATGTTGGAAAATTACCAAAAACAGGACTTAAAATATGAAAGAGCAGGAAGCTAAATATATGTCGATTAAGAATGTATCTATACTGTTTCTAGACTGTATTTATAAAGAATTTTAGTACACCATATCTGGGATAAAGTTTTTTTCTTAAAGTTAATTTTAGTGACTGACCATTTATTAGATATACTGCTTGAGAAAACTTGGTAATCATTAGTTTAGAAAGTCTTACTTTGGGACCTGAAGATTTTGAGACAGACAAAATATAGGTGCTTCACTAATCAGAAGCAGAGGATATTAAAAAGAGGTGGCAAGAATACACAGAAGGACTGTACAAAAAAGATCTTAAAGACCAAGATAATCACGATGGTGTGATCACTCACCTAGAGCCAGACATCCTGGAATGTGAAGTCAAGTGGGCCTTAGAGAGCATCACTATGAACAAAGCTAGTGGAGGTGATGGAATTCCAGTTGAGCTATTTCAAATGCTGAAAGATGATGCTGTGAAAGTGCTGCACTCAATATGCCAGAAAATTTGGAAAACTGAGCAGTGGCCACAGGACTGGAAATGGTCAGTTTTCATTCCAATTCCAAAGAAAGGCAATGCCAAAGAATGCTCAAACTACCATACAATTGCACTCATCTCACACGCTAGTAAACTAAAGCTCAAAATTCTCCAAGCCAGGCTTCAGCAATATGTGAACGGTGAACTTTCAGATGTTCAAGCTGGTTTTAGAAAAGGCAGAGGAACCAGAGATCAAATTGACAACATCTGCTGGATCATCAAAAAAGCAAGAGAGTTCCAGAAAAACATCTATTTCTGCTTTATTGACTATGCCAAAGCCTAAGCCTTTGACTGTGTGGATCACAATCAATTGTGGAAAATTCTTCAAGAGATGGGAATACCAGACCACCTGACATGCTTCTTGAGAAACCTATATGCAGGTCAGGAAGCAACAGTTAGAACTGGACATGGAACAACAGACTGGTTCCAAATAGGAAAAGGAGTACATCAAGGCTGTATATTGTCACCCTGCTTATTTAACTTCTATGCAGAGCACATCATGAGAAACACTGGGCTGGAAGAAGCACAAGCTGAAATCAAGATTGTTGGGAGAAATATCAATAACCTCAGATATGCAGAGGACACCACCCTTATGGCAGAAAGTGAAGAGGAGCTAAAAAGCCTCTTGATGAAAGTGAAAGAGGAAAGCGAAAAAGTTGGCTTAAAGCTCAACATTCAGAAAACGAAGATCACGGCATCTGGTCCCATCACTTCATGGGAAATAGATATGGAAACAGTGCCAGACTTTATTTTTTTGGGCTCCAAAATCTCTGCAAATGGTGACTGTAGCCATGAAATTAAAAGATGCTTACTCCTTGGAAGGAAAGTTCTAACCAACCTACATAGCATATTGAAAAGCAGAGACATTACTTTGCCACCAAAGGTCCGTCTAGTCAAGGCTATGCTTTTTCCAGTGGTCATGTATGGATGTGAGAGTTGGACTGTGAAGAAGGCTGAGTGCTGAAGAATTGATGCTTTTGAACTGTGGTGTTGGAGAAGTCTCTTGGGAGTCCTCTGGACTGCAAGGAGATCCAACCAGTCCATTCTGAAGGAGATCAGCCCTGGGATTTCTTTGGAAGGAATGATGCTAAAGCTGAAACTCCAGTACTTTGGCCACCTCATGATAAGAGTTGACTCATTGGAAAAGACTGATGCTGGGAGGGATTGGGTGCAGGAGGAGAAGGGGATGATAGAGGATGAGATGGCTGGATAGCATCACTGACTCGATGGACACGAGTCTGAGTGAACTCTGGGAGTTGGTGATGGACAGGGAGGCCTGGCGTGCTGAGATTCATGGGGTCACAAAGAGTCAGACACGACTGAGCGACTGAACTGAACTGAGCTAGTTAATCAAAATGGAAGAAATAAAAGAAAACAGAGATGTAAAACTATTACCAACTTTCTATATATTCTTTCATCAAGTAAAGAGGATATGGAAAATGCATATTTTTCCTAAAATATTCTTATGTATTTTTAGTTCAAGCCTCTATAACATGGAGAGAGAAATGAATAGTTTCACTAATAAGAAAATACAAACATTTGATTAGCGTTTTTTTAAACTATTTCTCTATAAATTGCGCTCATTTGTGTTAGTGTGATGCACACATTTGTGAAGTGTACAAGCACCTGTGAAGCGCTATAATTGTTTTTTGTTAATAGATCCTTCAGAACTAACACTGATGCTCTGCAATTCCAGAATATCTGAAGCTTCCATCTGGATGAAGAACTCACATTCTAGTCAAGCACCGTGTTTCCCCCTATTACTATCATACTGAATCTTTTTGTTAGATCAGATAGATTTCCCATCTCCAAATTCCTTCAACTTTCCTTCCTATATCCAGGAACAGTGGTGGTCATGGATTCTTAAATTTCCAAGTACACATACAGTTCTTAGGCAAAGAATAGTTTTAATTCATAGGTCTATTATAATAAATTGATCAGGAACACTATGAAAATTATGGCCTCATCTTCACGGGTAGAGAACCACATATGTGGATGTCTAGGATTAGATAAGCAAAGTGGGGATTAGGAACAAAGTGGGTAAGTGGTTGATATTACTGCTCTAAGCACTTGCCTCATCTGTACTGATTGAAAGACCACAGGTTCTGAGATGGCAAACACTAGATTCAGAATACTTACATTTTCTTAAAATAGGATTATGGTACAGTTTTTTAATTTGCCTGAGCCCCACTTTCTTATAATTGGGATTTATTATTTTACAAATGTAAAATCTGTGCCAATGTTCAGTAAGCATCAGTTCCTTAGTCTCCTTTCCTTCCCAGTTCCAGATATAAGTACCAGAATATGAGAACAAAACTGCTATATCTGGATAATTTTGACAGTATCAATATATTAAAAAATTGTAATATGACTTCACCGTCAGGAAATGTTAATATCTATCATATAGAAAGATGTTTGTTTTTAATTTAGTTATTAAGAACTATAATATATAAGACATTGACAATGAATAGACAAATACAAATGAACCAATACTGTATTTCCAAAGGCATTGCAGATTTTCTCACTTTGGGAAAAACATGTATGCTTATGGTATTTTGTTCCTAATTACAGAATATTTTAATCATTGTAATTGTCACTAGCCAGATTTGCTAAAGGTAAAATAGACTAGGAAAGCACTTTAAGCTCTTTTGAAGTAAATTTGTATGGAAAGAACAAATGGAATAATTATTAGAGTTGTGCTAATTGCAGACATAAAAATACATTTGTTTCTCTACTACAAATATGCTCCTTTTGCACTCTTTCTCAATCATGGGGTGGTTCCTAGGTGGAGGAACAACATATTTGCTTTACTGAGGACAGAGTGACTTCATCACAACTGATTTGAAAACATAATCAATCTGAATTTGAACTCATTCTTCCATTCTGGTCAATTTAGATTCAGTTTCATTTCATTTTTGCACCAGCCTGTATTCTTGATGAACACTTCCTTATAGGATTCATGGGTGTTTCAAATTCAAGATGTGATTTAATAGGTTTAAATTTTGATATTACAAACTCAACTTCTATTAATGATAGATATGCTCATTTGAAGACGCTTTCCGTAGATTTTATCAAACTATTCTTGAGGACATTAAATTTTCTTTAATAGTACTTACATAAATAATATATAAATTCTACCATGTATATGTACTGTAAACCAATCATCTAAAATACATATTGAAGAATTCCAATTATAGATTAAAAATAAAATAAATTATATTTGTAAATAGTACTCTGTTTTTCTAAATACAAAATATAAGTTACTAAGTATAGCAATAACTTCTAATCACTGCATGGGAGATTAAGGTGAAACATGAATAAAAATGGGCTTCCCTGGTGGCTCAGACAGTAAAGAATCTGCCTGCAATGCGGGAGACTTGGGATTGTTCCCTGAGTTGGGAAGATCCCCTGGAGGAGGGCATGGCAACCCACTCCAGTATTCTTGCCTGGAGAATCCCATGGGCAGAGCCTGACGGGCTATGGTTCATGAAGTGGCAGTCAGATATGACTAAGCGATTAAGCACAGTACACATGAACAAAAATGTGGAGTGTCTGAGACTTCACAACAAATTACTGAATTGAGTTGAGAATTTTTTTTAGATTGTAGATGAAGTAGCAACACTCTGAAAGCCCTGCCTATTCACTGTAACAATTTTGGAAAATGTGGCTTAATAATGATACACTTTGGTCATTGTCTTGCTGAGAATCAAATGAGCACTGCCTTTTAGAGCAATATGACTATTGTAGTAGTGCTAACGCTTTTCATATTTAACCATCTGTGCCTCTAAACTTGTCCTGTTTACAGTGTCACTTGAGAATATCCAATTTTTTTTTTTTTTTTGGTATACATTTGTCTTGACTGTGAATAAAGACTTTCATCCTTAGTGGATAGTCTTTGAAAGTTTGAATCTGAAGAATAAATGATTTGAAATCAGAGGTTTTGTAGAAATGATTTCTAGAAAATGTAAGGAATGAGACAAAACTGTTACTGTACTTTATATATGAAGAGATTTCTAGAAGAAATTATTTACACCATACTCAGTGGAGAAATAAGATAAAGCTATTTATTTTTTGAAAATTAACAGGGGGCACTTTCTCCCTTTAACAACTTGATTTCCATAAGGATAGTATAACATTATATTTCTCATCTTCCTTCAGGTAGCTATTTTATGTCTTCAAAGATACATGTGAGTGTGCCTTTTCCTAAAGCAACTGCTGCAGAAACCACACATTTCTCAGAATTATCTCATAAAATTACTTCTCTATCCTTTCAGTATTTAATTGAGGCCCTGAAATTAGATTGGGCTTTTACAAACACTCATTAGTGGGTCTAATTCTTTTTATAGAAGTAGCCTTCACAGAAGAAGATAGAATTGGCATAGTGTACACATTTAAATTCTAAAAGGAATTATTCATCTTCTTTTGAGAGAATGAAAAATCATTTCCTTTTCTTCCTTAGTTTTAATTCATTTCCTCTTTTGGTTCATGAAGGGGGCACAATTAGGTAAGATGTCATGGGAGAGAGGCCATGGAGACAAAGGAAGGACAGTCTCATTGATTGAAATTTTATTTCTTGCTCATTAATTATCTGGATGCTGTGCTATCTGATTTGAGAAAAGTAACTTCGGAAAATGTTGGGACTTCTTTGTAACATATTATTAACAAAGTTTAAATTTTAATTGGACTTTTGGTTACATGACCTTTGTTACTCCTGGCAGAGATGCCACACACTATAACTAGATAATCCCATTGGAGTCAGAAGGACTCCAAATGTCAAGATGGCAATGAAGATGGTACAGCCCATGCTTCTGATTTTCAAAACCAAAAAGGCAAGACAAACCAGACACAATATATATCAGCAGAGAGACAATGACAATGAGTCTCCTATCTTCCAAGCCACCACCTATGCATATTTGAAGAAGTAATATAAGAAAAAATACTGATTTTTTTGTGCTTAAATGAGATAACATGATGAAGAATCATAGGATCTACTGCTATACATCTGAATTAAACTCTGATTAGATGTTTTTGGAGGTAAGGGGAAGTACTACATCTAATATAACTTACATAAAAAATCATGTCCCAATTCTGCAAAGCAACCAGGTTTTATATAATACCTGAGGTCTGAATGTACTCTGAGAAAACATTTAGCTCTTGTGTGCGCACTCAGTTGCTTCAGTCATGTTTGACTCTTTGCAACGCTATGGACTGTAGTTTTCCAGACTCCTCTGTCCACGGGATTCATACTGGAATGAGTTGCCCTGCCCTCCTCCAGGGGATATTACTGACCCAGGGATCAAACCCCAGTCTCCTGCATTGGCAGGCAAATCTTTACCACTGGTGCCAGCTGGAAAGCCCTGCTACCCTCAAATTGCAATGAGGAGGCACTGAGTGAGCGTGTGATACCATGTAGAGAGAAGCATCATTTGTACCTTCTCAGGAAAGAAGAAATATGATCATAAGAGGATGAATACTGTTTAGGACTTTACTAAATTTTTTCCTAAAATTGTCAATTTTTGTCTTATCTTATTTAAAGAAGTCAGCTATCTCTATATTTAATTTCCTCAGGATAATTGTAGGACAGATCAAAAGTAAAGGAAGCAAGTCTTAATTTTTGCTTTCCAAATGTTTAAGCTCTTGGGGGGATTTGTTAAATTTGAAAAATAAGTAAAAAGAAAGAATGTGCATGCAGACATCAAAATAGTCAGTTCTCAGCCTTTCCTGTAACTGAGAACTTATTCTTGGTTGAAGAGAGACAAGCTGATAAGGAAGAAAACATATTCTCAATATCATTGCCACTTGTGTGGTGATCCGCATCAGGGCAGAGCATTTGACCTTATTATTTGACCTGAGGACTAAAAACTCTAGGCTATACAGTCATATGTTTAGTACATATTTTAACAAGAATGCTGCAGATGGATAAGTCTGTTTTTCTGTTGATAAATACACTCAGTATAGCCTCTCATTTCATCAGAGTAAATTCTGCCCCAGAGGAGCCTTGGTCTGAAGACTTTCTCTGATTAAGCTATGTGATCTATTGGTTCTTTCCTTTCAAAATTAGAAAACTAAATCTGCAAGCCATAAACTATTTCCCACTGCACTGACCATATTCTAGCAAATTATAACTATATAGCTTATAATTACTCCTTTGTATACAAGCCTAGCTCCATCAAAACATTTACTTTGCCTCAGCATTTCTCAAAGCTAAGCTACTATCAGAATGTATAGTGTTATCCTGGCAACCAGGCTCCAGGATCGGATACCTGGGGTCTTTTCTGCATTGGAGGCAGACGCTTTAACCTCTGAGCCACCAGGGAAGCCCCATTGATAGATTTGGGGGACAGTATTTTTAATATACAGTTATTAAAGTTTTATTAGGCATTTGTGAATTGCAAAAATAATAAGCAATATCTTATGTATAAATTTTCTTTTTCATTTCATAATATACATATTCAAAGGGTTCCATCTTTGTTAAAATGCCTAAATAATATACAATATTATAAAAGAAATAATCATATTTCTTTTCCACTGTAGTCTATAAAACATGACAATTAGATATTATGCTTCCAATTATTTTTAGTTTCCTTGATATTTTTTCCTTCTTAGTTTTAGTTCAGGAGCAACTTGAAAACCTTCATTTGCACTTACTCTCTCTAGCCAGTGCTTGTGATTGCACACTAACATGTTACCGTGCTACAGATCGATACATCTGGCTCTACCCATCATATTGCTAACATTTGTTTCTATGAGTTATAAAACATATGATTAATTTTCCATATACTCTAATCACGAAATATGAATAAATATTTTAAAAATACCAGATGAAGAACTAAAAAGACATAAATAGGTATAGATTATACATAGATAGTTAAGGGAATAAACATTTGATGAGTCAAATGAAGAATATATGCACCACATATTTACTGTTTTAGAATTAAACCATCAGACATACACTTGCCAAGGATTTTTACCACCTAATTTTTATAATATCTAATATAGTTTTAAATCAATATTCAAAGTATTTGTATATAACCTGAATTCCCAAACACTGTTGAGAATTGAGCTTATTGCAGCTGTTCCAGTTGTTAAATATCTCACTGACAAAGCCTGTGATTTATGTGGTGGGAAGATGAGAAGTAAAGCTAGTCCATTGAGTCATAAAGTAAATTATAAATGGTCAGCAAATTCAAGGGTTCAGAGCTTTTGAAAATAATGTCAAAGGGCCAAAATTTGGAAATTCACCGAGAAAAAGAGGTAGGAAACTTGGGTTCTAGTGAAAAATATCTGACTGAGATTTGTTAGGGTAAGGCCAGAGGAGTTTTTTGGAGTAGGTTATGATATTCTTTCAAAAAATTTTTGTTGGCTCTCATATTTTGTGTATAAGTGTTTTGAGTTTACAGAAACAGAGTTTGGGTAGATATGTATACAGTAGCTCAATATTTTTCAAATATGTATCATGAAGTCAGTGTTTCTACATGTGCTTTTACTGTCTTAAAACTAAATTGCAAGCATTTAAATTAACTTAGAGCTTATGCATTCTATCAAAGAAGATATGATTAGCTTAGAAATAAATGCTAAAAACTTTGGTTTGCCCAAAGTTACTCATACAAAAGCTGTGTGTATGTATATATACATAGGCATATAAGTATATATATATATATATATATATACACAAACTGGATATAGTATTTATTTACAAAGTGATTCCATGGTCATGAATAACAAGAATTTCTTGAAGTAAAGGTGGGACTTGCTTGTCTCACTTCCAGTCACAGAAGAAAGGTTTCAGCACTATATTACTAAGTATGTTATTTGCTATTATTTTCTTATAAATATCCTTCATCTGACAGGACACATTTCAAGATAATAAGAATTACTATAAATAATAATAAATATCATCATATTGGCACAAGAATATGCAAATAGAATTCATGTAAATATTGATAATTAATTTATCAATGCAGGCTATGGAGAAAACATGGTCTTTTCAATAAGGAGTGATGGGTCAACTGAATAGTCCTCAATTCAGTTCAGTTCAGTCTCTCAGTCGTGTCTGACTCTTTGCAACCCCATGAATCGCAGCACACCAGGCCTCCCTGTCCATCACCAACTCCCGGAGTCTACCCAAACTCAGTCCATCACGTCGGTGATGCCATCCAGCCATCTCATCCTCTGTCGTCCCCTTCTCCTCCTGCACCCAATCCCTCCCCGTATCAGGATCTTTCCAATGAGTCAACTCTCCACATGAGGTGCCCAAAGTATTGGAGTTTCAGCTTCAGCATCAGTCCTTCCATTGAACACCAATGACTGATCTCCTTTAGGATGGACTGGTTGGATCTCCTTGCAGTCCAAGGGACTCTCAAGAGTCTTCTCCAACATCACAGTTCAAAAGCATCAATTCTTCGGCTCTCAGCCTTCTTCACAGTCCAACTCTCACATACATACATGACCACTGAAAAAAGACATAGCCTTGACTAGAGTATCAATAACCTCAGATATGTAGATGACACCAGCCTTATGACAGAAAGTGAAGAGGAACTAAAAAGCCTCTTGATGAAAGTGAAAGAGGAGAGTGAAAAAGTTGGCTTAAAGCTCAACATTCAGAAAACGAAGATCATGGCATCTGGTCCCATCACTTCATGGGAAATAGATAGGGAAACAGTGGTAATGGTGAGAAATTTATTATTGGGGGGCTCCAAAATCACTGTAGATGGTGAGTGCAGCCACAGAATTAAAAGACACTTACTCCTTGGAAGGAAAGTTATGACCAACCTAGTTAGCATATTGAAAAGCCAAGATATTACTTTGCCAACAAAGGTCCGTCTAGTCAAGGCTATGGTTTTTCCAGTGGTCATGTATGGGTAGTCCTAGAGAGGAATAAATAAATAAACCTTCACCAATAACTATATTGTATAAAATATTAATTAGTTGGACTTTAGATTTAAATGTAAAATGTAGAATAGTAAAACAAAGCTTCAAGAAGTTAACACAAGAGAATGTCATCATGGACCACTATATAAGCAAGGATTTATGTATATGACACAAGACCTAACAATAATAAAAAAGATTTATAAATTCTATACCTTAAGAACTACAAAGTTTTATTAAATACACCATTAAAAAGTGGGAAAAAAAACATCAAGAGACAGAATTTATTTTAATATTTACACTAACTTCCTGTTTCCTGAATGTTCAAGAACTCAAACGCATAATTAGGTAAAAGAGAACTTAGGAAAAAAGAGCAAGAAGTGTGAGGAAAAAAATCTATATGAACATACCAATATTCACTAACTGTATGAAAAACTGTTCAATTTCATTAATGATCAGGGACGTGTATATTAAAAGCAAGTGAATACTAACATAAACCTCCAAAATGGCAAAATTAAAAAAAAAAAAAAAAATAACCTGACAGATACTGTCAAGTGTTGCCAAATATGTGGCAATAGTAGCTCTCTTACACAGATAAAGAAAATATAAACGTGAAACTTATTCAACTATTACTGAAAACTTCTGGATCCAATCCACTTCAGTTGAAAATATATAAGCCTTACAACTTAACAATTCTGCCCCTAGGTAGAGAACACATTTTTGCAAATATGGATAGATACAAGGCGGTTCATAGCAACATGATTAAGAAACCAATAAGAAAATATTGGTGAAAATCCAATTTTCATCATTAGTGAAATGATAAATTCATTTATTATAATATTAAAATGCAATTAAATGAAAAAATTACTTCTACATTTAACAAGAGAGATAAATTTCATAAACATGATGTTGCATGAAAGCCAGATACTACCTATATGTATATGTATATTCTGTACTTTATGTATAATTACATAAAAGTACTACACTGAATATATATGTATATATGAATGCATTTGTGCTTCCCAGGTGGTTCAGATGGTAGAGGATCTGCTTACAATGCAAGAGACCCAGTTTTGATCCCTGGGTCGGGAAGATCCTTTGGGAAATGTAATGGCAACCCATTCCAGTATTCTTGCCTGACAGAGGAGACTGGTGGGCTACAGTCCATGGGATCACAAAGAGTTGGACATGGCTGAGTGACTCACACACACATTATATAATATATAAATATGTATACATAGTATGTGTAAAGTAATGTTAAAGTCAAGATGATGATTACCTATGGAAGAAGGAAAGAAATATTAATTTGCAATTGAAAAGGGGCAAGAGGGCAACTTCATGGGCTTCTGGAATTATTACCAGACCACCTAACCTGCCTCTTGAGAAATCTGTATGCAGGCCAGGAAGCAACAGTTAGAACTGGACATGGAACAACAGACTGGTTCCAAATAGGAAAAGGAGTACATCAAGGCTGTATATTGTCACCCTGCTTATTTAACTTATATGCAGAGTACATCATGAGAAATGCTAGACTGGAAGAAACACAAGCTGGAATAAAGATTGCTGGGAGAAATAACAATAACCTCAGATATGCAGATGACACCATCCTTATGGCTGAAAGTGAAGAGGAACTAAAAAGCCTCATGATGATAGTAAAAGAGGAGAGTGAAAAAGTCAGCTTAAAGTTCAACATTCAGAAAATAAAGATCATGGCATCCGGTCCCACCACTCCATGGGCAATAGATGGAGAAACAGTGGAAACAGTGTCAGACTTTATTTTTGGGGGCTCCAAAATCACTGCAGATGGTGATTACAGCCATGAAATTAAAAGATGCTTACTCCTTGGAAGAAAAGTTATGATCAACCTAGATAGCATGTTGAAAAGCAGAGACATTACTTTGCCGACTAAGGTCCGTCTAGTCAAAGCTATGGTTTTTCCAGTAGTCATGTATGGATGTTAGAGTTGGACTGTGAAGAAGGCTGAGTGCCAGAGAATTGATGCTTTTGAACTGTAGAGTTGGAGAATACTCTTGAGAGTCCCTTGCACTGCAAGGAGATCCAACCATTCCATTCTGAAGGAGATCAACTCTGGGATTTCTTTGGAAGGAATGATGCTAAAGCTGAAGCTCCAGTACTTTGGCCACCTCATGCGAAGAGTTGACCCATTGGAAAAGACTCTGATGCTGGGAAGGATTGCGGGCAGGAGAAGAAGGGGACGACAGAGGATGAGATGGCTGGATGGCATCACTGACTCGATGGACACGAGTCTGAGTGAACTCTGGGAGTTGGTGATGGACAGGGAGGCCTGACGTGCTGCAAATCATGGGGTCGCAAAGAGTTGAACACAACTGAGCGACTGAACTGAACTGAACTGAACTGAACTGAACGGAACTGTTTCTAGAATTGAGTCATGGTCAGTTTGTGGTAACATTGTGCTGTACATTTATTCTTTCATCCTTTTCATCTCAAGTGAGACATCTTCAGTCAGTTTACAAAAAATAATAATAATACAGGGACAGTTAGATACACATAAACAAGGCCTAGGCAGGAAAATGGAAATAAAGGAAGTGGGCAGGAGAGGAACGAGCCAAAGGCCAAGACAAAAGAAGAGACTGGATCCCAACTTGGTGGATGTGGCAGACAGAAGTGCTAGCAATGGAAAATGGCCTTTAAACCTTCAGTTCGTGTGAACAACTAAAAGTGTTCAATTCCTCTCTAAAATATAAAGAGTATGTCACTAGTTTAATCAATAGACAACTGCAGTTCCTTAACATGATTGAATCAGAAAAGTTGCTGCTCTCAAGGGGCATTAGTCTTATGGGAGAAAGAGAGGTATAAACATGATTTCCAGCTAGAAGAGTCTCAGTGTTCTCTAGTCCTGGAAGTGGCCTGTGATGCAGAAAGTTAATTTTTTTAGTGACATTTAAATTAGTGCAGAAATGGTGTGGCTTCACATCTGAGTGACATTTCAGAGATAAAGTATACCTACTGTAGTAGATTCAGTAATATTTATAAATTTGACTATAACTATAATGAGTTCCTGGTCTTCCCTGGTGGCTCAGCTGGTAAAGAATCTGCCTGCAATGCAGGAGACCTGAGTTCAGTCCCTGAGTTGGGAAGATCCCCTGGAGAAGGGAATAGCTACCCACTTCAGTATTCTGGCCTGGAGAATTCCATGAACTGTATAGTCCATGGGGTGGCAAAGAGTCAGACACGACTGAGTGACTTTCACCTTCATAATGAGTTCCTGTGGTTGCAATTTAAAACATGATTTTGAATTAACTACTACTGCTACTATTACTATCATTATGAAAATTTAACTCTAACTACATCTACCTGATAGTTATTATTCAGAATTAATTCTTTCCCTCCTGTGCACCCTGAACTGTTTTAAGTGCTTTATGAGTATAAATTATTTTAAAGTTTATTTCAATCTTTTATTTGTCACAAAAGATTAATGAAGCAGCTACATTTAGTTTTATATTTTGGAGATGAAGGAGCTAAAACCAGAGAAATACCTAAAACTAATATATTCTACAAATGTATCATTATAAATAATTCACATTGAAAGTAGAGTTTTAAAAATATATACTGTTCTTCTGAGCCTAGAATATTAAGTACTAAATCATCTGAATAAAGAAACAAGCAATTCTTGCCATATGTCTGTTAGGCAAGAATTTATGGACTCTTGTATATATTGTGATGTACAAGCCTTCTTAACTTTAAAAGAAAAATGAACTCTTAGGTAATGAATTTTCTAATTAGAGCCACATTGCTCTTCCTTACGTGAATATAACATGAATAAACCTTGGAGTATGTTTTCTATCTATTTTGATTGCCAATAATTTTATTACTATACACTAAATTAGTTTTTCATTTTAAATATGTAAGTTTTGATAGGAAAATTGAAAAAGATTGTAAAAGATTCTCTTATAAGGTAGAAGAATCTGTCTCCTATTACTTTACCTTCTGGAACTTGTCCATTGTCTATTCTTCTTTTTTGTTGTTACTTTAATTATAAACAATGATTTAACATTTTTTGGAAGAAATCTATTATATTCACCATGAAAATGTTTGAAAGAAAAGCTGCACCCATCATCTTATATTTCACCTCACAGTTCTAGAAGACAGAAACAATAATTGTGTTATCACCGTGCTCTGCTGTAGCACAGTTCCTAAATGATTCACTTTTATGAAAATATATTTTTAAGACTAGTATGAACATTTTAAAAAGAAATAAACATGACCTCATCTTCTTCCATTAAGTCTGTAAACCAGTACAGGGCAGAGAAGTGTTTTTAAATAATGCTATTTCATTTTGAACTTGATTTTCACAGGGAAGATTATAGAAAGGAAAGCCAAAAGCATAAGGTTAAATCTTATTACTCACTACATAGGCCAAGATACAAAATGAAGACCAGGCACATCCCAAATGAAAATGCCATGTCAAGGCAGTAATTCTGTCAAACATGAACTCAAGCCTAATAAACACAAATACTGAAGGAACATAGTGTTTATAATCTCTTGCGATTTGTGATGTTTGGACCTAAATTGAGCCATTCCATTTGACTTTCTACAGGCAGGGAAAACTTTTTTGAAAATCTACAAGATAAACAGAAACTTGTAAGGAAACCATCACTTGTAACCTACAGCCACAGCACAGGCATATTAAGCCTGTTTTGAACACATTGGTGCAGATCTTGACTTGAGAACATTTTTCATTATCTAGGCAGATGACACTGCAACAAGTCAATTTAACACTTTGGCCATGAAAAATCTCACTCTTTGATCACACTGTGATAAAAATAAGAAGTTCAGAGTCGACATCGTTCTGAAAAGAGAAGCTGCTATCATGCAGTGATTTGTATCCAATGTTTGAATGTTTTCTATTTCCGCCACATCAATGTTCATGCTTTCTAAACAGCAAGAAAGGAGATAGCTATTATTTAAAAGAAAGAATTGCACATTTACTAACACAAATACATAAAAGTGACTTATCCAACTGGGTGATTATTTATGAATCTCTAATACAAATATCATATTTGCATTTCAGTTTCTATCCCAAGGAACTGGAACACTCAGTGTTCACTCATCTTAGATTCTGGGAATAGTTATAACACCTGGAAAAGTTTCTGGTCATCCAATTGCAGTATAACTAGTCTTACCCAAAGCCTCTAAATATCTTTACCAGTCATTAAATGCAAGCCATCGCAAAAGATATGTGAAGTTTTTATCTTTCCCTTCTATCTGTCAGCATAAATTAATACTTGCCAAAATAAGAATTGAATCAGCTAATTAAAAAATTAAGGATAATAGTCAAAGTTTATAACTCATATATTTAAAAATACTATACAAATGCATTGTAATTACTCTAAACTTTTTAATAACACTTCAAGTAAAAGAAATTCATTTCTTTTCCATTATGCATTATATTATTTGTTTCTCAGAATATCTCTCTGATATAAACAGCATGAGATTTTAAAGTTTATAATAAATGAGCAACCAATGTTCACTGAAAGTAAAAATGACTTGCCCACTGTTGGGAGCCAATTCTCCATGGGTCTCTTGCATTTCTGCTCATCTTCCGAGCAAAATGTTGGTGTGTTTTATTAAAGATTCTTTTCAAGGATGTTTGTATAGTAAGCAGCTTGTGATGAGATTTCTCTATTCTCTATTCTCACTAGAATGGATAAAATTATAAACATTGAGAATACCATGGTTTGGATATGATATGGAGAAACTGCACTCTGATTTCAGCACTAGAGACATACTGAAGCTGGGCATTTGGTCTGTTTCATGTTTCTCTGATATAATCCTTACAGTCATAAATGATTTTTAGCATAATATGACCTTTAACTGCAGATGACGTAGATCTCTCTCTAAATGTTGTTATAAAGAGTTTCTGGCTTTTGAGCTATTCCTTGAATTGATAATGACTTGAATCTGTCACTCCTTTTTTTTTTTTTTCTTAAAGTAAACTAAGTGTTGTTCTTTAGTCGCTAAGTTCTCTCCAACTTTTTTACAACCCCATGGGACTATACCCCACCAGATTCCAGCAACTGCAAAATCTTTATCAAAACCACTGCTCCATAAAATTCCAAGTGTTACAGTTGTTGTTATGGGTAACAGAGTCTTGCTTGTCTTCACCCCATTTCTTGCATCTTCTGCCAGTGCCCATAAAACTGTGGCAAGCTAACTTTTTTATCTAGCAAATAGGGTAAATTGTAGACCCTTGCCAGTCCTTGACCATTTTGGTGATGAAGATTTGTTACTGACAGAGAAACACCTTTCTCCACAACTCTTTTTCCACAGAGTTGTGGAACAGGCACTGGGCTCTAGAGGATGAAAATATCACCAGCTACTATGCTATGGATGGATGTGCTCCCAGAACCTCTCCTGGATGGGTCAGGCACGCCGTATGGGGGACATTTCTGTTCTTACTGCCTGAGAACTGTTGTGATAATTTGCTAATAAATTCTGTGGATGGCAAAAGAAATTCTTCAGATGGCACAGCTTTTTCAAACTGGCACATGTGTAGTAAATTTAATTGACTGCTATGTCTGCTGTCCTGCCTATGTCTGCTAACCATGCTTTGATCACCATTCCTGTTAATCAAAGAAGAAGAGACAGAAACTGCAGAGATAGTACCTATGCTTAAAGTACCTATGGAGGTCTTCTCCAACCACACTCTCCATCATTCCTTTGGGTACATAAATGCCACCCTGGCTGGTAGCATAGGCTATCAGGACAGGTGAGTCTAACTGGTCTCAGGAAATTCCCCTAAAGAATAATTAGACTCAATTATTCTAAAAGGAAAATTCTCCAAGCCAGGAATCAACAGTACATGAACCATGAACTTCCAGATGTTCAAGCTGGACTTAGAAAAGGCAGAGGAACCAGAGATCAAATTGCCAGCATCTGTTGGAAAATTGAAAAAGCAAGAGAGTTCCAGAAAAGAAAAATCTATTTCTGCTTGATTCACAACACCAAAGCCTTTGACTGTGTGGATCACAATAAACTGTGGAAAATTCTTAAAGAGATGGGAATACCAGACCACCTGACTTGCCTCCTGATAATCTGTATGCAGGTCAGGAAGCAACAGTTAAAACTAGACATGGAACAACAGACTGGTTCCAAATTGGGAAAGGAGTACACCAAGGCTGTACATTGTCACCCTGCTTATTTAACTTACATGCAGTAATACATCATGAGATATGCTGGGCTGGATTAGGGCACAAACTGGAATCAAGGTTGCTGGGAGAAATATCAGTAATCTTAGATATGCAAATGACACCATCCTTATTGCAAAAAGAAAAGAAGAACTAAAGAGCCTCTTGATGAAAGTGAAAGAGGAGAGTGAAAACGTTGGCTTAAAGCTCAACATTTAGAAAACTAAGATCATGGCATCCAGTAGCATCACTTCATGGCAAATACATAGGAAACCAATGGAAACAGTGAGAAGCTTTATTTTTGGTGGCTCCAAAATCATGGCAGATGGTGACTGCAGCCATGAAATTAAAAGACATTTGCTCCTTGGAAGAAAAGCTATGACAAAAGTAGATAGCATATTAAAAAGCAAAGACATTACTTTGCAGACAAAGTTGTCTAGTCAAAGCTATGGTTTTTCCAGTAGTCAGGTATGAATGTGAGAGTTGGACTATAAAGAAAGCTGAGCACTGAAGAATTGATGTGTTTGAACTGTGATGTTAAATAAGACTCTTGAGAGTCCCTTGGACTGCAAAGTGATTCACCAGTCAATCCTAAAGGAAATCAGCCCTCAATATTCATTGGAAGGACTGATGCTGAAGCTGAAACTCCAATACTTTGGCCACCTGATGCGAAGAACTGATGCAGGAGGAGAAGGGGACGACAAAAGATGAGATGGTTGGATGGCATCACCAACTTGATGGACATGAGTTTGAGAAAGCTCCGGGAGTTGATGATTGACAGGGAAGCCTGGTGTGCTGCATTTCACGGGGTCACAAAGAGTCGGACATGACTGAGTGACTGAACTGAACTGATTCTAAAAGGAACTGGAGCTTTAATGCATTTAATACAGGGAATGACCATGTGGGAAGTACTCTCAACCTATGTCCCTCTATGCAAGCCCAACATGGGGAGCCCCAATAAGTGTGAACAGCACTTTCATTTCCAGTGTATACCTTGCCTCCTAGGACTCTATTTTCAGTGTGAAAACAAGGCATTAAATTGCCTCTCTTGATTTTCATCTTATGTGGATTAGACTAGAGATCTTTAAGTGTTTAAGGAAATACCACCTGAACCTTGGAAGGCACTTTTGCAGACTCAACTCATTGTCCAAAATTCTAATGTATGACCATAGTCAAGGTGGAATCGGCATAATCCTCAAACAAGTGGAAATTTTCAGTCCCACACTCATGTGGCTTTGTATGTTGAATAGTGGGGGATTCATAAATTTGTATACCCAGGACACTGGAGTGCATGACTGAGGTCAGCACTGATGAGTGGCCTCACCCTGATGCTGGGCAATCTGCTTATTGCAACCTTAGTTCAATGCTGTCTGAGAAGAACTAATCAGATTCCATTTCAGCTCCTGCTCAACAGATAAATTAGAGTAACACAGAGAGTAGTGTGCTCATGGCCAAACTTACCTAAAGTCAAGATGGTTTAGAAACATGGTGTGGTTAATGTTGGAAGATAATTCTCACTGAATATGTTTCTGTTCTTCTTCTAAACACAGGCTTTCTTTCTTTTTCCTTTTTTCTGGATTATATTTTCAAGAATCTTTGTATACCAGACATTTTAGAAGGATAGTGAACAGTGTTTCTCTCCAGACAGAGGACAGATTTGTTTTCTGATGAAACTAATAAAAACAATGTCTCCCTCCTGGGCATTGCCTGGCCCATTTGCTAGCAACTGTTCTACACAACTGGGAGGTTTTCCCAGCTGGAAGCCATTCAGCTACAATGAAAACTCACTGCATGTACAGCATCCACCTGGACTACTCCACACCCTCCCCATGGAACTCGGGGGGGTAGGCCAACCAATGCAAACATAAACCACATGCTACCTGGGGTTCTGAGTAAAAGTCTTTTTTAGACCAAGACATATATTTTCTGCCAACATACAAAAGACTGGGCAGCTATACTGTTGTCTTGAAAAAGTGAAGTGAAAGTGTTAGTTGCATCTGATTCTTTGCGACCCGATGGACTATAGCCCATCGGGATCCCCTGCCCATGGAATTTTCCAGGCAAGAATACTGGAGTGGGTTGCCATCCCCTTCTCCAAGGGATCTTCCTGATCCAGGGATCAAACCCAGGTCTCCTGCATCATAGGCAAATTCTTTACTCTCTGAGCCACCAAGGAAGCTCAAAGTAATAAACCTTATACTCTTCACAGAGTTTGATATCCATGTTTACTCCTCTACCATCCCAAGGAAATTGGACAGAAATTAGGCCTCTTATTCCTCAACAATACATTCCTTCAGTACAACCATGACTTTAATTGTTACCCCTACAGTGCCCCAGAGAAGACAATGGCAACCCACTCTAGTACTCTTGCCTGGAAAATCCCATGGGCGGAGGAGCCTCATGGGCTGCTGCCTATGGGGGTCACACAGAGTTGGACAAGACTGAAGCGACTTAGCAGCAGCAGCAGTAGCTACAGTGCCCAAGGAGAATATATAGTCTAAGTGTATTTTTTTATAGAACAAAAAACGTATTTCACACATCCCCATTTCTAATGTTTACTTATGAATATTTTTTTCAATGAAGAGCAACATCTAGAGTTTCACTGACATTATGTTTTTCCTGTAAGAAAAGTTCACCATGCTAGTGTTGATCTTAAAATTGGAAAGCTTATTTTTCTATTTCAAATTTAAACTAAGAGATTAATCAGCAACAACAGGGCTGTAGGGGAAAACACCATGCTGAAGTGAAAGTAGTTTTGGTTCTTTGAATTATAGGGATTTACTTTGTTACAAGATTTATGTACAACCTAAAGCAGTGCACATTAAAAAAATATTTCCCAGTTGATTAATCTGCAGTCTTTGGAAAAAGCAATGCAGACTTGAAAGTTTTTGAAAAAAACTTTGAAACACTGTGTTCTGGATTTATATGTTAGAATTCTAACAGAATTCAAGGTATGAAATTCTCATAAACTTTACAGTAGAACTATCAATTCTTATCATTTATAATACTATATACATGTCAATATATATTAAATGATTAAAACATTATTGATTTTATGACATGAGATTCTAGTATTATTACATATTAATAGTCATCATGTAAACAAAATAAATGGCTACAGGGACTATTATTGGTGTATATCACAATTCATGTATAAAGTATAAAGTAAAACTGTCTAAGAAGTGTAAGTTAGAACTGAGGAAAATTAACTGAGGAAAACTTTAATAAAACTAACTTGATAAAGTACATTTTATTTATTTTTATGGAAAGTTGGTCTAAATCAGCTAAGTCTAAATTATAAACTAAGCTTAACAGAGCTACAAAACAACTGTTTTACATATATATATATATGCATTAGCCAATCTAAATAATTTCAGCCATGTATTGCTTTAAAGAGGTCCTTAGATATCTGGAGTTAATCTGAAAATGAAGAAAAAATCACTTAAGAACATTATAGAGAAGTTCTTGTTCAAGACTGCCATGTATAATGACCATTAACTCACCTCCTCCCAAAAGTCTACAGCTGCACATGGAACAACTTCCTCTTATAAAAACCTAATGGCTGGCTGAGTAATGACTACACATTGGGCAAATGAAAAGAAAATCACATCAATGTGGGTATGAAAGGCTAGGCCATAATAAATGTCATATATGATATTATCATATAAAGTCATATATGACAAACCCACAGTAAACATCATTTTCATTGGTGAAAAGTCAAAAGCACCTCCTCTGAGATCAGTAACAAGACAACAATGTCCACTCTCACTGCTAATATTTAACATAGTTTTGGAAGTCCTGATCACGGCAATCAGAGAAGAAAAAGAGATAAAAGGAACCCAAATTGGAAAAGAAGTAAAACTGTCCCTGTTTGTGGAGGTCATGATATTGATAGAAAATACTGAAGATGCCAGTAGAAAACTATTAGAGCTCATCAACAAATCAGGTAAAGTTTCAGAATATAAAATTAATACATAGAAATGGTCTCTTGCATTCTTATACACTAAAAATGGAAGATCAGAAAGAAAAATTAAGGAAACAATCCCATTTACCACTGCAACAAAAAGAATAAAACACCTAGGAATAAACCTACCTAAAGAGGCAAAAGACCTGTGCCTAGAAATGTAAACAGGTGAACAACCTTTACTTTAAAGTCAGGATGCAATCAGCTGCCTCTGAGCTGGACCCTGTAAGGTACTGATGAAAGAAATCAAAGATAACACAAACAGATGGGGAGATATACCATGTTCTTAGATTGGAAGAATCAATATTGTGAAAATGGCTATACTATTCAAAGCAATCCTCAGATTCAATGTAATCCTTATAACATTACCAATGGCATTGTTCACAGAATTACAACAAAAATTTTGCAGTTTGTATGGAAATATAAAAGACACTGAATAGCAAAATCAATACTGAGAAAGAAAAACAGAGCTAGAGGAATGAGGTTTCCTGACTTCAGGTTACACTACAAAGCCACAGTAATCGAGAGAGTGTGCACTGGCACAGAAGCAGAACTATGCATCAGTGAAAGAGGATAAAAAGCCCAGAGATAAACCCGCACACCTATGGTCACCTAATCTATGACAAAGAGGGGAAGAACATACAATGGAGAAAAGACATCTCTTCAGTAAGTGGTGCTGGGAAAACTGTACAGCTATATGTAAAAAATGACATAAGAACCCACCTTAACATCCTACACAAAAGGAAGCTTCTCTTAAAGGACT
Organism: Capra hircus; assembly: GCF_001704415.2. Taxonomy (NCBI): domain Eukaryota; kingdom Metazoa; phylum Chordata; class Mammalia; order Artiodactyla; family Bovidae; genus Capra; species Capra hircus. The sequence continues at coordinate 10,479,986 of NC_030813.1, read as the reverse complement.
CCTGTGCTCAGATTCATCTGGCCCAGGGCCCAGCTCAGAGGCAGCTGATTGCATCCAGACTTTAAAGTAAAGGATGTTCAACTATTTACATTAATGTGTAGACCTGAGGAGCATGGGATGTAATTTAACACACACATCTAGGAACCTGATGGAACCTTCTAAGGGAATGGAACTGCAGTTTACCCTTCTAGGTGAAGAAGTTTCTCCATTAGAGTTTTCACCTGTTCTCTGAGGTACCAAGCTGACCCTCTTGCAATCCTTTGACACTGAATCAGGCTTCTTAAATGTAAACCTGATTATTTTGTTATTCAGCTGCAAATATTTCAATGACATCTTTTTTTTTTTTCAGTTTGTTTCCTGAAAAAAACAACACAAAGCATGATTTTAAAAATATTTTGATCAAACTCTACTTATTTTTTCATATCTGTTACCACTCATCCATGTTCAGAGATACCAATGTGTTTCACATGTTCCTCACTCTGCCTGGAATGGTCTTCCAAAATTAAGTATGGCTAATTTTGCTTTACTCACTTTGAATATCCACTCCTCTGTGAAGCTTTTATCTATCAGACAAGAGTTAGGTACTCTTCTGATATGTTTTCATGGAATGTTGCAATTACATCCATTATGCCATAGAATTTATTTCATTTTTATGAATAGCTCCTTAGCCTGCCAAATAGCAGATGCTCAAAAAAAATTGGTACATGAAAAAAGTGTAACTGGGAAAAATTATAGGTGATAATTATTGCCAGATTTGTCCAGTGATGCAGATATATTGAAACGTTAACTAAGTGTGGGAAAACTGTTTTGTCTTAGGTATATAAATCAATATATATTTTCTTTTCTTTATGATCTCACAGTTCTTATTAGTAGTCATAAATAAGGCCTGGTGTTTCACATCAAAATTATACCATCTCCACTGTAACGTAAGTGATACCCACATTTTGCCAGGTGAATAGCTAGCACTTGGGTAGTATTTCTTACTAAAATAAGAAAGAACTGCATTTTTCACCAAGTAACACTTATGGCTTTATAGTTTTAAAAATTCAGAAACTGAACAAATTCTTGGCAGATATTTCTCTAATAAACAAAGAAAAAAATTATCCTTACAACAAATACTTCAATGATCATGAGATAAAAAATTGCAATTAAGGACTTTCTTTGGTTCTTACATTTACTATAGCAAGGGAGTCACTTAAAGAATATTTTACATGGTTAGTGCTAAAATACCAATAGGATAGCAAATTATTCTTACTGAGTGCTTTCCAGAACTTGATAAGTTAGAGCCCTGTAACACTAAACTTTCAGTTCCCAAAACTTATCAGAAAAGTTTATATTTCATATACCTTCCTTCTGCAAGGAAATTAAATTAAAGACACTATACTATTATTTGAATGCTGCTCAGGAATGCTAATGCATCAAATGTGTAATTCTTCAGGGAAAATCTCAAAGATAGCAAGTAATTAGATTGGCATTAATGGCCAGCTAATGAAAATTTAATATAAGCTGAACAGCAGGATATGAGGAAATTGTGGTGAATTATATATTAAAAACTGGCATATTGTTGCAATGTTTTATTTGGTTAATGTGAATGTTTCATTTCTAAGGTGGTAATTAAACCAACACAAACACTGAGTTAATGTACTTGGTTCTTTGTAACATTATAAATGTTCTAAAGTCTTAAATTTTTAGAAAAACATCTCTATTGAAGAGCACATCAAGTAACTTTAAAAATTATGGTTTTATTTTTCTGTCAGTTTTTGAGGGGTAGATAGAGATTTATTATGATTTTCATAATAGAGACTTTTTTGTTGAAAGAATGCTTATAACCTAAGCATTCTTCACCAAATCACTTTGATATTTATCTTTGCATATAAGACACATAGAACATCAAACCATAAAGTATATGAGCTGAGTTGATAGGTATCATATCATTAAGGAAGTGTTGCCCTTCTTCTGCTTTAAGTAAGGAAGCTAGGGTCTGCATACTTCTCCCCTTCTAGATGCTTCTCTTCTTTCGCAGTGCTGGTTCAGTTTCATGTCAGTCATGTGTGTGACAGGGACTAAAATTATTAGCACCAATGAGTTTAATACAGGATCATAATTTAGCATTTAAGGGCATGATTTCTAGAGTTAGATATGAAGGTAAGCCTTCATGCTTACTGTGGATCCCTTGCAAGTTATTTAACCTCTGTAAAGTTGAATTTCCTCATCTGTAAAATAGCAGTAATTATTATACATACCTCACTGAGTTACCGTGAGGTCAGTGTGTTGATGAATGCAAAACAAGGAATAAAACTTTTAGTGGTGAGACATCTGATCACAAGCTCTGCTTATTCCTACAAATTCAGGAGGGTGGTATTGCTTTTCTACCTTTCAATTCTCCATAAATATCCTAACCCCCAATTCCAAACAGATGGCAAGTTTTATTTTTTCAGAGTCTCATTATGTAGGTTGAAGTAATGAGTAAGAGGGGTTCTGGAGAGGTGAGAGGAATTCCACAGAAAAATGTAAAGGAAGGGAAAGAGGGAGGAAGAGTCCAGAAAGAACTGTATGAGAGATTAGCAGAGAAATTTGGAATATGGGTAAGCAAGATTTTTTTGGAAACAGTCACACTGGGTGTGAGAATTATTAGTAGAATTGGAGAGATGGGGGGGTAATGAAATAATTTTTACTGAATTGTGGAGATGTCCTTTTACTTAGATACTTCCTTTTAATTTCAAAAAATAATTTATCTTATTTTTTGTTGACCATATATTCTTTGAATGAAATACCAACTCAAAGTAAGAAGTTATTCCAACTTGATGAAGGTTACATATACATATATGTATTATATACAATCAGTAGTTCTGCTTACGAAATTTCTTAGTTAAAAGATAAACTGGAAAAAGTCTACAGTTACAATATACTGCTATTTTTCAAGCAACCAACATTCTTTATGTGCTCCTCTAAATCTTAGCAAGGCTGTAAGATTGAGAAACTCCCTCCTTTGTATTATAAATATCTGATAAAACCATTGTAATTTGCTGGAATAACAGTGATTTTACTCTACTTTTTTTTTTTTTTTTCTGTAGTCATACCAACACCTAAAGTGTGTCTCTAAGACTACTCAGTACTTTTCAAGGAAGCGATCACATGAATTCAACCTGAAAATATTTTCCCACTGAACCGGACATCTTGATTATGCTTCTTCTCTTTGACATAAGCAAATATATCCACTGGCTACAGCACAAGTTTGACTATGCTTAAAAGCATTGTAGGGTTGTACCTGCAATGACATGATTTAGGGTCTAAATTACATAGTACTTTTCTTTTCCCTGTCATAGTTGCATATTCTTAAACAGAATTCTCAGTCTTCAACAGTGAAAACAGTACAGACTTCAGTAAGAAATATTTCTGGATGTTGCAGCTGCCATTCCAAAAGAGAGGGGTTAAAGAAATGCATTGCTTAAGGAAGCAAGCTTCTTCATTGCCATCTCAATACATAGCACTGAAAGGCATTATTCACAGGAAAAAGGGACAAGAGAGAACAAACGACATTTTGAAATGTACAGAATTCATACTTTGGGTCATTAGAAGCATACCATTTTTCATTTTGATAGTGTTTTCAAATATAAGTATAAACAACATAAACATCCTTTTATCATTAAATAGGGGTATCCTGGGTAGTTCAGAAGGTAAAGAAATTGCCTGCAAAGCAGAAGACCTGGGTTCAATCTCTGGGTTGGGACGATCCCCTGAAGAAGGGCATGCAACCCACTCTAGTATACTTGCCTGGAGAATCCCATGGACAGAGAAGCCTGGTGGGCTATAGGCCATGGTCAGATTATTAAGCCTAAAGACATCTGTATGCTTTCACAGAATTTAAGACTACAGCAAAATTTTTACCCAATAAAATGGCTACTTAAAAATATATAATAGGAGTTTTATGTAGATAGGTCAGTTCAGTTCAGTTGCTCAGTCGTGTCCAACTCTTTGTGACCCCATGAAGCGCAGCCACGTCTCCCTGTCCGTCATCAACACCTGGAGTCCACCCAAATCCATGTCCATTGAGTCGGTGATTCCATCCAACCATCTCATCCTCTGTTGTCCCCTTCTCCTTCTGCCCTCAATCTTTCCCAGCATCAGGGAAAGCATCAGTCCTTCCAGTGAACACCCAGGACTGATCTTCTTTAGGATGGACTGATTGGATCTCCTTGCAGTCCAAGGGACTCTCAAGAGTTTTCTCCAACACCACAGTTCAAAAGCATCAATTCTTTGATGCTCAGCTTTCTTTATAGTCCAACTCTCACATCCATACATGACCACTAGAAAAACCACAGCCTTGACAAGATTGACCTTTGTTGGCAAAGTACTGTCTTTGCTTTTTAATATGTTATCTAGGTTGGCCATAACTTTCCTTTTAAGGAGAAAGTGTCTTTTAATTTCATGGCTGCAGTCACCATCTGCAGTGATTTTGGAGCCCAGAAAAATAAAGTCAGCCACTGTTTCCACTGTTTCCCCATCCATTTGCCATGAAGTGATGGGGCCAGATGCTATGATCTTAGTTTTCTGAATGTCGAGCTTTAAGCCAACTTTTTCACTCTTCTCTTTCACTTTCATTAAGACGCTATTTAGTTCTTCTTCACTTTCTGCCATAAGGGTGGTGCCATCTGCATATCTGAGGTTACTGATATTTCTCCTGACAATTTTGATTCCAACTTGTGCTTCCTCCAGCCCAGTGTTTCTCATGATGTACTCTGCCTATAAGTTAAATTTGCAGGGTGACAATATACAGTCTTGACGTACTCCTTTTCCTATTTGGAACCAGTCTGCTGTTCCATGTCCAGTTCTAACTGTTGCTTCCTGACCTGCACACAGGTTTCTCAAGAGTCAGGTCAGGTGGTCTGGTATTCCCATCTCTTTCAGAATTTTCCAGTTTATTGTAATCCACACAGTCAAAGGCTTTGGCATAGTCAATAAACGCTAGATCAGAGTTACAGAACTGTCTCAGAATTCTTAGCACATTTATGCTCTATGCTAACAAATAAAACTGCTTGGTACTGGAGATGGTAAGACCTCCATTTGTGTAAGAATCTCTGCAAGTCTTACTGCTAATATTGCAAGGGGTTTAGCACAGAAAGTACTAGCAATGGATATAGAAATGTGTGTAAAATCTTCTCAGTAGTTACAAGGCCATGGACAGTATATATGGTCTAGCTACTTTAAACACAGACCCATGCACACACACACAGTTTAATTTGTGGTTTCTATTATGTTCTATTACTACCATGATGGCCCACAGCACTTAAATCCAGTACAGACATTTTATCACTGCAACTGAAGAGTAAGAAAATGGAAGCAATAACAATGAAATGTAGTTCAATTATAAAAATTCAATAGATTATAATATATATGTGACCCAAACAAATCACTGAGAATAATTTGAAAATTATAACTGAATGTTATACATATAATTTGGCATACTGCATTAAATATAACAATTATATAAAATCTCAGATTAGCAAGAAATAAGCTAAATACTGCCTTACATGTTACACTTCATATATTACTTTATATTACAGTATTTATCTTTATAATGATTTGAAACCAAATTATTAAAAACATTTCTCTGACTTAAAAGAGCCAGAGAAGAGTCTGACTTAGATTAAGCACTTACTTTTTCTGCACTGCAGTTTCCTTACCTTATGAACTGCCCTGTGCTCCCAATCAAGGCCTGACCTTGTGACTTGCTTGGGGTAATGTCATGTCAGCAAATGTGATAGAAGCAGAAGCCTGACTAGTACTTGCAGAGGGCTAGTCCTCTCGTATGGACTTCCCTGGTGGCTCAGACGGTAAAAAAGTGTCTGCCTACAATGCAGGAGACCCGGGTTCAATGCCTGGGTTGGGAAGATCTCCTGGAGAAGGAAATGTCAACCCACTCCAGTATTCTTGCCTGGAAAATCCCTCTCTTATAGCTCCTGTAGCTTCTACTACCTTGAAAAGAAGCCTAGTCAGACTACCAGATTGAAGAGAGACATATGAACTGGTAACTTCATTGACCTGGCTGACAGTCTGCAAACCATTCACATGAGTGAGGCCAAACTGGAGTATCCAGTTACCAAACTATCACTCTATCATGCAACAGAAAACCCAGCAAAAGTGAATTCAGCTAGCCCAATTCCAAATAATTGCCAAAAGAGCCTACAAAATTATGATCTAACTAAATGATTGCAGTTTTAAGCCACCTTGTTTTGAAGTGGTCTGTTACACAGCAAAAGCTATACACACGAAGAAGTACCAACTAATATGTTAGGGATTGTTTCACTATGTTATGCAACATGCTGAAAATGGAAGGTTGCATGGCAATTTTAATGATTATAGATACAGATCTATAAACAGTAGAATGAGTTATAATAAGAAAACTTAAGAACCATTATTTACCTTTTTCACTTAGAATGCATTTAATGTTGTTTCAGTTACCTTACACATATGAACAGTTTATAATCATATGTCAATCTGATAAAATGGTAGTGTTTTTATCTCTCTCATTTTATATAGGAAGAAACAGAGAATAAATCAGTTAAACAAGATGGATGATTGATTTGGAATGAGGCAGTCTGGCTACAGAAACTGTACTCCCAAACATTGTGTGGCTTCTTGTGACATACTCACAGTACACTGTAGGGTGACTACAACAGGAAACAAAATATTATGTAAATTACAACCTACATTTTTGTTTAAAAGATGAATAGTCTGTGCAGACTAGACAAGGATAAGAAGTGACATGAACATTAGTTTCCTGTTGTTATTGTTACAAATTACCATAAATCAAATGGCTTGAACAACACAAAGTTATTATCTTACAGTTCTCCAGGTCAGGAGTCCAGTATGTTTCAGGACACTACAATCAAAGTACTGGTAGTGTTTCTTTGGGAGAATGTGGCAGAGAATGTGATTCCTGCCAATTCATCATATTGGCAGTATTCACTTCACCGAGGTTGTTGGACTGATGTTCTTCCTTGTTGGCTCCTAGAAACCGCTGCATTCTTTGTTTCCTACTCCCTTTCCTCCATTTTCAAAGCCAGGGATGATGAGTCAACAATTTTTCAAGCTACATCTCTCTGATGTGCTTTTCTTTTGTTGTTTTCCTCTTAAAAAAATCATGTGATTAGATTGGGTCCACCTAGATAATTTAGGATAATTTCCTTGTATCAAGATATTTAGCCTTAATTACATCTGCAAAATCCCTATTATTGGATAAGGTAACACAGTCTTGGTTTACAGGGATCAGGACAGGAGCATCTTTGTGAGCTATTTTCTGTCAAATTTATCTCATAAAGATATATACCCCAAAGCTAACAACTATAATTTCTGAATTCTTTCAGTTTGTAGGTGAGTTTTGTTCGCTTCTTTCAGTTTAATAGAATTCTCTGGTATTCCCAAAGGGAAATTTATTATAATATTCATATAAATAATATTTGTACCCATAGTACATTTCCTGAACAATATTTAGGGTATGTTTTTCAGATACCCCAATTTCTGTATCTTTTTAATATAAACAATATTATTTACTTAAATTAACATTACTTGAATATCAAATTCTTTAATTTATTGCTATAGTCAAAATCATTGTGCCATATGGCACAAAATTGGACTTATTTTCAAGTCTACACATTTACAGGTTATACTGCTTTTCTAGTTGTCCACAGGTATTAAAGAATTAGGAATTTAAGTTATTCTGATGTCTTTTTATTAACCTATTATAGTATTACCATATATAAGCTTCTCATGAATAAAGTTAGTAATCCTTCTTGAATATCTTTTTATTTCCTTCCAGAAACTGAGTTCAGTTATAGAAATTTTCAGAAATCTAATATTTTCAACAGTTTTATTAAAATTTTGATATCCATTTATTAAAGTGGTATTGTGACATTGTTGACCTTTTAAGCTCTTATTAACTCATATTCTCTCTGTGTCTCCCTGCTTTTTCCCTCTCCTTGTTCTTTTCCATCCCATCTCCTGTCCTTAAAATGTCTCTTTCCTTAATATCTCAGCAAGTTTAGATTCATATTTCCAACTCCATTTCCTTTTTATCTGTTTCTGTTATATTTGGGGACCTTAAATGACATATTGTGAGTCTTACTGAACTCTCACAGTATTGGCATTCTGTACACATGACACATTACAAATAATACGTGTAATGGGATGGCAAGGAATGTTAGACATGTGCATTGCACATATTCCTCTGATCACACGCACGCTTCATTGTTCCATCACACTTCGCTTATGAAACTCAAATTAAAAAATAAAATTGTTAAGATGTCACCATGATGGTGACAGCACTACACAGAATTATGGGCGGTGTCCTTCTTAGTGTAGGCTCCATGTGAAAGCACAGCTTGTATATCCATGAAGCCAGCCCTGTTTTCTTGCTCCCATATCACTTTCCCCATTTTCTCATTTGTGTTTCTTGTGATTACCTCCTGGACAAATTAATTGCATCCCAAACCTTTATTTATTTTATTTTAAGGAAATCATATCAAAATGCCAATAGTATTTGTGATCAAACTGAAATGCTGGAATTAGTCAGAGAGCACCAAGAGCCCCACACTGCTGGTGGCAGAACAGGTCAGACTGGTAGACGGACAATGCATGCTAAACTGAAGCATCACAGTTACTTAGACCCTCATTTTCAGAGAATGAAATCATGTGCAAGTAGAAAGGAAAATGTTTCATGCAACAGTTCAAACATTTGAACCATACTGGGGCAACTGCCACTCTAATGATATCAAACTTGGCTGCTGCTGCTGCTGCTAAGTCGCTTCACTCGTGTCCAACTCTGTGCGACCCCATAGACAGCAGCCCACCAGGCTCCCCCGTCCACGGGATCCTCCAGGCAAGAACACTGGAGTGGGTTGCCATTTCCTTCTCCAATGCATGAAAGTGAAAAGGGAAAGTGAAGTTGCTCAGTTGTGTCCGACTCTTAGTGACCCCATGGACTGCAGCCTACCAGGCTCCTCTGTCCATGGGATTTTTCAGACAAGAGTACTGGAGTGGGGTGCCATCGCCTTCTCCGTCAAACTTGGCTACATATTAATATTATCTACTGACCTAGGGAAAAAAGAGAATGACAGACTCATGTCAGGGGACTAGCAACATAAGGCATACGGCAAGTCAGAAATCCTTCAAGGCGAAATGTAGTCAGACCCATATATTTAGTAACCAAAGGTCAGATTTGGCCGAAACTTAAACCCATGTTTTGATTTTAAGAGCTCTAGAATCACCAAACAATATTAAATTCATAGGCCCAGAATGTATTCAAAAAACGTACGCCCTTTATAGAGAAGGGCTGGGAATTGGAGATCCAGAAAAGACACTGGATAGGTTCACTTAAATGTGAACTTCAGATCTCCCTGAACCCTCTGAGGGGATGGAAATGTGTCCTCATCTCTTGCTATAGAAAGGAAAAGTTGCCTGAAGATCAAGGATGATCTTACTTAAGAGCGGTAGTATGTTAAAGATACTTTCCCTCATGATCTTTACCATTTGCCTTCATTGCCTGCAAATTAATAGCCAAGCTAAACTCTCAGCATGTGTCAAATGGGAAGTCTGGATTATATTATGTGAACAAAATAATTATCCATTTGTAAGGACACCATAAACTGGTTAACATCTAATAGGAGAAGAATCAATTCTGTAATATATAACATCTTATAATGTAAGATTAAGTATATAAAATGGTGACTAAGGTTAATAACACACTATTGTGAACTTGAAAATAAGTGACGAATATAGAACCTGAGTTCTCATCACACACAAAAAAGTGTCATCTATGTGTGATGATGGATGTGTTAATTACCTTGATCTTGGTAATCCTACCACAATATGTATGTGTATCATATCATTACATTATATAATTTAAATATACACCATTATATTTGTCAAGTATTTCTTTAAAAGTTGGGGTGGGGGCGGGAAACCAGTAGAAGCCAGTTCACTATGAAAGTGAACTTTGAGTATATTGCACAGAAGAAAGCAGAAAAGACAAAGCTACTTAGCAAGAAAGTATATAGTTATGGGAGTGATATCTCTCTCATTAGGGCTAAAAGCCTGGCAGGTTTGATGAAAAACCTACAGCCAGTCCTAATACACTGCTGAAATAGATCTGTATTAGTTTTCTACTGTCATAACAATACTGTAAAACAGATAACCACAAAACCCAATGACTTGAAAGAGTAATCATTTATTCAATGTTTTGCTGTTCTAGATCTGGCTCAATATATGGCCAGTGGATTATCTCTCAGGCATATAATACTAGCAGACAGGTGGTGTGAATGTAGCTTTTCTCGTACCACCTTGGTTCATGTAGTTTTTCATCCTCTTGGAGCTTAATTTATACTTCCTTGGATGGTGAGGCAGAGGCTGAAGAGAAAGAACTGAAGTATGTACTACTCTAGGCTAGATAAACATACTTTGTTCCTTCCACTTCATTCTAGTGGTCAATGCAGGTTAAAGATCCAGCTGAGATTCAGAGAACAAAGAAACAGATTCTGCCTCTTAAGCTGCAAAGTCATATTGGAAAGAAATGGGTACTAGAAGGAGTAGATAATTGAGCCATTTTTCAAATATCCCATCTCTCTTGAAGCTTGGGAAAAGATAATCATCACTGCTTTGAGAGAAAATTGAAAAAAAAGGAAGTCAGAAAACTCAGAGACAAGCATGCCCGGATGAATTTATCACGTGAGAATGGGAAGACTATCTCATCCATTGTGCCAGATGCAGCATCTTTGGTGGAATAAACCCACACAGCCGCTTAGTATGGGATGGGTAGCTATTGATCGGCAAATGTATTTTTTCTAGTTACTGACAGAAAAGACCTGTTACATGTCTGCTCTTGTTCTGAGAACCACTCAGATTTGGGAAGGAGGGTTCAAAGGCCTACTAATTTGAGTGAAGCCCTGGGCAAGAGATGAGTCTGCAGCAGGGTCAGGTATCCATAGAGGCCAACTCTGAAAGGTGGGCTGCAGTGCAGATCGCTAGGAAGCTGTAACAAGGTCAAGCCTTCAGCAATAAAGAATTTTTAGTAGAAGGGAATGGCTATTTACTCCAGTATTCTTGCCTGGAGAATTCCATAGACAGAGGACCCTGGCAGGCTACAGTCCGTGGTGTCACAAAGAGTCAGATAGGACTGAGCAACTTTCACAAGCAGTAATTATGATCACTCTTTGAAAAGTAGCCTGTAGCATTCTTCTAGATCCTAGAAGAGACTCAGGATCTGAAAATATTACATCAAGAGACTATGAAATTGACTCTGTTCTTTATAAGCTGGGTTGTCAGATATACCAATTAATAAGTTTAGATGGGCACAGCAGCAATCCATCACATGATGGAAATCACTCAATCTTGATGGAGCCACAGTCACTGAGTAGGCAGAGAGTACAAATGAGTTAAATGAACAGAATCCAACATCAGCTACATCTGTTGCACCAATACCTCTCCCTCAGCTAAGAACTAGTTTCACATCATCAGCTGATGGAGGAGGAAAACGCTGAGGACTAGTTCAAGGATGGGTCAGTGAAATATATATCTGAGCTCAAAATGGACTGCCACCATATAAGGAGTAGCAATAAATGATAATGTTCAAGGAAAAAAACCCTAGTGGAAAGAATTTCAAGTAGTATACATGGTCATCAACTTTGCATGGAAGGAGAAATAGTTTGAGCTAAAGATATATATTAACTTGTGCACTTGTGTTAAATCGCTAAGTTGAGTCTGACTCTTTTGTGGCCCCATGGACTGTAACCCACCAGGCTCCTTGGTCCATTGGATTTTCCAGGCAAGAATACTGGAGTGGGTTGCCATTTCCTCCTCCAGGGGCTTTTCCTTTCCCAGGGATTGGACCCATATCTCCTGCATCTCCTGCACTGGCAGGTGGATTCTCTAGGACTGAAGCCGCACATTAACTTGTGGACAGTGGAAAATACATTTGATTAACTGGTTAGGGACCTAGAAAGAGCACTTCTCAATTCCTTGGTGGAACAATTCTTAGGCACAGTCCATGAGCTTTCTCACAGTTATAGGCAGGATTGGTCCCAGTTACCCATGCCAGCCACTTAGCCACTTATGTATAGTTAATTTCCCCCATTCATAGCTTATTCTCCTTTCTCCCTCATTTAATTTTCTCATGATTACCTCTCACAACTATTTGCAACAAGGCCTCATCTTAAGAGCTGATATTAGGAGAACCAAAATATTCATTTTTACTGGCAACATTGTTTTTCTTCAAAAGTAATTTGTGAATGTCCTATGCATGTTTATTGAAATTTTTCTATTTTAAGGGTATTGGTTCTCCTTGACTTACTGCAGATTCATTTATATATTAAACTTCATGTAACATCTTACATATTTTTCATTACCACATATTTTAACATTTTAGATATTGTCATTTGCCGTTCTGTTACCTTCATGACATTTTAATATGAAGAAATTTTAGTTAATAAATCTAACAACATTTTCTTTCATGGTTTTTTCCTTAGCTGTTTTATCATAGATCACATTTTTGTCTGACATTTTACTTGTAAACCAAGATCAGATATTCACTTTTATATTCTTCTTATTTTTTTCCTTGCCAAGAATGCTAACTCTCCACTTTTTATCATTTCTGGTACTTCACCTAGTTAGTTTCCAAAATGAGATCAGAGTGAGATTGCTCCTTTATGAATCTAATCTCTTAGAAACACTTATAACGTTTAGTTGCCTTTCCCCCTTCTTCAACCTCAAATACAATCACTACACTAGTTTTATTCACCACTGAGTATCTGGCACCTAATTCAGTGCCTGGCACAGAGTAGGAGAGTAATAAATAGGTTCTGAATAAACGAATGAATTGACATTCATCTGGATTCAGTCACTTTCTTGAAAATCATTCTTTAACAATTAAAAAATTTCTACAACTGTCATTGATCTATTCATTCCCACTCATACTTTTAATTTGATTTTTTAAACTTTTTGTGAAAATGTATTTTTTATTTCAAAGTTGTTATAGAATTGTGCATATTTTCTTTTTATTTCTGTGGCACAGAAAAATTTTAATTGAAATAATTTTGTGCTCAATTTCCTTATTGTCAGTGTTCTCTTCAATGTATTTCGTCCTTGATTTCTGACTTAATTGGTTTCAAATGATCTACAATTTTCATTCATCAGTATGAATGAAAGCTAAATGTCTAAAAGTTGATTTAATACTTATGTTGAATGGCCCCTACTTTAGCATCTTAATTTATATAATTAGCAAAAATAGTTTCATCATCCAAACAGGGGCAACAAATATTTCCTATTAAATTCAGCACAGATTAGAAAGCATTTGATTGAGTCAGTAGCAGATAAAGTACAAATAAAGTTTTTCTTAGCATGCTGCATCAAGATTTCATATTCTTTTTTAATATCAGTTGTAAATACATACTTATCAAAAGAAAACTCATCACTATTGGTCCCAGACTATCTTATCTGGGGAACCAAATGTTGATATTCCCTAGATAATTTCCAGCAAATTTTACCATACATTTGACAAAGAGTTAGATTCTCCTTATTTTTCAAGTTTCTAATGCATTCAGTTCAGTTCAGTTCAGTTGCTCAGTCATGTCTGACTTTTTGCGACCCCATGGACCACAGCACATCAGGCCTTGCTGTCCATCAGCAACTCCTGGAGCCCACCCAAACCCATGTCCATTGAGTTGGTGATGTCATCCAACCATTTCATCCCCTGTCGTCTGCTTCTCCTCCTGCCCTCAATCTTTCCCAGCATCAGGGTCTTTTCAAATAAGTCAGTTCTTCGCATCAGGTGGCCAAAATATTGGAGTTTCAGCTTCACTAAGGACTGGTTGATAATGCAGATTTTATTTCAGCATCAATTGTACTTTTCCTTTTTTATTTCTTTTTGCCAACTTTATTGATTTTCTTCTATGCTGACTGAAGGTCTTATTTATTCTTTTGCCATTTTATAAGGTTTGATTATAATAAAAGATAATTTCATAGACTGCTCTTACCTAAACTCCCCACTCTCTATTATGAATTCTGTTGTGATACAGCAATTTTAAATTGGTTTAAGTGTACTACATAAATTTGCAAATTTTGTATTTATATTTATTTTAATTATGAGTGCAACAGAATCAGAAATTAAAACTCAGTTGTTTCCCAGTAGCTTGACATATTTGGTAGCATCAAAGTATTTGGCTAGTTTTTATTGTATCAGAAACATTTACTTTTTTTTTTTTTTTTTTTGATGTGTGATCACAAGTACAAACAAATAAATTCTTCTAGAAATGTTTAGTAGAAGTGATGTAAAAAGCTATATTTCTTTGGGCATCTCCATAAATATCAGCAACAGCATTTTCAATGCTACATGCTTGGGAAAGGGTCATTTTTCTTACTTACGGCAGTGATATCACTTTGTCAATTGCTTCTATAGCTGAAGGATTGCTTGTTTTAGCCCTGGCTATGGCAAATACCTAAGTTCACTGGCTTGGATAACTGCCCAGCATTACAAATAATATTGGATCTTCTTCTGTTGCTTTTTTATACCAGCAGAGTCCCACTCTTTTGCCTTTAATGATCTTTCTGAGATAATATTCAAGCTCTCTTTTTCCTCAACAAATTAGAAATATTTCCATATCCTGGGGAACACCAAAATTGCATCGTATTGATATAAGACCAGGAAAACTATTACACTACAGAAGGTTACTGTGAAAATCATGGAAAATGGCAGTACGAAGCATTTCTACTAAGTGTGCTCCTTGACTCTGTACCAATCATTAGTGTCTCTGAAATCAAATAAATTCAGTCTGAGAATTAGGATAAAAAAGTGTGGTCCAGTGAAATGAAAATAGTTAGGTGATGTTTTTCCCTTAGGTCAAATGATACCTGGGAGACCATAAGCAGAATATCCCAGGGAATGTACTCATGAATAGGGATTTAGGAGAATCATTGCTTTGAACAGATTTATCAAGTGTAGAAAGATGACAATCTGAATCTCAAGAGGTTGAAAATTAGTAAATCAGATGGACAGAAGCCTCTTCAAACTTAAAAAGCTAGGAAAGCTGTAAAGTTTCTAGCCAACATTAGGAGAAAAACTTTCTCTTACTTTGTGGACAAGGGAACTGAAAATCCTGGCTCTAGTCAACAGAGAGGGAGATCTAATAACTCCTACCATTCTTCAGTTCAGTTCAGTCACTCAGTCATGTCCGACTCTTTGTGACACCATGGACTGCAGAATGGCAGGCCTCCCTGTCCATCACCAACTCCCGGAGATTACTCAGACTCATGTCCATCGAGTTGGTGATGTCATCCAACCATCTCATCCTCTGTCATCTCCATCTTCTGAATTCAATCTTTTCCAGTATCAGGGTCTTTTCCAATGAGTCAGTTCTTCACACCAGGTGGCCAAAATATTGGAGTTTCAGCTTCAGCTTCAGTCCTTCCAAAGAATATTCAAGACTGATTTCCTTCAGGATGGACTGGTTTCATCTTCTTGCAGTCCAAGGGACTCTCTAGAGTCTTCTCCAACACCACAGTTCAAAAGCATCAATTCTTCATGTTCAGCTTTCTTTTTAGTCCAACTCTCATATTCATACATGACAACTGAAGAAACGACAGCCTTGACTGGATGGACTTTTGTTGGCAAAGTAATGTCTCTGCTTTTTAATATGTGGTCTAGGTTGGCCATAACTTTTCTTTCAAGGAGAAAGTGTCTTTTAATTTCATGGCTGTATTCACCATTGCAGTGATTTTGGAGCTCCCCAAAATAAAGCCTGTCACTCTTTCCACTGTTTCCCCGTCTATTTCCCAAGAAGTGATGGGACCAGATGTCATGATCTTTGTTTTCTAAATGTTGAGCTTTAAGCCAACTTATTCACTCTCCTCTTTCACTTTCATCAAGAGGCTTTTTAGTTTTCTTCACTTTCTTCCATAAGGGTGGGGTCATCTGCTTATCTGCGGTTATTGATATTTCTCCTGGCAATCTTAATTCCAGCTTGTGCTTCTTCCAGTCCAGCGTTTCTCATGATGTACTCTGCATATAAGTTAAATAAGCAGTGTGACAATATACAGCCTTGATGTACTCCTTTCCTGATTTGGAATCAGTCTGTTGTTCCATGTCCAGTTCTAATTGTTGCTTCTTGACCTGCATACAGATTTCTCAGGAGGCAGGTCTGGTTGTCTGGTATACCCATCTCTTGAAGAATTTTCCCCAGTTTGCTGTGATCCACACAGTCAAAGGCTTTGGGATAGTCAATAAAGCAGAAGTTGGGGTCCACTTAAGTTAGTACCTGAACACATGCTCTAAGTAGTTTCCAAAATCCTCTGACAATGTACCTGATCTGTTCTAGTAGCTAGAAAAAGAAAAGAAAGAAAAACATACTGAATATCCAAACAGATAAGTCATTGTAAATTAGAATTTTTGGAAGAGAGTGGCGATTTGGTGGCAATTTGAACAACAATGAGAGGAAAGAGAAAAGCAGAGAGGGATATTGAGTTTAGGATGTAAAATGAAAACCAGAGCCAAACTCAGTAAAAAGAAACTTTATTTGAAAGGATATTCCACGAAGAAGAAAGGTACTATTTCAACATGGGAGTGGCACTGTTGCAGCAGGGAGATTATTCTGATCATGATATCAAGTGTCTCATGGGTTTTTCTTTTATAGAGTGAAATGAACAAGGTTAGAAGGAACCAAGTATGTGCAAGTGGGATGGATGGAAGGGGAATGAGTGGGCAGAAGATCAGAGAATGTTTTTCCTGAACACCAGCCTATTCTCAGGGGAGGCTGAGGAGGGTAGGTATGCCGGTTCAGGCTGAAGGTAGGTCAAAGTTCAGGTACCTTTGGCAAGCAGAGAAAATTAATCAGAGTTTGTTTAAAAGGTGTTTTGTTTCATTTGATCAGCCTATCATTTATGAGACAAAGAATGAGAATTTGAAGGATCTCTATCTGGTCTTATTATAAGTACACATGGAGGTGTCCATGAATTTTATTGAAATTATATGGGGATGTAAGTCCTTTGCAGCAAACCCTTTTTTAGAACAAAAAGGGTGAGAAGATTTCTTAACCTTGGCTATTTCCTAGGATTTCACATAAATGGCAACATTCAGTATTGCCAGGGAGTACTTTTATAGCACAGAACAGTTTATGGAATTTAAGAAATACATATTTCCTGAAAATGATCAGGAGATAAGTTGAAAGAATTTTCTCTATTGGATAGATAAACTCTTAAATGAAAGATTAAATGGAAGAAATGTCATAAAACTTAGGCTAAAATTTCAGAAAGGAAAAATCATGAAGAAAGAGACAAAAATAATTAGAGCAGATAATGACAACTGGGAGAAGGAAATGGCAACCCACTCCAATATTCTTGCCTGGTGAATCCTGTGGTCAGAAGAGCCTGGAGGGCTGCCGTCTATGGGGTCACAGAGAGTCGGACACCACTGAAGCGACTTAGCAGCAGCAGCAATGACAACTAATGTAAAAACAGTTTTTAATTATAAAGGATACATTAAAAGAATTAAAGACAGAGAGATGCAGGTTCAGTCCCTGGGTTGGGAGATCCCCTGAAGTAGGGAATGGAAACCCACTCCGGTATTCTTCCCTGGAAAATTCCATGGACAGAGGAGCCTGGCGACTTACAGTCTATGGGGTTGCAAAGAGTCAGACATGACTGAGCATGCACGCACATTACTATTTTCAAATTAAGACTTATACTTCTGAATTACCCTAGATAGAAGAGATCAACTCTAAAGCTGAAGCTGCCTAAAAAGCAATGAAAATGAGAGTACATTTTACATCAGGACTTAAGCCTGATGAATTTTGAGGAACACTCTCACTGTAAACAAGGTATTCCAATTTTATCTGAAGCTAATTAACAGAGTGCCTGAAACTCTGTATGAAGCTATGGAATGCTGCTGCTGCTGCTAAGTCACTTCAGTCGTGTCCGACTCTGTGAGATCCCATGGACTGCAGCCCACCAGGTTCCCCCATCCACCGATTCTCCAGGCAAGAACACTGGGGTGGGTTGCCATTCCCTTCTCCAATGCATGAAAGTGAAAAGTGAAAGTGAAGTCGCTCAGTTGTGTCCGACTCTTAGCCACCCCATGGACTGCAGCCTACCAGACTCCTCCGTCCATGGGATTTTCCAGGCAAGAGTACTGGAGTGGTGTGCCATTGTCTTCTCCAAGCTATGGAATAGGCAGGTGTATTTTCCCCTCTGACTGGCAAGGATAGTTAGAATGAAGAATGAGGGGAAGAGAGACATCACCTCCTCAGCATTGCACTGGAACTCTCAGCGGTTACATTTCCTCATGGCTCCACCTCTTGCCTGCCTGCGCCACCATGATTCTACATTGCCTTTTTGTATTTGTTTGTTGGGGCTGCCAAAACAAAGTATCACAGACGCGCAGCTTATACAAAAGGAATTCATTTTCTCCTAGTCTAATAGATAAAGGTGTCCTGAGGTTCGGTTTCTCCTGAAGTCTTTGTCCTTGTCTATCAGATGGCCACTTTCTTGCTGTGTCCTTACGTGATCTTTCCTCTGTGTGTGTGCATTGCTAGTGTTTCTCTGTGTCCAAATTTCCTTCTCTTGTAAGGACACCAGTCAAATTGGATTAAGGTGCAACTTAATGACCTTATTTTAACTTAATTAAATTGTAAAGGCTCTATTTCCTATTCTTAGACACTAGAAGTGAGGGCTTTAACATATGAATGTGAAAACAACTCAGTTCAGACACAGCATTCTTCTATTTAAGTTTTAGCCAAGAAGAGGTAAGAACATCTGAAGATAATTAATCACCAGGCCTCTTCTGTTAGCTTTTGTGCTCTTTGATCAACTTCACTTTTTATTTTTAGAAAAATTTAAAAATTATATTTAACTTCATTATCAATTTTAACAGTTTAAGGATAAGGTAATGTCATCTCATTTCTTACATAACTCATACATCTGTTGACCCACTAACATGCTTTTATTATGACCGTTATAATTACCAAGCCCTCATACTAGAAGCATTTGCTTTGTGTCAATAGATGTCTCAGATGTACATGAATTTTTTCCAGTTTTAAAATTTGAACAGTATCATTTTACTATTTTCTGTGACATAACAACAGGACCTAGAGATAGAGACTAACCATGATAGACTGGCTATTCAGTGTCATCCTCAGCAAATTGATGTTCATCATGGAAACATCATAGTGACTTAATGACTATGGGTCAAAAACTATTAAGAACCATTAAGATAGGTTAACAGGACAAAATATAGCACTGAGGCTGAAGGGTTTTAGTAATGATTCAATGGACTGTGTTTTAATTACTTGCAGGATCTCTAATTTCATAATCTTACTCTTTATAAAAGAATTCTCTATTTTCACTCTCATTAATAAAGACAGAAAACATTAGCTCTATTTGTGACTATAATGTTGTGAACAAACCAGTGCAAATCTCATTTACTTAAACAATGATCATTACTCTCATACATCTGAGTTTCCATTGATTGTTGGCTGGTCTAGGTTGGACTTGGCTCCAACTTCCATGTTGGACACAGATCTGCTTTACAAGTCTTATCTATTTATTTATTTTTTATAATTGACCAGACAAGGATAAGTTTTTATTATAACATGGAACAAGAGAAAGGAACAAGCTCATTGACACAGGCATATTTCAAGCCTCTGTTTACAAATTCAGTCTGGTGTAACATCCTGTCAGCCAAAGCAAGCCTTATGATTAGCCCAAAGTTAACAGGCAAGGAAGCACTGTCTTTGTCTAGGGGACAAACTGTAAAGTCACAGTATAAAGGAGTAAATAGAATGAAGGAGGACTATTAAAGAAAAATTGATATTTTGTGAAAGTTACTAAATATTAACAGGTTCTTAGCATTTACAGAGATTGTTCAGTATTGAATTCAACCCTCAACATTGTTCTCGGAATATTACAACTGACTTCATAGTATCAGTGTTATAGAAGAAGCCCAGTGATCTAACTCTAGTGTTACTCTAGTGTTAGCCATTCAGTCATGTCCAACTCTTTGCAACCCCATGGACTGTACCCCTCCAGGATCCACTACTCATGGAATTTTCCAGGCAAGAATACATGGGTTGCAGCCGCCCCTCTCCTGCCTCCTCCCCCTTCTTCCTCCCTCCTGGCTTCCTTTCGTCCCTTGAAATCTTTGATGTTAGTACTTGGATTCTTGTATTTAAGGGCTTCCTTGGTGGTGCAGAGGTTAAAGCATCTGCCTGCAATGTGGGAGATCTGGGTTTGATCCTTGAGTCAGGAAGGTCCCCTGGAGAAGGAAATGGCAACCCACTCCAGTATTCTTGCCTGGAGAATCCCATGGATGGAGGAGCTTGGTGGGCTACAGTCCACAGGTCGCAAAGAGTCGGACACGACTGAGTGACTTCACTTTCACCTTCTCCAGCGGATCTTCCCAACCCAGGGATCAAACTCTGGTCTCATTCATTGCAGGCAGATTCTTACCATCTGAGCCATCAGGGAAGCTTGAAATATTACATTGGCTTCATATTTTCAATGCTATGGAAGAAGCCCAACAATGTAATTAGTTGCATATTTTTACTATACCTGCTTACATATGCACATTGTAAATAATCATTGTTTAATACCCATTCAAAGAAGCCTTACTACTTTCATATCTTCTACCCTTTATATCTCTGCTTGACATTTTAAGTATAATGTCTGAACAGCCACTTCCTACTGATTATAAGATAAAGAATGTTGTGGAGGATGAATTCCAGCATGATAGCTACTAAATTAATCTATTGAGTCAAGATGAAGTTCTTCTTTTATACAAAAGCAAATATCAGGACATAAATTTTATTGCTTCAAAAACTTGCTTCTTTATTATCAAGTCTTTTATGAGAGGAAAAACAAGCTGTTGATCATGGGAATAAGCCTTACAGAAGACTTTTGTGCAGAGCACTCAAATTGTATGAGTTTTATTATTCTATCCTTGAAGAGAGGATAAATGTATGTACTATTTGAAGCTTGGGTAACTGAATTACTCTATATATTAAAAAAATTGATTACTTGTTTATTTTCATGGCACTAGTTGAAAGTAGACGTGTAGATTAAAAAAAATTCTAATTCTCTGTAAGGAGATTAAAAAATTTAAAAACCTACTGATAGCTTTATAACATTTAGAAGAAACAGTCATGAGTTTTTTTTGTTTTATTTTTTTAGATTTGACATTTTCAAAATATATAATTTTGATTATTTAAAACAGTCTTTAAAGTAAATTCAGATAATATACCCAAATATAACATTTGTTGTCAAGAAAATATTTTATTTAATACATAGTTAAAGTCACACTAGAAATAAACTGTTATTCAAAGGATAATGAGCAGAAGGCCATGCTTCAGTATCACTGCATTTTTGTCTTGTTTGCTGCTGCTAGGTTGCTTCAGTTGTGTCTGACTCTGTGCGACCCCATGGATGGCAGCTCACCAGGCTCCCTCGTCACTGGGATTCTCCAGGAAAGAACACTGGAGTGGGTTGCCATTTCCTTCTACAATGCATGAAAGTGAAGAGTGAAACTGAAGTCACTCAGTCGTGTCCGACTCTTCGCGACCCCGTGGACTGCAGTACCAGGCTCCTCCGCCCATGGGATTTTCCAGGCAAGAGTACTTGCGTGGGGTGTCATTGCCTTCTCCATTCATCTGGTTTAGGGCTTGTATTTTTTTGTGTTTTTATGTAAAATTTGCTTTTGAGTGACTATTACCCAGAATGACGCCACAATATACTTGCTGAGTAAATGCTTTCATGAACAGAGGCAAAAGATCAAAAAAAAAAAGGATTCAAACTTTAAATATTCACTCCAAACATCTTTTATGAGGCTTATGTGTCACCTATCTTCTAATACTTTCCTTTTCACTTGGTACTATCCTCTGTCTACATACATTTTCAAGAAATGTTAAAAAGGAAACTTGTCCTTGATCTTGATTTTGTTAGAACTTCAAAATACTATCCTGTCTTAAGTTTTGCAACAGACGTCTTTGTCCAGTAATGCTCATTTATGGAGTGAGGAGATCTAGCAAATCTGAGGCTTGAAAACTTCAGACCTTTGAAATTCAGATAAACTATTTTGTCTTTCAGAGGCTGCCATTCCTCATGTGTTTGTTCAGAAAATACTAAGGACTTGGGGTAATAAAATGCATTGGAAAATATGGAAGGGTTAGTCTCTGGAAGGCTTGATGGCAGACTGATTTGCCATGGATGTCTCCGATAGGAACTAAATAGACATTTCTCCAAAGAAGACATACAGATGGCTAACAAACACATGAAAAGATGCTCAACATCACTCATTATTAGAGAAATGCAAATTAAAACCACAATGAGGTACCACTTCACACCAGTCAGAATGGCTGCGATCCAAAAATCTGCAAGCAATAAATGCTGGAGAGGGTGTGGAGAAAAGGGAACCCTCCTACACTGTTGGTGGGAATGCAAACTAGTACAGCCACTATGGAGAACAGTGTGGAGATTCCTTAAAAAATTGCAAATAGAACTACCTTATGACCCAGCAATCCCACTGCTGGGCATACACACTGAGGAAACCAGAATTGAAAGAGACACATGTACCCCAATGTTCATCACAGCACTGTTTATAATAGCCAGGACATGGAAACAACCTAGATGTCCATCAGCAGATGAATGGATAAGAAAGCTGTGGTACATACACACAATGGAGTATTACTCAGCCGTTAAAAAGAATTCATTTGAATCAGTTCTGATGAGATGGATGAAACTGGAGCTGATTATACAGAGTGAAGTAAGCCAGAAAGAAAAACACCAATACAGTATACTAACACATATATACGGAATTTAGAAAGATGGCAATGACAACCCTGTATGCAAGACAGAAAAAAAGACACAGATGTGTATAACGGACTTTTGGACTCAGAGGGAGAGGGAGAGGGTGGGATGATTTGGGAGAATGGCATTCTAACATGTATACTATTATGTAAGAATTGAATCGCCAGTCTATGTCTGACGCAGGATACAGCATGCTTGGGGCTGGTGCATGGGGATGACCCAGAGAGATGTTATGGGGAGGGAGGTGGGGGGGGGTTCATGTTTGGGAACGCATGTAAGAATTAAAGATTTTAAAATAAAAAAAATAAAATAAAAGTTAAACAACAGTAATAAAAAAAAAGAAAAGAAAAGGAATATTCTAAAATGGTCTTCATTTTCAAGCACGATGGCTGTGGCTTGTATGAAAAACCAGGCTTGATTTTTCCACAAAGATGGAAGTCTATAGAGTTTGTCTTAACACAAAACAGGATATGTGGCCCATTATTAAAATTTCCTTAATATTTTTTTTTAAATTTCTTTCACTGCTGCAAATGGATACCTGGTTTTCCTGGTGACTCAGAGTGAGGTTAGGTGTGTTTCTCCCTTGTCAGCAAGTGAGACTAAGATGCTCGCAGAATTTCAGAAAACACTGTGAGCTAAATACTTACACAGTCACTATTTTTCCCACAACGCAAATATATCTTCCTAAGACTTTATTTACTGTCATGAAAGTTTGTGGTATTCATGAAACTTGAGAATAAAAATTGAATAACAAACGAAAAAGAAAAACACAACAAACTGAGCATTACTCTTAGTATGACAAGTGATAAGCAGATCACAAATATAATCCTTATTCCTAACATGCTTGCAAAAGGTACTGCTAAACCATACACAAATGAGGACTGCTTTATATAGTATGTAATTATTTGTAGGGTACATTATCAAACCATAAATTGAATATATAGATAGATCAGTTCAGTTCAGTTCCGTCACTCAGTCGTGTCCGACTCTACGCAACCCCATGGACTGTAGCCTGCCAGGCTCCTCCGTCCATGGGATTTTCCAGGCAAGAATACTGGAGTGGGTTGCCATTTCCTTCTCCAGGGGATCTTCCTAACCCAGGGATCAAACCCAGGTCTCCCACATTACAGGCAGACGCTTTACCATCTGAGCCACCAGGGAAGCCCTATATAGATAGATACCTAAAAGTTTTGACCGAATTTCTTAATGATAGAACACAGGCATGTGAAAAAAGAAGTGTTAAGTCAAAGTCAAGAGTTAAAGTTTGTCCACCATATCACTCTTTTGATGGGATAATCCCTTGCTACTGAGTCTTCTCTGTATAACATAGGATGCTCAATAGGTTGCCTCTCTCCCTGGTGGTGGCTTAGTTGGTAAAAACGTGCCTGCAGTGCAGGAGATCCAGGTTCAGTCCATGGGTAAGGAAGATCCCCTGAAGAAGGGAATTGCAACCCACACCAGTATTCTTGCCTGGGGAATTCCATAGACAGAGGAGCCTGGAGGGTCAACGGGATCACAAAGTGTCAGACACAATTAAGCAACTAACACTAACACCGCTAGGCCACTACATGCCAGTAGTAATTCTCTACTCCAATTATGACAACAGAAAGTATATCTTTACAATTAAAAACTTTTTTAGAAAATAAGTGTTCAAAATAAAGATATACTTGGAAAGTATCACAATATTTTATTTTACTTGTAAAATATTTAATTCTCTTATAAAATATCACACTCCTCCAAGGGAAGTAAAATATTCATGGTTGATGGAGTTTTTATTAACGAATGTTGAAAGAAATTTATTTCTTGATAAACATTTGACAGTAGATTTTTTGATATATTGACATATAGATTTGTCGTATTATTGCAGAGCTTATTAGTGATGACCCTGTGCCAGAGATATTTCAAGGGCATCTGTTGTTGACACTTCTCTTTATGGTTTACAGAGTCAATGTCAATGATGTTCAAGTGGAAATAAATATCTTTGTCTTCCTGCTGGCATGCCTTTCCCATTCTTTCCATTTTTCTAGTTCACATTAAAAACAGCATAAACAGTACCCAGCAAATTAATCCATAAAATATATAAAAATATTTATACATAAATGAAGAATAATGATAGAACTAAAATTATCTAAAAAAAATCTCTGGCACAAATAATCTATTTTTAAAAATTCCCATTTAGTTTTCATCCAAATTGTAGAAAAACATTAGTGAAAATTCAATGATGATTCTTATTTTCACTTTTCCTTCCAACATTTCCCTCTAGTACATGTCCCATTGTTGAAAGCCTTTGAATTTGTCATTCATGAGGATTAGAAAAATGACCTAAACTGATGTTGCTAGGAATATTTCTTTTGTGTGTGTTTGTGTGTGTGTGTGTGTCTGTGTGTGTGTGTGTGTTACTGGGTTTTTATCATAATGATGCCCTGGGGAAAAATATATAATCATAAATTGTTTTCTGCTCTTGTTTCAGATTTGTTTGGCCTTTGTAAATAATGAATATCCAATGGGAAAGATTTTGAGTTAGCCTGGTTTTTATGCATAATATTACTAGATTTTTAAACTTTTTAGATACATTGTTTCATTTGAAAATATTATGAAATGTATAAAATTGCATTAATTCATAAGCAGTAACAATGTTGAAAAGAAAATTATAACTTTTTATGTCATTAATTGTACTTTAAACATTATATTTGTCTTTAGCTGTTAAAAAGAACTCTTTTTAAAATAACAAATATTTCTTTCCTTGCATTCCTCTAATGTATTAGTTAAAACATTTTTCAGAACAGACATCTTGAAATAATTTTCTATATGGGTGTACCTATAGCTGATTCTTGTTGATGTTTGAGAGAAAACCACAAAATTCTATAAAGCAATTATCCTTCAATTAAAAACATAAATTGACAAAAAACTTTTCAAACTGTGTATACATTAGCATTTATGGTTTAGAACATGAGAGTACCAAACTCTTTTCCAGTTTTGTTCTGCTTAATGCAGATTGAAGTAATAAACAATATAAAGAAAAAGAATCTTGATGTCTCATTATTATATTTAATTTTGTCATTTTCTGAAATGACAAAATATACTTTGATTCAAATTGCTTTTATCCCATATAAATTCATACAAGAATTGAATTTAACACTAAATTTACTCCAGTAAATGGAAGATATTATGGCTATGTATAGAGATATTTCAATTAAAGGCTTTTAGTTAAATAAGCTGAATTACATTGACTTAAAGTTATCTACTCAGGATTAATTATGCTGCTAATGAATATAAATTTGAATTCATCAATGCCGCTCCTATTTATCAACTATTCTAATAATTATCAATTTTCTAAAATACATTCATCATCATTGCTATATCATTATTGACACTACATTGTTTTGATAAATCCCATCATGTCTCTTTCTCAAAGAGAATATTACAAAGTTAAAATCATGTTAAAGGTAAAATATCATCTTCTAATGCATGTTTCATTAATTCAAAATTTTATACTTTATATACTAATGCTGCTGCTGCTGCTGCTAAGTCGTTTCAGTCGTGTCGGACTCTGTGTGACCCCATAGACAGAAGACCACCAGGTTCCCCCATCCCTGGGATTCTCCAGGCAAGAACACTGGAGTGGGTTGCCATTTCCTTCTACAAAGCGTGAAAGTGAAAATTGAAAGGGAAGTTGCTTAGTCGTGTCCAACTTGTAGCGAACCCATGGACTGCAGCCCCCCAGGCTCTTCCATCCATGGGATTTTCCAGGCAGGAGTACTGGAGTGGGGTGTCATTGCCTTCTCCATACACTAATGCAGGACACATCAATTATACTTCTTTTTCAAAGTGAATTTATTTCATGATCATCTATACCTTAAATAGTCAATGTAGTTTTGTATATGCTTTTAAGTGGACTTATTGAGGCTCTCTGGAATCAAAATAACTACTTCTCAATTTAATTTTCTTTTTCACCTAGATCAAATCTACTTATTTATTTGGCTCCATTTCAATTCTCCCACTTCCCATGTCCATATATATTTTGCTAGCCATTTCTTCAACTTATTGTTTTTCTTAAATAGCTACAAGACTTAATTTCGTCAGCCGCAGGATTGGAAAAGGTCAGTTTTCATTCCAATCTCAAAGAAAGGAAATGCTAAAGAATGCTCAAACTACCACACAACTGCACTCATCTCTCATGCTAGTAAAGTAATGCTCAGAATTCTCCAAGCCAAGTTTCAGCAATATGTGAACCATGAACTTCCAGATGTTCAAGTTGGTTTTAGAAAAGGCAGAGGAACCAGAGATCAAATTGACATCTGTTGGACCATGGAAAAAGCAAGAGAGTTCCAGAAAAACATCTATTTCTGCTTTATTGACTATGCCAAAGCCTTTGACTGTGTGGATCACAAGAAACTGTGGAAAATTCTGAAAGAGATGGGAATACCAGACCACCTGACCTGCCTCTTGAGAAACCTGTATGCAGGTCAGGAAACAACAGTTAGAACAGGACATGGAACAACAGACTGGTTCCAAATGGCTGGATCACCATCTCATGGTGATTTTTTTTTAAATTTTATTTTTTCCTTTTATTTTATCTCGGATCACCAGCCTGATGGATGTGAGTTTGAGAGAACTCCAGGAGTTGGTGATGGACAGGGAAGCCTGGCATGATGCAATTCATGGGGTCGCAAAGAGTCGGACACGACTGAGTGACTGAACTGAATCATTATATTGTATATAACTGTAAGACATTCTTCAATCAATGACATTAAATTTTTAATAAATGATATATAAACTGATTCCCAATGTATTCGAGGAGACTGTAATAATGATTTAAAAACATTTCATTAGTAACAACATCTCCTAATAACGACAATGATTCTTGAGGAAATGTGTGATATAAGAGGGAGAAATAGAAACTAAATTTTTCTCTCATTAAAATAGTGTGTAAAAGATAAAGTGTGATGTGAAAACAATGCTTAATTTTTAACATAATGCTGAATGCCAATTTTAATCAACTATAACCAGGGGATAAACTTTTAAACTATGCCCCAATGTCCTCTAGGTATACCATCTGGAACACGTAATCTTTATCTCCGCAGTGAAGAATGAAAACGCTGGATAGTCTGCACTGACAAATATATTGGTCCAGAACTGATACCCATCACTTTTCTCAAACCAGACAGAACTCTGCCTAACTTCCAGGGGCCAAACAAGTGTAATCCTCCAGTATTCCTGGAAAAAAAGGAGAACCAGATGTGGATAAACAATAAAACTTTCTATCAATGAAAGTTTCTATGATAAAGACCAAGAAAGATATAAATGCATATATCACAGAGCAAATCAGAATGGATCACATCCATGTTTCAGAGAATCCTAGTTGCTGTTTTGAGGAGTCTACTGTATGACAGAATCCTTGGGTGATATTTCAGGCTCCGCCATTGGTAATCTCACTTTGAAGCTGCCCACCTCACACGAGATTTGGTGCACAATGCCTTGTAGATTTCTGCAGGGTATTAGAGTCAAGATTCAGTACCTTACTCCATCCCCAGGCCAGCCATACTCAAGCACTTGATCCTGGCACCTCTATTCAGAGGCTATATCAGAGGAACTGGCCAAGGGATTTTTCCATAGTTTGATTCACTAGCTTTCTTCTCCTAGCCTTTCCAAGACAAACAGGTCCATAAGCAGGCAATCACCCTTTTGGGGGCTCCCTGGCAAAAAGAAGATACCACATATCTGAGTTACATCTACATGACCCTTACCTGGTGCCATTCTGTGGGGGAAATTGAACATTGGGCAACTGGCCCCTTGCTTTTCTTCCTTCTTGCTCACACTGTTGTAGTAAGTGAATAAAGGCCTGATTGTTACTTTCACATCGACTTATTGCTCCAGCTGACCAACTTGACATCTGGTTGTTTGACATTTTGAATGGCAGAAAAAGCCTTGTGAATTTTGGGAAAGAACTAGAGGTCTCTGGAGAAAAACGTACTCTGAGATCTCAGATCTGAAAAAGAAAACTTGAGCTGCAGATGTGGCATGTTAGGAAGGAACACTCTAAGTGAAGTGCTGCTTTCTCCTAACGGTAAACATTACTTTAAAAAACGTGGATAACAGAAAGTGGCTAGTTTGATTTTTAATTAATGAGCATGAATTGAGAATTGCTTCTATAAGAGAACATGTATTTATACTGCTTTCCTTTTATTTTTAAGTGTTCACCTTTATTTAGTGTAGAATATGTTCTTGCAATGCATTAACATTTTTTAAAAGCAACTAAACATTTAGAACCCTGTTCTAAATATTTCATACCCTAAAAGATGATGCTGTGAAAGAGCTGCACTCAATATGTCAGCAAATTTGGAAAACTCAGCAGTGGCCACAAGACTGGAAAAGGTCAGCTTTCATTTCAATCCCAAAGAAAGGCAATGCCAAAGAATGCTCAAACTACCACACAATTGCACTCATCTCGCATGCTAGTAAAGTAATGCTCAAAATTCTCCAAGCCAGGCTACAGCAACACATGAACTGTGAACTTCCAGATGTTCAAGCTGGTTTTAGAAAAGGCAGAGGAACCAGAGATCAAATTGACAATATCTGCTGGATCATGGAAAAAGCAAGAGAATTCCAGAAAAACATCTATTTCTGCTTTATTGACTATGCCAAAGCCTTTGACTGTGTGGATCACAATCAACTGTGGAAAATTCTGAAAGAGATGGGAATACAAGACCACCTGACCTGCCTCTTGAGAAACCTATATGCAGGTCAGGAAGCAACAGTTAGAACTGGACATGGAACAACAGACTGGTTCCAAATAGGAAAAGGAGTACGTCAAGGCTGTATATTGTCACCCTGCTTATTTAAGTTGTATGCAGAGTACATCATGAGAAATGCTGCCCTGGAGGAACCACAAGTTGGAATCAAGATTTATGGGAGAAATATCAATAACCTCTGATATGCAGATGACCCTACCCTTATGGCAGAAAGTGAAGAACTATAGAGCCTCTTGAAAGTGAAAGAGGAGAGTGAAAAAGTTGGCTCAGTATTCAGAAAATCAAGATCATGGCATCTGGTCCAATCACTTCATGGCAAATAGATGGGGAAACAGTGGAAACAGTGGCTGACTTTCTTTTTCTGGGCTGCAAAATCACTGCGGATGGTGACTGTAGCCATGAAATTAAAAGATGCTTGCTCCTTTGTAGGAAAGTTATGACCAAACTAGACAGCATATTAAAAAGCAGAGACATTACTTTGCCAACAAAGGTCCATCTAGCCAAGGCTATAGTTTTTCTAGTAGTAATGTATAGATGTGAGAGTTGGACTATAAAGAAAGCTGAGCACTGAAGAATTGATGTTTTTGAATTGTGGTGTTGGAGAAGACTCTTGAGAATCCCTTGGACTACAAGGAGATCCAACCAGTCCATCCTAGGGGAGATTGTTGCTGTGTGTTCATTGGGGGGACTGATGTTGAAGCTGAAACTCCAATACTTTGGCCACCTGATGCAGAGAGCTGACTCATTTGAAAAGACAGTGATGCTGGGAAAGATTGGGGGCAGGAGGAGAAGAGGACAACAGAGAATGAGATGGTTGGATGGCATCACCGACTCAATGGACATTGGTTTGGGTGGACTCCAGGAGTTGGTGATGGACAGGGAGGCCTGGCGTGCTACGGTTCATGGTGTCACAAGGATTCGGACATGACTGAGCGACTGAACTGAACTGAACTGAACATTTAGAAAAACAATTGTTTTTCTAACTATAGGAGGATCTGATATATAAACCATATGCCACTAATAGCAATTAAGGAATTTCACTGCCTCTCTCACTTATAAGTATAAAATAATCATGTATTTTTCTGAACGTAAAGGAAATTTGAAGTTTTTTTTCATGTTCTATAGCAGTTCATATGGTATGATGAACTAAGTTCTAATGAATTTGAATATATATATCCATTTAAAAATTAAACTATATGTTTCAACTAAAGCCTCTGTAAATTGTTGTCAGCGTTTTTCTACTGTGCATTTTGTTATCTCCCAGAAATTAAACAATGTCATAGGTAGAACGTAATACTTTCTGAATTTTAAAAATTATGCAAATATTAATTTTACATATTTAAAATAAATAATATAGTGACCACATAAACCTATCTACTCTAAGATTAGAAACGTTCAGAACCTGTAACATTTCTGTGACTGCTTTGGTAAGGTGGCTGGGAGCTTATCAAGATCCATTCTCTACCACTTTCCTGGTAAGAGCTGTAGCAGGGATGGGCTGACTGGCTGTGAATTTTCCCACTCTTACGAAAGCTAATTGTAGATATTTGATTTAGTTCTTCCCAATGTTAGATGAGAAGAGATGTATACGTCTACACTGGGCCTAAAAAACAAACAAACAAAAAACCAAAACAATATTTTCAGGTTTGTTCTTTCCCTTTCCATAAACTAGAACATGGAAACAGCCACAAAAGTTTCATAAATAAAAATGAAACATTGAGAAGCCAGTGGAAAGATAGATGAGATTTTGATCCATAAATACCCATGTGAACCAGAGTCACATGCTATTTGAAATGTAACATTTTAGAGATAAAAGTATTTCTTTTTCATTAAGCCTCCGAATTATTATATTTGATTATTACAATTGAATTTTACAAAGCCAGCACAAATACACAAATGACTAATGTCATGTGATATAAATACTGAATAGGTGTTATTAGTAAAATAATTTCAAAGAATTAGCAGAACACAAATGATCCCCTGAATTCTCATTATCTCACAAATAGACACACCACGTTAGGCATAGCTAGACAATTATTCAACAGCATCATCAGTCTGGTGCTTGGTATTCAATTAAAAAAAATCATATTCATATTTATTGCTCATTCCATTTGATATATTCTCTATTAATTTCATCTTTTTATTAAGTTATATATGCTTATTAATTATTTTGATTTATTAAATTGAAGTTTTTTTAATTTGACATTACTTTTTCAGTAAAAAGATCTAACTATCTACACATATTTTAACAGTATATTGAAGAGTCAACACATTTGAAAAGACCCTGATGCTGGGAAAGATTGAGGGCAGGAGGAGAAGGGGATGACAGAGAATGAGATGATTGGATGGCATCACCAACTCGATGGACATCGGTTTGGGTGGACTCTGGGAGTTGGTGATGGACAGGGAGGCCTGGCGTGCTGCCGTTTATGGGGTCGTAAAGTGTAGGACATGACTGAGGGACTGAACAGAACTGAAAGAATTTAAGAAGTATTATTTTATTATTTCTAGATAATATATGATTTCAGTTTTAAATTTCTTAAAAATTATTCTTTCTACATCTTTAGTGTAAAATTTAGGTACAATTTCAAAGATATAGGAAAAGCACCATATTGGTTGAATATATGGATAAAGAATATCATTTTTTCTATTCATTTTCTTTCCTGTTAAACTTGTTTTCATCATATTTTGTTCTGAAAGAATATTTTGCTTTCTGTATTTTACTGTTTCTATTTTACAAAACCATTGTAATTTTATTTTTCCTTGCTTTATAATGCTTTTAGCCTTAATTTCTACTTTTTTCCTCCCAGAATGCTGGAATTCTTATTTATTTATTTTATTTTTGCTTATTTTTCTGTGTTGGGTCTTAGTTGTGTCACGAAGGATCTTTCATTGCGGCACACGGGCTTAGCTGCCCCACAGCACGTGGTGTCTTCCCAGACCAGTGATAGAACTCTGCATTGCAAGGCAGATTGTTGACCAACAGACCATCAGTGAAGTCCTTAGCTTCTACTCTGATATTAATGTTTTAGGCACAATTTGTATCTTTCTGTTATATTGGAATACATTTTATTTTATTGGAATACAAATATCATTATTTGACAGGATTTTCTTCTCATTTAGCTTACTTTGACGGTCCATAGAAATTGCATTTACCAGTCCACCTTTACAAGATGCCAACCCAACATCACCTTGTCTCTGTTGTAAATTCTCTTCTGTTGAGATCTTTTCTCTAGTTCAGTAACGTCAGAGTCATGTATCTAGTACTGACCTCAGACAGAATGCATAAGAGGTATAGCAACTTAACCCCACTTGAAAAGAAGCTCTGGAATGCTTCTCATTTTGAGTGCCACTTGATCAAAAAGTTCATAATATCATCGGCATCCCTGCTCCATTTCCTAGCAATAAACTCAATCTTGACTTTTGTAGTGTGCTTCAATTCTGAGTCCTCTTTACTGGCCAAAGCAGACATGTTATTTAATTTAGAGAAATGTAGACTGTCTGTACTACATCTCCTATTAAGGAGCAGAATAACATTTTTTAATACTATGCCTTGTTCAAAATATTTGTTTCTTTAACTCAAGACGTTTTAAACATCTATCCCTAGAACAATATGTGTGAGTAGGGTGATGCTATGCTAATAAAGACATCTAGTAAAGACAAAAAGTTTCCTCCTTTTTGCACTGTGTCTCTGTCAATAAAATGTATGAGATGTACTAAGATCTGTATATAGCCAAACACCTGATAAGGACATTATATTAAAAAATATATCAGAGATGAGATTTCTGGGTCCTATTAAAAATTGTCATGCAATACCCAAATTTTATAATATTTCATGTTACATTATTTCAAATAAAATTATTATTCCAAATGAAATTTGTCCTAATTATTGAATAATAACTTGATTCTCTAAGGAACACAACTGGGTTCTACATCTGAGCTGAAAACAAATGTTCTATTGACATGTAATAAAATGAAATATATTAATTCAGAAATGGCAGATGATGTAAAGAGTAGGATGAATTACCAAGGTCTTTTTGTTATTTTCAATTTTTAATATTGATGGTAAGGTGACTACCACTTAATATTTTATCATTATTTCAGATTGTGCTTATTAACAAACTTCAAGGCTGGGAACAAAGTAATATGCTAGGGAAGATATGTGATTTTATTATGACCTTTTAATATTCAATTCTGGTTGGTTTAAATATTTATGGGAAATAAAATAATGAACAAAAGAACAAAGGCAAATATAGAATTATAAAACTGTAAAAATAAAACAAAAAAGAATAGTTTACACTTCAATCTTATTTTTTCAATACAAATTATACTAAAATAATTGAACCATTTTTGCATGAAATTTGCCATCTAAATGCAAATGTAAACTTGTATTTTCTGTGTGAAATTAGAATAAAAATAATACAATTATCATGGCTTATAAAACATATATAATTGAAAACCCATGTCTATTACACTTCCAAATGCTTTGCTTAATCATGAAAGATTCATGGGAAATAGAAGATTTACATCACACAGATGGCAGACAGATACCACTCATCATGATAGCTTCACATTTTGGCAGTTGTCAAATATTTCACCTCATACATATACATACTAATGCTTTTACATAGTTAATCTTATTATAAACATTAAAAATTCTAACATATATTTAACTCAAAATAAATTTTGCCTTATCTAGATTCTTAGTGTTGCCTTGCTTTCAGATTTTCTTAGATGATTTTCATCTTTTACTAAAATTCTTTATATATTAAAAATAAGTTATACATTTAATGCTTATTTTACCCAGAAGTATGAGAAAATAGAGAAACTTTGCAGTATGATATATCTGGATCATTTTTCTTTTGTTGCAATATTTCACAGTCCTTTCCTTGGAGAAACCTGGTGCTCCTCAGACAATTAGGTTCTTATTTGATTTTTAGGACAAATTTAAGTTGGAATAATAACTTTCTTTGAAATAATATAAAAAGTAATATTCTCAAAGTTGGTATTGGTATTACATGACCACTTTTAAAGGGCCCAGAAATTTCATCTCTGTCTGACATATTTTGTAATGCAATTTACTTATTAAATTTTGACTACATATAGATTTGCTTATAGAACCTACAAAATATATCTGTCATAGCCAAATAATGAAATGCTTATTTTCCCTTGTTAGAATTATTACATTGTTAAACAGGACAGTAAACTATTTAAAATAATGAAATAAAAAGTTTTATCATGGATAATACTGTGCTAGTATTAACTCTTGTCATCTTAATAATACTATTGTAAAATTCAAACATTATAAATCTAAAGTAAATAGCCAAACATTTCATGAATTGGAATACAGATAACCCTGAAGCATGTCTAGCACTCAATTGACTACTATGTTTTAATAATTAATCTGATTATTTCAAAAGATATAAATATTGTATCCTTTACTTTGTCATTTACTTGAATTTACATAATTTAAATCAGTTAATGTTCACATGAGTTTATAATTTATTATTTTAATCACATACTTAGTGTATAATTTTCAGTATATTCACATTAGGTTTTGACTGGAAAAAAGTTCTGTATTGTTTTACTATTTATTATAGTTACTTCTTTAAATATAAAAGTGTAGTTGATTTACACTGTTGTGCTTGGTTCAGCTATACAGAAAATTGGTCACATTATATATATGTATATTTACATATATTTATATAGTTGTTAATTTATATATATGTGTATTCCTTACATTCCCCTTTGGTAACCATAAAATTGTTTTCTATGTTTGTGAGTCTATTTCTGTTCTGTAAGTGTTCATTTGCATCATTTTTTAGATTCCACATGTAAGTGATATCATATGATATTTATTTTTCCTTGTCTGGCTTACTTCCCGTAGTATCATAATCTCTAGGTCAAAGTATGTTGCTGCAAATGGCATTATTTCATTCTTTTATATATGGCTGAGTAATATTCCATTGAATATATATATCACATCCTCTTTATCTATTCACCTAAACACCCATTGACAGATAAATGGATACTCATTGCATTTAAATCAGATATAATTATCATATATTACTTTATATGGAAGAAAGTAAATACTGAATTCACAAGTTAACAGATTGTTAATAAATATAGAAAAGTGTTTTATCTAATAATTTATGTCTCAAAATTTTTACTCTCTGAACATGTTTCCTTTTATATCATCAAAAAATCTACAACCAATAAGTGCTGGAGACGGTGTGGAGAAAAGGGACCCTCTTGCACTGTTGGTAGGAATGTAAATTGATACAGCCACTATGGAGAACCGTATGAAGGTTCCTTGAAAACCCAGGAATAAAAGTATCATATGACCCAACAATCTTACTATTGGGCATACACCTAGAGGAAATAATAATTGAAAAAGACACTTGTACCCCAATGTTCATTGAAGTACTATTTACAATAGCTAGGACATGGAAGTAATCTAGATGTCCATCAATGAATGAACAGATAAAGAAACTGTGGTAGATATATTCAATGGAATATTACTCAGACGTAAAAAGGAACACATTTGAGTCAATTCTAATGAGGTAGATGAACCTAGAGTCTGTTATGCAAAATGAAGTAAGTCAGAAAGAGAAAAACAAATATCACATATTAATGGAATATATATGGAATCTAGAAAGATGGTACTAACCAATCTATTTGCAGAGTAGCAATGGAGCCACAGACTTAGAGAACAGACTTGTGAATGCAGTGGGGGACGGAGAGGGTGGGATAAATTGAGAGAGTAACATTGAAACATACACATTAATACATGTAAAATAGATAGCCAGCAGGAATTTGCTGTATGATGCAGGGAGCTTGGCTCCATGCCCTGTGACAACCTAGGGGGATTGGGTACGATGGGAAGTGGGAGGTAGATTCAAGAGGGAGGAGACACATGTATTCCTATGGCAGATTCATATTGATGTGTGGCAGAACCCAATAAAAAAATTAAAGAAGGGAAAATAATGTGGTATTTCACTCAAGAATTTATAAAAATCAAAGACACCATCAAAAATATAACAAATGTATTTTCCAAGGAAAGCCCATTCAATTGATTTCATCATGGTTAGATACAAAATATCATAACCAACATTATTTAGTCTGCATTTTATTAATAACTGATGTTTTAAATGCTTTGAGGATTGTCAGGCAGGAAAAAAATGTATACTTATATTTAAAAAACACATTGTTGAATTCTACTGGACTGTTAAGGGCTTCCCTGGTAACTCAGTTGGTAAAGAGACTGCCTGTAATGCAGGAGACTCGGTTGGATTCCTGGGTTGGGAAGATCCCCTGGAGGAGGGATAGGCTACCCACTCCAGTATTCTTGGGCTTCCCTGGTGACTTAGATGGTAAAGAATCTGCCTGCAATGCAGGAGACCTGGGTTCAATCTCTGGATTGGGAAGATCCCCTGTAGGAGGGCATGACCCTGTTCCAGTATTCCTGCCTGGAGAATGCCCATGAAGAGAGGAGCCTGGCAGGTTAAAGTCCACAGGTTCACAAAGAGTCAGACACGACTGAGTGACTAAGCACGGCACAACACTGTTAAATTATATATTTATATATATAAATGGACTGTAAATATATAAATATATATATGTGGACTATTAAATTTATATATTTGAATATTATTTAAACTACTGCTATGATGTGCTGTATGCTGCTATGTTATCAAATAATTTAATATATATACTTTTCATTTTATTATAAATGAAAAAGTAATGCAAGGAAATTATATGCTTTGCTTAGAATGAGATAGTCCAGTGCAGAGTTCAGCTATGCACTGAGTTTACAGCAAAGGGATAGGCTTATAGAGCAGCATAACTTCAGACAGACATTTTATGGGAAATTCATTAGATGAAGGAATATCATCAAAGTATAATATTAGGAAGACCCAATCGATATTTGACAATTATGAGAAACAGGAACCTATGAATCAATGTGACTATAAAATTTGCATTACTTTGATACATCGCAGTCTATATTTCTTCAAAGAGGAGAATATAGAGACAAATTTTCTTCTGACTACAAAATCATAGTAGGTAACATTTCCACATGTAAACTCAATTTAGAAGTTTCATATATTATCCATGAATGTCATTAATTTAAATATTGCATTAGCTCAGAAAACTGGCAGTAGTTCTTCCAAACCTGTTATAGCTCATTGAGTGGTAAATTGGGCAAAGGCAGTTCTTAATGAAATTCATATGTGGTGGCTCTTTGCTAAATTACCAACAAATGAGGATACTCAAGATATTCTCTTCATTTTGCAAAATAAATAAATAAATAACAATTTCTCTAAGTACTGTTTCTCTTATGAGAATAATTTTAATAATAAAAGTCTGTCTATATCATAGAGCACATTTGATAATGAAATCCACAAAAAAGAACCAGAAAAGTAGATTCTTCATAGTACTTTACTCATTAAAGGACTCAAGTAGGCACCACTCCAACCTTTTCTCATTAAAATAATGATTACAAAGTAATATTGTCTACACAGCTTTATATTAAAATGAA
The DNA here is from genome assembly GCF_001704415.2 of Capra hircus. Classification (NCBI taxonomy): domain Eukaryota; kingdom Metazoa; phylum Chordata; class Mammalia; order Artiodactyla; family Bovidae; genus Capra; species Capra hircus. Next base: position 10,441,859 of record NC_030813.1, on the reverse strand, counting down.
TAAAATAATAGTCAATTTTAAAACTATTCAAGTATATTTTCTTTTAACTGACTTTTATTTTGCAGAAAAAGACTGCTTTTTAATGTATTATTTAAATTGTGGCTTGTAAAAGAAAGCAGTAAAATACCTTAAGACTGAAAAATGAACTGTTTTCATTTTATTTACAGGCTAAAAATGATTTTCTATTTAGTTTTCTGAATATATTTCAATTACTGTAGACCAACTACCTGGTGTTCAAGTCTGCTTTCAATTTAGCCACATGTGATGACAATAATTCAGAATAGTTTTATACTCTTTATAGATGATATATTTGCTATCTCTACTTCTTCAGAATGATCAATAATATAAACTCCATCAGGGAAGATCAGTATTTTATTCCTCCTCTCTATACCCAGAGCTTAAAATGAAGCTTCACATCTAATTGGTATTTAACAAATGTTTTCTGAATGAATGCACAAAGGATATTGCCATTCATTTATTGCTCCTTTGTGCCAAGTACTCTTCTAGGGGTAGGGATAGAGCAGTCAAAAGTTACATGAAATCTTCCTGTCACGGCTTTTGCATTTTTAAAGAGATAGAGAAGAAACAAATTTCATGGAGAGTCTCACTTAATATATCACTAGGAGACTAACCCTCATTAACACTGCTATAAAGATTAAAACAGTATAAAGAGACAGACAGTAAAAATAGATTAATTTCCACAACATATAAAATAATTTTATTAAATATTTAATTACACTGTACATCTCCAAGTGAAACAATATATAATGTATCATTTCATCATGAATGGTTTTTATTTTTGCTTTCAAAGAATTTTTTAAACTGGTGTTTCATAGAACATACATTAGAAATGTCACCACAGTCATCTTTATGAATTGTACCCTATAAGAGTAAGGATCTCTTTCTTATAAACTGTCACCATAAATATTCCATTGCAATATTACTAAAAATGTGAAAAGTGAAAGTCCCTTAGTCCTGTCAGACTCTGAATTCTCCAAGCCAGAATACTGGAGTGGGTAGTCTTTCCCTCCTCTAGAGGATCTTCCCAACCCAGGGATTGAACCCAGGTCTACCCTCATTACAGGTGGATTCTTTACCAGCTGAACCACGAGGAAAGCCCAAGAATACTGGAGTGGTTAGCCTATCCCTTCTCTGGCAGATCTTCCCGACCCAGGAATCAAACTAGGGTCACCTTCATTGTGGGCAGATTCTTTACCAACTGATATATCAGGGGAGCCCCCAATGTTACTGAACTGACTTTTGCTTATTATTACTTATAGTGTTATTTATCATTACTTATTATTATTATTATTTTATATATTACTCTACTGACATTTATTAAAGGCTTTACAAAAATTACAATATTTTAGGCACTACACCAAATACTAGTAGTGCAATATTAAATAACATATACTCTCCTAAAAGAGTTCAGTCCTTACTAACATTTTCTCAGAACTGAAAATTCAGTATGGTTTAGAAAGAAAGTAAAATCTCTATGTAGCCAAAACACAAAAACAAGGTTCCATTTCTACTAAGTTCCTACAGAACTGTTCTCTCTGAGGAAAACAATGATAAAATCTAGACATGAGGAAAACCTGGAGGATCTAGAGAGCAAAACCCAGCAAGCAAATTCTTGCTGAGCATACACACTGAGAGGAGCAAATCTTATTCAGTGAGCTCTTGCTTTCACAGTTTTTAGCCTTTTGCCAGTCACACTCTAGTGTGACATCTGGGGTGTTTGTACTGGTGGAAAATATGCAGTTATTCGTGCCTGAGGAATCAGAAACTTGAACCGAGAGAAACTTCTGGGTAAGTAGGTAGAGAATCTCAGGTGGGAAAAAGCCGTAGAAAAGATCCCCAAATTCTCTCTACCCACATTTTGGCGAATATGAAGGAAACATATATTAAACAGAGTCAAAGCAGCTCAATGAAAAATACCATATCTGACAAGAATGAAATATTTGATCCTAAAATCGACTTTGGAGAGTGATGTCAGCAAGATGGAGGAATAGGAAGCCCTGCCTCTCACTCTTCCACTGAAACAATGACACTGATACTAAAGCACCTTGAAGAGAAATTCAGTATACAGCTAAGGAGCAGAACTCTGGAGGAGCCCAAACTGAGGGCCGTCAAATTTCAGTGAGTGAAAAGAACTCCTGCACGTTCTCCCTGACAGTCCCTGCCTCAAATCTGCTTTGTTCTGAGAAAAGGTTCCTCTGTGATGGGATCTGTGGGGACCATGAGATTTTGGACTAAGCTCCTGGCCTCTCGGGGAATCCTGCATGAGGCCAGGTTCTACATCACCTTATCTGGAGTCCTGAGTGACCTGCACTCCAGGTCACCACTCTCATGGACAGGGAGGAACAAAGGGAAGGGAAAAGAATTCCCCGACAGCCAAGCATGGCTCTGTGAGACTGGGAATAGGTACAGAACAGAGGTTATTTTCCTTCAGTTAGAGCTAGAAGGAGTTGAAGAGCCTTATCCCAGCATTTTAGAGCACTCTCCAAGAAGCCAATTTTTTCTTGCTTCATACCAAACAATGAACAACCTACAGAGTACAGTTGCCTGGAAGTTAGCTATAAAGACAAGGTGCAAACATCCACTCTGCTCTGCATCATTGGGATAAAAGCACAGAGCTGGGACTTTTCCTATGTAAAATTTATATATATATATATATATATATATAGAGAGAGAGAGAGAGAGAGATAGGTATATGAACATTTACTCAACATCACTAATCATCATGAAAATGCAAATTAAAACCACAATGAAATATCACCTCTACCTCTTAGAAGATTATCACAAAAAAATAAAAGATACAATTGTTGGTAAAGATATGATGAAAAGGAACTCTGTTGCACTGTTGGTGGATTTGAAAACTGTAACAGCCATTATGGAAAACATTATGGAATTTCCTAAAAAATGAACAATATGATCCATCAACCTACTTCTAGGTGGACACTAAGTAGAAAGGAAATAAAATCAGTATATCAAAGAGATATCTACACTCTCAAGTTCATTACTGCATTATTTACATTAGCCAAGATATGAAAACTTGTGTTCAGAGAAAGATTGTAAATAAGAAACATTTTATTGCATTATTGCATTTAATAGAGTTTCATACAGGTCAAATATCCATCACAAGTAAATTAAAGACAGTGTTATATCTACACAATGTTCCTGTGTTTATCGATTTACAGAGTAGAGTGTTCATGAACTAATCATGGATAATCATCAAAAACTGATGTGAAATACCAGAAACACATATTGTATAATTTGGTGCATATAAAATCTAGGAAAGGAAAACCAGTAATTGAAATAAAACTGTGGTTGCCAGAGCAGAAAGCTCCAGGTGGAGCTCAACTTAAAAAGGATAGGAGAAAATTAAAGTTGATGTAAATATTCTATATTTTTATTGTCATGGTGTTTACATGACTGTAGAAATGCCAACATTCATTAAACTGTATATTTAAAATAGGTGAGTTTTATTTTATATAAATTACACATCAGGAAAACCAAGGGAAATCCAACAGCTGCTTAAGCAGAATGTAAACACAGAGAAGACAAGAAATATGTCTGATTTAAACCTCAATTCCTCACTGTACCTGGAATATACATGATAATCAATAAACAATAACTGGACAATTAAAAGCAGCCATGAATTTTATTCTTCCCTATCTCTATAAAATATATACAATGATTTACTATTTGTACACATACATGGAACAACAGGCTGGTTCCAAATTGGGAAAGGAGTCCGTCAAGGCTATGTATTGTCACCCTGCTTATTTAACTTATATGCAGAGTACATCATGTGAAATGCCAGGCTGAATGAAGCACAAGCTGGAATCAAGATTACCAGGAGAAATATCAATAACCTCAGATCTGCAGATGACACCACCCTTATGGCAGAAAGCAAAGAAGAACTAACGAGCCTCGATGAAAGTGAAAGAGGAGAGTGAAAAAGCTGGCTTAAACCTCAAGATTCATAAAACTAAGATCATGGCATCCAGTCCCATCACTTCATGGCCAATAGCTGGGAACAATGGAAACAGTGACAGACTTTTCTTCTGGGCTCCAAAATCACTGCAGATGGTGATTGCCGCCATGAAATTAGAAGACTCTTGCTCCTTGGAAGAAAAACTATGACCAACCAACCTAGACAGCTTATACAAAACAGAGACGTTACTTTGCCAACAATGTCCAGTTAGTCAAAGCTATTGTGCTTCCAGGAGTCATGTATGGATGTGAGAGTTAGACATCCAACTCTCATAAACAAAGCTGAGAGCTGAAGAATTGAAGCTTTTGAACTGTGATGTTAGAGAAGACACTTGAGTGTCCCTTGGACTGCAAGGAGATCCAACCAGTCTATCCAAAAGAAATCAGTCCTGAATATTCATTGGAAGGACTGATGCTAAAGCTGAAACTCCAATACTTTGGCCACCTGATGTAAACTGACTCACTGGAAAAGACCATGATGCTGGGAAATATTGAAGGCGGGGGAGAAGAGGACGAAAGAGGATGAGATGGTTGGATGGTATCACCAACTTGATGGACATGAATTTGACTAAGCTCCAGGAGTTGGTCATGGACTGGGAAGCCTGGCGTGCTGCAGTCCATTGAGTCACACACTGAACTGAATTTGATAATAGATTCTTACAGTTTATCATTTTGACTTTTTGCCTTGTGACTCTTCTTAGATTCAGCGGTTTACTGATTTGTTAATGAAAGAGTAGAATAACAGTTCACTGCAATCATGATGGAAACAGACTGCTACGATAGAATAACAACAATCAAAAGCCCTTTTTTCCTTTCGTCTTTCTTTTTTTTTTTTTTACTGTGCTTATTTCTCCCCTAATCCCTTGGTTTTTTCAGGACTTATTCTTTCCCCATCCACGGTAAATCAAAGCCGATGACTCAAAGAAAACACAAATCTTAGTGTAACAAAAAGTCTGACTTGTAGAAGAAATATTTCATCTTTAAGTGTCTGAAAGGGAGAGGAAAGAGAGAAGCAAGGTGCTGGGATACACTGTGGAAGAGAAGTGTTTAGTTTAATTGAGCCAGCTACCACAGAGTACCTCAGAAGCAGGGGAGGGACTGTGAGGATAAAGTACCACTGAGCACGCATGCACCTCTTGCTTTATTTGTGGGCTGCTTATACTGTCACAGTGAAAAGCATTTCTAAGCATAGCCCCTGCCCTGTTGCAAATCAAAGGAAGACAGGGGCTTTGCACACCCTGTGTGTGGTGGTGGCCTGAAAGGAAAGCCTTATCCGCTGCCCAGGGAAGAAATCAACAGAACCACAGGAGAAATTTCCCATGAACACAGTCAGTGGATGCCATGTACGACTGTTATTCTTCTTACAGGAATAAAGAAGAGCTTCTCCAGTCTAATCAGATCCACTTAATGTAGTTCCCCAGAAAGAATGAGATTCATGCCCAAAGAGGCAAGTTGAAATACTTGGTTTGACATCCAGATGCCTCTTTCCAATGAATCAACATTAGTCATCTTGTGACTTTATCAGGAGAAAAAAAAAATATTTTCCCCATTATATCCATATGCTACTCAGAAGTTTCTTGCCTGTCCAAAATTATTTTTGAACATTTCAGCTTCCCCAGAGATAATTTGGCAGGGTTAGCAACCTCCGCTAACTAAGTCATTGCTGAAAAAGAACAATTCATCTTTGCTGGGTTGGGCATCATTTTAATTTGTTTGCCACTGTTATTTCTCTGTTTTCCACATCTATGCCTTGGTGAATTCAGCTGTGTGTTGGTGCATCCTGATAGTATTTCTCTTGCCTTCATTTAAAAAGAAAAATACCAGCTGTTCAGATGCTGTGCTTTACATCTGTCTTCTTATCCTGCTCTGCTCTCTAAATTCTCAGTTCTATCAAGATCATTACTACTCTTTCTAATCACTCTGGATCACAATTTTAGCATTAGTTTTACTCCTATTACTGCTTCACCTCCAATCAGATTACTTATCAAATTTTCTTTGTTGGATTCATTTTTTTTCTATTTGACTTGTTAGAACAATATTCTCCAATCTGTCTTTCTTCATTTGCCAGAAAGATAACTTTTATACTGTTTCCAGATTAACACTCCATTTAACATCGCTTTCAGCACTTATTCCCTTGGTTAGAAACTTTTGCTCCTCTGAATTGTCCAGCATATTGGATAAAAGTGGCTTGACCTCGCACATAATTTTTTTTCTTGCTGTTCTTCACCCTGCTTCCTATGCTTGCTTGTATTTATAAATATATAGTTCTTTCTTGACTGTGAAGTCTTACTTAAGAGAGATGTGTCTTCTCACCATATACATACTTAAGTCACAAATTTTGTTTTTCATGGTGATATATAGCAAGCCTTCTCATTTGTGGGGTTTGTGTTCTATAAATTTACTGTGAACACTGAATATTGGAGCATTACTCCCAGGAAACATCATATATCCATATCTGTATACCTACATCTGTACATTCTTGTCTCACACAGATTATAATCTTAAATTCTAAAACTAATTTATCCTGGTAGTATATATATATAGTTTTACAAATGAGGAAACAAGGTTTAGATGCTTTATGTGACTTGTCTAAGGCCAAGTAGGCCAAGAGTTTCTTGTACTCCACTGCCCCCACCATTTCCACTCTCTACTCATTTCTGTATGAGAATGGAAATAACTGCTTTGTGTGGCCTCTCGGCTGGGAGCATGAGCTTATTAGTAGTGACAGTTGCTGTCGTGTCCAACTCTTTGTGATCCCATGGACTGTAGTCCACTAGACTCCTCTATCCACGGGATTCTCCAGGCAAGAATACTGGAGTGGATTTCCATTCCCTTCTCCAGAGGATCTTCCCAACTCAGGGGTTGAACCCGGGTCTCCTGCACTTCAGGCAGACTCTTTACCATCTGAGCTATAGGGAAGACACTTATATGAGCTTAAGGTGACCAAAGTTTTTGCTACTCTACATATACCTGCAAATGTCCTTGAAAACACTGTGAATATTAATTTTAGGGTTATAAATACCTTGCTTATAGTAGGAATTCATTAGTAATGATGATCAACTGAATATGTCTCTTCTGTGAGCTCATAATTTAATATCTGCAGCAGAAGAAAAAATATGAATTCTCTCTAATTCTTTTGTATTTTTATCTCACCACATTTTTTAGCAATTAATTTAAGATAACGACCATATAATTGTGTGTGTGTCTGTTTCAAAGAGCTCTAAACAGTGAAAAGAACACAATAGATACATCTATTAGGCACCACTATATAACCAGTTGTACATTGTTGTTATAAGCCATTTCAAAATGCTCATTGGGCAGACTTCAGTGCAAAACTATTCATCTTGTAGTCATAGAATGTAATTCTTAGGGTGGCTCTTGTAGAAGTTTTAATCTAAAACCTCTGCAGATGAATTTTATGACATTTGTGTTAGTAATGATAATGACTTCAACAGTTTAATGTACATCTATTCTTTGACTGAGGTATTATCCACAGTACTTTATATAAAGTAGATTTTTTAAACTCCCATCAATGTGACCTAAGTCTTTTCATGTTTTCTATGTCAAATACTTGGAAAAGGAAGAGCAGGCTACTACTGCAGGTTTTCCTAATTGTAGAAAACATCTTAAGTGCATATTTTTGTATACGGATATCTCAAAATCTTCTGCTTATAAACTCTGTAAAACTCAACAATTTGTTGTTAACAAAAGTCTTTTAACATAAGAAAGGTATTCTGAATAATTTTTAAGATTAAATTTGAACATAGTGACTGAACAAAATCAAAAGTCTCCAAGGGATATATTGTTTCAGCTTGTAGATACAGAATGCTTGAAAGAGTGTTACTGTGTTGCTCCACATAATAAGGAAAAAGATTCACAAATTTCCCCTGCAGTCATTAGACAACTGAAGTCACAAGCAAAAAAAAAAAAAAAAAATTAAAAAATTTAAATTTGGAGAAAAGTAAGTACCTACAGGGAGAATAAAAAACTTGAGAATCTGCTACCTGGAACAGATTTTACTGGATGTTACAATGGCACCCCACTCCAGTACTCTTGCCTGGAAAATCCCATGGACAGAGGAGCCTGGAAGGCTGCAGTCCATGGGGTCGCTAAGAGTCGGACACGACTGAGCAACTTCACTTTCCCTTTTCACTTTCATGCATTGGAGAAGGAAATGGCAACCCACTCCAGTGTTCTTGCCTGGAGAATCCCAGGGACGGGGGAGCCTGGTGGGCTGCCGTCTATGGGGTTGCACAGAGTTGGACATGACTGAAGCGACTTAGCAGCAGCAGCAATACACAAGTAGGATTCAGCTAGAAATGTTTTTTGCTGTTGTTCAGTCACTCAGTCATGTCTGACTCTGTGACTCCATGACTGCAGCATGCCAGCCTTCCTTTTCCTTAACTACTTCCTGGAGTTCACTCAAACTCTGTCCTGTGAGTCAGTGATGCCATCAAACCATCTCATCCTCTGTGATCCTCTTCTCCTTCTGAACTCAATTTTTCCCAGCATCAGGGTCTTTTCCAAGAAGTCGGCTCTTTGCATCAGGTGGCCAAAGTATTGGAGCTTCAGCTTCAGCATCAGTCCTTCCAATGAATATGCAGGACTGATCTCCTTGAGGATGGACTGGTTTAATTTCCTTGCAGTCCAAGGGACTCTCAAGAGTCTTCTCCAACACCACAGTTCAAAAGCATCAACTCTTTGGAGCTCAGCTGTTTTTATGGTCCAACTCTCACATCCATACATGACTACTGGAAAAACCACAACTTTGACTATATGGACCCTTGACAGCAAAGTGATGTCTTTGCTTTTTAATACGCTGTTTAGTTTTGTCATAGCTTTTCTTCCAAGGAGCAAGCATCTTTTAATTTCAGGGCCGTAGTCACCATCCACAGTGATTTGGGAATCCAAGGAAAAAAAGTCTGTCACTCTTTACTCATCTATTTGCCATGAAGTGATAGGATTGGATGTCATGATCTTAGTTTTTCGAATGTTGAGTTTTAAGCCAGGGTTTTCACTCTCCTCTTTCATCTTCTATGAGAAATGTTTTTAAAAACTGATAAAGATTGATTGTGGACTAGCTGGGTACATGAAGCTCCTGGGAATCACAGAAATAGGGAAATTTTCACTACCTTAAAAACTTTTCTTCAAGGACCCCAAGAGATTCACAGGAAATGTGGGTGAGAGTCTTGAAAAAGTTTTCCCTGTGGTGCTGTGGACAGAAATAACAGCTACTGCCAAAATAATCCTAGATCCATTTTCCTTTTTTCCCATATGGAACAGCATACTTTGCTTATAGGGAGAATGCCAAGGGAGAAAGCAGCCTGGGACACTGGTGGATACCCACTGGAGTCAGGGAGCAGAATAGCAGAGACCACTGAAAATATATCTTTATCCATCTTCTCTACCCTAGAAAACAAAGAGCTTTACAGTGCAGGGAAAATGGAAACCAAATAGTAAGTTGGAACAAAAGTATAAACCCATCGCAGCAGGAGGGAGGGGACTAGCAATTAAACAAAACAAAGAGAGAGAGAAAGAAGTAAGGAAGGAAGGGAGAAAGGCTGAAAACATTATACTTGAAGGATCAGGTTTATCCCCTTTGCCCAGGGTTACTTCTGGAGTATGGATAGGAACAATGGTGAAGTCCAAAACTCGCAAACCCTTCTTAGGACTGAGGCTTACTCCGAATATCAGAGACTGACTTCCCTACCTCATATCTGTCACCATGCTAAGAAGCATCAAGTAAAAACAAAAGCAGAATTCATTTGGGGAAGTTGCAAGCAACGGAGTATCTCTGTTTAGAACAACAAAGGGAAAATCTAGAATCAGATGAGATGTAATGTCAATTAAGCAAAAAACATTTAATCCCAGCTCAATTTCTGACTACATGAACACAAAAACCCCACCAAAGGCTAATCAGGAGGATAGCATACTCATCTTTATGCATAAAATAATATTTATCTTAGCTTCTATCTATCCCATACAATATGGCTGAATTTCAACTAAAATTTATATGATGTAAAAAAAGCAAGAAAATCACAGTCAGAAAATAAAAAAAGAATAAAAAGACCCAGACTCAGATATTACAAAGATATTAGAACTATGAGACAGAGAGTTTAAATTAAGTAAATACATATATAAAGGCTACAATGGACATGAAAGACAGCATGCAAGATCAGACAGGTAATTTCAGCAGAGGTGAAAATCATTAGAAAATATCAAACAGAAATGTTAGAAATCAGAGACATATTAACATACCTTTGATGAGCTCATCAGTAGGTTCAAGTAAGAAATCAGTAAGTTGAAAAATAGGTTATTAGAAATTATTCAATCTGAAATGCAAAGAGAAATGGGGTGGGCAGAAGTATAGTGCATCCAACAACTGTGTGACCATAGCAGAGGTCAACAGACAAACTGAAATCTCAGAAAGAGAAAAGAGAAAAATGGGGAGAAAAAATGTGAAGAAATAATGGCTAACAGTTCTTTTAGTGACAGATACCTATCTATAAAACCAAGAAGCTCAGAGAACATCAAGCAGAATCAAAAGAAACAAACAAAAACTCTAAACCAATGCATATCATTCTAATTAACATAAAATACATATTACCTAAAAAGGAGTAAGTGTAACAACTATAGAAAACCTCTTATCAGAAACTATGCAAGCAAAAAATGAGTGATACCATTAAAGTACAAACAATATTCAAAACAGCTCTTAGAACTGAGTATCCTAATACCCTGTGGAAATATTGGTCAGAAATGGGGTTTTTGAAGACCTGTTCTGTAAGAAATATTAAAATAATATCTTCAGGTAGAAATGATACAGTGTGGTCAGAAAGATTGATCTACATAGAGAAATGAAGACTACCAAACATGGAATAAAGTGAAAGTGAAGCGAAAGTGAAAGTCGCTCAGTCGTGTCCGACTCTTTGCGACCCGTGGACTAGTCCACGGAATTCTCCAGGCCAGAATACTGGAGTGGGTAGCCTTTCCCTTCTCCAGGGATCTTCCCAACTCAGGGACTGAACCTGGGTCTCCCAAATTGCAGGTGGATTCTTTACCAGCTGAGCCACAAGGGAAGCCCAACATGGAATAAATAAAAGTTAAACATCATTTTCCCTTACTTTTTGTTACCGTAAAAGATAGCTGATTGGTTAAAGCAATAAGAGAAACAATGCAGCATGTATATGTAATGTACACAAGACTGAAATATATGAATTCCATAGCACAAGGGATGGAAGGTAGGAATACCAATTTTTGTAAAGTTTTTCAGGAAATAGAAGCGAGAATACTTTCATGCTTATTTTATGAGGTCTGCATTGTTCTAATAGCAAACACATTACCATAACAGAATTAGAGACCAATATCACTTATGAATGTAGAAGCAAAATATTAGCAATTGACAAAATATTAGCAATCTGAATCCAGCAATACATTAAGAAGATAATATAGCATAACAAGATGGAGTTCATTCAAATAATGCAAAGTTGACTCAATATTTGAAAGTCAGTTGATGTTATTTCACCATGCTATCAGACTGAATAAGAAACTCATAATTTCATCAGTTAATACAAAAGTAAGCTTCAATAAAATTCAAGATTTATTTAAGATAAAAAATTCTCTTCTAAGTTTGAATAGATGATAAATCTTGTAACCTAGTAAAAGACATCTACAAGAAAACATAAAAAGACAAAAAGAATGGTGAGAAACTAGATGTTTTCTCCCTAAGATCAAGAGCAAGGCAGGAACACTTGCAGCACTTCAATTTTACTAGAAAGATTGGTAATTTTCATAAATCAAGAAAAAGAAATGAAACGCCCTCTTGGAAAAGTAGAAATAAAACTACTTCCCCCTTCATAGAAGTCATAACTATCTGTGTAGGAACCTCCCCCCAAATCTATAAACTTTACAAATAAATATATTTAAATAGTCTCAAAGTATCATTTTAAAAACATTCATTAATATTTGTGGTGGTTTTACCATAATCTTACAGATATTCTATATTTTTATCCTCCAGGAGATAGAGCTTAATTACCTCTCCTTGAATATATGCTGGACTTAGTGACTTGCTCCCAATGAATTGGATATGAAAACTGAAATATAGTTACCTTAAAGTAAAGAAACCTGAAGGACACAACCTTAGTCAAGAGATGAAGATCAATATCATCAGCAACAAGTTGTGCTGATATCAGGTATCCTCTACTATAATTTAAGAGAAAGGGCACATCTTTCTGGGTATTTCAAACTGAATTTGAGGGATATTCCACAAAACGCCTAACTAATATTCTATAAACGTGCCAAGGTCAGGAAAAACAAGGAAAGATAGAGAAACTCTCACAGATTAAGACTATGGAGATGTGATGACTGAAAACAATGTCGTATCCTAGATTGAATTCCAGGACGTAAAGAAGATATATGTAAAAAATCTGTTATAAGACTCAGGTCTGCGGTTTGGTTAGTAGTAGTGCAGAAGCATAAATGTTAGTTGTGTTAAATATAAAATAATTGTGTATGATGTGAATGGGGCTTCCGTGGTGACTCAGTGGTAAAGAATCCACCTTCCAATGCAGGAGATGCAGTTCAATCCCTGGGTTGGGAAGATACCCTGGCAAAAAGAAATGGCAACCCATTTCAAATATTTCCCTGGGAAATCCCATGGACAGAGCAGCCTGGCAGGCTAAAGTTCAAAGGGTCACAAAGAGTTGAACACAACTTGGTGAATAAACAAAAACAACATACTGTGAATATTAAGAGAAACTGGGGGAAGGGTATACAGGAGCATTGTACTCACTTTAGTCTCTAAATCTAAAATTATTTCCCCCAAAAAATTTTTAGAAAGTCATGGAAAAGGAAAATGTGCATCATGTCTTTACTAATAATCATGGCTAAATTCATGAATTCTCCATATCCACCACAGTTCAAGAACTCATCAGAAGCATTTAGTACACTAGCATTCAGGTGACTATAATGAACAAATAAAGAGACTTTCGACTTTAAGGCCCCCAAATCAAGGTATGATTACCGTGTGCCTGTTTAGAAAAGAGCAGAAATTTAGTTAAATAGCAAGAATAATTAAGTTGTAGTAGTAGAATCTAAAGACTATTACTGAGTCCTATACAATTTTGAGTTTTAAAAATGATTTTTTAATAAAATTTTTATTTTTACTTTATTTTACTTTACAATACTGTATTGGTTTTGCCAATGTACCTAATTAACTTGTATATAATTTTAATACTAGAGTAATTTTGGAAATCACTTAAATATCTTAAGTATGAAAAAAAATCTGAGACTCTGTGCCCTGGGAAACAATCTTCTGATTAACAGTCTAAATTTTTTTCTTTTTTTTTAACAGAATATAATTTAGTGACAACTTTACATAATGATTCCAATTATAAACTGCTTCAGCAAAACAGAGTAGTTCAGTTCCAAATTCCATCATACACATGATGAATAAATTTGTACATTTCTTAGCATATTTGATCACTTTTTTCATTTATTAGTAGATGATAATGATGATGGAGATGAGGATATTTTCTCCACAGAGATAGAAAATTGAATGATAAAACATGTAAATCACTTAGAAGAATATGTTGCATGAAGTTTAGTTGCCATCATTAAGTAATATTCCTAAATGCTATGTACTGAACTGTGTTCCCCTACAATCCATATGTTGAATTCCTGACTCCCACTGTGACTGTATTTGGAGAGAGGGCCTAAAGGAGATACTAAGTTAAATAAAGTCATAAGTGTGGGACTCTGACCTGATAAGAATAGCATCCTTCTAAGAAGAGACACAAGAATGCTTGCTCACTCTCTCCCTCTCCACATGCACTCACCAGGAAAAGCCATCAGAGGACCCAGAAAGAAGTTGGCTGTCAGCAGCCTAGGGATAAAAGCCTCATCAGGAAATGAACCATGCTCGAACTTTGGTCTTGGACTTCCCAGCCTCCAGAACCACGAGAAAACAAATTTCTGTTGTTTAAACCACACAGTCCGTGGTCTTTTATTAAGGCATTCCAGCCAGATGCACTAAAGATACTAATTAGTCTTCAGGAACTGCTTCTTGACGTTCCCACACTGCTTACATTCTATCTTTGATTTGATCCCAAACATTGTGATGAGTGTATCATTATGAAAAGCATAATGCCTAAATGTCCTCATGGATAACACTCAACCCAATAGTATCAACTAAAAAATATAGAACTGTAGCCTGCCAAGCTCCTCTGTCAATGGGATTCTCCAGGCAAGAACACTGGAGTGGGTTTACTATTCCCTTCTCCAGGGAATCTTCCAGACCCAGGGATTGAATCTGGGTCTTTCTCATTGCAGGTGGATTCTTTACCATCTGAGCCACCAGGGAAGCCCTTCTATAGGCCACCTATTACAGTTACTGCATTTCTGCAGCAGTCATAATTTTTCACATCATTACATAGAGCTTCCCCGGTGACTCAGTGGTAAAGAATCCCAGCAATGTAGGAGACTCAGAAGACTCTGGGTGGAATTATGTGTCAGGCAGATCCCCTGGAAAAAGCAATGACAAACCACTCCAGTATTCTTGCCTAGGAAGTCACATGGATAAAGGAGCCTGGTGGAATACAGCCCATGGGAGTCACAAAACAGTCAGACATAACTTAACAACTAAACAACAACCAGTGCTTGAAGAGCAAATTCAATCATTTATAATAATTCTCAATTTTTAAAGATTTATAGTATTCTATTTGTTACTTCAGTGTGATTTGCATATTAACATACTATTTTTGTTTTGAATTCAGTATTATTTTAAACATTAAAATTTTCTCAGTTGAACTTTTATGCAAATTTACAGGATAAAACTATTCAGTGATAAAAACAGCAATGCATTTAGAAGTTGGGACAGTTTTACTTGCTTTCTTTGGTGCATAAATAAGTAATAGTTTGTTACAGTATAAACTCATTTCAATTATATGCAATCCAATAGCCTTCTCCAGCACCACAATTCAAAAACATCAATTCTCAGTCACTCAGCCTTCTTTATTGTCCAACTCTTACATCAATACAAGACTACTGGAAAAATCATAGCTTTGACTATATGCACCTTTGTAGGCAAAGTGATGTCTCAGCTTTTTAATACATTGTCTAGATTTGTCATAGATTTTCTTCCAAGGAGCAAGCATCTTTTAATTTTGTGACTACAGTCAACGTTCACATTGATTTTCGAGCCCAATAAAATGAAACCTGAAAGTAGGTCAGTGGGTGTCCAATGTACCACTGGGGAAGAGCAAATAAATATCTACAAAAAGAATGAAGAGCCTGAGCCAAAGCAGAAATGATGCCCAATTGTGATTGTATTTGGTGGTGAAAGTAAAGTCCGATGCTGTAAAGAACAATACTGCACTGGAAACTGGAATGTAAGGTCCATGAATCAAGGTAAATTGGATGTGGTCAAACAGATATGGCAAGAGTGAACACTGATATTTTAGGAATCAGTGAACTAAAATGGACCGGAATGGGCGAATTTAATTCAGATGACTATTGTATCTATTACTGTGGGCAAGAATTCCTTAGAAGGAATGGAGTAGCCCTCATCGTCAACAAGAGTCAGAATTGCAGTGCTTGGTTGCAGTCTCAAAAATGACATAATGATCTCTGTTCGTTTCCAAGGCAAACCATTCAATATCACAGTAATCCAAGTCTATTTCCCAGCCACTAATGCTGAAGAAGCTGATGTTGAATAGTTCTATGAAGAACTACAGGATCTCGTATAACTAACACCAAAAAAAGATGTCCTTTCCATCTCAGGGAACTAGAATGCAAAAGTAGGAAGTCAAGAGATACTTGGAATAACAGGCAAGTTTGGTCTTGGAGTATAAAATGAAGCAGGGCAAAGGCTAACAGAGTTTTGCCAAGTGAATGCACTGATCATAGTAAATACTTTCTTCCAATAACGCAAGAGACAACTTTACACATGGCCATCACCAGATGGTCAGTACCAAAATCAGATTGATTATATTCTTTAAAGCTGAAGTGGAAAAGCTCTATACAGTCACCAAAACCAACTGTAATTACGCATTTAAATTCAACTATGATTAAATATAGTCATTCGAATTGTTCAACATGTTCTTCCCATTTCTAGTATGATATAACTGTTGATGGTTGTGGTTTAGTTGTTAAGTCGTGTCCAGCTCTTGGGACCCCACGGACTGTAGCCCGCCAGGCTCCTTTGTCCATGGGATTGCCCAAATAAAATACTGGAGTGGGTTGTCATTTCTTTCTTCAGGGGACTTTTCCAACCCAGGGATCAAACCCATGTCTCCTGAATTGCAGGTGGGTTCTTTACTGACAGAACTGTGAGGGAAGATTCCCATAACTGTTGATAGAAATCCTTTCTTAATATTTCAAATGTCTTATTTTGAAAACTCTTTTATAAATATTTGGTGGTTTTACCTTGGACTATTCAGGTTCTGAATGTGGAAATTGGGAATTTTGAAGACAAATGAGCACTGTACCTCTGAGGATTCCTAACAGAAGATAAACAGAATTTTGCATACCTAAATATCTGATCATCTGTTCTCTGTAATTCTTCAAGAGAAAGTGTTTGTTTTAAAATGTGTCTTTATTATGAGATTAAAAATAAAATTAGTAATATATTAATAAGCACAATATTAAATCTAAGTCATGTTTTACTATTTCTGCATAGCATGTTTAGAATAAATGCATCATCCCACACAGAAGTAATTTTCTTTTTAATAAAGTCTTAACTTTGGCCCTGTAATATGATCTATGTTGTCCTCATAAACATGTCTGGCATAACCCACGTGGAATGTTAACCTACCTTAATTTATTGGACATTTTGGTGAATGGACTAACTCAGGGATCTGCATTATTTAGGTGATTCTGAAGAAAGAAAAAATTAGACAAGATATATCCATTTGTTCATTTTATCAAGTCTTTGTTAAGAACTTTATATACAATTTGCTGTTCTTGGTTATAAGGACATAGCAGTAAAATCAAAGTTCTATCTTAATAGGCAATACTTCTGATAATTCAATGTTAATAAGGTTTAAATATATAAGGCTTCCTTATATTATATGGAGGAATAATGCATTCATAAAGACAATCATAGAAATTAATTTTTAGTTACTTCTTGGCTAAAGGTAAGATGGTAATATAAGTCTACAAAAAGACAAATTGAGACAAAATCCTAATTTCCAGAGTGGAACAAAATCCATATGTAGCTCATGGTACATTCCATTTTTGTCTCACTAAAACTGACTCAGTAGAATTCTACATAAAAGGGGGAAATTAATTAGTGCTATTTAATATGCTTATTTGTAATTTCAGTAGAAGCCCATAAGGTTATATTTTTCTTATCTTTTTCAGCATCAGTATCATCAATTTGCATCATTACCATTGACAGTGTCATTATCATCATCATCTTCATCAGAATTTTTATTGTTTTTCATTAAACATATATTAAATTTTACTGTGTAGTTAAGATATTTTGTGCTAAAGTTACAGTAGGAAAGGTCTCCCTACAAATTTATCTCAGTAAATAATTTCCCAATTCATCTTACTGATCAAAGTAGTTTTAATATATTTAAGATTCCTCATTATTATCATATCTTCTATCAAAAAGTGAAAGTGAAGTTGCTCAGTTGTGTCCAACTCTTTATGACCCTATGGACTCTAGACCACCAAGCTCAACCATACATGGGATTTTCCAGGCAAGAATACAGGAGTGGGTTGCCATTTTTTCCTCCAGGGGATCTCCCCCACCCAGGGATTGAACTCGCATTTTCCACATTACAGCCAGACTCTTTACCGTCTGAACCACTAGGGAATCGCAAAACAAGGCATCTTGCATCAAATCCATCAGCAAATTCTGTCTCTTTTGCTACCAAAATGAAATTGAACTTTCTTCTCACTATAACCTGTCCTCAGTTCAGTTCAGTTCAGTTACTCAGTCATGTCCGACTCTTTGTGACCCCATGAATTTCAGCACGCCAGGCCTCCCTGTCCATCACTAACTCCCAGAGTTCACTCAGACTCACATCCATCGAGTCAGTGATGCCATCCAGCCGTCTTATCCTCGGTCGTCCCCTTCTCCTCCTGCCCCCAATCCCTCCCAGCATCAGAGTCTTTTCCAATGAATCAACTCTTCGCATGAGGTGGCCAAAGTACTGGAGTTTCAGCTTTAGCATTATTCCTTCCAAAGAAATCCCAGGACTGATCTCCTTCAGAATGGATTGGTTGGATCTCCTTGCAGTCCAAGGGACTCTCAAGAGTCTTTTCCAAAACCACAGTTCAAAAGCATCAATTCTTTGGCACTCAGCCTTCCTCACAGTCCAACTCTCACATCCATACACGACCACAGGAAAAACCATAGCCTTGACTAGACAGACCTTAGTCGACAAAGTAATGTCTCTGCTTTTGAATATGCTGTCTAGGTTGGTCATAACTTTTCTTCCAAGGAGTAAGCGTCTTTTAATTTCATTGCTGGAGTCACCATCTGCTGTCCTACCCAAGCTCAAATGCCCATGACCTCTCCCCTGAACTACTGAAATACCTACCTGACTTCTCTGCTTCCACTCTTGTTCCCTACATGTCATCCTTCACAGTAGTTGAATGCCTTTCTTAAAGTGTCCATCAGATAAGGTTATATTCCTTTCTGGACTCACCAGAGTCATCTTTGTCATATTGTATTAGGTTTCTGCTGTTGCTGTAAAAAAAAATTACTACATGCTTAGTAGCTGAAAACATTATGGATTTACTATGTCAAGTTTGGGAGTTCAGGTGTCTGAAACAGGTTTCACTGTTCTAATATCAAAGTTGGTGTAGTTGTGTACTTCTTACGGAGGCTCTAGGGAAAAATCTGCTTCTTTGGCTTTTCCAGCTTCTAAAGGCTGATTTAGAAGCTTCTAAAAGCTTCTAGGGCTTCCCTTGTAGCTCAGTTGGTAAAGAATCAGCCTGCAATGCAGGAGACCTGGGTTTGATCCCTGGGTTGGAAATATCCCCTGGAGAAGGAAATGGCAACCCACTCCAGTATTCTTGCCTGAAGAAACCCATAGACAGAGGAGCCTGGAAGGCTACAGCTCATTGGGTCGCAAAGAGTCTGGCACAACTTAGCGATCAAACCACCACCAAAGGCTGCTCATATCCTTGGCTTATGTCCTCCTTGCATCTCCAAAGCCAGCAATGGCCAGTCAAGTCTTTTTCATGCTACAGTGCACTGACCCTAACTCTTCTACCTTCTTCTTCCATATTTAAAGACCCTGACTCTTCTGCCTTCTTCTTCCATATTAAAAGACCATTGCCATTATATTGAGTCCACTCAGAAAATTCAGCTTGAGGTCATCTGATTAGTGAACTTAATACTATTTTAAATAATAATTCCCCCATACCATATGACAAAATATCCACAATTCTGAGGATTGGATCTGGATGTTCTTGAGGACTATTACTCCACCTACCACACATATTTATTATAAATTCATATAATCCACCCTTCATGAACTTTCCACTTTTCATGTCATATTATTCTGTGCCTTCCTTGACACACTCTCCTTTTTGTTCTTTGAAAAATGTGGATTTCATTCATTGGCAGGGATCTTATATCATTTCTTCTTTATTATTTGAGGAAATTGTTCTCAAAGATTCATGCTTCAAATTGTCCTTTGTGTAATTTCATTTGTTTAAATGTCCTGTTTTCAAAAAGTCCTTCACTAACCAATCTATGTAATACAATATTCTCTAAAATTATAATTTCCTTACCCTGCTTTACTTTCTTCATAAAATATATGTACTTATTTCTTTTATTACTATATGAGTCCCACATAAGAATTTAAGCACCATCAGGGCAGAGATTCAATGTTTCGATTTACCTCAGTGTGCTTATTAACATCTAAAAAAGTGACTGTTATAGAACAAGCACTCAAATGTTTGTTATATAAATGGAAAGGTGTACAAATGCTTGCCTTTCATGCTCAGATCTATGGTAGGTATTTCACATTTGATATACCACTTCATCTTCGTGGCGTTCTGATGAAGTCATTTATCACTGGTACCAGAATCTTCAAAATTTACTCAAGTCGTTCTAATGTTTAGCTAAGCCTGGGAACCAATGCAATACTATATGTGCCATGAGAATACTTAATAAAGGCCAGGGTCTGCATTCAGTAATAGAAATCTTAGAGTTAACGGGTTAATGGTTGCCTTAAACTATGATTTGTTGAAGAGAGAAGCTTTAATAAGAAACATTGTACTGCATTCAATCTAATTTGTGTATGTAATAAATGAATACATAATTTAATTTAGATATCCAATAACTGAGTCATGAAAAACCTATATATATCTTCCCATTATTAATGAATATAAATTAATGGGTTTTATGTATAAAAATGATCTTTTCACGCCTTCAAAATAAGGTATGACTTCCTTCGAACTTTTCACTGGCGTAAAATTCCCAGAAGCAATGATTTCTTTTGTTTTTCCTGGGTAGAAGTTTTAACATATGTATCTCACAGAAGTAGTAATTTCATTTAAAATGACAGATGGGATACTGATGTAGAAATTTGAACAACTGAGAATAGACATGTGAAATGTCTTAGGTCATTCTACTGGTTCCACTTACTATTCTTGAGAGAATGCTTGTTCTAAACCTCTATAAGTAAGGTATGAATGCAAGCTATTTTCATTACTTTTGGCTTTTAAAATAATAATCATTTTCCTGTAAAGCCAGATACACTGAGTGGCAGAATACAACTTAGTTTTAATAAAAAAATATTATATTTTAATACTTTTAAATGCTATTGCAATTATTATCTCCCCAGGCAAAGAGGTACTTAGTTATCTTAGTTTAAAAAAAAAAAAAGAATTGCTTAATTAAATAGAATAAACTGAAGGTTATACAAAGAAAAGCAATCATAAACTTTTCATGGAATATTACTGAATATCTGAATATGGTCACCATTTATATTTATAAATAATAACTACTACATAATATAGTAAATAGCTCTAAATTAATATAAATTCCTGTTTCTGCTGTATGGTAAAATTAGCATCAGACACTATTTAAATTTGTGATTTGCTTAATAAATAACTTCATTCCTTTCAAGTTTTACATATTTGCCTTTCCTATTATATTAAGACTCCTCATTAGTCTGCATGTCCTCTCACTATTCCTCAGATGAGCACTCCTTGACATCAGTGAATGGGTCTCTGTTGACGAATCACAATTGAATGCATAATCAAAAACCATGAAGAAAACTTTCATTCACAATGAAGACTAACGCGAGGCAGGGCAATGGCATGAGCTATTTCGGGGTTTTTAAAACATAAGTTCTCTGTGAACTTTTCAATGTAATTTTCCTGTAAGTTACTTACTTAAGCATCAGACTTTTTACACATAACATCCTTACAGAATAAGCATAAATGCGAGTATGCTTGAAATTATCACCGAAAAGTTGAAATCAAATGGCAGTACCTATGACTGAAAAGTGAGAAACAGTGAGAAAAAAAAGGTAGAGCTATAGATTTGGCTGTATGATCAACCAGCTGTCAAGGTAGAGAAATACTTCATTGCTATAGCAAAGGGGCAGCAAAATGGACATTCTGAGATTAACTCAGCAGGTGCGGAAACCGGTCAATGCCTTCAAGCAGCTGCTCTGTACATGTCATTGGCAGTAAATGTGGACTTCACAAACATGTCTGAAAGAGGAGTCCAGCCAAGTGAATGAATATTTGACCTCTTACTTATTGTTTCTTTTCTGCCATGTCTCTTTAAGTATAAGCAAACTACTCACAGAATCATTTCAGGCTACATTGTTTAATTCTCTGTTACTCAGCTGGGCCTTCACCAGGTACTTGACGTAGTTATGAATAATAATGCTTGTGGTATTGTTCTGAAAAGAAAAAAAAAGAAAAAAATATTCTAACATGATCTTTCTTGGTTGGATTTCATTTTCCAATAACGAAAGTTGAGCTGAAGTTTCATTATTAAACTTAACCTTAAGGTTATCATAAAAACTTTAAAAATACTTTAATAGATTAATAAGAATTGAAATGGAAGTAAATTTAGTATATTTTACTTGCAACTTTGATTTTTTTTTCCATTTTTTCTTCCTCTTTTCTTTACCCTACTCTTCTCTCACCACCTTTTGTTCTTCTTTATCAACTCTGGCTCTCCCAAATATTTCAATTCCTTTTTTTCTCACAGTGGTAAGG
This sequence comes from Capra hircus, assembly GCF_001704415.2. Taxonomy (NCBI): domain Eukaryota; kingdom Metazoa; phylum Chordata; class Mammalia; order Artiodactyla; family Bovidae; genus Capra; species Capra hircus. The sequence goes on along the minus strand of NC_030813.1, from coordinate 10,419,662 downwards.
TTGATTGTGCTCAAAGGAAAGCACAACTGGAACTTGGATATGGGCTAGGGAATGGCCAGGGAAATGATGGCCATCTTAAGATTCAGATGGCTGCTTAGCCGTGCTGTGCATGTTCTCTAACTGGAAGCATTAGAGATGCTGAAAGCGCTGACTTAAATACTTGTGTGTTAAGAGAAAGCTCAGTATTTACATTGATAAAATTCAAATAGAATTAGAAAAGACAGAGAATATATAAAGGTATTATGACAATGAAAGATTTCATTAATAGAATAAGTTTTATAAAAAGTCTGACACAACTAACTTAGCATAACTGGGACTAATATATGCAATTTAATTATGTTCCTTTGGTTCAGCTCATCAATCTTAGATGTGTACCTAAGATATGAAAGATATGAAAATAAATTCTATTATTGCAATTTGAATAACTATCCTCAATTTTAAAAGAAAATACATACTTTTCATATTAAATCCTTGGTAATAAAATTAAACCAAAATATTAAAGGCTATATTTAGCATTTCCTTGTAAGGGGCATAATGCAATTATTTTCCAAAAATTACTATTGATTATGTAAAATCAATTTATAAAACGTCATTTCAAATTGGTCATTCTTATTATTCAAAAGCTGATTATTCTGATTTGAATTGAAATGAACATTTCTTATTGCGGCATATATAGAATGTTACATTATATATCATTAAAGTCTCAATTTTTGTATTCAAGAAATACAAAAAATTACTACGGGTAAGTTTAAAAAGAATTTTTTCAAATATATTAATCTAATCTTGCTTCCCAACATTTTCAAATGATTTTTATCCATCGGCATTTCAAACATTCTTTATGTGGGAAATATAACAGAGATTGCACATTATCTATTGACAGTTCTCTCCTTTCACTTCAGTAACACAAACTGTAATGATAGATACAATAGTATGTAAGTACATTCAGCAATAAAAGTCCTTCATTTCTTGGCTTTGCTTTGAAAAAACGAGTAGTCACAACATATACTGCAGTCATTGAATGGGACTTTGACAGCTTCATTCCTTCTCACTCCCCTTCACTTATTTTTCCCTGAGTATAATTAGGAATTAGTGGTTAATACTGTAGTATTGATCTTGTTGAGTAGAAAGAAACTTGAATACTAAAGATGGGTTCAACAAAGGACAGTGATATTGTTGAGACACACAACTAGTCCTGAGCTTCCTGCCTAAAAATTTGGTTATATTTTAAAGCACTTTTATTTCAGCTCCATTTCTCTAGAAGCAAACTATATTTATCATTGATACAATACAAACATTTTAATTCCAACTACAGTTCCAGGTGCTTCTTTTACATTTGTATTCTGAGGGACAAAAATTCAGTAAACTGGACTGTTTATGGTGTGCTGATGACTCTGTTCTACCACTACCCAGACCAATGAGTATTTTCAGATTTCCATGTGGTAACGTAAGTAAGAGGCTATGGAAATTTCAGTGATGGAACAAGGAGGCAGGGAAGTTACAGTCTTGATGTTTATTGATTTAAACTTGAAATTAAAATATGAATTAGTAAATAAAAGCTTAACATACAGACAAATAAATACATTAAGGCAATGTTTTTTAAAAAATTTAAAGAACTATTTCTCTGGGGAATTTTCTTTTTAATATAAACATTTTAGTATTCTTCATTGTGCCTCATTAATTTTTCCCCTAAAAGTTTGTTATGTTTCTTTCTACCATGTTAATTTCTATGAAAAAAATAAAGATGTATACTTTGATAATCTTAAATGTTATTTTCTTAGGTTTAATGGTACATTTATAGGACAAAACACTGTGTTCATATGTTATTCACATAGAAAAATATAAGAAACAAGAATGAGATAAGAAATCTGTATGTATTTGAGAATTGATGATTATACCATAAAACATATTTTCAAATATCAGTATCATCTATAACTGTCACTTCTATAATTTATGGTAGTAATATGTTGATTGTAAGGTTTTACAGAGATGAATGCAGAAGTTTGTAGGAATGAAATTACATAATAAGTGATTTGTTCAATTGCCCTGTCATGTCCGACTCTTTGTGACTCCATGGACTGCAGCACACCAGGCCTCCCTGTCCCTCACCATCCCCCAGAGTTTGCCCAAGCTCGTGTTTATTGCATCAGTGATGCCATCATGCTCTCAAATCATTCACAAAAATAGTAGTGAATAAATAAGTATTACCAAATCTTAATAATTGTTTACCCTAAGTCATGGTTATATTGGATTTAATTTAACTGTACTATTTTTAATTTTTCTTTTTAATTAAAAAATTAGACTGAATTGGAAATAATGATAAAATCCAAGTATCGGCAGATAGTTTCTTAAATTAAAACTATATGAGCAAAATGATGCTCTCCAATTTTAATATCTTTCTTATGTCACTTATGTTTCTTATATTTAACATCATCTTATGACTCAGAGAATTTTACACAATATTGTAGATGTAACCTGAGTAGTTAAATGGGCCTGGCCGGAGGCATAATATAATTTGCATATTAATAGTCATATGCTTTCTACGCTGTATTTCTACTAAAGGAGTCAAAACCTATCAGAGCAAGTTCACACATTCCTCATGCTAATAATTCAGAGCATAGTTTAATCAATTATTTTTTGTAAGATATATGAGAAAATAAGATAAGACGGAGTCTGTTGCTGAACAATTTAGTTTCCATTTCCACAGGGACTATTTAGAATGATGCCTTGTGCTGTAAGTTCTTAAACCCACTGCTTAGCTATTTCTGCAGTAGCCCACTCTTCTAGCCTGTTAGGTTATTTTTGATTCTAATATTTCCATCAAAATAATTTCCTGTTATTCTTAGCTCTTTTAGTTCTGAAAAATCTGTTTATGTGACTCCTATGGTTTCATCCAAGTTTCATATAAGGATATATAAATATGAAGTGCGCTACATTCTATTTAAATGTAAGACATTCCTATTACTAATAAAAATAACAAAGGCCTGGCCAACAAAAAAGCTATCTAAATTCACAATGGATTATCAAGCAGTGTCTCTAAAATATGAACTATGTAATAAAGTGTTGTTTAATCACTAAGTCGTGTCTGACTCGTTTGCAACCCCTTGAACTGTAGTCTGCCAGGACCCTTTGTCCATGGGATTTCCCAGAGAGGAATACTGGAATAGGCTGCCAATTCCTTTTCCAGGGTGTCTTCCCAACCCAGGGACTGAACCCACATCTCTTGTGTCTCGTACTGGCAAGTAGATTCTTTACCACGGAGCCACCAGCAAAGATAGAAACAAATGAAATAGGTGTAAATAATGAAAGCTTCTGCTCAGTCCTTTTGTTTTTGTTTCCAGTCTATCCACATATAGTTTATATAATTTCCATAAATTTCTTTTGTTTTTCACTACCACCTTTCCGTATTCCTAAACTAACTTTGCATATATACATAAATACACATGCATAAACATATATGTATGTTTGCTATACTTAGTTACCCAGTTGTGTCTGACTCTTTGTGACCTCATGGACTGTAGCCCACCAGGCTCCTCTGTACATGGGGATTCTCCAGGCAAGAATACTGGAGTGGATTGCCATGCCCTCCTCCAGGGGGGTCTTCCCAGCCCAGGGATCAAACGCAGGTCTCACATATTGCAGGTGGATTCTTTACCGTTTATATATATTTTCTGTGTTTTAACAGTCATATGCTTGATTCTAGTTTATATATTATCTTAATGTTGTCTTTTGTAATGTTTTCTATTAAAGTATTCCCTACATTTAATGTGTAATAGCAATAACTTTCTTTCATCAAAGCTGATGGTCTACTATTCATTCTGAGCATTGTCTTACCAGCAGCAAGGTTAATGCCATGGTCTTTTAAGGAGACCAACCAATGTCTTTGTGACAAGTTGATGAAAGTGCATCCCTTCCACCCTGGAAATAATAGCATTTCATCCTAATTGTGTTTGTATATATTACAGTTATAAGTTTGCCTCTCCTGAACACAGATTTCACCCAGCATCACTATCAGAATCTCACAGAAGTCTCATTTATCATGATTCCACTTCTTATCCCTCATACTCGAGTGATCTATTTTATGGAAAATGTGGTGCTGCCGTGGGTACAGTACCATGAACACACTGGTCCCAGCAAATGCTGTACTATCCAGAGTTTTCATCCTGAAAAAGCAACAGGAGAGCCTCTTGACACTGTAGCAAAAGAACCAGCTTGAACAACTTATTACATGAGACTGGTGTATTATCTTTCATTGTGCAGGATATTCCTTAAATCAATCGACATTTTATGGTTCTGTCATTTCAACAGGTAGAATAAATGGGACTGGAAACAAGGCACTGGAGGAGGAGTTGCCGTCCTCCTTGGAAAATTGAAGTTTTCACAATCTTAGTCTTTGTGAGTGGAGTGTTATAAGAGGGACTTGAATGAAGACCATGATGAAGAACCATATTCCAGACAGAGGGAATAGCAAATACAAACTCTACATGTGTTGTAAGCAGGGTGAGCCACACAGAGTATTAGTGGTTCGTGGGAGTCTTCTCAGAGGTTCATACCCAAGATGAAAAATAGAAAATCTTGATTTTTTCCTAGCTGCAATATAATATCTTTTTTCCTTATTTTTTCTAAGATCCTTTTTCTGTGATTGTGTTCTCTCAATCAAATTTCTATATTTACGTTTTTCACAACCATTAAGATTTCTAAGATTTCCTATAGTCAAATTCTCTCCAATAAATCCAGTGACCACATGCCACATCTAAATGTTAATCTTTAAATTATACAGAACTGTGACTTGTATATTGTTAACCATCCAATTCTTGAAATTCCTGTTAACTTCTACAATAAAGTGGTCTCCTGTCATTCAGTAAAAGGACCAGTGTGGTTAGAAAGAACTGGCCTGGGGCAGATTTATTACTCTGCAACTTACGAGCCTCAAAGGTATGATTCTAAGTCTATCTCTGCTAGGCATATTAACCACTGATAGAATTGTCTACTTTATCCAGATGCTGGCCTAAACATGCATGATCTCCTAAGAATATGATCTTAAACACTCCCAGCAAAGGTGGCTGCTCTTCCTCACTGAACCATTTAGTCTCTTGGAATTAGTTTCACATATTGGTTGTGTGAATACATTATTATTATTTATTGCATTCCTTTTTTTAAACTCTCAGCCTGAAGTTTGTTCATATATTTATAAATCATTGCCTTCTTCCTACTGTTCTCCTATCAACATAATTTTAAACTATTATTTAATTTATTAAATCTACTAATCTCTCCTGGCTTTCACGATCTGGCATAAGAAGATTTTGCTATACTTGAGTGATGATATTTTCCCACTATTTCTCAGGCACCTAAAGCAAGCTCTAATGTACATTTTCACCAGGGACGTTCTCAGGATGTTAGTCATCTATTCACATTTTTTTGTTTTTAATGACCACCAGGTATCATCCTCTCTCACACAGCCTTTTCCAGTTAAGGCCACACATTTTTCTTCTCTGAAGTATAAATCATGTTAAAATAACGTGATTTCAGTTATTTGTCAATATTTTATTATTTTCTCATTCCTAAGCCAATTCTAATAGAATACACCTTTTTAGGCTTTAAAGTGACTCCCAAAAAAGTATACAAATGTATTTGAGAATATAATACTTATATAAAGTTGATTATAGGAGTCCATAAGCAAAGTAAGTCAAGGAAACTGTAAAACAGTGTGTTCATAGTTAATTGTTAAATACATAGCATGGGATAGCAGTTAACTATGAATGAGATGCTGAGTGTCTTAATCAACTTGATATGCCTTCGGTATTCCATTTAGAGTACATTTTTTTTAATGCATTATGTTTTGTTTCAATGCAATTCATGGCACTCAACATAAGACATGAAGAAATCAAAGCAAACAAATGTTCATAGATGCCTAAGGGTTTTTGATAGGGAAACATCTGGAAAATAAGTAGATGCATCAAGTTAATGCTAAAAGTAATAGCTGCATTTTTATTCTTAAACAGAGTTATCTGAATGGCATAGTGTCATAGGTAATTATAAAATATTCTAAATATCTAGGATCTCCACTATTTCAAGGGAAGGTTTGTTGGTTACTGGCAAGCTATACTACAAGTGAGAGATCTATACATTTTTTTAAAAAAAAGCACACACACACACACAAAAGGATCAGTACCTAGCCTTGACTTAACTAAAAAATTAAGAAAAATGTCTAAAGGAAAATAATAACAACTTAATGGAAAAGTGCTGAATGAGACATTAAAATGAAATGAAAATTATGATGGGTAAAAGTTCATAAATCTCAGAAGAGCTTATAGAATTGATTATAATAAAAATTAATCAAAAAAAGAAAAGACAGGCATATAAAGTAGAAAGAAAAAGTAAATCTTTCATTATTCCATTAACACATGATCTTGCATGTAGAAAATCTAATCTCAAGGAATCCCCTAGTAAACTATTATAATTAATTAGTGAGTTCAGTAAGGTTAAGCATACAAAATTAACACAAAAATCCATTGTGTTTCTAACCTGCCAGTGAATAATTTGAAAATAAATTAAGAAAAGTTACATTCACAAGAGTATTAAAAACATGAAATTATTAGGAATAAATTTAACAAGAACAGTGTAAAACATAATGAGAAAACTACCAAACATTGCTGAAAAAAATAACTAAACAATGAAAAAATCCCCATGTTAATGGACTGGAAAACTTAAGTCTGTTAAATGGCAGTATTCCCCAGTCCCTAAGAGTATGATTTTTACTTCTATGGATTTAATAAAAGCTTTGCCAATTGGTGTGCACACACACAAACACACACACACACACTTTGGTACATAGTTAATGACAATCAGATTAAGAAACATATCCATCAACTCTCATACTTAACTCTATGTGTGTGCATGTGTGTATGTACATGTGTATATGTGTGTTAAGAGTGCTCAAGGCATAATCTCCCAGCAAATTTCAAGTACATAATACAACATTATTACTTCTATGCTGCACATTAGATTTATAGATTTTATTTGTATTATAATAGAAGACAGAATTATAAAAGTTGAAAGAAGTTTAACTTTCAGCAAACATCCCTCTGCTCTTTTAAAAAGTAAGGTATGAGAATGGCAGGTTGAAATGGCAGGTGTTGAAGTAAAACACTTAAGAGTTTCAGTGTGTAGTGAAAAGTGGTCTTAAAGGAAAAGATGAAGGCTTGGTCAGTAAGACTTTTATTGGAAACTATGAGGGAGGTTAAAAAAATAGGAATTATATATATAAGTAGATATATATATATTCATATGTGTGTATATATATATATATACACGTATCTATACATGCATAATGGAGAAGGCAATGGCACCCCACTCCAGTACTCTTGCCTGGAAAATCCCAGGGACGGAGGAGCCTGGTAGGCTGCAGTCCATGGGGTCGCTGAGTCAGACACGACTGAGCAACTTCACTTTCACTTTTCATTTTCATGCATTGGAGAAGGAAATGGCAACCCACTTCAGTGTTCTTGCCTGGAGAATCCCGGGGACGAGGGGCCTGGTGGGCTGCCGTCTATGGGGTCTCACAGAGTTGGACACAATTGACGTGACTTAACAGCAGCATACATGCATAAGACTTTTATCAGAAACTATGAGGGATGTAAAGAAGCAAAGATTAAATATATATATATATATATATATATATATATATACACACATAGATAGACAGATGTGTGTGAGTATATTTATATCTGTGTATATATCTATATATAGAGAGAGATATATATACATACACATGTGTGTGTATACATTAGCTTCCCAGGAAGAACAAATGGTAGAAAACCTGGCTGCCAACAGGAGACTTAAGAGATGCAGGTTTGATCCGTGGGTTGGGAAGATCCCTGGAGGAGGGCATGGTAATCTACTCCAGTATTCTTGCCTGGAAAATCCCACAGACAGTGGAGCCTGTCCACTGGTGGGCTACAGTCCATAGAGCTGAAAGAGTGAAATATGACTGAACAGAATTAGCACAGGCAGATATGTGTATGTGTGTGTATCTATATAGAAAGAGTTTTATATTTTTGTTTTATATATTTTATATATATAATTATTTGTTATATATATTTTTAAAATTTTTATTTTTACTTTATTTTACTTTACAATACTGTATTAGTTTTGCCTTACTAATATATTTATTTGTTTTACATATTTAAGAGACAGAGTTTATATATTTGTTAGGGCAAAGGCTAACAGAGTTTTGTCAAAGAAACACACTGGTCAAAGCAAACATCCTCTTCCAACAACACCAGAGACGACTCTACACATGGACATCATCAGATGGTCAACACCAAAATAACTGATTATATTCTTTGCAGGCAAAGATGGACAAGCTCTATACAGTCAGTAAAAACAAGACTGGGAGCTGACTGTCGCTCAGATCATGAACATCTTATTGCCAAATTCAGACTTAAAATGAAGAAGTTAGGGAAAATCACTAGACCATTCAGGTATGATCTAAATCAAATCCCTTATGATTATACAGTGGAAGTGACAAATAGGTTCAAGGGATTACATCTGATAGACAGGGTGCCTGAAGAACTATGGGTGGAGGTTCATGACACTGTACAAGTGGCAGTGATCAAGATCATTGCCAATAAAAAGAAATGCAAAAAGTCAAAATGGTTGTCCAAGGCGGCCTTACAAATAGATGAGAAGAGAGAAGCAGAAGGCAAAGAAGAAAAGGAAAGATATAGCCATCTGACTGCAAGAGTTCCAAAGAATAGCAAGGAGAGATAAGAAAGTCTTCCTATGTGATCAGCGCAAATAGAGGAAACCAATAGAATGGGAAAGACTAGAGATCTCTTCAAGAAAATGAGATATTCCAAGGGAACATTTTATGCAGAGATGGGCACAATAAAGGACAGAAATGGTATGGAACTAACAGAAGCAAAATATATTAAGAAGAGGTGGCAAGAATATACAGAAGAACTATATAAAAAAGATCGTCATGACCCAGATAACCACGTTGATGTGATCACTCACCTAGAACCAGACATCCTGGAATGCAAACTCAAGTGGGCCTTAGGAAGCATCACTACAAACAAAGCTGGTGGAGGTCATGGAATTCCAGTTGAGCTATTTCAAATCCTGGAAGATGATGCTGTGAAAGGGCTGCACTCAATATGCCAAAAGTTTGGAAAACTCAGCAATGGCCACAGGACTGGAAAAGGTCACTTTTCATTCCAATCCCAAAGAAAGGCAATGCCAAACGATGTTCAAAATACTGCACAATTGCCCTCATCTCACACGCTAGTAAAATAATGCTCAAAATTCTCCAAGCCAGGCTTCAGCAATACGTGAACTGTGAACTTCCGGATGTTCAAGCTGGTTTAGAAAAGGCAGAGGAACCAGAGATCAAATTGCCAACATCCACTGGATCATGGAAAAAGCCAGAGAGTTCCAGAAAAACATCTATTTCTGCTTTATTGACTATTGCAAAGCCTTTGACTGTGTGGCTCACAAGAAACTGGAAAATTCTGAAAGAGATGGGAATACCAGATCACCTTACGTGCCTCCTGAGAAATCTGTATGCAGGTAAAGAAGCAATAGTTACAACCGGACTTGGAACAATTAACTGGTTCCAAATTGAGAGAGGAGTACATCAAGGTTCTATTTTTTCACCCTGGTTATTTAACTTATATGCAGAGTTACCTCATGTGAAATGCTGGGCAGGATGAAGCACAAGCTGGAATCACTATTGCCAGGAGAAATATCAATAACCTCAGATATGCAGATGACACCACCCTTATGGCAGAAAGCAAAGAACTAAAGAGCCTCTTGATGAAAGTGAAAGAGGAGAATGAAAAAGCTTGCTTAAAATTCAATATTCAAAAAAGTGAAGATTATGGCATCCAATCTCATCACTTCTTGGCAAATAGATGGGGAAACAATGGAAACAGTGACAAACTTTTTTGGGGGGGGGCTCCAAAATCATTTCAGATGGTGACTGCAGCCATGATATCCAAAGACGCTTGCTCCTTGGAAAAAAAGGTATGACAAACATAGATAGCATGTTAAAAAGAAGACACATTACTTTGCTGACAAAGGTTTTTCTAGCCCAAGCTATGGTTTTTTCAATAGTCGTGTATGGATGTGAGAGTTGGACCATAAAAAAAGCTGAGTGCCAAAGAACTGATACTTTTGAATTGTGGCTTTTCAGAAGACTCTTGAGGGTCCTTTGGACTGCAAGGAGATCCAACCAGTCCATCCTAATGGAGATCAGTCCTGAATATTCATTGAAATGACTGATGCTGAAACTGAAACTCCAATACTTTGGCCTCCTGAATGCAAAGATCTGACTATTGGAAAAGACTCTGATGCTGGGAAAGAGTGAAGGCAGGAGGAGAAGGGGACAGCAGAGGATGAGATGGTTGGATGGCATCACCGACTTGATGGACATGAGTTTGAGCAATCTCTGTGTGTTGGTGATGGACAGGGAAGCCTGGCGTGCTGCAGTCCATGAGGTCGCAAAGAGCCAACCATGACTGAGTGACTGAACATATATATATATAACAATATACATATATCAATATGTATATTTCAAACATTTATTTGTAGACATATGCAAACTTTCCATAATTAACAACAGGTTACATGGCAGAGTAATGTGATTGTTTCAAGAAGAAGATTTCAAAAGTCAATTTGAACTAAGAATAGTTATTTTAGATAGCTCTCTTTACCTCATGAGATCAGACTAACACTAATTCAAGCCCTGGTGTTTTACAAATAAGAAAAAATAGATTATAAACTTGATTTGTAAGTCATGTGATAATCAACAATGAACTTTGGTTTTCTATGCTATGGTAATAAAGGTGTTTTGAATTTAGAAATTTCCAGTACAGACACAAAGGCTGATGAGGTGACATTTTGCAAGGGTATACATCATTATGTTTTTATTGTATAAGTAGTTCTTCAGTTCTTTGTTTTGATAGAGTTATTTGACCTATGTTTCTTGTTTATGTTTGTATCATTATTATCTTATTTTCATGGAGACAAATTAAAGCAGTTTTGTTTTCTTGAGAGTGACAGATTAAATTCTCTTTTAAGGAAAATTTCAGCTACTTTTATAGGCTTTTGCTTTGTAAATATGTTTTGCAAGTAGTGATTAACTAAGCACAGTTATTCTTCAATCGTATAACACATCTACAATTGTACAAAGTGGCAGAAAGTCTTGTCTCTCCCTTCAACCTCTTTACAGAATGATTAAGAGTTTCTACGTTTGATGTTTATGCCTCCAAGATAAATGTATTATGTATTTACAGCAGCCACAGGTCAGCTTAAACAATGCACATGAAATTCATTATTAAGTATTATTTCTCTTACCAAATCTGCTCTTTCTCTGCCTAAACTGACAGTAGAATTCTTGACTTCTTATGCATCCTTATGGCTTAAAAAATGCTTTTTTGTATATTTTTCTATTGGTTTATTTTATAGAGAAGTACATGCTGAAGCATAAATGTTTTCAAAAAGTTCGTTTTAGCAGTGATTAAAACATTTTATCTTTATATTTGTGACAATTGGGGAAAAACTTTAAGTCTACAAATTTTTCTGTGCTCAGAGGCTAATCAGATAGCATTTTCTCTTAATGATTTCTAATCAAGGAGTTTTTATTATTTATGAATTTAAGAATAAAGCATATTTGGAGATAACTAGCAGAAGGGAAAACTTCTCTTTGAAATAACATCATTGCCACTTGATGTTCCATGAATGCTTTCAAGATGTTTGGATTTGTCCAGGCACTTTAAGTGTGTATCTTGAGTTCCACTGTTTTTTTTTCTCAAAAATCAGTTTATTAACAAATTCAACTAAGAGAGAGAGAGTTTAAGTAAGTTTCAGAAGATCACACAGCTACTAAATGGCAGAACAAGAACCCAAACTCACACATCTGTACAGCAAAGCTTGAACTCCTGATCACTGACCTTAACTACCTCCCAAGGGAACAGCAAGTGAAAAGAATAATATGTTATCAATAGCACTGATGAAGCTGAGAAATCTATTCCTTTAACGTGGCACTGAATACATCTTTAAAGTGATGAAACTTGCTAAAATGGCTGAAGTGTCAGAACAGAAATTTAAAGTATATGATAATAAAAAGATACTTTATTGAGGAGGAGGTATGACACTTGGTATTTGGACTTAATTTTTAGGTACCTATTTTTAAAGAATTCAGAAATACATGTAGATTTGTAAGAATGAGGATAAAAAAAAATACAGTGTTAGATCTCTGCAGTGCCATATCTGAAGTCCAAAACAGACTACTTCTTTCCAGTGTTACATACAACCTTGAAATGTATGCAATACCTTTATAATTTTATTCTACATTTGCATTGCTATTTGCCTGCACTTAGAAATCCAAATATAGAATAATCTCATGAATTTATTAATAATGAGGTTTTGAAGTTGAGTCTTTTGGTGCCACCTTCTGGCATAAATTATTGTATAAAATGTTCCAAATTTCAATAAGTTCCAAATTTCAGTAAGTTCTAAATTTCAATAAGTTCTAAATTTCAATAAGTTCAATAAGTTAAAGTACATGATTTTTATGTCTATCAGGTATGTAAGTTTCTACTTCAAGGTAAATTTACTTGTACTGAGGTCAATATAGAAAAGGAAAGTGTAACAGTAACTTTAACTGGACAAAGGCAATATTGCCTGGTAGCTCAGAGGTTAAAGCGTCTGCCCGCAATGCGGGAGACCTGGGTTCGATCCCTGGGTTGGGAAGATTCCCCTGGAGAAGGAAATGGCAACCCACTCCAGTATTCTTGCCTGGAGAATCCCATGGACAGAGGAGCCTGGTGGGCTACAGTCCACGGGGTCGCAAAGAGTCGCACACGACTGAGCAACGTCACTTCACTTCACTTTCACTTTAGTATACTATTTATCATGTACACAGGGGAAAAAAAAAAAACTAACAGGAAAAGTAGTGACATTACATAACACCACTTCATAGATTTTTTTAAAAAAAGTATCTTTATTAACTAAGGCTGCCAGTGAATTTAAATTTTTTCTGAACAACTAAATCTACAACTCAATACCTTTCATTGTTCTTTGAATTAATTGCATTTGATCCAGTACTTTAACTTGTACAAACTACTTTATAACTATCAGCTCATTTTTGTTTTATTAGCATGTCATTTATTGCACAAAACTTATTCTTTCTTTATTTACTATACATACCTCTAATTAAAATATAAAAACAATTTCTGAAAGGTAAGGGAAAGGTAAGGTAAGAAAGTTTTATCCAATGATGGTGACCTGTTTTCCAGGAAACCATTAGCATCTGATGTTATTACAGTTAGAATTTAAAAGCAAATTCACTGTATCTTAATAAATACACATTTGCATCATTCCAGTCTTATTATTATGCATAATTTACGGTGACTTTAACCATTCACTAGGAAACCAAAATGGAAACTTCTGAGTACAAGCAATTTTTTTGCTTTTTATTATTAACTTCTCATTATTGCTATTAGCAATACACCTTTTAAAATATACCAATTTTATAAACTTGAAAAAAAGCTTTTCATTGCTTTCTTTTAAATTTAGAACACCGTCTAATCTGGATTCCCTACATATGCCTTCTAAAATACTTTACCAGTTATTTTCCTCTATCTGAGTTTATTTATTTATTTTCTTTCATTGTGATTACAATTAAAAATCTCTTCCTTCCTTCCTTCCCTCCTACTTTCCTCCCTTCTTTCCCTTTTCTCTTCCTTTCAGAATCCAAACACAGATTATAAAGATCACACATCATGATCAAGTGGACTTTATTCCAGGAATGGAAGGATTCTTCACTATTTGCAAATCAATCAATATGATACACTATATTAATTTCTTTGAATTGAAAGATAAAAACAATATGATTATTTCAAGAGATGTAGTGAAAGCCTTTGACAAAATTCAACACCGATTTGTGATTAAAAACTCTCCAGGAAGTAGGCATAGAAGGAACATACCTCAACATAACAAAAGCCGTATATGATATAGCAAACATTATCCTCAATGGTGAAAAATTAAAAATATTTCCTCTAAAATCAAGACAAGATAAGGGTGCTCACTCTCACCACTACTATTCAGCATAGTTTTGGAAGTCCTAGCCACAAAAAGAAAGAAGAAAAATTTTCACGGAAGAAAAATAAAAGGAATCAAGATTGGAAAATAGTAAAACTCTCACTGTTTGCAAATTACATGATACTCTACCTAGAAAATCCTGAAGATGCCACCAGAAAATTACTAGAGCTAGTTGATGAATATAGTTAGGTCATAGGATATAAAATTAATACACAAAAGTCCCTTCCATTCCTAAAGGATAATGTTGGAAAATCAGAAAGAGAACTTAAGGAAACAAGCCTGTTCACCATTGCAACAAAAATAATAAAATACTTAGGAATAAATTTACCTAAAGAAAGAAAAGATTTGTATAAAGAAAACTATTTTTCTCTTTTTCTTTTATTTTTTTTGTAATTTTTTGGTTTAAAGTTTTAGTTTTTTCTTATATTCATAAATTTCCTTTCATTTTCTTAGAAAGCACTGTCCAGGAGATTTGGTCCAATAACCTCAATATAGAATTCAACTATCTATATGTATGTGTCTATATCTGTATCTATATGTATGCATGTGTCTATCTCTGTATTATCAGATGCCCTTGACATTATGATATTTTCAAACTGATTAAATAATTTCAGTACATGGTTCTTTAGTTAGCATTTTGTCAATAATGTGTCTTTAATATTTATATTAGATAGCTAAGTCACAAGAGCATCTAAATTACAGTACCCTAGGAGATACTTCATCTAAAATATTTAACACAATGCTTAGCTCATAAAATAAGTTAGCTTAGCTCAAAAAATAAGTTGATTACTATCATTATTAATACTTCATTTACATAGGTAATTTAAAATACTTATATATATATTAGCTTAGATTATTTTTATAATTAACCTAAATTTCTTTTTATTAATCTCAAATTTATTAACAAATTGCTCAACTTCATTTGAACATACGTTTTGTACTTCTATATTATGTAGTCAACAGTTTTCTTCCTAAATTTAGCTTAAGTGTTGTTGCTGAACTTTAGTCAATATCAAAAGAGGCCTTTCCAGCTAACAAATCTGGAATGCATAATTTATGAAGACATAAAAGAAAATTTTGAATACCAAGGTTAAATAAGGAAAATTTTAATAATGGATTAAATATTTAACTAAATATATACAAGTGGGAAACTCTTTTTTTGAGATACTACCAGATATCTTTAGATAAAACATGGTACTATGGTACAGTCACTTTAGAAAACGCTATTGAGGAAACCCAAAAATTAAAAATAGAGCTATCATATGATCCAGAAATTCCACTTCTGGGAATATACATAAAGAAACAAAAATGATAACACAAAAGATATCTGCACCCACATTTTCATAGCAGTATTATTTACAATAGCCAAGACATGGAAACAAGTGTCCACCAAGGATGAATGGACAAAACATTTGTGATCTATATAATACAATAGAATAATATTCTATTGTGACTATATGTACACACAGGGGCCTCCCAGGTGGCACAGTGGTAAAGAATCTGCCTGCCAAGGCAGGAGTAACAGGAGATGCAGGTTCAATCCCTGTGTTGGGAAGATCCTGTAGAGGAAGAAATGGCAACCCACTGCAATATTCTTCCTAAAATAATCTCATGGACAGAGGAGTCTGGTGGGCTATAAAACATGGGATTGGAAAGAGTCAGATGCAACTGGGATACTGAGCTCACATGTGTGTATATACATACACACATATACACAACAGAATATCATCCAGCCATAGAAGAATGAGAAGCACCTACCATTTGTGACAACATGGATGAAACTTGAAGGTATTATGCTAAGCGAAATAAGAAAGACAAAGGCTCCACTCTGTATAATCGGCTCCAGTTTCATCCATCTCATCAGAACTGATTCAAATGAATTCTTTTTAACGGCTGAGTAATACTCCATTGTGTATATGTACCACAGCTTTCTTATCCATTCATCTGCTGATGGACATCTAGGTTGTTTCCATGTCCTGGCTATTATAAACAGTGCTGCGATGAACATTGGGGTACATGTGTCTCTTTCAATTCTGGTTTCCTCGGTGTGTATGCCCAGCAGTGGGATTGCTGGGTCATAAGGTAGTTCTATTTGCAATTTTTTAAGGAATCTCCACACTGTTCTCCATAGTGGCTGTACTAGTTTGCATTCCCACCAACAGTGTATGAGGGTTCCCTTTTCTCCACACCCTCTCCAGCATTTATTGCTTGCAGATTTTTGGATCGCAGCCATTCTGACTGGTGTGAAGTGGTACCTCATTGTGGTTTTGATTTGCATTAAGCCAGAAAGAAAAACACCAATACAGCATACTAACACATATATATGGAATTTAGAAAGATGGCAATGACGACCCTGTATGCAAGACAGGAAAAAAGACACAGATGTGTATAATGGACTTTTGGACTCAGAGGGAGAGGGAGAAGGTAGGATGATTTGGGAGAATGGCATTCTAACATGTATACTATCATGTAAGAATTGAATCGCCAGTCTATGTCTGACGCAGGGTGCAGCATGCTTGGGGCTGGTGCATGGGGATGACCCAGAGAGATGTTGTGGGGAGGGAGGTGGGAGGGGGGTTCATGTTTGGGAACGCATGTAAGAATTAAAGATTTTAAAATAAAAAAAATAAAATAAAATAAAAGCCAAAAAAAAAAAAAAAAAGAAAGAAAGACAAAGGCTATATGATCTCACTTACATATGGAACCTAAAGTAACAAACAAAAAAACCTAAACTCACAAAAAGAAATCCAATTTGTGGTTACTAGCAGTGAAAGATGAGGTGAGGGGAAATTAGAGGAAGATGGCTTAAAGTACAAAATTTCAGTTATAAGTTAAATAAGTACTAGGTACTGATGTATGAAAAACAGTAAAGTTGTTAAGAGAGTAAATTCTGAGTTCATATCACAAATAATTTTTTCTCTTCTTACTCCTCTTACTGTATGTATGTGAAAAGGTGGATTTTAGATGAACCTATTATAATTATTTACCATATATATGTTTGTTTATGCATGCCTATGTAAATCAAACCATAATGTTGTACACCTGAAAATTATATAAAATATGTTAATTAAAACTGGAAAAATTTTAACAGTATTAAAGATAAAAAATGTAACATATTTATTTCAGTTCTCCTCATTCTTTTGAAATTTCTGTCATTATATTTTCTACTTTTAATAATATTAGTTCAAGAGTGTAAGTAACAAAAAATGTGTTAATTAATTCTCAATAAAACGGGAAAAACCTGTTATCTAGAAACTTTTGATTTGTAATAAATCTACATAAAGCCCCAGTGAATTTTTTGTTCATTCTTTGCTCTTAACTTGCTTCATTTATATTGCACTGAGTATCTTTATCTTAAAAATGACAACCACATGCTGTTAAAGCCAAAAATGTGAAGACATGATAACCAACCACAGTTTTCAAGTTGCCAGCTGTGATGCAAATGTTGTTAAAATGTTAATGTCTTTGATGCAGATAGAAAAGAACAGAAATATCAATTTTGTTCTACTTCACTTTAAAGCTAATAAAACAAATAAGCAGACAAAGCAGGAGCTAATTTAAATTTCTGTTAATTATTTCTGCATTTAGCCTTCATAAACTCAGTGAATCCTGGAAATGAATTTGAACATGGCACATACAACAGCATAGATTCTTCTTCAATAAAAGGTAATTTAAATTCTGGAGCTCTTTTTCCTATTATTAAGATTTCACTCTAGTTTGACTTCTCTTAATAATTTAATTACATAACCACTGACAATTTGTTTTGAATAATTTACTTAACAATATGCTGTAGATTGAATGAATATAAGAAAAATATTTCACTGAAAATTTCTGATACTAACTTCTGTGTGACCATGAAAATTCTTTCATTTTCTCTAAGGCTTTGTTTCTTCATGTGTGGGGGGAAAAAGGAGTTTGGAGTCAACAACCCTTTCAATCTTATCAGCTCTGAAATTCTCCGAGCATATTCTTCTGCCAACCAGAGGAATATGAATGCAACTGGACACTTTATTGTATGCATTTACTTTGTTCTGGTGGCTGGAGGAAAATCTCAGGATAAATAAATAAGTAGATGGACAAACCTCTGTGTATGTTATGGTCTTCATGTGTTTTATGGCTGTACTAATGAATTCTAAGCTTCAGAATCTCAAAGATAACTTAATAGCATCCTATATATTATCCTTATCCAAGACTTTATGTGGAAGCCTTTACCACTGATAGACATTCATCAGAGTAGAGAGGAAGAGGATGTACATGTTGCTATTTTGTTTAATGAATTTCTATAAGATGAGATTCAGGAGTGAGTGGGTTTCATGATTAGTAGAAACCTCTTAAATGCAGGACCATTCGCCAGTGTGTAGTGTGTATGTGTGTCTTGAAATGCTTACTAATGAGAATCCACGGGAAACAAAAAACTTCTCTTGCCCAATGCTTACACAGAAAAATAGAGCTGCTTAAATGCTCATACAGATTATGGGCTTTTGGAATAACAGGAGTAGCAAACATTACAGTTTGCTACAGAAGATAGAGTCCATTTCTTACATTTTATGTGCTGGATAAAGTTTATAATATTATTGTACTTCTAAAAAAAAGAAATATTTTTTCATAAAGATTGTTATCATATGAATTGTGTGTGTGTGTGTGTGTGTGTGTGTGTTTTGTGTTAATTGCTTAGTTATGTCTGACTCTTTGCAACCCCATGGCCTGTGGACCACCAGGCTCCTCTGTCCATGGGAATTCTCCAAGCAAGAATACTGGAGTGAGTTGCCATGAACTTCTCCAGGGGACCTTCCAGATCCAGGGCTCGAACTCAGGTCTCCTGCATTGCAGGAAGATTCCTTCTAAATTGTATTCCTTCCAAATTAATATTTTGAAGCCTTAACCCCCATGAACCCGAATTTAGAGATGGGGACTTTAAGGAGGTAAAGTTAACCGAGATCATAATGGTGAGGCTTCAATCCCACGGGACTGAGTCCTCATAAGTAGAGGAGACAATCAGAGAGCTCTCTTCACATACACACAGAGGTAAGATTATACTGGGGCAGTGACAAGGAGGCCAAAACAGGAAGAGCAGTTTCCCCAGAAGTCAACCCTACTGACACCTTGATCTTGGACTTTCAACCTCCAGAACTGTATGAAAATAAATGCTTATTGTGTAAGCCTCCCATTTTGTTATGGCAGCCTGAACTAACTAATATAAAGACTAATTTCTGAATTCAATCAGACTAATCGTTAGGGGTTCTAAATTTTATTAAGAAATCCCATACTTGTCCATGGAGTAATATTTCAATTCATTTCTCTAACAAGTACTTTGAACAGTGTTTTACCTTAAGCAGAGATGAAGAATAATAAAATTTTATTTTCTTCCTCTCTATAAGTAAGGTATTTTAATTGTCCTCTGAAGTCTTTTAAGTTTGTTTTTTTTTTTTTTTTCTTTTTTTGTCTTTGGTTTTCTTTAGTTTAAATATGTTACACCTAGTCGTATATAGTCTCTGGCATTTTTCCTGCTTGGTGTGTTGTCTGAACATCTGGATCTATAGTTTGGTGTCTGTAATTGTGTAAAATTCTTAGCTACTATTTTCCTTTTATTTTAAATTTTGCCTCTTTCTGTTCTTTCTCTCTCCCTTTCTTTCTTTCTTCTGCTTCTGATATTTCAATTACACAAAAGTAACACACACGACTGAGTGACTGAACTGAACTGAAATGAACTGAACACATTTGTCGGAGAAGGCAATGGCACCCCACTCCAGCACTCTTGCCTGGAAAATCCCATGGATGGAGAAGCCTGGTGGGCTGTGGTCCATGGGGTCCCTAAGAGTTGGACATGACTAAGCGGCTTCACTTTCACTTTTCACTTTCATGCATTGGAGAAGGAAATGACAGCCCACTCCAGTGTTCTTGCCTGGAGAATCCCAGGAATGGCGAAGCCTGGTGGGATTCCGTCTATGGGGTCGCAGAGTCGGACACGACTGAAGCGACTTAGCAGCAGCAGCAACACATTTGTAATTGTCACAAATTTTTTGGATATTATGTTATGTCTTTTCATTCCTTTTTCTCTGTATTTCAATTTAGAGAGCTCTATTCATGTATTTCCGGATAAGTCAATGGCACCCCACTCCAGTGCTTTTGCCTGGAAAATCCCATGGACAGAGGAGCCTGGTAAGCTGCAGTCCATGGCATCGCTAAGAGTCGGACACGACTGAGCGACTTCACTTTCACTTTTCACTTTCATGCATTGGAGAAGGAAATGGCAACCCACTCCAGTGTTCTTGCCTGGAGAATCCCAGGGACCGGGGAGCCTGGTGGGCTGCCGTCTATGGAGTCGCACAGAGTCGGACAGGACTGAAGCGACTTAGCAGCAGCAGCAGCAGCAGCAGCAGCATTCATGTATTTCACTGGCAGATTCTTTAACAGGAGCCACAGGGAAGCCATTCTTGACTCTAGGCTTCCCTGAGGACATATTTTGGGGAAACAGTTTCAGACTTTATTTTTGGGGGCTCCAAAATCACTGCAGATGGTGATTGCAGCCATGAAATTAAAAGACGCTTACTCCTTGGAAGAAACGTTATGACCAACCGAGATAGCATATTCAAAAGCAGAGACATTACTTTGCCGACTAAGGTCCGTCTAGTCAAGGCTATGGTTTTTTCAGTGGTCATGTATGGATGTGAGAGTTGGGCTGTGAAGAAGGCTGAGCGCCGAAGAACTGATGCTTTTGAACTGTGGTGTTGGAGAAGACTCTTGAGAGTCCCTTGGACTGCAAGAAGATCCAACCAGTCCATTCTGAAGGAGATCAACCCTGGGATTTCTTTGGAAGGAATGATGCTAAAGCTGAAACTCCAGTACTTGGGCCACCTCATGTGAAGAGTTGACTCATTGGAAAAGACTGTGATGCAGGGATGGATTGGGGGCAGGAGGAGAAGGGGACGACAGAGGATGAGATGGCTGGATGGCATCACTGACTCGATGGACGCGACTCTGAGTGAACTCCGGGAGTTGGTGATGGACAGTGAGTCCTGGCGTGCTGCGATTCATGGGGTCACAAAGAGTCGGAAATGACTGAGCGACTGAACTGAACTGAACTGAAGGACATATTTTATTTGAAAAGAAAATGAAGGGATTTTTTTCCTTTTATACACAATGATTTGTAGATAACATTTTTAAAGTAAAGGCCATGAAAGTAATATGTGTAACTGTTATTATTAATAGTAATTATATATTACTATTTTAAATATATTATTAAAAGATTTTTCTAAATGACTTATAAAACAGATGTTTTTTTGAAAACCCTCAGAGCCAGTTTTGTTAAGAAATGCCTCATTAAATATTTGACCTAATTACAGGAGTTTAGATCTAGAATAGTATTTCACCTTCTCAAAACTGATTACTTGACAACTTTTTAAAATTAAAAATATCTTATTAGAGAAGCTAGTCAGATTGCTTTCTGAAAACTTTCACTGCATTTCAAATCAGGGAAAGCACCTTTCTGTCAAAGAGAAAGTTTCTGATTAAAAAAAATACTTTGCTAAGATGCCATTCATTCAATGACCGGCATTTCCCAAATTTTACTCAAATTTCACTCATCATCTACCTACAGATGGGAAAATAGCTGAGGGAAAAAGATCAAGCACAATGCTAGGTAAGCGTTTTCATGCCAAACCACAGGGCATGAGTGCACATATGAGGAATAAAGTATCAAAGAACACAAGAAAAGCATCGATCCTTAAATGCTATATATAGGTTCATTGCTTCCAGAGTTTTTGTTTTGGTTTTATGTTGAAACCCTATTCCCTTGAAATCTGAGAAATACAGAATTTGTATTCAAATGTGTTTGGAAATATTTTGAGCCATATGTTCTACCTCACTCATTTGCTTAGTCTAGGTTCAAAAATGTCTCACACTAACTTGGTTTAAATCGTGCATTACCAATGAGAGCTATATCAGCCCCCAAGGGATGGATGTTGGTTCATGGGGCTGAAAAATTATTAGATAATACAATAGTTTATGGCCCTCCCAAGCAAATTCTACTGGACAACACAAGCAGATATTTGTTTATGGTATTAAGATTTCATGGATGTGGAGGGAGATTAAAAAATATCTGAAAGCTTCCTTTTTTAAAATTTACTTTACATTACTGTATTGGTTTTGCCATACATCAACATGAATCTGCCATGGGCGTACACATGTTCCCAATCCTGAACCCCCCTTCCACCTCCCTCCCCATACCATCTTTCTTCCTTAATGAAGAAAATAGATTGTAAAATATTATTCTAAAGTATTTTCCCTTAAAATTTAATGTATGGCACTTCTATAAAAATGAATAACATAAAAATTATATATCATTTCCTTTGTATATATATTAAGGAACTTCTCATAAGCAGTATGATTTATTTAGATAGCCATTGGAATTTTAGGTGATTTTTTGGGGAAAAAATGAAGTATACTCAATTAACATCATAAACCCTGAAATTTCCTAAGTTTTAAAAGAATAAATGTTTATGGATATTAACAGGCTTACTTTTCAAGCAAATGAGTAAGTGGAGAATGGACAAGAGTCAAAACAGAGATGCTTACTCTGACTGCAAAATCTGTTCTGTTATACTGAATTTTCTCCAAGAATTTGATTCTGCTTCTTTAAAAAAGAAGCAGATGTGCACCCATGGGTGATTCATGTCAATGTGTGGAAAAATCACTACAGTAATTAGCCTCCAATTAAATAAATAAAATAAAATAAAAAAAAAGAGAGAAGCACTGAAAGCTTTTCCCTCCCTAAGTAAACTACTGGGCTTCACAGGAAAAAACAGCAGGCCCCATGGCCTCCACAGGCTGCCCACTGGAGTGCATTTCACGGCACTGCCCAGGCCATGACTTCCTCCTTGGGTTTTTTCCTCTATTGGCTTCCGTTCCTTTACATGTTGTCTGCTACAGATTCATCAAATAATTCTTCTTCACATAGCTCCTATGTTTTTTCAAACCACTATTCTAACTTCACTATTGTTTCAAAAGAGACAAGACAAAATGCTTCTCTCAGTCTTCCATGGGCAAACCTCTCGTGAAGAGTTAAATAATAGATAAAATGTTTTATTTTATCCAAGCAATCTGTATTTTCACCAATAGTTATTCTGTCTAAGTGAGCCATAATTTCTCAGTGTTGAGCGGGCTTTTCCTGCTGGCACCTCTGAATGTGGAGAATTTGAGGCAGAAGTGGTGTACTTGCAATGCTTCTGACTTGTTTTAGATCACAAATCCACAAAAATTAGCCTTAGCTTATCCTTCTTTTTCATAATTTTATATGGTTTTACTAAATCAAAAACACATAATAATTTATTTTATAAACTATATGTATTGCTAAAAAATAGCTGAAGGTTTTTAGACATTTCAAAAAATTCAATTAAAAGCTAATACATTTATATACTAAAATAATATATTTATTTACATAGATTCATAATATCAAAGTTCAAAGAATATTAGAATCTTATAAATAAATGGGAATTATTTACATCAACATATATACAAGTTTCAGTAAAAATATTTTTAATGAAAGCCAATTTCATGGAGCAAAATTGAATGCATATATATGTATGTAATGAAACTACATATATAATTGAACATATATACATATCATGTGTTATATTTTATTTTTATATATTATTCAATATGAGGTGTTTAATCCTACAGATATTAGTAGCAACAGTATTTATATAAGCAAAACTTGTGTATGGATATAACATATGATACTTTTAACATGCAATACCGTAAAATCAAATTCAGTATAAGAACAAATTATGTAGTAAACTGATTGGTTGTTTTATTTTAGAGCAAAGTCTTTGAAAATCTGCTGTTACTGAATGATTACTTTAGAATAAATTATGAGTGTTCTGAAATATCAATTATGTGTTGAAAATAGTAAGGAAAAGCAACATTTTCAACACCTCATTTGCATTGATGCCTCTTTGATGACTTCATTAAAAATGTGTTAATTGAACAGAGTGTACATTCATTGAGAAAACTAACTCTGTTATAGTATGTATGGTTCATACTATTAACATATGAATTTAAACACACAAAAAATATCTGCTGCTTAAATAATAAGGGGGAAATTAGCTGACATTTTTTCTGGAGCTACCATGAAAGCATGGGTTACAATATTCTAATAACAGAAATTAATTTTTAAGTTTTTATTATTAACTGGAAAAGTATTTGGTTTCAGTGGCACCCAAACATATCAATAATTTATTACTAGCCTTTATGTAACCAGTTCAGTTGCTCAGTTGTGTCCAACTCTTTGCAAACCCATGAATTGCAGTGAGCCAGGCCTCCCTGTCCATCACCAACTCCCAGAGCCTACCCAAACTCATGTCCATTCAGTCTTTGATGCCATCCAACCATCTCATCCTCTGTCATCCCCTTCTGCTCCTGCCCTCAATCTTTCCCAGCATCAAGGTCTTTTCAAATGAGTCAGCTGTTCTCTTCAGGTGGCCAAAGTATTGGAGTTTCAGCTTCAGCATCTTCCAGTGAACACCCAGGACTGATCTCCTTTAGGATGGACTTCCTGGATTTCCTTGCAGTCCAAGGGACTCTCAAGAGTCTTCTCCAACACCACAGTTCAAAAGCATCAGTTCTTTGGCACTCAGCTTTCTTCACAGTCCAACTCTAACATCCATACATGATTATTGGAAAAAACAGCTTTGACTAGATGGACTTTTGTTGGCAAAGTAATGTCTCTGCTTTTTAATATGCTGTCTAGGTTGGTCATAACTTTTCTTCCAAGGCATAAGTGTCTTTTAATTTCATGGCTGCAGTCACCATCTGCAGTGATTTTAGAGCCCCCCAAAATAAAGTCAGCCACTGTTTCCCCTGTTTCCCCATCTATTTCCCATGAAGTGATGGGACTGGATGCCATGATCTTTGTTTTCTGAATGTTGAGGCTTTAGCCAACTTTTTCACTCTCCTCTTTCACTTTCATCAAGAGGCTCTTTAGTTCCTCTTCACTTTCTGCCATAAGGGTGGTGTCATCTGCATATCTGAGGTTATTGATATTTCTCCCAGCAATCTTGATTCCAGCTTGTGCTTCTTCCAGCCCAGCATTTCTCATGATGTACTCTACATAGAAGTTAAATAAGCAGAGTGACAATATACAGCCTTGATGTACTCCTTTTCCTATTTGGAACCAGTCTGTTGTTCCATGTCCAGTCCTAACTGCTGCTTCCTGACCTGCATACAGATTTCTCAAGAGGTAGGTCAGGTGGTCTGGTATTCCCATCTCTTTCAGAATTTTCCACAGTTTAATATTAAGACATTGTATAAGGACTCTGTAACACTAGCGAGAATTATAGTGACAGTATTCCATATATAATTTATAAGTGTTGAACTCCATCTAAGAAAATTGCATTAAAAAGACCCGTGGCACACCTTGGTAATAGGCTATTTTCACCTATGATGAAATCATATAACATTCAATACTTGAAAGCATTTTAGCAAAGAAAAATATAAATCAATTTTAAGGTAGAGTATGATACTTCTTTTGATAGTGTTATGTTGTGGAATTTTTCCATATAAATTCTCTCAAAATAATTTTCCAGTGTTTCTCATTTTAACTTGAAAAATATCCCTATCTACAAACAAAGTATTTTTTGGACCTGTTTTGTTTTCTACACTCACTCTCTTCACAAGAGTTTATTATGAGGCTTCAAAGAACAACTGAAACTTGCAACTCTCAAATCTCTTCAGTCTGGATTTTTTTTCATGACCTTTGGACCATAAATTTAGTTCCATATTTAACACTTCCACTTGGATGCTCAACAAGCAATTTAAGCTTAAAATAGTGAATTTGCTCTACCAGAGCATTCTCATCTCAATTATTGCCAGCCTCTTCCTTTGATTGCTCAAGTCAAAAATAATGGAAACATCCTTGACATTTATTTATTTTAGACAATCAGGAAATCCCCTTGCTTCTACAACTTGCCACCATTTCCATTGTTCTATCACCATGGTCCAAACTACTGTCATCTGGAGGCTCTGCTGTTATATGCCCACTTCTATTTTTGCCTCTTGGAGATTACTAATAACATTTAAATAGAGTTCTTCTATGATTCTCTTGGCACCCCACTCCAGTACTCTTGCCTGGAAAATCCCATGGATGGAGGAGCCTGGTGGGCTGCAGTCCATGGGGTCGCTAGGAGTCGGACATGACTGAGCGACTTCACTTTCACTTTTCATTTTCATGCATTGGAGAAGGCAATGGCCACCCACTCCAGTGTTCTTACCTGGAGAATCCCAGGGATGGAGGAGCCTGGTGGGCTGCCGTCTATGGGGTCGCATAGAGTCGGACACGACTGAAGTGACTTAGCAGCAGCAGCAGCATGATGCTATATCAGGTCATCCTCTCAAAACCATTCAAATTGCAAACTGCATCAAATCAGTTGCCTTTAGAATCAAATACTTACATTTCTGGCTTCATTTTCTTCTATTCTTGGTTCCAGCCACTCCCTTGCCTTTTTTTTTTTTTTTCTCATTCATATTAAAAAACATGTCCATCTTAGGTCTTCGGCATTTGCTTTTTCCTCTTATGGAATATTTCTCTCCCAGATCTCTAAATATCTAGCTGCTTGAACTCCATCTTTTTTTTTTTTTCTTTCCCTAAAATGTCATCCCCTCCTAGATAATTTTTATTTACTATCTCAATGAACTTTCAAATTACCATCCTCTTTCATGAACTTTTTAACTTCTTAATATCTTTTCTGCTTTGCTTATCATCTGTTTCACCTCTCTAGATTGTGAGGTTTATGAGTTCATTACTTCCCTCCTAGTTGCACAGTCTCTGACATTGGTTGCTTAAGTGAGGTTAAATTAAAAAAAAAAAAATCATCTGGACCAAATAGATTACTTGGCTGGAAGAAATACTTCCATAGGTTTGCACGTAGTAACCACACAGTTAGTGGTATGAGACTATAGGAATCTTAATTACCCAGAGAAGGGAAAAACCCTGAGTATTCATGTCTTTCTTTCTTTATGAAAAGAAAACAGGTTTTAAAGATCACTCTATTTTCAGTATGAAAAGTTAATTCCCCAGATGTCCTCAGTCTCCTTAGGGTTGTAAAACAACATTTTAACAGCAAGTGTATTCTTCTTCCAATAAGGGTTAATAAAGTCCATTATTTATTTAAACATTTCATCATCTTTAGGAATAAAGATGGAGGTTGAGCCCTTGGTATAATATCTAGATCTTCAAAAGTCTGGCCTCAGCCAAAACAGCCAGTTAGAGCCCCTGGTGGCTCAGAGGGTAAAGCGTCTGCCTGCAATGTGGGAGACCAGGGTCGGGAAGATCGCCTGAAGAAGGAAATGGCAATCCACTCCAGTATTCTTGCCTGGAGAATCCCATGGACAGAGAAGCTTGGTAGGCTACAGTCCATGGGGTCGCAAAGAGTCGGATACGACTGAGCGACTTCACTTTCTTTTCTTAACATATGTTTAATGAATTCATGTCATGAGTCTAAGATATAAGTCCCCAGGATGTATTGGGCTTCCCTGGTGGCTCCATGGTAAAGAATCCACTTGCAGTGCAGGAGATGCAGCTTTGATGGAGACGCGGGTTCAACCCCTGAGTTGGGAAGACTCCCTGGAGAAGGAAATGGAAACCCACTCCTGTATTCATGCCTGGGGAAATCCATGGACAGAGGAGACCGGGGGGCTACAGTCCATGGGCTCGCAAGAATCAGACACGACTTAGAGGCTAAACTATCATCAGGCTTTATTACTGTCATCAAATGCCAGAGAGGTTTTCCCTGTGGATTCAATCTTCCCCAAACTCCTAGACTCCATTGATACCACAATGTTTACATCCAGTATTTTGAATGTACATAACTATTTTTATCCTATCTTTTCTATGTTTTCATTATTCATCATGAGAAAATTCCAGACTCCCAGATCCCAGATCATCATTTACTATTACACTCTAAACTCCAGAGTTCTGCACAGCCACTAGATAGCATCTACTGGCTTTTCAATTCCACTATTGATGGATATTGGGCTGTGTTCAGGTTTTGATTTTCATTATTACTAGTAATGTTAGAAACATCACTGTACATGTCTCCTTAAATCTGAATTTTAGATAAACAAGTATTTTTTATTATAAGTATGCCCAAAGATTCTTCCAATTCTACTCTCTTGAATTTACAGTTCATGTTTAATAAAATCACTTATCTACATTTTTTTTCTGAATTGTCCCTTTACTTTCAAATAGTGATTGCTTTTATTCTCTGAGAGTCCGTACACCCCCATGACTGGAGGTTGGTGGGCATCTTCTTTGTTCTTCATTGTTAATTTCAAATCATTCTCCTTCCTTCCTCCTTTAAATCCCTAGCTCTGAAGCATATGTTATCAGATTATGTTTTCCACTATTGCTCATTTAAAGTCTAATTAAGCAATCTCTTTAGTATAACCCCACACCCACCCCCTCACCCTGACAATTCCTTTAAGAGTGTAACTCCTAGTTCTTACTGATTTCCTCCGATGACAACCACATTTTAATGTTCGGAGACTGCAATAATTATATGACTGACACCTTCAACATTGTGGCTCCAAGTCCTTGAAGCCTTCTCCTCTAATAACCTCAGCTACCCATTCCTGTGATCACACCTCACACATGGTTTTTACTAACAATGGCAGCTCTCTTGGTTTTCATCATGTCTTTTGGATGATTACATCTCATGTTCTTTTTCTGGATCCTTCTGGCTCCTTCTCTTCTCCCAGACATGAGTGTCAGGATGCTCGGTCCTTGGCAGCTTTCTTTGGCATGGTGCCCTCTCTTTGGGGTGCTGCCAGTCTTATACCTTTAATTAGCATCCATATTATGATTAAAATCTACATTTATATTATTTATATACTAAGCTCAGGCATCAGCTCTAAATTCTGAAATATCATATATCCTCTTTAATAACTACAGACATCTCAAGCTTTACATTTGAAAGTGATCTCTTCATATTCACTTAAACTTGCTCTAATTGCACCTTCCTCTTCATAATTTAAAACAACTGCTTTCATGCAATTACTAAGGCAAAATATTCTGAGTAATCTTTGAATTTTCTTTCTTTCATATTAACATCTGTTTTAGCAGGAAGTCCTCCTACTTCTATTGTCAAACTAGATTCAGAATCTGATTGCTTCTCATCATCTCAGGTGCTGTAGCCCTGGTTCAATTTGCCATTCTTTCTCACTCAGATTATGGGAATACCCTACCAACATATTTTCTTAATTCTACCCTTGGCCAGTTAAAAGTCTGTTTCCTACATTCCAGCCAGAGATGTACAATTTAGACATATTTCAGACTATGCTAATTTTCTCCTGAAAATTCTTAAATGGCTCCCATTTCACTCAGTCTAAAAGCAAAGTCTTTAAAATGACCTTTAATTCCTTAGATATTTTGGCCCCAAGTTATCTCTGACTTCATTTTCAATCTTCATTCCCTCACTTTTCTCTGGCCAACTGTCATCTTTGCTAGGCCATAAATCCACTGGGCAGATGCTTTTCTTAGGCCTTTGCAATGGATTTTCTCTTGGCCTGGTGCACTCTTGCCCAACTTAGAGGCAGACCAATTTCCTCATATATTTTGCCTTTTCTCAATTATCATATCCTCAGTGCCTGACCACTATGTATAAACTCCATAAATCTCCTCTCTTATTATTGTCAATTTTCTACACTCTGTTCTATTTAACATTAATAATACATATGTCATCAATTAATCTATTACAGTTGTTATTTAACTACTTCCTCTCTTTGTAATATAAAGTTGAAGAGAGAGATAAGTGTGTGGTGCCCGGCACACAGTGGATGCTCCATACATATTTGTTATATTAACAAAATAAATATTCCATTGATAAACTAGGGATCATCTTAAAGTACAACAGCTATGTCATCTCAATCTTGCCAATAGTTACTAAACATCATTTTCTTATGGTAACTAAATACTGTTATTAATTCATGTCCACTGACATGTAGAAACAGTTTGTTGAGAACAGTACTTATAGCTTCAATTTCTGAAACTAACTGATTGCACAAAATTATATCCAGAGCTGGAATATTTCTTTTGTCCTTTCCCATTCCCTCTTCGATGAGCTAATTATACTTCAAATTTAGCATTCCTTCAAAAGAAAAGATGTCCCTGTACCCTCTAATTAGATAAAGTTATTCATACCACTGTAACCTCTTTATCATGCTTTACTTCACTCTAATAATACTTTTAATACTTGTAATTAAATAATTGCTTCATTCCCTATCTGTCTCTTCCCAATAAATATAAGTTCCATGAAAACCAGGATTAGCCATATTATATTTCTTAAATGTCCATTTATAACTTGTCAAGTTATCCCTAATAAGTATTGAGTTATTTTAAAATATACCCAGTAATTATTTGTTGAATGAATAATTTTCATCGAAAAAGATCAATGACATTTTAATAAGCACTACTTTATTTCTTGATATATAATCAATCATTTTTTTTTGCTGATGACTATTACAAAGCATCCTCAATAATACTGATTACTAAGAATAATATCCCATATCATCTAAATTTGAACTGAACAAAATTTGTAATATATTATGTATTGTATACATTTATATAAACATAAAAATTACATTTCTTACATGTTCAATAAATGGAACATTCACTTGTTAAATGATTGATTTAGCCTAATATAAATGTTAAAATTGTATATTCCAGTTTTACTTACAAAAAATGATCTATCTAGAAACTGAGTGGATTAGAGAAGTTATATATCTTTCAGAATTTACTCCAGTTATATTTATTTTTTCAGTTTCAAAATATGAAATGTTTAGCCTTACATTATCATTTACTCTGATGTTTTTATAAAACTCACAATTTTTGATATATGATATATCCTATTTTAATAGGAATCACATATTACTAATTCATAATATTATCATTTCAAAATAAGTTATTTTCTTCAATCTCACACGGAAAAAAACTCCCCAGGGATTCCCAAAGACAATCTCTAAAATTAAAAATACATAAACTTACGAATTAGTTTAGCTTATAAAAAGGCAGTAAAATATATGGCCTTATCATCTCAAGAAAGAATAAAATACATAACAAAAACAATACTATTATGCCATTGATAAATTCAGTCATCTACTATATAACACTTATCTCTATAGGAATACTTAATTTTATCAATCAATAATAATAAACAGGAATAATTTTTCATCAGTCTCACCCAGAGCAGTTACACTTTTCTAGTTTGAAAACCAAATATAAAATATATCCTTGGCTATCAAATCTCTGTGCTAAGCAGAGCTGAAAATGCTAGCTTAAATTAGTTTGGTAGAGGGCAAATAGCTCTATTTGGTCCTGAATGAATTTTAAAAGATTTACTTAGATTAGAAAATTGGGTAAAAGCCTTCTGTCTATAAATTCTACATTTAATAATCTTAAATTTTATGGTGAAAAAAACATGTTCTATACATTTCATCCAAGTCTCCTTGAGAGGTAAGTATAAAGTGATTATGATTTGTGATGTTTAATATTTTAATTTTTTTGTTAAAAATGTAGCAAACATAAGACACCAGAAGAGAAATAATACGTTTTGTAATTTGCATGAAAAAGTTGGCTTAAAGCAAAACGAGATCATGGCATCTGGTCCTATCACTTCATGGGAAATTGATGGGGAAACAGTGGAAACAGTGGCAGACTTTATATTTTTGGGCTCCAAAATCACTGCAGATGGTGATTGCAGCCATAAAATGAAAAGATGCTTACTCCTTGGAAGAAAATTTATGACCAACCTAGATACCATATTCAAAAGCAGAGACATTACTTTGCCAACTAAGGTCCATCTAGTCAAGGCTATGGTTTTTCCAATGGTCATGTATGGATGTGAGAATTGGACTGTGAAGAAAGCTGAGTGCAGAAGAATTGATGCTTTTGAACTGTGGTGTTGGAGAAGACTCTTGAGAGTCCCTTGGACTGCAAGGGGATCCAACCAGCCCATTCTAAAGATCAGCCCTGGGTGTTCTTTGGAAGGAACAATGCTAAAGCTGAAACTCCGGTACTTTGGCAACCTCATGTGAAGAGTTGACTCATTGGAAAAGACTCTGATGCTGGGAGGGATTGGGGACAGGAGGAAAAGGGGATGACAGAGGATGAGATGGCTGGATGGCATCACTGACTTGATGGATGTAAGTCTGAGTGAACTCCGGGAGTTGGTGATGGACAGGGAGGCCTGGGGTGCTGTGATTCATGGGGTCGCAAAGAGTCGGACGTGACTGAGTGAATGAACTGAACTGAACTGAATTTGCATGAAGGAAACATATTAATACCATTTGATGTTGGAAAATCTTGTTAGAAAATTTCATTTACTGGTAGCCTTTTTGCATTGAATAAAGAACATAATTTAGCATACATATAAAAATATGAAATAGAGTACCTGTTATTCAGGACCAAGATTTCCTTGAAATATATTGAGTTCACATTTTAAATTGCAATTTTAACGAAACTCCTATCATTTTCATTTGATTCTTAAGCTATTATATTAATTTACACTTTGAAACAAAGCTTACAACTTATATTAATCTACTTTTTTAATTCAGTTTCCAGAAAGGACCTGTAAGTTTTAACAAATGTAAAATGTACAAAAGATAAACAATGAAGCATTCTACTGAAGTTTTAATAAAGTCTAGAGATTGTTTCTAGAATATACAGGAAAAATGTATATAATACTTTCCCCTATTTACATACTCACAGAAAGGTCTCAGGAAATGATGTAGTCAAGTCCTGAACAGAAGATAAATGTAAATTAAGTGACTGGTCTGAGTCATATGAACCAGATGGCAGCAATAATGGATGAGGACCATGTTGCCTGACATCCAGTATTCTACATGGACAACTTACTTAATTTTACATCATAAAAATAATATATACTAGCTACCTAGAATATGAATTAGTAAAATATTAGGAAATCCTCCCGTAATCCACCTAACCATTTTTAGCCTCCTGCTGTTCCTCAAACACATTAAGCAGGCTGCTGGACTGGGCTGTAGTTTTGATATCCATTATTATAGACTCTGGGACTTCCCTGGTGACTCAGACAGTGAAGAAACTGCCTGTAATGCAGGGGACGTGGGTTCAATCCCTAGGTCAGGGAGATCCCCTGGAAGATCATATGGCAACCCATTCCAGTATTCTTGCCCTGAGAAATCCTACAGACAGAGGAGCCTGGCAGGCTACAGTCCATGGAGTTGCAAAGAATCAGACACAGCTGAAGCAATGGTGCACAGTGCACACACAGCATACTCTTTGAACACTCTCCTTGAGGCAGAGTTACATGATTCTCTCCCATTCTTCAGATCACACTGGCTCAAATTCCCTTAACACAGTTCTTTCCTGGCTACTTGATATTAAAATGGAAACTCTCTCATGCCCCCATCACTGCTGCTGCTGCTGCTGCTGCTGCTGCTGCTGCTATGTCACTTCAGTCGTGTCCAGCTCTGTGCGACCCCATAGACAGCAGCCCACCAGGCTCCCCCGTCCCTGGGATTCTCCAGGCAAGAACACTGGAGTGGGTTGCCATTTCCTTCTCCAATGCATGAAAGTGAAAGGTGGAAGCGAAGTCACTCAGTCATGTCCAACTCTTAGCGACCCCATGGACTGCAGCTTACCAGGCTCCTCCGCCCATGGGGTTTTCCAGGTACTAGAGTGGGATGCCATCACTATATGTGTACTATGCTTTTTTCTTTTCTAGTTTCAGAGAAGGCAATGGCAACCCACTCCAGTACTTTTGCCTGGAAAATCCCATGGGCGGGGGAGCCTGGTAGGCTGCAGTCCATAGGGTCATTAAGAGTTGGACACGACTGAATGACTTCACTTTCACCTTTCACTTTCATGCATTGGAGAAGAAAATGGCAACCCACTCCAGTGTTCTTGCCTGGAGAATCCCAGGGACAGGGGAGCCTGGTGGGCTGCTTTTTATAAGGTCGCACAGAGTCGGACACGACTGAATCGACTTAGCAGCAGCAGCAGCGTTTACTGTATGTCTCCTCTCACTATATTCCAATCACAATAAAACTTTGTCCACTTGATTCAACACTTTATCTCAATTCCTTGACAGATTCCTGACAAGTGGTAGATATCTATATCTATATATCTATATCTAAATAGATAGATAGGTTAAGTTAGCTAGTTAAGTCGCTCAGTTGTGTCCG
This sequence comes from Capra hircus, assembly GCF_001704415.2. NCBI lineage: Eukaryota > Metazoa > Chordata > Mammalia > Artiodactyla > Bovidae > Capra > Capra hircus. Next base: position 10,385,345 of record NC_030813.1, on the reverse strand, counting down.
ACTCTTTGCGACCCTGTGGACTGTAGCCCACCAGACTCCTTCATCCATGGGATTCTCCAGGCAAGAATACTGGAGTGGGTTGCCATTTTCTTCTCCAGGGGATCTTCCTGACCCAGGCATCGAACCCAGGTCTCCCACATTAGAGGCAGACACTTTACCCTCATAGCCACCAGGGAAGATAGGGAGATAGATTAATCTATCTATTTATCTATTATATCACTAATCTCCACCACTCCCACTGCAAAAATTTAACTTTAAATGTTTCTTCCACTCATGATCTAGGCAACATAAATTAAGAACATGAAGAACAAGAGGGGGCATAAATTTCTAGAACCAGAGAAAGAGTATATTGTGTGGAGAGAACTGGACTAGAACTGGGCTAGGCATCCTCAGTCTCAGGATGCCTCTAGGAACATACAGTGAAGCAATATAAAGAACAAAAAATGAATTGCCCATGTAATAAGAGTAAATAAGGAGCAGTTACACATACTGACATGAAATCTACAGAAGATGTGGAAATATGTATTCTTTTAAAATATCTAAGAATAAGTTACCAAAATATACTCAAGTAAAATTTGGCAGAATGTCATGTTTTACCACTGAGATAAGAAATAGAGTTTAAAAGGATGCTTTCTTAGAGAAAAGACAATTGACAATATAGAAGGAAAAGACCAGAAAAACTAAAGAATATTATCTTTGCCTAAAAACAAAATCCAACAAAATGCAAAATATTTTAGGCTCAGTTCAGTTCACTTCAGTCACTCAGTCATGTCTGACTCTTTGTGACCCCATGAACTCTAACATGTCAGGCCTCCATGTCCATCACCAACTCCAGGAGTATAACCAAACTCATGTCCATGTGTCGGTGATGCTATCCAACCATCTCATCCTATGCCGTTCCCTTCTCCTCCTACTCTCATTTTTTCCCAGCATCGGGGTCTTTTCCAATGAGTCAACTCTTTGCATCAGGTGACCAAAGTATTGGAGTTTCAGCTTCAACATCAGTCCTTCCAGTGAACACCCAGGAGTGATCTCATTTAGGATGGACTTGTTGGATCTCCTTGCAGTCCAAGGGACTCTTAAGACTCTTCTCCAACACCACAGTTCAAAACCATCAATTCTTTAGTGCTCAGCTTTCTTTATAGCCCAACTCTCATATCTATACATGACTACTGGAAAAAACATAGCCTTGACTAAACAACTTTGTTGGCAAAGTAATGTCTTTGCTTTTTAATATGCTATCTAGGTTGGTCATAACTTTCCTTCCAAGGAATGTCTTTTAATTTCATGACTGCAGTCACCATCTGCAGGGATTTTGGAGCCCCCCAAAATAAAAGTCAGCCACTATTTCCACTGTTTTCCCATCTATTTACCATGAACTGATGGGACCAGATGCCATGATCTTAGTTTTCTGAATGTTGAGCTTTAAGCCAACTTTTTCACTCTCTGCTTTCATTTTCATCAATAGGCTCTTTGGTTCTTCTTCACTTTCTGCCATAAGGGTGGTGTCATCTGCAAATCTGAGAAATTGATATTTCTCCCAGCAATCTTGATTCTAGCTTGTGTTTCTTCCAGCCCAGCGTTTCTCACGATGTACTCTGCATATAAGTTAAATAAGCAGGGTGACAATATACAGCCTTGACATACTCCTTTTCCTATTTGGAACCAGTCTGTTGTTCCATGTCCAATTCTAACTGTTGCTTCCTGACCTGCATACAGATTTCTCAAGAGGTAGGTCAGGTGGTCTGGTATTCCCATCTCTTTCAGAATTATCAACAGTTTTATTGTGGTCCACATGGTCAAAGACTTTGTTTGGCATAGTCAATAAAGGAGAAATAGAGGTTTTTTTGGAATTCTTGCTTTTTTGATGATCCAGAGGATGTTGGCAATTTGATCTCTGGTTCCTCTGCCTTTTCTAAAACCAGCTTGAATATCTGGAAGTTCACAGTTTACATATCGCTGAAGCTTGGCTTGGAGAATTTTGAGCATTACTTTACTAGCGTATGAGATGTGAGATGAGTGCAATTGTGTGGTAGTTTGAGCATTCTTTGGCATCACCTTTATTTGAGATTAGAATGAAAACTGACCTTTTCCAGTCTTGTGGTCACTGCTGAGTTTTCCAAATTTGCTGTCATATTGAGTACGGCATTTTCACAGCATCATCTTTTAGGATTTGAAATAGCTCAACTGGAATTCTATCACTTCCACTAGCTTTGTTTGTAGTGATGCTTTCTAAGGCCTACTTGACTTCACATTCTAGAATGTCTGGCTCTAGGTGAATGATCTCACCATCGTGACTAACTGGGTTGTGAAGATATTTTTTGAACAGTTCTTCTGTGTATTCTTGCCACCTCTTCTTAATATCTTCTGCTTCTGTTAATTCCATACCATTTCTGTCCTTTATTGAGCCCATCTTTGCATGAAATGTTCCCTTCGTATCTCTAATTTTCTTGAAGTATTCTCAAGTCTTTCCCATTCTATTGTTTCCTCTATTTCTTTGCAGTGATCCCTGAAGAAGGCTTTCTTATCTCTTCTGCTATTCTTTGGATCTCTGCATTCAGATGCTTATATTTTTCCTTTTCTCCTTTGCTTTTAGTCTGTCTTCTTTTCATAGCTATTTGTAAGGCCTCCCCAGACAGCCATTTTGCTTTTTTGCATTTCTTTTCCATGAGGATGGTCTTCATCCCTGTCTCCTGTACCATGTCACGAACCTCATTCCATAGTTCATCAGGCACTCTATCAGATCTAGGCCCTTAAATCTATTTCTCACTTCCACTGTATAATCATAAAGGATTTGATTTAGGTCATACCTGAATGGTTTATTGTTTTTCCCCACTTTCTCCAATTTAAGTCTGAATTTGGCAATAAGAAGTTCATGATCTGAGCCACAGTGAGCTCCTAGTCTCTCTCTCTCTCTCTCTTTTTTTTTTTTTTTTACTGACTATATAGAGCTTCTGCCACTTTGGCTGCAAAGAATACAATCAATTTGATTTTTGTATTGCCCATCTAGTGATGTCCATGTGTAGAGTCTTCTCTTGTGTTATTGGAAGAGGGTGTTTGCTATGACCAGTGCATTCTCTTGGCAGAATGCTATTAGCCTTTGCCCTGCTTCATTCCATACTCCAAGGCCAAATTTGCCTGTTACTCCAGGTGTTTCTTGACTTCTTAATTTTGCATTCCAGTCCCCTATAATGAAAAGGACATATTTTTTGAGTGTTAGTTCTACAAGGTCTTGTAGGTCTTTATAGAACTGTTCAACTTCAGCTTCTTCAGCATTACTGGTTGACGCATAGTCTTGGATTACCGTGATACTGAATGGTTTGCCTTGGAAATGAACAGAGATCATTCTGTCATTTTTGAAATTGCATCCAAATACTGCATTTTGGACTTTTTTGTTGACTATAATGGCTACTCCATTTCTTCTAAGGGATTCCTGCCCACAGTAGTAGATATAATGGTCATCTGAGTTAAATTCACTCATTCCATTCAATCTTAGTTCACTGATGCCTAGAATGTGGACCTAATATTCCAGGTTCCTATGCAATATTGCTCTTTTTACAGCATTGGACCTTGTTTCCATCACCAGTCACATCCACAACTGGGTGTTGTTTCTGCTTTGGCTCCATCCCTTCATTCTTTCTGAAGTTATTTCTCCATTGATCTCCAGTAGCATGTTGGGCACCTTCTGACCTGCGGAGTTCATCTTTTGGTGCCTTAAATTTTGGCCTATTCATACTGTTCATGGGGTTCTCAAGGCAAGAACACTGAAGTGGTTTGCCATTCCTTTCACCAGTTGACCACATTCTGTCAGACCTCTCCACCATGACCCATTCATCTTGGGTGGCCCCACACAGCATGGCCTAGTTTAATTGAGTTAGACAAGGCTGTGGTACATTTTAGGCTCACGTTGGACCAAATCTTTCTAAAACATATATTCACTACTTTACATAATTTTTCTAAAACAGAGGGACTGGAAAACTTTCAACTACCCAAAACGTCCATTCCAATTATACATTCATAGTGTGGGAAAATGACAACTAGGGTAGTAGCTCTGAATTCCAATGGGCTCCTTGGGAGGTGAACTTAAAACAAAAATTCATTAATACCTGGCCCAAAGATGCCCTGACTCTAGTCAAGATGCTGTGTAAGGTCTTTGAATATTAATATCATCATAGGATTTGAGTGATTTAAACATTTCCCTTTTGATAGTATAAATTAGATAAGTAGAAGGTCATAATTCTCTTTGAGGGCAAGGTATGTTAATCCTTACCAAAGTTTTGATTTTAGGCCAGCTTCTCTTTGAGTCAGTGGCTTATTGGTCAGTGCGTCCTGGGTATAAATACTAGTTTAGATCAGGCAACTAGCAAGAAATCAGGACTTTTTACTGGAGTAGCCACTCCAGCCATCTGATTATTTATCATTAATTACTTTGATCTTAAAACACTGATCAACATCTTGCTGGATGCCTATCTATCGTGTCCACATGGTCCCTATATTATGCTATTATTGCCATGGTTTCTGAGTACTTTTGGCCACTGCTCTGATATTTCTGTTTATTATAACTTTGTCAAACTGGCTTCTGACAGTTAAGCATCAAGATCTTTTACTGACCGATTAAGGGTAATTTTCTGTGAATTGTTCTAAGGGTAGCAAATTCTTTAACAGTATCTCCTTAATGACAGTTTTGGCCTGGAGAGGACAGCCACCACTGGCCTTTTCAGAGCTGATGGTTCTCCTCTCACCAGAACATTACTTACTGTTTTACTAAATGGAGTGTTTGCTAGACCCTCTAGTGGCACAACACCCTTTGTGGTTTTTCCATCCGTAGTGTATACATCATAGCCTGCTAATCATCTGAGCTTTTCTTCCCTTTGTCTACAATGTGCCACAGCTACTGTGTTTTTTTTCTCAAAGTGTCCAAGAATCAGCCTTATAATGTGTCAGCTGCCAAGGTTTTAAATCTTGTCAAACATGGATATGTTCCCAAATCAACACATTCTCTATTATACAACGTTATTTTTCCCCCTTATCCCCTTGAATTTAGTTTCACACAGCGTCTCAAGCTGGTAGGTTCTATAGTTCCTTGGGGTGTAGACCCTTTTCTCCATGAGAAGACTCTGATCTCCTAGTGAAGTTAACTGTCGGGAGCCAGTGTGAGGAATCCCGCCCGTGACAAGGTCATGAGGAAGGAAGCTGACATACGCAAGGCGTGCTCAGACTTCAGGGACCCCTCTGGAAATTCCTAAGCATGTACCCCAACAAAAATCTGCTGGCTTTTGTGCTCTGCTTTTCCACTCTTCTGACATTTTCTGGAAAAAGTCAATTCAGGGCTTTAGTCTTCTGCATTTGAAAGAGTGTTTCAATCCAAAAACCCCTCCGATGGCTTTCTAGCCTGCCTGCAGGACTCTGCGAGTGTGATTGTTTGAGGCCTCCTGACCGCAGGAGGCACAGGAAGCTTAAAACATCCTAGGAATATAGGGGCTTCCGAAGAGTCAAAATCTTTAGAATAGGACTGATTAAAAGTTTCATTTGTTGAGTCAATGCTTGCTGCCAAATTTTCATATCCTTTATTTTTAGATATAGTTGGTATATAGAAAAACAAGTAGTAGACCTGGTATTAGCAACATTAGATCTTTGAGTTAAGTATCTTTGTTATAACCCACTGCACCTTTGTTCTATAGAGATGTAACTTTAATGCTTTAAGGAGATGCAGATTAAAAAAAAACACTTCAGGGGAAACAAAATTAACATTCATTAAGGAAGAGAGCCAAAAAGTGTTAACAAGCCTCTTGGCCAGAAGATAATGTAAATCACCTGAGACCTTTTGTATACAAAATGATGTATAGAAAGAGTCTGGGCTGCGAACGCTACATAATTCTGTGTTACCCATTGATCTCCATATTTTATCAAAAGTATAAAAGGCCTTCTGAACAATAAAGGATGGGGGCCGGGGGCCAGTTTCTCGGACCAGTTTCTCGAACTAGTCTCTCGGCCTGGTTTCTTGGGACTCTGGCTCCCCCCATGTCTTTCTCTCTCTTTCTTCTTCTCTCCCTTTCCTTCTCTCTGCTCTTTACTTTAACTTCAGGCTGAATCTCCACCTGGGGCGCGGAGGCTCGCCAGGTCTACTTACTTGCCCCGGCTGTTAAGACCCGCACGAAAGGGAGCTTAAGGCGAGGCACCCTTAGATATTCAAGCGGGCGCCGGTGGCCCAACGTAGATGGTGCAAATTCCTTGTCTGGAATTTTATTGGCCTTCCGCGTAAACCAAGCTATTCAGCCCTCTTCCTCCACTTAATCTTCTTACTACACTATAGTTTCTTAATCTAATCTTACATTAATAAACAAACAAGTCTTTCCACGCCAACGCCGTCCACCCTTCGAATTCCCTGGATCCACCGGGGCTGGACCCCGGCAGTTAACTAATGATTTAGTCCTAGTTATTGGTTTAATGACAGGAGAGGAATTTTGGTCCTATTCTCAGGGGGATATGTGTTGACTTATAAGTGGTGGTTTCATCAAGCAAGAGGGTAGAAAACACTACTCTTTAACAACATGAAATGCTATCACTGAAAACTAAAAATGTTCTGGGGAATCTGGGTTGACTCAAAGCAGATGTCATCATCACACATTTCAGAGTCCAATGACCTTGATATAGTGGACCTGCTATGGCTGAAATTTCAACATTCTCTCAACATCTGCTTCTACAACATAATTAAGTCCTGAGCACAACCTGCATGCAGCCTTCTTCCAGCTCAGCCTAAGCTTGTTCTATAGGATACCAAAATCTATTTATATATTGTCAGAAAGGCTCTCTGGCTTTAGTGCTTAGCTTTCAGTTAGTGATTAATCACACTCAAGGCTTTCTTCCCATTTCTCCAACCATATCATCTATTCCCAGATGCTCAGTTCAGTTCACTTCAGTCGCTAGTCGTGTCCGACTCTTTATGACCCCATGAATCGCAGCACGCCAGGCCTCCCTGTCCATCACCATCTCCCAGAGTTCACTCAGACTCACGTCCATCGAGTCCATGATGCTATTCAGCCATCTCATCCTCGGTCATCCCCTTCTCCTCCTGCCCCCAATCGTTCCCAGCATCAGAGTCTTTTCCAATGAGTCAACTCTTCGCATGAGGTGGCCAAAGTACTGGAGCTTCAGCTTTAGCATCATTTCTTCCAAAGAAATCCCAGGGTTGATCTCCTTTAGAATGGACAGGCTGGATCTCCTTGCAGTCCAAGGGACTCTCAAGAGTCTTCTCCAACACCACAGTTCAAAAGCATCAATTCTTCGGCGCTCAGCTTTCTTCACAGTCCAACTCTCACATCCATACATGACTACTGGAAAAACCATAGCCTTGACTAGACAGACCTTAGTCGGCAAAGTAATGTCTCTGCTTATGAATATGCTATCTAGGTTGGTCATAACTTTTCTTCCAAGGAGTAAGCATCTTTTAATTTCATGGCTGCAGTCACCATCTGCACTGATTTAAGAAAATTAGAGATACCAAGGAAATATTTCATGCAAAGATGGGCTCAATAAAGGACAGAAATGGTATAGACCTAACAGAAGCAGAAGATATTAAGAAGAGGTGGCAAGAATACACAGAAGAACTGTATGAAAAAGATCTTCATGACCCAGATAATCATGATGATGTGATCACTAATCTAGAGCCAGACATCTTGGAATGTGAAGTCAAGTGGGCCTTAGAAAGCCTCACTACGAACAAAGCTAGTGGAGGTGATGGAATTCCAGTCGAGCTGTTTCAAATCCTGAAAGACGATGCTGTTAAAATGCTGCACTCAATATGCCAGCAAATTTGGAAAACTCAGCAGTGGCCACAGGACTGGAAAAGGTCAGTTTTCGTTGTAATTCCAAAGAAAGTCAATGCAAAAGAATGCTCAAACTACTGCACAGTTGCACTCATCTCACATGCCAGTAAAGTAATGCTCAAAATTCTCCAAGCCCGGCTTCAGCAATACGTGAACCGTGAACTCCCTGATGTTCAAGCTTGTTTTAGAAAAGGCAGAGGAACCAGAGATCAAATTGCCAACATCCGCTGGATCATGGACAAAGCAAGAGAGTTCCAGAAAAACATCTATTTCTGCTTTATTGACTATGCCAAAGCCTTTGACTGTATGGATCACAACACACTGTGGAAAATTCTGAAAGAGATGGGAATACCAGACCACCTGACCTGCCTCTTGAGAAATCTGTATGCAGGTCAGGAAGCAACAGTTAGAACTGGACATGGAAGAGCAGACTGTTTCCAAATAGGAAAAGGAGTATGTCAAGGCTGTATATTGTCACGCTGCTTATTTAACTTCTATGCAGAGTACATCATGAGAAACGCTGGACTGGAAGAAACATATGCTGGAATGAAGATTGCTGGGAGAAATATCAATAACCTCAGATATGCAGATGATACCACCCTTCTGGCAGAAAGTGAAGAGGAGCTAAAAAGCCTCTTGATGAAAGTGAAAGAGGAAAGCGAAAAAGTTGGCTTAAAGCTCAACATTCAGAAAACGAAGATCATGGCATCTGGTCCCATCACTCCCAGATGTAGCCATCTGATATCACTGTTTTCATAATTACTATTTCTCCCATATTTCTCAATCTCCAGATACAATGCACTCCTAAATACATTCCCTTTCAGGATTATCTCATCCCATGTCATCATTAATTAAAGTTTAATAATTGCATTCTAATTGCATGTCAAAATCTTTCTGACCTCCACCAACTCACCAGTAATTAGGCTCTAAATGACTAGTGGTAACACAACTGTAAAACCCCATACTAAAATCGGGGTGTTTTTTTTTTTTTAGACTTATTATAATTTGCTTTTGGCTTCAATACCTACAGGTTAAGAAGAAGATAATATTAGTAGGTGGGGAAATTGGTTTGCAATACTTTACAGCGAAGATATAGCTAATCCAAAGGGAAATCTGGAATTTGAATGACCCTTTAAAGTTGTCCCAAATTTGGAGAAGATCGCTAGGCTCTTTAATACTAATGTTGACCAGTTTTCCTGCCCTAGAAAGAAGACATTTCCTTGTGAGATTATCTTTGGCCACAAGCAATCACCAAAGGATAGCTTGAATGTGAACTCTCAGTCACCAAGACTCTCAGCATCTGGAGGAAGGAGTCCTTTAACTGCCTTTATTATATTTGCTTTAAAATATTTATTCATGCACATTCATACACATTTTTCATTCTTACGGTTTATACTCTGAAGACACCTTCTTTTCTTTTATTTAAATAACTTGATCAAATAATATGCTAAATTTCTTTCCATTTCAATATCTTTAAATGAGATACATGTTTTGCTTTTTTAAGCTCTACATTGTATGGAGTTAATAAATACAGAGGCAGATAGCTGTTATGTTACTATTCATTAAGCCATTTTTATTTATTTTCTTATCAAGTCATTTTCTGACATGAAACAGATTTTAAGCATTTTGTATTATTCACTGACTTTTAAAAATACAGTTTTGTAACTCGCATTAGCTAAGAACAATAGTTATCATTGTCAATAGTCATCATTTAATTCCTAAAATGCCTTAAACGCTCTCAGTAGGATGCTTTAAATAATACATTTTATTAAATAAAATATTCATGTCTTCTTTTGAAAAATATTTTGTTTCATCTTTTCCCCACAAGATTAAACATTTTATGTCAAGGGTTTTAAACATGAAATTAACTGGGAAAGGATTAAGTACAGTGTTGCCTTTCTGGTTTAGTTATATTAGATATGACTTCTTCACCAATTTAATTAAATATGGTAAATTTTAAAATATCAGTCAAAATCATTCTCTGATTTAATTGGAATTTTTAAAAATTCACATGCCATTTTATTCAATGACATTAAAGAAGTCAGCTAATATAGTAGAGGCTTATTATAGTTTAGAACTGTAATCACTCCATTCTGACAATAGTTTAACATTAGTTCTTTGAGTATATAAAAGAATGGTGTCTTCCAACCATCTAATTCATCCTTTTATAAGAGACATGTACTAATTGGTTACTATATGGAAGTCATGAAATAACCTGACTGCTTATTATATAACCATTGCAGACACTGTCATCGTTCTATGAGACTTCACTAAAACATTACAAATTCTGATACATTAAGAATTATATTCAGTTCATTACTTCTTAATCTCTAATGAAATTTTATTCTGTACCTCCTTAAATATGGGTCATATTCCATCAATGGGAAAATTTCCATATGCCAAAAGCACTAACACTAGAATCAAATCCTTAACCATAAAATCCTTTCTTTAAAGTACAACTTCTAAACTCATCATAACTTTAAGTCCACTGATGCTAAAACTCTATTACCTTATTTAATTTCTTCAACTTCCATCATCTATTATTATTCTCACCTTTTGGTAGGCACCATCAATTCATGCAAAATGCTGGGCTGGATAAAGTACAAGCTGGAATCAAGATTTACCAGGAGAAATATCAATAACATCAGATACACAGATGGCGGAAAGTGAAGAACTAAGTAGCCTCTTGATAAAAGTGAAAGAGGAGAGTGAAAAAGCTGGCTTAAAACTCAACATTCAAAAAACAAAGTTCATGGCACCTGGTCCCATCACTTAATGGCAAACAGATGGGGAAACAATGGAAACAGTGAGAGACTTCATTTTAGGAGCTCCAAAATCACTGCAGATGGTGACTGCAGCTATGGAATTAAAAGGTGCTTGCTCCTTGAAAGAAAGGTTATGACCAACCTAGATAGTATATTAAAAAGCAGAGACATTACTTTGCCAGCAAATGTCCATCTGGTCAAAGTTGTGGTTTTTTCCAACAGTCATGTATGGATGTGAGGGTTGGACTATAAACAAAACTGAAAGCTGAAGAAATTGATGCTTTTGAACTGTGGTGTTGGACAAGACTCTTCAGAGTTCCTTGGACAGCAAGGAGAACCAACCAGTCCATCCTAAAAGAGATCAGTCCTGAATATTTGTTGAAAGGACTGATGTTGAAACTCCAATATTTTGGCCACTTGAAGCAAAGAACTGACTCATTGGAAAAGACCCTGATGCTGGGAAAGATTAAAGGCAGGAGGAGAAGGGGATGACGGAGGATGAGATGGTTGGATGGCATCACCAACTTGAAGGACATGAGTTTGAGTAAGCTCTGAGAGGTGGTGATGGACAGGGAAGCCTGGCAAGCTGCAGTCCATGAGGTTGCAAATAGTCAGACATGACTGAGCGACTGAACTGAACTGAATCAGTTCACCTTTAGTTTAAATCTTTGTCTTTCTCTTCCACTTGCCTGGAAAGATCTTATTCTCCAATGAAACATGTATACTATTTCAAGTATCACACTCCCAAAGTTTAGTTGCTCAGTTATGTCCTATTCACGACCCCAAATACTAGCCCACCAGTCTCCTCTGTTATGGAATTCTCCAGGCAAGAATATTGGAGTGGGGTGCCATTCCTTTCTCCAGGGAATTTTCCTGACCCAGGGATTGAACCCAGGTCTCCTGCATTACAGGCAGATTCTTTAGTATCTGAGCCAGATCTAAGCATAATTGGAGGAAATAAAGTACCCAAGTTGACTGAGGTTAACTAGATTTTAAAGATTACCAAATTCAATAGCTCTTCATATTTATGATTTCATAATTAAATCTCTTCTCAAACCTCACTTTTCCATATGTCCAAGTTATTAATACTATTCCAACTACTCACCAGCTACTCTGTTTCATTTAAAAATAGAACATAGACTGTAACTCTCTCTCTCTTTTATGGACATACATGTCTTTGAGAACTCTTTTCTTTCATGACAATAAAGAACGCTTCCTTTCAAAATTCAGTTTTTCCTCAACAGTTCATCATTTGATATCCAAATTTTACTATACGACTTAACATCTCTTCCCATTAGCACAATCACTTAATCATTTCTATGTCTTACAAATATAATTTATTTGTTCCCATTAAAATACACAAGTGTGTACACACACACAATCAAAGCAAACAATGAACTATATCTCTTGACCCTGCTGCTGCTGCTAAGTTGCTTCAGTCGTGTCCGACTCTGTGCGACCCATAGACAGCAGCCACCAGGCTCCCCGTCCTGGATTCTCAGCAAGAACTGCGTGGGTTACCATTTCCTTCTCCAATGCATGAAAGTGAGAAGTGAAAGTGAAGTCACTCAGTCATGTCCGACTCTTAGCGACCCCATGGACTGCAGCCCACCAGACTCGCCCGTCCCTGGGATTTTCCAGGCAAGAATACTGGAGTGGGTTACCATTTCCTTCTCCAATGCATGAAAGTGAAAAGTGAAAGTGAAGTCACTCAGTCGTGTCTGACTCTTTGCGACCCCATGGACTGTAGTCTACCAGGCTCGTCTGTCCATAGGATTTTCCAGGCAAGAGTTCTGGAATGGGGTGCCATTGCCTTCTCCATCTCTTGGCCCTACCAATCCTCAAATCTGCTGGTCTCTGTACACATTTACTGTAACAAATAATGCAAATATTTTATGGGTCAATTTCTTATCTTCCATTCATTTTTAACCTTACTACAATGTGCTCACTCTTCTCCCAAACTAATAAAGTATATTATAAATTCACCCATACATAGTACAAAATATAGTAGATGCTTTTCAATCTTTATAATATCTCTCATTAGCAATTAACTCACTTGATAACTGCTTTCCTTTATACATATTCTCTTACATTCTATGCATTACAGGTTCCAATTTTTTCCCTACATTCCTAGCCATTGTTTCTCATACGTTTTTGCAGGCTTATTCTTTTTCACAGTGCATTATGTGTTGAAGAGAGTCATGTTTTCATTTAAAGTATAACAAATGTTAAAATAACAATAATAAGATCTAAAAATCATCATAATAAATTGATAAAATAAAAATAAAGCAAAATAAAATAATAACATTGATAAATGTTTATCAAGCACTTATTTTGTGTAAAGAACTTGGCTAAGTTATTTTATATGGATTATCTTACTTGTAACAACTCTATTATATAGATAATAGAGTCATCTATATTTGGAGATGACGAAACTAAGGAGAGTGTATGACTGGTCAAAGTGAAACGACGCAGTTCCTCTCTTCTCATTCCTTGTAATCTCAACCATACCTGTAACTCTAAATGGCATCTCCAGGTCACAACTCCAGAAGTTTAGATCTTTTGTTCAGACTTCTCTATTAAATCCAACATATACATTCAGATGCTTCTTAGGCCTCTCCTAATGAACACTGCAAATCTAAACTGCTGTTCACTCCATTTCTGGAGAGCATCTGCTTAGAATATCAAAGAGTATATGTAGATGCTCTAAACTGAATGGCGCATGTACTCAAGCCTAAAATACGGAGCATTATTCTGAGACAAAGGCCCCTCACATTTATGGATAAATCTGGCTCCCTTACCTCCCTGACTTAGAGAAGAGATCCATGTAGATTTTGAAAGGAGGCAAGAAGCTATCCTTGGTAGCTCAGATGGTAAAGTGTCTGCCTACAATGTGGGAGACCAGGGTTTGATCCCTAGGTTGGGAAGATCTCCTGGAGAAGGAAATGGCACCCCACTCCAGTACCCTTGCCTGGAAAATCCCAGGGACAGAGGAGCCTCATGGGCTACAGTCCATGTGGTTGCAAAGAGTCAGACACAACTGAGGGACCTCACTTTCAATGTAAGAAGCTGTCTCTGTTCAGGGAATTCTGCAGTTGAGATCCTAGACCACGTCTGGAAGTGAGGGCACAGGAACATCTTTCTCCTGGGGATTTCTTCCTATTGTCACAGCAATTCCACTAACAACTGAGACACTGTCCTGGAGCAGGTCTACAGCACAGACTTGAAGGGGAGGGATGCAGTTTCATGACTTTACCATTCCAAAATGCCAATCCATTCCTGAGCGGGTTTGTGAAGGCCTGTATTGGGGCCTTATTGAGTTCCTTCCAGCCCAGGATTATGCGGGCAGATGGCAGTCTGCGTATCAACCAAAGGATGTGTAGGAGTTGGAAAGGGGGGCTAGTGACTGAGCAATCTAATAATTTCCTGCTTCAGCTATGAGTAAAGCAGGGGGAAAAAATCAAGGGACTTACTATCCCAGGACAAATTTTGCTTAGATTTACAGACATAAGAATCTGTTCCTTGGTTGTATAATATTTAGCTGCCGAAATGGTAAATGTCTTGCAGGATTTACCTGTTTTTAACAGGGGACAATGAGTCATAAAATATTTAATTTCAAAATGAATGAAACAAACTAATAGTATTAATAATTACACTGTGCAAAATTTAGTACTAAAATAGTTCCTTGTCATGATAAAAATTAAGCATTTTTGCTATTTTATTTTTTGTAAAAATAATTTCCAGAAACAAACTTATTGCTAACAGAGTAATACTGAATATGGAGATAACAGAAGATAGAAATAGATATAAATATACCTATGCAAAGTTAGCAGCAGTAGGGACCAAGTATCCTGCAGTTTCATCACTATGAAAACTTTTCTCCTATTTTTTTTTCTTTAATTCGGAGAAGCATTAATTTTGTCAATATTGCTCAAAAAAAGCTTAAAATAACATAAAATGAAAAGCTATAAACTGTCACTCTCTAAAATTATCTTTCTAAATAATAATTTCTCAAACTACTCCTGTGATTTGTATAGATAGAAAATAGCTTCAGTTTTAATTTCCATATTTAAAAATACTTATGAGGCCATAATAATTTTTCAAATTTTCCACTGCCATTTTTTGATGTTTTAAAGGACTCAGAACTAATACCATAAACATTTTATTTTTTAAATGGTACACGTTTAATATTCTGTTGCAAGTGTTTCAAGAGGATATCATTCAAAACCAAATTTTTAGCCAAAAGTAATGCTGTTGGAGTAAATTTTCTTTTTACAGGTATATTATTCCTATACACCATTAATCATCATGGTCTGATAACTAGAAATATATTTAAATCATTTTATAAATATCATATTAAAATGGAATTTAACCATAAGCTGAATATATTTTATATCATTTAGGCTTACTCTTGACTATATCTTTGTTGTGTCCTTTTAAATCTCCAACTGCGTGAGTCAGAGAGCTTGGAAATCAATTTGATGTTAGCATAAACAAACGATGGCCTTACCAAGAGAAAAAGGGTCCTTCTCTCATTGAAAGAGATAAAGCCCCAAATTCCCAGATTCATTCATCATTTTGGGGTCTGATTTTACAAAAAAAGAGCTCTTATTTCATGAAAAACAATTTCCTCTCACTATTGTGTTGTAAGAAGGAGAATCTTCCGAAAACCAAATTGATGCTGTAACATGCCCTGCCTAACGCTGGTATTCAAATCTTGGGAACTCACAGCTGGTATTCGGAGTACTGTGTCAGCAGGAAAATACCTCATGTAGACGTAAGATTGAAGATGCTGGCTTGGCTTAACGGTATGTCTTCAAACATCTGTATGACTTTGTGATTTTTGTCTCTCGCGTACAAAAGTACAATAAACATATTTTTAGTTTAAATTTTGATATAAATAAAATCCCTTTGTGATGGTAAACCAGATTATTATAGCCTTAGGATTTAATGAAATATTTAAACTTTACAAAACATTTTCTTGAAAATAAAAGGTGACAGCATTTAACAAGATGTTAGTGGGTTAAATTGGAAAAACAATAAGGATAATAGCAACAAAAACTCTGGACAAAATAAGAAGTCCACTTTTCCACTAAAGCTATTACTACCTATAATACAAAGATAAACTAGCATAATGTTAAATCATAGAAGAAAAATGAAAAAAATAAGTGAAATGGACAACTTCTTGTCCTGTTTTAAAGGTTATTGTCTTTTTTGAGAAAAGATTGTTTTTTTAAAAACAATCTTAATCAATTATTACTTAAAATTTCTTGATCAATAATTGGAAAATATGTAGTAAATTCAAGCAGATTATGAGCTGTCTTCTGGGGGTACTCTTTCAGTTCCTCCTAAAGGAAAGTTCAGTCATATGTAAGCCCTGTCAGCAAACTGACATAAAATCCCACCTACTAAAAAAACATATTTTTGCAAAAATTTGTCAGCAACTGAATCCCATGGTTACTGAGAAAATCTGGCACAGTCAACAACAGTCACATTTTTGACATGAAATTCTTACTTCTTATTCCATCATCATAACAATTCAAAATGAATTTAATGTGCTCTCATTCATGCATTTTGTAATGTTAAGTACTACATGCATATAAAGTAGGAGAAAAAAGAATAGGAGGTGTGTTTGACAGAAAGTCATGATTTTTATATTTAGGCCTAATCCATCCCTCTTTGAACAACCTTCTTAATCTTTTGAAGCACATTGTATTAATCTCTAAAATGTATGTTTTTCCAGTTTATAAGAAATCTCCAAACTCTAGTTTTATGTTTCTGTGAGAAGCCTGATAAATGACAACCAATAAAAGATAAAAGTAGGAAACAAAATAATTCATCAAACCTTAGAACTATTATAATTTGTATTTTAAAAGTTTTCTAACTCTAAAATGTTTAAATTGAATTAAATTAATTCAAATGAGACTGGGAGGGCTTTTTCTTGCTTTGACACCTAATTATCAGCCCTAATGCATGTTACCATGGCATCCCAATGTTTCCAATGTGCCTGCCCAGTATAGTTGTTTCTTTCCCTTTAGTTACAAGAGCCATTGACTTTCTTTTTAATTTTCATTATTAACTTTTTAACATAAGCATTTAATTTTTTCTAAGAGTTGTATTTTGTGTGCTATTTGTATACTGTTTTATTTATTCCTTTTTGTTTAATGCCCACTTTTTATTTTTTGTTTTAATCTCCATACATCATTCAGTTTTAAGTATTTCTTGAGGATCAAGAAATCAAACTAATATCAAATACACACTACGGTCTATTTCTTGTCTTGAAACTAGATTTTTTTTAATGTGCTCTTTTCAATGTAGGCATATCTTTCTCAATTTTGTTTCATAAATATTATATTTGGTTTTATCATTTATTTTGTGAATTCTTTTTAGTTCTATTTCATTTCTGTATGTTATCATTTGCTGAACTATACAAATTTTGTAGGCCCCCATTATTTATACTTAGATATACAACTTTCTTTAAAGTAGATTAAAATTTACCTCAAGATTTTAAACCACGCATTCACCAGAGACATTCTTAAAAATATGTTCAACTTACAGTTGAAATTTCTATCAGAACAATTTGTGTTTCTTCCTTTTGGAGCATATTTTATTTTCCAAATTCATCTATTCTTTCGCATCTCTCCATTAAAGAAAACATTAATTTCTTTTATGAGTAAACAGTGATGCCATCTAAAAATGTGCCAGGGGTGGAGTAGGCCTGTACTCTCTTGGCAGGTGGCACCAAAATCTTAGCTAGAGCTAGTTAAAGTTTCGATGGTCTCACTGCTTCATTAGTCAATATATCTCCTCGACAGACACATTAGTTTTATAGCACCTTTCCAGAAATTATGGATACAAAAATAAACTGAATAAAGAAAACTAGCATGAACTTTTTGAATCTTAATTTTTCCAGAATCACTTCCATAGTTTTCATGTGGTTTACTACTATCGTAATGGTATCTGTACATTTTCTTGATATAAAAAAATGTCCAGTAAGGCTTCTCTTGATATCATTAAATTCAGCTTCAAAATAAATCCATTATTTTACTTCACCAATTTAGCTAATACAGTTAAAATATATACAAATGGAGTTTAAGTAAAAATAAAAATTATTGTAAAATAATGTTAAATAATTATGAATGTTTATATAGTCTCAGATTTTTATATAACTTTGGGTTACCACTGAGAAGCTAGTCTTAAACTATCAAACATCACAATGGAATCTACTGCTCATGATAAGTACATAGCTTGCTAAACATTCAGTTTACATAAGTCTGATAGAACTCTAAAGTTTTCTGAGATAGGCCGATTGATAATGTACTTGCATGTAGTAGCCATGCCAAAACTCTGCAAATTTTTCCAATTATTTTTTCTCCGTTTTTGAATTTATCTAGTCCTGGGTGGGTAACGAGTAGTTTGACAACAAGCACTGATGTGCAGGCTACCCATTTAGTCTTAATCATAACCTTGGTATCTCAAAAACATATCCCTTAACCAAGGAATTCATATAATTACCAAAAAGTGGGGCTATCAGTTCATATGCAAGAAAGCATGGGTCTTCCATCATGCAGAAGCAGTTCACCTGGTAAAACTGCAAAACAGCCTACTTCAGAATGATTTATGATGTCAGGAAGCAAAGAGAATTCCCTGCAAGCATAAGGAACTGCTCTAGAGCATTCACTCTTTGCCTTTAATGGGGTGACTATGTAACATTATGGAAACCAAGATGTTTTCAGAGAGAAAAGAGCAACCACTCAAAGTCTCAATGTGATAATGAACAAAAGGTGTGACCTGGTACTGCCTACAGAACATAGGGAAATACAGTCACTGTGAGCCAATATTCAGTGTGATACTCCCACAGAAAGGGACCAAAGGCCCAGAATCCATGGTGGGGGTGGTTAAGAATGCCCCTCCCTACTATTATATCTAATAACCCACTTAAAACATTTTTGTATTCAACTTCTGTGATCCTTCAGTTCAGTTCAGTACAGTCGCTCAGTCGCGTGCAACTCTTTGTGACCTCATGGACTGCAGCACTGCAGGCCTCCCTGTCCATCACCATCACCTAGAGCTTACTCAAACTCCTGTCCATTAAGTTGGTGATGTCATCCAACCATCTCATCCTCTGCCGTCACCTGCTCCTCCTGACTTCAGTCTTTCCCAGCATCGGGGTCTTTTCAAATGAGTCAGTTCTTAATATCAGGTGGCCAAAGTATTGGAGTTTTAGCTTCAGCATCAGTCCTTCCAATGAATAATGAGGACTGATCTCCTTTAGGATGGACTGGTTGGATCTCCTTGCAGTCCAAGGGACTCTCAAGAGTCTTCGCCAACACCACAGTTCAAAAGCATCAATTCTTCAGTGCTCAGCTTTTTTTACAGTCCAACTCTCACATCCATACATGACTACTGGAGAAACAATAGCCTTGACTAGACAGACCTTTGTTGGCAAAGCAATGTCTCTGCTTTTTAATATGCTTTCTAGGTTGGTCATAACTTTCCTTCCAAAGAGTGTCTTTTAATTTCATGGGGGCAGTCACCATCTGCAGTGATTTTGCATCCCCTCAAAATAAAGTCTGCCACTGTTTCCATTGTTTCTCCATCTATTTGCCATCAAGTGATGGGACCAGATGCCATGATCTTCGTTTTTTGAATGTTGAGCTTTAAGCCAACTTTTTCACTCTCCTCTTTCACTTTCATCAAGAGGCTCTTTCTGCCATAAAGGTCATGTCATCTGCATATTTGAGATTATTGGTATTTCTCCTGGCAAACTTGATTCCAGCTTGTGCTTCATCCAGTCCAGCATTTCTCATGATGTATTCTGCATATAAGATAAATAAGCAGGGTGATATTATACAGCTTTAGTTTATTCATTTTCCTATTTGAAACCAGTCTGTTGTTCCATGTCCAGTTCTAACTGTTGCTTCGTGACTTAAAATATTTTTGCATTCAATTTCTGTGATTCTTAGTATTACTCTATTTATTCTCTAGGACCCAAAAAGAAATGCTTTCACCAGGAAACATATTTATGAAACCTAAGAGGTCAACTTCCTATTTGAAGCTTTGCTACTGAACTGAGTGTAGTTAATGAATGAGACAAAGTGATTGATGTTTATTACTAATGAAAAAAAATAAGCTGCTCCTCCACAACAGTGTCAAGAACACATGTATTATTCTAATGATAAAGTGAGAATTCTCTTAAGTGCCTCCTATTTCCCATAGGAGATAACAGTGGCTACCCTGGTAAACATAGGAGCATGGGAAATGTGTGTCTCAGGGGAATGAAGATTTGCATTAAGTTAACCCTCCACATAAAAAATCTCCATCTAGTTAATACACTTATAGAAGGTAAGAAAACATGCAATAAATGATATAAGAAGGAATACTAAATTGCTACATAAAAGCAACCCTGCTTTATATTAATTCGTCATTTCCATTATTCTTCCACGTTATATGTCTTCCATCCAAAACATCAGAGTTGACACTAAGGGGAAAAGGGGGAAAAGAGGTAGGTTGTACAATTTATTCTCTATTTGTCTCTCCAGCTTCACTGTTCCATCTATTTTATCTTGCTACAAATACTGAACATCTGGCTTCTAAGGGCTAACAACCAACAAAGCTGTTATTTCCATCTTCCAGGAGAGTGATCCAATAGAGAGCAAAGGAAAGCATTCAAGGGCAGTTGGAGAGAAAAGTCAGGGTATTTATTACCTTGGTTCATTCAATTTCTGTTTGGTTGCACTCTGGCAGTAGTTGCTCACCACTATGTTTTTTATTATTGTTGTTTTAACTAGCTACAGCCATCAGACGTGATAACCACTAGCTCTAAATCCCTACCAGCCTAGGGGTGATAACAGATGACTGCTATTAATAGTCCTGTGGTGATTCACTATCCCTTATTAGTTTTCTCTAGCCTTGTCTTTACCTCCACAGATAATATTTCATGAAACCCTCTTCATTTATAATTTTCGAGATTGCCATCTCTTTCATGTGAGAATTCTGACCAAATGGACATTTTATGCTGTGATTAAAGATATATATATATTTATCTATACTAATTATAATTTCTTCTATAATAGAGGATAATTACTGCTAGTAAAGATACAGGAAGGCAGAATCTAAGTTTTAAAATAAAAGAGAACTTTGACACAAACAAATTAAAAATTATTTTCTACTTTATATCAGTATCTAGGTTAAAGTTATAAACACAAACATATATAGTGCACATAAATTTATATGTATTGATATATAGCTGAAAATTTTTGGTTCATGAAGAAAAACATAATCTGCCTAGGAATAAAGACCTGAGGATATATTTAGCAAAATGTAAAGGGAGAAAAGAGGACAGAGATAAATTGCTCTGTACATGAAAAAGTGTTTTTAAAGTAGGGATAAATAGAGAAGAGAGAATATGGTATGTAAATCAAAAGGAGGAGGGAGTGATTAAACAATGATGTAGAAAGCTAGAGATTATAAAAATTCCTTGAGAGGGGTTGTCAGCTAACTTTTCATTAATGTCAGAGATATGTTATATCCACTTTGGGTTGTTTGTCTTGTTACATAATAAAACTGATCCATCTACTCAAACATTGAGTAAAATCTGATTAAGTCCAGGAAAGCCTCAAATTATGGTGCTGGGTGCAAAAATATCATAAAGAAGTGCTATTCACCTCCGATATTTACACCTCTGCTTCAATTACAATGTGGAGGCCAGCACTGAGAAGAGTAATAGGCTTGTCAGATCCTTCCTGCCATAATAGCGAGTACAGTGAATGCAGCAAATGAGAAGAGCACGAAGAAGCAGCCACATCTTAGAATCACCCTGGGAAATGATTAAGATTAAAGTTTTTTTGCCCAAATACTCTAGAGAAAAGAAGAGACTGATGATCAGGTAAGTTTTGAAAAATTAAAGTCTATAATATAAAATTGCATAAATCAGAAAACATGTTTAATGGCTGAAAAGTGAAAGTGAAGTCACTCAGTTGTGTCCGACCCTTTGTGACCCCATGGACTGTAGCTATCAGGCTCCTCCGTCCATGGGTATTTGCAGGCAAGAATACTGGAGTGGGTTGCCATTTCCTTCTCCAGGAGATCTTCCCGACCCAGGGATTGAACTCCCGTCTCCCACATTGTAGGCAAACGCTTTACCATCTGAGCCACTGGGGAAGATTAATGGCTAAATAGGCATCATACATTTCTAATACATACGCTAATTTTGAATAAACTAGACTGCATAAGAGTCCATAAAGTCTTCTATAGTATTAGCATATATAGGTTTAAAGCATTTTGAGTAAACTAGACACTATAAGATAAACATTTTAAGTTTATTCACTATCTTTTCAAACTTTCCCCTTGAATAAAATTGCATACACATATGTTTGTTTTCTCACTTCCTTGCTCTACATGTCGTTTCTGATTTTTGTTTTAGCCCCTTGCATATGACAGGGGCAGCTTCAGGATAGCAATGAAGACACAGTGAAGGTTTACAGACACCAGAGACATATATATACAAATACACACACACACACACACACACACACACATACACATACACACACACGGTAGATTCAAAATTTCTGCCTGTTTCCGTTAGGCGGTACTTATGTGGGTTTTATAGAGAATTCCACTGTGGGGCATCTCTCTGAGAAGTTAGTGATGCCTCTTCTAACTGGGTGTTCTCCCTACAGCCTTAGGAAGGTACCGTGCTCTGTGCACCCTAGCCCCCTGCGTGCATTTCTACTGGACAGAAATGGGCCTGTCTGACTCCTTAACCAATTTTACAGAAAATTACATGCATCCTTACCTAGTCCATTTCTGGGACAGCCAACTATCCATGCTCTGCTGCTAAACAGTAGCAACTCTAGTAATTATTGTTCACCCTAGAGTTGAGCAGATGGACTCAGATATGCCCTGGACTCTAGTGAATGTATGGCAAATTTTCCCAATGATTATTTTGAAGTCCTTCAATGTCTTGAGATATATATATATATATATATATATATATATGTATATACATACATGCATCTTAACTATCAAATGACCTAGTTTAATCCCCTCAGGCTTATCTTTACTTTTTCTTATGAAGCATGGGGGTCGTAGGTAATATGCTGTTTCTGACAGTACCCTTTAACTTCTATTTAGTATTCTGCAAAGGTGAATCAAAATGAGGATTTTGCATTGCAAATACATGTTTTATTTTTTTAGTGATATTAATTCAAGCTCTTTATTTTTTTCCCATGTTATTTTTCACACCTTCTTCTCCATCTCATTCAAGCACTTAGGGCTTTTGGTGCTCATTTTCCCAGGGGAAGGATGCGACCAAAAACAATTAAAAAAATTTTTTTAAGTTATTTTTAATGCTTTGGTTTCAAAGAATTCAAGCAATTTTGAAAGACTGTATTCATAAACAAAATATTTGATAGATATTCAGAATTTATATAGTAATGGATCTGAGAAATAAGCAGACTTTTTCTGAAAACTAGATAATATTCTCCCTGGAAAAGGCAAAAAAAGAGCAAATAATAGAACAATCTGTTCCAAAGTAGTCTGCATCTTGTGACTTGAAAGAAATAGAAGCCCTATGCCCGCCTTTCTATAGAAAGAGGTGTTCTGTAAGAACTTTAAAAATAGAGATTGTGAACCTAGTCATTTTGGACTGTAAAGAGCCTGTCAGTGATTTTCTTACCTCGGTATGATGGAAAAGTAGCAATGTTAATCTTAACTATAGCATGAGACGATTGGGGAAAGCTGCTGGACCTAAGAGTCTTTATTAGAGACATAGTAAAGAACATTCTCACAACATTTACAAACACAAACAGATGGAATGATGCATCTCAATAGGTCAGTTGATATGTATATGGACACATGATACAAGGATTACATAGGCTTTCCTGGTGACTCAGATGGTAAACAATCTGCCTGCAGTGCAGGAAGGGATAGGCTACCCACTCCAGTATTCTTGCCTGGAGAATTCCAGGGACAGAGGAGCCTGGAAGACTACAGACCATGGGGTCCCAAAGAGTCCGATACCACTGAGAAACTAACACTTTCATTTTCATGCTCCCAACTCCTTGTCAGTGAAAAGTCCTACCAGAATTTTTACTCAACCTTGAAAAAAGGAGATAACTGGCAGGTTAAGATTAATTCTCTCCTATCTTAATTCAAAATAGAAATTAACCTGAGTTACAGAAAAATAAAGATGAACAGTAATGCATATCAGATTTAAGTCTGAAAACCAAAATGTGCATCTACATGTGAGAAAGAATATGCTTTAAACAAGTACAACTATTAGCAAAAATAATATTCATATATCACAAATTACTTGCTTATATAGTCAGGATTAGTGGCAAATAAATTGAAAGTTTATATAGGATAATGAGTAGTAAAGTTAACATTTCATAAATAATGTAAATCTAAGTTATAATACAATCTGTGTTGTTTCACAGCATAGAGCATTTTCTAAAACCTGCAAAGGGCAGGGTGATGTTTTTCATTATCACTTTGAGTTAAAGTTCACTGCATGCAATGTCTTAGGTGTTATAAATTACTCAATTCTGCAAACATTATTTATGTCACCAGATGGTATATTTTCATAAAAATCAATTTCCCATACTTTCCAAAATGATTAAATTATAAGTAAATATCATAAGAATGCATACAAAATAAGTAAACCTCAGAAATACTTTTATGTCTAATTATTTTCACGTTGCTCCCTTATGGAAGAAATAAAATGAATGACAGAGAAGTTAAGTGAGAGAATATTAAACAATCCTTTTTAAAACACTGGTTAATTTTCCTTTTGAGTATAATTTGTACAATGTGCATATCTCCTCTTAAAACCAACAGATCATCCACCCAATCCTCTCTAATTGCAAAGCTGTCAGACTCCTTACCTTGGCAAGCAGTGCCCTGTTACGATGGCTGTTCAAAAAATCAGTGCTGATAAGAAGACTTGTGCCAGAAACTGTAAGCAATTAATTTCCACATTGATCTCTGGAACTCATCCAAACTTTTCAAAACTGAAAATAGCCTTGCCATACTGTCACTCAGGGAATGTATTTCCAACTAGACTGTCTGATAACTTTGCTGTGAAAAGGTGGGATTAACTGGGTCTAGTAATAAATTATGTGGCTCCTATTTTTATGTACAATGTGTAATACATGATTTTATTAGTGAAAGATAAATTTTTAAAAACAAACAAATGAACAAGGCTAGTGGTTGTTAAAGCATATTTTGGACTAGAAAAAATAATCTTAATTTCAACATGGATAAAAATGAAACACGGCAATTGGCACCTTGGGTTTATCCTTCCTCAAAAGATTAATTTATCTCACATCCCATATTCACTTTGTCAGGAAATCCTTATGGCTCTAATTTCCTAGTATATATTAGTACCTAAATATCTGCTGCCATTCCCCACACCTCTTTAGCTCATTTCACCAATATTTCACTCAGTCTTACCTCTCTGAAGTACTAAGATTTAGGAGTTTAAGTTATGAAGTTTGGAGGAACATAATACCAGACCACCTGACCTGCCTCTTGAGAAACCTATATGCAGGTCAGGAAGCAACAGTTAGAACTGGACATGGAACAGCAGACTGGTTCCAAATAGGAAAAGGAGTACGTAAAGGCTGTATATTGTCACTCTGCTTATTTAACTTCTATGCAGAGTACATCATGAGAAATGCTGGGCTGGAAGAAGCAAAAGCTGGAATCAAGATTGCTGGGAGAAATATCAATAACCTCAGATATGCAGAGGACACCACCCTTTTGGCAGAAAGTGAAGAGGAACAAAAGAGCCTCTTGATGAAAGTGAAAGAGGAGAGTAAAAATGTTGGCTTAAAGCTCAACATTCCGAAAACTAAGGTCATGGAATCTGGTTCCATCACTTTATGGGAAATAGATGGGGAAACAGTAGAAACAGTGTCAGACTTTATTTTGGGGGGATCCAAAATCACTGCAGATGGTGATTGCAGCCATGAAATTAAAAGACACTCCTTGGAAGGAAAGTTATGACCAACCTAGATAGCATATTGAAAAGCAGAGACATTACTTTGCCAACAAAGGTCTGTCTAGTCAAGACTATGGGTTTTCCAGTGGTCATGTATGAATGTGAGAGTTGGACTGTGAAGAAAGCTGAGCACTGAAGAACTGGTGCTTTTGACCTGTGGTGTTGCAGAAGACTCTTGAGAGTCCCTTGCACTGCAAGGAGATCCAACCAATCCATTCTAAAGGAGATCAGTCCTGGGTATTCTTTGGAAGGAATGATGGTAAAGCTCAAACTTCAGTACTTTGGCCACCTCATGCGAAGAGTTGACTCATTGGAAGAGACTCTGATGCTGGGAGGGATTAGGGGCAGGAATAGAAGGAGATAACAGAGGATGAGATGTCTGGATGGTATCAATGACTTTATGGATGTGAGTTTGAGTGAACTCCAGGAGATGGTGATGGACGGGGAGGCCTGGTGTGCTGCAATTCATGGGTCGCAAAGAGTCAGACACGACTGAGTGACTGAACTGAACTGAACTGAATACAGTCTATAACAGTCATCATATTCAAGCAAAGGTAATATTCTGTCATAACTCTGCTCAGAATCCTACTCTAACTGAGACCCCAACATTTAAAATGAAAACAGCACCTAGCTCTTTCTCTTCCTATGGCTTTCCTCTTGACTTACTCTACCTCAGGCCAATTGGCTCTTCCCTTTATAATATAGAAAGCAAGCTACAGCACCAGAGACATTCCACTGGTGGCCAATCTGGAAGAACCATCTTCCAGATATTACTAAGAAGTACTCCTTCTGTGCATTCAAGTCTTTGCTTTACATTTCTTCTGATACTCACTGATGCATCCTTTATCATTCATCTAAAATACTACTTCTCTAGCCTTTCATGTTATTTCCTTTAGTTGTTTTTATTACTACTCCCAAATATTTAAATATCTATTAATTATATGTTAATCTGTTACTTGCCTAGGATATAAGTTCCATGAGGCCAAGGAAAACTCAGTTTCTATAACAGCACGTGATGCATGGTGCAAAGTCATTTGTTAGAGTGAGTGAATGAATCAACTGATAAGAAGTGTTCCCGACATGTTTCAGTCATTAAATCTCTCTTTTAAAAAGCTATATATTGAGACAAATTTAACAATATTGTCTGCATTTTCCAGGTCAATGTTCCCTCTAAATGCTTTTTTATATAGAGCTCAATGACTTCCCACAGATTCTGTACTAATATTCCACTCAACTGTCTCTGAGAAGTATCTTAGTTTTAGGTTTCTGTTTATATAAATTCATTTTAAAAACTATTATTTTTGTAGTTTTAATCAGCACTGGACTCTTCTAGCTAGTTTCCATGATAGATATGATCTAATAAACATATTTCAATAAAAACACAATAATAACTATTTTGCACCTACTATATATTCACCTATTTCCAGCTTAACAACCCCAAATAATATTGAGAGGTAAAATTTCAGATATCAAAAATAGGATGGTTTTGTCAGATTCTGGGTTCTGTTCTTCCAAGACAGGTTGAAATAGAATTTCAAGGAGAAGTTCATCTACCCCTCTAGTAAGTATAAACCTCATTCCTCATGTTTTAATTCCTATGTATTGAGATCTGCACTTTTTCTCAATGAAACACTGTTTTCTTCACTGTTAGCTTACAGTCTGATCTTTCTCTTAGGGTGTTTATCCACCGAGAAGGTCTTCTGTCCTATTGGTATTTTCTCCCATGTTTTATCTTGGAAAAAGGTTACATTTATTTCCAGTAGCTGCCATAACAAAGTACCACAAACTTGGTATCTTGAAACAACTGATACTTATTTACTAAGTGCTGGAGACTAAAAGTACAAAATTAAGATTCTGATCAAAGTCACGCTACCTCCAAAGACTCAACTTGAGAATCTGTTCCTTTCTCCTAGCTTCTGATGGCCACCCACATCACTATGCTTAAGGCCTCACTACTACAACCTCTGCTTCTATCTTCAGATCATTTCTCCTCTGTGTACTGATCTCTTTCTAAAGGTGCTTGTGATAGCATTTAGTGCTATAACAGACAGCTGATTTAATACAGGGTTACATCTCAGAAACTTTAACTTAATCATATCTTCAATAATCCATTTACAAATAAGTATTGATAACATTCACAGGTACAAGGATTTAATGTGGATATCTTTTGGGGATCCATTTTCTATTACCATAGAAATAATAGAAGGAATTTTTCAGCATGACAAAGGAAATGGGTACCTTCCAAACTGAATGGTTCTTTTCAGTGCAACTGAGATGAATGAAAAGAAAGAAAAATTGCATTGCATAGAATGTAGGACTGAGGTTCCAGGTTTCTTGCCAGCTGGTATCTGCAGGACACTCCAGATCCTAGAGACATCATTCAGCTCATAGAAACCTCCCATAATATTTTGCCATGACACTCACATCATCAAACCAGCAAAACAAAGTTTTAAAGAGACTCTATGAGCAATACAGAGTTCTATCTAATGAAAAGCTATCACAGAAATGACATCCCATTAATTTTGCTATAATTTATTAGTTTGAGATCTATTAGTTCTGAGTCAGTTTCAGGGAATGGATTATACTAGATCCCAGGAAGCAGGCATCATAGTGAGCCCTCCCAGAGTTTGCCTGCCACACTGTGTTACCGTAGTGAAATATATTTGCATAATTCAAAAAGTATACATATATTTAATGGATTTAAACTTACTAAATCAAGGTACACATGAAGCATGAAAGGCAAGAGTTATAAAAGAGATATAACAGATACAACTTCAACAATATAAAACACAACTTAGAGAAATGACCCTAGAATTCTGAGAACATTCACTTTGAATAATTATGCTATATCCATGTCATTCATGAATTTTTTTGTCACTGCTGATACTGGTATATGATGAAAAATTATCAGCATATTTGGTATTTGCTATTACAAAAATCTCACAAGAGGAAAGATGAATTCTCTCATCAAATTTAAAATGACCACTGAAGACATCAGTCAGATGCTCTTGGCACAGTCCTTAGCCACCACAAACAAATGCAAGATTTTAGAAATGTGCAACAGACAGCACACCATATTCACTGGGGCCCAGTAATCTGCTGATAAATAGAATCAAGAGATTCTAAGAAAGGTCTTTCAACTTTGCTTCCACTCCTAACACCTCTAGTAATGAAGCTAAAGATGAGCCATGTGATTTTCTTTTCAGATAACTGAAAATCAATCACAACAACACAACAATGAGAAGATGAAGCTTAAAGTAATACAGAGCATGAGGAGGCAGAGGGGTCCCTGTGTGACAAGTGATTATAAGCAATAAATCCACATCCATTAGAATGGGGTTTATAATATGGGTAAATCACAAAATATATAAATTTATTCAATAGAAAGGTTTGATTCACAAATGGATTAAAACAAAGCCAACAGTAACATTGCCCCCAAGAAGTCTAATCATATATAGGGAGTGATCAGATAAAGGCCGATGCTTTCATTAAAATCATTTCATGTCACTTCATCGTTAATCAATTTGCAACCATGAATATAATATATGTATACACATTTATATATATATAATTTAAAAGTTAAGATAGAACATGATAACACATTATAAAACTAAAATTTCAAAGAACATATTGCAAAAGATGGAAAAAAAATTTCCCTAATCCTTAAACAGTAGGATTAAAAAGAAAAATCATGAGCTAATCATGCTTTACCTAAAGGAAATTCTTTAAAAGAAAATCAAATATATTTTAAAAGATAATCTTTCACTGTAAGATATAAATCATATTTAATATTTTGTAGGGATTTATATATATATATATTGGAGAAGGCAATGGCACCCCACACCAGTACTCCTGCCTGGAAAATCCCATGAATGGAGGAGCCTGGAAGGCTGCAGTCCATGGGGTCACTAAGAGTTGGACACGACTGAGCGACTTCACTTTGACTCTTCACTTTCATGCATTAGATAAGGAAATGGCAACCCACTCCAGTATTCTTGCCTGGAGAATCCCAGGGACAGGAGAGCCTGATGGGCTGCTATCCAAGGGGTCACACAGAGTCAGACATGACTGAAGCGATTTCGAGCAGCAGAAGCAGCAGCATATATATACATATATATATATATGTATATATATGTACATATATTTGACAACAGGGGATGATATGGTTAGATGACATCAGACTCGATGGACATGGGTTTTAGCAAGCTCCAGGATTTGGTGATGGACATGGAAGCCTGGCATGCAGCTGTTCATGGGGTTGCAAAGAGTTGGATATAACTGAATGACTGAACTGAACTGAATTGGTATATATATATATATATATGAACATAGATTATAAATTCTATTTATGCATATATTTAATTTATATATAGTACATACATACATATATATACACACATTATATATATGTACATATACAATAATATTCATTAAGCTTTTAAAATTATCTTTGTCTTCATTAATCTGCTTAATTTCTTCAGGATGAATCAAATATGTAGCCTACTAAAATTGTGCTTTTGCTTTTTCTCATATTTCTAAAGAGTTTTGTTTTATATAATTTATTCCATGCCCTTTACTTTGTAATTTTTAAGAATTAATCCAAACTTGCACATAAAATGATGGGGGGGCAGTATATACATTAGATATCAAATCTAGATATCATCTAAAAGTCCTGCCCAAGGACTATTTAATTCTCTATTAGAATATACCTATTGTATACAAATAAACAAACAAAACAAGCTCATAAAGAATAGATAGGTGATTGCTAATGGGGTAAAATGGGTGAAGGGAGTTAAAAGACAAACTTGTTGTTAAAAAGTAAATGCTAGATCTTAAAGGTTTTCATTAAAAGAAAATAAAATTCTGTATGCATGGTGAGAGATATCAACTAGACTTATTGTAATGATCATTTCACAATACACAAAAACATTGGATCATTATGTTGTCCCCTTGAAACTAATATAAGGTACTATGAATTATGCCCTACTTAAAATTTTAAAATAAAGAATACACCTGCTTTCAACTTTCCTATTTGCTCTTATGGCCTCTCTGGTGCTCAGTGGTAAAGAATCTCCCTGTCAATGCAGATGACCAATTTTGATACCTGCGTTGAAACAATCCCATGGAGAAGGGAATAGCAACCCACTCCAGTATCCTTGCCTGGAAAATCCCATGGGCAGAAGAGCCTGGTGGGCTACAGTCCATGGGTTTGCTAAGAGTTGGACACAACTTAGTGACTGAACAACACAGGATACCCAACATGAGAAAGTCCTTGTTAACCTACAGATTAACTTGTAGATTATAAAGAAAAAACAAGACAATTAAGTTAATTGGTTTTGTACCTAACCCTGCATTTTTAAACATTTTTTGTGCTCTTTGAATGAATTTCACCATTTTACTGGTGTCAGCGTGCATGCTAAGTCACTTTAGTTGTGTCTGACTCTTCTCGACGTTATGTACTCTAGTCTCCCAGACTCCTGTGTCCATGGGATTCTTCAGGCAAGAATACTGAAGTGGGTTGCCATGCCCATCTTCAGGGGATATTCCTGACCCAGGGATGAAGCTCAGGTCTTCTGCATTGGCAGGTGGATTCTTTACACTAGCACCATCTGAGAAGCCCTAACTGGTGCCTGGTTAATTAATGGCTTTCATAGAGTTTTGTTTCTTTGCCTTTGGCTCCATATTTATTGATATTTGTATGACAATTACATTTTAACTTAAATTGTATATTTGACATACATTTTGTCTCAAATTATGGCCTTCCAAGATTTCTTTTAGCCTTATATGTGGCTGATGAATCTTCAACATTTCATTTATTTTAACCTTGATGCTCCTCTGGTTTAAATGTCCATTTTTCTATTAATTGAAGAATTTAATAAGCTTACATTTATGGTCATAACAGACTTTAGTGGTCTTATACTGTTACCTTGCTTTATGCTTTTATTTATTTTCTTTGTATCCTTGATTTTTTTATATACAAGCCAATTTTGAACTTCTATGGAAAAATGTAGGTTTAGCAAGCTGCTTAATAGAAAGAAGACACATTACAGTTTAGAGATTATAGGAACATCATTAGTCTAAATGTTTTACATGTATCATATAATTATTGTGATATGTCTGTAATTGCTATACTGAAAACTTTATTCACAGAAATATATCAAATGTGTGGTGATATTAATAAGGATTTCTTTTCTGATTTCAGCCAAAAAATATTTAAAGGGTACATTTTGAGTTTTGCCAACTTTTTTTAAAATCTCAAAATCTTAGTATCCAAATTCTATGAGCATATGGTCCCATCACTTTATGGCAAATAGATGGGGAAACAATGGAAACAGTGACAGACTTTAATTTTGGGGCTCCAAAATCACTGCAGATGGTGACTGCAGCCATGAAATTAAATAAGTTTACTTCTTAGGAGAAAAGTTATGACCAATCTAGATAGCATATTCAAAAGCAGAGACATTACTTTGCCAACAAAGGTCTGCCTAGTAAAGGCTATGATTTTTCCAGTAGTCATGTATGGATGCGAGGGTTGGACTATAAACAAAGCTGAGCACCAAACAATTGATGCTTTTGAACTGTGGTGTTGGAGAAAACTCTTGATAGCCCCTTGGACTGCAGGGAGATCAAACTAGTTCATTCTAAAGGAAATCAGTCCTGAATATTCATTGGAAGGACTGATGCTGAAGCTGAAACTCTAATACTTTGATAACCTGATGTGAAGAACTGACTCATTGGAAAAGACCCTAATGCTGGGTAAAGATTGAAGGCACTAGGAAAAGGGGACAGCAGAGGATTAGATAGTTGGATGGCATCACTGACTCAATGGAAATAAGTTTGAGTAAGCTCTGGGAGTTCATGATAGACAGGGAGGACTGGAATACTGATGTCCATGGGGTCACAAAGAGTCGGACATGACTGAGTGACTGAACTGAACTGAACTGAAAAAATATATACATTATTTTTTAAAATAGAAAAATATATTATTTTAAAAATAATTTCATAAAATTAGTGTCTCAATTATTATATTAATTTTATAGGTATAGATATGACACTTTTAATTTTTTTCAATGTATTTCAGAATAGTAGCATATTTAATTGATAAAGCCTAAAAGTATAGAAGCTAGCCATTTTAAAATAAAAGTAGAATTTTATTATGCTTTCTACAGGAATATTTGAATCTTCTTTGTGATCCATTTTGTCATTTTAGAAGAAAAAAATGTTCATTAAGTAGTTACAGGTGCTCAATTCTATTTATACATTCGAGTTGCTTTATTCTACTTTAAAATTACAATAATCATTCAACTAGAATCTACTTCTGATACTACCTCATAGAGATTTTCTATATGAAATACTGAACAAGTCTGACAATGATTTCTTTCTTTCTTAACTTTCAACATTGAGGATAACTGAAGAACAGCTTTTTAATATCAGTATAACTTATTTGTTATGCCTCAGGGAACAAAAATATACATTGCCAGACACATTGCAATTGTGCTCACGACTGCACTCATCTCACACACTAGTAAAGTAATGCTCAAAACTCTCCAGGCCAGGCTTCAAGAGTATGTGAACCATGAACTTCCAGATGTGTAAGCTGGATTTAGAAAAGGCAGAGGAACCAGAGATCAAATTGCCAAAATCTGTTGGATCATCAAAAAAGCAAGAGAGTTCCAGAAAAACATGTACTTCTGCTTTATTGACTAAACCAAAGCCTTTGACTGTGTGGGTCAAAATAAACTCTAGAAAATTCTTAAAAAGATGGGAATATGGGACCACCTGATCTGCCTCTTGCAGAGAAAGCAATGGCAACCCACTCCAGTACTCTTGCCTGGAAAATCCCAGGGGCGGAAGAGCCTGGTAGGCTGCAGTCCCTGGGCTCGCAGAGTCAGATATGACTGAGCAACTTGACTTTCACTTTTCACTTTCATGCATTGGAGAAGGAAATGGCAACTCACTCCAGTGTTCTTGCCTGGAGAATCCCAGGGACAAGGGAGCCTGGTGGGCTGCCATCTATGGGGTCGCACAGAGTCAACGGCTGAAGTGATTTAGCAGCAGCAGCAGCAGCAGACCTGCCTCTTGAGATATCAGCATGCAGGTCAGTAAGCAACAATTAGAACTGGGCATGGAACAACAGACTGGTTCCAAATAGGGAAAGGAGTACGTCAAGGTTATATTTTGTCACCCTGCTTATTTAACGTATATGCAGAGTATATCATGAGAAACGCTGGGCTGGATGAAACACAAGCTGCAATCAAGATTGCTGGGAAATACATCAATAATCTTAGATATGCAGATGCCACCACCCTTATGGAAGAAAGCGTAGACAAGCTAAAGAGCCTCTTGATGAAAGTGAAAGAAGAGGAGAGTGAAAATGTTGCCTTAAAATTCAACATTCAGAAAACTAAGTTCATGGCATCCAGTCCCATCAGTTCATGGCAAATAGATGGAGAAACAATGGAAACAGTGAGAGATTTTATTCTGGAGGGATACATGACTGCAGCCATGGAATTAAAAGATGCTTGCTCCTTGGAAGAAAAGCTATGACCAACCTAGACAGCATGCTAAAAAGCAAAGACATTACTTTGCTAACGAAGATCTGTCTGGTCAAAGATATGGTTTTTTCAGTAGTCATGTATGGATGTAGGAGTTGGACTATAAAGAAAGCTGAGTGACAAAGAATTGATGCTTTTGAACTGTGGAGTTGGAGAAGACTCTTGAGAGTTCTTTGAACAGCAAGGAGAGCCAACCAGTCCTTCCTATAGGAAATCAGTCCTGAATATTCATTGGAAGGACTGATGCTAAAGCTGAAACTTCAATACTTTGGCCATCTGATGTAAGAACTGACTCATTTGAAAAGACCCTGATGTGGGAAAGACTGAAGTGAGAAGAAAGAGCTTACAGAGGATGAAATGGTTGGATGGCATCACCGACTCAATTGACAAGAGTTTGAGTAATCTCCAGGAGTTTGTGATGGACAGGGAAGCCTGTCATACTGCAGTCCACGGGGTTGCAAAGTGTAGAACACGACTGAGCTACTGATCTGAACTGAACTGACATACACTGCCTTTCCAGAACATGTTGTTATGAATGAGACCTAGTAGGAGATATACAATTTAACACAGGTTTTCTTAATAAATATGGATCACAAAGGATGTTTCTGAATGTCCATGTTTGTTGGGAAGGTAGAGAGGGCCAGGGCAGAAGCTGACAGTTTCAGCCAACTGTTTGTCAAAGGGCTGCTTGCAGCTATAGAATCATACCATCATCTTAATATTCTCAGATATTTTAATGAGTTTTCACTCTAACTAAATGTGAGACTTGCAGAGATCATGGGTGCCAGATTGCTGTGACTGGCAACAAGCTTTCTTTGTTCAGTAAGATTTTACATCACCTAAATACTTCCATTTTTTCGTAGTTTCATTGTAGATGAAGTCAGAGTGTATTTAATTAAATAACTGATATTTAATTGTGAAAAAAACCAAGAATGGTATTTCAGTTCAGTTCAGTCTCTCAGTTGTGTCTGACGCTTTGTGACCCCATGAATCGCAGCACGCCAGGCCTCCCTGTCCATCATCAACTCGCGGAGTTCACTCAGACTCACGTCCATTGAGTCCGTGATACCATCCAGCCATCTCATCCTCCGTCGTCTCTCCTCCTCCTGCCCCATTTCCCTCCCAGCATCAGAGTCTTTTCCAATGAGTCAACTCTTCACATGAGGTGGCCAAAGTACTGGAGCTTCAGCTTTAACATCATTCCTTCCAAAGAAATCCCAGGGTTGATCTCCTTCAGAATGGACTGTTTGGATCTCCTTGCAGTCCAATGGACTTTCAAGAGTCTTCTCCAATACCACAGTCCAAAAGCATCAATTCTTCGGCATTCAGCCTTCTTCACAGTCCAACTCTCACATCCATATATGACCACAGGAAAAACCATAGCCTTGACTAGATGGACATTAGTCGGCAAAGTAATGTCTCTGCTTTTCAACATGCTATCCAGGTTGGTCATAAATTTTCTTCCAAGGAGTAAGCGTCTTTTAATTTCATGGCTGCAGTCACCATCTGCAGTGATTTTGGAGCAGCCCCAAAATAAAATCTGACACTGTTTCTACTGTTTCCCCATCTATTTCCCATGAAGTGATGGGACTGGATGCCATGATCTTCATTTTCTGAATGTTGAGCTTTAAGCCAACTTTTTGGCTCTCCTCTTTCACTTTCATCAAGAGGCTTTTTAGTTCTTCTTCACTTTCTGCCAGAAGGGTGGTGTCATCTGCATATCTGAGGTTATTGATATTTCTCCCGGCAATCTTAATTCCTGCCTGTGTTTCTTCCAGTCCAGCATTTCTCATGATGTACTATGCATAGAAGTTAAATAAGCAGGGTGACAATATACAGCCTTGACGTACTCCTTTTCCTATTTGGAACCAGTCTGTTGTTCCATGTCCAGCTCTAACTGTTGCTTCCTGACCTGCATACAGATTTCTCAAGAGGCAGGTTAGGTGGTCTGGTATTCCCATCTCTTTCAGAATTTTCCACAGTTGATTGTGATCCACACAGTCAAAGGCTTTGGCATAGTCAATAAAGTAGAAATAGATGTTTTTCTGGAACTCTCTTGCTTTTTCCATGATCCAGCAGATGTTGGCAATTTGAATTCTGATTCCTCTGCCTTTTCTAAAACAAGCTTGAACATCAGGGAGTTCACGGTTCACGTATTGCTGAAGCCTGGCTGGCTTGGAGAATTTTGAGCATTACTTTACTAGCGTGTGAGATGAGTGCAATTGTGTGGTAGTTTGAGCATTCTTTGGCATTTCCTTTCTTTGGGATTGAAATGAAAACTGATCTTTTCCAGTCCTGTGGCCACTGCTGAGTTTTCCAAATTTGCTGGCATATTGAGTGCAGCACTTTCACAGCATCATCTTTCAGGATTTGAAACAGCTCCATGGAATTCCATCACCTCCACTAGCTTTGTTCATAGTGATGCTTTCTAAGGCCCACTTGACTTCACATTCCATGATGTCTGGCTCTAGATGACTGATCACATCATCATGATTATCTGGGTCATGAAGATCTATTTTGTACAGTTCTTCAGTATATTCTTGCCACCTCTTCTTAATATCTTCAGCTTCTGTTAGGTCCATACCATTTCTGTCCTTTATCAAGCCCATCTTTGCTTGAAATGTTCCCTTGGTATCTCTAATTTTCTGGAAGAGATCTCTAGTCTTTCCCATTCTGTTGTTTTCCTCTATTTATTTTCATTGATCACTGAAGAAGGCTTTCTTATCTCTTCTTGCTATTCTTGGGAACTCTGCATTCAAATGCTTACATCTTTCCTTTTCTCCTTTGCTTTTCGCCTCTCTTCTTTTCACAGCTATTTGTAAGGCCTCCCCAGACAGCCATTTTGCTATTTTGCATTTCTTTTCCATGGGGATGGTCTTCATCCCTGTATCCTGTACAGTGTCACGAACCTCATTCCATAGTTCATCAGGCACTCTATCTATCAGATCTAGGCCCTTAAATCTATTTCTCACTTCCACTGTATAATCATAAGGGATTTGATTTAGGTCATACCTGAATGATCAAGTGGTTTTCCCTATTTTCTTCAGTTTGAGTCTGAATTTGGTAATAAGGAGTTCATGATCTGAGCCACAGTCAGCTCCCAGTCTTGTTTTTGTTGACTGTATAGAGCTTCTCCATCTTTGGCTGCAAAGAATATAATCAATCTGATTTCAGGTGTTGACCATCTGGTGATGTCCATGATGTAGAGTCTTCTCTTGTGTTGTTGGAAGAGGGTGTTTGCCTATGACCAGTGCATTTTCTTTGGCAAAACTCTATTAGTCTTTGCCCTGCTCCATTCCGCATTCCAAGGCCAAATTTGCCTGTTACTCCAGGTGTTTCTTGACTTCCTACTTTTGCATTCCAGTCCCCTATAATGAAAAGGACATCTTTTTGGGGTGTTCAGTTCTAAAAGGTCTTGTAGGTCTTCATAAAATTGTTCAACTTCAGTTTCTTCAGTGTTACTGGTTGGGGCATAGACTTGGATTACTGTGATATTGAATGATTTGCCTTGGAGATGAACAGATATCATTCTGTCGTTTTTGAAATTGCATCCAAGTACTGCATTTCAGAGTCTTTTGTTGACCATGATGGCTACTCCATTTCTTCTGAGGGATTCTTGCCCGCAGTAGTAGATATAATGGTCATCTGAGTTAAATTCACCCATTCCAGTCCATTTTAGTTTCGCTGATTCCTAGAATGTCGATGTTCACTCTTGCCATCTCTTGTTTGACCACTTCCAATTTGCCTTGATTCATGGACCTGACATTCCAGGTTCCTATGCAATATTGCTCTTTACAGCATCAGGATCTTGCTTCTATCACCAGTCACATCCACAACTGGGTATTGTTTTTGCTTTGACTCCATCCCTTCATTCTTTCTGGAGTTTTTCTCCACTGATCTCCAGTAGCATATTGGGCACCCAGTGACCTGGGGAGTTCCTCCTTTAGTATCCTATCATTTTGCCTTTTCATACTGTTCATGGGGTTCTCAAGGCAAGAATACTGAAGTGGCTTGCCATTCCCTTCTCCAGTGGACCACATTCTGTCAGACCTCTCCACCATGACCCACCTGTCTTGGGTTGCCCTGCAGGCATGGCTTGATTTCATTGAGTTAGACAAGGCTGTGGTCCTAGTGTGATTAGATTGACTAGTTTTCTGTGAGTATGGTTTCAGTGTTTCTGCCCTCTGATGCCCTCTTGCAGCACCTACCATCTTACTTGGGCATTTAATTATATGGAATTTAGAAAGATGGTAACAATAAAGCTGTATGTGAGACAGCAAAAGAGACACAGATGTATAGAAGAGTCTTTTGGATTCTGTGGGAGAGGGCGAGGGAAGGATGATTTGGGAGAATGGCATTGAATCATGAATAATATCATATATGAAACGAGTCACCAGTGCAGGTTCAATGCATGATACTGGATGCTTTGGGCTGGTGCACTGAGACGACCCAGAGGGATGGTATGGGGAGGGGGGTTCAGGATGGGGAACACGTGTATACCTGTGGCAGATTCATGTTGATGTATGGCAAAACCAATACAATATTGTAAAGTAATTAACCTCCAATTAAAATAAATAAATTTATATAAAAAAACCTTTAGTGAAGCAAATATAGACTGAACAGAGGAAATATTAATAAAACTCTATCTACAAGAAAGGAAAACTGATGGAAGAAGTGAAGTCATCAAAGTTCAGTATTAAAATTTCATGCTGGAATGTCAGACTTTCTGAGAGTCAACCATGGTGTGTCTACATGTTACTTCCATCTCTTGGTAGTGATTCATTAACACATAATATAGTTTTGCTGGTAATAAGGTTAAGTGATGCATTATATGGTAATTTAGGTTAGAAGTCACTTTTAAAGCATTTTTCGAAACCCACTGGAAAAAGAACATATTTTTAACCATAGAACACCTAAAATATATCTAGTGATTTTAAAATTTTAGATTACTTTTTTATACTTCATCTATTTTAAATTATTCTGGTATGGCCTGTGTTAAAAATAATTTATCAGTTGTTTTCTAGATATTGATATTGTGTTAAAGATAGCCAAGTAGGTGCACATTTATCACAGGTTATCTAAGGAGGCACTTTAAAGTGCCATGCAATAGATATCATGTTACCATATTTCTGCACAAATGCCAATCCATTTTTAGCTTGTCTCCTAATAAGGAAGATATACGTGAGAAACAGGATAAAATGTTCCCCATTGCTTCAGTAAAAAAATAAAAGGAAGAATTCACAGAGAAAAATATAGGTCATGAAGGCACAGTATTTAGGTCAGCAATCTGTGGAGAGAGCCAGTCCCAGGTTATAATGCAACAGGCTGCAACGCTTTTGCAGAATTTATCAGAGGGAATGAATGTTTCAGGAAGACAATTGAAAAAGACTGGATTTAAAATGAACTTTGACCCACCTCATAACAGATAATGATATTTTTTTTCAAAGAAAAATAAGAATATCATGCCCAAGTACCAGGGTTAAACCGGGTCAGTAATATTTAGACAAAGATCAGCCAAAGATAATCCTGGTTAAAAGAAAAGAGAGATTTTTTAGAAAAGGAACATTCGTTATATAAGAACTACATTATAGTTTGTCATAAATAATTACATAGAAGTTAACTGTATGCTATTACTGCTTAGTTTTACTAATAGTAAGGACTGATATTTTCTAAAGGAATCATTTACAAGATTACTTTTTTTTTTCTATTTCTTGATGTGACACAATGATAATCTCTGTCCATAGTGCTGATTTTCATCTAACCTGGTTGTAGGGTCTTTTACCACAATAATTGCATTTATCTTATAGGATATTCATTGTGAAGAAAGGAGACAATACAAGCTGTTGTACATGGAGGAATGCCATAACCTACAATTGCCCTCTCTGTAGAAAAAAGGAGAAAGAGCTATCTTTTCATATCTGACCACAGGAATTAAGAAGGTGGGGTGATTAATGCTGTTACATTGTGCAAGATTCCAGTGGGTTGGAAAAGGGATTAATGAAAGAAGAAAGAGCAGGAGAGAAGGAACTTTCATCTCCTCTTCATGGCTGAATCTTGTTCAAAAGTGCCGATCAGAAGGCTTATGCTCTTTCTGGTAATGATTTCTTTACTCATGTTTTGGGTAAGGATAAACAATCCAGGACAGTGCTATATTTTAAAGCATTCATAGTACAATTTATGCTTCTCATTTTCCTTCTTTTTCTCCTTCTCCATTTATTAATCAGGTAATCAGAATCTTTGAAGGAATAGACTTGTATTCAGATTTAATTCTCACTGAATGTATATAACAGAAGATTCAAAACACCGGCAGTAAAAGCAGATGTCCTTTATTCACCATCTACTAAGTTTCAGACATTGTTCTGAGTGGTTTAAAAGTGTTATTTCATTTAACGCTTACTTCCCTGGAATCATGTATTATTTTGCCAATTTTATTAAATAGAAAAGTTGCTCAGAGCATCCAAGTTTACATAGCTGGGGTGGAAATTGAATTAAGGTTTTATTAACTGCAAAGCCCTATCTGCTAACATCACACATACACACGCATGGGCCTGTATGCACATACCCCGCCCCTCCCAACACACACACAGGCCAAAAATCTCACAACACATCAGATTTGAAGCTACCTCTGCCTTGCTGGATTTGGAGCATTATTTTTAAGATCAAATATTTTTCTCAAGTATCATACATTATGAAATTTTACAGTGGATTGTACAATTCCCCCCAAACATAAAAATCCCTGAATCTGTTCTTGCTGAATTCCTCAATTTCATCCATATTAGCAAACAGAAATGCCACCTTTTCTGTCTTGTTGTCCTAATACTAAATAAATATTCCCGAACTTCTGATACTCCTGGACTTTCTCCCCTTGAATCATTTTTCCCTCAGCTCCTGGGATTCCACTGTCTTCCGGATGTTTCTCCTAATTCCTGGGATCTCCTTTTTATTCACGTTTTTGCTAGTAAACTTTATATTTTTTTCTAAAAGCTCTATCTTTGGCTTTATACCTTGACCACTAGATAGTCAATCCCTGATCAACAGTATTTATTTTTCTGGCCTCATCTAGTGATCTTGATGTCTTACCAAGCTGTGACACAAATATACATTATATTCATTCAAAATTATTTCATTCAACATTCATCCATGCAATAAAATTTCAGGAAGATACTAAGGTGTCAGTGGCGACAGCGGTAGAGAACTGTCTACCAATGCAGGAGATGTAAGAGATGCAGGTTCAATTCCTGGGTCAGGAAGATTCCCTGGAGGAGGGCATGACAACTCACCCCAGTGTTCTTGCCTGGAGAATCCCATGGACAGAGGAGCCTGGCAGGCTCCAGTAGCTAGAGTCACACAGAGATGGACACAACGGAAGTGACTTAGCCTGTACGCAAGGCATTGTAGGCACAGTTGTAGACTCTGGGGATACAGAGCCAAGCACCTCTCTCAAGAAGTTTGTATATTCCATTGATATCGTGAATTAATTATGTTCCAAATCTGACTTTGCCACTTCCTCAGAAAATATTTTTCTCTCATAGTCTCTAAACAATAACGAACTTGTTATTCATTCTTGTTTGAATTTTTGAGTTACTGTATCATTTAATTGGCACATTCTATAATGTCAGTAAGTCTTCAGGCTCTATCAGTCATTATAGCACAAACCCCATTTCTCCCACAGCTACAGTTCAGACTCTCACGGATTCTCATGTGGATTCATCAGGAAAAGCCTCCTGACTACTTCCCCAATCTCTCAGGTGGCTCCTATGTAATCTGCTTTCCACACTAATTCTGGAATGACCTTTCTAAAAAGCAAATTTGATCAAGACATTTCCCTGCCCAAGAGCCTTCCCAAAGCGCTCAGTATAAAGTTCAAACAGCTTAGTGTATAAAGCTTTGTCTTTATTTTCTCTCTCCAGACTGAGTTTCTCCTTATAAGTACAATCTTATATGCATCCTTGCATGCTATATACAATTGCATAGTGCAATTTTTCAGTTCTGTGTATTTGCTCATTATATCTTTCTAAATAGAACATTCTCTGAGCCCATCTTGATACAGAGAAATCCTTGGCACGTTTCCTTTCACATTCAATTCATCTGTAAAATCACTTTTGCATTGCAATTTAAAATCTGAATCATGAGTGTGTTGAATACATTTAAGATTTAGGAACTGTAGTTTAGGAACTTTACTTGTATTTCTAAACCTATTACACTTCCTTGGGGCATGAAATCCACTCAACAGGTACTAAACAAAGTAATGTAAGGAATAATTGTACTCCTGATGCATGCTCTGGAATTAGTCCAAGGCCTCATGTAAGAGTGGAATAGATTAAGTAAGTACACATACTGTTTTAGTTGGTGTTGAAGAGAAAAGCTTTTGAATAAAGCAATGTCCTGTAAAAAGGGACAGACACACATATAAAATCAAAGTATAAAATATAAAGTAAATACACTAACCTATTGAGAGATTGTGTCTGTAGCTTGATGGCTTGAAATGTGCAATGGGGCTGACAAATGAGATCAAATGTAATGAAAATCTTTGGAGATTGCTTTTTCTTTGTTTTCTTCTTCCACCCTCCCTCTTCCTTCCTTCTTTCCTTTCTTCCTTTTCTTTCTTTCCTTTAGTTCTCTCTATTAATTCCCTTTTTCCTTTTCATTTTCTTTTCATTTTTTAAGACACACGAAAAAGAAGCCCTTAAAGTACAATATTTTTTGATTCCTTGATATCAAAGCTTTTCAATATTCATGCAGTCATTTCTCTAGTGCATGTTTCCTTTTCATTAGATCATGTGCAAAAATTTATTTTCTTTCTCATCTAATTCACAAAAACATAAATTATTACATAGAAACTGAAATGAGGGGGCATGCCTTTTATCCTATCTAGCCCTGTTCTACAGTTACATATTATGAACCAAATCTTGAATTCAGACTTTATGGTCTTCTGTTTTATTTTGCTTCCTCTTTTCTGTTATGTGGATTATACATTAAACTTGTGCTTCAGAGGTTCTGGGCTTGATTTTCAAAAGCCTATTTTGGGGCTGCTTGTATACTGGACTTATACCTAGTCTCTTCCCCAAGATTATGTTTCTTCTATTTCCTCTCCTCCATAACACTACATTATAGAACATAGAAATCTAATGTAACATGCTACCTAAGGGCACAGTCTGTGAAACAAGACTGTCTTGGTTGAAATAACTGTTTTGATCCTTACATGCTCTGTGACACTGTGCAAGTTACTTAACATGTCTGTGCAATAGCAATAAAGTAGAAATAACAATATGACCCTCATAAGGAAGTCACAAGGTTTAAAATATTTGATATGAATAACACACTTAGAATGACTTTAGAAATACAATAAGAACTAAGAAGATTTATATGTTAATATTCTTTAGAATCATCACCTCTTGCTAATGACAAAAGATATTTATATTTTTTAAAACATGAGGTTTATTTAAGCACTTAGAATGCTGTTCATGGCTTGGTTGTTCTATGCTTTCTTCTTTCTACATAGGTTGCAAGTGTTTTAGCATTTTTCTTAAAAGGTCTTTACACTTTATTGCTCATTAGTTGATTGCCAATGCAATAGCATTTTCTTTCCATCATCATGAGTGACAAGATGTCAAATGGAGGCATTTCAATACTAATTAAAATGGTCAATTATGTACCTTGATGGCTAATGAACCCCTAATCAACAGTTAGAGGTTTATGTGCATTCTTTTGACATTCATCAGCACTCTCTGACATCCCAATATGATTAAGCATATACCTATATGCTTATAGATATAGAGATAGAGATAGATGTATCATTAAAACAATTATTATTGACAGGGAAATAAAATTCTCATAAATTCAAATATATATTTCTTGGGGAGCAAACAGGTTCTAGCTTTCTTTTTTCTTGAATACCTCATTTGAGATATTATGCTGTAAGAACTTAGTGATATTTTAATATCTTCTATTTGAAGCAACTTTTTCTTAACCAAGAAGGGCCATTGATAGCAAGCATTATAATGTCAATAATCACATTAAATATAAATGGTTTAAATGTTCCAGGTTATTATATAAATTGTTATAACTTGCAAAGAATATTTTAACCTGGAAAATAAACACTTTCACCCCAGACTTACAAAGCTGAGCAAAAGTATTACTACTATGTTGTGCTATTTTTAATTGACACATCTGAAAATTAAGATTAGCAAAAAAAAAAAAAAAAAGCAAGAAGGATAGAGAAGAATTCAGGGCAAATAACTCCTGGGTACATATACAAAAAAAACCCGAAAACACTAATTTGAAAATATACATGCACCTTAATGTTCACAGTATTATTTGCAATTTCCAAGATATTGAAGCAACTTCAGTGTTCATTAACAGACAAATGAATAAAGAAAATATTCTCTGTAAGTTATAACAATTTACATAACAAACTGGAACTTATGTAGTATGGTCAGCCATAAAAAAGAATGAAATTTGGCCATTTGCAATAACATGGATGA
Source organism: Capra hircus (assembly GCF_001704415.2). NCBI lineage: Eukaryota > Metazoa > Chordata > Mammalia > Artiodactyla > Bovidae > Capra > Capra hircus. The sequence goes on along the minus strand of NC_030813.1, from coordinate 10,340,708 downwards.
ACTTAGAGTGTATTATGCTAAGGGAAATAAATCAGACAGAGAAAGAAAGGTACTGTATGATATAACTTATATATGGAATCTAAAAAATAAAACAAACTAGTAAATATAACAAAAAAGAGTCTCACAGATACAGAGAACGAACTAGTGGTTACCAGGGGCAGAGGGGAAGGGGGAGGGGACTAAGACATATGGACTACCATGTGTAAAATAATTAAGCACAATGATATAGTGTACAACACAGGTGTTATAGCCAACAATTTATAATAACTATAAATGAAGTATAATTTTTAAAATTATGAACCACTATACTGTACACCAGAAACTTATGTCACACTGTTCAATTATACTTCAGTAAAATTATATAAAATAATTGGAAAAATTTAGTTGCCATTAAAAAACTTTCAGTGCAAAGAAAAGTTAAAGGCTAGCTTGGATAGATTCAAAATTTACTAGAATTGTTCAAATTAATTTGGATTTTTGTTTTTTTTAATTTGATTTGATATTATATAAAAATATGAGTTTATTTCCTCTCATGAGTTATTTCTTAAGTGATTTGTATAACATTATTCTCAGCTATTATTTATTGCATTTATATTTTAGATATAAATATGTAGTAGTCATATAATCATATATATCACATAGTCATATGTATCAAAAATATTTCTTTTTCTTTGCCATCTGTATAATATTTGGACCTTAGTTTTAGTGGTTTCATGGCTATGTGGTTTATTTGCTCCTTACTCACTAAATCATGTCCAACTCTTTTCTGACCCCATGAACTGTAGCCCACCAGACTCGTCTGTTATGGAATTTCCCAGGCAAAAGTACTGGAGTGGATTGCCATTTCCTTCTCCAGGGGATCTTCCCAATCCCGGCACTGAATCTCCATCTCCTGCACTGGCAAGTGGATTCTTTACCACTGAAAGTGAAAGTCACTCAGTCATGTCCGACTCTTTGCAACCCCATGGACTATACAGTCCATGGAATTCTCCAGGCCAGAATACCTGAGTGGATAGCCTTTCCCTTCTCCAAGGGATCTTCCCAACCCAGGGATCAAACTCAGGTTTCCCTCATTGCAGGTGGATTCTTTACCAGCTGAGCCATTAGGGAAGCCCAAGAATACTGAAGTTTGTAGCCTATCGCTTCTCCAGGGGATCTTCCCAACCCTGGAATTGAACCAGGGTCTCCTGCACTGCAAGCGGATTCTTTACCAACTGAGCTATAAGGGAAGCCCATTTACCACTGAACCTCCAGGGAAATTTATGATTAAATCATATAAATTTATTTCTAGTTATAATAAAATACATGTTCAGGTTTAACTTTATTGTTTTCCACAGGTAGAAAGATTGTCATATCAATTTCATATATTGAAACCTATCCTTCCCTGGTGACTCAGATGGTAAAGAATCTGCCTGCAATGCAGGAGACCTGAGTTCAATCCCAGGGTCAGGAAGATCCCCTGTAGAAATAAACGACAACCCACTCCTGTATTCTTGCCTGAAGAATTCCTGGACAGAGGTGCCTGGTGAGCTACAGTCTGTGGGGTCGCAAAGAGCTAGACATGACTGAGATACTGATACAAGCTATGTATATACGTCTGTATATAACATATATTATAACATCATACTAATTATTAACTACTAATACACATCAGTATTTATTGACATTGTGTACTACAATCTGTCTCTAAAATTTTTATGTCTATTATTTCCTTATGGTCATTTCAACACCAATATCGCATTTCTGTTAATTTTTAACAGTTTTATTGAGGTTAATTGATATACAAAACATTGCATGTGTTTAATGTATACAATTTTATGAGTGTAAACATATGCATATACTCATGATATTATCACCAAAATTAATGTATTACAAGCATATTTCTCAATTCCCAGAGTTTCCTTGTGTCCTTTTGTTTTTGTGTTTGTGGTAAGAATGTTTAACATGAGATGTGCTCTTTTAACAAATTTTTAGGTAAACAATGTCTTATTGTTAACTACAGTCACTGTGTTAAACAATGGATCTCTAGGACTTATTCATCTTGTATAATTGTAATACTATACCCATTGAACAGAAAGCTCCCCATTTCTCTCTTCCTCCATCTGTAGGCGATGACCATTTTATTTTATGCTTCTTTAAGTCAGGTTATACATCATCTCATACATGTTGGGTGGCTATTAAAAAAATAAAAAATGACAAGTGTTAATGAGAACATACAGAAATTGATACACTTGCACACTATTGGTAGGAAAAAATATGGAGCTTCCCCCAAATTAAAAATAGACTACCATATGATGATCCAAACATTCTACTATTGGGTATTTATCCAAAACATTGGAAATCAGGACTTTGAAAGGATATTTGCACTCTCATGTTTATTGCAGCATAATTCACAAAAAAAGATACGGAAACACCTAAAATCCCTATCAACAAACAAATGGATGAAGAAACATGATATTCATCTTCATGTTTATCTCCCTATCCCTACCTCCATCTTTATACCATGAACTGTTAAACATAAAAAAGGAAGCCTACTACTGAAAACACCATGGATGGATCTGAAAGACATTATGCTAAAGAAATATATTAGTTACAAAAGGACAAATACAACATAATTCCACACTTCTGTGATTTTTATAGCATATATAAATTGATGCTGTATTTCAAATTAATTACATCTGTCACATTCAATCATTCATTTGCTGTGAATTACTTCACAGAATATTATTCTTACCAAAATTGCTTTGCATTCTTTTACTTCTTTTTTCATTTTTCCTTGGTATATCCTTGAATATAAATTTATTTAATTTTTAACAGAACACTTTGGCATGCTGCCTTTTCCCAAGACAACCATAGTATATTCTCTCAGCTAATATGCCTTTCTAGAATCTCACTAATTCTCCTCACAAATTACTGTATAATCTTCTCCCCTTGAATCTGAATGAGTTTTTAAATCATTTAAAACCATAAGAATGTGTCAGAAATTATTCAGTACAACTTCCAAGGATGGGGAGTGAAAGACAGTGAAACTTCTGACTTTTTAACTGAAATATCAGGATCCTCTGTTTTGAACCTTCAAGTGCCATGTACACATTCCAGCTGGCATATCATCATGCTCTTAGGAAGATCAAATGAGCATTCCATGGAGAAAGACCAGCTGGACTATGCACCAGCTCATCCAGCACCCAGACCTCACCACCACTCCAGCCTTAGGCACAGTGAGACTAGATCTACAGAAAACCCCAGGACACAGCCATTCTGGTGAACATCTCCTGAATCCATTATTCACAAAAACCATGAGAGATGATAAAACACTTGTTTTGCTTTATGTCAGTGAATTTTAAGGAGATTTGTTAGTTATCAACAGCTAACTGGAACAAAATATGATAACTGGAATTAGGAATCTGATAAAACAGAAATTAAAAACTGTGTCATTGAGCTTGAAACTGGATGGTTGATGAAAATTAGAAAAAACTGAGGAGGCTATTGAAGACTACAGACTAGAGAAGAAAATTTATGGGACACTGGATAAGATGAGACCTAAAAAATACTTTGAGCTTCCCCCTAAATTATCAGTCATTGTGCAAGAATTTGATATCCTATCTCTGATTATAAGCAATGGATGGTACCATACATATAGCTAGAGTAACTTTATTTATTTATTTTTATTTTTTTAAATTTTTTTAATTTTTATTTTTACTTTATTTTACTTTACAATACTATATTGGTTTTGCCATACATTGACATGAATCCACCACGGGTGTACATGCGTTCCCAAGCATGAACCCCCATCCCACCTCCCTCCCCATAACATCTCTCTGGGTCATCACTGTGCACCAGCCCCAAGCATGCTGTATCCTGTGTCAGACATAGACTGGCGATTCGATTCTTACATGATAGTATACATGTTACAATGCCATTCTCCCAAATCATCCCACCCTCTCCCTCTCCCTCTGAGTCCAAAAGTCCGTTATACTCTTTTTTTAAATAGCTTTTTTGAGATGCAATTTATATACTATAAAATTAACCCAAGAGCATAATGTAATACTTTTAGTGTATGTACCAACAAAATCTAATTTTAGACATTTTCACCCCAAACTAAACCCTGTGCCTACTAGCACTCACTCCTCGTTAATCTGCATTTCATATAGGCAGGTTTGACTATACTAAACATTTCATATAAATAGAATAAAAGATGTATTTTTTTTTAAAACTTAGAGCTTTTCATTGTTCATCCATGTCAAACTATGTGTCAGTGCATTCTTTTTTTTTAACACCAAAACATTTCATTGTATGGATCTACCCTATTCTTCAATTGAGAGGCATTTTGATTGTTTCCACTTTGAGGCTATTACATTAATAAACAAAGCTGCATTTGTTTTACAATTGTTGGGTGAACATCTATGTTTATTTATATAGCGAGGAGTGGCTCAGATGTTAAAGAATCCGCCAGCAATACAGATCTGAGTTCAGTCCCTGAGTTCGGAAGATTCCCCTGGAGGAGGGCATGGCAACCCACTCCAGTATTTTTGCCTGGAGAATCCCCATGACAGAAGAGCCTGGCATGCTACAACCCTTGGAGTCACAAAGAGTTGATCATGACCGAGCAAACAGGAGTGGAAATGCAGGGGTGGATAGTAATTCTATGCTTATCATTCTGAGGACCTGAAGAATTTTTGAAGTGGCTACTCCATTTACAGTATCAGCAGCAATGTAGAAAAGTTCCAATTTTTCCTTTTCTTCACCAAGTCAAGAATTATGAGCACTCCAACTTGTTACTTTTTTTTCAGACTTCCTTTAAATAGTTTGAGTATTGTGTTTCCAAATAAATGTGTCAGCTGTTGATATCTGCCAAACATTTATAAGATAAAATATGAAGGAAGCCAATAAAGAAGGGAAAATGGTTTTATAGGGATTGAATCTGTAGATCCACTTGGGCAGTGGTGAAATTTTAGAAATAGGTCCTTCAAGCTATGAGTATGGGATATTTTCCACCCCTCAGAAGCAGGATGAAAAAAATAGGGAAATGGAAGTGGCAGTTTCCCGTTTTAAGGATATATTCTGGAAGTGACTGTTCTGAGTTGTCAGTGCTTTTCAGAGTTTGGCTGCTTGACCTCACCTACTATTAGGGAGACTGGGAAATGCAGGCTTCTGTTTGGTCTGCATTACTTGCTTTTTATCAAGATAAATGCTGAGCTTCTGTGACTAAAGTAGAAGAGTACATATTTATACTCTACTTTCAGATTTCTGCCTCCTGCTGTGTAGTGCAGGAAATTAGAATCATTTTCCTTCAGATTATTTTTAAGAAAAGCCTCTATAGTGTGATATTACTCAGGTGTGTTTGGAAGGAGTAATTATTGCAAGCCATTATTAAACTATTCTTTCCCACCATTTATTACATTTTCTGAATGTATCTATTCTAAGGATGTATCCTTAAAATACATTAAATGATTTACATATTGTTTGGAAATATTTAACATTGCCTTCATTCTAGCAAAATAACTTGCTTTAATGATTTTTATGAAATATTAATAATCAGTTACCTGCTTAGCTTTATATTACACTTAAGATAGCTATGATTTTTGTTTGCAAATATATAGAAAGAATAAGTAAAATAGATCATAATTATTCTATAATTATATTACAAAGCCTTTCATTGAAAAAGTAGGAAATGTGGAGTTTCCATAGCTGTGCATTGGAGGGAAATATGAAAATGCAAGATTTATTTTTGGTTATGCTGAGCTTGAGATATTGATCATACATTTATTTGGAAATGTCCTATAGACAGAACAAATATTTGAAATAGAAAATTGAAGCTTGAAATAAATGAGATTTTTGAAAAGCAGATAGCTGCTCTAAATGATTTTAAATCTCTTGATCTCTGTGAATTATATTGTAAGATAATAAAAGAACTGGCAGTTGAACCTGATAACCTTTTAAAATATAGGCAATATATTATTAAACTGGAAGCACCACAAGTTCATGTGAAGTAAATAAGGTGGTGGTTCCACAAAGGAGAAAAATATAGTTACAAAACAATCTATCCCAGGGAAGAGTATCAAGTACACTGCTTAAAAGATCAATCTCTCATCTCTAAAAATGTAATTAGCATCTTGAACCTTATAAACAAAAAAAAAAATCAAGTGATTATCATAGGAACAATAAGTCATAACAGTACAATATTTTGGGGCAGACTCCCAAGGGAAGTGAAACACTGGCAACCTTGGCATTGAGGATAGTTGATGCAGCAAATCACAACAGAAACACCCAGGGTCTTGAATACAACAATGAGGTGAAACACAGCTGACTGAAGCACCTTGAGAAAAGTGTTTCTTCACTTCAGTTCAGTTCACTCCAGTCGCTCAGTCGTGTCCGATTCTTTGCAACCCCATAAATCGCAGCACGCCAGGCCTCCTTGTCCATCACCAACTCCTGGAGTTCACCCAAATTCATGTCCGTTGAGTCGGTGATGCCATCCAGCCATCTCATCCTCTGTCGTCCCCTTCTCCTCCTGCCCCCAATTCCTCCCAGCATCAGGGTCTTTTCCAATGAGTCAACTCTTCGCATGAGGCGGCCAAAGTATTGGAGTTTCAGCCTCAGCATAGTCCTTCCAATGAACACCCAGGACTGGTCTCCTTTAGGATGGACTGGTTGGATCTTCTTGCAGCTCAAAAGCATCAATTATTTGTCACTCAGCTTTCTTCACAGTCCAACTCTCACATCCATACATGACCACTGGAAAAACCATAGCCTTGACTAGAAGGACCTTTGTTGGCAAAGAAATATCTCTGCTTTTTAATATGCTATCTAGGTTGGTCAGAACTTTCCTTCCAAGGAGTAAGCGTCTTTTAATTTCATGGTTGCAATCACCATTTGCAATGATTTTGGAGCCCCCCGAAAATAAAGTCTGCCACTGTTTCCAGTTTCCTCATCTATTTGCCATGAAGGGATGGGACCAGATGCCATGATCTTCATTTTCTGAATGTTGAGCTTTAAGCCAACTTTTTCACCCTTCTCTTTCACTTTCATCAAGAGGCTTTTTAGCTCCTCTTCACTTTCTGCCCTAAGGGTGGTGTCCTCTGCATATCTGAGGTTATTGATATTTCTCCCGGCAATCTTGATTCCAGCTTGTGTTTATTCCAGCCCAGCATTTCTCATGATGTACTCTGCATAGAAGTTAAATAACAGGGTAGCAATACACAGCCTTGACGTACTCCTTTTCCTGTTTGGAACCAGCCTGTCGTTCTTACTAGTCACTAAACACGGTTGTGCTTAATGGAAATGACATGCCTTTGCTTGTTGGCATGTGTTACTCCTTGTGTGATGATCACCGTTTTCACTCAGCAGATTCCAAAACATCCTTTGGAAGAGCCCAGGGACTGTTTCCTCCATTAAGGATTATTTAACTTCAGCCTAAGAGAACACTGTTACCACTTTCACAGCACCACATTTTGGCTTTATTTTTGAGAATTTGCCCATTTGCTTGGGATGTTTATTTTGATCACACTCTCTTGCAGCCCCTAGATTTAGAGGGCAAGGAATTCTAACTCTTAATTTTTTGTCAGTAGCTTGGAAAAGTACTTTGGTGCTATGCTGATGAAAAAGCATGGAAGTGAAAGATATAGCAATATTTCAGATAAAAAAAAATTCAAGGGACTTTGAAAAGAACTGGATAGATATATCAGGATTAAATGAAATACCAGCAATTTAAATTCACATGCATAAATATACAAAATACCAAGAACTCAAGAACTGAATAGGAAATATATTCCTTAATAGTAGCTTATGAAAAAGTAAAGAATATTTAACTGATTTTAATCTCAATATACTTCAACTGCATAAAACAAATATTGCAGTTGTCTGAAGCGTTTTAGAAACATGTCCATTAAAACTAATTCATCAAAATACCATACTTTTGTCAGTACATCTATATTGTTTACATTTCATTTATATTTTGAATTAGTATTACATTTATTTAGTATAAAAAGATGTCAACATTGAAAAGACTTCCTGAATCACCATCCCTCACCTCAGTTTCTACCCTTCCCAAACTCTTCCTTGAGTTTTCTTAATATACAAGAAAATGTTATTATAGGTTATCAACACCACTATTTTGTTTATACACACCTTGCCTGCTTTTATATAAAAATATATTTTATAAATATTTCCATATTAATATAAAAATCTTCATTATTTTTACTGATGCTTAACATTTTATTGGATAGATGGCTTGAATTTTATCCAGTACCATACCGATGAATATTTTTACTCAATTATAAGGTTGCAAATGGCAATTAAGTAAAAAATATTATAAATACTGTGTTTCACCTAATCACATGTGTGAAGTCAAATAATCATGTAGGATATTCTTGGATGTAGAGTATCTGAGTCACAGTGTGTATGGGAGCTTTGGCAATTATAACACACATTATCAAACTGCCATCTTAGTATCTCATATTTTAAATATTATATTTTGGTGTAATGCACATATTTTTGTATATTATTCTACTAGGTTATTGGCCATTTATAATCATTCTGTAGAAGCTTCCAGCTCTTAGAGAAAGCAATAATTTTTGTGCTATCAGTTATCAAGTTTTTGCCTTTTGCTACTTGTATTTTTAATGGTATATACATACATATATATATATTTCAGCTAGTTAAAAATTTAATTAATTTTGGTAGTTGTTGTCTGTTTTTCAGTCTTTTCATATCGGTAGATTGTGTCTTAGCCTTAATATAAAATTTTCTCTAATTAGAAAAAACATGTCAATGTATGGCAACACCAATACGATATTGTAAACAAATAAATAAAACTGAAAACAAAAAAGAAAAGAAAAGAAAAGAAAAACCTGTTCCTCTAGTGTTTTTTACTTCATTGTTTCTATTAAGATTTTTGATCTATTTGGAATTAATTATCCTGTTTTATAATTTGAGTTCTATATCCAACATTTTTCTCACAATCACTACTTCATTTCTCCAGTAATATTTAGTCAGTTGTCCCTCCATCTTCAATGTTTGTAGATGTTACCTCTGGCAGAGAAAGTTGACACTCACTAGATGGTTCAAATGTTTCACTATATGTTTCTGTCAGCTTTGCTATTTGGCTCAAGCCATATGTCTTTGTGTCCAAAGAGCAATAATTAGTTATATTATCACTTCTCAGTAGGAGGTAGTTGAAAGCTGGTATAACTCACCCATCTCTCTCGTTTCATTCAGACTTCCAATACTACATGTTTCAAATTTCAGTTCCAAGCTATTCAAGCATTCCCATCTACCTATACATCTGAGTAAGGTGGCATAACAGAATTCTACCAATCCAAGCTAGCCATGTAGTGTAAGCAAGAGATAAACTGCTGAAGTTTGGAGGTTAATAACAGCAACACCGTCTCTCCTATCTGGAACATTAAGCCCAATTTATCATATACTAAAAGCCCATGGATGTTTGAACCTACTTCTGGATGTCTGTTACTTTCTACTATTCTGTGAGCAAAGAGATAGCAAAATAGATCTGGAGATGCCTCTACTTCCCCTTTTAAAATGGTTTAACAGAAAACTTGGGGGTAGGTTAGTTTAAAGTAGGGAAATGGCAATAGCACAGAATTCTGGAGTATTTTCAACAAAACTATTTTTTCTTCAATCAGAGAGCAAGAATTTGGAAGGTTTTAGGTATTTATCAGCTTCCTTTTGTATACCAAGATGTTTTTCAAAAATACTATTTGGTTAAACTGATTAATTTAGTGCCCAAGACTGTAAAAGTATATTCTTTATAATAAAATGCTGCATTTGATGTTTAAGACCACCATCATTAATGTAAACCTTGAGTATCTTTTTTATATTGAGTTGTTCTAAATAAATCAGTGGTTAACATTTATTCCTTAATACATGGTTATAATGAGTTGATTTAAGCAATTTTGGACAGTTATTGAATTCATACCCAAAATTCATACTTAAAATTGTGCCAGAGAGCTTTAAATTATGAATCTACATATAAATATGGGCTACTAATAATCTGTTCTCCTAACAACAACAAAAAATAAAACCAACGGTGAAACAAGGTGAATGTCTTTAAATCTGTAACTTTAGAGTACTTGTTTTTACCTGATTTATGTTATGAAAACCTTTAACAATTGAATATAAGTTAGGGCAGTTTCCAAAGATGAGGGGAAAACACAACTAAAAAAAACTTACAATGTTTCACAGAATTCATTGTCCATAGGATTTCCCAGGTAAGAATACTGAAGTGGGTCACCATTTCCTTCTGCAAGGGATCCTCCCAACCCAAGGATCAACCCACCTCCCACATCTCCTGCATTGGCAGGTGGATTCTTTACCACTGAGCCACCTGGGAAGCCCCAGAGATCACAGAGACTATTAAGTCCGTAAAAGAAGCTTAACCTGTAAAGTTAGGATATCCACAGATAGTTCTTTCAAATGTTTTGAAATGTACATGACATACAAAAAAATGTTTGAAATATAGGTACTTTAAAAGCTAGGATTAAGTCAAATAACAAATACATAAATCCTGTTAAAGAAAATCTCTGGGACATAAATGCCAATACTTATTATTGCTATTTTAACAGTAAAAATTTCATAAGCAGAGTATATGAGCTGAAATATATTTATAGTAAAAGCACAAATTTAATATGATAGCTCTAAGTTTTTAGATGTAATACAGGTAAATACTTTAGAATATATTCAAATGTTGAAAGGTATAAAAAATGTCAATTTTTATTACTTCTGTTAAGTTTTGGTTGTTGTGTTGTTGATGTTCAATATTGAGAAATTAATATTTAACGTATAAATCCATTCACATTGTTCAGATTGTTCAGTTTCCCTTCACCCTCAGTACCCTCACAGCCAAGTAACAGACTGGCCATCTTTCTAAAGTCTCTAGCACAAACCTTTGTACCGGGGAGCATGGGAGACAAGAAGAAGAGAGAAATCAAGTTGCAGTTTTTAGAAGGGTTAGGCAATGATTTGGAGGCCATAAAAAGCTTTGCATCACTTGTTCTAAAAGGCTACTAATTGAGAATTACTTATAAAAATAAAGTGTGAAACTGTTCATACAATGGTTTTACATTTGTTTTTAAATTATATTAGGTGTGAATGCTTTATAATTGATAAGATATTCTTTATATATTCTTCCAAAATAGTGATTTATAAAGATGGTTAATACTATTAAGATAAAAATAAATCATGTTCCAACTTGTTGATGTCTGTGTTTGTCCTGCTTTTTATGTGGCTATTGCTGTTCATTCCAAAATTGGGCCATTGCCAGCCTTTTTAGGTTGATTTGATTTACAGCACCTTCTGCAGTTATATAATTGCTGTACTCTTGCCAACCATTATAAGATTCATCTTGTGCCTGTACTCTTAATTTGTTCTGGAAATTAGTTGGCATGAATTTCTCTTTGTTCTTATTTGATAATTTTCCAGATTCATCAACTAAACTTTTGCCTGAATTTTGCTAAGTCCATTTCACTTTTTTCTTTTGATTTTCATGAACTTTATAACTTTCCTGTGAAATGTTCTACATCTAATTCTACTTAATTATCTGGAAGAAATTCAAAGTGTGAAAGATTATAAATTTGAATGTTGCTTCCATTGAGGCTAATGATCACATTTTAAAATTTTGATTTGATATCATAACTTATTTAGCTTACAATACTTTATGTATCTTATATATTGCATTTAAAAAATCAGTATAAAATATATACCTTGTATGTAATATATATTTCATTTTCACCTGTCTACAAATTTCTTGTCAATCACTATTTAATTTCAAGATAATACTTTTGCTTACTTTCTCAAACTTTTTTCCAGAGCATAATTATAAATCTTTATTATGCTGTACTCCATCTTCCTCAATTTATATGTAATATCTCTGAGTTATTTATAAATTCAGATTAATAGCTTACTGATTACTCACTGATTTTTTTAGGATCAAAAAATGTCATACATATTCTAACTCTGTGAACACATACACATGGAAGTTATTTATGTTAAATTGATATACAAAATATTATCATAGCATCACTCTTTTCTATTATTCCTTTCCTCATTCAACAATAATTGTTATTATTTTCTGATATCAACAAACTTTTGCTCTATATTCCTATTTTGATATTGACCCTGAGTTAGTCACGTATTAGTGTACAGTGAAAATATAACAGCCAAAGTGACTATTATTTCTTGTGTAATTGTAGAAGGTAACAAAGTATAAGCAAAATTTTATTAGTTTAAAAAAAATCAAAACTGTATATTATTTTTGAATTTTTCCTCGTGAGTCAGATCTACTTAAAACAAACATGCAGTAGACACCAGAAGTTAAAAATAAACAGTCTTGTGTAATATAGGCTTCCTTGTAAACTTCAGGAAGATTCTTATTATTCAGCAGTTCAATCACTCTTTGTCTTAATTTCCCTCTCAACAAAAAAAGGACAGTAATAGAATCACATCAGGATGATTGCAAGAACAAACTGAAGCAATACACATGAAATGTTGATATTGGTACCTGGTACCTAGTTAATATTCAGGGAATCATACTACGCCTATAAAATTGTTACTAATAAATTGTTACTATTCCTGGACGGCATTAGAACAAGAGAGATTACAAGGTCCAAATATTAAGTGAATACAAATTCTGACAGTCTAATCAATAACCACAAAATATAAATGTAGGTATCACTGAGGGGACTATTAGTTCTAAATTAACATAATTTCTTCCCTATTGATGATCCATAAATATTTAAGTTCTGATGGTTTCAGCGTTCCTGTGTACCTTGTCTAATACACAGATAGACAACTTCTTTGTCTCACGTTTCCTATTCATCTCTCTGATGACTTTAAAACTTCATCAAACATTTATTTCTTGAATGGATAAATTCATTCATTCATATTCTAGCCAAACTTTGCTAACATGAGAACTATTCTGTTTGTCTCTTTTGACATATATCTTATGAGATATATTATTTCAATTATTAGACTTTACAGTATAAATCTTAGAGAAAATCACACTTTTCTGTCAAGTTTTTCCAGCATCCCCACTAAGTTCAGTTCAGTTCAGTTCAGTCGCTCAGTCATGTCTGACTCTTTGCCACCCCATGAATCGCAGCACGCCAGGCCTCCCTGTCCATCACCAACTCCCGCAGTTCACTTAAGACTCACGTCCATCAAGTCAGTGAAGCCATCCAGCCATCTCACCCTTGTCGTCTCCTTCTCCTCCTGCCCCTAATCCCTCCCAGCATCAGAGTTCTTTCCAATGAGTCAACTCTTCACATGAGGTGGCCAAAGTACTGGAGTTTCAGCTTTAGCATCATTCCTTCCAAAGAAATCCCAGGGCTGATCTCCTTCAGAATGGACAGGTTGGATCTCCTTGCAGTCCAAGGGACTCTCAAGAGTCTTCTCCAACACCACAGTCCAAAAGCATCAATTCTTCAGCGCTCAGCTTTCTTCACAGCACAATTCTCACATCCATACATGACCACAGGAAAAACCATAGCCTTGACTAAACGGACCTTTGTTGGCAAAGTAATGTCTCTGCTTTCCAACACGCTATCTAGGTTGGTCATAACTTTTCTTCCAAGGAGTAAGCGTCTTTTAATTTCATGGCTGCAGTCACCATCTGCAGTGATTTTGGAGCCCAAAGAAATAAAGTCTGACACTGTTTCCATTGTTTCACCATCTATTTCCCATGAAGTGATGGGTTGGATGCCATGATCTTCGTTTTCTGAATGTTGAGCTTTAAGTCAATTTTTTTGCTCTCCTCTTTCACTTTCATCAAGAGGCTTTTTAGTTCCTCTTCACTTTCTGCCATAAGTGTGGTGTGATCTGCATATCTTAGGTTATGGATATTTCTCCCAGCAATCTTCATTCCAGCTTGTGTTTCTTCCAGTCCAGCGTTTCTCATAATGTGCTCTGCATAGAAGTTAAATAAGCAGGGTGACAATACACAGCCTTTACCTATTCCTTTTCCTATTTGGAACCAGTCTGTTGTTCCATGTCCAGTTCTAACTGTTGCTTCCTGACCTGCATACAAATTTCTCAAGAGGCAGGTCAGATAGTCTGGTATTCCCATCTCTTTCAGAATTTTCCACAGTGTGTTGTGATCCACACAGTCAAAGGCTTTGGCATAGTCAATAAAGCAGAAATAGATGTTTTTCTGGAACTCTCTTGTTTTTTCCATGATCCATCGGATGTTGGCTATTTGATCTCTGGGTCCTCTGCCTCTTCTAAAACCAGTTTGAACATCTGGAAGCTCACGGTTCATGTATTGCTGAAGCCTGGCTTGGAGAATTTTGAGCATTACTTTACTAGCATGTGAGATGAGTGCAATTGTGCAGTAGTCTGAGCATTCTTTCGCATTTCCTTTCTTTGGGATTGGAATGAAAACTGACCTTTTCCAGTCCTGTGGCCACTGCTGAGTTTTCCAAATTTGCTGCCATACTGATTGCAGCACTTTCACAGCATCATCTTTGGGGATTTGAAACAGCTCAACTGGAATTCCATCACTTCCACTAGCTTTGTCCATAGTGATGATTTCTAAGGCCCACTTGACTTCACATTCCAGGATGTCTGGCTCTAGGTGAGTGATCACACCACTGTGATTATCTGGGTCATGAAGATCTTTTTTGTACAGCTCTGTATATTCTTGCCACCTCTTCTTAATATCTTCTGCTTCTATTAGGTCCATACCATTTCTCTCCTTTATTGAACCTATCTTTGCATGAAATGTTCCCTTGGCATGTCTAATTTTCGTGAAGAGATCTCTAGTCTTTCCCATTCTGTTGTTTTCCTCTATTTCTTTGCATTGATCACTGAAGAAGGCTTTCTTATCATTTCTTGCTATTCTTTGGAACTCTGCATTCAGATGCTTACATCTTTCCTTTCTCCTTTGCTTTTTGGTTCTCTTCTTTTCACAGCTGTTTTTAAGGCCTCCCCAGACAGCCATTTTGCTTTTTTGCATTTCTTTTCCTTGGGGATGGTCTTGATCCCTGTCTCCTGTACAATGTCATGAATTCAGTCCATAGTTCATCAGGCACTCTATCTATCAGATCTAGGCCCTTAAATCTATTTCTCATTTCCACTGTATAATCATAAGGGATTTGATTTCAGTCATACCTGAATGATCGAGTGGTTTTCCCTACTTTCTTCAATTTGCGTCTGAGTTTGGCAATAAGGAGTTCATGATCTGAGCCACAGTCAGCTCCCAGTCTTGTTTTTGTTGACTGTATAGAGCTTCTCTATTTTTGGCTGCAAAAAATAATCAATCTGATTTCGGTGTTGACCATCTGGTGATGTCCATGTGTAGAGTCTTCTCTTGTGTTGTTGGAAGAGGATGTTTGCTATGACCAGTACATTTTCTTGGCAAAACTGTATTAGATTTTGCCCTGCTTCATTCTGCATTCCAAGGCCAAATTTGCCTGTTACTCCAGGTGTTTCTTGACTTCCTGCTTTTGCATTCCAGTCCCCTATAATGAAAAGGACATCTTTTGGGGGTGTTAGTTCTAAAAGGTCTTATAGGTCTTCGTAGAAACGTTCAACATCAGCTTCTTCAGCATTCCTGGTTGAGGCATAGACTTGGATTACTGTGATATTGAATGATTTGCCTTGGAAATGAACAGATATCATTCTGTCATTTTTGAGATTGCATTCAGGTACTGCACTTCAGACTCTTTTGTTGACCATGATGGCTACTCCATTTCTTCTGAGCGATTCCTGCCCACAGCTGTATATAATGGTCATCTGAGTTAAATTCACCCATTCCAGTCCATTTTAGTTCGCTGATTCTTAGAATGTCGACGTTGACCCTTGCCATCTCTTGTTTGACCACTTCCAATTTGCCTTGATTCATGGACCTGACATTCCAGGTTCCTATGCGATATTGCTCTTTACAGCATTGGACATTGCTTCTATCACCAGTCACATCCACAACTGAGTATTGTTTTTGTTTTGGCTCCATCCCTTCATTCTTTCTGGAGTTTTTCTCCACTGATCTCCAGTAGCATATTGGGCACCTACCGACCTGGGGAGTTCTTCTTTCAGTATCCTGTCATTTTGCCTTTTCATACTGTTCATGGGGTTCTCAAGGCAAGAATACTGAAGTGGTTTGCCATTCCCTTCTCCAGTGGACCACATTCTGTCAGACTTCTCCACCATGACCCGCCTGTCTTGCGTGGCCCCATGGTTATGGCTTATTTTCATTGAGTTAGACAAGGCTGTGGTCCTAGTGTGATTAGACTAATTTTCTCTGAGTATGGTTTCAGTGTACGTGCCCTCTGATGACCTCTCTTGCAACACTTACAGTCTTACTTGGGTTTCTCTTACCTTGGAGTATCTCCTCACAGCTGTTCCAGCAAAGCACAGCCACTAATCTTTACCTTGGATGAGGGGTATCTCCTCTCCGCAGCCCCTCCTGACCTTGAACATAGGATAGCTCCTCTAGGCCCTCCTGTGCCCGCACAGTCACTGCTCCTTGGACGTGGGCTTCCTCCTCCTGGCCGCCACCCTTGGCCTCAGGCATGGGGTAGCTCCTCTTGGCTGTTGCCCCTGACCTCAGACTGGGGTAGCTCCTCTTGGCCATTCCTGCACCGTCGCAGCCTAGCACTTTTGGCCACTACCCGTGACCTTGGATGTGGGGTAATTCCTCTTGGCTGCCACCGCTCAGGCATGGGGTCCTCCCGGCTTCTGCCCCTGATCTTGGACATGGGGTAGCTCCCCTTGGCCATGCTAAGTGCGCCGGTCACAGCTGCCCATGCTAAGTTAAGTGACCGCATTTAAGAAATGCAAAAAAGCAAAATGGCTGTCTGGGAAGGCCTTACAAATAGCTGTGAAAAGAAGGGAGGCAAAAAGCAAAGGAGAAAAGCAAAGTTATAAGCATCTGAATGCAGAGTTCCAAAGAACAGCAAGAAGAGATAAGAAAGCCTTCTTTAGCGATCAATGCAAAGAAATAGAGGAAAACAACAGATGGGAAAGACTAGAGATCTCTTCAAGAAAATTAGAGATACCAAGGGAACATTTCATGCAAAGATGGGCTTGATATAGAACAGAAATGGTATAGATCTAACAGAAGCAGAAGATATTAAGAAGAGGTGGCAAGAATACACAGAAGAACTGTACAAAAAATATCTTCACGACCCAGATAATCATGATGATGTGATCACTAATCTAGAGCCAGACATCTTGGAATGTGAAGTCAAGTGGGCCTTAGAAAGCATCACTACGAACAAAGCTAGTGGAGGTGATGGAATTCCAGTTGAGCTGTTTCAAATCCTGAAAGATGATGCTGTGAAAGTGCTGCACTCAATATGCCAGCAAATTTGGAAAACTCAGCAGTGACCACAAGACTGGAAAAGGTCAGTTTTCTTTCCAATCCCAAAGAAAGGCAATGCCAAAGAATGCTCAGACTACTGCACAATTGTATTCATCTCACATGCTAGTAAAGTAATGCTCAAAATTCTCCAAGCCAGGCTTCAGCAATACGTGAACTGTGAACTCCCTGATGTTCAAGCTGGTTTTAGAAAAGGCAGAGGAACAGAGATCAAATTGCCAACATCCATTGGATCATGGAAAAAGCATGAGAGTTCCAGAAAAACATCTATTTCTGCTTTATTGACTATGCCAAAGCCTTTGACTGTGTTGATCACAACACACTGTGGAAAATTCTGAAAGAGATGGGAATACCAGACCACCTAACCTGCCTCCTAAGAAATTTGCATGCAGGTCAGGAAGCAACAGTTAGAACTGGACATGGAAAAACAGACTGGTTCCAAATAGGAAAAGGAGTAGGTAAAGTCTGTATATTGTCACCCTGCTTATTTAACTTCTATGCAGAGTACATCATGAAAAACACTGGACTGGAAGAAACACGAGCTGGAATGAAGATTGCTGGGAGAAATATCAATAACTTCAGATATGCAGATGACACCACCCTTATGGCAGAAAGTGAAGAGGAACTAAAAAGCCTCTTGATGAAAATGAAAGAGGAGAGCGAAAAAGTTGGCTTAAAGGTCAACATTCATAAAACGAAGATCATGGCATCCGGTCCCATCACTTCATGGGAAATAGATGGGGAAACAGTAGAAACAGTGTCAGACTTTATTTCTTTGGGCTCCAAAATCACTGCAGATGGTGACTGCAGCCATTAAATTAAAAGACGCTTACTCCTTGGAAGAATAGTTATGACCAATCTAGATAGTATATTCAAAAGGAGAGACATCACTTTGCTGACTAAGGTCCATCTAGTCAAGGCTATGGTTTTTCCTGTGGTCATGTATGGATGTGAGAGTTGGACTGTGGAAAAGGCTGAGCGCCGAAGAATTGATGCTTTTGGACTGTGGTGTTGGAGAAGACTCTTGAGAGTCCCTTGGACTGCAAGGAGATCCAACCAGTCCATTCTGAAGGAGATCAACCCTGGGATTTCTTTGAAAGAAATGATGCTAAAGCTGAAGCTCCAGTACTTTGGCCACCTCATGTGAAGAGTTGACTCATTGGAAAAACTTTGATGCTGGGAGAAATTGAGGGCAGGAGGAAAAGGGGATGACGGAGGATGAGATGGATGGATGGCATCACTGACTTGATGGACGCGAGTCTGAATGAACTCTGGGAGATGGTGATGAGCAGGGAGGCCTGGCGTGCTGCGATTCATGGGGTCACAAAGTGTCGGACACGACTGGTCAACTGAACCGAACTGAGCTGATCTACCTGTGCAGCTCATTTATCTCCGTAACACGTTACACGGAGATAATTTGGGAGATAGCATTCTTTCTGGGAATAAAGGTAAAAGTGAATTTGAAGTTTCTTAGTCCTGTCTGACTCTTTGGGGCCTCGTGTACTGTAGCCTACCAGTCTCCTCCGTCCATGGCATTTTCCAGGCAAGAATACTGGAGTGGATTGTCATTTCCTTCTCCAGGGGATCTTCCCAACCCAGGGATCTAACCCGGGTCTCCCACATTGTAGGCAGACGCTTTACCTTCTGAGCCACCAGGGAAGTCTCCTTCACTTTTAGGGTAATTATTGATAATACTCCGTGTAAAAAATTGCCAATTGTAGGTAATGTTTTGTTAGTTATACTGATCCAAGCTAACTTTCTTCTATTTGAGCTATCATTAGGCAATTTGGTTTAGTTTCTCCATTTAGATGATAATTTTCCTGATTTTCTACTTAGTTAGGCATTTCATATCACCCTTCTGAAATCAGAAGGGGGTTTCCCTGGTGGCTCAGAGGTTAAAGCGTCTGCCTGCAACGAAGGAGACCTGGGTTCAATCCCTGGATCGGGAAGATCCCCTGGAGAAGGAAATGGCAACCCACTCTGGTATTCTTACCTGGAGAATCCCATGGACGGAGGAGCCTGGTGGGCTACAGTCCACAGGGTCACAAAGAGTCGGACACGACTGAGTGACTTCACTTCATTTTCACGCTTCTGAAATATGACATTCATATCCGTTTTCCTCTGAGTGATCTGTCATACAATGTGTTGTTATGGTTGATATTTGTGATTCTCTTTTATTTTCCAATTTCCTGGCATACATTATATGTGAAAAGTTTTTTTAGTTATGAAGCTATTCATTCCCTATATTGAATCTACCTGTTTCTTTTAAAGATGTAGCAGGCAATATGACATCTCAATGCCCCTTCAAAGTAGCTTATGTGTATTTCCAAACAGGCAGATTTCCTGATCTCGTGGACATCTGGTTCTGTGGCCTTTAACCTAATCTCAGGAAGCGAAGAGACTTTGACCATAAGTCATATTTTTTGTAAAACAGTAATTCAAGGAATTTAGATTTTACTTACTGTTTGGCTCCAAAATAAATATAAATCCAGATTAGTTCATGAGGAACCAGATTGTTACCAGAGTAGAAAGGTATGAAAGGTAAAATAACTTCAGATATCATTGCTTTCCCAAACTGAAGTGGTCTAAGCTCATCTACTCTTGTGTCTTTGACCACTTGCTGCTGAGGTCTGAAATAAGTCTGGCTTCAAAGCCCAGCCTCTTAAATACTTGGTTATATCCTTCTCTAATGAGATCTTACAGACCTTTGGGAAAACCCAATAAAGTATGCATTAATAAATGACTTCTAATGCTCTGTGGTAAACTAAATGGGAAGGAAATCTTAAAAAAGAGGGGACACATGTACAGAAATAACGGATTCACTTTGCTGCACAGCAGAAACTAGCACATTGTAAAGCAACTAAACTCCAATAAACATTTTAAAATTTAATAAATGACTCCCCCAAATCATTGACTCAGAAGTTAATAGTTAACAAAATGAAGATTATAACAAAGATGACATTAAAACTAATATCCAAATTACATCTTTGGTTATAAACTTTAGTCACTGAATTTTTCCAGAAAAATCATCAATATCCTTTAACATTGCACTAATTTTGCTATGTAATTGAATTTATGTTTAACAAAATCATATTTGTTTTTCCTTTCTTTTTTAAAAAATTCTTTTTTTTTTTTTTTTTTTACTTTACATACTGTATTGGTTTTACCATACATTGACATGAATCTGCCATGGGTGTACATGAGTTCCCAATCCTGAACCCCCCTCCCACCTTCCTCCCCATATCATTTCTCTGGGTCATTCCAGTGTACCAGCCCTAAGCATCCTGTATCCTGTATTAAACCTAGACTGGCAATTTGTTTCTTACATGATAGTATACATGTTTCAATGCCATTCTCCCAAATCATCCCACCCTCGCCCTCTCCCACAGAGTCCAAAAGACTGTTCTATACATCTGTGTCTCTTTTGCTGTCTTGCATGCAGGGTTATCATTACCATCTTTCTAAATTCCATATATATGTGTTAGTATACTGTATTGGTGTTTTTCTTTTTGGCTTACTTCAGTCTGTATAATCAGCTCCAATTTCATCCACCTTATTAGAACTGATCCAAATGTATTCTTTACAATGGCTGAGTAATACTCCATTGTGTATATGTACCACAGCTTTCTTATCCATTCATCTGCTGATGGACATCTAGGTTGCTTCCGTGTCCTGGCTATTATAAACAGTGCTGTGATGAACATTGGGGTACATGTGTCTCTTTCAATTCTGGTTTCCTCAGTGTGTATGCCCAGCAGTGGGATTGCTGGTCATAAGGCAGTTCTATTTTCAGTTTTTTAAGGAATCTCCACACTGTTCCCCATAGTGGCTGTACTAGTTTGCATTCCCACCAACAGTGTAAGAGGGTTCCCTTTTCTCCACACCCTCTCCAGCATTTATTGCTTGTAGACTTTTGGATCACAGTCATTCTGACTGGCATGAAATGGTATCTCATTGTGGTCTTGATTTGCATTTCTCTGATAATGAGTGATGTTGAGCATCTTTTCATGTGTTTGTTAGCCATCCGTATGTCTTCTTTGGAGAATTGTCTATTTAGTTCTCTGGCCCATTTTTTGATTGGGTTGTTTATTTTTCTGGAGTTGAGCTGCAGGAGTTGCTTGTGTATTTTTGAGATTAGTTGTTTGTCAGTTGCTTCAATTGCTATTATTTTCTCCCATTCCAAAGGTTGTCTTTTCACTTTGCTTATAGTTTCCTTTGTTGTGCAGAAGCGTTTAATTTTAATTAGATCCCATTCGTTTATTTTTGCTTTTATTTACAGTATTCTGGGAGGTGGATCATAGAGGATCCTGCTGTGATTTACATCAGAGAGTGTTTTGCCTCTGTTCTCCTCTAGGAGTTTTATAGTTTCTGGTCTTATGTTTAGATCTTTAATCCAGTTTGAGTTTATTTTTGTGTATGGTGTTAGAAAGTATTCTAGTTTCATTTTTACAAGTGGTTGACCAGTTTTCCCAGCACCCCTTGTTAAAGAAATTGCCTTTAATCCATTGTATATTCTTGCCTCCTTGTTGAAGATAAGGCGTACATAGGTGTGTGGATTTATCTCTGGGCTTTTTATTTTGTTCCTTTGATCTCTATTTCTGTCTTTGTGCCAGTACTATACTGTCTTGGTGACTGTGGCTTTGTAGTAGAGCCTGAAGTCAGGCAGGTTGATTCCTCCATTTCCATTCTTCTTTCTCAAGATTGCTTTGGCTATTCGAGGTTTTTTGTATTTCCATACAAATTGTGAAATTATTTGTTCTAGCTCTGTGAAAAATACCGCTGGTAGCTTGATAGGGATTGCATTGAATCTGTAGATTGCTTTGGGTAGTGTACTCATTTTCACTATATTGATTCTTCTGATCCACCCATGATTATATCTTTTTACTCATTTCTAAGTTAACCTAATTTTGTTAGCTTCTTTTACCTTTTATCTTTGAACCTCTGCAATCTATCTATATTTTATTTATGGTTTACTTAAACAAATATACAATAAGTTATTTATTTACTTTTAAACAAACTAGTTTGGGATTCTCTTATCATTTCTATGCATTAGGTTTTTTAACATTTTGCCAGTTTTTAGGTTTAGTAATTTACATTTCTAGAAAGTTTCAAGTTTAACTTGTTATTTTTCTAACATTTAAAATTATAGTTTCTTTTCTTTTTTCTTAAGTAATAAAGTCACTGAAAGGCAAATTGTTCCTGTGAACAAAATTTCCCATAGGCTTTCATTGAAATGTTTCTTTTTCATTGGTTTGTGGAGAGAATATAATTTCACTTTGAATTTCTTCTTTGACAAAAGAATTATCTAAACCTGTATTTCTTAATTCCTAAGTATATAACATGTAATAATTTGTATTAATACCTAAATTCATTGGCTTATAGAATGCGAAATTTTAAGTGTATAACTTTAAATACTTTAAAGATTTTCCTTTATGTCAACTACAAGCATTTTTTCTGAAAATATCTCTGCTGCTGCTGCTGCTGCTGCTGCTGCTGCTGCTAAGTCTCTTCAGTCGTGTCTGACTCTGTGCGACCATCTAAGACATTCCAATTACACATTTCACTTTATGTTTAAATTTAAGAGAAGTATTACTGTTTTGCTTTGCTATTTTTAATTTTCTCCTGGATTCCCTTTTATTTTTAACATTCTCTCAATAGAACATAATAAGTTTATTCACTTCAATGGCAAGATTGTGCAGAGAAAATTGAATGGCTTCTATTTCCATGCTATATATTAATTTCTTACTAATATCTTTTTTCTATTTTAAGAATGTTTAATAACCATGGATAATTAATTATCATACAACACAATTATTTTAAATATATGTAAACACTTACATTAAAAGATTGGTTTTTCATTGTAAATCACCTAAAATTACATAATCTGATTTTAACATCTCTATAGTTTCCTTTCCTTTCTTGACTTATTTCTTGATATTTCTATAATTGATATTATTTCTATTTCTTGATATTTCAAATTGCCATGCATGGGTATTACCACAGTTATAGGTAGGTTCCTTTCTGTTTGCTCTTTAGCTTTTTTTTCTTTCTACTATTCCTTCACTTCTCAGTCTTCATTCCTACTGACTTACATTTAGGCTTCAAAATCTACACTCTGATTTACTTTAGCAAGGTTTTTTTTTTCTCTCATTTTAATCTTGACCTAATATGTATAACAAGTATTTAAGATTTATCACATTTGTATTGATTTATTTTCTTATTCAGCCAATGTTTATTGAGAGTCTACTGTCATGACTTGAGTGAAGCAGTAAAAGAGATTGTTTGGGAAGTAGAAATGTTATTCAAAGCTTCTTGTTCTTATTGAAGATCAAATTACTTATCAACAAGCATAGTAGGGCAGAGAAAAATTACAGTGCATAACAAGAAAAGTCTAATTCTTTTATGATGCCCATCTAAGTAATAACCCTTTCTTATTTTAGGAGCTTCATGTAGCAGAAGTATTTTCCTTGAAATATGTTTTTATTATTATCACATTTTGTATTAACAAAATTGTATCAACATTTTGAAACTTGACTATTTATAATAAAACCATATTCATGGAACTAAACAATTATCTTAATCAGTTTGAATTTAATTTACATTAAATTGAAAATTGTTGCTCAGTTCAGTCACTTAGTCATGTCCGACTCTTTGTGACCTCATGGATTGCAGCATGCCAGACCTCCCCGTCCATTACTAAATACCGGAGTTTACTCAAACTCATCTCCATTGAGTCAGTGATTAAATTGTTGTTAGAATATTTGAAAATGTTTCCTGAAGGGGCTCCATGAAATCAGCCTTTTTGAAGCAGTTATAATAATTATTTATACCCATTTGAGATAGCTGGAGGCTAAATTAGAGAATTAGAGAATGGCGATCATAAAATCCTTGTGCTTATCTAGAATATGGCTATTTCCATAAGAAAGGGATTTAAAAACACATCTTTAGTGTAAATAAAATATTTACTGCTTTATTAAATCATTTTGGCCTTATATAAGCCACATGTCACAGAAAACTAGGAAAACAAAAAGAGGAGAAAAACATCAAGTTTGCACTGGCAATATGAATTTTTAACAAGCCTTTTAAAGTTGACACAATTTTAAGCATAAATTCAAAATCAAGTATTAAACTTAAATCCCTAAATATGCCACCTTTACAAATGCAAAAGCAGGAACAACTCTTTCCTGTTTATTTTCTTCCAATTGATTCCCATATTGACCATCTGCCATTTGTTGGAAGGTGTTGTTTTTTCTGTTGGTAACAGCTTTGTTGAGGTATACATACAACCTACCCAATTTAAAGTGCACAAGTCAATGGTTTTCAACAATTCATCCATTTAAGTGTATAATTCAACATTTGTATAGATATTCAAGAGTTGGGTAACAATTACCACAGTATATTTTAGGATATTTTTATCACCTCAAAAAGGAAATATGTACCATTAACTATCACTGGAAAGTTACCCTAAGCCTTGAAGTCTTAAGCAAATATTAATCTCCTTTCTGTTTCTATAGAAGTTTATTTCAGACATTCAATATAAATTGAATCATATAAAATATCTTTTGTAACTTCTCACTTAACAGGATGTTTTCAAGTTTCCTCCATGTTGTACTGTAGTATATACCAGAAGGTCATCATTTTTCATGACCAAATAATATTACTGTATATCTACATATCACAGTTTGTTTAAATGTTCATCAGCTGATGGATATGTGGGTTGTTGCTACCTTTAAGGTTTTCAGAAAAATTCTCATATAAACGTTCTGCATCTAAAACAAAATGGCAATTCTTCCATTTTAAATTATGTTTGCATGATATATATATTTTTTCCCACTTTGTTATTCCATCTATTCATATCTTTGAATCTAAATTTTGTTTCAAGGAGATGCTATATGCAGAGAACTTAAAAAAAATCTTTTGATCTCTCTGTTTTGATAGAATTGTTTAGTCAATTTACATTTAGAGTTATTATTAATGCAATTTAATTTGTCTACCATTTTACTGCTTATTTTCTGTCTCTTTGTGTGTTTATAGCTCTCCCTTTTACTGCTTTACTTGCAATAAGAGGTTATTTTCTAACTTGATATTTTAAATTCTTATATCATTTTCCATTATTTAGTTTTGAGTTAATGATTTCTCTAGGGTTACCACATGAATCATAACAGAATCTGTTTCAGATTTATTCCAGTGTGATATGAAGTGGGAGTATAACATACATATTTCATCTATATATATAACACTCAGTGTATTTTTATGATTACTTATAAAATGTGTGCAATTTTATATATTTCAAAGAATATAATAAAATAATGGAAAGTAAGTACATATTTATAGCTTTTGTAATATTAACTGTCTGCTAATTTTCTTGCCCTTCATTTTTTCCAGTGGGTTTCAGTTACAATCTGGGGTAATTTACTTAGCCCAATACTGCCTTGCCTTCATTTACCTCTTTTGTGCTAGTATTGAAAAATATGTTTTTATGTGCTATATGCTCAGCAATATTATGAGCATATTGTTTAATGTAATTGGTTTTTAAATCAGCTAAGAGAAGAAAGGAGACGAGATATACATTTACACTGTTTTTCATAATTGCATAGTTGTCTTTACTGGTGCTTTTTGCTTTTTCATATGAGTTTGAATTACTGTCTGGAATCATTTACAGAAAGCCTGAAAAACTTCCTCTGGCATACTTAATAAAAGTGTGTTTACTAATTACTGCAAATTCACAGTTTTTGCTTCTCTTATAATGTCTTTGTTTCATCTTTGCTAAGGTGGCCTTTTGGGGGATATTGAATTATTTGTGAGCATGTTTTTTTCCCCCCTTTTTTCATAGTTTAAGTATGTTATCCTACTGCCATCTGGCCTTGATTGTTTCTTCATTGCTTCCCAGGTGGTGCTAGTGGTAAAGAACCTGCCTGTCAATGTTGGAGGCATAAAAGATGTGCGTTCAGTTCCTGGGTGGGGAAGATCGCTTGGAGTAGGAAAGGGCAACCCACTCCACTATTCATACCTGAAGAATCCTATGGACAGAGGAGAAAGGCGGGCTACAGGCCATGGTGTTGCAAAGAGTCAGACACAACTGAAGCAACTTAGCACACAGTACAGAAGCAGTATTTTTCTCTTGCCATCTTCCAAATTTCTCCTGTCTTTGGCTTTGGGCATTTTTACTGTGATACGTCTGTGGATGGTTTTGTGTTTATCCTACTTAGATATTGGTAAGCTTCTTAAATGTGTCTACAACATTTTCATGAAGTTTTAAGATACTCATCACATATTTTTCACTCTTCTCCTTCTGGTATTCCCATTACATATACACTGTTGTCTCTAAGGTACTCAGCATTTCTCTGAGACTCTGTTTATTCTTTTTTAATGTAATTTTATTTATTTATTTATTGGCTGCACTGAGTCTTCCTTGCTGCATGGGCTCTTCTTTAGTTGCGGTGAGTGGGAGCTACTCTCTAGTTGCGGTGCACAGGCTTCTCATTGCAGTGGCTTCTTTTATTGCTGAGCACAGAGTCTAGGGTTCAGGCCTCAGTAGTTGTGGTTCCTGAGCTCCAGAGCACAGGCTTAAGAGTTGTTATGCACAAGTTTAGTTGCTCCCTGGCATATGGGATATTCCCAGCCCCTGGATCGAACTTGTGTCTCTTGCATCAGCAGGTGGATTCTTTACCACTGAATTGCCAGGGAAGCCCCTGTTCATTCTTCATAATTCTTTTGCTTTGTTCTTCAAATTGCATAATCTCTACTAAAGGATCTTTATGTTAGGTGATATTTTCCCTGATGTTTAAAAACTATTGTTGAGTGTACACGTGCTATCATGTGTACACTCGTGGCAGATTCATGTTGATGTATGGCAAAACCAATACAATATTGTAAAGTAATTAGCCTCCAATTAAAATAAATAAATTTAAATTACAAATAAAAACTACTGTTGAATCGATCTAGTGAATTTCTAATTTCATTTAATAAATTTTCATTCATTCCATTTTTATAATTTCTATCTCCTTATCTGTATTCTCTGTTGGATAAGATATTATCATATCTTTCTTTACTTCTTATATTTATTATTTATTTAAGTATAGTTGATTTACAATGTTGGGTTAGTTTCTGTTGTACAGAAAGTGATTCAGTTTTGCATATATATTCTTTGTCCATATTTTTTCCATTATGGTTTATTGCACAATATTCAGTACAGTTCACTGTGCTATACAGTAGGACCTGGTTGTTTACAGAGTTTGTATATACTAGTTTGTACCTGCTAATCCCAAACTCCAAATTTATCCCTTCTCCATTCCACTTTGGTAACTGTAAGTTTGTTTTCTATGACTGTTAGTCTGCTTCTCTTCTGTAGATGTTTATTTGTATATTTTAGTTTCCACATAGAAGTGATCTAGTATGATATTTGTCAATTTATGACTTACTTAACTTAGTATGACATGCTCTAGATCCATCCATGTTGCTGCAAATAGCAGTATTTCATTCTATTTCATGGTTAAGTAGTATTCCATTGTCTATGTGGACCACATCTTCTTTATCCATTCATCTGCCAAAGACACTTAGGCTGTTACCATGTCTTGGCTATTGTTAATAGTGCTGATATGAACGCTGGGGTGCATGTATCCTTTTAAATTAGATTTTCTCCAGATATATGTCCAGGAGTAGGATTCCTAGATCATACGGCAACCCTATTTTTAGCTGTTTTTAAGGAACCCTCATACTTTTTTTTTTTTTTTTTTGCAGTGGCTGCACCAATTTACATTCCCACCAACAATTTAGGAGGGTAAATTTCTCCATACCCTCTACAGTATTTATTATTTGTATATATTTGATGGTGGTCACTTTGTCTAGCAAAAAGTGACAGTTCATTATAGTTTTGATTTTCATTTCTCTAATAATTAGTGAAGGTAAAAATCTTTTAATATGTCTGTTGGCCATCTGTATATCTTCTTTGGAGAAATGTCTATTCTGGTCTTCTGCTCAGGTTTTTTTTTTTAATTTTTTAAAAAATTTTTTATTGGGGCATATAATTGATTTACAATGTTGCATTAGTTTCAGGTGTACAGCAAAGCCAATCTGTTACACAAACACATATATCCACTCTTTTCAATATTCTTTTCCTACACAAGCTATTACAGAGTATTGAGTAGATGGAGTTCTCTTTATTTTTATTTTTAAAATTAACTTATTTTTTATTGAAGGATAGTTGCTTTACAGAATTTGCTGTTTTCTGTCAAACCTCAACATGAATCAGCCATAGGTATATATATCCCCTCCCTTTGAACCTCTCTCCCATCTCCCTCCCCATCCCAACCCTCTAGGTTGATACAGAGCCCCTGTTTGAGTTTCCTGAGCCATACAGCAAGTTCTCGTTGGCTATCTATTTTACATATGGTAATGTAAGCTTCCATGTTATCTTTCCATATATCTCACCTTCTCCTTCCCTCTCCCCATGTCAATATGCCTATTCTCTATGTCTGTTTCTCCACTGCTGCCCTGTCAGTAAATTCTTCAGTACCATTTTTCTAGATCCTGTATATATACGTTGTGAAGTGAAGTGAAGTCACTCACTGGTGTCCGACTCTTTGCGACCCTGTGGACTGTAGCCTACCAGGCTGCTCTGCCTATGGGATTCTCCAGGCAAGAATACTGGAGTGGGTTGCCATTTCCTACTCCAGGACATCATCCCAAACCAGGGATCGAACCCAGGTCTCCCACATTGCAGGCAGATGCTTTACCTTCTGAGCCACCAAGGAAGCCCAATATATGCGTCAGAATATGGTATTTATCTTCTTCTTTCTGACTCACTTCATTCTGTATAATAGGTTCTAGGTTCATCCACCCAATTAGAACTGACTCAAATGCATTTCTTTTTATGGCTGAGTAATACACAACTGAGCGACTGAACTGAATTGAACTGAATATTCCATTGTGTAAATGTACTTCTTTATCCATTCATCTGTCAATGTACATCTAGGTTTCTTCCATGTTCTAGCTATTGTAAATAGCGTTGCAATGAGCAATGGGGTACACGTGTCTTTTTAAATTTTGGTTTCATCACGGTATACGGCTAGAAGTGGGATTGCTGGGTCATGTGGTGCTTTTATTCCTAGTTTTTTAAAGAATCTCCATACTGTCTTCCATAGTTGCTATATCAAATTATATTCCCACCAATAGTGCAAGAGCATTCCCTTTTCTCCACACCTTTTCCAGCATTTATTGTTTGTAGACATTTTTGATTAGGGTCATTCTGGCCAGTGTGAGGTGATATCTTGTAGTTTTGATTTGCATTTCTCTAATAATGAGCAATGATGAGCATCTTTTCATGTGTTTATAAGCCCTGGGTATGTCTTCTTTGGAGAAATGACTGTTTAGGTCTTTTTACGACTTTTTGATTAGGTTGTTCATCTTTCTGGTATTGAGTTGTATGAGCTGCTTGTATATTTTGGAAATTAATCCTTCATCCGTGGTTTCATTTGCTATTATTTTCTCCCATTCTGAGGGCTGTCTTTTAACCTTGTTTATAGTTTCCCTTGCTATGCAAAAACTTTTAAGTTTAATCAGGTCCCTCCCACTTGTTTACTTTGGTTTTTATTTCTGTTACTCTAGGAGGTGGGTCATAGAGGATCTTGCTTTGATCTACGTCATCGAGTGTTCTGCCAGTGTTTTCCTCTAAGAGTTTTATAGTTTCTGGTCTTATATATAGGTCTTTAATCCAATTTGAGCTTATCTTTGTATATGGTGTTAGGAACTGTTCTAATTTCATTCTTTTACATGGAGCTGTCCAGTTTTCCCAGCACCATTTATTGAAGAGGGTATCTTTACTCCATTGTAAATATTCTTGCCTCCTTTGTCCAAAATAAGGTACCCATAGGTGCATGGGTTTATTTCTGGGCTTTCTGTCTTGTTCCACTGGTCTATATTTCTGTTTTTGTGCCAGTATCATACTGTCATGATGACTACAGCTTTGTAATATAATCTGAAGTCAGGAAGGTTGATTCCTCCAGCTCCATTCTTCTTTCTCAAGACTGCTTTGGCTATTTGGGGTCTTTGTGTTCCAATGTAAATTGTGAAAAATTCTGTTCTAGTTCTGTGAAAAATGCCATTGGTAATTTGATAGAGATTGCATTAAATTTGTAGATTGCACTTGGTAGTATAGTCAATTTCACAATATGGATTCTTCCTACCCAGGGACATGGAATATCTCTCCATCTGTCTATGTCATCTTTGATTTCTTTCATCAGTGTCTTCTAATTTTCTGTGTACAGCTCTTTTGTCTCCTTAGGTAGGTTTATTCCAGATATTTAATTATTTTTGTTGCAATGGTGAATGGGATTGATTCCTTAATTTCTCTTTTTGATATTTCATTCTTGGTATACAGAAATGCCAATTATTTTTGTGTGTTCATTTCGTATCCTGAAACTTTGCTAAATTCACTGATTAGCTCTAGTAATTTTCTGATACAATCTTTAGTGTTTTCTATGTATAGTATCATGTCATCTGTATACAGTGAGAGCTTTGCTTCTTCTCTGATCTGGATTCCTTGTATTTCTTTTTCTTCTTTGATTGCTCTAGCTAGGACTTCTATAACTATGTTGAATAATAGTGGGGAAATTGGGCCACCTTGTCTTGTTCCTTATCTTAGGGAGAATACTTTCAGTTTTTTACCATTTAGAATAATGTTTGCTGTAGGCTTATTGTAAATGGTCTTTACTATGTTGAGGTAGGTTCCTTCTATGCCCATTTTTGAAGAGTTTTAATCATACATGGGTGCTGAATTTTGTTAAAGGCTTTTCCTACGTCTATTAATTATCATATAGCTTTTATCTTTCAGTTTGTTAATATGATGTATCACATTGACTGATTTGCATATATTGAAGAATTCCTGCATCCCTGGAATAAACCAGACTTGATCATGATGTATGAGCTTCTTGATATGCTGCTGAATTTTGTTAGGTAAAATTGTGTTGAAGATTTTTGCATCTATATTCATCAATGATATTGGCCTGTAGTTTTCTGTCTGCATGTTGTCCTTGTCTGGTTTTGGTATCAGGGTGATGGTGGCCTTGTAGAATGAGTTTTGAAGTATTCCTTTCTCTGCAAATTTTTGAAAGAGTTTAGAAGGATAGGCATTATCTCTTCTCTAGATGTTTTCACAGGATTCTCCTGTAATGCCATCTGGTGCTGGGCTTTTGTTGTTTGGGAGATTTTTGATCACAGCTTCAATCTCAGTGCTTGCAATTGCATTGTTCATAACTTCTATTTCTTCCTGGTTCACTCTTGGAAGATTGAACTTTTCTAAGAATCTGTCGATTTCTTCCAGGTTATCTATTTTATTGCCATAGAGTTGTTCATAATAGTCTCTATAATCCCTTGTATTTCTGTATTGTCTGTTGTAACCTCTTCTTCATTTCTCATTTTGTTGATTTGATTCTCTTTCTTTTCTTGATGAGTCTAGCTAAAGGTTTGTTAATTTTGTTTATCTTCTCAAAGAATCAGCTTTTAGTTTTATTAATCATTATTATTATTTCTTTTTCATTTATCTCTGCTTGGATCTTTACGATTTCTTTCTGTCTACTAATTTGAGGGGTTTTTGCTGTTCTTTTTCCAGTTGTTTTAGGTGTAAAGTTAGGCTGTCTATTCAATGTTTTTCTTGTTTCTTGAGGTAGGGTTGTATTGCTATAAACTTCCCTCTTAGAACTTCTTTTGCTGCATCCCATAGGTTTTGAATTGTCATGTTTTCATTATCATTTTTTGTAAAAATTTTTTGATTTCCCTTTTGATTTCTTCAGTAACATGTTGGTTATTTAGAATTGTGAAGTTTAATCTCCATGTGTTTGTGTTTCTTACAGTTTTTTTTTTTTTTCTTGTAACTGATACCTAGTCTCATGGCATTGTGTTCAGAGAAGATGGTTGATACAATTTCAATTTTCTTAAATTTACTGAGGTGTGATTTGTGATTCTGTATCCTGGAGAATGTCCCATATGCACTTGAGAAAAAGGTGTATTCTTTTGCATTTGGATGGAATATCATTGAGAATCATCTCATCTAATGTATCATTTAAGACTCATGTTTCCATATTAATTTTATATTTTGATGATCTGTCCATTTCTGTGAGTGGGGTGTTAAAGTCTCCTACTATTATTGTGTTACTGTCAATTTCTCTTTTTATGTCTGTTAGTGTTTGTTTTATGTATTGAGGTGCTCCCTATGTCAGATGCATAGATATTTATAATTGTTATATCTTCCTCTTGGATTGATCCCTTGATCATTATGTAGTGTCCTTCCTTATCTCTTGTAATCTTCTTTATTTTAAGGTCTATTTGTCTGATATGAGGATTGCTACTCCACAATTCTTTTGCTTCCCATTTGCATGGAATATATTTTTCCATCCTCTCACTTTCAGTCTATATGTGTCTTTAGGTTTGAAGTGGGTTTCTTGTAGATAGCATATATATGGGTCTTGTTTTTGTATTGATTCAGCCAGTCTGTGTCTTTTGGTTGGAGCATTTAATCCATTTACATTTAAATTAATTATTGATATATATATATGTTCCTATTGCCATTGTTTGGGGTTGATTTTGTAAATCTTTTTCTTCTGTTGCATTTCTTGATTATATAAGTCCCTTTAACATTTGTTGTAAAGCTTGTTTGATGGTACTGAATTCTCTTAACTTTTGCTTGTCTGAAAAGCTTTTAATTTCTCCATCAATTCTGAATGAGATCCTTGCCAGGTACAGTAATCTTGATTACAGATTTTTCCCTTTAAGTACTTTAAATATATCCTGCCATTCCCTTCTGGCCTGCAGAGTTTCTGCTGAAAGGTCAGCTGTTACACGTATGGGGTTTCCCTTGTGTGTTACTTGTTGTTTCTCTCTTGCTGCTTTTAATATTCTTTCTTTGTGTTTAGTCTTTGTTAGTTTGATTAGTATGTGTCTTGGCATGTTTCTCCTTGGGTTTATCCTGTATGGGACTCTTTGCACCTCTTGGACTGCATTGACAATTTCCTTTTCCATGTTGGGGAGATTTTCAACTGTGATCTCTTCAAAGATTTTCTTGTACCCTTTCTTTTTCTCTTCTTCTGGGATCCCTAGGACCCCTATAATTCAAACATTGGTGCATTTGATATTGTCCCAGAGGTCTCTGAGACTCCTCAGCTCTTTTCATTCTTTTTACTTTATTCTGCTCTTCAGAAGTTATTTCCACCATTTTATCTTCCAGCTCACTGATTTGTTCTTCTGCTTCAGACATTTTGCTATTTATTCCTTCTAGAGTATTTTTAATATCAGCAATTGTGTTGTTTGTCTCTATATGTTTATTCTTTAATTCTTCTTCTTCTGCTGCTGCTGCTAAGTTGCTTCAGTCATGTCCAACTCTGTGCGACCCCAGAGGTGGCAGCCCACCAGGCTCCGCTGTCCCTGGGATTCTCCAGGCAAGAACACTGGAGTGGGTTGCCATTTCCTTCTCCAATGCATAAAAGTGAAAAATGAAAGTGAAGTCGCTCAGTCGTGCCAGACTCTTCGCCTTCTAGGTCTTTATTAATTGATTCTTGCATACTCTCCATTTTGTTTTTTCAAGGTTTTTGATCATCTTTACTATCATTAGTCTGAATTCTTTTTCAGGCAGTTTGCCTATTTCCTCTTCACTTATTTGGACTTCTCTGTTCCTAGTTTGTTCCTTCATTTTTGCAGTGTTTCTCTGCCTTTTCTTAATTTTTTTTAAAGTTATTATGTTTGAGGTGAGGTCTCCTTTCCCAGGCTTCAAGGAGAGTTGAATTCTTTGCTTGAAGAAGTTTGAATTCTGTCTTCCTTTCAGTTTATGCCCTCCTAAGATTGGTCCAGTGGTTTGTGTGAGCTTCCTATAGGGTGAGATTTTTGCTGAATTTTTATTTGTTTTTCCTCTGATTGGCAAGGCTGAGTGAGGTGGTAATCCTGTCTGCTGATTACTGAGTTTGTATTTTTATTTTGTTTGTTGTTTAGATGAGGCTTCCTGCACAGGGTGGTACTGGTGGTTGTGTGATGCTGGGTCTTGTGTTCAAGTGGTTTTCTCTGTGTGAGTTCTCACTATTTGATACTCCCTAGGGTTAGTTCTCTGGTAGTCTAGGGTCCTGAAGTCAGTGCTGCCACTCCAAAGGCTCAGGGCTTGATCTCTATTCAGGAATAAAGATCCTACAAGTGGTTTGTTAAGTGAGATTTGTTATAAAGTGAGATTAAAACAAAATCCCAAGATGATTAATTGAAGATGTACCCTAGACAAATGGCAGCTACAAAATCAGGCAAATAATAATTAAAATAATGGAATATCCACAAATACATATACACCCATAAGCAAAGTGGAAACAATTCAACAAAAATAAAGTAGATTAACCTGATGAACAAAGGAAATTAAAAAATATATTTACCTGTTAAGAACAAAACTAACTTAAGCACAAACCGGAAAACAAAACTAAAGCAAGGTGCCACCTGGGCAATAAAGAAATGAAAATAAAACTAACAAATATTTTGAGAGGAAAGGAAAGAAGAAAATAAAGAAAGAGTAGCTATGTAAAGTTAAATAGAGGTAGATGAAGATGATTTATATACACTAAATATTAACTGCAAGGGGGAAAGAACAGTAGGAAAGGCAAACAAATGAATAAATGTACAAAAAATATAATAGGTTTAAAAATTAAAATTATAAAAATATTTTAAAAAAAGAAAGAAAGAAAGGAAAGCTCCACAAAACTGCTAAGCCCAAAATATAGGTAGAGATTTATAACAAGAGAAATTGTTTCTGAATATACACATATACATATACACCCATAATCAAAATCAAAACAGTCCAACAAAAATAAAGTACAATAAATTGACCCAGCAAACAAAGAAAACCAAAAGTTATATCTACCAGAACAAAACTAATTAAAGCACAAACTGGAAAACAAAACTAATGCAAGGTGCCAATTAAGGAATAAAGTAATGAAATTAAACTAAGAAATATGTTGAGAGGAAAGGCAAAAAAGAAAAGAAAGAATAGATATGCAAAGTTAAATAGAGGTAGATAAAAAAGATTTATATATGTTAAAGATTAACTGCAAGGAGAAAAAGAACAGTAGGAAAAGCAAACAAAGTAATAAATGGGAATAAATAATAATAGGTTTAAAATTAAAATTAATAAAAAAGAAAAGAAAAATAAAAAGAGGAAAAATCCACAGACCTGCAAAAGTCCAACCTAGAGGCAAAGGTTTATGACCAAAAAAAAAAAAAAAAAAAAGTGACTGAGGGGAAAAAAAAAAAAGCTCAAAAGCATAATTGGATTCCTTAGTGCCTATAAAATTGACAACTGCAACAGAAGAGGGAAGGAGGGGGGGGAGAAAAAATTCAAAAGAATCTACAGAGCAAGTCAAAAAATAATAAATGTTTTTATTGTATCACTGCTGTCAGTCCTTTCCCTCCCTGGGAGTCACAGTCCACCTCACCTCCCTAGGATGCCCTCCAACATTGTGCTGATCTCTGGACCTGCTGTGGGGGCAGCTCAGATTCTAATCTGGTCCTACTCTTGTGTGTTCTTGCCTCTAATGTCCACAACTATCAGAACTAGTGCATTTTCTTTTGTGAGAGCTCTCAATGGCCTTTTATATATTCCATAGACACACAGTCTGCCTAGTGGATCATGCGGATTTAATCTGCAGCTTGTACAGCTGATAGAAAGTTTTGGGGTCTTCCTCCTTAGCCACACTGCCCCTGGGTTTCAATTGTGGTTTTATTTCCACCTCTACATGTGGGTTGTCCACTGAGATTTGGCTTCTGAGTCTTCCCTGGAGGGCTTGGGTTTGCCCCTGTGAGGGCCAGGTGTGGAGGTGGTGCAGCTGCTAGGGTCACAGGGGTTCTGGCAGCACCAGGTTTTCAGGGGGATTGCTGGCTAGGGCAGCAGGAAATATAATGCTCTAGAAGGGTATGGCAGCCAGTGTTGGCCAATATGGTCCAGTATTCTTGCCTGGAGAATCCCATCTCTGACAGAGAAGCTTGGTAAGCCACAGTCTACAGGGTGGCAAAGAGTCAGACACAATGAAGCGACCCCGCACATATAGACGCAAGACATTTTTTTTCCCCCTGTGGCAGCTCTGCCCCAGTCCGAGTTGAGCGTGAAGGTGGTGCAGCTACTTGGCTTGTGCAGATCTTGGTGGCACCAAGTGTGCAGGGACATGGACAGCCTCCAACACAGCAGTTATGGCCCTATCAGAGTCTTTTTTCAAGCCTCTTGTAGCTGGTGAACAGAAGGCTTCTTTGGCCAGTCTTTCTCTGTAGCTCCACCCATTCAGGCACTTGCCTGGGGTCCTTCTCTATTGTTCAGCACGTCAGGCACATAGAGGCGCCCCCCGACTGGGGTCCTACTCTGCAGATTGGTGCATCAGGCACTTAAAGGGGCACCCTGGGTGGGGTCCTAACTAGTTCAGTGTGTCAGTCTTTGATGGGCTACACTCTATTGCTCAGTTGCCAATGCTGGTGAGTTTTACATGGTTCTATATAGCCTTTTCCACTGGTCAGGTACTCCTGTCCACTCTCAGCTGGTGTTCTGCATGCCCTTCTGTGACTGAAGGTGTATTCCTGATGTATCCATGGAGAAAGATATACTCCACGTCCAACTGCTCCTCCGCCATCTTGTTCTCCTGGATGTCTGCTGGTTTTGACTGGATTTTTTGTTTTTTGTTATTGAGTTGTATGTGCTATTTGTATATTTTAGAAACTAAGCCCTCATTGGTCATATCATTTGCAAATATTTTCTCCCTGTTTGTATGTTTTCATCTTTCTTTTCATGTTTCCTTTCATCCTATACTGTGCAGAAGCTTATAAATTTGATTTGGTCCCATTTGTTTACTTTTATTTCTTTTGCCTTGGGAGATTGACCTAAGAGAACATTGCTATGGTTCATGTCAGAGCATGTTTTTGCCTAAGTTTTCTTCCAGGAGTTTCATGGTGTCATTTCTTTAAGTCTTTAAGTCATTTTTAGTTTACTTCTGTGTGTGTGTGTGTGTGTGTGTGTGTGTGTATGGTGTGAAGGAGTATTCTAATTTTATTGATATACATTCTGCTTTCCAATTCTCTTAACAACACTGGTAAAGAAACTGTCTTTTCTCCATCATGTATTCATACCTCCTTTGTTGAAGATTAATTGACCACGGGTGTGTAGGTTTATTTCTAGGCTCCCTATTCTGTTACATTGATCCATAAGTCTGTTTCAGAGACAAATTCATGATATTTTGTTTACTGTAGCTATATGGTATTGTCTGAAGTCTGGGAGAGTTATGCCTCCAGATTTGTTCTTTTCCATCAGGATAGCTTTGGCATTTCTGTGTCTCTTACATTCCATATAAATTTCAGGATTATTTGTGCTACTTCTGTGGAAAATGTCATGAATAATTTGATAGAGATCACAATAAATCTGTAGATTGCTTTAGGTATTATGAAAATTTTAATAATATTAATTCTCCCAATCCAAGAGCATGAAGTATCTTCCCATTACTTTGAATTATCCTCAATTTCCTTTATCAAGATGTTACAGTTCTCAAGGGGCTTCTCTGGTATCTCAGATGGTAAAAAGCCTGCTTGCAATTTGGGAGACCTGGGTTTGATCTAGATAGAGAAGATCCCCTGGAGAAGGAAATTGTAACCCCCTCCAGTATTCATGCCTGCAAAATCCCATGGACAGAGTAGCCTGGCAGGCTATAGTCCATGGGTTTGCAGACATTTGGACAAAACTGAGAAACTGAGCACAGCACAACACACATCATTATATATAATGGCTACTCCAAACTCCTGTTTTAAATCTAATATCTAATCTAATCTAATCTACTCTCACTGGCAGTTTCTGTTGTTTGCTATTTCTGTCCAGCTATGCTCAGATTATTTTGCCTCTGCTTGTATTTTATAATTTTTGTTGTAATCTAGATATTATGTAATACAGTGTAGTAATTTTCATTTCTGCCCCAACTCCCATGGTTTGCTATTGTATTTGCTGGTTTATTTGTTACTTAACTTCTCTGATGGCTTCCCTCGTGGCTCAGATGGTAAAGAACCTGCCTAATATGCTGGAGACCTGGGTTTGATATCTGGGTTGGGAAGATCCCTGGGAAATTCTGGCCTGGGGAATTCCATGGACAGAGAAGCCTGGCAGGTTACACAGTAACTGAGTCACTGAGTTGGACATGACTTTCACTTCAGTTCAGTCGCTCAGTTGTGTCAGACTCTTTGCGACCCAATGAATTGCTGCACGCCAGGTCTCCCTGTCCATCACCAGCTCCCTGAGTTCACTCAAACTCACGTCCATCGAGTCGGTGATGCCATCCAGCCATCTCATCCTCTGTCGTCCCCTTTTCCTCTTGCCCCCAATCCCTCCCAGCATCAGAGTCTTTTCAATGAGTAACTCTTCGCATGAAGTGGCCAAAGTACTGGAGTTTCAGCTTTAGCATCATTCCTTCCAAAGAACACCCAGGACTGATCTTCTTTAGAATGGACTGGTTGGATCTCCTTGCAGTCCAAGGGACTCTCAAGAGTCTTCTCCAACACCACAGTTCAAAAGCATCAATTCTTCAGTGCTCAGCTTTCTTCACAGTCCAACTCTTGCATCCATTTCTACTATTTAGAAACATTTATCTACTTCTCCCTAGGTCCAAAGTAAGGGGTGAAGTTGCTTATATTCTCAGTGTGCAGAGTCCAAGGTAGAGTCTCTTTCCTATGAGAGCAAACTGGGCAGAAAGATCCACTTCCAAATCCAAAATACACACATAAACTCTCTCTCTCTCTCTCTCTCACACACACACATACACGCACACACACACACACACACACACACACACACACACACACACAGGCTATTTCTCTCTCTCTCTCTCTCGCTCACATCTATTGGCCTCATTCAGTCAGGTCATGACTGCTATGACAGGTAGCTGGAGGAGTAATAAAAAATATGGATAGTCTTCCCTGGTAAGAACATATCACCACCATTCAATTAGGAGCTGGGGAAAGAGAGACTATTGTGTTTGTGGCTGCACCTATTTATTTGTTTATCTGTTTGACCTTGCCTTGAATGGAATCTATGAAGGCAGCACACTTTTTTTTTTTTTTTTAAGCATCAGAGTTAAACTCAAGAGAATTAGATTTTGTTCTCAAGTCCATAGTTAACTCTGTGAGTTAATTTGGCTTAATCACTTAATAGCTCTTAGCTTGAGTTTTCTAATATTTAAATTGTATGGTTGAGCTAGTTATTTTCTAAGATGACTTTCTTCTCTAAGTTGTGAGTGATAACTTCTACTGTAATTGTCACAAATATCTTTTTAAATATCTTATTGCTTGCTGCTTAGGTTTACCTACTCATGAGCCACTTCCCATTATCCATAAGAGAGAAGATTTATTCTAACTTCTATTACTCACAGAAAGTAAACTAGACCATTTAGCTTAATTTTAAATAGTCTTGAACTTAACCTTCAGTGTTTTCTGTGTTTGAATAGCTGATAATTACAGAGAATCTGAGAAAAAATGATAATGGATGAAATTTATTCACAGAAGACCAAATGTATCCCATATTTAAGTATCATCCTACCCACAGGCTAGAATATATTGCTTATCTCTTTTCAAAC
This sequence comes from Capra hircus, assembly GCF_001704415.2. Classification (NCBI taxonomy): domain Eukaryota; kingdom Metazoa; phylum Chordata; class Mammalia; order Artiodactyla; family Bovidae; genus Capra; species Capra hircus. The sequence continues at coordinate 10,300,769 of NC_030813.1, read as the reverse complement.
TTATGTTAGTATATGCTTTCATAACACATGGGTAGTAACATTTTCAACTTGCATACCTAGAATACTACATGTGAAGCATAGTGTTCAGGGATATAATAAAAATTTATCATATAGAAGTATTGCTTTCAATCAGTTTACAGTAAAATGCAATCTAAATAGAATATAACACATAAGTGACTAGTAAGCTTAAGGAATATTAAGTAGAAAAATAAATGTGCTTGAGTAACTGGAAAAAAATTTACTTGCAAGACATATATATAAATTCCTTTTATATGATATTTGGATTGATATACAAATACTTGTACTCAATTCTGTATATTCACAGACAGATGTAAGGAAGTGTATTATGCATACATATATGTATATAATGTCTATTAAAATTTTAGTATCAATTAATAACATGTGAATGTGCAATATATACATATCAATAAAAAATCACTTTTTCATGCTTTTGTTTTACCTTTGGATATTTAACTTACTCTGGTTCTTAGAATTTTTCAGGGTAAAGTTTATATTACTGTGTTGCCCAATGCTTTTCAAATTTTAGAAATTTGAACTTGGACATCCCTGGGGGTACATGAGAGTGTATAGAAAATCATCTTCAGAAATACTGGTTCAGTGGGTCTGTAGCAAGGAACAGAATTCTGTAATTTTAACTAGTAACTATTGAGAAATGCTGACCTAGTTTTTCAGATTCCTTCAAATGGAAATGAGTTTCAATGAAAGGAAACAATAGAAACAGCTTTCCCTGATTTGAACTGAAAAAACAAACCTATTATTTTTTTGAGAATCAAAGAAAATATAACAATGAATAAATTATTTCTTTATTCTGTACTTAAGATATAATGCCATCATGTATTATTTCTTTTTTTTAAATTTTCACTGTGAGGTTATTTTTTTCAGTGACAGGTGAGGCAGAGACAGTGTATCTACTCTTAAACTCAGTTACTGAAAATTTCTTAGGTGACAATGAAATAATATTTCTGATGAAAGGAATAGAGATAAAAATTCATTCATATAATTTCATACTTAAAGTAAAACTCTTTAAATTCCACAATGTTTTTGTTCTGTTTTGGTCTAATGTTTTAAAAGATACTTTTGCCCTTGTATCTTTCCAAGTTTTCTGTTAAGGTTAATAAAAATGATTTTGGTGATTTCTTTTGATTTGCTGTTCTCTTATTTCCACCCCTATTACTTTCATTTATTCCTTCTTGCACCATGGTAAAGTATCCCTTTCTGCCTTTAATGTTTACATATGCCAAATGCAGATGCATTATTCTAAATTGAAATGGGTACTGTGGCAGCAAAAAACAGAAGAGTGATGAAACAAGGCAATAAATAGGCCCTAACTAAGCATACACGAGGATTTACAAATGCAACAGCAAAGATTAAAAGTCACTCAGATAAGAGCACTATAAAGTCTTTGGTTGTCCTTTCCTTAATTGTTAGACATGCTTCAGTGCAAAAACTTTGTTGCAATGAATATCTAGCAAATCGTTATACTTATGTCCCAGACTATTTTAAATATAATCAGTTATTTGCATTATTTCATATTTAGAAATATATTGTATTACAACTAAGAGAAACATCTCCATCCTTTTTTTTTTATGTAATTCTTACCTTAGCCTATCTAAATTTAAGGATTTATATATAGAGTGCTATAGCTAGAGAACTCTCCCACACCCACTTTTTTCCCTTGAAACATTTCAAAATGTGTGAATTGATATAGAAACACATACAACATATTAATTTTACATATCTATAATTGTTCAAAATTAAAACCAATGTGAAACCCTATGTATATTTATTTTCTCATTCAAATATATGTAATCTGGCAACTGCAAGATAAATATGCCTGGTTAGAATCATTTTGTTTCAATGTTATGTAGGATACTGGGCTTCTCTGAGAGCTCAGTTCGTAAAGAATCTCCCTGCAATGCAGGAGACCCTGGTTCAATTCCCGGGTTGGGAAGATCCGCTGGCAAAGAGATAGGCTACGCACTCCAGTATTCTTGGCCTTCACTTGTGGCTAAGCTTGTAAAGAACCCACCTGCAATGCAGGAGACCTGGGTTCAATCCCTGGGTTAGGATGATCCCCTGGAGAAAGGAAAGCTACCCACTTCAGTATTCTGGCCTGGAGAAATACATGGACTGTATAGTCCATGGGGTCGCAAAGAATCAGACATGACTGAGAGACTTTCACTTTCATGTTATTTCAAGTAACATTACAATTCATTGGGCTCTTACATACAAATTGGAAACTCCATATACTTTTAGTTTCAGAATTTGATATTTCTTTTAGAGAAAACTTAAAATTCATTTTCTTATCAATTAAAAATAAACACTGCTTGCAATACTTTTTGCAGAAATGTAATATTGCCTTTTCTGTATCCATGTATATCCATGTTTTCTTTTCCAGTCTGTAACAGAATTCCAATTATATCTTAGAGGCAATGTCGTTACAATAATTTTCTCATCCTTTCTTGCAATTAAGCTTGACTAAAGACACTGCAATAGTGAAAGAGATTCTAGAAAGTCTCCTTAAAAATAGCACAGTGATTTAAAAGAAAAAAATCCTCAGAAATATGTGCTTATTGTTCCCTTCCTCCATCATCAGTTTTCAGTTAATATCCTCCTGCCAGTGGCACTCTTTTCCCATTCATTTTGCACTTCATCTCTTCTGTGCTCTCATGATTATAAAACAGATAGTAGCAATCTCACCCAATCTCTCATTTTCAGTTTTTTATTTTCTTATATTTCTAACAATCTTGAACTCTATAGTCTAATTAAATTGCTTTCATTTTCCATTGTTCTGTTAGAAATACTTATTACCTCTGCATTGCCATACATATACCTTATTCTCTAAGACTCTCTTCTATCTGGCTGTACCATAACTTTTCAGTTCTTTCATCTACTTTACAATATAAATAAGTTGCTCCTGTGAGAGCAGTCTATTCAAGATCATCTGTTTCCCATGTTTTGTGCATGGAAATGCGCCTTATCTCATTCTGTATTCAGATCCAATTATTGTCCATTGATTATTTCCTACTCTAACTCCTTTTCTTCTATGTGGCTGGACACACTTGTATACCATGAATTTTCTTCCTTTAAATATTTATGCAAAATATAATAATCATCATAATATAATATATCTGTTGATGGACACATTCATTTAAAATCAGTCAGATAAACTTTGTAGTGCTAGAGAATTGAACATTTTCCTTATTTCCCCAAATGCCTCTAAGACAGGAAACATCTCTTATACTGTTTTGTACACTTTATAGCCCATATTCACAACACCCAACATATCTGTTTCTGAGCACTGCAAAAGGTCATTTCATGTCTTTAAATATCCTTCTCCATAGTTTTCATTTGTTCAATACAGCTACAGATGTTTAATACAGCAACTCACCACTTTCCTCTTCATCCTAACTTCTCACTGTTAGTTATCACAGAATATTCTATTCCTATTAGCCTTAGAGTTCTACTTGACGGTTGCGAACCTACACTGTCGTTTCAACTGTTTTAAAGAGTTTCAAGGTTACTGGGAAACACATATGCATATAAATAATAATGCATTATAATTTAAAAATAAATATTCAAACAAAGAGCCTCAATTCCTTTTTGTAATCTACTCATAGTTATGAAATGTATACTCAAAGAAAGCCAGACTGATCAGATTACTTTCCTAGGTTTTTCTAATTGGAGATAATTAGGAATTGTTCCCATTCATTTCTTGGTCAGAAGTTAGGAATGTGACCTCGAAGACAGCAGTCACAATAGAGAATGGCAAGAGAAACAATAGAGAATGTCAATTTTAAATAATGTAAACAAGCAGAATCCTATGGGGCTTTCCCAGGACAGATTCCTCCTCATGTCCTGCATCTGCTTTTTGTTTGTAGAAAAACCAGGTTCCTAGGCCTCCCCTGAGTTAAAAAAAAAAAAAAAATGCTGGCTCAGGAGTTAATGACTGAAAGAATGTTAACATGTTAGAAACAAAATACATGGCAGCTGGGATAGGAGGACTGGTAACAATTTCAACAGGAAATCTGCCATATAGCAGTCATGGAATCTTTAGTTCCTCACTAAGGAACATAGATAGCAGTGTCTGATATACAACCCTGAGATGTTTTCAGTTGTTTTACAAATAAAACTGGAACTAGATAGAAATTAACTGCATGATAATCCTAAACACATAGTTTCCAGACTGCCTGGCACATAATAATGTTAACCTGTGACTCCATCCAGTGATGTCACCATCAACCAATCAGAGAATTGTGCATAAGCTGATCACACACCCAGACTCCCCTCCTTTACCTTGCATTTAAAGACTCTTCTCTGAAACACATTGGGGAGTTTGGTCTTTTGAGCACTGGCTGCCCATATTCCCTGCTTGACCCTTAAAATAAATGCTGTACTTTCTTTCACCACAATCAGCTGATTTGCTTGTTCAGTAACAGTATGATCCTACAGGTTTTCCCATACCATGTAAAAGTGGGATATAAAGAAACGTAGCAAAAATAATTCAATTCCTGTTCTAGAGACTAAATTACCTAGAACTCTCCTGATTCTTAAAAGTTTTCTTTCCCATAGTATCTTAATAAATTCCTTCTTACAGCAAGTTGAACTGAATGTCTGCCAAACACAGCTTAGATAGTTCTAATTAATTTAATTTCAATGTCATTTAAGTTTTGAAACTTAAATATTGTTACACTCAATGTGAAGTACTTGCTATGCATCCTTTCCAGTGGTAGACCAACAGTGAGTCAGGTAAAGTGGTTTGTCCAAGGTGTGGAAAAGAAAATTATCTATGGGAAATCCATAAGCAGTGATAAAATCAATTCAACATTGGACTTAAAAAAAAAAAACAAAACAAAAACTCATTTTGTGTTGCTAATCTTATAGTGGTTCAGATGGTAAAGAATCTGCCTGCAATGAAGGAGACCTGGGTTTAATCTCTGGGTTGGGAAGATCCCTTGGAAATGGGAATGGCTACTCATTCTAGTATTCTGCCTACAGAATTTCATGGACAAAGAAGCCTAGCTACAGTCCATGGGGTCACAGAGTCAGACATGATTAAGTGACTTTCAATATTATTAACATCATTGATTAAACATTCTTCTTATAAAAATATCATTTGTTATTAGTTAAAATTGCTGCAGTTAATATTGATGAAAATATATAACTGAACTTCTAATTAGTGAATTTATGTTACTTTTACTTTAGTAAAAACTGTAGTCTATGTGGATGTTAATTTGGAGAACTCCCAACAATAGAGTGAGTCCTAGACACAACAGAGCTTTGTCATATGAATTCCCATTCAGAGTTAGTTCATAACATTCAGAATTACTTACGGTTGCTTGGGGCACAGTTCACATCTTCAAGTCTTGTGATGCTCCATATTCCATTTCACTGTTTGGATATAAAAATAAATAACAATAACACAGCAATTGTAAATACAAAGAAACAGAACTCATTAATGAAATCATTGTGAATAGCATTCTTTGTACACTGTAGAGTGTACTTTTTGACAGTGTTTTTCATTTCATATTTACATATATCTTTCAAAAAATACATTAATGTAATAAAATCCTTCCTCTTTCCCAATTTATACTATACGATTACTTCCAGTTATGTATATTTAATTTCTCAATTTATGTTTTCATTTTATTTTACTCATATGATTAATATAAAATAAAATGTCCTTTGCCTTCCTTTACAGACATTGTTATTATTTGGCTTTTTTATGATTATTTGTGAAGAAGCTGGTTAAAAATGATCTTTTAACAAAAGTGTTAAATACGCCCCCTACTCCTTTCCTAAGAAAATCAAGCTATGGAGTAGAGATAATAGGAATACATACACATATACACACACATATTTTTACATGTGTGTGTGTGTATGTGTGTATATATGCACCTAAGTTAGATAAACATGTGTGGGTCACCTGTGAAAAATGTCTCACTAATTTTTTCCTTAATATTATCTCTGAGTCAGTAAAGTTATAATATATCAATATTTTATATCTAACTACTATTTCCAAAATGGCATGTACATTTGTTTTCATTTTTATCTTCTTTATTTCTATTTTCTATAAGTTGTTTCCTACATATGCTTTTTATAAGGAAAAATCTCCACCAGCACCTGCCTTGTTTTGAGAGGCAAGATCTTATCACTGACAGCTAATCAATAACAACAAATGAAAAGTAATAACGTCAGACTTGAGAAGTAAGGTTTTTATTCCTAGCCTGAAGCCAGGGTTCACCAATACGCTAAAATCAATCCATCTTTCCCTCAGACTGAACCTAAAGCCTAATCGTTAAATCTTTAAAAGGACCATATGCAGAGCGCCCTGCTGCTGGCTCTGGGAGCACCGCACAGAACTCACCCTGCTGCTGGCCCTTGAGCACGGCACAGAACAGGCTGTCTGCCGTTCTCCCCCTCAGGTCCTCATGTCCAAGACAGATCGCTGCGCAGAAAGACATCTGACCCTGAGGGTAGAAGGAGCAAGGCATCTGCACAACTCTTCTTGCTAAACAGATTATAAGCAACCTCCGTGCACCCCCTGTGATGAAAGTCATTCTGAGCTTTCTGAGAATCAGGCAGAAAGCTGACTAAACGCAAAGTTGGACAGTGATCAAATGCAATGGAAGTAATGGCCAAAGGGCTGTAGGTGGACTTGCATACGCATCATAATCTATTATCAGTAAGACATGAAGCAGAGCAACGATTTTGCTGGAAATCGCTTACTTCATCAAATGAGAAACAAAATCACAAAAGCTTCAAGCTAATGTTTGGAAATGTTCTTGTATGTGCAACTTGCATATATTTTATTCTTCAAAAAAAAAATATTCTCTGCATGCACCCTAATTCTGCTTAGTCCTTAGTCTGCCCTTTAGCACTCACGCAGAATTGTCCTAATCATCCAACAGCTAATTAGAATATCAATGCACTTGAAAGAAGTCAGGGTATGTAGTGTAAGATAGGATATTTGGCAAAATTAATAAGATACATATTCTTATAAGAGCTCAGAAACAATTTATTTATTTTATCCACTAGTTCTCTCTTATACATAATGGAAAAAATATTTACTTGCATTCACATGATCAGATTTCAAACACTAAAACAATTACATTTTTACACAATTTCTCATAGGAAAAGTGAAATAAATAATTTAGCAAATAGGATATTTTCCAATGACAGTTGTGGCAAAAATTATTTATCTGCAGAATGGGCTCAGACAGTAAAGAATCTGTCCATGGACAGAAGAGCCTGGGAGGCTACAGTCCATGGGTCGCAAGGAGTCAGACACAACTGATTGACTATTTAACTTCCATTTTTCATTTTTATCTTCTCCTGGCATTTTCCCCTTCCACCTTTGGGAAAAAAAGTGAAAATTTTGTTTCTATTCTGGAGAGTAACAACAACAACAACAACAACAACAACAACAATAACACCTTATCTCAGAACAAAGTGATTGTACTTGCAGCAATGTTCCTGACAACAAGCAGAAGGAAGGGTCCACCTCTATCTTCTTTCTAATGCCTCTACATCTGCTTTCCTGATTTTAGCTGTCTTAATTCTGTGACAGTCTTCATGATTTAGTCATAGGGTGGATAACTATGACTGAAAGAAAAAAATACATTATTTAACAGATTTATTTTCATTTGGTAGAGTAGCTACAATGAGTAGCTAGAATCAAGACCATCTGATCTTATGACTCATTATACCACTAAAGTACCTGAGACCTAGAAAGGGTAAGAAGTTAGGGTCATAAAAATTTACTTTTCGTAGTTACCTGAAATCAAGCAGACCTATGTTTACTGTCCAGACTCTGTCTTTTATTTTTCTATCTTTTAAATTTATCATCTATCTTTACACAGTGCATATGTAAAAACCAAGTTCTTGCTTTTATCTGCTATTGACCCAGTGAGTTGACTTGACTCAACTGGAGTCAGGCTCTTCTCCCCTTATAGGCTCACTCTTCAGCTTAAGCAACCACAGAGAAGCATAGCATTCTATGCTTAAAACCTTAAATCCTTAAAACATTCTAATAACTGACTGACTTCAGAAGAGAATATATTCCTGTTAAACACCCCTATCATGCCATCTGCTCACTTCCATCTGCTTGCTCTACTCCATCACAAAGTGCTTGCTAACTTTGCTTACACTTCCCTACAAAGGAAAAACCTTTTTTTTTTTCTATTTAATTTTGCAACATTTCTAGATCTAATGTTCCAAGCATTCTCCCTATTGCAATAGTCTTTTTGCACTGTTTCAAAAGAGACTCTTCTCAAAAGAGGAGTTCTTTTCACTAGCTACCAAATTGTAACTTCATCCCTTTCCATGTTCCTGTAGAATGAGTTTGGCACTTTCAGTTTACAAAATCTGCTTTCTTCAAACTCACAAGTCCATTCTAATAGCCTATTATCAATTCTCAACCTGTCTGTACTCTCACAATGCATTTACACTGTAACTGTCCCTTTCATATAATACATATCTTGGCTCTCATGAGAATAACATTTCCATTTTTCCTTGTGACTGACTATATCTAACAATATATGGGGACCTTCAGTCTTTCATTTCCTTGTCTCTTCTGTTGAGACATTTCCTATTTGGTCGCAATTGATCAAAGTTTCTTTCATAGATTCTTAGAGAAATCATAGGTCTTTTTTTTTTTTTCTTGGTGATCAGGAAATATTTTAAGAATTTTATACTTTAAGGTAACAGTTTGCTACTTATACATAAACACTAGTCTCTTGTGTTTTAGCTGTATTTTATGTTGACTGGAGGCTTGAGTTGATATTTAAATGTATTATATTTTGCCCTACATAAAATAAAGGGAAACAGGCTTTCTGTTAGAGTCTCAATGCAGAATATCTGATTTCTAAGAATAGATATTTCTCAAGATCTAGAAATATCTGTTATGTCCATATAGAGATTATTACTAAGTCATGCATTACTTGACTTTTATTTCTATCAAATGAATATTTATTAAAGATTTTGAAGTTTATTTCAATGCAAATTTAAGTCATTTTATCATTTTTTTCTCTTTTTCACTTGAGTTTCCTTTCCAAAAAGGTTTGCTTTTCATGGTCTTCTGAGATATTCGAACTATAGCTTTCTATCTTTGTAGGTGGGCTTCTCTGGTGGATCAGATGGTAAACAATCCACCTGCGATGCGAGAGACCTGGGTTCAATGCCTGGGTTAATCCACGCATTGACATTCATGCAAAGTTTTGACCATGTAAGTCAAAATGACATTTTCATAGAAATAAATGAACGTATGCATTTGCTGAAGATGAGCTAAAGTAGTCTACAGTCTAAAAACTTCTGAAAGCTTAGACGATATTTTTGAGGTGTGCTTTTATGGTGGTTGTTTAGTTGCTGTGTCCAACTCGTTTGTGACCCCGGGTGTGGTATCTCTCCACAAAATTTTCTTTATTGAACTATGTATTTTATTATTTCTTTGAAATATCAGAGAGGTAGTAGTGACTGTGGCAACTTCACTAATTAATATATTGAATTTTTCCCAATATGGCTTATAAATAATATACCCATTATAGCTATTCTACCAGATGAAAATAAATCTGCAAAATATATATATTTTTTCCTTTAGTAATGTAGATTCACACACACACACACTTGATTGTTGCCCTGCTAAAATGTGTCTTGGTTCACAAGCTGCTGATATTTTAATTTTAAAATCTACAATGTTACTAAAGGAAAAAAAAATATATATATATACTTTGCAGATTTATTTTCATCTGGTAGAATAGCTACAATGAGTATATTATTTATAAGCCATATTGGGAAAAATCCAATATATAAATTAGTGAAGTTGCCACAGTCACTACTACCTCTCTGATATTTCAAAGAAATAATAAAATACATAGTTCAATAAAGAAAATTTTGTGGAGAGATACCACACCCGGGGTCGCAAACGAGTTGGACACAGCAACTAAACAACAACCATAAAAGCACACCTCAAAAATATCGTAAGCTTTCAGAAGTTTTTATACTGTAGACTAATCCTGAAAGATGATACTGTGAAAATGCTGCACTCAATATGCCAGCAAATTTGGAAAATTCAGCAGGGGCCACGGGACTGGAAAAGGTCACTTTTCATTCCAATCCCAAAGAAAGGCAATGCCAAAGAATGCTCAAACTACCGAACAATTGCACTCATCTCACACGCTAGTAAAGTAATGCTCAAAATTCTCCAAGCCAGGCTTCAGCAATATGTGAACTGTAAACTTCCTGATGTTCAAGCTGGTTTTAGAAAAGGCAGAGGAATCAGAGATCAAATTGCCAATATCTGCTGGATCATGGAAAAAGCAAGAGAGTTCCAGAAAAACATCTATTTCTGCTTTATTGACTATGCCAAAGCCTTTGACTGTGTGGATCACAATCAACTGTGGAAAATTCTATAAAGAGATGGGAATACCAGACCACCTAACCTGCCTTTTGAGAAACCTGTATGCAGGTCAGGAAGCAACAGTTAGAATTGAACATGGAACAACAGACTGGTTCCAAATAGGAAAAGGAGTACGTCAAGGCTGTATATTGTCACCCTGCTTATTTAACTTCTATGCAGAGTACATCATGAGAAATGCTGGACTGGAAGAAACACAAGCTGGAAAGAAGATTGCAGGAAGAAATATCAATAACCTCAGATATGCAATGACACCACCCTTATGGCAGAAAGTGAAGAGGAACTACAAAGCCTCTTGATGAAAGTAAAAGAAGAGAGTGAAAAAGTTGGCTTAAAGCTCAACATTCAGAAAATGAAGATCATGGCATCTGGTCCCATCACTCCATGGGAAATAGATGGGGAAACAGTGGAAACAGTGTCAGACTTTATTTTTTGGGGCTCCAAAATCCATGCAGATGGTGATTGCAGCCATGAAATTAAAAGATGCTTACTCCTTGGAAGAAAAGTTATGAGCAACCTAGATAGCATATTCAAAAGCCAAGACATTACTTTGCCGACTAAGGTCTGTCTAGTCAAGGCTATGGTTTTTCCAGGAGTCATGTATGGATGTGAGAGTTGGACTGTGAAGAAGGCTGAGCACCAAAGAATTGATGCTTTTGAACTGTGGTGTTGGAGAAGACTCTTGAGAGTCCCTTGGCCTGCAAGGAGATCCAACCAGTCCATTCTGAAGGAGATCAACCCTGGGATTTCTTTGGAAGGAATGATGCTAAAGCTGAAACTCCAGTACTTTGGCCACCTCATGCGAAGAGTTGACTCACTGGAGAAGACTTTGATGCTTGGAGGGATTGGGGCAGGAGGAGAAGGGGACAACAGAGGATGAGATGGCTGGATGGCATCACTGACTCGATGGACCCGACTCAGGGTGAACTCCGGGAGTTGGTGATGGACAGGAGGCCTGGGGTGCTGCAATTCGTGGGGTTGCAAAGAGTCGGACACAACTGAGTGACTGAACTGATCTGAACTGATCTCTTGCATTGGTCTCAACACAAACCCTCGGGCTTCACACCAAACAGCTCAATTATAATTTCCTGGGTGGAGGCGCGATTTTTTTTTTAATAGATTATCCTGGTGATTCTTCTTACATACTTTAAACTCTGATGATCACTGACACTGACAAATTAGTTAATTTACCTCCTATCTGCCCCCTATCTAGAGGTGTTAAAAGAGAACACAATCAGTGAAAAAGCATACTCAGCTCTCCATCTAGCCCAATACGGCACATCAGATGTAAATCTTCCTAGCTTTAAAATTCTCTACTCTCATCTGTCTCAAACCTGCTAGCACCGACTAACAGGAAGGCTGTCAGAAGACACTGCCATGGTTGCCCCTCCTAAGGGGCGTGGCTGAGACTCAGCCAGGCCACCGGGCCCCACTCAGTGGCTGGGGAGTGGGCTTGCCTCAGGTTTCAACACTTGCAACAGGAAGCAATGCTTCTACTCCTGCAGCTGCTTCACTCTCAGCCTGACGTCCTAGCCAAAATCTCGTCTGAAGATAAACGGATTCCCTATTCAAAAGACCTAAAATATGACAGCTTTACATCCACATGGTACGATTCAGTGGCCTATACATCCTTTGAAATTGTCTGTACCATATTGTCAGCTCCTATGAAATTATGTAACAAAGTGGTATACTAATATTGCCTAATTTGTATTGGATTACTCAAGTGGAAGACAAAGCACATGCTCTAGGCAGCAGCAGAACAGGCTCCAAAATGATTATGGAATGAATTAGGTACTAAATTTATTTTTTAAAGAAGTCATTATAGAAAATAAACTTCTAGGGCATTTCATTTTTCTTACAAAATAAACCTTTTTAGTCACTGAATTATAAATGGCTGCAAACATTTCCACAGTTCTTTTATATTTGGAGCACCTAAATTTCTAATCATATATATGCTGATTTCTAATGAGTAAAGTTTACCTAGTCATATATTCTTTGATTATAGCAGTAGATATGACTATATAAATCCAATAATTATTATTGGCATTTAATTTACAACCAGTGTTCTAACCACAACCTAAGCTAATATACTGTCACTCTGTATAGAAAACATTCATATACAATCATTTTTCATATGTTAGCACACATGCTATTCTATTTGTGAATATATGGTCATTATCATTTAATACTGCATCTGTACAGAGCTGGCCAAATGTTATCAGTTAAAATGATACAGGTTCTCTACTTATGAATTGGGCATAACTGATTGCTAAAATATTACATATACAAAATATATATAGAAATTATAAATAACCTTCATAAGGTTTCAATTTAATTGATAATGATTAAATCATAATTTAAAATCAAGTAAAAAAGTATTTGAAATAATACCATTACAATCACAGAAATCATAGATAAAACTCCTGTGGTAAGCTAAGATTAAACAAAGGAAAGCAAAATATTAAAGCTAGGGAGAATATATGAAAGATGGAAATGCTATAATATTCAGAGGAATATTTTATATGCATAAATCATTTTAATCTAGTATGTTACAACTGGTTTGAAGTAGGACTTTCAAGGTAACAGCAAGAAGAATTTTATTAATATCATAATAATATAAGAATATAGACTATTGTACTATTTTCTATTTCGTAGTACAAAATAGTCTCTTTTTCCAATTTTATTGATTAGATATTTCAATTCGTTTGACATGGTTCACTTTAAGTCATTGGCAAATGATGATATATCTAATATCCAATGTGTGAAACATCCAAAATAAGATATTAGATCATGCCACTTCTTCCCAAGTAGACATGTAACATGATTCATATATGAAGAGTGCTACAGTGCTCTTGACTAGACTTCAATGTATATTTATTTTGTTACATTTATAATATAATCTTTTGCAAGGAAGTCATGAATTTGTTATCAGTTATATATACATACCTAACCTTTTCCTTGTAGTAGCACCAACATAAATTTATGAGATTATCATAATTAAGAGTAAAACTTACAATAATAATTATTACAGTAATAATTTGTACAAAGTTAACTGAAACATACATGGGATGACTTTTCTAAATGAGTTTGATTATTATCCAAAAGAATAAGAAAGATAGTTTTAGCTAAGTTTTCTCATGACCTTAACCATGATGGCTGAATAATGGCTGCAAGCAGATATCTAAAGCAACGATGACACAGTTGACATATATACTATTGTTGTTGTTCAGTCACTAAGTTGTATCTGATACTCTGTAACCCCATGGACTGTAGCCCACCAGGCTCCTCTGTCCATAGGATTTCCCAGGCCAGAATACTGGAGTGGGTTACCATTCCCTTCTTCAAGGGATCTTCCTAATATAGGGATTGAAAGCGCTTCCTGCATTGCAGGTGGATTCTTTAGTATTGCTCCACCAGGGAAGCACTAACATGTGTATACACGGTCCTAATGAAATGAGGCAATAATGAAAATGAAAGATAATGAAAATAAAAGTTTAATGCTAATATCTGACATAGTGCACTCTTAGTAAACATTTTCAGGTAATAAAAAGAGGGTTCTATTATTTTTGGAATTGACAAAAAATAAGATATTGTAGTCTGTGATGAACATTTGGGCACTGAGATACATAGCATAAAGGTGAAAATATAAAAAGAGTAATTGATTAATTAGGCAATTAGTATTGAAATACATATATTTTCACACAAAATAAAATGTATGAAACATCTAGGGAATAAAATATATAATCTGCAGAGTTAATATACCTGTTCATTCACTGTACCCTCTCCCACACGGTGTATATTTCTACTTTCATCTACTTCCTTTCCTTCTGTCATCAAACATCTTAAAAGTCTGTTTATATTTAAGATCTTTATTTTTTTTTTTATGTTCACTTTCAATTGCTGCAACATTTCTCATGGTCCTTCCTGCTTTCTTTTCATATCCTTCATTCAAAATTCCACATCTATATTTCCCATTTCAACCCTGATGCTTCCAAATCTATAACTTCAGCTGCTGCTGCTGAATCGCTTCAGTCATGTCTGACTCTGTGAGACCCCATAGACGGCAGCCCACCAGGCTCCCCCGTCCCTGGGATTCCCCAGGCAAGAACACTGGAGTGGGTTGCCATTTCCTTCCCCAATGCAAGAAAGTGAAGTCACTCAGTCGTGTCTGACTCTTACCGACCCCATGGACGGCAGCCTACTAGGCTCCTCGGTCCATGGGCTTTTCCAGGCAAGAGAACCACCACAATATTGTAAAGTAATTAGCCTCTGATTAAAATTTAAAAAGAAATAAAACAAACAACAAAAAAAGTTATTAATTTGTGTGGAAGTGTCAGAGGCCTAGGTTATAGCTTCAGCTAAGACTCACAATTGAGTGTCTGACCTACATTTTCAGTACTATTAACATAAAAATTTAACCTAATCCAAATATAAGTGAAATACCTAACCACTATTTCCCCTTTATCTATATTTTATAGCTTACCATTTCTCAAGTCATTCTTAGAGGTCAGTAATGCTACTCTCTCTTTTCCTCTTCCCATATTTCATTATGTTTTTAAAGACATAATAACCATACTCTTCCATTACAGTTCTTCATTAATCTTCAGTGTATCATCAGCCTTCAGTATAAAACTGTTCATTATCAGCCTCTTTTTTGCACAATGAGTAAAGTATAATATTTGATTGGTAATTCTTTTCCTTTTTTCAGTGTTATTGTAATTTCATTGATACTCACAGTTCAGTTAAATCTGGGAAAACTTAGAACCTATACACAAAAGCTCAGGTTGTAATAGGATAGGCATTGCCAGTAAACACCAAGAATTTTGCAATGGTAGGAATACTTGACTGTGGAGACTGTACTGCAAAAACGCACAAAGGGAGAAAAATATCGTTAGGGATGTGTTTTGCCAAATGTGGAAAGGTCAATATAAATTAGGATAGACCAAATGGTAATCTATCTTGTTATCTTGATAGTTATGTGCATTATTAGCTTACTCCCACCCCCATCCCCAGTAACTCAGTTTTTCATTTGTTCAACACTTTTATGACTTTATATCATATTTGGGCTCTAAACATAGGAATCCATGAAGACATGTGAGTCAAGAGTAGAAGATTTAATGGAGTGGACTCATAGAGATACAGGACTAGTATAAGGTGGAGAAGATCATTCTAGCTATTAAGAGAGGGAAAGGCTTTTGGTAGCAGTGTCTGCTATGCACAATGGGCAGAAAGGCCAAATGTGGCTGGAGTTAAAGAGAAGTAAGAATAAATTGCTGAGTATTTCATTTGCTGGATTGAAGCCTTAGAAGACTGGCCCTCAAGTTGAATGACCCAGGGAACTGAAGAAATAAATGCTTCTTCTTTCATTTCCTGTGTCCTCAGATATAATCGAAGATGACTTAAATAATCAACCGTTATGATTTTAAAAGAAGAGTGACAGGAACCCTTAAACACAAAACCCTGGATGTGAGAATCATAATGGAGGGGTTTATCTTGGTGAGGAGGAGAATTTCATTGTTTGAATGCTCCAACATACAAATCTTCCAAATTTCTGTGAGTCATTTACAATTTAGTGTTTAAATTTTTTTCTTCCTAGAATTGAACTTCTTCATTCTTTATCTTTGAGAATTCTGCCAGTAACTCAAGTTAGGATATTCTCAGTTATATTTTACTTCTCACATGTATAACTGTTAAAACATCATATCTTACTGATTTCAACAGTAATGTACAGTTAACAGAGCAATAACACTGACTCCATATTGGATCTATTCCTTTAGCTCTTACCTTTGCGCTTGACTACCTATGCTGGCACTGCACCTTTGTAAAGAGTGTTGCCTACAGCCTGAAAGATATGTGATAGCCCATTCTCAAGGCCCTGCCTCCCAGACTTGACTGTTTAAGGTGGAACACTTTTCCATTCATACAGAGATTTTTAAAAGTTGCAGAACAGAAAATATTTGTCCTGTTGGAGGTTTACAGGAACATCTTAACCAGACTTACAATGGACACTTTCAATGAACAGATGCAAGAACAAAGAATTAGCACATCCCCTCCAGGATCTGGCCTGAACCAAGAACTCTGCAACAATCATATGTCCCCTATATTTTTAAGATAAAAGAATCCTAACTTAGGGAAAATGATTCTTTGGTACACTATTCCACCATCTCCATCTGCTAGCTTTCCAAATAAAGTCATTATTCCTGGTCCCAACAACTCATGTCTTGATTTATTGGTCTGTCATGTGGTGAGGACAACAATACTCATTCCAGTACATACATTTTAAATATAACTCTTAATTTTAGGAACAGGTAGGGGTACACATAATCAAGCTTCATGATCACATATTAAATAATGATTTTAGTAGCCAAAATATAAATAGCATGCCATTCACTGTTTTCTAAGTACTGTTTCCTGCTCTATGCACAGGAAAATGCTGCAAGGAACTTTGGTAAGCATATCTATGTTTCACAAAGGATGACCTTTTATGCAATTGGAGTAAGTTTTCCACAATATGATGTGAAAGCTCTTAACAGTCAAAATGTGTCAGATATTGCCTCTTATAAGTGTTTGATAGTCAACCATAACTATTTGGCCTAAATGAGGTACTTATGTGAACAGATGTCAATGCTGACAAATTGACTTATCAGATTTTTCTCCTTATAACCAGCATTGAGCATGGGATGGGAATTTAATTAAAAAGATGACTGAATAATCATATTTTGAGGGCATTGTCTCAGGCGGGGAGACCTCAGAGAGGAGCTGGGTGTTAATATGAAGCAGCCAGTGCATTAGAGAAAGACTCAGAACTGTGGGGCCTAAGTGGCAGGAGAGGATGGTGACTTTATAAGTAAGTTGCATTTAAAATTATTTTTGTAGAACATGTATTAAAGCAACTGTTCTTTGCAGGTTTTTCTCCATTTATTAAAGTGATTTCCATCAGTAAGACAATATGACTTTGAACAATAAGCTGGTTTTATAAGATTTCAAGGAAAAGATATTGGCTTGGAGGGGCATGAAGAGATGTCTGAGTTATCAAGTTTATCATCTCGCATGAACAAGGTTGCTCATGGAATGGGGACACAAGGGCAGCTATGAGGGAATTGAGTGAAACTCTCGGAAGATAAGGATTAACCTCTACCTCCAGTGAGGCAGAGAAGAGGATGCTGAAGAGACAGGTTTTTATATGCATATTTCAGCATGCAACATAAAGTAATATTATGGATGATGTTCCTACAATTTGTCTTTCTTTGCCTCGTTTACTATAAGCTTTGTGACCTACACTTTAAATTATTTGCCCTCCTTGGAGATTTATGCTTGAGATAAAATTTTGCTTAGTTATATGGTATGGCATTGATATAAAAATCCTTGTATTTCCAATTATCTCCTTTGAGCACGTCTTATTTCAGTATATTTTAAAAATTACTATGCTGGCTTTGCACAGTTTTGTTTTGTTATAACAGGGTTTCTGTACATGATTTCAAATTGAAGTCATTTTAAAACTGATTTTATTTCCCAGTGACAGTTTGTGTAATTAAATATAAAGTTTCCATAGTACATATAGGACTGACATTGTAAAATGACACTTGAGTCATCAGGTTTTATTTATTAATACCTGTTTTTCATTTAATAACCAGCTGTGACAACAACTTCAGTGCCAAAAACATATAATTGTGTATTACTCTACTGACATTGCAGTGTGTGTGTGTGTTTATCTTACAAAAGCATATATTTGTGAAGGTCATTTTGTAGAAATTTTATTTGGGAAGACTCTTAGTATGAGTAGGCAGTTTCAAATTTTCCACTCTTAATAAATCATTCATATACTCACATCTTATCCATTTCTGTTTTGTTTATTTAGCACTGTGATGTGATGATGAACATTACTGAAAGGACAAGAGGTTCTTTGTCACAAGGGAGACAAGTTCTAGAATAAAAGATTGTAATCATAATTTTGAGTTTCTCCAAAAGTAGAGATAAATCAAAATGACTTCATTGTCAAGAAAGTGATTATTGGGAGCACTAAGTTACATTTATGACTGGACTTAACATTACAGAAAGTTATGGTCATATGAGCATGTTTTTCATTTTTATTCCTAATCAATCTTGTACTGGTGGTCTTTGAGCTAATAATTGTCAAAATAAGCCACAGTAATGAAAAAAAAAAAAGAATTGGGTGACATATTCTAATTGTTTAACACTAAATATATTGATCTCCTTCTGAAAGACACATTTGATTTTTCAGGTGAACAATAACTCCTAGAATGTTAAACAATATCTCAATGAATGACTATGATTTAGAGTAAGACAAAAATAATGGTCTGTATTTAGCAAGAAAGCACTATCAAAAATTTTTTTTTAAAAAACACTAAGAAGCACTGTTGCCATTAGAAGGAGAAACAATTTTTTTTTCCTTTAAAGAATATAGATGAAACTACAATACGTTAGGATATAGAATGAAAGTAAGCACTATCAATTAATGCATTTATGCATTTTATACCTTATGAGAAGGACAAAGCCAGTGAAGAGGAAGAATAGTGTAATAAAGCTTAATGACATATGCAGTTATTAAATGGGTCTTTGATTTTAAAGAACCCAGAGTGACAGTGAACCATGTAACACAAGATTCAGCTTATAAACTGCCTCACCATCCTTTAGAGCCGGTACCAATTGAAAACTGCCTCAAGCCATTTTTTGTAATAATTTTCATGGTATTTTAATAATAAAAACAGCCTAGGATTATTAGAAATTGATGGGAACTGCTATGGTCTGAATTATTACACCCAAATCCATATGTTGCAGACATCATGCTCAACATGTGGTATTTGAGGTGGGACCCTTGCAAGGTACTTAATCTATGACTTAAAGAGGGCCCTTGCCCAATCATACTGGTACCCAGATCTTGGACTTACAATCTTTAGAACTGTGAAAAAAATTTTTTTTTTTTTTATAACCTAACCCAGTCTGCGGTATTTTGTTATAGTAGTATAAACGGGCTAAGACGCTTTGTTTTTTTCTTCAGTATGTCTCTAACAGTTTACATGGTATAATACAATAAAATAAAGCTTCCAATGGAATCCTGCTCTTAATAAAAATAATTAGAAGGCAGCATAAATGTAGACATACACCTGGTGAGGTATCCGCTTATTAATAATTTATTTTGAGGCTCTCTGATAAGAAATCCTCCATAAAAGTATCAACTTGAGGAGAATAGGGCAATGTTCTGATAGTAAGATGCACTAACTATATCCCACGCTTCTTAACTATAATGAATGCAGTTTCCTCTTTTGCCAAAAAATAATCTTAATGTAACTTTTACTATTCTTACTATAATAAGGGCTTCCCACGTGGTGCAGTGGTAAAGAATCTGCCTGCCAATGCAGGAGACACAGGTTCGATCCCTGGGTTGGGAAGATCCCCTGGAGTCACAAATAGCAACCCACTCTAGTACTCTTGCCTAGAAAATTCCATGGAGAGGGGAGCCTGATGGACTACAGTCCATGAGGTCGCAAAGAGTAAGACAAGGCATAGCACATTGGACATGAGCATTATTATTATAATATAAAAATTAACTGATAATAGGAAAGAACATCTGACTCCATAATGGATTTTTAAAGTTTCTTATAAGTTTCTTTTACTTTATACTTTCTTCAATTGCTTTTGCTGTAAGTCAGTCACTAAAGCACTGTTGCCCATCAGTTCAGTTCAGTCGCACACTTGTGTCTGACTCTTTGCGACCCTCTGGACTGCGGCAGGCCAGGCCTCCCTGTCTATCACCAACTCCTGGAGCTTACTCAAATTCATGTCCATTGAGTTGGAGATGCCATCCAACCATCTCATCCTCTGTCAACCCCTTCTCCTCCTGCCTTCAATCTTTTCCAGCATCAGGATCTTTTCAAATGAGGCAGTTCCTTGTTGCCTATAGCCTAAAGTATACAGGGAGCCTCATCCCCTGGAACCCTGTGTCCCAGGCATGTGTGTGTGCTCAGTCATGTCTGACTTTGCAACCCCATGGAGTGTAACAAGTCAGGCTCCTCTGTCCATGGAATTTTCCAGGCAAGAATACTGGACTGGATTGCCATTTCCTCCTCCCAGGGATTTTCCTGACCCAGGGACCGAATGTGCATGTCCTGCCGCTGGCAGGCAGGTTCTTTACCACTAAACCACCGGGGAAGCCCCCTGAGTCACACGCCTGAGTGTTAAGCTAAAATACCTTCCTTTAGCTCACAGGAAACAACTTGACCTGGTTCAACTGTGAATGACTGCAGAAAAGAAGAAATTAACATACTTCTCCAGAATCTGGCCAGAACCAGGAATATTTGAAACAACTTTTATAGCCTTTTTTCTTTACCTCCTTATCTCCCCCTCTTTAATCTATTGAAGAAACTAGGAGCCAAACGCAGGCAAGATGGTTCTTTGGGGCACGAGTACACCATCTTCTAGGCCTGCTAGCTTTCGAATAAAGTCACTATTCCTTGGCATAACAACTATTCTCTTGATTTACTGGCCTGCTATGTGGTAAGCAGTATAAGACTGATTTCTGTAACACTGATAAACATTTCCTATATACTTTATTAAAAAAATAAAATTTAGATTTTGTTATGACGTAAGGGAGAGATAAAATAAAAAAAATTATAGTTGACATTCTAGGAATCAGCGAACTAAGATGGACTGGAATGGGTGAATTTAACTCAGATGACCATTATATCTACTACTATGGGCAGTAATCCCTTAGAAGAAATGGAGTAGCCATCATAATCAACAAAAGAGTCTAGAATGCAGTTATTGGATGCAATCTCAAAAATGACAGAATGATCTCTGTTCGTTTCCAAGGCACACCATTCAATGTCATGGTAATCCAAGTATATGCCCTGACCAATAATGCTGAAGAAGCTGAAACTGAATAGTTCCGGGAGATCTACAAGACCTTTTAGACCTACCACCCCAAAAAAGATGTCTTTTTCGTTATAGGGGAATGGAAGGCAAAAGTAGGAAGTCAAGAAACACCAGGAGTAAAGACATATTTGACTTTGGAGTACAGAATGAAGCAGGGCAAAGGCTAATAGTTTTGCCAAGAGAACGTGTGGCTCATAGCAAACACACGCTTCCAACAACCCAAGAGAAGACTCTACACATGGATATCACCAGATGGTCAACACCAAAATCAGACTGATTAAATGCTTTACAGCCAAAGATTGAGAAGCTCTATACAGTCAGCAAAAACAAGACCAGGAGCTAACTGTGGCTCAGTTCATGAAATCCTTATTGCCAAATTCAGACTTAAATTGAAGAAAGTAGGGAAAACCACTAGACCATTCAGGTATGACCTAAATCAAATCCCTTATAATTATACAGAAGTGAGAAATAGATTTAAGGGACTAGATCTGATAGATAGTGCCTGATGAACTATGGACAGAGGTTCATGACATTGTACAAGAGAAAGGGATCAAGACCATCCCCAAGAAAAATAAATGCAAAAAAAGCAAAATGGCTGTCTAAGGAGGCCTTACAAATAGCTGTGAAAAGAAGAAAGGTGAAAAGCAAAGGAGAAAAGGAAAGATATGAGCATGTGAATGCAGAGTTCCAAAGAATAGCAAGGAGAGATAAGAACACCTTCCTCAGTGGCCAGGCAAGAATACACAGTAGAACTGTACAAAAAAGATCTTCATAACCCAGATAATCACAGTGGTGTGATCACTCACCTAGAGCCAGACATCCTGGAATGTGAAGTCAAGTGGGCCTTAGGAAACATCACTATGAACAAAGCTAGTGGAGGTGATGGAATTCCAGTTGAGCTATTTTAAATCCTGAAAGATGATGCTGTGAACGTGCTACAATCAGTATGGCAGCAAATTTGGAAAACTCAGCAGTGGCCACAGGACTGGAAAAGATCAGTTTTCATTCCAGTCCCAAAGAAAGGCAATGCCAAAGAATGCTCAAACTACCACACAATTGCACTCGTCTCACACACTAGTAAAGTAATGCTCAAAATTCTCCAAGCCAGGCTTCAGTAATATGTGAACCGTGAACTTCCAGATGTTCAAGCTGGTTTTAGAAAACGCAGAGGAACCAGAGATCAAACTGACAACATCTGCTGGATCATGGAAAAAGCAAGAGAGTTCCAGAAAAACATCTATTTCTGCTTTATTGACTATGCCAAAGCCTTTGACTGTGTGGATCACAAGAAACTGTGGAAAATTCTGAAAGAGATGGGAATACCAGACCACCTGACCTGCCTCTTGAGAAACCTATATGCAGGTCAGGAAGAAACAGTTAGAACTGAACATGAAACAACAGACTGGTTCCAAATAGGAAAAGGAGTACGTCAAGGCTGTATATTGTCCCCCTGCTTATTTAACTTCTATGCAGAGTACATCATGAGAAACACTGGGCTGGAAGAAGCACAAGCTGGAATAAAGATTGCCAGGAGAAATATCAATAACCTCAGATATGCAGACGACACCACGCTTATGGCAGAAAGTGAAGAGGAACTAAAAAGCCTCATAATGAAAGTGAAAGAGGAGAGTGAAAAAGTTGGCTTAAAGCTCAACATTCAGAGAATGAAGATCATGGCATCTGGTCCCATCGCTTCATGGCAAATAGATGTGGAAACAGTGCAGACTTTATTTTTTGGGCTCCAAAATCCATGCAGATGGTGACTGCAGCCATGAAATTAAAAGACACTTACTCCTTGGAAGGAAAGTTATAACCATCCTAGACAGCTTATTAAAAATCAAAGACATAACTTTGTCAACAAAGGTCCGTCTAATTAAGGCTATGGTTTTTCCAGTCATTGTGAATGTAAGTGAGAGTTGGAGTATAAAGAAACCTGAGCACCAAAGAATTATACTTTTGAACTGTGGTGTTGGAGAACACTCCTGAAAGTCCCTTGTGCTGCAAGGAGATCCAACCAGTCCATCCTAAATGAGATCACTCCTGGGTGTTCCGTGAAAAGACTGATGTTGAAGCTAAAACTCCAATACTTTGGCCTCCTGATGAGAAGAGTTTACTCATTTGAAAAGATCCTGATGCTGGGAAAGATTGAGGGCAGGAGGAGAAGGGGACGACTGAGGATGAGATGGTTGGATGGCATCACCGACCCAATGGACATGAGTTTGGGTAAGCTCAGGGAGTTGGTGATGGACATGGAGGCCTGTAGTGCTGCATTCCATGGGTTCACAAAGAATCAGACACAACTAAGCGACTGAACTGAGACTGAGACTGATGCATGTGATGTTGCTCAGTTGTATCTGACTCTGCAACACTATCGACTATCGCCTACCAAGCTCTTCTGTCCAACAGATTCTCCATGAAGAATATTGGAATGGGTTGACATTCCCTCCTCCAGCGGACCTTTCCAGATATGACTATACTGATACACATAATAGACAGAATGCCTTATTTATAAGATATACACCAATTTATAAGCCAAATAATTCATTTTAAAAATTATTTTGTATAAGAATATTTAAAAGCAGAAGTATGAGTGGACATTAGAGTAAAAGTTGCTGTTGGGAAAAGTAATAAAACACATGATTTATCTGTATATGGTAAGGAAGAAAGAGCATAACCTTAAACTAAGCCATGTTAACATGTTTAAAAAAAAAAGTATGCTATTCCTCTTGATGACTCAGAACTTACTAAAAGTGAAGTGATAAAATAATTCTTGATGTTATGATGTACAATGGCAAAATAATGAATTAGCACAGATACCCTGAAATCCCATAGTATACCAATAAATATACCCAGCTTCCAGAGGTTAAAAAAAGACCTTGAGACCATATTGTTTGAAAAGCGACAAAGAACATAGGATTAACTGGGAAAATAAGCAGTGGGTGAAATGCTATGGTTGTTATATGGACAATTCTGGGGAGAACAACAAAGTAAGATTAGGAAAAAAAATAGACAATACAAAAATTCATAAAAAGTCAATATGAAATTGTTAAAACATTAATATTTTATGCTACAAATATTTAAATATGAAGAAATACCAGAAATGGAAATATTTTGAAAGTTATGTTTACTAATGAGATAGAATAATATCACTGCACTGCACATATCTTTTCAAATTTAAAACTTCCTGTTCAAAGGAATATCAAGTATCTTCTTTGTCTTGTTTGAGTATAAACCCTTTTGCAATTAGATTAAATTGCATTCACCTCAAAATTACTTTTATTCCAATTTTTTCTACAGCGTGCCAAAATACTCCAGGTTGGTTTGTTGTTTAGTCTCTACGTTGTGTTGCAAATCTTTTGTGACCTCATAGACTGTAGCCCAAGTCTATAACTGTACCATGTTCCTCTGTCCGTGGGATTTCCCAGGCAAGAATACTGGAGCAGGTTGCCATTACCTTCCTTAGTGGATCTTCCTGACACAGGGATTGAACCCATGTCTCTTGCATTGGTAGCTGGATTCTTTACCACTGAGCCACCAGGGAAGCCCAATATATTCTATACTATGGTGTTATATCATAAAGGTACAGAAAGCTTAAAAACAACAAAGCATAATTTTCATAGCATGCAAATAAGAACAATATAGTTCTAAATATAACTAGTATAAGTACATCCTTTTATAACTGCAATTAAGCTGGAAACTGGAAATATCTTGAAGATTAATATTGTTTTTAAATACTGTGTCTATGAAAACCCTGGTCATTCTGTTCACCTTAATATGACTGAAGCTTCATTTTCCTTGAAGCTTCAGAACACATGATTAAACATTTTGCATATATCTGAAAATTTTTACATTAATTTAAATATTTAAATCATATTTAACTATTTTTGTTTGAATAAAATTGTTATAACATTTAATAGTGAATAAGACTTTTTTTTAATTTACTTACCAGTTTGATTCCTTTGTGTAGAAAAACACATTAAAAGTCTTCTACACTGATTACAGAATTCTCAAATTATTCAAAGCAATGTTCCTAATGTTATATCTAATGCTGTTAATGTCATATCTAACACTATAGGTAACATTCTTTGATTTGTGAAGTCCTTCACTGAGATTTCTTTGTTACTGTGTGTCATATGTGAAGAGGTCAATAGAATGTCAAACCATCTCTTGCTACACTTTTAAGTTGGCTGAAATCTACATTTCTGACCAATCCAAATGATGAGTCTTTCTCTGTACACAAATGCAACTGAAAAAACATTTTTTTATGATTCTGAAATAAATTTTCCTGTTTCAAATACTAAAAACAATGTTTGCTCTGGGACTTTTTACTTTCTTATGGACATTATACATTCTGGCAGTAAAGCTTCATTTTTCAAGCAAGATGCTTTCATCAACTGGCAATGAAAATCTGCTTGACTAGACATTATTATACAGTCGACATGTATTTGACAGAGAGTTGACACACAGCTGACACTATTTAATACCCATTTAAGATCTTTCACTCTCTTATACATTCTTCTATAAACATTGTCAATGCTTAATTGAATAAAATTATTTTGTTAGATTTTCCTCTATAATTATCCTTGCTCAGGTGAAAAAGCATTTTTTTCAACATTGTGGGATTGTTGCTTCTATTTTTCACATTTTATATTATTCTGAAGAAAACTAACCTTCATGCTGAAGATGGTAGAAGTATCTTATTCCTTTCCCAATTTCTTCAGCATAGTTCCTTGAAAAGTGTTTAGTCTTAATTTTGCCTCTAATTAAAAAAAAAAAAAAAGAAATGCAAGCATGTTGGGTGACTGTATTTGCTAGTAAAATTATAAAGTATATTTAGAAGTATCAGTTGAAATTACTCATACATTTTTTTCAGTTGGCAGTTGTAAAATGAAAACGTTTTCCCTGTTGTATATGTTTCGAATCCCATGAAAGCTGCAACTATAAATAAAGACTGATATGTGTTTTGTATTGACAATAAAAATACATAGGCATTTCTGCCATTGGAGAAATGATTTTCCTACTAGTGAACAAATCCTGGTATGTAACAAAATTACAGTCTTGCTTTGATTTATATACATCGTGGCTCAGAGGTTAAAGTCTGCCTGGAATGTGGGAGACCGGGTTTGATCCCTGGGTTGGGAAGATCCCCTGGAGAAGGAAATGGCAACCCACTCCAGTACTCTTGCCTGGAGAATCCCATGGAGGGAGGAACCTGGTAGGCTACAGTCCATGGAGTCGCAAAGAGTCGGACACAACTGAGTGACTTCACGTTCACTTTCCTTTTAAAAAAGTCATTGTTTTTAAACTTCTATAAAAATTACTAGGTTAATATGTAAGAGAATTGCTTCTAGGCACAGATAAACAGAAGGCATTTCTTTCAGATTAATGTGTGAATGTTAACCTAAATGTTGTCCAGGAAATAAAGTTCTCATTTTTCAGGAATATCTTTTAAAAAATAAGACATGTTTGCTGTTGGTCAAGACAGAATAACATACACAATCTTCAACTTTCTGAAATAATATCTAGAATGACTAAAACATATTTTAAAATGGTATTCAGATATTGCATATCAAATGACCCGTGCCACGCTTTCTGAGAGAGGGAAATGAATGAAACTAACACTGAAAACTCCATGAAAGTTTTGATGTTTCAGAAAGGGAGGGGGGAAATGTGGTGATTTCCCTGAGTTGAAGAGATGGAGTTGAGAGTCTTAAGAGGATATGAGTTTTAGAGTTCACAAGTCAGTACTTGTTCATCACAACTAATGAAGAACAGAGAGTCAGAGGGAGGGAAGGATGGACGGGGAGGATGAGAGAGAGAGGAGAGAGACCAGCTATGGGAATCTGTAAAGTGTCCCTGAAGCATTCAGTCACTAAGAATCAGTGCACTTATATAACAAAATTGAGCTTGGGAAATGAACCACATGAAATAAGCAGATGGATTTTTGGAGCTCATGCAAAGCCAGGAATAGTTTCTACTTCAACCAACCGTAGTGGAAAACATCACAATTCAAGAGAATCCAGGGTGGTTTTCCTCAGTAGTGTTACAAAATGAGCCCTACACAAACAGTTGCTTTGATTCCACATATCAAAACATAAAACAAGATCCAGATGGGTCAAATGTTTTTCAAGTATAATGTAAACCTTGCCCAAAGAACAAAGTAAAACTCACAAAGTCTGGTCCCAAATAAAAGCTAGTATATACATATAGAAAAACAAACATGAAACAGAAAAACATGAGCTATAATTAAGAAAATATCAATCAACAGAAGCAAAAAAAATGATAGAATAAGGAAATAAGGGCTTAAGTGACTATGAAATGTATTTGGTACTTTCAAGATGTCAGAGGAAAAATTGAACATATTAGCTAGACACATAGAAAATACATACATAAAGGTACAAGTCAAATTCTATAGATGAGAAATATAATATCTGAGATGAAAAACTCACTGAGTGGTAATAACAATGGATTAGAAACCGCAGAAGAAAAAAATAGTTTATTTAATATATAGTATATTATATATATTAGATATCGTATATTCAGTCTTGTCCACCTCTTTGTGACCCCATGAACTGTAGCCCGTGAGGTTCCTCTATCCATGGGATTTCCCAGACCAGACAAGAATACTGGAGTAAGTTGCCATTTCCCTCTCCAACGGATCTTCCCGACCCAGGGATCAAAGCTTGGTCTCCTGCATTGCAGGCAGATTCTTTACTGTCTGAGCCATAATAATGATATTTTCTGAAATAAAAAATGGAGACAAACAGTGAAATCAAAAATGAAAATAGCAGTGAACTGTGGGACAACTCTAAACAATCTGATATGAATCAAGTCCTGGAAAGGGGTGGTATAGGAAAATATTTGAAAAAATAACTGTTGAATGTTTCCTGAAAGTAATGAAGTATATAAATTCACAGATCCAAGATACTTGACCATTTCCAAATCTTAGACAATGAATAAAATTACAAGCAAACATTAATCAAGTTCCTTAATATCAAAGATAAAGAGAATACCTGTAAAGCAGTAACTGGAAATAAACACATTACATGCAGAGGAACAAAATAAGAATTGTAGCATGGTTTATGTTATGAATAATGCAAGCCAGAACAGAGTAGAGTAGCATTTTAAATTATTTAAAAATAAAATAGCTATTGGCCTTGAATTATTATAGTAATAACAAAAAAATATCACTTTTCAAAACTAAGGTGAAATAAATATGTTAGACATAAAAAGCTGAAAAATTTAATGACCAGCAAATCTGTACAGTTTTCACTGTTAAAGGATGTCATTCAAGCAAAAGGAAAATGGTACCAGGTATGAATGAGTGCAAGCACGCGTGCATGCTCAGTCACTAACTCTGGCCTGCTCTTTGTGGACCTTATGAACAGTAGCCGTCCAGGCTCCTCTGTCCGTGGGCTTCTCTGGGGAAGAATATTGGACTGGGTTGCTGTGCCCTCCTGTAGGGGTTCTTTCTGACCCAGAGATCAACCCATGTCTCTTATGACCACCTGCATTGGCAGGTGGGTTCTTTACCACTAGCGTCACCTGGGAAGCCTAAGAATCTGTACATTTACACACAAAATAAAGAGTTCTGGAGATGGCAAAAATTATAGTCTTTAAAACTAATTGATTGTTTAAAACCAAAACATGGAACAACAGTCTGATACTAAACAGGGAAGGGAATACATCAAGGCTGTATATTGTCACCCTGCTTATTTTAATTATTTTCAGAGTACATTGTGAGAAATGCTGGACTGGATGAAGCACAAGCTGGAATCAACATTGCTGGGAGAAATATCAATAACCTCAGATATGCAGATGACAACAGCCTTATGGCAGAAAGCGAAGAAGAACTAAAGAGCCTCTTGATGAAAGTGAAAGAGGAGAGTGTAAAAGCTGCCCTAAAACTCAACATTCAGAAAACTAAGATTGTGGCATCTGGTCTCATCACTTCATGGGAAATAGATGGGGAAACAGTGGAAACAGGGACAGACTTTATTTTCTTGGCCTCCAAAATCACTGCAGATGGTGACTACAGCCATGAAATTAAAAGATGCTTGCTCCTTGGAATATTATGACCACCTAGACAGCATATTAAAAAGCAGAGACATTACTTTGTCAACAAAGGTCCATCCAGTCAAGACTATGGTTTTTCCAGTAGTCACACATGGATGTGAGAGTTGGATTATAAAGAAAGCTGAGCACTGTAGAATTGATGCTTTTGAATTGTGGTATTGGAGACGACTCTTGAGAGTCCCTTGGACTGCAAGGAGATCCAATCAGTCCATTCTAAAGGAGATCAGTCCTGGGTGTTCTTTGGAAGGAATGATGCTGAAGCTGAAGCTCCAGTACTTTGGCCACTTCATGCGAAGAGTTGACTCATTGGAAAAGACTCTGATGCTGGGAGGGATTGGGGGCAGGAGGAGAAGGGGACGACAGAGAATGAGATGGCTGGATGGCATCACTGACTCGATGGACATGAGTTTGATTAGGCCCTGGGAGTTGGTGATGGAGAGAGAGGCCTGGCCTGCTGTAGTCCATGCGGTCACAGAGTCAGACATGACTAAGTGACTGAACTGAACTGAAAACCAAAACATTAACAGTGTATTAGTTAGTTTATAATACATATAGAAGTAAAATGAATAACAAAATTCGCACAGAAACCAGGAGCAATATAATGAAATGATAATATTGTAAAGTTCTTAAAATATACATGAAATGGCACAATATCCCTTGAAGATATATGGTATTAACTGTAAAATAATTACAGAAACACAAAACAAAATATGTAGTTAACATTCTAGCATGCTGTTAATAATACTGAAAAAAGCAGAAAAGGAAGATGATGTAAAATGAATATAATAATGATAGATTTAATGCTAGATATTAGTAACAATTATCACAGTAAATGCAAATATTCTAGACAATTTAATTAAGAGACAGGTGTTGTTAACTGAATTAAATCAAACTGTATGATGCCTAAAAGAAAACTAATTTTTAAATGTAAGGAAATAAGTACACTAAAATAAAATAATGGGAAAACATTTTCAATAGTAATAATCAAAAGAAAACTTGAAAAGCTATATTAACATCAAAAAATTTTACAGCAACAAATATTATTAATCATGGAGAAGTTTACTTCATGGTGATAGGAATCAATTTGTATTTGTACTATCTTAAGGGCATATATCTGGCCTCTCTACCCATGTTTTAAACTGATCCACCCAATTTCCTCCTGATCCTGACCTTTTCTAAGGCCCTAATGACGTTTAAGAAACAAAGATTATATCAATGAAAAACAAGTACATGATCAGATTGCAATTTTTGCATTATTATGCTTTTACTCTAGGTTTAAATGGTTGATTATCATCTGCCCTTATGTTGCCATTAGCATAGACTTGACATGCAGTAATGAACAAAAAATTTAAAACCTCAGTCACCTTGCTAATGCTCTGAAAATGTGCAAGCACTTTATAAAATATAAGGAATGTGAAGTCAGCTTTCCTGGAATGGCAATATCCTTTGCATCCTTTTATTTTTAATCTTATTCACACACTCAAGGTTATGGCCCATTGTACCAGGTTAGTAAAGGGAATGATGATGGATATGAAGAAATTTATCCTGACATTCTGAATAATACTGTTAGAAGTTGTTTCACAGAGATGTTTAATTATGTGAGAGTGTGTGTTTGTATGTGTGTCTTATGTCTATGAAAATTGCCAATATGTCTTCACTAATCCTGCCTGTCCCTTATTAAAATAAACCATTTGCTCACAGAAATGTAAACAATATTCCAATACAGTGTTCTAATGCTTCTGTAATTTATTTAAGCACAGGAGAATAAACCCTACTTTGCATAGAGTAACACTGTTGGACTGATATATTTAACATATTTGAATTCTAATGTTGGCTTCACTATGATTTGAGGATGTCCTTGATCTTCTCTAAGTCATCAGAACTTTCCTGATTCTGCCACTAAAGCAGCTTCTCTTGGGATCAGAGTCCACACTTTGCAACAAATATAGAGATTTCCTATCAAGCCATCCAAGGATGTGGCAAGGTCTCTGCTTGGGCAAACCAGGATTGGTATCATTGCTTTCCCCAAATATCTAGATGCTTCCCAAATTCAAATCCTTTCTCATCTCTATATGCAATACTATGTTCTTAGGGATAAAATACTTTTTAGAAACAATTTTCTTAATAAAATATATATATGAGAGATTTCTCAAACTAACTTTTGGAGATTTTTTTTACATTAATCCCTGGGGTAAAAAGAATCAAGAAAAATCCTTTTCTCCTCACTGGCTTTTGCTCAGTAAATATTTTAAGTTTTATGAAGCAAAAT
This sequence comes from Capra hircus, assembly GCF_001704415.2. Taxonomy (NCBI): domain Eukaryota; kingdom Metazoa; phylum Chordata; class Mammalia; order Artiodactyla; family Bovidae; genus Capra; species Capra hircus. Next base: position 10,269,096 of record NC_030813.1, on the reverse strand, counting down.
TTGTATGCATTTTCCTCTATAATTTTGTGTCTCATCCACAAAATCTTTACCACTTACCTCCTCAAAATATCCTGTGTTTTCTTCTCGAAGCTTCATAGTGAAGCTTTCAATGTTTTTATTCATTTATAATTCAGTATTAAAATAGTATCAGTTCATATTGTGATATAAAGTATTAAGTATCATTTCTCATTTATGAATATTATTTATTTGCTACCATATCATTTGTTAAAGACTTCTGCTTTCTAATATAAATACATTTTCCTTTTATCAAAAAATCAATTGACCATATATCAGTTCAGTTCAGTTCAGTCGCTCAGTCGTTTTCGACTCTTTGCGATCTGGGTTTAATCCCTGGGTGGGGAAGATTCCCTGGAGGAGGGCATGGAAACCCATTTCAGTATTCTTGCTTGGAGAATCCCATGGACATAGGAGCCTGGTGGGCTACAGTCCATAGGGTCGCAGAGTCAGACACAACTGAAGCGACTTAGCATAGCATATATGCACTACATGGATGCATATCAAAACCAATATGCTAACAAAATAATCTAAACACTAAAGAAAGTAAGATAGCAATTTGATTTACATAAAATCAAGAAGCACTAAAACTAACTTGTAGTTTTGAACAGAGTAATAGTTGACTGTGAGGGTTGAGGACTGAGTTAACAGAGGCATGCAGATTCTATCTTGAATGAGGAACTGAATACACAGATACAAAACTTTTTTTTTTTTAAGTCACCAAACTTTATGCAAAAACACTTATCTAAACATTATAAAGGAAACTGAGGATGATTCAAAGAAATAGGAAGATATTCCATGCCTTTGGATTTGAAGAATTAGTGTTGTTAAAATGACCAGACTACCCAAAACAATCTACGGATGCAATACAATCCCTATCAAATTACCTATGATACTCTTCACAGAACTAGAACAAATAAACCTAAAGTTTATGTGGAACCACAAAGGACCTAAGATTATCAAAGCAATCCTGAAGAAAAAGAACCAAGTTGGGATGTATAACTTTTTCCAGACTTAAGACGACTCTACAAAGCTACAATAATTAGGCCTGCATGATACTGGTACAAAAACAGACATATGGATCAATGGAACAGAATAGTAAGCCCAGAAATAAACCCACACACTTATAGTCAATTAATCTTAGACAAAGGAGGCAGGAATATACCTGAAGGAAAGACAATTTCTTTAGCAAGTGGTGTTGGGAAGACTGGAGAGGTGCATACAGATCAATGAAAATACTCCCTCACACCTTGTAAAAAATTAACTTGAAAATGGCTTAAAGAATTGAAGATACAACACCATAAAAATCCTAGAAGAAAACATAGGCAAAACATTCTCTGACAAAAAATCATAGCAATACTTTCTTCAATAAATCTCCCAAGGAGAAATAAAAGTAAAAGTAAACAAGTGTAAAAATAATCAAGCTTACAAGCTTTTGCACAGCAAAAGTATCATACAACCAACAATGGCTTAATTTCTCAAATATACAAATGGCTAATACTATTCTATATCAAAACAGCAAACAATCTAGTCAAAAACTGGGCAGAAGATCTAAATAGACATTTCTCCAAAGAAAGCCTACAGTCAGCCATGAGAAGGCACATGAGAAGATGCTCATCATAGCTAATTATTAGAGAAAAACAAATTAAAACTATAATGAGATGTCACTTCACACCAGTCAAAGTGGCCATCATTAAAACATCTACAAATAATAAAACAATAGAGAACGTGTGGAGAAAAAGGAATATTCCTAACTGCTGTTTGTGATGTAAATTGCTGCATCCACTATGGAGAACAAAACAAAACAAAACAAAACTAAAACTAAAAATAGAGTTACCTTATGATCCAGCAATTTCATTCTTGGGCATATAATCAAAAACAAATGAAAACTAACTTGAAAACATATCAATACATATACTAAATGTGTATAGCAGCACTATTTATAATAACCAAGACATGGAAGCAACCTAAGTTGTCCATCAATGATGAATGGATAAAGAAGATGTGGGGTGTGCATTTTGTGTATACATACATATGTATATGTGTGTACATATACAATGGAATATTACTCTTCCATTAAAAGGATGAAATACTGCCATTTCAGCAATGTGGATAGACCCAGAGATTATCATATGAAATGAAGTAATCAGACAGAGAAAGAGAAATATTATATGATATCACTTACACATAGAATCTAAGAAACAATACTAATAAACTTACTTACAGAACAGAAAAAGACTCACAGACAGAGAAAGTAAATATATCATTAACAAAGTGGAACATGAGAAGGGACAAATTAGGAGTATGAGATAAACTGGTATACACCACTATATATAAAATAGATAAACCAGGATGATTGATGTATAGCACTGGTAACTGTAATAATGGAAAAGAGTCCGAAAAAATGTATATGCATCTATCTATCTATATATACACATATATATACAGTTTGTTACACATTTGAAAATAATGCAATATTGTGAAGCAGCTATAATTTAATAAAACCTTCATATATATAATATATATAAATAGCTTCAGGAAATAAATAAAAAATACATTATTTAAAATGCCTAGGAAAAAATTTTCTGTCTATAAACAGATAATCTCTTGCTATGCACTTCATGTATCAGAAAAGCATTACTAATATCTCTAATGTAATGTATATCTCTAACACAAGAATTTCTGTTTCTTGATCATAAACTATTACTTAGAAGAAATTAAACAGTGAAATATGTTATATTACAAAAGATGATATGATGATATGAGATGGCTTATAATATTCACAAGCAACAAGGACATAGTAAGTTCACAAGGAAATTAAAAGCAGAAGATTTTAAGCAAATAAAATAAAACCAAAGTTGAGGATATGTCATGTGTTATATCAGATATGACATATATGTGATACATCACAAAGATACATGTCATAATCATAAGTACTTTATAGATGATGCTAAAAATTTGTCTCTGAATTTTTTATTAGTCATTACAAGAAAAGAAACATAGCTATAAGTTCCACAAAGAAAAGAATATGGTTTGGAATAAGAAAGCAATTTTTCTTGCTCTGAAACAGGACATTAAATTTTTCAGCATGTCTTAAAAGAGATACTGAGTAAGAAAATGGGCACTATCATCAATTTCATCCTTAAAAGGTTAATAGAAAAATATATTTGACTCTTTTTTCCAACTATTCTTCTAGGTTCAACTGCTTCTTTTCTTTTGATTTTGCCAGTTGGAATGATATAATGTCAAAGAGTATTAGAGTGAAATTGTCTTTCAAAGGAACAAAATACACAGTGTGAAGTAGTAAATCTATAAAACCCTTCTAATGATGACTGTAATTTAGAAGAATGATACATTGGTATATTTAAAGCAGTGTGTTTAACTTTTTTTTTTCCTTCCCTGCTTAACATATAGTAAAATTGAAGAACCTTGTTAAAACTGCATTATCTACAATGAACCCAAATAATAATTTGGTCTAGCTCCATATTGTTGAATATTCAGTGAATTGCATGATGACTGGGGGGATAAAAACAGCTCCTAATTTTTGGTTAAAATGAGTAATTTTAAGGAAACAGAATTTTCATTTATAACCTATATCAAGATAATTAAGCTGGATCATCATTGGAGATATACTTCTCTACATACTCACAGACTCCAGAACACTGATTTCTTAGGGGTAAAGTGCCTAAAACCTGACTCTCAAACAACTTCAGTAGTAAGTATCATCATAAAGTATATGATAAAACATGATACATACTAGTAAGTGTCAATAAAATATAAAAAGAAATGTCAATCTTTTAAATAAGAATACTGACAATACACAAAGATGGTTCCATGCTTCTGACATATTAAAAATGAGATGTTTTTCTTTATTTACTAAAAATATATATTATACATAATTTTGTATTTATTATGCATAAACTTTATGTTTTTATTAATTTATTTATTTTAACTGGAAGCTAATTACTTTACAGTATTGTGGTGGTTTTGCCACACATTGAAATGAATCAGCCACGGTGTACATGTGCCCCCATCATGAACCTCCCCTTCCACTTCCGTCCCCATCCCATCCCTCAGGGTCATCCCAGTCAGTGTACCAGCCCTGAGTGTCCTGTCTCATGCAGAAACTTTATATTCAAAAACATTTTCAGTATTCCATAAATTGCACTTACTCTTTTAAAATTTGTAAATAAATGTTCTTTATTTAATAAAACATTTGAGTACACAAGATAAAATGTAAACAGTGTAAGATTTAACATTTAACTGATTAAAATATAATGTGGATAAAATGAAAAAAAATACAGGATAAGAACTTTAAAATATCCAAGTATATATTGTGAATAGCTCCAATTTCCTCTCTAAATGTCAGATACCAAATGTATATTTTACATGGAACAAACACTGAAGGGTGCTTTCTAATATACTTCTGAAATGACATTTTCTTAGTATGACCTTTCTTTCTAACAATAACTTATATTTTAATTAAATTGGACCATTTTCATTACATGCCAAATATCTCTGATATATATTATCATTGTCCTTTGTCAGAATTGATAGCTAAAGGTCATAGACTTAAATAATTATTGAGATTAACAGAATTGGTAATTTATGAGAAAATGGCACATACCTGGTAGTTATTCTTTCAGAAAAGTGACACTTTTTAATGTTTGAACAGGTTTGAAAGAAAATTAGAAGAATGAAATGACTCAAATAATCATTAAAAAACTCAAAATTTGAAAATTTGCATCTATGGTCTTTTAAATTTATATCTCCATATTCTTAGCTTAATTCTCATTTTTAAACCATAAATATAGACACAGAATTAAGTAAAACATCCTATTCATTTGACAAAGACCATGAAAAAGAAAGTGAAACAACACGGTTAAGGATTATTTTCATCATGAAATAATTTACAATCACAAATATAATCAAAACAAATTTAAGTTAAAAAATTACCATCAACAAATACCACCTTGATTATCCAATTTTTTATTTTAGTTAAATTTCATTTTCACTTTAAAAACTGTTCAAATGAAGTATCAAATACAATGGCGATACGTGAAAAAGACAAAAAAATGACTTATTGTAATGATGGACCTGTTATTCTAGTATTTTATTTTAACATTCAAAATGTTAAAAAATATACAACTTCATATCAGCAATAAATAAAGTACACAAAATTAAGATCAAACTATATCACTTGTAACTTCCTTTATTTAACTCTGTATAAGTTTATAAATATATTTATTTTACATATTTAAATTCACCTTTTAAAAATTCAAAGGTATGAATATTTTACAGCAAAATTCATTTTATTACTTCTTTATGTCTGCCTTCCCTCCTTTATCTAATCTCTTGTTCCTGTAAAGTTACCTGCTGTTACTACTCTATTTTGTATCTTCTCAAAATTTGTTTTTTATGTGTATAACAGCAAACAAAAAATACTATTTGAAAATAACAGAAATAATGATGTACAATACAATGTGTTCTGCACTTTTCTTTTTCAACTAAATACATGTTAGGGTGTATTTTAAAAGAAAATTGTAAGTTTGATTTTCTATTTACTCTTTCATAGTCTTTGCTACATGGATAGATTTATCATAACATATTTAATTCAATCTCCTATAAATAATTATTTGACCTTTAAGAAATGGAAATGCAACTAATGTTAGAATGATTAAACTTGTAAATAGAAGATCATTTAGATCAACAAGAAAGAATAAATAATAAGAATAAATAATGTATATCAACAGTTAACATAAAAGGAAATATAAATAGTTGCCAAACATAGGAGGATGTTCAGCTTAACTCAACCAAGAAGAATGCAAATTGAAACCACACTAAGAAACAACTATTTGCCTATAGTATTGGTGAAATTCATGTTTGGTAATAAACTTGGAAAGTAAAGATGCAAGAAAATAGAATGGGAAAATAAGTGCTTTAAAATATCAACAGTAGAGGTATAGAGTGAAACAACCACTATGAATAGCCATATTATTTTGTCCAAGTATTGTATATGCATATATAATTTTTACTCAGTGGAATAAAATTATACATGCATTTATCATTCGATCTGTATTCCCAAATGCATTTACCATTTGATCTGGATTCCCAGTTGTGGAGATCTTTCAAACTAATGTTAATGTTAAGACAAATGCATTAGGCTTAGCTCTTACAACATGGGTTTGTTTCAACCAGAGGTTTGGAAGAATGCATATATCCCTCAAGTAAGTAAGGGATTGTTTTGGAGAAGGCAAGGGCACCCCACTCCAGTACTCTTGCCTGGAAAATCCCATGGACTGAGGAGCCTGGTCGGCTGCAGTCCATGGGGTCGCTAAGAGTCGGACACGACTGAGCGAATTCACCTTGACTCTTCACTTTCATGCATTGGAGAAGGAGATGACAACCCACTCCAGTGTTCTTGCCTGGAGAATCCCAGGGACGGGGGAGCCTGGTGGGCTGCTGTCTATGGGGTCACACAGAGTTGGACATGACTGAAGTGACTTAGCAGCAAGGGATTGTTTAAATTATGGTATAGTTATTTAACGTACTATTATCCAGTCAAATAAAAAAAATGACAAGACAAAATTAAATGACATGAAAGACAAAATACATCTTTAAGTTAAATGAGCAACGTGTATAATTTTATATATAACATCATATTTTGTGGAAAAATGGGAGAGTTAATACAGATAAATATATTTGTTTATATTGTACAATGGTTTTTGCAAACGGTCTCAGATTCTTCTGCAATCCTTCAAGAGATGAGATGCATGTGAAAAGTGAAAGTGAAGTTGCTCAGTCGTGTCCAACTGTTTGCGACCCCATGGCCTGTAGTCCACCAGGCTCCTCTGTCCATGAGATTTTTCCAGGCAAGAATACTGGAGTGGGTTGCCATTTCCTTCTCTGGGAGATCTTCCCTACTCAGGGATTGAACCTGGGTCTCCTGCATTGTAGGCAGACACTTTACTGTCTGAGCCACCAGGGAAGATATGCATGTATTCCACTCTTTAAACCTGGTAAGATTGTGACTCACTTGTTCAATCTGCTCAGAGCTGTTAATGAAATAGAACGTGTCAAAATTCATACTATATTATTACCAAGGGCCAGCTTCATGGACATGTAACCTGTCAGTCACACAGAACCCTATGCTTATAATGGTCTCATGTTCAGTTTAACACTGCACCACAGGGTCTTGAAATTCTTAATAATCATTGAAAAATATAGGTCTGTATTTTCACTTTGTACTAGGCTCTATGCATAACTATTGAGACGAGGTCATAACAAATGCTGCATGTAACTTTGCCCACTGAATGTTTGCATTTGGAGTCCTGAGATACTTCCTAAAAACTCCAACAACCTTTTAACACAATATGTGAAATTTGAGCTATGCGGAGGGGGCATGAACATGTGCTCTGATGGACTGTTGAGTCATTTGAGCCAAGGGGCACACCTTGTGACTGAATGAGTGGATTCATGGATGGCAGGAGCCAGCTACAGGATTACCAGCCTTTGAGTTGTGTCTGGGATGAAAATGCTGATGTCATGTACAGACAGACAATCCTTGCTGTGCCCTGAGAAAACTGATGACCTATAGATACTATTCAAATTAAAAAGTAAATGGCTGTTTCAAGCCACCAATTTGGGGTAATTTGTTATGTAGAAGTAGTAGCCAGAAAAATTTTATATAAGAAACTCTAGAAGGAAATATAAGAAACTAAACAAAATTTATTTATGGAGTATTGAGGCGGAATCCAAGAAAGGAGGGGCAGGACAGGGGTGGAGAGAATCTTTCATTGTGTGTCTTTTTTATATGTTTGGATGTTTGGCCCAAGTGGGTGTAGTTGTCTTCAAAAATGAATAGAAATATGAACAAAAATGAAAGATTAATTTAGGACGTGTGGGATGAAGAAAAAATATTTTTGCATTAATGCAGAGGTGGAGTTTTCTGAATATATTTTGCTGAAAACTTGGGATCCTTGTCTTAGAGAAAGCCTTGGGAAGTTATTTATAACTCTATAGACAGTTATAGAAATCCAGAGAAACTTATCTAATTAAAAAAAAATGTATTTTTACATTTCCAGGGAAAATGACTCTTGAAACTTTGAAAACATCTCTAAAAGCCTGTAAAAGCCAATGACACTAGAGTTTACTGACTTTGAGAGGTGTATTTCATTTCAAATGGTTTCAGTGAGAACTCAGAAGTTTTTCTACACCTTCATCATGACACAAAGATTTTTCTCCTGCCTTTTCTTCCTCTATGTAAGCAGAGATTATCTAATTTTCTCCCTCACTTATGGATTTTCATGCTACTCACAGAGGGTATTTTTCCTTCTGGATTTCACCACATTGCTCCAATGGCTCCCCTAATGGCTCAGACAGAAAAATCTGCCTACAATGAGGGAGACCTGCGTTTGATCCCTGGGTGGGGAAGAGTCCCTAGAAGAGAGCATGGGAACCCATTCCAGTAATCTTGCCTGGAGAAATCCATGGACAGAGGAGCCTGGAGGGCTACCATCTTTAGGGTCGCAAAGAGTCAGACACGACTGAGAGACTAACATACACATGGACACACACAAAAAGAAATATGTCTCTGATCCAGAATACCTCACATGTACATTGAGGATAAAGTTAAAAATATTAATTTTTAAAATATATATCAGTTCAGTTCAGTCGCTCAGTTGTGTCCGACTCTGTTCGATCCCATGAACGCAGCACGCCAGGCATCCCTGTCCATCACCAACTCCCAGAGTTCATTCAGACTCACGTCCATGGAGTCAGTGATGCCATCCAGCCATCTCACCCTCTGTCATCCCTTTCTCCTCGTGCCCCCAATCCCTCCCAATATCACAGTCTTTTCCAGTGAGTCAACTCTTCACATGAGGTGGCCAAAGTACTAGAGTTTCAGCTTTAGCATCTTTCCTTCCAAAGAAATCCCAGGGCTGATCTCCTACAGAATGGACTGGTTGGATCTCCTTGCAGTCCAAGGGACTCTCAAGAGTCTTCTCCAACACCACAGTTCAAAAGCATCAATTTTTCGGCTCTCAGCTTTCTCCACAGTCCAACTCTCACATCCATACATGACCACTGGAAAAACCATAGCCTTGACTAGACGCACCTTTGCCCAGAAAAAGTCAACAAAATTTACTTAAGATGAAATTTAAAAAAAGTTTGAGCTGTCCTATAAGAAGTCAATAAATGTAAGCAGTGGTTAAATATCTGCACTGAAAGAACATGTCAGACTCAGATAATTCCATAAGATAAATCCTCCTAAATTCAAGGAATGTTCATCCTAAGTTTTATTACTTTTTCTCAACTTTTTATTTTATAGTGGAGTGTGGCTGATTAACAATGTTGTGATAGTTACAAGTGCACAGCAAAGCAACTCAGTCAGACACATATATCAGTTCAGTTTAGTCGCTCAGTCATATCCGACTCTTTGCAACCCCATGAATCGCAGCACGCCAGGCCTCCCTGTCAATCACCAACACCTGGAGTTCACTCAGACTCATGACCATCGAGTCCGTGATGCCATCAGCCATCTCATCCTCTGCTGTCCCCTTCTCCTCATGCCCTCAATCCCTCTCAGCATCAGAGTCTTTCCAATGAGTCAACTCTTCACATGAGGTGGCCAAAGTACTGGAGTTTCAGCTTTAGCATCATTCCTTCCAAAGAAATCCCAGGGCTGATCTCCTTCAGAATGGACCGGTTGGATCTCCTGGCAGTCCAAGGGACTCTCAAGAGTCTTCTCCAACACCACAGTTCAAAAGCATCAATTATTTGGTGCTCAGCCTTCTTCACAGTCCAACTCTCACATCCATATATGACCACAGGTAAAACCATAGCCTTGACTAGACGGACCTTAGTTGGCAAAGCAATGTCTCTGCTTTTGAATATGCTATCTAGATTGGTCATAACTTTTCTTCGAAGGAGTAAGTGTCTTTAGTTTCATGCTGCAGTCACCATCTGAAATGATTTTGGAGCTCCCAAAAATAAAGTCTGTCACTGTTTCCACTGTTTCCCCATCTATTTACTATGAAGTGATGGGACCAGGTGCCATGATCTTCGTTTTCTGAATGTTGAGCTTTAAGCCAACTTTTTCACTCTCCACTTTCATTTTCATCAAGAGGCTTTTTAGTTCCTCTTCACTTTCTGCCATAAATGTGGTGTCGTCTCCATATCTAAGGTTATTGATATTTCTCCTGGCCATCTTGATTCCAGCTTGTGCTTCTTCCAGCCCAGCATTTCTCATGATGTACTCTGCATAGAAGTTAAATAAGCAGGGTGACAATATACAGCCTTGACATACTCCTTTTCTTATTTGGAACCAGTCTGTTCCATGTCCAGTTCTAACTGTTGCTTCCTAACCTGCATATAGGTTTCTCAAGAGGCAAGTCACGTGGTGTGGTATTCCCATCTCTTTATAGAATTTTCCACAGTTTCTTGTGATCCACACAGTCAAAGGCTTTGGCATTGTCAATAAAGCAGAAATAGATGTTTTTCTGGAACTCTCGTGCTTTTTCCATGATCCAGCAAATGTTGGCAATTTGATGTCTAGTTCCTCTGCCTTTTTTAAAACCAGCTTGAACATCTGGAAGTTCACAGTTCATGTATTGCTGAAGCCTGGCTTGGAGAATTTTGAGCATTACTTTAACTAGCATGGGGGATGAGTGCAATTGTGTGGTAGTCTGAGCATTGTTTGGCATTGTCTTTCTTTGGGACTGGAATGAAAACTGACCTTTTCCAGTCCTATGGCCACTGCTGAGTTTTCCAAATTTGCTGCCATACTGATTGTAGCACTTTCACAGCATCATCTTTCAGGATTTGAAATAGCTCAACTGGAATTCAATCACCTCCACTACCTTTGTTCATAGTGATGCTTCCTAAGGCCCACTTGACTTCACATTCCAGGATGTCTGGCTCTAGGTGAGTGATCACACCACTGTGATTATCTTGGTGATGAAGATCTTTTTTGTACAGTTCTTCTGTGTATTCTTGCCAACTCTTCTTAATATCTTCTGCTTCTGTTAGGTCCATACTGTTTCTGTCCTTTATCAAGCCCATCTTTGCATGAAATGTTCCCTTGGTATATCTAATTTTCTTGAAGAGATCTCTAGCCTTTCCCATTTTGTTGTTTTCCTCTATTTCTTTGCATTGATGACTGAGGAAGGCTTTCTTATCTCTTCTTGCTATTCTTTGGAACTCTGCATTCAGATGCTCATATCTTTCCTTTTCTCCTTTGTTTTTCACCTCTCTTCTTTTCACAGCTATTTGTAAGGCCTCCTCAGACAGATATTTTGCTTTTTTGCATTTCTTTTTCTTGAGGATGGTCTTGATCCCTGTCTCCTGTACAATGTCACGAACCTCATTCCGTAGTTTATCAGGTACTCTATCTATCAGATCTAGGCCCTTAAATCTATTTCTAACTTGTACTGTATAATCATAAGGGATTTGATTTAGGTCATACCTGAATGGTCAAGTGGTTTTCCCTACTTTCTTCAATTTAAGTCTGAATTTGGCAATAAGGAGTTCATGATCTGAGCCACAGTCAGCTCTCAGTCTTGTTTTTGTTGACTGTATAGAGCTTCTCCATCTTTGGCTGCAAAGAATATAGTCAATCTGATTTTGATGTTGACCATCTGGTGATGTCCATGTGTAGAGTCTTGTGTTGTTGGAAGAGGGTGTTTGCTATGACCAGTGCATTTTCTTTGCAAAACTCTATTAATAGTCTTTGCCCTGCTTCTTTCTGTATTCCATGGCCAAATTTGCCTGTTACTCCAGGTGTTTCTTGACTTCCTACTTTTGCATTCCAGTCCCCTATAATGAAAAGGACATCTTTTTGGGGTGTTAGTTCTAAAAGGTCTTGTAGGTCTTCATAGAATCGTTCAGCTTCAGCTTCTTCAGCATTACTGGTTGGGGCATAGACTTGGATTACTGTGATATTGAATGGTTTGCCTTGGAAACGAACAGAGATCATTCTGTCATTTTTGAGACTGCATCCAAGTACTGCATTTAGGAGTCTTTTGTTGACCATGATGGCTACTCCATTTCTCCTAAGGGATTCCTGTTCACAGTAGTAGATATAATGGTCATCTGAGTTAAATCCACCCATTCCAGTCCATTTTAGTTCACTGATTCCTAGAATGTCGATGTTCACTCTTGCCATCTCTTGCTTGACCACTTCCAATTTGCCTTGATTTGTGGACCTAACATTCCAGGTTCCTATGCAATATTGCTCTTTAGAGCATCGGACCTTGCTTCTATCACCAGTCACATCCACAACCGGGTATTATTTTTACTTTGGCTCCATCCCTTCATTCTTTCTGGAGTTATTTCTCCACTGATCTCCAGTAGCATATTGGGCACCTACTGACCGGGGATGTTCCTCTTTCAGTATTCTATCATTTTGCTTTTTCATATAACATATATATACTTTTCATAAAAGTATATAAAAGTACATGTAAAAAAATTTTAGAGAAGTTATGTCAAGGAAAGGTACTGGTTTGATGCAAAGTGGGAAAAAAGAGATATATGCAGAAGTGTTAAGCACAACTTTTCTCGAGTGTTAGAATGCTGGATGTTCTTTTCGTTGTTTTCTTTCACAATTCATACATTTCATAATATTTATGGATAATATACACTATATTTTCTATTTTTACTGAGATAATTGGCATATAGCACTGTGTAAGTTCAAGGTGTATAGTACAGTGACTTGGCTTATACACATCATCAAATCATTACTATAGTACATTTAGTTAATATCCTTCACCTCATATAGGTAAGAAATGAAAGAAAAAGGTTTCCTCATGATGAGAAATAAAAGCAAACAAAGAAAAAGATATGTATGGCAGAGTCAAGAATATGATCCTACATGCACCACTAAGTTCATAGCAGTGTTATTCACAATAGCCAAGAAATGGAAACCACCTAAATATTCACTGACAGATGAATGCATAAGATGTGGTACATATATACAGTGGAAAGCCATTCAGCCATAAAAATGAAATAATGCCATCTGTAGCAACATGCATGGACCTAGCGATTATTATCACACTAAGTCAATCAGAAAAAAGAAAGACTGATATCATGTATTACTTGTGGAATCTAAAATATGACACAAACGAACTTAATCAAACAGACTTGATGAGAAAGGGACGACAGAGGATGAGATGGCTGGATTGGAGTCACTCACGTGAGTCTGAGTGAACTCTGGGAGTTGGTGATGGACAGGGAAGCGTGGCATGCTGCGATTCTTGGGGTTGCAAAGAGTCGGACACAACTAAGCGACTGAACTGACTTATGCAACAGACTCAGAAACAGAGAACAGACTTGAAGTTGCCAAGAGTGAGGAAGCCAGAGCAGGGCTAGATTAGGAGTGTGAGATTAGTGCATGATTGTGTGCTTAAACGCTCAGTTGTGTCCAACTCTTTGTGACCCCATGGTCGACAATGCTTCAGGCTCCACTGTCCGAATTTTCCAGGCGAGAATACCAGAGTGGGTTGCCACTTCCTCCTCCAGCTTCTTCCCAACCCAGAGATCAAACCTTCATCTGCTGCATCTCCTGTACTGGCAGGTGGATTATTTACCACTAAGTCCCCTGGGAAGCCCCAGGGAATTAATAGATGGAAACTATTATGTACAGATAGATAACAATAACATCCTACTATATAGCACAGGGAACTATATTCAATATTCTGTGATAAATCATAATGGAAAAGAATATGAAAAAGAATACACATATACACACGTATATAACTGAATCACTTTACTGTATAATAGAAATTAACACAACATTGTAAATCAACTCTATTTCAATAAAATAATTATTTTTTAAGACTAAGAATATGATCTGGAAGGCCAATTAGGAGGTGACTCCATATCCCCTTGAAAAAGAACATATAATCTTGGACCAAGGATGTAAGAAAAAATAGAAATTGTGAGTTGTATTTAGATTTGAGATATATTCTGAAGATGGTTATAATAGTATTTAATGATGAACTGGATAAGCAGTATGAATGAGAAGTTGAGGAAAGATTACAATATTTTTCACTGAACAACTGGGTTAATAGTTTTCAAATTAATTTACATAAGCAATCATGGTGGAATGCTGCATAGTTTAAGAAAATTTCTATTCATCATTGATCTAATTTTGTTAAAAACAAGATAATAACGATGGATATGACATTTAAAATAGAAGTTTTCAATTGAACATAAAGGTCGGAATTCATATTGCCAAACTCTTTAGTTCCTCTTTGGAAAATAGAAGGTGACTAAACAACATTAATTTTGGTGATTAAATGAATAACTATTTTTACAAAACTTTTATTTCAGCCAAATAAGATCTAATGGCTTATTGGATAAATTTCCAAGTTCTTTAAAAATAACAATGCTAGAAATTACAGAGATTCCCTTAAAATTTAGCTGCAAATATATTATTTGTTCATGTTATAGAAATTATTGTCTGTTATGAGGAGGTTTGCTTGGAAAACAAAATACAGACTTAATTTGTACTATTACTTTGTTCTATTTCTCTCTAGCTGCCTCTCCCCTGAAACATCTTCCTTTATTTTCTTCCTGCTTCCTTGCCTGCCTTTCTCACATTGTTTTCAACATTTTTTCCTTACCCTGTAAGTACAATAAACAGCAAATATCATCTTCGACACTGCAACACTACCTATTATATCAGAATATGAAAACAATGTAATTAAAATTCTGATAGAAGACAGAGGACTCATAAAATGACAGAACTGGGGCTAATTAAAAGTATCTAGACTTCCTAATTTTGCACCTAAAATATACTGAAGTATATTTTCCTAATCCAGTTAGGCCCCATATATTATACAATTAATAGTGATCAAGGCAAATATTTATTCAAATATGTGAATTTGAATATACACACATCAGCTTAGTTCAGTCACTCAGTTGCGTCTGACTTTTTGTGATCCCACGGACTAAAGTACACTAGGCCTCCCTTTCCATCACCAACACCCAGAGTTGGATAATACATATATATATGTATATATACATATACCAAAACACATATATTATCTGCATCAATATCAGTAATAAAATGTGAGAACTTATACTGATATATAAAACTTTATCTCAGGCATAAAGCCAAAGTTTTCAAATATTAGCAACAAAAACCCTTTAACATTCTACATATCAGTCATTATTCTTAATACAAATCCAAAACCTCTCTAATAAAATTAAGCATAAATATAATTTATTAATAAATACCTACAAATTGAGAGAATTAATATCTGTCTGCAAATTGGTTATAGGAATGGAAATAGTATATGTGAAGTGATATATACACAGAAGATAATTAATAGTTGGTATTTACTAATTGAACTAGAATATTAAAGAAGTAAACTATGGCTTACAAATTAATTTTATAATATAGTTTTATATTCATCATATTAAAAATGTTCAAAAGCATTGAATTATCAAGAACTATCTTCCCAATTACATGGACTAAATAGTCCAGTCAGTTTACAATGTCTTTATTCTTCATTTTCAAGGCAAATGTTATTTTTTATAATTATAATAAAAGCCATATTATCTATTACTTGAGTAGCTCAAAATTATAGAAAACTTTACTAACATAAACTCTAAAAAATAATTTTGTGCATATGTACTAATACATGTATAATATTCTTAAATCTACTATCATACATATATATGAAGAGATACGGTAAGCTGATAATCAGTAGCCATGTCATTTATACATATTTAAGGAAGACAGAATGTGGTTGAGTACTGTAACAATTCAGAGTTGAGCACCCTCTTGAGAATTGAATCCAGTTTTGTTTTCTTAAGGCTGATATTTATTATCTTGTTAGGAATGCACTGAATGATAGCTACAAAAGGTAAAAGTGAATAGACAAATTCAACTTGAATCAAAGGAATCTAAATGAAGATTACTCTTCCCTGAATATCAGATTCCAGGGAATATAGAGAACAAGGGCGGGGGGGAAAACCTCATTTGACACATCTCTAAACTGTTGGTTTCTGAAATTTATACTAGGTGATTTGGCAGGATAATCCTTAAGAAATATTAGCACAACAAACATTGCAATACTCTAAACTGGGTAGGATATAAGTCTGTATATGATAGATTGTGACTACTGTAGGGAGAGCTGAATCCTTTCATAAATATTTTAGCCTTAGTACTGCAAAAGCCATCAAGTCGTGATTGAGTTAGAAGATGTCTGAAATGCTGTTAACAGGAGAATAATAGCCTGCCTTATAGTCCTATGGGCATCCGAGCCCTAGAACTAATACAATATTGATCTGGAGCAGTCATAAATGCAATCAACTCGAGTGATTTCCTATGAAGGTGTTTTCTTTCTTCTGTGAACTTTCACAATTATTATTCTGCACAAACCCTACAGAACTGGGATACTTACATTCTGATTTCAATGGTAGTGCTCTATTCCTAGTAAAACTTGTAAAATTACTCAATTCCTATTTTGGATTTGTGTACTTTAAAAAACTACCCAACCCATAACTCTATTGTTAACATTTATGAAGTAATTATTCTGTGTATCAACCTCATATTCACATTATTCTTTCAATTAGATTCAAACTCTTTTAAGTTGTTTAATATTCTATTTTGATGCACTTCCTAAATCCCGGTTAAGAGATAAAATAGCTTGTAGATTATATGTATGTAAATGTGGCATTTATATACCTAACTACATATCTATGTATATAGTTAGGCGTATCGATGTTTATATATATGCAATATAACATATATCCAACTCTTTACTTATGATTATTTAGTAACTTTAACCTATATATTTCAAATACATGCATCTTCATATAAGTGAAGAAAATACTATAAAATCTATGGAGTCAGTTTGAATTGGTCTGTGCTATTTAATTGTTCTGTGATCAGTATCAGTCTAAGCTTCCTGATTCTTCATTTTTCCAGTTGTAAAATGGGTATAAGTATAAATAAATAAATGATTCATAGATGGATTTATATCTATATATTTATATAGAATTATATATTTAGGATAATAGATTTAAAGTTATTAGAAAAGCAGAAAAGTGATGCATATAATGGACTAACCATAGTCATATTCACACAGTAAACTCTGAAATGTTATAACTACAAAAGGAAAAAATGGACTTTTGATAAATTCAGATTTTTAAAAAATTCAAAATTAAAGTATTTTAATTTAATGAAGTTTAAATGTAACATTAAACTGTGAGACTATAATATATATTACTACTATAATAAAAATAATTTGTCATATCTAAATTCATACCCTTGAGATTAAAGAAACTGTATTTATAAATTGCTTGTTTAGCAAAATTAGATATAAGTGTTATTCCTCTTACTATTTATCTTTGTTATTAAACAATAAAATTAGAAACAATTATTCAAGAATTAAAAATCCTTACACATTTGAAAACATAAGGAGTCACACTAGACACTGTATATTTTAAAATGACCAAAAATAAAGATTCACATGGATATATATTTCTTCATTTGTTAAATAATATCACAATATTGTTTCAAAGATTATTGGATCTTTAAATTGAATGCAAAGAATATGTATTTGCTTTGTATGTATTGTGAATATTTTACAGAATAATAAAACAACTTTCCCTTGACTCTTTCTGTGAAATATTTAGAAAGTTACCAATGACAACTAATTTTAAGGAATTTTAAGAATTTATATTTCTATGAAGCAAAAAGGAAAGCTGGAAAAAATGTACCTAAAGTCAATTGATATGATAGAAAAAAAATATGCTTTTATCTGTTTAGTTTTTACTCAATTCCCATTTAATAAATAATAATATATAATAAAGTCATACTTCAAAATTACTCATAGGAATGCATATAAAATATATACATATATAATTTATTTAGAGAACTTCCAGATTTACAAGCTGTGTTTAGAAAAGGAAGAGAAACAAGAGATTAAATTGCTAACATTCACTGGATCATAGAGAAAGCAAGGGAATTCCAGAAAAAAACATCTACTTATGTTTCATTGATTATGCTAATGCTTTTGATTGTGTGGATCACAGCAAACTGTGGAAAACTTGTAAGGAGATAGGAATACCATACCTTGCTACCTTTCTCCTGAGAAGCCTGTATGCAGGTCAAGAAGCAACAGTTAGATCTTATATGAAACAACTGGCTGGTTCAAAATTGAGAAAGGAGTAGAACAAGGCTGCATACTGTCACCTGCCTCTTTAACTTTATGTAGAAATATCATGTAAAATTTTGGGCTGGATGAAGCTAAAGCTGGAATCAAGATTGCTGGGAGAAATATCAATAACCTCAGATATGCAGATGACACCATCCTTATGGCAGAAATTGAAGAGGAACTGAAGAGCCTCTTGATAAAGGTGAAAGAGGAGAGCAAAAAAGCTGGCTTAAAACTGAACATTCAACAAATGAAGATCATGGCATCCAGTCTCATCATTTATGTCAAATAGATGGGAAACAGTGACAGACTTTATTTTCTTGGTGATGGACAGAGAGGCCTGGCATGCTGCAGTCCACGGGGTCACAAAGAGTCAGGCATAACTGAGAGACTGAACTGAACTGAAAATAACTGCAGATAGTGACTGCGGCTATGAAATTAAAAAATGCTTGCTCCTTGGAAGAAAAGTTATGACCAACCTAGACAGCATGTTAAAAAGCTGAGACATTTTACCAACAAAGATCCATCTAGTCAAAGCCATGGTTTTTCTAGTAGACATGTATGGATATGAGAGTTGGACCATAAAGAAGGCTGAGCACCAAAGAACTGATGCATTCAAACTGTGGTGCTACAGAAAACTCTTTAGAGTCCCTTGGACAACAAGATCAAATCAGTCAATCCTAAAGGAAATCAACCCTCAACATTCATTGGAAGGTCTGATGCTGAAGCTGAAGCTCCAGTACTTTGGCCACCTGAATACAAAGAGCTAACTCACTGGAAAAGACTTTGATGCTGGGAAAGAGAGAGGCCAGGAGCAGAAAGGGGTGACAGAGGATGAGATGGTTGGATGGCATCATCGATTCAATGGACATGAGTTTGAGCACATTCAGGAGCTAGTGAAGGACAGGGAAGCCTGGCTTGCTGCAGTCCACGTGATCTCAGAGAGTTGGGCATGACCTACAGACTGAACAACAAAGACTTGTTAAAGCACTACTATGATATATATACACTGAATAATAGTAAAGGAAATATGAGAAATATTCTAGTAGCTTAGATTAAGAATAAATTTAAATTTCTACTTTAATGTTATATTTTCAAGTTTTCTTAAATTGTAATCAACTGCTTTAACACGTGGTGAAATATTTCATTTTCATAACTCTTTTAGAGATTATGTGACTTGTCTTAGAATTTAGGGAAAGTGACTTTAACTATGAACATGAAGTGAGTGTGCAAGGCTTTTTATTTTAATTTAGGCTTTTTGATTTTTTTTTTTTTGACCACATGGCATGGCTTTTGAGATCTTAATTCCCCTACCAGGGATTGAACCTAGGCCCTCTGCAGTGAATGCATGGAGTTAACTATGAACCATTAACCGTTGGACTGCCAGTCCTTAACCATTGGACTGGCATTCCAGCAAGTGTGCAAGGCTTTAGTTAAGACAAACCTGATAAATCTGGGAAACCTGCAATTTGGTCCTTAATCTTCAATTTGATTTAAGATAAATTCACTTCAAGAATAACTTTAATACACTAACAAATATGTGGAAGATGCAGCTGTGTATACTCAGATATTTTACTTAATATGAAAAATAATCAAGTGAAGTTTAAATGTTCCAATTCATTATATAATATATAAATAATTTATTTCCAACCTTGATGTCAAAATTATTATGACAAGGGAAGAGAACTTGCTTTTTCTACAGTGTTTTTTTCCTAAGAAAAACCAACTAAGCCCTTTACTATATAGTTCATTAAACTGACACTGCCAGTCAAGTTTCCCTAAGAGCCAAAGTGGATGAAAACGTCAAAGTTTTATATTTCTATCTTGGCTCACTCTGTTTGGATTTATCACACTGTGACAAATTTATTACCAGAGCTTTACCCACACTGAAGATCCTGAAGTGTTTCATTATGAAATACCAAATATGTCTACAGGATCATACAAATACCCAATGATTGAATGCAATCTTTGCTAGACATTAGAAACTCTACATTGTATCCATTGTTGGTAAACAGCATCTACTTTATATCCTTGATTCTATTTTTATGATGATTCTACTTTTATGATTTTATGACAGCTTTTAAGATGGTGTTCTATCTCTACTCTTTTCTGATATTTCCACAATTTGTCACTGAATAACTTTTGACATGGTTTTTAAATTGTCGGCTTATGAGCATCTGGTAGTTGGTGTAAATGGGATCACTTTGCTGTGTATTTTCTCTAGAAATTACAGTTAGTTCAGTTCTTCTCTTCCATCTTAATGTACAGCTCAAATACATGTTGTATTTAGTTAAATTGAGCAACAATATCACATACTATAACTTCTCATCCAGAAAGTACTGAGCACACTGCAGAGATAAATGTCTCACTGGGCAATACATAAAGCAGCTTACGTTAGGGAAAAATAAAACTTAAAGTTAAAATTACATGAACAACAAATGACATTTATACTTTTAGAGGAAAAAAATAAAAACCTAGAACTATTTAACATGACCTTGCCATAGGGAGATGAAGATTTTTTGACTGCTCTTATGCATCCACCCATCCAAGATAATTTTAATACTTATTAAAACATATTTTAGCAAAAAAAAAAAGTCTGGAATCCAGGATTAGAAACTATATAGAATGCTGTTGATTAGAATTTCTGGTTTGTCTGTCTGTATAGAATCATTTGTGATACTTTATAGATATTCTGTCATGAAGTATTTGAAATATTTAGAGAGGGTTAGCTGGAACAGCCTGATAAGGAAATTCTTTCGTTGGAACTGCAGATCTCTGAAAACAATATTTTGAAGAACTATACCTCTCTTTACCATGATTATTTGATCCAGTCTAAAATTTCAGATAATGTGTACATAGACTGTTAAGGGAAGATATATAATTTAATAGTCAGATTAATGGAATTAGAAATTTAATCCATGAAGTGGCAGATAGCCTAATCAATCACTTACTACTCTAAAATAAATCACACATTACTATATTTCTAAAACACATGAATTATATGTTAATTATAAATTTAGAAAGGAATTTCACAAACAATAAATTTAATGAAAGTTTAATTTAAGAAAGAAAATAATTCTCTAATAGTATAACCAAACAGGACTCTATAGGACCTTCCCAGGAGAGACCCTGCCCCACCCCCCACCCCTGAGTCTTCCACTTGTGTCTAGTTTGTAGAAAAGCTTTAGTCTCCCAGGTCTCCTTTCTGAGTCACAGAAATTTGGTTCAAGAATTATGATTGGGAATATGTGAACACATAGTAACAAAAAATAGCAGCGGGACAAAAAGAACTGGTGACAATTTAAACAACAGATCAGTCATATAGTAGAGTCACAAAATCTTTAGTTCCCCTCAAAGGACACAGATAACAGTGTCTGAAGCACATTCCTGAATTGTTTTACAGGTACTAAAACCCACACTGGATGGAAGAAGATAATTGTATGATTACCATGAAACACACAGTCCCCAGACCAGCTGGAGCTTAAGGTCTGATGACATTAACCTCTGTGACATCACCCTATTATCTCACCATCAACCAATCAGAAATCATACAGGAGCTGATCACATACCCTACCCTGTGACTATCTCCCTCACCTTGCCTTTAAATACCCTTCCCTGCAATCCATTGGCGTGTGCTGGTCTTTTGAGTATGAGCCATCACATACCCTGTGACTATCTCCCTCACCTTGCCTTTAAAAACCCTTCCCCGAAATCCATTGGCGAGTGCTGGTCTTTTGAGCATGAGCCATCCATTTCCCCTCCTTGGCCCCATGTTAGACATCTTGCAATAAACACTGTGATTTTCTTTCACCACAACTCAGTGTCAGTAGATTGGCTTCACTGAGCCTGGGCAAGCAGACCCAGGTTTGGTTCAATAATAGAAGGATTGAGAATTTTTTTTTTAATTTATAAATTTTGATTCAATTTTTTTACTTCAAACTATTATCAGTGTTGTGCATTATGTTCTAGTTTTATATTGAATTGTATTTAATCACAAACCATATACTGCATGCTCTTTAAATTTTGTTGTTTTGGGTGCACATGGGCTAAGTCACTTCAGGAGTATCTAACTCTTTGTGACACTATGGACTATAGCCCACCAGGCTCTTCTGTCCATGGGGTTCTCCAGGCAAGAATACTGGAATGGGTTGTCATTTATTCCTCCAGGGGATCTTCACAAATCAGGGATCAAGCCAGCATCTCTTATGTCTCCTGGACTGGCAGGCGGGTTCTTTACCACTAGCGCCACTTCCCTTTGTTGCTTTAATTTAGCTTAAATCAAATATGGGCTACACTGATGGCTGAGCAGGTAAGGAGTCCACCTGCAGTGCAGGAGACACAGGAAATGGGGGTTTAATCCTTGGGTCAGGAAGACCACCTGGAGGAGGAAAATGGCAACCCACTCCAATATTTTTGCCTGATAAAGCCCATGGACAGAGTAGCCTTGTGGGCTACAGTGCATGGGGTCACAAAGAGTCAGACACGACTGAGTATCTATTTAAATTTTTTTTCAAATTGATTTAAGTAGCTGATATACACTGTGGGATTAACTCTGTTTCAGATCAAATGACTGGCACTTAACTGGCATCATCTTTGGCACTATATTGAATCTTTCTATGACCATCTGCCTTATTGTCAAATGTCTAAAAAAAGTTGCTATGAGGTTTGAAAGAGTTAACAATTATTAAGTATCTAGATAATTGCCTGGCAAACATATAACAGAATAGAATTATAATGTATATTTCATCTGTTTGTACATTTTTACTAGTAAGTAGTCTTTTCATTATCAAAGATTTCATATCTTGTTTTCTAGTTTGATTTGATAATTCCTATTCAAATCTTTTCATTCTTCTCTTAGAAATTTTTTCTCAATTCCTCCAGTTATTTTAAAAATAAATGTTCCCTTGGATTTCATCTTAGCCTCACTTCTGCATCTACATGTTCTGCTTAAAGGATGTCATACAGTGTTCTGGACTTAAATGCCATCTATATAAGAGTAACTGGCAGATTTATGGACACAATGCCCACTTTTCCCTTGAACCACAGAATCGTATGTACTACTACCTGCTATATTTCCATTAGTTTGTCAAACTGACCTCTGAACTTAAGGCACCCCAACAGAATTCTTATTTGGCCTCACTTTCCTCAAGACATAGCTTCCCCTTGATCTTCCCTATGTTTGTAGATGGCAACTCTACTGCTCTCCCTCAGTTGCTCACTCTGAAAGCCTAAGAGATACCTTGATTCTACTCATCCCTTCTCTTCCACTCTTAATCCTTCAAAAAGCTTTTAGACTCAACCTTAGAATAAATGTCTATTGTGTTCTCTTCCTTCCATCTGAACTATAATCACTATCATTCAAGACTCTTACTTTTTAATTTGAATTATCTATTAACTCAAACCCCTGCTACATTCAGTCCCCTTTTAACATATACTTATTATAGAACCCAGAGGGATTTTGTATTAGATAATTTTTCTCATCTGTTAAAACTCTCCAGGTTAGGTTTCATGCTTTTCTACATTTGAAGACTATCTTAAAGAATAAACCTACATGATTTTCTACCTGCCTATATTTCAGATTGCACCTCAGTGATAAAGCGGTTTATAATAAGAAATATATATTTGCTCTTCCTAGTTTGTAACAGAACTAAAACACTTGGAATTTCCTAAGTGATGATAGCAAAAAACGTATCCTTTGTTGTGTGAATGAGCTGAGTTTGGAAAGCCAATAGGGAATAGAGGACTGAAACATTCACTCCCTCCCTCTAATTTCCTCACAGTTCTGAGAGGCTGCCAAGTCCAAGATCAAAGCACTGGCAGCTTCTGTGCCTGAGGAGAGTTCACTTCCTCATGGAGGGCACTTTCTAGCTGTAACTTCACGTGGTGGAAGGAGCAAGACAGCTCTCAGGTCTCTTTTATTGAAAACATTACTCTCATTCATAAGGGCTCTGTCCCCATGACTTTGCTTCCAAACGGACCTACAACACTGGGAATGGGTTTTAATATATGAGTCTTTATGAACAAACATTCAGGTCACAGCATTAACTAATGTATTAAACATACATAAGCTAATACTTATATGTATGAATTTACAAGATGTGAAGTAATATTCACAAGAAATCTAAGTTTAATGTTATTCTTATTAATCTCTATCTTACAAATAATGAAAATGCAGCATAAAAGAGTCAAATAATGCTCCTACAATTATAAAACCTGTAAATTGAGAATCAGGATCAAATTTAGATATTCTGAAACAAGAGCCCATAGATTTCATTTCTAAGCCATAAGATCCATGAAGACATAATTAATTTTGTGCTTGCTAGTATGGAATGCTTAACTTTTACCTTATCATTCTATTTTTATGAAGATACATATTTTTCAACCAATTATTGCATCAAGTTTCTTTGCTTCCATTTTTGACTATTCAGACTCCCTACCATAAGGTTAGAAATACTTAGTGATACAGATTACTAAAAAACTACATTTGAAACATAAAAATAGTGTTCATCCGTATATTTACTGACAAATTCTAAGGAAATAAGAATGTGATGCTACCTTTCTCAAGTCATTTCTGATGACTGACATAATGTTACTGAATTGATATATTTATATATTGACATATATATTCAACATATTTTAAAGAGCTAAGTAAAAGAAACCTGTTCCCTCTAATATGATTCTTTGTTTTCACCATTCTGCTCAGTGAATTTCTGCAGCACAACCATACCATGGTGTACTTGGTGTTTCAATCTTCACAAAAATTATATTAGGAAGTAGAAGAGTTGTCAGCAACAATCCATCAGAGATATCAGGAAAAGCGATTTTTATATTTAAAATAATTATCCTTAGATGCTGAGGTCATGAGCCTCAAGGAAAATTTTACTATGCCTTTTTTTTCTTATTTATAATTTATTGAATGTGATTTATCTTCATCCATTTAGAGAATTCCTGCTGCTAGCTTTATGGCAGAATTTTGCATATATTTTGCTATAGGTGACATTCATTTTTGTTACATATTTTATTCATGTTTAATATGCAAATGTTTCTCCAAGCAAATTACCACATATATTTGATAAAATGCAACATGCTATTTTTAAAAATTAAAATATGATATATATCTAAAAGAGGCAGAGTAATGTCTTTAGAGAGAACTTTAAAACTCTTCAGTGTTTAATATATTTCCTATTTTTCTTGTTGTTCAGTTAACTTCACAGGCTGTAACACTGACCTTGGTTTCTACTAATCTTAGCACAGCACTCAGCAAGAGTTTCAAACTGCTAACAAAGCTCTGATTTTTGAACAGACATAGGAGTCCCAGTAATACTTTTCTATTCTGGACTAAAATTGGGTACCCCTTCCATTATCAATACTGCATTAAACATATTATGGCTGATTTTAATAATTAAACAGGATCATAAAAGTTAATGTTAGAGTCTGGATGTTATGACAAGTTGTATTTTACAAGCTTTTAAAAAACTGTAACTTCTTTTTTTCTGTTTTCACTTCATCACAATTACTATATATCTTAATCTCAAATTTTCCCCACTATAACAACTGTACTCGGCTCCCAGCACAATCTTCTAAAGTTGATATCATATTGAATATCCCTTTTTCCTTTTTTATTTTAATGTCAATTTTCTAACATAAATTGATGTCTCACGTCTCATTATTATAATTCACTAGTTTATTATAGGTGAAGATTAATTTCTTCTATTTCATACCAACGTTGTTGTTGTTTAGTTGCTAAGTCATGTCCAACTCTTTATGACCCCATAGGCTGCAGCACATCAGGCTTGCCTGTCATTCACTCTCTCCTGGAGTTTGCTCAAACTCGTGTCCATGGAGTCAGTGATGCCATACAGTCATATCACATTATGAATATTTTAATTGCAAGTAAATACAACTATGTGATTTCTTTAATTTTCTAATGAGCATCAATAATATTATTTACTTCCTTGATAACTTCATTTTACCTGAGTCTTGAGAGGCAAAATTGTAAAACAGATACTTTGTTTTAAATTATGAGAACAGTTTTTTGGTGTACCATATTAACCTTTTGGAACTTGTTAATTTAATCTGTTTTACTATAAAACACAAGTGTGCATTTTCCATTTAAGGCTATGGTTCAAACTTAATAAAAAATTAAAATAACATGAATATCTTTCTTTCCAACATTTCTGTACAAAAGGGCCAAAGTTTGTATGTATCATAGTCAAAACTGAATGAGTTCTGGGATGAAAAAAAAACCTGTTTCCTTCAATGTTTTCAATGAGAAATAGCAAACTAAAATTTCAATAGGTCCTAAAAACTCTTTAAATCATGCTTTAACAAACCCTTTAAAATATGCTGCTTCTGTATTCCCTTGTTTCTTCCCGATTTTTTCCTTCTCTCTCCTCCTCTGACCCTTCCCTTCCTCTTCCCTCTCTTCTCTCTTGTGTTCGCTTGCCTTTTGTCTCTTCTTTTCTTTACCATTTAAAGCCAGTAAGCTGAGCACACACAGTTTATAGGTAACATGCACTCCGGAGTCAGACTTATTGAGGTAAAATCCTTGCTCAGTTGTCATAGCACTGTTGGCTTTTCTAATTTGTTAGCATGAGTTGTCTTTTTTTTGGGGGGGGTGCTTTAAGAGGTCTTTATTAAGTGACACTTAATATTTATTAGTCTCAGACATGAAATTTTATAATGATTGCCTTTTATGGTGTTTGCATTCAAAACAATTTCAACAAAGCTATATTAGTTTTTATATGTTCTGAAAATACTCACCACAGGGGAACAATGTTACTCTTAGTAGAGAGAAAACAGCAAGATAAATATTTTCAGTGACAAATCTTCAAGCAGTTTTATATTCGTTCTCCTACTTAATCCTGAAAATAGAACATTGAAATCAATGTTCACAATGCCCATTATATAGTAAGAAAGGCAGCTGGAACTGGTTGCTAATGTTATCTGAATCCAGTACCTATAGTATACTATAGTTCTTTTTGGTATTCCAAGGCAGAATTAACATATGCTACTCAACATGCTCATTTGCAACAGTCCTTGATTTCAGGAAAGACAGAAAAGAATATGCTTGTATCTACTTTCTAAGATTGTTTTCTGTCCTATACATTACTTAATCCAAAGTAATTCATTAGTAGAAAGCTAAATGGTATTCATAATATTTTTTTTTTTTGGATTTTAGGACAAAAATATTACATGAGATATAAGCATTCTAAATATGTAAGAGGTAACTTATTTGCATTATAATTAGCTATTCTTCCTAACAAGGTGACTTGACATTGTGAAGTATTGATGCTGCCATTAAAATGCCTGTGAAGTCATGTTCTTTATTGCTAATTGGGATGTCTTTTAATATAGCTGAAGTCCATTGTCACTAATTACTACCCTAATAGAACATGTCTGTATACATCCTGATTTCTTGAAATACACTTTGTTTTTGGTGAGAATAGAAATGATCTGACAGGGATACTGCCTTGGCTCATCTTTTCGTTAAACAGGAAAGAGGAGGAGGATGAAAAACAGGAGAAGGGGAAGAAAGAGGTGTAGTGGGGAGGAGGAGGGAAAATGGGAGAATGAGGAAAGGAAGCGGGAGGGAGTGAGGAAGAATGAAAAGAAAAGATACACAGTGTATTTGGTTATTATAAACCCCAGAGCAATAGATTGAGTTGGATGGTGGTGAATATAAAATGTAAACTGCCATTAAATCATTTTATAAACCTTTGACGGCATATTTTAGTTCTCATGTATGCTTGTCCTACTATATCCACTTTTCCTAGATCTATTAGCATCTTTTTGACTCTGTATATTTTACCTAACAGAAATTTTCCCCCAACACATAAGGAAAGAATATAAATACAGCAAGAAAATAAAAGGAAGTGAAGGGAAGTAATTGGACAAAGGGAGAATAGCCACTGAATATGCATCCGCTGCTAGATTTTAGTCCCATCAACCATTTCCACATTATTGAAGCTATTACACTCTCCCTGGCTATAGTTCCAGCATATATACAGTAAAATAATTGAGCTAAGTAAAAACATGGGTGACTTTCAGTTATATAATTTATGATGATTCCAAATATGAAAGGTCATTTAAGGTATTTTCAGAGAGGAATGAATGACAGAGGAGTGGATAAAGAAGTTGTGCTACATATGTACAATGGAATATTACTCAGCCATAGAAAAAATAAAATAATGTCATCTGCACCACCATGGCTGAACCTAGAGATTGTCAGAGTGAGTGAAGTAGGTCAGAGAAAGACAACTATATGATACCAGTTAAATGTGGAATAAAAAAAAAATGAACTTATTTACAAAACAGAAATACAGTCACAGATGTAGAAAACAAATTATGGTTACCAATGGGTAAGAAGATGGGAGGGATAAAATGGGAGATTGAGAATGACATACACACACTACTAGGTATACCATAGGTAAATAATAAAGACCTACCCTATAGCACAGGGAACTCTACTCAGTACTCTAAAATGACCTATATGGGAAACAAATCTAAAAAAGAATGGATATACGTGTATGTGTAACTGATTCACTTTGTCATACACCTAAAATTAACACAACATTGTAAATCAACTATACGCCAATAAATATTTTAAAAAGAAAAGAAAGTAAAAGAAAAAAAAATAATGTAAACGTCAAGATCAGATATGTTAACATTTTCTGCTACCTCTCTCAGGCTCTTCCCTTTTATTAAACTCTGCTTTCTCAGTATGCTTAATGTTTATCTAAAGGAGTGTTTCTTGGCAATCTGTATTTTTAATCTTGCGCCAAGTAGAGTTGATGCTGCTGGTTCCAACCACATTTTGAATTTCAAGGTTTCAGGGAATCAGATGCCATCAGTTTAAATCACCTCTGTGTTATTTCCCTATTATAAAAGTATTATTTTCTTCTTTTTTATAAACATATTTACTTCTTAAATGCTAGGTAAAATTATAAGATTGCCTCACAATTCTGAGACTTAAGAGTCTATTTTAAAACATGTAGGGATAAGGTATAACCTTTTCTCTCAGTTATCACAGGGATGCTATCTAACTCTGCATCCCAGACACTATTTAGCAAAGCAGAGTTTCATATATATTGCTGCGATTTCAAAAACATAAAAGCATGCATGGGTAACTTTGTGTTTTTAGGCAATCCAAATGGCTAGATCCAGACAGTGATGGAGGTTTCATTCTTTTCTACAGGTAATTTTCTTCAACTATTGTACCTAATAATAAGAAAGCACCACCTGTCACATTTGCTTTCTAATGTCTTCTGGGGGCAGCTATCTTTTCACCCTGAAGTATCAAATAGCTTTCGTATTGCACTAAATTATTCTCTCCCTTCCTGAACCTAGAAAGCCTAAAAAACTTTTTATCCTTGTCTATTTAATTTTGTAAATTCTTTGCACAATACTTTTCTGTTATTACATAGTTGAACTGAATATTAAACAGAATAATCGAGGATTTGCAGATATTCCTTATACCAGTAATTTATTTGTCCCATTAAAATTATTATACCTTTCTGATGTACTCCCTGAAATTAGACTCCAGAAACAAATATGTTGACAGAGTTAAAGTGAAAGTTGCTCAGTCATGTCCAACTCTTTGCGACCCCATGGACTCTATATGTACCCCATGTATATGGACAGTATACACATAAAGTATATGTATATAATATATAGTATATATATACATATATGTATATGTATCGCTCAGTCATGCCCAACTCTTTGTGACCCCATGGACTCTATATGGACCCCATGTATATGGACAGTATACATATATAATATATAAACTGCATAGAATTCTGCAGGCCAGAATACTGGAGTGGGTAGACTTTTCCTTCTCCAGAGGATCTTCTAAACCAACGGATCAACCCAGGTCTCCCACATTACAGGAGGATTCTTTACCAGCTGAGCCACTTGGGAAGCCAAAGAAACTGGTAGTCTATCCCTCCTCCAGCAGATCTTCCCAACCCAGGAATTGAACTGGGGTCTCCTGCATTGCAGGTGAATTCTTTACCAGCTGAGCTCCAGTTGGATGTTAGCAAATTAATAAGAGTCCTCTTTAAGTAAAAGTTAAGTTGACTTATGACATCAAATCTGATCAAATCTAATTGATGTTTTTCAGAAAACTCTATAAGATGTATTTTTGAAAAAAAACTCTTAAGCAGTTTTTTTTTTCTTTAGTGAGCAGAAACATAAAGAAACAGAGCATGTGTAGAGTAGCAAACCAACATAGAAAACCATGTTGGTAGCTGAAAGTCCACCACCTTAATGTTTTGGGGGGCCCTCTACTCACAGGTTCATGTGTCTAATTATTGAGATATAGAGCAGATTGATCAATTTTGTTCCTAGACCAAATTAAATGAATATGATAGACTTTTTGCATAAAATCCCCCAAAGACATGAAGTCTGGATTCAAACCCCAAAGAGAAATTGTTAAATTTTCTTTCCATGACCACACTCCTTTACAAATAACAATAATACAAGATTCAGTTATTTTTGTGGAAAAGTAATAATGTGGTCACCTACAACACATTTTTATCACTTGTACCTAATTACTTCTCAGCCATTAAGAGTCACACTTATCAATGAGAGTCAGATCTTCATTGCAAATTTTATTTGGTTTCCATTCTAGAATTTGTGTAAATATGCTCAGTCTCTAAATTATTCAGAAGCCCCATACTCATCCATTATATTTTAAATAATATCAAACTTTATTTATAATACTAAGTGCGTCAATTAATGACATGTTTAAGAAAGTGATTGTTATTAATTTATAACAACGCAGAACCAAAGAAAAATAAGTGAGAAAAGAAGACACAGATAGAATTTTGCAGTTTTAATAGAACAGTAACAGAAAACAAAAATCTAAAGAGATTTTTTTTTTCTATTTAACTGAAAGTTTTCAAAGATATCGTGGCACTAAAAGCTAAACTTTTCCTTTCTTAAACTGAAGAAATTTTTGATTGGCTAATTAGTCATTCTGGAATAAACATTTAATAAGTCATAATTGGCAGGATAAATACTGCTGCCCTTACATGCAGTTCAAAACCTGTTTGTGAAAGAATTTTTGCAAACATCTGTATTTATTATTATGTTTTGTAACTGTAATTAGAAATTCAGAGGAATGTTAAACAAAGGTTAGATCTGAAGTAATCTCTACTGTATATTTTATAATGTTGTGTGCATTACTCTAGCTTAAAGTGATGCATTTATCCTGATGTCCACAATACAGAAAGTCAGCTCTTTTGTGGTAATTCCGAGAATTAGGAAAACTGTCTAATATTCATATGGCTTGAAAAGTAATTTACAATATATGTAATGGATTTGCATTTATTACCATTGCTGTATTGTTACAGAGACTTTTCCATGTATTCTATTTGGCATATGCTGTAGTGCACATAGGAATTTTTTTTTTTTCCTTCAACTGACAGATATTGAATGGAGTGAAGCAAATCAGTACAGTTTAGCTCTCTGACTCTTGTAAACTCTGCAATGATTCTCATGGGATATGCTAAGGTAATGCTAAAACAGGTTATTATAAGTCAAAATATCTTTGGGCAAAACTAAATTGGTTTCAGAGTCATTAAGCCTACTGACTAAGGATTTTTAGCCTGTTAAACATGATTCCCCGTATCATATAACTTTTCTTAATTCCTCTCAGTTTTTATTGCAACTTCCATTTTTTCATTCACTCACAATTGCACTAGATCTTACTTGTTATTTTTAACATATCTGAGATGAATTATTTTCATTGATTGGAGGACTTTAGAAAGGATTTGTGAAGGAAATACAGAACTTTCTCAGGAACCAGACATAAACAATGAGTAGGGAATAGACATAAGACAAAGAACTGTACTAAGGAGTGATACATGGGTGAACAATCACTGTAATTTCTACTCTTGCTCGAATTACTAGTATCTTCCAGTTACTGGACATATTTTATCTGCAGTGTTCCCAAATGTTCTGTATGTATATAGTAATTTAGCACCGATTTTGTAGTATATGCCACAATTTGGTATTTGTACCATTTTGACAACTTGCCAAAAGTTATAAAGTTGCTAGGATCTGTACCCTCATCTATAAGGATGTAACATTTTCAATAGTAAGGCTGTGTCTCTGATTCACAACAAGTAATTTAATTTGAATGAAGGGCAGACAAGAATCAGCAGAACACTGGGCTGGACTTCAGTAAGGCATAAACGTGAAGTGTCACAGGAGGTCATCTGGCAGATAGGGAAGCAGAGGCCTGGCGTCACTGAGACACAGAAAAACGTATATCACATCATGATTTTGGGGGATTTTCGAATAATTCATGACTTTTGATATTTAATTTAATGAATTTATCTCACCATTTTATATTCACATATTTATCAAGCACCCTATTCACTATTTGGAGCATGCACATAATATGGAAATACTGACACTGTATCTATCCTCATTCAGTGTTTAGTTAACAAACAATGAGTGAACAATGGCTCCACCCTAGGCAAAGACAAAAACCTTACTTTAGATCTGTTGTAGTAATTTAGTAAAAAGAAATAAAGATGTGCATGAAATAGACAACAGAGGATCTTGTGACTTATTTTAATATAAATCCTGATAATGAAGGCAAGGTGAGAGGAAGGAAATAATGCTTGCATTGCAAAATAGAGACTCCGTGTTAGTGGTGGTGTCATTCTTGGGCATGTCCAACTTTGAGGCCACACTGAGTGTAGCCCACCAGGCTCCTCTGTCTATGGAATTTCGCAGGCAGGATACTAGAGTAGATTGCCATTTCCTTCTCCCGGAGATCTTCCTGACCCAGGGATTAAACCTGTTTCTCTGGTATTGCAGGTGGAGTCTTTTACCACTTAACCGCCAGGGGAGCCCCAGAGACTGGACAGGGGTTAGGATAATTTCTGAAGTAAGGCATTTTGGTTAGGCTTTTAATCATTTTAGAATTAGCTTAAAAGAGTATGTGCAAAAGGTAGTAGAAAAATATAATTTCATAATATATTTATGAAATACAAGCTAAGAAATGTTAGTAATATATCACTTATTTAATATCAATGGGATAAGTGATTCATTAGTTCAAAATCTTTTTGATAGTCTATTCTGATTCTGGGTCAATTACTATGTTAAGAACAATAATGATGAATTTAGAAAATATATATTAACCTTTAAGGAGTCTACTGGGGAAATAAAGTCCATTAAAATAACTGCAGAACATGCATGAATTAAAAAACAGAAGTGAAATGTGTGAAGAAATATATATATATATATATATATATATATATATATATATATTAACCAGAAGTCAGAGAAAGACTCTCCGCAGAAAAAACATCTTCAGTTCAGTTCAGTCACTCAGTTGTGTCCAACTCTTTGCGACCCCATGAATCGCAGTACCCAGGTCTCCCTGTCCATCACCAACTCCCGGAGTTCACTCAGACTCACGTTCATTGAGTCAGTGATACCATCCAGCCATCTCATCCTCTGTCGTCCCCTTCTCCTCCTGCCCCCAATCACTCCCAGCATCAGAGTCTTTTCCAATGAGTCAACTCTTCGCATGAGGTGGCCAAAGTACTGGAATTTCAGCTTTAGCATCATTCCTTCCAAAGAAATCCCAGGGCTGATCTCCTTCAGAACGGACTGGTTGGATCTCCTTGCAGTCCAAGGGACTCTCAAGAGTCTTTTCCAACACCACAGTTCAAAAGCAACAATTCTTCAGCGCTCAGCCTTCTTCACAGTCCAACTCTCACATCCATACATGACCACAGGAAAAACTATAGCCTTGACGAGATGGACCTTAGTCAGCAAAGTAATGTCTCTGCTTTTGAATATACTGTCTAGGTTGGTCATAACTTTTCTTCCAAGGAGTAAGCCTCTTTTAATTTCATGGCTGCAATCACCATCTGCAGTGATTTTGGAGCCCAGAAAAATAAAGTCTGACACTGTTTTCACAGTTTCCCCATTTATCTCCCATGAAGTGATGGGACCGGATGCCATGATCTTCGTTTTCTGAATGTTGAGCTTTAAGTATCTTAAGGGAAGTTTAAAGCATGAAGAGATGATGGTGGTGTTTTAGAACCATGAGGAAAGAATGTTCCAGGTAGAGGAGAGTGAATTTGTAGTAACAGAATCTAAAAAGCAACTTAATATTAATAAATTGAAAGTCCTCTGCTATTTTAAATATAACAACAAAAAAAAAGGGTCAAGATGTAGTCAGGGGACTAGATTTTGAAGGTACACTTGGGTCATGGACATCAACAGATGGCAGCACTGAAATCAGATTGACTATATTCTTTGCAGTCAAAGATGGAGAAGCTCTATACAGTCAGCAAAAGCAAGACCAGAGCTGACTGTGGCTCAGATCATGAATTCCTTATTGCCAAATTCAGACTTAAATTGAAGAAAATTGGGAAAACAACTAAACCATTCAGGCATGACCTAAATCAAATCCATTATGATTACACAGTGGAAGTGAGAGACAGATTTAAGGGACTAGATCTGACAGACAGAATGCCTGATAAACTATGGAAGGAGGTTCATGACATTGTACAGGAAATGGGAAGAAAACCATTCCCAAGAAAAAGAAATGCAAAAAAGCAAACTGGCTGTCTCAGGAGGCCTTACAAATAGCTGTAAAAAGAAGAGAAGCCAAAAGCAAAGGAGATATACCCATTTGAATGCAGAGTTCCAGAGAAAAGCAAGGAGAGATAAGAAAGCCGTCCTCAGAGATCAATGCAGAGAAATAGAGGAAAACAACAGAATGGGAAAGACTAGAGATCTCTTCAAGAAAATTAGAGATACCAAGGGAACATTTTATGCAAAGACAGGCTCAATAAAGGACAGAAATGGTATGAACCTACAGAAGCAGAAGATATTAAGAGAGGTGGCAAGAATATATAGAAGAACTGTACAAAAAAGATCTTCATGACCTAGATAATCACGATGGTGTGATCATTCACCTAGAACCAGACATCCTGGAATGTGTAGTCAAGTGGGCATTAGGAAGAATCTTTAGGAACAAAGGTAGTGGAGGTGACTGAATTCCAGTTGAGCTCTTTCAAATCCAAAAAAAAAAAAAATGATGTTAAAGTGCTGCACTCAATATGCCAGCAAATCTGGAAAACGTAGCAGCAGTCACAGGACTTGAAATGGTCAGTTTTCATTCCAATCCCAAAGAAAGGCAATGCCAAAGAATGCTCAAACTACTGCACATTTTCACTCATCTCATATGCTAGTAAAGTAACGTTCAAAATTCTCCAAGCCAGGCTTCAGCAATACGTGAACTGTGAACATCCAGATGTTCAAGCTAATTTCAGAAAATGCAGAGGAACCAGAGATCAAATTGCCAACATCCACTGTATAATCGAAAAAGCAAGAGAGTTCCAGCAAAACACCTATTTCTGCTTTATTGACTATGCCTAAGCCTTTGACTGTGTGGATCACAATAAACTGTGGAAAATTCTGAAAGTGATGGGAATACCAGACCACGTGACCTGCCTCTTGAGAAACCTATATGCAGGTCAGGAAGCAACAGTTAAAACTGGACACGGAACAAACAACTAGTTCTGAATAGGAAAAGGAGTACATTGAGGCTGTATATTGTTACCCTGAATATTTAACTTATATGCAGAGCACATCATGAGAAATGCTGAGCTGGAAGAAGTACAAGCTGCAATCAAGATTTCTGGGAGAAATATCAGTAACCTCAGATATGCAGATGACACCAGCCTTATGGCAGAGAGTGAAGAAGAACTGAAGAGCCTCTTGATGAAAGTGAAAGAGGAGAGTGAAAATGTTGGCTTAAAACTCAGCATTCAGAAAACTATGATCATGGCATCTGGTCTCATCACTTCATGGCAAATAGATGGGGAAACTGGAAATAGTGGCTGACATTTTTGTTGGGGGCTCCCAAATCATTGCAGATGGTGATTGCAGCCATGAAATTAAAACATACTTACTCCTTGGAAGGACATTTATGAACAATCCAGATAGCATATTAAAAAGCAGAGATATTACTTTGGTAACAAATGTCTGTCTAGTCAAGGCTATGGTTTTTCCAGTAGTCACATATGGATGGGAAGGTTGGACTATAAAGAAAGCTGAGCGCCAAAGATTTGATGCTTTTGAACTGTGGTGTTGAAGACTCTTGAGAGTCCCTTGGACTGCAAGGAGATCTAACCAGTCCATCCTAAAGGAGATCAGTCCTGGGTGTTCACTGGAGGACTGATGCTAAAGCTGAAACTCCAATACTTCGGCCACTTGATACAAAGAGCTGATTCATTGGAAAGGACCCTGATGCTGGGAAAGATTGAGGGCAGAAGGAGGGGATGGCAGAGGATGAGATTGTTGGATTGCATCACTGACTAAATGAACATGAGTTTGGGTAGGCTCCGGGAGTTGGTGAAGAACAGGAGGCCTAGCGTGCTGCGGTTCACAGGGTTGCAAAGAGTTGGACACAACTGAGCAAGTGAACTGAACTCCCGTCTCCATGCTCAATGCAACAATTTTTATTTTATTCCAAAGAAATAAGTGGTTTAAAGTTATTTTTTAAATGTCAAAAAGATACAATAATCATTACATAAAATTTTGTTCTCTTATTGTGGAAAAGAAATTGTTATGGTGTGTGAACTTAAGTGCTTTGGGTATTCTCTAATTAGTGAATGAAGAACTGTCTGTGTGTGTCTACATATTTTACATATATTAACTTTGCTTTCCAAATCTTCTGGATCCCTGTTATTACTTTAAAAACTTGATTTATTAATTTAATATAGTAATGGTGAATTACTCATCTTAGTCTTATGTAACAACCTTCTTCAAACTATAATTCCTCCAGGTCAATAGATAGTCTAGCTCTACTTAGTATGCAATTGCCAAATGCAGCATATAACCCCAAATACTTTTACCAAATGTTCTCATGAACATGAAGTACTGTAAAAATACTTGATTGTAGTAACTTTTCAATGTTACACTACAGTTAAATTAGTTAAAAGTTAAATACAGTTCAGTTCAGTTCAGTTGCTCAGTCATGTCTGACTCTTTGTGACCCCATGAATTGCAGCACGCCAGGCCTCCCTATCCATCACCAGCTCCCGGAGTCCACCCAAACCCATGTCCATCGAGTTGGTGATGCCATCAAACCATCTCATCCTCTGTTGTCCCCTTCTCCTCTTGCCCCCAGTCCTTCCCAGCATCAGGGTCCTTTTCAATGAGTCAGCTCTTCGCATCAGGTGGCCAAATTATTTGAGTTTTTGCTTCAACATCAGTCCCTCCAATGAACACCCAGGACTGTCCTCCTTTAGGATGGACTGGTTGGATCTCCTTGCAGTCCAAGGGACTCTCAAGAGTCTTCCTTAACACCACAGTTCAAAAGCATCAATTTTTTGGCATTCAGCTTTCTTCACAATGCAACTCTCACATCCATACATGACCACTGGAAAAACCTTAAGTTAAATTAATGATTTTCTATATTTTTTCTAATGATTGTTATTTCTGTCTTCCCTTTTGTCTTGTCATTGTTTGACTGGGCATTTTTATGACACCATTTTTATACCTCTCATTTTTTTTAGTATTTCTTTTTCCATAAAACTTAATTATTACTCTAGGGTTTATTCTGCATATATTTAATGTTTCATAGTCTAATTTTCTGGGGGCTATGCTTGTGGGCTGTCACTTCCTGATCAGGGACTGGACCTAGTCCATGAGAGTCCTGAGCACTAGACCTCCCGGGAACTCCTTCACAGTCTACTTTCAACTAACAAATGCTGACTCCTTTTTGGGATGAAGATGTGAGTTCTTAAGGGATTGCCAAAGAATGCTACACTACTGTCTTGGGGAATGTACTCTTTTTTGTTTTTACAGGATGTATTTTAGGGTCATGTTAACAGAAGGCAGCTGCCCTATATTGTGTCTGTATTCAGTCATGTCCAACTCTCTGTGTCCACATGGATGATAGCTGGTCAAGCATCTATGTCCATGGGATTTTCCAGGCAAGAATACTGGAGTGGGTTGCCATTTCCTCCTCTAGGGGATCTTGCCAACCCATTCCTTGAACCCACATCTCTTATGTCTCCTGAGTTTGGTAGGTGGATTCTTTACTGGCTGAGACAACAAGGATGCTTTTTATTGGTGAGTATCAATAGTGATTATTTCAACTTCTTCTGGATCTAGTTGGTACACAGGAAATGTATAGTATACATCACACTGTAAAATATGTGCCAAACAGTGATAGCTCAGGATGCCTATCTTTGTCCTTTACCCCCCCATGAATCACAGCACGCCAGGCTTCCCTGTCCATCACCAACTCCCAGAGTTCACTCAGATTCACGTTCATTAAATCAGTGATGCCATCCAGCCATCTCATCCTCTGTCATCCCCTTCTCCTCCTGCCCCCAATCCCTCCCAGCATCAAAGTCTTTTCCAATGAGTCAACTCTTTGCATGAGGTGGCCAAAGTATTGGAGTTTCAGCTTTAGCATCATTCCTTCCAAATAAATCCCAGGGCTGATCTCCTTCAGAACGGACTGGTTGGATCTCCTTGCAGTCCAAGGGACTCTCAAGAGTCTTCTCCAACACCACAGTTCAAAAGCATCAATTCTTTGATGCTCAGCCTTCTTCACAGTCCAACTCTCATAGGGAGGCCTGGAGTGCTGCGATTCATGGGGTTGCCAAGAGTCGGACACGATTGAGTGACTGAACTGAACTGAAATCCATGTGATCAGATTGGTTTTCTGGCAAAGGTGGGCACAAAAAAGGACAGAAATGGTATGGACCTAACAGAAGCAGAAGATATTAAGAAGAGGTAACAAAAACACACAGAAGAACTATACAAAAAAGAAATTCATGACCGAGATAACCACCATGGTGTGATCACTCATCTAAAAACAAACACCCAGGAATGCAAAGTTAAGTGATCCTTAGGAAGCATCACCATGAACAAAACTAGTGGAGGTGATGGAATTGAGTTCCAGTTGAGCTATTGGAATTCCAGTTGAGTTATTTCAAATCCTAAAAATGATGCTGTGAAAGTGCTGCACTCAATATACTAGCAAATTTGGAAAACTCAGCAGCAGCCACAGGCCTGGAAATGGTCAGTTTTCATTCCAATCTCAAAGAAAGGCAAGGATAAAGAAAGTTCAAACTACCACACAACTGCATTCATCTCACACACTACCAAAGTAATGCTCAAAATTCTTCAAGACAGGCTTCAACAGTTCATGAACCATGAAATTCCAGATCTCCAGGCTGGGTTTAGAATGGCCAGAGGAAACAGAGATCAAATTGCCAACATCCGTCGGATCATCAAAAAAGCAAGAGAGTTCCAGAAAAACATCGACTTCTGCTTCATTGACTATCCCAAAGCCTTTGACTATGTGGATCACAACAAACTGTGGAAAATTCTAAAAGAGACGGGAATACCAGAACACCTGACCTGCCTCCTGAGAAATCTGTATGCAAGTCAAGAAGCAACAGTTAGAACTGGATGTGGAACAAAACACTGGCTACAAATCAGGGAAAGAAGTAAGTCAAGGGCTTCCCTGGTGGCTCAGAGGGTAGAGCGTCTGCCTGCAATGTGGAAAACCTGGGTTCAATCCCTGGGTCGGGAAGATCCCTCAGAGAAAGAAATGGCAACCTACTCCAATATCCTTGCCTGGAGAATCCCTTGGACATAGGAGCCTAGTAGACTAGAGTCCACCAGGTCGAAAAGAGTTGGACACAACTGAGTGACTTCCCTTTCATTTTCACTCTTCACTTTCTAAGCAATATATTGTCACCCTGCTTATTTAACTTATATGCAGAGTACATCATGAGTAATGTTGGGCTGGAGAAAGCACAAGCTGGATTCAAGACTGCCAGGAGAAATATCAACAAACTAGATATGCAGATAAAACCACCCTAATGGCAGAAAGCAAAACTAAAGAGCTTCTTGGTGAAAGTGAAAAATGTAAGTGAAAAAGTTGGCCTAAAACTCAAGATTCAGAAAACTAAGATCATGATATCCGGTCCCAGCATGGCAAGTAGATGGGGAAACAATGGAAACAGGGACAGAGTGTATTTTGGGGGCTCCAAAATCACTGCAGAAGGTGATAGCAGCCATAAAATTAAAAGACACTTTTTTCCTTGGAAGAAAAACTATACCAACCTAGACAGCAAAATAAAAAGCAGAGACATTACTTTGCCAACAAAGTCCAGCTAGTCAAAGCTATGGTTTTTCCAGTAGTCGTGTATGGATGTAAGAGTTGGACTATAAATAAGCTGAGTGCTGAAGAATTGATGCTTTTGAACTGTGGTGTTGGAGAAGCCTCTTTAGAGTCCCTTGGACTGAAAGGAGATTCAACCAGTCCATCCTAAAGGAGATCAGTCCTGAATATTCATTGGAAGGACTGATGTTGAAGCTGAAACTCTAATACTTTGGCCACCTGATGCAAAGAACTGACTTACTGGTAAAGACTCTGATGCTGGGAAAGATTGAAGGTGGCAGGAGAAGGGGATTACAGAGGAAGAGATGGGTGGATGGCATCACTGACTCTATGGACATGAGTTTGAGTAATCTCCAGGAGTAGTAGTTGGACAAGGAAGCATGGCATGCTGCGGTTCATGGGGTTGCAAATATTCAGTTACACCTGAGCAAATTCAGTCACACCTGAAATGACTCCTCCAATCAGTCTTCCCTATTAATAAGAATCATAAATTTGGAGCAGTGGACTTCAGCATCCAAGCTGTTATGTGAACAAAACTTTACGATATACAGGCCAAGTTCTTTGGGGATTCTCAGCTGAATTTTTACTATAGCTCAAGGATGAGCCTAGGGCAAAAATATATATGCATCAACACTTTATATATGACAAAGGTGGCATTATTTTCTTTACTTGATAAGTTCTTCCTCTATATCAGTCAGTTCAGTCGCTCAGTCATGTCTGACTCTTTGTGAACCCATGGGCTGCAGCACGCCAGGCTTCCCTATCACCTACTTCCGGAGCCTACTCAAACTCATGTCCGTCAAGTCAGTGATAGCATCCAACCATCTCATACTCGGTTGTCCCCTTCTCCAGCCTTCAATCTTTCCCAGCATCAGGGTCTTTCCAAATGAGTTGGTTCGTTGCATCATGTGGCCGAAGTATTGGAGCTCAGCTTCAGCATCAGTCCTTCCAATGAATATTTATGACTGATTTTCTTAAGGATTGACTGGTTGGATCTTCTTGCAGTCCAAGGAACTCTCAAAGTCTTCTCCAACAACACAGTTCAAAAGAATCAATTCTTTGGCACTCAGCTTTCTTTATAGTCCAATTCTCACATCTATACATTTCCTTTATATAAGTCATTTAGTTTGGAGAAGAGTGATTACCGAGGCATGTAACATCATACACTAGATATCAGTTACATTACCCAAATCCTGACTTAAGCTTTTAAAAGTATTCTCTAGTAAATATGATGATTTCTCAACATTAAAATTATGTGTCAACCATGGTGATAAGTAAAAAATGTAAAAGTCTTATGTATTTAAAGTACTTAAGAGAACCATTCGTCTTTTTTGGCATGAGTTTTTCTAATCATATTTATATTGTTTCCTCTCTTAAAAAGTTTTAAAATGTATTACCTAAATTTTAAAAACCCTGAACATGCAGTAAGCATAATAGAAAGTATACAATCATAAATGCATGTTGCACACATTAATTGTAATTTTGCAAAAATAATTATAAAATCACAAATTTTATAAATAACTAAGATATTTTTAAAGATATATTTACATTTTGAAGCCACACATGCTTAGTATTTTGTTTACTAATAAATTTATTTTAATTGTGGTCCAAATACATATCCATATTTCTTAAATTAAATATAAAATTTCATCAAAATTTTAAAAAGGCATGTATCATTTTATTTGAAAATAATGGAAGAACCAATGGAAAGGCAGAGGAATACAAATTAGATAAATCTACAAATCAATTATGATTCTTTAAGTATGCAATACAAGAGAAGACACTCTATATCACAAATAAGATACTCTCCTATATCACAAGAATATATGTTTATACATATTTATCTCTATAATCTCTTTGCTATCAAGACCACAACTCCAAAGTAAACACTTCCAGTAGGATAGCCAATCAACAATTGAAATTCACTATGAAACAAATACAAATATCCTTCTTGCTTTCATTATTTTCATTTTATATTTCAGTCTGAAATAGCCTTCAAAATCTAATAAAGTCCCTTATTCTCCAAGGCTCTTTCAAACATCTGCTGAACAATTGAATTTCTATCCTTTGTATATTTTTGAGATTTATAACCAACTAAGCTATATGAATTCTGTTTTCAGGTAGAATATAACACAACTAATGGTAGGAGTCTTATTTATTTTCTATTCCACATATATCTAATGCTTTGTGTTCAGTATCCCAGATGCTCAAAAAATGTTAGTTAATTTTTAATTAAATGGTATGATCATTTCTAATTGTTATTTACATTGATGAACATATGTAAAATTAAGAGTAAAACTGTCTATAATCATTGAAACATGTTAAGATTAAGTAGTGTTTAAAAAGATTATATGCACTATTTGCTACATTGAAGATATGATTAAAATTTTATATCAATAAAACAAAACAAGATATATGGCTGAGCCTTTAAAAGAGTATTTGATATGCATTACTAGTAAATTTTGTACTAATTGATAAATTTACAAGAGACAGTATGTCATCACACTTTAACAGCTATCACTGTAGAAAATTGTACTTCCTGATATCCTGTATTTTCCTTTTCCAGAATGTGACATCACTTGCAGAAGCATACTTACTATAATTAAGCATTGTTTCCAAATTACTCCTATCAAAATTAAAATAAACTTCAGAACCGAAATTATTCTAAACCTATGAAAGCTATTACTCAAACAAATGAATACATTCTAGAACATGAAAAGAAAGAATACCACATGTTCCCAAGGAATAGAAAAATAATTTATAAAACAGTAAGATGCAGAACACAGGCCATGAAACAAAACATTAAGCAAAGTGAAGAGCAGCTGTTGAGCTGTATTTCAAGTACTTCTAGTTTAAATGAAATATGCTGATATCAGAATAAATAGAAACTTTTTTTTTGCAGAGAATTGATTCAAATTATCAAATAAATGGAAACCATGAACTTATCAAAGTAACCTAACTTGTATTGCCATCTAACAAAAGACAAGCAACTATCTGGCTCAGTAATATTCAGATTAAAGCAAACCTAAAATGTGTAATATATAATTTAGTAAAATAGCAATGTTACCTCAGCCGTTTTATGATGAAAATATTTCACAAATAATACTAGAATATTATTAACGAATATAATAAATGAATGGAAGATTATTAAAGTTTGAATATTTGAAAATAACATGAAAAATAATTTCTATACCTCATCATCTGCATATAAATTCTTTTACTTTTAAACACTTATCAGAGTCAACTACAAAATGAAAATTAATGAGTTTGATAAGCTGTAGACTAAGAAATTCAGACAATCAGTGGATTTTTAAAAAATCTGTTCTGCTCCTTATCTCTTTTAGTTTTATTATAACTTGTTGTTTTTCCTTGTTTTTCATTTCCATTTATTGAACAAATATTTCTTCGGTAATAAATGAGTCATGTCCTGTTATAGATATTTAGAGTACATCAGTGAACAAACAAACCAAAATTCTACATGCAGGAGTCTTCTATTCCATTAGTAGAGATCTAATAAACCTAATGAATGAGTAAAACATATAATGCTTCTGAAGATGACAATTTCTATTGACAAATTTGAATAGCAAGAAAACTAAAGAATGTGAGAGAGAAATAACATTTTTAAATGTATTTAAATGTGTTAACTCACATTTAAGCTTAGAACAATTTATCCATGATGCTGTGAAAGTGCTGCACTCAATATGCTAGCAAA
This sequence comes from Capra hircus, assembly GCF_001704415.2. Classification (NCBI taxonomy): domain Eukaryota; kingdom Metazoa; phylum Chordata; class Mammalia; order Artiodactyla; family Bovidae; genus Capra; species Capra hircus. Next base: position 10,225,010 of record NC_030813.1, on the reverse strand, counting down.
TTTGGAAAACTCAGCAGTGCCCAGAGGACTGGAAAAGGTCAGTTTTCATTCCAATCCCAAAGAAAGGCAATGCCAAAGAATACTCAAACTACCGCACAATTGCTCTCATCTCACACACTAGAAAAGTAATGCTCAAAATTCTCCAAGACAGGCTTCAACAGTACATGAACCATGAAATTCCAGATGTTCAAGCTGGATTTAGAAAAGGCAGAGGAGCCAGAGATCAAATTGCCAAGATCCGTTGGATCATCAAAAAAAACAAGAGAGTTTCAGAAAATCATCAACTTCTGCTTCATTGACTATGCCAAAGCCTTTGACTGTGTGGATCACAATAAACTATGGAAAATTCTGAAAGAGATGGGAATATCAGACCACCTGACTTGCCTCCTGAGAAATATGTATGCAGGTCAAGAAGCAACAATTAGAACTGGGAATGGAACAACAGACTGGTTCCAAATTGGGAAAGGAGTACATCAAGGCTATGTATTGTCACCCTGCTTATTTAACTTATATGCTGAGAACATCATGAGAAACGCTGGAATGGATAAAACACAAGCTGGAATTAAGATTGCCAGAGGAAATATCAATAACCTCATATATGCAGGTGACACCACCCTTATGGCAGAAAGCAAAGAAAAACTAAAGAACCTCTTGGTGGAAGTGAAAGAGGAGAATTAAAAAGTTGGCTTAAAGCTCAACCTTCAGAAAACTAAGGTCACAGCAACTGATCCCATCACTTCATGGCAAAGAGCTGGGGGGCAATGGAAACAGTGACAGACTTTATTTTGGGTGGCTCCAAAATCACTGCAGATGGTGAGTACTGCCATGAAATTAGAAGACACTTGCTCCTTGGAGGAAAGTTATGACCAACCTAGACAGCATATTAAAAAGCAGAGACATTACTTTGCTAACAAAGTCCAGCTAGTCAAAGCTATGGTTTTCCCAGTAGTCATGTATGGATGTGAGAGTTGGACTATAAAGAAAGCTGAGTACTGAAGAATTGATGCTTTTGAACTGTGGTATTGGAGAAGACTCTTGAGAGTCCCTTGGGACTGCAAGAAGATCCAACCAGTACATTGTAAAGAAATCAGTCCTGAATATTCATTAGAAGGACTGATGCTGAAGCTGAAACTCCAATTTTATGGCCACCTGATATGAAGAACTGACTCATTTGAAAAGACACTGATACTGGGAAAGATTGAAGGTGAGAGGAGAAGGGGGCAACAGAAGATGAGATGGTTGGATGGCTTCACTGACTCAATGGACATGAGTTTGAGTAAGCTCATGGTGCTGTTGATGGACAGGGAGGCCTGGCGTGCTGCATTCCATGGAGTCACAAAAAGTCAGATATGACTGAGTGACTGAACCAATCTATTATGAGAAATCTTTTCATTTACTCTTAGAAATTGGTTATATTTATATGGAACCTTGATTGTTTTTATTTAAGTAGTGGTTGGTGCATTTTAAAATCTTTCCATTGAATTTTATCTGCATTGAAAAAAATTTAGGTAGGCTTTTTACCTATTTCCTGTTTTGAAACTGTTGACTTTTCCCTTAAACTTTAATGATTTCTTCCGTTTCATAAAAGTAACATCTCTCATATCTGGATATCAACTACATTGCCCTTATTTATGATTTTTATTTTGGAAAGATTTTATCATTGTACTAGTTGCCTCTTGCTGTGAAACAAATTAACACAAATGCTTTAGCTTAAAGCAACACGTATTTATTATCTCACAATTTATACAGGACAGAGTTTTGGGCATACAGCTTAGCTGGGTTCTCTGCTTCAGTGTCTCACAAGACTGCAATCAATGGGAGCAAGCGTTAATAACAAATCAGAAACTTGTCTGGGTAAAGATCTGCCTCTAACCTTCCTTGCAGGTCACTGGTATAATGCATCTTGTGTCTGTAAGAATGAGCTCCCGTCACCCTTTTTTTTTTCTTTTCTGGTTACTGTGAAGTAACCACTGAGCTCCTAGGGGCTCCTCACATTTCCTTGGAACATGTGCCCCTCCACTGGCAGCTCATTTTTCAAATGCAGCAGAGAGTCGTTTTCATCATTTGTACAAGTGTGACAGAGCCTATAAATAACATATGAGGAACATGAGGGTGACCGCACATCAACAATGTCTTACTCTAGACACAAGACCTTACCATACTCAGAGTATAGGGCACGAACTATCCTAGGGCTTGCTGTGTGTGCTTAGTTGCTCAGTCATGTCTGACTCTTTGTGACCCTATGGGCTGGAGCCCTCCAGACTCTTCTCTCCATGGGGATTCTCCAGGCAAGAATACTGGAGTGGGCTGCCATGCCCTCCTCCAGGGGATCTTCCCAACCCAGGGATCAAACCGAGGTCTCCCGCACTGCAGGCGAATTCTTTACCATCTGAGTCACTAGGATGGCCTGCCACAATGATAACTGTAAATGTTTCTATTCACGTCTGGTGGTTTTCAACAGGCAACACCCATGGGATAGCCTTAGCTCCCTTCCTTTTAACCCTTGCATGTTTTGACCAATGATCTTTCAAATACAATCCTCATATCATATTATTTGTTTAGACTACCAGGCATCCATATACTGGTTTTCTGTGATACAGCCTGATTATTTGGTCCTCTGACAAGACTAGAGAATAGTTAAAGCTTAATAAACTTTATTTTACTAATATAATAATTTTAAAACTGTCTTGTTTGCTTTTGCATTTTCATATAACTATGCCCCTTTATGCTATGAGTACCAGGATACAATATGCTATAAAATTCCTCTCCACTTCAAACTTTATTATAAATGTCTATAAATCATCTATAAATTAAAATAACTCATCTTTATAATGATGTAGAATTGAACACATGGATTGAGGGTTGAAATTTATTGTCTTACTGATTTGCAAGATAACCCCTACACATTAGATATGATCTTTATATTCTAGTTATATCCCCTACAATCTCAAGTTAGAATGAAACAACAGAAAAAGTCAATGTGCATCTCTATATACAGTGGAGTATCTTGTTTAATTATACATGAAAGTGTGGACCTTGTAGCTGGATTGCACTGCTGATGTGATTAGCAGATGTCCCCAGGCATTTTTTATTTTACCTTCACTTAAATTTCCTTGCAAGTTAATGGACTGGATTTTCCTTTATTAAATATCACCATGGTCATTATAATGGTAAATTGATAGGAGGTATATTAGGCATCACATTAAACAGGGATTTTTCCACTTATTATTGAGTTTATTAAAGTAATAACGTTGGTTACAAGAATGTTTAAATTTAATGAGCATTTAATACTTGTTATTTTACCATTCTGCATTTATAATTATAAGTTTTAACAGCCCAATTTTTATTATTTTTATTATAACCTCTCTTTCATATCTATTTTAACTGTATATCAAATGATGATAAATTTATTATAATTATTACTAATTGTGCTATATATGTTTCAAGGTTATTTACTGATTATAATTTAAAAAACAGATTCATTTAAAAAGCAGTATTACAGGTAAGCAAATCAACTAGGATTATGTTTTCTAAACTTTCCTACTAGGTGGTAATATGAAAAGTTTTCATAAATAATGGTAAAGAACTATATCAGACACTTCTTTCCAAAATATAAACTATATAAACTATTAACTTGGATGAATCATTAATGCCTTTTTAACATTTTAAAATTTGACAATTTGAAACGTTTTAAACTAGACTTTCAACGTTACAACTGAATGAATTTAGAAAATTTTTATGGTACTGTGATGTCACCAATTGGGCAAGAAGATCATACTATTATCCATTTAAAATCTCATTCAAATATAGATCATTAGAGTGCTCTTCTCTCTTCAGTACTAGGTATATGAACAGAAGTTGTGAAGTTGAGGGTAAACAGAAATCTAAACCAAGAATTAAAAATGCAAATTTCTGAGGAAAGGTAACTTTTTGTTAATAAGCAACACTGAAGTTGTTATATATTTTCAACATTATTTGAATAAAATATTAATATATGGTAGGGTGTTGAAGGGTATTGAGTAGATCTGTTAAAAGAACTACAGATTCTTTATTTTTTTTTCTTTCCCACTTAATTCAGAAATTTTAAATATACATTATTTCCTCAAATTTCTCACACATCACTGCTTTATTAGCCCGAAGAATATCGTGGCCACATAGGGTTCTTCTCTTGAGATATGTCATTATATTTTTGCCTAATGGGGACAGTATTTAAGTATTTGTTGGCAACTTTAACAGGAAAGCACAGCAAGAAAAAGAAAGCAGATATCATTTTGTTATTCATTACTCTGTTTCTTTCGTGATAAATATTTTTAATTATTAAACTATTTGCTGTAAATAGTATTGGATTGATTGTTATCTCTGATCTGTTAAAAAAAAAAACACACACACACATAATATGGATCACAAAATCCAATACCCTTTGGGAATGAAAGCAACAATTAGTGCCACAACCTGTCTTTCATGGTATGTTTCCTGTTATAAGGAGAATAAAGAATCACTACGGTGTATCTCTATTCAATTTAACTGATATAATCTCCTTTTCTATTTGTCTTAACCTTAACTTGGAGCGTTATAGGGTGATCTTTCTGAATTCTATGTAACCTCCCTATTAAAGAAATATTGACCACACATTAACTCTACTATTTCTGGAAATTATATGCCAAGTTTTGTTTTCATACCGTTCAGTCTAAAACTGGGAAATTCTAACACATTAAGTGTGAGTGAAAATACAGAATCATGTCACAATCACATTTTACATTCTCCTAGAGAACACTGAAGCATTTTAAAACTCATAAATATGTACCAAAAAGAAACACTTTTGTAAGAATGACAGAACAAAGACCTAAGATATGCAAGAAAGGGGAGACAGAGATTACTACAGATGAAGCAGAGATAGAACAGATAGTAAGAGAATATTATAAATGACTATATGCCAGGAATTTTTAAGCCTAAGTTTAAATGGGGAAATGCCCAGAAAAAAAGTCAACAAAATTTGCTTAAGATGAAATTTTAAAAAAGTTTGAGCTGTCCTATAAGAATTCAATAAACGTAAGCAGTGGTTAAATATCTGCACTGAAAGAACATGTCAGACTCAGATAATTCCATAAGATAAATCCTCCTAAATTCTAGGAATGTTCATCCTAATTTTATATTACTTTTTATCAACTTTTTATTTTATAGTGGAGTGTAGCTGATTAATAATGTTTTGTTAGTTATAAGTGCACAGCAAAGCAACTCAGTCATACACATACACAGTTCAGTTCAGTCACTCAGTCATGCCCTACTCTTTGCGACCCCATGAATCGCAGCACGCCAGGCCTCCCTGTCCATCACCAACACCTGGAGTTCACTCAGACTCACGTCCATCGAGTCAGTGATGAGATCCAGCCATCTCATCCTCTGTCGTCACCTTCTCCTCCTGCCCCCAATCCCTCTCAGCTTCAGAGTCTTTTCCAATGAGTCAACTCTTTGCATGAGGTGGCCAAAGTACTGAAGTTTCAGCCTCAGCATCATTCCTTCCAAAGAAATCCCAGGGCTGATCTCCTTCAGAATGGATTGGTTGGATCTCCTTGCAGTCCAAGGGACTCTCAAGAGTCTTCTCCAACACCACAGTTCAAAAGCAGCAATTCTTCGACGCTCAGCCTTCTTCACAGTCCAACTCTCACATCCATACATGACCACAGGAAAAACCATAGCCTTGACTAGATGGACCTTAGTCAGCAAAGTAATGTCTCTGCCTTTGAATATGCTATCAAGGTTGGTCATCACTTTACTGGATATTAATACATTAAAGGCTTTCTAGGTGGTGTCAGTGGTAAAGAACCCATCTGACAATACAGGGATATAAGAGACATGGGTTCAATCCCTGGATTGGGAAGATCCCTTAGAGGAGGGCATGGCAACCCACTCTGGTATTTTTGCCTAAAGAATCCCTTGGGCATAGGAATTTGATGGGCTACAGTCCACAGGGTCACAAAAAGTTGGACATGACTGAAGTGACTTAGCATGCAGCATACATTAATACATTATTATAATAACATTATATATGTTTATGTAATTTTCATAGGTAGGAAATCAATACTACAAAGATGTTAACTATTCCCAAATCATACTGCAGATCAAATAATATTAAATAAAATTTTAAATAAAGTTATTTGGAGCTAGATGTTACAGATTTCAATTCTATATTACAAATTTAAGAGCCAAAAAATAACTAAGTAACTAAAGAAGGCGATCAAGAAGGATGATTTGTCCTATCAGAATATATACTCCAATAAGATCTATTAATAGTTAAGATACTGAGTTATGGGCTTTCCTGGTGGCTCAGATAGTAAAGAATCTGTCTGTAATGCAGGGGACCTGGGATTGATCCCTGGGTTGGGAAGATCCCCTTGAGGAGGGAATGGCAACCCACTCCAGTATTCTTGCATGGAGAATCCCATGGACAGACAGGCCTAGTGGGCTACAGTCCATGTGATTGCAAAGAGTTGGACACAACTGAGCAACTAACATATACATACATACTGAGTTATAGGAAAATGCATATCAAATCAAAGAAATAAATCAGATTTAAGATCTGATTTCATGTATGTGTGTGTATATATATACACACACATGAAACTTCAGTACATAAAAGATATTGGATTTCAGACCATTTTCTATACTACATGAAACAAAAAGAAGTGTTTATGAACAGAGCTGGAAATGGTCATCAATATGAAATAAGACGAAACCGGGTCTCTAAATCACATTATATGGTCTACCCAAGAGAGGCTAAAGTTATTTATGTCAAAAACAGTAATTTTAGCACTCGCAGTAAAAATATATACATCTTCTGAACTCCATACTTCTTCAAATCTTAAATAAGCTTTACAGTTTGCTTCATTCAGACACATCATTGCTATACAAATACAGTTCTATGCTGATTAGAGGCAATACATCTAGATGTTTTTTTCAGATATTGAGTAATATTCTCTTTCTTATGACATGGAAAGAGAATTAAGAGTACGTACAAGGAAGTGACTAAAATGATTTATCATGATGTTTAAGCTGACCAGAGAGGTGTAAGATTCAAGGAAGTGAAGAACAGTGCTAAAGGGGCAGGAACAATAGGTTAGAGGACCTAGGTGAGAAAGCAATTCTTAGAATGAGTTGAAACTATAGTGGGTCCCAAGTTGGTATATATGAATGTAAGACTGTAGTAAGTTTTGAGGTATTCTCTGCACCCTGGGAACAATCTGATCATCTGAGGAAAGGAGTTCAAAGAAATGAGTGACAAGAACACCAGAAGAATTATTTATATGTACGGTGAAGCTGTCAATAATTGAGATAGAAGAGAATCAAAATGTGGAGAAGGAAATGGCAACTCACTCCAGTAGTTTTGCCTGGAGAATCCCATGGAAAAAAGGAGCCTGGCAGGCTACAGTCCACGGGGTCTCAAAGAGTTGGACAGGACTGAGTGACTAACACACACACACACACACACACACACACACACACAGAATCAAAATGAATATATTGAACACATTGAAAAAGGACTGAGCACATTGAAAAAGAAGGGGAATATCCTGACGGGGATCTGAAAGATATGAGAATTTATCAGAATTTGTTGCATGCAGCTGAAGGTGCTCAGCGCAACTAAATACAATGTGGAATCTTGAATAAGGTATGGAAAAAAATAATGGACACAAGCATAACTTTTTTGAAATTTGAAAAAACTCTGTACTTTAGTTAATCATACTGTGTTGTGCTGTGCTTAGTCCCTGAGTCATGCCCGACTCTTTGAGACCCCATGTGCTGTAGCCCAACAGGTTCCTCTGTCTATGAGAATTCTCAAGGCAAGAATACTGGAGTGGGTTGCCAAGCCCTCCTTCAGGGTATCTTCCAACCCAGGGATAAAACCCAGGCCTCTAGCATCGCAGGCAGATTCTTTATCAGCTGAGCCACCAGGGAAGCCCATGAATACTGGTGTGGGTAGCCTATCCCTTCTTCAGGGGATCTTCCCCACCCACAAATTGAACCCGGGTCTCCTGCATTGCAGGTGGATTCTTTACCAGCTGAGCTACCAGGAATCTCTAATAATACTGCATCACACATTAATTTCCTGTTTTTTTTGTTTGGTTGGTTGGTTGTTTTACAACGTAGTATTTATTGATACTCTCAGAATTGAGTTAGCAGTTTCAAGCCTCATTAATTTAAACCTTCCAGACTTTTAGCAGTAATACTAGATGCCAGAATAAATGCAACTGTATCAAATTTTTGAGTGAATATAAATTATATATCTAGCATTCTATTTTGACTTAGTCAAATGAGTGGACTCCAAATGTCACAAATTTTTAGTTAAGCAAAAATTTGTAAGTTTTCTAAAATAAATATATTATACTATACATACTATTTACTACAGGGTAAACTTTTACCTCCATCTATTTGTTTCACTGTTTCTATTTTATATTCAGTGCTCCCATTTCATTTATGTCTTCCAATTTCTCCATTTTGTTGTTGTTATTCTTTCTCAAGCCTTTATCAAGTGTTGTAAAAAGGTCTTATACATATATAAACTTACAACCTTTTGCATAGCAGGAGAAACCACTGACAAAATGAAAAGACAACAAACTGAATGGGAGAAGATGAGAAGATATTTGCAAATGATATGATGGATAAGGGATTAATTCAACATACATCAACAGCTCATACAACTCAACATCAAAAAAGAAAAATAACACCTAATCAAATTATGGGCAGAAGAACTGAATATACAATTTTCCAAACAGGAAATGCAGATTGCCAACAGGCATATGAAAAGATGATTAACACTGTTAATCTTCAGGGAAATGCAAATCAAAATCACAGTGAGCTATCACCTCACAGTGGCCACAGGACTAGAAAAGGTCAGTTTTCATTCCAATCCCAAAGAAAGGCAACGCCAGAGAGTGATCAAACTAATGCACAATTGCACTCATCTCACATGCTAGTAAAGTAATGCTCAAAATTCTCCAAGCCAGGCTTTAGCAATACATGAACCGTGAACTTCCAGATGTTCAAGCTGGTTTTATTTTTATTTATTTATTTTTTTAAATATTTATTTATTTATTTATTTTTAATTTTAAAATCTTTAATTCTTACATGCATTCCCAAACATGAATCCCCCTCCCACCTCCCTCCCCATAACATCTCTCTGGGTCATCCCCATGCACCAGCCCCAAGCATGCTGTATCCTGCGTCAGACATAGACTGGCGAGTCGATTCTTACATGATACTATACATGTTAGAATGCCATTCTCCCAAATCATCCCACCCTCTCCCTCTTCCTCTGAGTCCAAAAGTCCGTTATACACATCTGTGTCTTTTTTGCTGTCTTGCATACAGGGTCATCATTGCCATCTTTCTAAATTCCATATATATGTGTTAGTATACTGTATTGATGTTTTTCTTTCTGCCTTACTTCACTCTGTATAATCGGTTCCAGGTTCATCCACCTCATCAGAACTGATACAAATGAAATTTTTTAATGGCTGAGTAATACTCCATTGTGTATATGTACCACAGCTTTCTTATCCATTCATCTGCTGATGGACATCTAGGTTGTTTCCATGTCCTGGCTATTATAAACAGTGCTGCAATGAACATTGGGGTACATGTGTCTCTTTCAATTCTGGTTTCCTCAATGTGTATGCCCAGCAGTGGGATTGCTGGGTCATCAGGTAGTTCTATTTGCAATTTTTTAAGGAATCTCCACACTGTTCTCCATAGTGGCTGTACTAGTTTGCATTCCTACCAACAGTGTAGGAGGGTTCCCTTTTCTCCACACCCTCTCCAGCATTTATTGCTTGCAGATTTTTGGATCGCAGCCATTCTGACTGGTGTGAATTAGTACCTCATTGTGGTTTTGATTTGCATTTCTCTAATAATGAGTGATGTTGAGCATCTTTTCATGTGTTTGTTAGTCATCCATATGTCTTCTTTGGAGAAATGTCTATTTAGTTCTTTGGCCCATTTTTTGATTGGGTCGTTTATTTTTCTGGAATTGAGCTGCATAAGTTGCTTGTATATTTTTGAGATTAGCTGTTTGTCAGTTGCTTCATTTGCTATTATTTTCTCCCATTCAGAAGGCTGTCTTTTCACCTTGCTTATATTTTCCTTTGTTGTGCAGAAGCTTTTAATTTTAATTAGATCCCATTTGTTTATTTTTGCTTTTATTTCCAGAATTCTGGGAGGTGGATCATAGAGGATCCTGCTGTGATTTATGTCAGAGAGTGTTTTGCCTATGTTCTCTTCTAGGAGTTTTATAGTTTCTGGTCTTACATTTAGTTCTTTAATCCATTTTGAGTTTATTTTTGTGTGCAGTGTTAGAAAGTGATCTAGTTTCATTCTTTTACAAGTGGTTAACCAGTTTTCCCAGCACCACTTGTTAAAGAGATTGTCTTTACTCCATTGTATATTCTTGCCTCCTTTGTCAAAGATAAGGTGTCCATATGTGTGTGGATTTATCTCTGGGCTTTCTATTTTGTTCCATTGATCTATATGTCTGTCTTTGTGCCAGTACCATACTGTCTTGATGACTGTGGCTTTGTAGTAGAGCCTGAAGTCAGGCAAGTTGATTCCTCCAGTTCCATTCTTCTTTCTCAAGATTGCTTTGGCAATTCAAGGTTTTTTGTATTTCCATACAAATCTTGAAATTATTTGTTCTAGTTCTGTGAAAAATATGGCTGGTAGCTTGATAGGGATTGCATTGAATTTGTAAATTGCTTTGGGTAGTATTCTCATTTTCACTATATTGATTCTTCCGATCCATGAACATGGTATATTCCTCCATCTATTAGTGTCCTCTTTGATTTCTTTCATCAGTGTTTTATAGTTTTCTATATATAGGTCTTTAGTTTCTTTAGGTAGATATATTCCTAAGTATTTTATTCTTTTCGTTGCAATGGTGAATGGAATTGTTTCCTTGATTTCTTTTTCTACTTTCTCATTATTAGTGTATAGGAATGCAAGGGATTTCTGTGCATTGATTTTATATCCTGCAACTTTACTGTATTCATTGATTTGCTCTAGGCCACCATCACCCTAATACCAAAACCTGACAAAGATGTCACAAAAAAAGAAAACTACAGGCCAATATCACTGATGAACATAGATGCAAAAATCCTCAACAAAATTCTAGCAATCAGAATCCAACAACACATTAAAAAGATCATACACCATGACCAAGTGGGCTTTATCCCAGAGATGCAAGGATTCTTCAATATCCGCAAATCAATCAATGTAATTCATCACATTAACAAATTGAAAAATAAAAACCATATGATTATCTCAATAGATGCAGAGAAGGCCTTTGACAAAATTCAACATCCATTTATGATAAAAACTCTCCAGAAAGCAGGAATAGAAGGAACATACCTCAACATAATAAAAGCTATATATGACAAACCCACAGCAAACATTATCCTCAATGGTGAAAAATTGAAAGCATTTCCCCTAAAGTCAGGAACAAGACAAGGGTGCCCACTTTCACCGCTACTATTCAACATAGTTCTGGAAGTTTTGGCCACAGCAATCAGAGCAGAAAAAGAAATAAAAGGAATCCAAATTGGAAAAGAAGAAGTAAAACTTTCACTGTTTGCAGATGACATGATCCTCTACATAGAAAACCCTAAAGACTCCACCAAGCTGGTTTTAGAAAAGGCAGAGGAACTGGAGATCAAATTGCCAACAGCCACTGGATCATCGAAAAAGCAAGAGAATTCCAGAACATCTATTTCTGTTTTTTTGACTATGCCAAAGCCTTTGACTGTGTGGATCATGATGAACTGTGGAAAATTCTGAAAGAGATGGGCATACCAGACCACCTGACCTGCTTCTTGAGAAACCTATATGCAGGTCAGGAAGCAACATTTAAAACTGGACATGGAACAACAGACTGGTTGCAAATAGGAAAAGGAGTTCGTCAAGGCTACATATGGTCACCCTGCTTATTTAACTTATATGCAGACTACGTCATGAGAAATGCTGGGCTGGAGGAAGCACAGGCTGGAAACAAGATTCCTGGGAGAAATATCAATAACCTCAGATACACAGATGACACCACCCTTATGGCAGAAAGTGAAGATGAATGAAAGAGCCTCTTGATGAAAGTGAAAAAGGAGAGTGAAGAAGTTGGCTTAAAGCTCAACATTCAGAAAACTAAGATCATGGCATCTGGTCCCATCACTTCAAGGCAAATAGATGGGGAAACAGTGGCTGACTTTATTTGGGGGGGGGGCCTCCAAAATCACTGCAAATGGTTGCAGCCATGATTGTAGCCATGAAATGAAAAGACACTTACTCCTTGGAAGGAAAGTTATGACCAACCTAAACAGCATATTAAAAAGCAGAGACATTACTTTGTCAACAAAGTTCCGTCTAGTCAAGGCTATGGTTTTTCCAGTGGTCATGTACGGATATGAGAGTTGGACTGTGAAGAAAGCTGAGTGCTGAAGAATTGATGATTTTGAATTGTGGTGTTGGAGAAGACTCTTGAGAGTCCCTTAGACTGCAAAGAGTTCCAACCAGTTCATCCTAAAGGAGATCAGTCCTGGGTGTTCATTGGAAGGACTCATGCTGAAGCTGAAACTCCAATATTTTGGCCACCTGATGTGAAGAGCTGACTCATTTGAAAAGACCCTGATGCTAGGAATGATTGAGGGCAAGAGGAGAAGGGGATGACAGAGGATGAGATGGTTGAATAGCATCATTGACTCAATGGACATGGGTTTGGGTGAACTTCAGGAGTTGGTGATGGACAGGGAGGCCTGGCCTGCTGCGGTTCATGGGGTCACAAAGAGTAGGATATAACTGAGTGACTGAAGTAAACTGAACTGAACTGAACTGAACGGGTTCTTAAAAGTGAAAGCATTAATCGCTCAGTTGTGTTCAACTCTTTGTGACCCCAGGGACCGTAGTCTACCAAGCTCCTCTGTCCATGGAATTCTCCAGCAAGGAATACTGGATTGGGTTGCCATTCCCTTCTCCAGGGGATCTCCCAGATCCAGGGATTGAACCCAGGTCTCCTTCATCGCAGGCAGATCCTCTACCATCTGAGCCACCACTGTTCTTGGTGATGATTAATTCTCTTTTATGTCTTTATAAGAAAATCACATCATGTCAATTCTATGTTGATAGTTTTTAAATGGATATAAAGTATATTTTGATGTTTTTCTTTAAGAATTTTAAAGAAATTCCATTTGTCCTCTGTATTCCAATTTTTTATATAAGGTAATCGAGCCTTCCTTTATATCATTGTTACTTTATATTTAATATGGTGTTTGTGTTCAACTATTTTCCAAATTTTCTCCATTTTTTTAAAATTAGTTTATGTTGCACTTATTTATCTTACTATCTTGGGGTTAAGATAAAACTCCTTGCTTTGGGTTCATAAACTCCTTATACATATGAAAGTTTTTGTTTTTCATAAAATTTGGGAATTTTCTACTCTTTAAAAAAAATCCCTTTTTTTTTTTTCCTATTGCCTCTGAAATTCCAATGACACATATGCTAAATGCTTGATACTGTTTCACATCTTAGTGATGTTCCTTTCTTATAGTTTTCAAGTCGTCATGCATATTCAATATCTATAGACTATCTTCAATTTCAATTATCCACTTTTCTGCTATCTCCAATCTACTGTTAATTCTATCCATTAGATTTTTTTTACAGGTACTGTACATTTTTTTCTATAATTTACATATCTTTACAAACAATTTCTATTTTTGTACTGTATTTACCTACCTGTTAATTTCTATATCCATATTTTCTTTAATTTCTTAACTGCAAATTGCAATTTCTTTGCCAACTTTTATTGACTGCTTTTTTCCTTAACTATAGTGTAAAATTTCTTCTCATGCCTAATATTTTTGCTTCTTGTTCATCTTCAGACTAGATACTGCAAATGGCAAATTTTTAGAAGTTTTTGACTGTGTTAGTGTCTTCTGCATATGAATGATGTTGGTCTATGTAATATTTATCTATACTGGACTTAACATCCAAATGCTGTCTTCCCTGTAGTGGAATGCAGCTGAACTCTTTGCTTAGGTTTTTCAATCTTTTAGTTATTCCTTATCTTTTTGAAGCCTGATATTGCTCCTATCTATGTGGAACTTTCCCCTTTTATGATCCTCTCCTTACTAGAATCCATCCCGTTTTTTAGCAACGGCTCTGCAAGCTCTTGATTTTGTAACCAGCAATGCCATGGCTTTTTGCTGGATTTCTACTTGCTCTCTAGTGTACAAACTTCAGTGTGCATTTATGTATAAAGCCATGTAAATGTAAATATTCTATTATATAGTAACCTTCTTTTAACCACAGATTCATTCCTAGGGTTTTATTTTCATTTTGGTTGCTCTCCAGTTCCTCTGGATACTTGGATTTTTAAAAATGTACATTGTTCACAGTTAATAAAAATTATTCTGAATATCTGGAAACAGAACCCAATGTCATTCTTTTTCAGCATAGGAAATAAAACATTATAATGCCTCTGTGTCTTCTAGAATCTAAGAAAAGAAATCCTCATCAGTTTCAGGCTAAATCGTGTTATGCAAACAAACACATAATTAGAATATCACTAATCTAATGTGATTATAATTAATGTAGTACACCTGCAAAGTAATTACCTAAATCAGTCTAAATTAAATGTCCTAGATACTTACATTTACCATTAACATAAAATCAAAACTTTTATATTTCATTTTGTTTGCTGAAAAAGAATGACTCATTTGTGTTTGGAAGTCCCAGAATAGTGATTATTGTTGCATTAAACATTGACAGTACCTCTAAATGTGCAATTAGTGCTATTTCATTTCATACATAATTTGAAGTCCTCATAGGCTATTAAGAAAAATTGTTAACATTTATGGAAAAATAAGCGAAATGGTTTACTTTATGTTTAACATCTCCCCTGAAGGGGGAAGAATGACAGAAAAAAAAAATGGTAATGCACACAGAGCTTTGACTGTCTCAGAGTATACACAACATATCCACAATTTATATCTAGTATTACTTTCAAACAATATTTCCTGACATAAAAAAACAAGAATATCCCTCCTCACTTACTAGTGACCTACTTTTACCACGCCTTCCATTCCTGTTACTAAGCAACCAAAAGACCCTAAAAATATTAAGAACTGTAACATTTTTACATATCTCATATACAGTAATGTACCTCAAATGTGCTCTAAAAGCAAACAAAAAATAATACTTCCCTATTTGTATTTTTGAGGATTTACAGGATTGTCACAACATCATATACCAAAATTTTCTATCACAATATATTTTATATAGTTTTACTTGAGGAATTTTTTTCTATGTAGGATCAAGAAGATTCAGTGCTTTAAAAATCTTTTAAAATGGAAATGTTACTGTGAGGACTTAAAATTGTCTTTGTTTCCTTTCTGACTTTCAGTAGTAAGAATACCCAAAGTCCTTTCACATTCTTTCTGAATATATCTGTCAACTTCAGCCTTCCTTTTGCTTTATGTATCCTATCACTTCATCCTCAATTACATTTTTCTTATCAATATTGTCTTCTCTCCTTAAACAAAAATAAAAACTATAATATTCCCAGCCCAGCAATCACTGCTTTAGTTCTTAGTAGAAAGATCTGATCCAGATCTTGCATTTAGTACAAAATCTAGATAGGACCTTGTTACTCAATAATAGACTCAGAAAGCAAACTTTATGCAACAATATAACATTCTGCCATGGGTTCTATATGTATTATTTTCCTTTTCTTGATTAAAGATTATACATAATTTTTCAGAAAATTTAAACATATAGAGAAAAAAATTATTGAAATTATGAAATCATCATACCAGCAACAGAGTAGTGAGGTTTTTGGGTCCTTTTGTTTTTTAACATGTAGAGAAGCATGAGGGAAAAACAACTTTCCTCAGTTAACTTCAATAAAATCTTCAGCTCAAAATTTTCTGTTGAGTAATTGATACTCAGAAGCATATATCTAAAAATATCTTTGGCAGTACCATATTTTTTCTGTTTTAGAAATCTCGTTAAGAGTGATATACTTACATGACTGATATGCAGTATCAGTAAACTTAGCATTTGAATTTAGGACTGAATTTTAGCATACTTTTAAGAGGGGTTTCCAACTGTATGTTAATAATTTATGTTACCAAACAACCCACAGCATTGGTATCACTGACTTTCATTTTATTCTTTGATTTCACTCTGTTGTTTAACCTAACTTAATCTCTCTTTTGGAGAAGGCAATAGCACCCCACTCCAGTTCTCTTGCCTAGAAAATCCCATGAATGGAGGAGCCTAGTAGGTGGCAATGGGGTCGCTGAGAGTTGGACACGACTGTGACTTCACTTTCACTTTTCATTTTCATGCACTGGAGGAGGAAATGGCAATCCACTCCAGTGTTCTTGCCTGGAAAATCCCAGGGACGGGAGAGCCTGGTGGGCTGCAGTCTATGGGGTCGCCCAGAGTTGGACACGACTGAAGTGACTTAGCAGCAATCTCTCATTCTCATCCGATTCCATTCCATATTTGAAACAGAAAGAAAAAAGATAATATGGCATTTCACTTTTGAGAGACATTTATCACTAGGAAATTCTCACCTTTTATATCAAGGTATGGCCCAACATTAACCGTGGATTTTATAGTTTTCAAGCCTTAAGCTTTTAAAAGATTTATGCAAATTTGCTGAGTCATGAATTTTATATTTTCCATGGCTCTGGATTCTGTGTCCTCAAATGTTATATTTATACCACCCTTCGTGGCTCAAATGGTAAAGTGTCTGCCTACAATGCGGGAGACCTGAGTTCAATCCCTGGGTCGGGAAGATCTCCTGGAGAAGGAAATGGCAACCCACGCCAGTACTCTTGCCTGGAAAATCCCATGGATGGAGGAGCCTGGTGGGCTACACAGTTCATGGGGTCGCAAAGAGTCAGACATGACTGAGCGACACTCACTCACTCAGTAGTTGAAACAAAAGCTGAGTTACTGTAACAAGTGAAGTGAAAGTTGCTCAGTGGTGTCTGAATTTTTGCAACCCCAATGGACTGTAGTCCAATTCTCAGGCCAGAATACTGGAGTGCATAGCCATTCTCTTCAGGGGATCTTCCCAACCCAGGGATCAAACCCAGGTCTCCCACATTGCAGGTGGATTCTTTACCAGCTGAGCTACCGGTAAAGTAGTTACCAGGGAAGCCCAAAGATGGCTACAAATTCACTTGCTTATTGATAGAAACTGTTAATCTCCATGAAGCTAAATACATGAATTATCCAGGTCTGCATGCATCTCTATTCTAAATAACTCTACAAGAGTCCAAATTTCTTCTATTGCAAGGTTGCATCATCCTCTAGGTCATTTTAGTTGTCAAGCTGGTCAAAGAATCACATTGTTTTATTTAGAAGTCTGCTGGTTGGATGGGGAAAAAGAGGGGAGTAAATCAGTGATTTAGGATTCGGAGGTATCACAAGCACACATTACTTCTGGTCATATTCCAGTGGACAAGTACAACAGAAACTAGATGACGAAGTGTTCTTAGAAAGCTTTGTGACCGAACAACTAAAATTCCAAAGAGAAAAACAAAATATGTGTGTGCGTGTAATGGTCTCCTAAGAGTCGGCCCCCTGTGATGACATTTCTACCTATGCACACAATATGTTTATTCCCCCCTAAAGTGAGAAAATAAAAATTTCATATATCTACTATATTCACTTCAAATTTCAAATACCTAGAGGATATAAAATCCTCCTTATCAATTTAGATGTAACTCCTCATGACCACCCACTCAATCAAAGTTTAGCGTACTTTCAATGTATAGTAGCCCAAAACAGGTTATTTATACCAATAGTGCACAAATACTTTAGTAAAAACAATCAATTAAAAATGCAGAGACTGGAAAACAATTATTGATAGTAATTTTAAAATTTTCTTGGCAGGATTTATGAAACTTCTTACCATAGCAGTGAGATAAAGTCTTTCCTTAGACAATCTATTCACCCCTGGTTCTTCTGTCCGGAATAATTTCATTAGAACAAGTTTCACTAGAATAAGGACATTAGAACTTCTACAATAAAATGCTACAGAATGGGTGGTTTAAACAATTAACATTTATTACTCACAACTCAGGAGGCTGCAAAATGTTGAGGACCTGTTTCTCATTTATGGATGGCCATCTTCTCTCTGTGTCCTAAGGCAGTGGAAAAGATAAGACAGCACTCTGGGGTCGCTATTTATAAGAGCACCAATCCCTCTCATGAGGGGCCCGCCATCATGAACTGATGACCTCCCCAAAGCACCACCTCCTAATACCATCACATTGGAGGTTAAAACTTCAACATATGGATTGGGGGAGACACACACACTCAGTCTATATAACATTCTTTATATTTTATGAACTGTGCTTTTGACCTATGTGAGGATAAACAATATATAACCATCCATGTCTACTGTCTGCCATTACACTTTTTGCAGTAGATGTTGAAAAATGAACCTTGCCTTGCGGTGTTTATGGTGGGCTATGAAGACCAGGTTTATTATCTCTTTAACATACAATTTCCAAAGCTTAGTAGGCTTTTAATTTATTGTTTTTAAGTCAGCACTATCAGCTAGTTCAGTGCAGTTCAGTCACTCAGCCATGTCTGACTGTGACGCCATGGACTGCAGCACTCCATGCTTCCCTGTCCATCACCAACTCTTGGAGCTTGCTCAAACTCATGTCCCTAGAGTCAGTGATGCCTGTTGTGCCCTTCTCCTACCTTCAAACTGTCTAAGCACCAGGGTCTTAAATGAGTCAGTTCTTCGCATCAGGTGGACAACGTCTTGGAGCTTCAGCTTCAATACCAGTCCTTCCAATGAATATTCAGGACTGATTTCCTTTAGGATTGATTGGTTGATCTCCCTGCAGTCCAAGAGATTCTCAAGAGTCCTCTCCAACACCACAGTTTGAAAGCAACAATTCTTTGGCACTCTACTTTCTTTATAGTCCAAAACTCACATCCATACATGACTAATGGAAATACCATAGCTTTGACTAGATGGACCTTTGTTAGCAAAGAAATATCTCTGCTTTTTAATATGCTGTCTAGGTTATTCATAGCTTTTCTTCCAAGGAGCAAGTGTCTTTTAATTTCATGGCTGCAGTCACCATATGCAGTGATTTTGGCGCCCAAGAAAATAAAGTCTGTCACTGTTTCCCTTGTTTCCCCATCTATTTGCTACGAAGTGATGAGACCGGAGGCCACAATCTTAGTTTTGTGAATGTTAAGTTCTAAACCAGCATTTTCACTCTCCTCTTTCATTTTCATCAAGAGGCTCTTCAGTTCCTCTTCACTTTCTGTCATAAGGGTGGTGTCATCTGTGTATCTGAGCTTACTGATATTTCTCCTGGAAATCTTGATTCCAGCTTGTGCTTCATCCAGCCCAGCATTTTGCATGATGTACTCTGCATATAGGTCAAATAAGCAGGGTGACAAAATAAAGCCATACTCCTTTTTTATGAACTGTGCTTTTGCCCTGTATGAGGATAAATAATATGTAACCATCCATGTCTACTGTCGGCCATTACACATTTTACAGTAGGTGTTGAACAATATAGACACACTCCTTTCCCAATTTGGAACAAGTCTGTTGTTCCATGTCCAGTTCTAACTGTTGCTTCTTGACCTGCATACAGATTTCTCAGGAGGCAAGGAAGGTGGTCTATTATTCCCACCACTTGAATAATGCTCCACAGTTTGCTGTATTCTACATAGTCAAAGGCTTTGGCATAATCAATAAATAAAGCAGAAGTAGATGTTTTACTGGAATCCTTATGCTTTTTCTATGATCCAGAGGATGTTGGCAATTTGATCTCTGGTTCCTTTGCATTTTCTAAACCCAGACATAACATCTAGAAGTTCATGGTTAATGTACTTTTGAAGTTCTTGGTTCATGTACAGTTGCATCCTGGCTTAGAGAATTTTGAGCATTACTTTATCAGCATGTGAGAAGAGTGCAATTGTGAGGTATCTGAAAATTCTTTGCCATTGCCCTTCTTTGGGATTGGAGTTAAAACTGACTTTTTCCAGTCCCATGGCCACTGCTGAGTTTTCCAAATTTTCTGGCAAATTGCGTTCAGCATTTTAACAGCATCATCTTTTATGCTTTGAAATAGTTGAGCTGGAATTCCATCACCTTCACTAGTTTTGTTCCTAAGGCCCACTTGACTTCACATTCCAGGATGTCTGGCGCTAGGTGAATGATCACACCATCGTGATTATCTTTTTTATGAAGATCTTTTTTGTATGGTTCTTCTGTATATTCTTGTCATTTCTTAATATCTTCTGCTTCTGTTATGTCCATACAATTTCTGTCCTTTATTTAGCCCATCTTTGTATGAAATGTTTCCTTGGCATCTTTAATTTTCATGAGAGATTTCTAGTCATTCACATTCTATTGTTATCCTCACTTTCCTTGCATTTAATCACTGAGGAAGGCTTTCTTATCTCTCCTTGATATTCTTTGGAACTCTGCATTCAAATGGGTTTATCTTTCCTTTTTTCCTTTGCGTTTAGCTTCTCTTGTTTTCTCAGTTATTTGTAAGGCTTCCTCAGACAACCATTTTGCCTTTTGGCATTTGATTTTCTTAGGGATGGTCTTGGTCACTGCTTCTTTTACATGGTCATGAACCTCTGTCTATAATTCTTTAGGCACTCTGTCAATCAGATCTAATCCATTGAATCTATTTCTCACTTCCACTCTATAGTCGTAAGGGATTTGATCTAGGTCATACCTGAATGGTCTAGTGGTTTACCCTACTTTCTTATATTTAAGTCTGAATTTGACAATAAGGGGTTCATGATCTGAGTCACAGTTAGTTCCTGGTCTTGTTTTTGATGACTCTATAGAGCTTTTCCATCTTTGCCTGCAAAGAATATAATCAATCTGATTTCAGTGTTAACCATCTGGTGATATCCATGTGTGGAGTTTTCTCTTGTGTTGTTGGAAGACGGTGTTTGCTATGACCAGCGCATTCTCTTGGAAAAACTCTGTTAGCCTTAGCCCTGCTTCGTTTTGTACTCCAAGGCCAGATTTGGCAGTTACTCAAGATATCTTTTGACTTCCTACTTTTGTAGGAAAAGGATATCCCTTATGATGAAAAGGATTTTTTTTTTTTTTTTTGAGGTTAGTTCTAGAAGGTCTTATGGATCTTCATAGAACCATTCAGCTTCTTCAGCATTACTGGTTGGGGCATAGACAGTAATCTAAATTACTGTGATATTACATGGTTTGCCTTGGAAAGGAACAGAGATCATTCTCTCGCTTTTGAGACTGCACCCAAGTACTGCATTTCGGATTCTTTTGTTGACTATGAGAGCTACTCCATTTCTAAGGGATTCTTGCTCACATTAGTAGATAATGGTCATCTGAATTAAACTGACCCATTTCAGTCTATTTTACTTCACTGATTCCTATAATGTCAATGTTCACTCTTGCCATATCCTGTTTGACCACTTCTAACTTACCTTGATTCATGGACCTGACATTCTATGTTCCTATTCAATATTGCTCTTTACACCATCTGACTTTACTTCCATCGCCAGTCACATCCACAACTGGGCACTGTCTTTGCTTTATGCTCAAGGTTACATTATCTTAATTTCATAGGCTTCTACTCTGTTGGCTTTAACTCAGCACTATGTGCGAGTAGTACATATAATGCTCAACCTTACTTTATTTTTTTGGTTTGTACTCTGCACCAATGTCCTTCCCTCTCATTTAAGAGGGAGCTACCCTATGTCATTTAAAACAATAAACTGCCTGCAGAAAGATGCATCTTTATTTGATACTTTCACTGGGGTAACCCCCCTTTATTGTATGGCTTAGTAGACTCAACAGTTCTTAAGGTATATCCTTTTGAATAGCCAAATATCCTGCTATTTTGGAAATAGGAACATTTGGTTTCCTCATACTGTGGTGCCCCAAATCTCTAAATTCTTTTCCTTCTATTACTGCTTACTAACTGGCAACTTTTTACCTGAGTTCATTTCTTCTTTAGCTACTTTGCTAAAACAGCAAGGAGCAAACACTTACTCCTAACTTTCTGGATACTTTCGCTCCAGCTTTATATCAATAAGCACAGGGTAATTAGCAGTAAAAATGTTATCTAATATATCTGCCAAAGCATTGTAAGTCTAATCAAATCTATAAGTCAAATTCTAGTTGTGATGTTTTTCTTACTGTCAACTTGTCAGCCAATTCTAAATTATGTTTTTTTGTCAAATCAAATGCCTTCTGAGATCAAGTCTATCTCTGCTAGAGTAAAAGAATAGCTACTAAAAGAAAAGAAAAAAAAAAGAGAGCTCTGAGAATAGGCATTTGAAAACTTAAAACTTTTATTATTCTCTCTTCCAACAGTCCTGTTCTCAGGGAATGACATCTCTTTCATTTTGAGTTCCTAACACCTTTTAGGGTAGGGATTCTCAACGTACAGTCTGTATTAGGGGAATTCTGGGAATTTCTGAGATTTTCAGGTGACTTCAAATTCAAACTAATTTGCACATCAATACTAAGATACTATTTACCTTTTTATCCTGTGTTTATATTTGTACTTACGAATTTCACTATTCACCACCATGCAATTACAATAAATATAGTTTTAAATGCAGTGTTGTTTAACAATTGTCTTGATTAAACAGTAAAATTATTAATTTTCTTAAATATCATTAGGCACACAATTTTTTAATATTCTGTGTAACAAAATTATAAATATACATAAAGAAATTCTGCAAATTCTGGAAAATATGATGATTTTCCCTAAGTAAAGTATCTGTTTTTTTTTTTTTTTTTCTGTTTTTGTGTGTTTTACATTTGTATTTTTTGTTGTTGCTATGGAAAACCAATTTTACTTGAAAAAAAGTTGATGGGTGAACTTAGGTACAGACTTGTTATTGGATAGATTATAATTTTTTTAATTAACATTTTACAAGGATAAAATGACACTGTTGCTAATAACATAATTTTGGTACGAAATAATCTTTTTTTTTTTTTTTTTTAGAAAACTCATATCTGCAGCTATGAACTTGATATCTTTCCAACACTTATCTGCTTTTTCTGATGAAGCTGGTGAAATATTAACAAATGTGAATGTTGGTATTACCTAAGGACATGTGTCAACATTGGAAGATCTTATAAGCGACTAAGCCAAAATTTTAAAAAACAAACAAACAAACAAACAAACACTACAAAATGTATCAAAATCATTGATATATTAAGTTTATTGTAACAGAGTGCAAAGATTTTTTGACACAGTTTCTAGTTTCACATCATGAATAATTTTTATCAAACTAGAA
Source organism: Capra hircus (assembly GCF_001704415.2). Taxonomy (NCBI): domain Eukaryota; kingdom Metazoa; phylum Chordata; class Mammalia; order Artiodactyla; family Bovidae; genus Capra; species Capra hircus. The sequence goes on along the minus strand of NC_030813.1, from coordinate 10,201,676 downwards.
CTTGTAAAGCTTTGATGGAATATCAATAATTAACAATTATTGAAAAATGTTATTAAAGTATCTCTATTTATCCAACTACATGTCTGTGTGAGACTAAATTTTCATCATGTATTTGGACCAAAATAATATATTGTCATCTTACCATCAGTTAAATAAATAATTGAAATGAAAATTCAAATGCCTTCTCTTAAACCAGATATTAATGAGACTTGAAGGTAAACAAAACAAAACAAAACAAAACAAAAAAATAGAATGCTGTTTTTCTCAATAATTCTTTTGGAAAGAAATTTTCTTCATAAAATGTGCTGTTCACTTGTCATGCAGTTGCTAAGTCATGTCCAACTCTTTCTGACACCATAACTATGGATGAGAACCTAGAATACATATTCCAGCTGCTTGACCAAGACCACTTATCTACTATTCTTATGGAGGATTTTAATGGACCTTATAGCTGTTACTCTTCTCTTTCACACAGCCTGCTATGATAGAAAAATAATACATTCCAATTAGATTTTTTACCACACTCAAATATATTTGTGGAAAAAGTGGCTCTTTCTTATTAGTAAATAGGAGAAGTGGAGAAAGGTATTCATGGGAAAAAACAAAAGACCTAAATTAAATATTTATCATCTCCAAAAATTCCTAAAAAAAAAAAAAATTTCCTTACAAGATGACCACTCAGCAGCCTCTTTTAGCCACTGCCCTCTTGAAGGTTAATGTTTCCATCAATGTGATGGTTAATGTATATATCAACTTGGCTGGGCCATCATACCCTAATAAAATATATGAGGAATATGAGACAGTGAGAGATACAGAGGGAGAGAGACAGATTTTAAGGAACTGGTTCATAACAGGTAGTCTTATATATGCATTTATAAATATATAAATGTATTACCACAAAGGTACCTGCCTCTTGAGAAATCTGTATGCAGGTCAAGAAGCAACAGAACCAGACATGGAATGAAAGACTGGTGCCACATTGAGAAAGGAGCACGTCAAGGCACTATATTGTCAACCTGCTTATTTAAATTATATGCAGAGTACATCATGAGAAATGCTGAGCTGGATGAAGCACAAGCTGGAATCAAGATTGCCAGGAGAAATATCAGTAACCTCAGATATGCAGATGAAACCACCCTTATGGTAGAAAGCAAAGAAAAACTAAAGAGCCTCTTAAAGACAGTGAAGGAGGAGAGTGAAAAAGTTGGCTTAAAACTCAACATTCAAAAAAGTAAGATCATGGCATCTGGTGCCATAATTTCATATCAAATAGATGGGGAAACAATAGAAACAGTGACATACTTTATTTTCTTAGGCTCCGAAATCACTGATGGTGACTGCAACCATGAAATTAAAAGACGCTTGCTCCTTGGAAGAAAAACTATGATCAACCTAGACAGCATATTAAAAAGCAGAGACATTACTTTGCCAACAAAGGTCCGTCTAGTCAAAGCTATGGTTTTTCCAGTAGTCATGTATGGATATGAGAGTTGGACTATAAACAAAGCTGAGTGCCAAAGAATTGATGCTTTTGAACTGTGGTGTTGGAGAAGACTCTTGAGAGTCCCTTGGACTGCAAGGAGATCCAACCAGTCCATCCTAAAGGAGATCAGTCCTGGGTGTTCATTGGAAGGACTGATGCTGAGGCTGAGACTCCCAAGAATTTGTCCATCTGATGCAAAGAACTGAAAATCATTTGAAAAGACCCTGATGCTGGGAAATATTGAAGGCAGGAGAAGGGGATGACAGAGGATGAGATGCTTGGAATGCATCATTGAGTTGGTAGACATGAGTTTGAGCAAGCTCTGAAGTTGGTGATGGATAGGGGAGCGTGGAGTGCTGCAGTCCATGGGGTTGCAAAGAGTCAGACATGAATGAGTGATTGAATGGACTGATTACCACAAAGTAATAGATATTATATTATATTGCTCTTATTTTCCTAATGATTCCTCTAGTAAAACACTAAATTCTACCAATTCTGTTAAAAACATAAATATGTTCAAGTGAAATTTTAACTATATTTCATGAAGGATTCATTATTCATACTCTCATTAATATATTTAAATATGTTCAACAGTCTATTTAACAGTTGCATTGGAAACGTGCACTATTTTGGAGTTAATGTTTCTGATATTCAGGGATAAAAATGTGCCTCCTCCCCAAATCTAATATAATAAAAGCCACTTTTCCTTTGAACTTTAATTTTATTTTGCTTAATTTGAACACAATACAAATTTTAATATATAGAATATAACTTTTAAATCTCATCTTACATATTCTATCAAAAGTTCCATTTGAAAAAAAATGAAATATGTCTATCCATTTGTAGCACTATAGATTTTAAACACAATATGTATTACAATTATTGATTAATAAGTCCAAATGCTGATGGATATAAATATACTCAAAGTAAAGAAATATGTCTGTCTCCATTCTTACTGTCATTTCTTATTTTAGTTTCAATAAAAATTATACTACAAATTCTCATATTAGTATTTTGAGTGGCAGTTGATAAAGACATTTCAAATGCATCCAATCTTTCGTATGTTTTATACCTGGCAGATATGACAAGTAGCTATTGCAACAGTAAAGATTGCTTTGAAAAATTTCGTTCCAATGCCCTTCATTTTATTTGGCATATTTGATGATATATCTATTATTTTAACTAGATTTCCCTTCTTTGTGTGATTGCTTTATTTGCTTTATCAGTCTTATATGTAACAGGCTTACACTCTGAATGATGTGCTTTCTGTTCTCAAGCCTTAACATTTTTATTCTATCAAGAACTCTATATTTTTCTTGTTTCTATAAAATTATCACGGTGAATCCTTCTTATGTACATTTCTGGTTTGTTCTGTAATTTCTTGTTCACATGATATATAATATTTTGTATTCTTTTCACATTCCCCTAGTTACATTTAAGAAATTCATTCTCCACAAACTGGTTTGGCATATGGCTAACTGCAGAATTTCATCTTTATATTTTTTCATACTATTCCTTCTGTTTTTTTTTTTTTTTCACTTCAATTCCTAAATTAATCATCAATTATTTCAAATCATAAAATATCTTAAATTTACATTTTTCATGTCAGTATAACAATTTATTTGTGTTTTTCACTCATACCTAGCTTACTGAACTAAGCTGGTCTTTATTTTTTTAATTTTCATTTTTACTTTAGTTTACTTTACAATACTGTATTGGTTTTGCCATAAATTGACATGAATCCACCACGGATGTACATGAGTTTCCAATCCTGAACCCCCATCCCACCTCCCACCCCATATCATCTCTCTGGATCATCCCCGTGCACCAGCCCCAAGCATCCTGTATCCTGTATTGAACATAGACTGGCGATTCGTTTCTTACATGATAGTATACATGTTTCAATGCCATTCTCCCAAATCATTCCAACCTCTCCATCTCTCTCAGAGTCCAAAAGTCTGTTCTATACATCTGTGTCTCTTTTGCTGTCTCACATACAGGGTAATCATTACCATCTTTCTAAATTCCATATATATGTGTTAGTATACTGTATTGGTGTCTTTCTTTCTGGCTTACTTCACTCTGTATAATCAGCTCAAGTTTCATCCAGCTCATTAGAACTGATTCAAATGTATTCTTTTTAATGGCTGAGTAATACTCCATTGTGTATATGTACCACAGCTGTCTTATTCATTCATCTGCTGATGGACATCTAGGTTGTTTCCATGTCCTGGCTATTATAAACAGTGCTGCGATGAACATTGGGATACATGTGTCTCTTTCAATTCTGGTTTCCTCAGTGTCTATGCCCAGTAGTGGGATTTCTGGGTCATATGACAGTTCTATTTGCAATTTTTTAAGGAATCTCCACACTGTTCTCCAAAGTGGCTGCACTAGTTTGCATTCCCACCAGCAGTGTAAAAGGGTTCCGTTTTCTCCACACCCTCTCCAGCATTTATTGCTGCAGACTTTTGGATCACAGCCATTCTGATTGGTGTGAAATGGTACCTCATTGTGGTCTTGATTTGCATTTCTCTGATAATGAGTGATGTTGAGCATCTTTTCATGTGTTTGTTAGCCATCGTATGTCTTCTTTGGAGAAATGTCTATTTAGTTCTCTGGCCCACTTTTTGATTGGGTCGTTTATTTTTCTGGAATTGAGCTGCATAAGTTGCTTGTATATTTTTGAGATTAGTTGTTTGTCAGTTGCTTCATTTGCTATTATTTTCTCCCATTCAGAAGGCTGTCTTTTCACCTTGCTTATAGTTTCCTTTGTTGTGCAGAAGCTTTTAATTTTAATTAGATCCTATTTGTTTATTTTTTCTTTTATTTCCAGAATTCTGGGAGGTGGATCATAGAGGATCCTGTTGTGATTTATGTCGGAGAGTGTTTTGCCTATGTTCTCTTCTAGGAGTTTTATAGTTTCTGGTCTTGCATTTAGATCTTTAATCCATTTTGAGTTTCTATTCATGTGCGGTGTTAGAAAGTGATCTAGTTTCATTCTTTTACAAGTGGTTGACCAGTTGTCCCAGCACCACTTGTTAAAGAGATTATCTTTAACCCATTGTATATTCTTGCCTCCTTTGTCGAAGATAAGGTGTCCATAGGTGTGTGGATTTATCTCTGGGCTTTCTATTTTGTTCCATTGATCTATATTTCTGTCTTTGTGCCAGTACCATACTATCTTGATGACTGTGGCTTTGTAGTAGAGCCTGAAGTCAGGCAAGTTGATTCCTCCAGTTCCATTCTTCTTTCTCAAGATTGCTTTGGCTATTCGAGGTTTTTTTGTATTTCCATACAAATCTTGAAATTATTTGTTCTACCTCTGTGAAAAATACTGCTGGTAGCTTGATAGGGATTGCATTGAATCTGTAGATTGCTTTGGGTATAAATAGTATACTCATTTTCACTATATTGATTCTTCCGATCCATGAACATGGTATATTTCTCCATCTATTACTGTCCTCTTTGATTTCTTTCATCAGTGTTTTATAGTTTTCTATATATAGGTCTTTAGTTTCTTTAGGTAGATATATTCCTAAGTATTATATTCTTTTTGTTGCAATGGTGAATGGAATTGTTTTCTTAATTTCTTTTTCTATTTTCTCATTATTAGTGTATAGGAATGCAAGGGATTTCTGTGTGTTGATTTTATATCCTGCAACTTTACTATATTCATTGATTAGCTCTAGGAATTTTCTGGTGGAGTCTTTAGGGTTTTCTATGTAGAGGATCATGTCATCTGCAAACAGTGAGAGTTTTACTTCTTCTTTTCCAATTTGGATTCCTTTTATTTCTTTTTCTGCTCTGATTGCTGTGGCCAAAACTTTAAGAACTATGTTGAATAGTAGCGGTGAAAGTGGGCACTCTTGTCTTGTTCCTGACTTTAGGGGAAATGCTTTCAATTTTAAACCATTGAGGATAATGTTTGCTGTGGGTTTGTCATATATAGCTTTTATTATGTTGAAGTATGTTCCTTCTATTCCTGCTTTCTGGAGAGTTTTTATCATAAATGGATGTTGAATTTTGTCAAAGGCTTTCTCTGAATGTATTGAGATAATCATATAGCTTTTATTAATTTGTTAATGTGGTGAATTACATTGATTGATTTGCAGATATTGAAGAATCCTTGCATCCCTGGGATAAAGCCCACTTGGTCATGGTGTATGATCTTTTTAATGTGTTGTTGGATTCTGATTGCTAGAATCTTGTTTAGGATTTTGGCATCTATGTCCATCAGTGATATTGGCCTGTAGTTTTCTTTTTTTTGTGGCATCTTTGTCAGGTTTTGGTATTAGGGTGATGGTGGCCTCATAGAATGAGTTTGGAATTTCACCTTCCTCTGCAATTTTCTGGAAGAGTTTGAGTAGGATAGATGTTAGATCTTCTCTAAATTTTTGGTAGAATTCAGCTGTGAAGCCATCTGGACCTGGGCTTTTGTTTGCTGGAAGATTTCTGATTACAGTTTCAATTTCCATCCTTGTAATGGGTCTGTTAAGATTTTCTATTTCTTCCTCATTCAGTTTTGGAAAGTTGTACTTTTCTAAGAATTTGTCCATTTCTTCCACATTGTCCATTTTATTGGCATATAATTGCTGATAGTAGTCTCTTATGATCCTTTGTATTTCTATGTTGTCTGTTGTGATCTCTCCATTTTCATTTCTAATTTTATTGAGTTGATTTTTCTCTTTGTTTCTTGATGAGTCTCGCTAATGGTTTGTCAATTTTATTTATCCTTTCAAAGATCCAGCTTTTGGCTTTGTTGATTTTTGCTATGGTCTCTTTTGTTTCTTTTGCATTTATTTCTGCCCTAATTTTTAAGATTTCTTTCCTTCTACTAACTCTGGGGTTCTCCATTTCTTCCTTTTCTAGTTGCTTTAGGTGTAGAGTTAGGTTATTTATTTGACTTTTTTCTTGTTTCTTGATGTATGCCTGTATTGCTATGAACTTTCCTCTTAGGACTGCTTTCATAGTGTCCCACAGGTTTTGGGTTGTTGTGTTTTCATTTTCATTTGTTTCTATGCATATTTTGATTTCTTTTTTGATTTCTTCTGTGATTTGTTGGTTATTCAGAAGTATGTTGTTCAGCCTCCATATGTTAGGATTTTTAATAGTTTTTCTCCTGTAATTGAGATCTAATCTTAGTGCATTATGGTCAGAAAAGATGCTTGGAATGATTTCGATTCTTTTGAAATTATCAAGGTTAGATTTATGGCCCAGGATGTGATCTATCCTGGAGATGGTTCCATGCGCACTTGAGAAAAAGGTGAAATTCATTGTTTCGGGGTGAAATGTCCTATAGATATCAATTAGGTCTAACTGGTCTATTGTATCATTTTAAGTTTGCATTTCTTTGTTAATTTTCTGTTTAGTTGATCTGTCCATAGGTGTGCGTGAGGTATTAAAGTCTCCCAGTATTATTGTGTTATTGTTAATTTCCCCTTTCATACTTGTTAGCATTTGTCTTACAAATTGTGGTGCTCCTATGTTGGGTGCATATACATTTATAATTGTTATATATTCTTCTTGGATTCATCCTTTGATCATTATGTAGTGGCCTTCTTTGTCTCCTTTCACAGCCTTTGTTTTAAAGTCTATTTTATTGGATATGAGTATTGGTACTCCTGCTTTCTTTTGGTCTCTATTTGCGTGATATATCTTTTTCCAGCCCTTCACTTTCAGTCTGTATGTGTCCTTTGCTTTGAGGTGGGTCTCTTGCAGGCAGCATATATAGGGATCTTGTTTTTGTATCCATTCAGCCAGTATTTGCCTTTTGGTTGGGGCATTCAATCCATTTATGTTTAAGGTAATTATTGACAAGTATGATCCCGTTGCCATTTACTTTACTTTTGTGGGTTCGGGTTTATATGCCCTTTTTGTGTTTCCTGTCTAGAGAATATCCTTTAGCATTTGTTGGAGAGCTGGTGTGGTGGTGCTGAATTCTCTCAGCTTTTGCTTGTCTGTAAAGCTTTTGATTTCTCCTTCGTATTTGAATGAGATCCTTGCTGGGTACAGTAATCTGGGCTATAGGTTATTTTCTTTCATCACTTTAAGTATGTCTTGCCATTCCCTCCTGGCTTGAAGAGTTTCTGTTGAAAGATCAGCTGTTATCCTTATGGGAATCCCCTTGTGTGTTATTTGTTGTTTTTCCCTTGCTGCTTTTAATATTGTTCTTTGTGTTTGATCTTTGTTAACTTGATTAATATGTGTCTTGGGTGTTTTGCCTTGGGTTTATCCTATTTGGAACTCTCTGGGTTTCTTGGACTTGGGTAATTATTTTCTTTCCCATTTTAGGGAAGTTTTCAACTATTATCTCCTCAAGGATTTTCTCATGGTCTTTCTTTTTGTCTTCTTCTGGGACTCCTATAATTCGAATGTTAGAGCATTTCATATTGTCCTGGAGGTCTCTGAGATTGTCCTCATTTCTTTTAATTTGTTTTTCTTTTTTTCCTCTCTGATTCATTTATTTCTACCATTCTATCTTCTATTTCACTAATCCTATCTTCTGCCTCTGATATTCTACTATTTGTTGCCTCCAGAGTGTTTCTGATCTCATTTATTGCATTATTCATTATATACTGACTCTTTTTTATTTCTTCTAGGTCCTTGTTAAACCTTTCTTGCATCTTCTCAATCCTTGTCTCCAGGCTATTTATCTGTGATTCCATTTTGATTTCAAGATTTTGGATCATTTTCACTATCAATATTCGGAATTCTTTCTCAGGTAGATTCCCTATCTCTTCCTCCTTTGTTTGGTTTGGTGGGCATTTCTCCTGTTCCTTTACCTGCTGGGTATTCCTCTGTCTCTTCATCTTGGTTATATTGCTGCGTTTGGGGTGGCCTTTCTATATTCTGGGAATTTGTGGAATTCTCTTTATTATGGAGTTTCCTCACTGTGGGCAGGGTTGTATCAGTGGCTTGTCAAGGTTTCCTGGTTAGGGAGGCTTGTGTTGGAGTTCTGGTGGGTGGAGCTGGATTTCTTCTCTCTGGAGTGCAATGAAGTGACAAGTAATGGGTTATGAGATGTCAATGGTTTTGGAGTAACTTTGAGCTGCCTGTATATTGAAGCTCAGGGGTGTGTTCCTGTGTTGCTGGAGAATTTGCGTGGTATGTCTTGCTCTGGAACTTGTTGGCCCTTGGGTGGTGCTTGGTTTCAGTGTCGGTATGGAGGCATTTGATGAGCTCCTATCGATTAATGTTCCCTGGATTCAGGAATTCTCTGATGGTCTCAGGATTTTGACTTAAGCCTCCTGCTTCTGGTTTTCTGTTTTATTTTTACAGTAGCCTCAAGACTTCTCCATCTATACAGCACTGATGATAAAACATCTAGGTTAAAGATGAAAAGTTTCTCCACACTGAGGGACACCCAGAGAGGTCCACTGAGTTACATAGAGAAGAGGGAGGGGGTAGTTAGATGTGACTGGAATGAGATGAGGTGGGATCAAAAGAGGAGAGAGCAAGCTAGTCAATAGTCACTTCCTTATGTGCACTCCTCAGTCTGGACGGCTCAGAGGTGTTCATGGAGTTATATAGGGAAGAGGAGAGGGAGGAAGTAGACAGAGGTGGCCAGGAGGGTAAAAGAGGGAAATGAAAAGGAGAGAGACAGATCCAGCCAGTAACCAGTTCCCTAAGTGTTCTCCATCGCCTGGAACACACAGAGACTCAGAGTTGGGTAGAGAAGGCGGAGGGAAGAGACAGAAGCCACCTGGTGGAGAAAAAGGAGAGTCCAAAGGAGAAGAGAGTGGTCAAGCCAGTAATCTCACTCTCAGGTAAAATTGGGTACTGAAGATTGGGTTTTTAAATGTACAAAATTGACAACGAATACCAAAAAGCAAAGATTAAAAATCTAGAGTAGAGGTTGGATTTTCAAAAATACAATATTAAAGAAAATAAGGAGAAGAAAGAAAGAAAAAAAAGCGACAAGAATTATTAAAAAACAACAACCACCACAAAAAGAGTATATATGGTGTTTGCTTTAAAAATAGGATCTTTTTTTTTATTTGAAAAGTAATAGTAGGTTATAAAAATAAAAATTAAAGGAGAAGTAGAGGACTTAAAAATTTAAAAAGGTTAAAAAAGAGAGGAAAAAGAAAAGAAAAAACAATCACACAAGAATATAAAAAAAAAAAAAGAATGATCATAAAAATAGTAAAGATATATCTGGCCCTTTCTCTGGTGTTGTGGGCAGTGTGGGGTCACTTCCAAGGTGGTTCCCTCTGTTTAACTTTTTCTGTTTGCTGGTCTCTTCAGTGTCTGATTTCCACCCTGTCACGGGGGGGTGGGGGGCGGCGGTGGTGGACACTTTTTTTTTTTTTTTTGGCTCACTTGTTCAGTCGCGCTGTGGGGAGGGAGGGATGCTGCAAACAAGTAACACTGGCATGTGCTTGCAGTGTCTCAACCCCGCTGGGGCTGCCCCTGCTCACGGCGCACACTGCTCAGGCTCTACGTTGCTCTGCCAGGAACCGTCTGAGGCCGGCCCTAGGCTGCATGCATGGTTCAAGCTGCTCAGGCTTGGCGCTCAGGTAGCCCTCAGAGGTGCAGATTCGGTTGGGCCTGCATTTTGTGGCCTTCCCAGGTCCGAGTAGCTCAGGTGTTTGGCGAGTGCAGCCACTGCAACTTATCACCTTTCCCGTCTCTGCTGCTCAGTTTTCTGGGTGTATGGCTGGTGTCCCTTCTCTGGCGGCTGATGACTGTCCAGAACCCCCAGAAGTCTTAGTTAGCAAAGAATCCTGCTTGCATTTTGGTAGGTAATGTCTCTCTTGGGCTGCGATTGCCCCCTTCCAGCCCTTATGGCTCTGGCTGCCTGTCACCGGAGGGGGATGGTCTACAGCCGGCTATTTCTGTTCCATCCTTTGTTCTGTGCACAGTCCTGGCGGTGTCTTATGTTCAAGCTTTTCGCGTGGTAGCTATCCCACAGTCTGGTTTGCTAGCCCAAGTTAGTTCGCTCTGGTTACGCACAGGGCATCCCTGCCCGAATTACAAAGCACTGCAGCCCATGCCTCCCGTGCCTGCCTGCCCAGCCCCCACATGCTAGTGGTGGACGCAGGCGTCTGTGCAGCTTCTCCGCTGAGGGAGTTACTGTTGGGCTCGTAATCTGTTGGTTTTAATTAATTTATTTTTCCTTCCTGTTATGTTGCCCTCTGTGCTTCCAAGGCTTGCCACAGACTCAGCAGCGAGTGTTTCCTGGTGCTTGGAAACCTCTCTTCTTAAGATTCCCTTCCCAGGATGGAGCTCCCTCCCTACCTCCTTTGTCTCCTTTTTCATCTTTTATATTTTTTCCTACCTGTTTTTGAAGACAATGATCTGCTTTTCTGGGTGTCTGATGTCCTCTGCCAGCATTCAGAAGTTGTTTTGTGGAATTTACTCAGCATTGAAATGTTCTTTTGAGGAGTTTGTGAGGGAGAAAGTGGTCTCCCTGTCCTATTCCTCCAGCATCTTAGGATCGCCCCTCTAAGCTGAAGTCTTATTGTTGCTGTTTAGTCACTAAGTCATATCAAACTGTTTTGAGACCGCATGGACTGTAGCCTGCTAGGCTCCTCTGATAACGTGATTTCCCAGATAACATACTGGATGAGTTGCCATTTCCTTCTCCAGGGATCTTCCTGACCCAGGGAGTGAACTTGTGTCTCCTTTGTTAGCAGGTGGATTCTTTTACGACTGAGCCACCTGGGAAGTTGGTAAGTTGCTATCTACTACAGTCTACAATTTGGGTCTCTGATTGAGAAATAGTGTCTTCTTCAGTCCAATTCTAACAGTCTTTATTTTTTGCTTAAACACATTCAATGGTGCAGGAGTGGCAGCGAGGAGCTATCCCACATCCAAGGTAAGAGAAACCTAAGTAAGATGGTAGGCTTTGAGAGAGGGCATCAGAGGGCAGACAGATTGAAATCACAATCACAGACAACTAGCCAATCTGATCACATGGACCACAACCTTGTCTAACTCAATTAAACTAAGCTGTGGGGCCACCCAAGATGGATGGCTCATGGTGGAGAGGTCTGAAAGAATGTGGTCCACTGGAGAAGGGAATGGCAAACCACTTCAATATTCTTGCCTTGAGAACTCCATGAACAGTATGAAAAGTCAAAAAGATAGGACACTGAAAGATGAACTCCCCAGGTCAGTAGGTGCCCCATGATACTGGAGATCAGTGGAGAAACAACTCCAGAGAGAATGAAGGGATGAAGCCAAAGCAAAAACAATATCCAGTTGTGGATGTGACTAGTGATAGAAGGTACAATGCTGTAAAGAGAAATATTGCATAGGAACATGGAGTGTTAGGTCCGTGAATCAAGGCAAACTGGAAGTGGTCAAACAGGAGATGGCAAGGGTGTATGTCCACATTCTAGGAATAAGTGAATTATGGGTGAATTTAACTCAGATGACCATTATATCTACTACTGTGGGCAGGGATCCCTTAGAAGAAATGGAGTAGCCATCATAGTCAACAAGAGTCCAAAATGCAGTACTTGGATGCAATCTCAAAAATGACAGAATGATCTAAGTTCATTTCCAAGGCAAACCATTAAATACCATGGTAATCCAAGGCTATGCCCCAACCAATAATGGTGAAGAAGCTGAAGTTGAACGGTTCTGTGAAGACCATAAGACCATTTAGAACTAACACCCAACAAAGATGTCCTTTTCATTATAGGGGATTGGAATGCAAAAGTAGGAAGTCAAGAAACACCTGGAGTAACAGGCAAATTTAGCTTTGGAGTCTAGAATGAAGCAGGGCAAAGGCTAATAGAGGTTTGTAAAGAGAATGCAGTGGTCATAGGAAACACCTGCTTCCAACAACACAAGAGAAGACTCTACACATACACATCACCAGACGGCCAACAACAAAATCTGATTGATCATATTATTTGCAGCCAAAGATGGAGTAGCTCTATCAGCAAAAACAAGACCAGAAGTTGACTGTGGCTCAGATCATGAACTATTTATTGGCAAATTCAGACTTTAATTGAAGAAAGTGGGGAAAACCACTAGACCATATGGGCATGACCAAAGTCAAATCCCTAACAATTATACAGTGGAAGTGGGAAATAGATTTAACGGACTAGATCTGATAGATAGAGTGGGTGATGAACTATAGACAGAGGTTCAAGGCACTATAAAGGAGACAGGGATCAAGACCATCCTCAAGAAAAAGAAATGCAAAAAAAAGTAAAATGGCTGTCTGAGGTGGCCTTACAAATGGCTATGAAAAGAAGAGAAGCCAAAATCAAAGGAAAAAAGGAAAGATATGCCCATTTGAATGCAGAGTGCCAAAGAATAGAAAGGAGAGTTAAGAAAGCCTTCCTCAGAGATCACTGCAAAGAAATAGAGGAAAACATTAGAATGGGAAAGATTAGAGATCTCTTCAAGAAAATTAGAGATACCAAGGGAACATTTTATGCAAAGATGGGCTCAAAAAGGACAAAAATGATAAGGATCTGACAGAAGCAGAAGATATAAAGAAGAGGTGGCAAGAAAACACAGAAGAACTCTACAAAAAAGATCTTCATGACCCAGTTAACCACGATGGTATGATCATTCACCTAGAGCCAGACATTCTGTAATGTGAAGTCAAGTGGGCCTTATGAAGCATCACTACGAACAAAGATGGATGCTGCACTCCACATGTCAGCAAATTTGGAAAACTCAGCAGTGGCCACAGGACAGGAAAAGGTCAATTTTCATACCAATCTCAAAGAAAGGAAATGTCAAAGAGTGCTCACACTACTGCACAATTGCACTCATCTCACACACTAGTGAAGTAATCATCAAAATTCTTCAAGCCAGGCTTCAGCAATATGTAAATCGTTAATTTCCAGATGTTTAATCTGGTTTCAGAAAAGGCAGAGGAACCAGAGATTAAGTTGCCAACATCTGCTGGATTATCTAAAAAGCAAGAGAGTTCCAGAAAAACATCTATTTCTGCTTTATTGACTATGCCAAAGCCTTTGACTGTGTGGATCACAATAAACTGCGGAAAATTCTGAAAGAAATTGGAATACCAGACCACCAGACATGCCTCTTGAGAAACCTGTATTCATGTCAGGAAGCAACAGATAAAACTGAAACTGGGACAACAGACTGGTTCCAAATAGGAAAAGGAGTATGTCAAGGCTATACATTGTCATCCTGCTCATTTAACTTATTGGCCAAGTACATCATGAGAAACACTGGGCTAGAAGCACAAGCTGGAATCAAGACTGCCAGGAGAAATATCAGTAATCTTAATATGCAGATGATACCACCCTTATAGCAGAAAGTGAAGAAGAACTAAAGAGCCTCTTATTGAAAGTGACAAAGGAGATTGAAAAAGTTCACTTAAAGCTCAACATTCAGAAAACTATGATCATGGCATCTGGTCTCATCACTTCATGGCAAACAGATAGGGAAATAGTGGCTGACTTCAATTTTCCGGGCTCCAAAATCACTGCAGATGGTTATTGCAGATATGAAATTAAGGAAGCTTACTCCTTGGAAGGAAAGTTATGACCAACCTAGACAGCATATTAAAAAGCAGAGACATTGTCAACAAAGTTCTGTCTAGTCAAGATTGTTTTCCAGTAGTCATGTATGGATGACAGAGTTGGACTATAAAGAAAGCTGAGTTCAGAAGAATTGATACTTTTTAATTGTAGTATTGGAAAAGACTCTTTAGAGTCCCTTGGACTGAAAGGAGTTCCATCCAATCCAACCTAATGAATCAGTCCTGGGTGTACATTGGAAGGACTGAAGTTGAAACTGAAACCAACACTTTGGCTACCAGATGTGAAGCGTTGACTCATTGGAAAAGACCCTGATGCTGGGAAAGATTGAGAGCAGGAGAAGAAGGGAACGTCGCAGGATGAGATGGTTGGATGTCATCACCATCTCAATGGACATGAGTTTGAGTAATCTCCAGAAGCTGGTGATGGACAAGGACGTCTGGCATGCTACGGTTCATGTGGTCGCAAAGAGTTGGACATGACTGAGCGACTGAACTGAAGTGATTCAGAGATAATCCTGTTGAGCTGTGGTTATTTGATACTGGTTTATTTATTTTGCAGCATGGCAGAATAAATTGAGTCTGCAATGGAAAAATGTGCCAACATGTCATGATGAACAGATTGGTAACACAACTTTATCAGTTATAGAACATCTGGATTAAGATATCTGGAGTTATTTTTATTAACTTATTATCTTGAATTGGAATATATATTTATATATATATATATATATCTGGGAAATGTTTTAAAATTTTGTGGCTATATTTAAGAATGTATATAGAAACCAAACAATAACATCATTTTATTATTTAATCACCTTTAATATATTGTTATATTTATTAAGTTTTTACATGAATAAACTACAGAAACCAGAAGCATACAGATGGATAAATTTTCACAAGCTAAATACAGCACACAAATCAATAAGTCAGCATCATCAGAACTCCAGAAATTTCCTTGAAACTGTTCTGTGTCTTTCTCCCAGGAAAACCACCATCCTGACTTCAAACAACATAGATTAGATTTGCTATTTGAGGACTTTACCTAAATGATAAGTAAGCAGTTCATGTGCTTTATATCTGGTTTCTTTTTCAAAATTATGTTTGGAAGTTACATCCACATCACTTATGGAATAGTGGTTTGTTCATTCTCATTATTTTTGTCAATTCTGAATATTGTTGCTCTGAACCTTCTAATAACTGATTTTAGCTCCATATACGTGTGAATTTCTGTTGAAAATACAACTAGAAATAGAATTGCTGGATTATATTGATTTTTGTCTCTTAGTGTCCAGCCACAAGTATCTGAGATTTGAAAGTTTTCCACATTCTCAGTAACACCTGGTATTATTATAAGTAATTCTGCAAAGTGTGTAGTTCCATTTCATTATATTTTTCATTTATATCCTAATTAAATGCCTGTTCATGTATCATTTGGGTATTTGGAAAGCCTCTCTGTGTGAAGTAACTGTTAAGTTTGTAAGCCTCTTTGATTACTGAACAGGGTAGTTTTATCTTATTAATGTTTAGGCATTCTTTGTATATTGCAGATATAAGTTCTTGTCAGATCCCAGAATTGTAAAGATATTCCTCAATGTCAGTTTTTCACTTATCAGTGAAATATTTTGAGGCCCAGATGTAATCATTAATATAGTCAGCATTATAACTTTACACATTATGGTTAAGGTTTTTGTGCCCCAGTTGAGAAATCTTTGCTTACCATCTGTTATAAAGATATTCTCATATTTTTGATTCTGAACGTATATTGCTTTATCTGTCACATTTAGTTTCACAATCCAGCTAAAATTGACATTTTTGAATATTAAGATTTAGGAATCCAATTTTCCCCTCAAAGGATCCAATTGACATGGTACTAATTATTGAAAGAACCATCATTTTTGCAGGACACAATGGTATATTGATTATGTCACAAATAAGCTGACTGTACATGTGGGAGTCTGAGAATATTTTTTTTCATATTTCATTAATTTAATTTCTTATATTATTTATGCCTTTATTATTTATTGGGTTTGAATAAATTTTATATTATTCATGTCCAAGGTCAGAGAAACCCCAGTAAGATGGTAGGTGCTGAGAGAGGACATGAGAGGGCTCACAGACAGAAACCACAATCACAGAAAACCAACCAATCTAATCACATGGACTACAGTCTTGTCTAACTCAAAGAAACTATGAGCCATGCTTTATCGGGCCACCCAAGACAGACAGGTCATGTTGGAGAGTTCTGACAGAATGTGGTTCATTGGAGAAGGGAATGGCAAACCACTTTAGTATTCTTGCCTTGAGATCCCCATGAACAGTATGAAAAGGCAAAAAGATAGGACAATGAAAGATGAACTCCCGAGGTCAGTAGGTGCCCACTATACTACTAGAGATCAGTGGAGAAATTACTCTAGAAAGAATGAAGAGATGGAGCCAAAGTGAAAAAAAAACTACTCAGTTGTGGATGTAACTGGTGATGGAAGCAAGGTACGATGCTGTAAAGAGAAATATTGCATAGGAATCTGGAATGTTAGGTCCATGAATCAAGGCAAATTGGAAATGGCAAGAGTGAATGTCAGCATTTTCAGTTCAGTTCAGTTCAGTTGCTCAGTCGTGTCTGACTCTTTGAGACCCCATGAATCACAGCATGCCAGGCCTCCCTGTCCATCACCAACTCCCAGAGTTCACTCAGACTCATGTCCATCGAGTCAGTGATGCCATCCATCCGTCTCATCCTCTGTCGTCCCGTTCTCCTCCTGCCCCCAATCTCTCCCAGCATCAGAGTCTTTTCCAATGAGTCAACTCTTCGCATAGGTGGCCAGAGTACTGGAGTTTCAGCTTTAGCATCATTCCTTCCAAAGAAATCCCAGGGCTGATCTCCTTCAGAATGGACTGGTTGGATCTCCTTGCAGTCCAAGGGACTCTCAAGAGTCTTCTCCAACACCACCGTTCAAAAGCATCAATTCTTTGGTGCAAATTAAGATGGACTGAAATGGGTGAATTTAACTCAGATGACCATTATATTTACTATTGCAGGCAGAATCCCTTAAAAAAAATGGAGTAGTCATTATAGTCAACAAAAGAGACTGAAATGCAGTACTTGGATGCAATCTCAAAAACAACAGAATGGTCTCTATTAGTTTCCAAGGCAAACCATTCAATATCAGAGTAATCCAAGTATATGCTCCGATCAGTAATGCTGAAGAAGCAGAAGTTGAACAATTCTATGAAGACCTACAAGACCTTTTAGAACTAACTGTCCCCCCCCCCAAAAAAAAAGATATCATTTTCATTATAGGGGACCGGGATGCAAAAGTAGGAAGTCAACAAACACCTGGAGTAATAGGCAAATTTGGCCTTGGAATACAGAATGAAGCAGGGCAAAGGCTAATAGAGTTTTCCCAAGAGAACACACTGATCATAGCAAGCGAACTCTTGCAACAACACAAGAGAACACTCTACACATGGACATCACCAAATGGTCAACACTGAAAGGGGATTGATTATGTTCTTTGCAGCCAAAGATGCAGAAGCTCTATACAGTCAGCAAAGAAAGACGGAGCTGACTGTGTCTCAGATCATGAACTCCTTATTGACAAATTCAGACTTAAATTAAAGAAACTAGGGAAAACTACTAGACCATTAAGGTATGACCTAGATCAAATCCCTTACAACTATACAGTGGAAGTCAGAAATAGATTTAAGGGACCTGATTTGATAGAGCACCCGATGAAGAGTGGACAGAGGTTCATGACATTGTACAGCACACAGGGATCAAGACCATCCCCATGGAAAAGAAATGCAAAAAAGCAAAATGGCTATCTGAGGAGGTCTTCCAATAGCTGTGAAAAGAAGAGAGGTGAAAAGCAAAGGAGAAAAGCAAAGATATAAGAATCTGAATGCAGAGTTCCAAAGAATAGCAAGGAGAGATAAGAAAGCCTTCCTTAGTGGTCAATGGAAAGATATAGAGGAAAGCAACAGAATGAGAAAGCCTAGAGATACCTTCAGGAAAATTAGAGATACCAAGAGAACATTTCATGCAAAGATGGGCTCAATAAAGGACAAAAATAGTATGGACATAACAGATGCAGAAGATATTAAGAAGAGGTGGCAAGAATACACAGAACTGCACAAAAAAGATTTTCATGACCCAGATGATCATGATGGTATGACCACTCACCTAGGCAGACATCCTGGAATGCAAAATCAAGTGGGCCTTAAGAAGCATCACTACGAACAAAGCTAGTGCGGATGATGGAATTCCAGTCGAGCTGTTTCAAATCCTAAAAGATGATGCTGTGAAAGGGCTGCACTCAATATGCCATCAAATTTGGAAAACTCAGCAGTGGCCACAGGACTGGAAAGGGTCAGTTTTCATTGCTATCCCAAAGAAAGGCAATGCTGAAGAATGTTCAAATTAGCGAAAAATTGCACTCATCTCACACGCTAGTAAAATAATGCTCACAATTCTTCAAGCCAGGCTTGAACAATACGTGAACCATGAACCCCCAGATGTTCAAGCTGGCTCTAGAAAAAGCAGAGGAACCAGAGATCAAATTGCCAACATCCAATGGATCATCAGAAAAGCAAGAGAGTTTCAGAAAAACATCTATTTCTGCTTTATTTACTATGCCAAATCCTTTGACTGTATGGATCACAACAAACTATGCAAAATTCTGAAAGACAAGGGAATACCAGACCACCTGACCTGCATCTTGAGAAACCTGTATGCAGGTCAGGAAGCAACAGTTAGAACTGGACATGGAACAACAGACTGGTTCCTAATAGGAAAAGGAGTACATCAAGGCTGTATATTTTCACCATGCTTATTTAACTTATAGACAGAGAACATCATGAGAAAAACTGGGCTGGAAGATGCACAAGCTGGAATCAAGACTGCCAGAAGAAATATCAATAACCTCAGATATGCATATAACAGCACCCTTATGGCAGAAATTGAAGCAGAACTAAAGATGTCTTAATGAAAGTGAAAGAGGAGAGCGAAAAAGTTGACTTAAAAGCTCAACATTCAGAAACCGAAGATCATGGCATCTGGTCCCATCACTTCATAGCAAATAGATGGGGAAACAGTAGAAACAGTATCAGACTTTATTTTGGGGAGGATGGGGCTCCAAAATCACTGCAGATGGTGACTGCAGCCCTGAAATTAAAAGATGCTTACTCCTTGGAAGGAAAATTACGACCAACATAACACAACATATTAAAATGCAAAGATATTACTTTGCCAACAAAGGTGCATCTAGTCAAAGCTATGGTTTTCCAGTAGTCACTTTTGGATGTGAGAGTGGACTATAAAGAAAGCTGAGTACTAAAGAATTGGTGCTTTTTAACTGTGGTGTTGAAGACTACTGAGCATCCCTTGGACTACAAGGAGATCCAACCAGTCCATTCTAAAGGAGATCAGCCCTGGGTGTTCACTGGTAGGACTGGGGCTGAAGCTGAAGCTCCAAGACTTTGTCCACCTGACGCCAAGAACTGAAAATGACTAGAGAAAAAACCCTGATGCTGGGAAAGATTGAAGACAGAAAGAGGGATGACAGAGGATGAGATGGTTGGATGGCATCACTGAGTCAACGGACATGAGTTTGGGTAATGTCTTAGAGTTGGTGATGGACAGGGAGGCCTGGTGTGCTGCAGTCCATTGGCTCTCAAAGAGTCAGGCACGACTGAGCAACTGAACTGAACTGAAATTTTATATATTTTGACTTTTTTTCCACTTTCTATCAAGAGAAGAGGGTTAAATTTTCTATATTTTTATATTTGTTTATATTTTAACATTACCAGTATTGTTTATATTTAATCTTATTTTAGAGAGCATATAGATATGGAATTTTAATATTTATTTTTGTTTAGGTTCAAAATAAAAGGACATGTATTTCATATCTTGTGATCTGTATATGTATGTACATGTACATGTGTGTTTTTGGTAACTGCCAGTTAGTGGTATAATAAATAAGCATTTTTTTCCATTTACCAAATAGGAGTTTTCTATGCTAGAATTTTCCAGGGTCCAGCCCCGGTGGATCCAGGGAATTTGATTCAGGGATGGTGTTGTTGATTAGATAAGATTATTTATTTAGAGATATAAACAGAGATTAGGAAAGAATAGTGTAGTGGAGAAAATAGAGGAGAAAAGAGTCTGTATTCCTTGGTTTACACAGAAAGCCAATAAAGCCCCAAGACAAGGGACTTGCACAATCTACATAGGCCACAGGCGCCCGCTTGAATAGCAGAGGGTGCCCCACCTTGGACTCCCTCTTGCATGGGTCTTAGAATCCCAGGCAAATAAGTAGACACAGCAAGCCTCTATGCTCCTGATGGGAATTTAGCCTGAAAAGGGAGAATAAGAAAACAATGACATGGGGGAGCCAAGCATCGGTGCAAGACCCACAACTTTATTTTCAAAGGCAGCTTATATACCCCAAGTTGTACATAAAGAAATAATGGAATATGCAGAGTTATGCAAGGGCAGCAGTCCGGACCCTTACTGAGACCAGGCTTTCTTTTTGCATACCTTCCCATATACAAAAGGTCTCAGGTGATGTACATTATCTTCTGGCCAAGAGGCCTGTTAAAATTTTTATGGCTCTTTTCCTAGATAAATGTCTATCAACCAGAAAACTCATTTTCCCTTGAAGTATTTTTTCTTTAATGTGCATCACCCTCAAAGTATTAAATAAAGTTACATTTCTGTAGAACAAAGGTGCAGTGGGTTATAACAAAGAAATACTTAACTCAAAGATCTAATGTTGCTAATGCCAGGGCTACTACCTGTTTTTTCTACATACCAACTATCAGTTCAGTTCAGTTCAGTCACACAGTCATGTCCGACTCTTTGCGACCCCATGAATCACAGCATGCCAGACCTCCCTGTCTATCACCAACTCCCAGAGTTCACTCAGACTCGCATCCATCGAGTCAGTGATGCCATCCAGCTATTTCATCCTTGGTCGTCCCCTTCTTCTCCTGCCCCTAGTCCCTCCCAGCATCAAAGTCTTTTCCAATGAGTCAACACTTCGCATGAGGTGGCCAAAGTACTGGAGTTTTAGCATCATTCCTTCCAAAGAAATCCCAGGGCTGATCTCCCTCAGAATGGACTGGTTGGATCTCCTTGCAGTCCAAGGGACACTTAAGAGTCTTCTCCAACACCACAGTTCAAAAGCATCAATTCTTCCGTGCTCAGCCTTCTTCACAGTCCAACTCTCACATCCATACATGACTACTGAAAAAAACCACAGCCTTGACTAGACGGACCTTAGTTGGCAAAGTAATGTCTCTGCTTTTGAATATGCTATCTAGGTTGGTCATAGCTTTTCTTCCAAAGAGTAAGCGTCTTTTAATTTCATGGCTGTAATCACCATCTGCAGTGATTTTGGAGTCCCCCAAAATAAAGTCTGACACTGTTTCCACTGTTTCTCCATCTATTTCTCATGGAGTGATGGGACCGGATGCCATGATCTTCGTTTTCTGAATGTTGAGCTTTAAGCCAACTTTTTCGCTCTCCTCTTTTACTCTCATCAAGAGGCTTTTTAGTTCCTCTTCACTTTCTGCCATAAGGGTGGTGTCATATCAACAAATAAAAGATATGAAAACTTGGCAGCTAGTATTGGCTCAACAATGAAACCCTTAGTCAGTTCTATTCTAATGATTTTGACTCCTCGGAAGGCCTTACATTCCTAGGATGTTTTAAGCTTCCTGTGCCTCTCGGGGTCTGGAGGCTGTAAACAATCACATAGGTATCTGTAAGAGTCTGGATAAACCTGTCAGGCAGGCTAGAAAGCCATCAGAGGCTTTCTTTTGGATTGAAACACTCTTATTATGCCCAGGAGACTTATTATCTAAAAGCTCTAAATTAACTTTTTCCAGAAAAAAGGTGGTGTGGGGACAGCCCCCTGTTAATGTCAGAGCAGTTGGTGAAAGGCATAATATAGTAAGGCAGACAGATTCTGGTTTGGGGGTAGATGCTCAAGTAGGTCCAGGGAGGTTCCCTCGAGATCCGATTCACCTTTGCCTGTAAGGGCTCTTCCTCATGACCTTGCCATGGGTGGGATTCCTCATGCTGGCTCCCGGCAAGAATTCCTCACATAAATTTTGTACTTAAAATTTTTAAGCTATTTTGAATTGAATATTTCTGTTATGTGGCATTGAAAGCATTTTAAGTTGAGAATTTGATTGTAGTATACCAGAGTAAATATTAGATGATGCATTGTATGTGTACAAGCAATGAAGATCTGAAACCAAGACATCAATGCTTGGCAAGACGTGGGCATCACAAGAACTTTACCTTACAGAATCCATGATTGCTTGGGAGCAATAGTGAACAATATATTTGCAGATAATAGGAAACTAAGTACTTCAGATTGGTAATAGTGGCCTCAAGATGGGCACTAGTGTTAGTGTAAATACCAACTTTCAGTATCTTAAAGGCAATGCAATGAAATTAGATAGAGAAGCCAGAATAGGAGAGGAAGACTACTGAACTAAAATCAGTTCTTGGCAGGAAGAAAGTTTCAACTGATGAATGCTTAATGTGGGACATGCCCCCCTTTACACATCCTCAAAAATCATTTAGGAGCACATTTCATAGCAAAGCAGAGGCAAGGATTCATCAGTCAAGTCATCAGAGGCTTAAACCATTATAATCTAGGTAATAAAATTTAGTGGACACTTCTTTATGTTTACTAGATAGATGAATCAGATGTGTGCAAGTGAAAAAAAACTGGATAAACAGAAATGCAAATAAATTATCTTAATCATAAAAATCCATATGTCCATTAAAATAAGTCTATACCAAATTTCTACAAAAATATTTTGAAATGGCAGGAAGTAAGAGGAAAGGATTTAAGGCAGAAGAAGCATTTGCTGCAGCAGCTCTCAGCTGGGAAACAGACTGATGTGTTTGAAGAACAGAAAGAGAATGTAAAGCCTGGAGGATGATGAGGAAGAGAGGGGCTTGGGCATGAAATTAGATTAGATTGTGGCCATGAATGCATGACACTGCATGTTGTCATAAATTTTAAATATGATCCAAACATTTGCATTTGGAAGTCATACAATTCTTATTATTATTTAGTAAGATACCTGGCTTTATCTTTGGAAAAACAAACAAACAAAAAAGAACAACAGGGACCAGGTTGTAGACTCTCAAAATAATCTAGTCATGAGAATTGATGATATTTTACCTTGATGGCTTTGACTAGCACGACAGAAGTGGAAAGTTGTGGAAGCCATTAAGTTAGGAAGGTATTTGGTAGAAAAACTAATAAGGATATATGAAGTGGGTGTGGGGATGATATGCATGAGAAATATAAAAAAAATATTTCTAGATTTTTGACATTAACAACTGGATAAGGGCACACTGGGGGATGAAGTTTTCTCTTAATAAATTCTTTAAAAAATGGGGAGCAGGAGGCCCCCTTAAGAATCAGATTAAAATTCTGAGACAAATGCTTATATCTGAACATATTTATAAGACATATTAAGGTATTGACGTCCTTGAAAACAGTCCCAAGAACCAGAGTTCAATGAACTCAATTATGGCAGGTGTGCTATTAATCAACAATACTTCCTTTGACAGAGCTCTGGCGGTTCACATGGTTAGTTGGCTATGAATTTTATTTCTTAACTATCCCTGTAAGCAGGGGCAGCTGTGCCACTAGGTACTGATCAGTAGCACCTGGGTGAAAATGATGTGCAAACATGATGCTTAAAGGTGATACAAATGAAGTTATCTTTGCCCCACACTTTCCGTTCTCTTATTACTATCTGAAATACAAACATAGCAGTGACTATATTGTCACTGTAGATATGAAAATAAACTAGCAATGAAACAAAAAAATGAATCTAGAGGAGAGCACATCTACTCCTCTTAGACTAGACTCTTACATGAAAGACAATCTCCTACCTTAAGTCATTTTTAATCACTTAGAAAGTGATTTAAAAGTGACTAAGATAAGCCTATATCTTAACTAATACCTACTGAAATATATGAAAAATATTGAGTTGACCTGGACTTTGTAAAGAGAGATTTATAGCCTGAATCACATTTTCAAAGATCCCAATATGATTAACTTGCTGCTCTTAATGATTTGAAAAGTTGGAAAGTGGAAATCCTTTAACATATAGATCATTTAAATCTATAAAATTCTCTGCAGATTATGAAAGACACAAAAAACATGACAACAACAAAACACCAGCAACTAAAACTTCTTGAAATGGTAACCTCTTCTCTAAATTCACAGCAGCAATGTGTGAATTAGCTTTGGTTTACATGTTAGCAAATAAAAAATCGAGAGGTCATCTTCTGGTCACAGATGCCTGCTTAATGAACTTGGAACTGGCATTGCCACAGGTGCACAGAATCTAAGAATGTAATTGCTTGTTCTTGCAAGCACAAGAAAAGCCAAGAAAAGCCTGGCACACTAAAGCCAATATGTTTTACTTGTATATGTCACTTAGAAAATCTTGCTTACTCAAGCAAAGCCTGTATCTCTTCCACCTGCCCATGTCAATATGTCATGATGATAAGGTTGTTCTGGGCATTGAAAGCAGTAAAAGAGCTGGTTAGTTATTATAAGAAAAATGACAAAATCAAAGCACAATAGTTACTGACTAACTCCAGGGGCTCAGGTTTTTATCACTTATTGTGTTTCTCATCCTATTAAAATCTCATATCTGGGATGTTTGTAAGGGCTATTGTTAAATTTAGTACTTGAATACTGTTTCTTGATCAATGTTGACCAATAAATTGTGTATTTTTATGAGCCTAATGGCAACCCACTCCCATATTCTTGCCTGGGAAATCCCATGGACAGAGGAGCCTGGCAGGCTGTAATTCACGTGGTCACAGGAGTCAGACGTAACTTAGCAACTAAACAACCACCACCAAAAAAACAAAACAAAACAAAACAAAAAAAACCTGCTTCACAAGGTTGGGTTACTTTCTGCTGTGCAGCAAAGTGAATCAGCTATATACATACATATATCCCCTCTTTTTTGGATTTCCTTCCCATTTAGGTCAATAGAGTCTTGAGTAGGATAAAGGCAGGGAATCCACCTGCAATGCAGGAGACCTGGGTTCGATCCCTGGGTCAGGAGGATCCCGGAGAAGGGCATGGCAACCCACTCCAGTATTCTTGCCTGGAGAATCCCCATGGACAGAGAAGCCTGGTGGGCTAGAGTCAAAAATCACAAAGAGGCGGACTCAAGTGACAACATGCATGCATGCAAAGTGTTGAATAGAGTGCCCTGTGTTATACAGGAGGCTCTCACTAGTTATCTAGTTATACATAGTAATGTTTAGTTTATACATAATAAACTAGAGAACTAGGGGACAGTTTACTATGTATAAACTACATAGTTTTTACATGCCAGGGAAGCCTGGCATGCTACAGTCCATGGGGGTCACAAAGAGTCAGACACGTCTGAATGGCTGAATAAAAACAAAGTTTCCAGATAATTCTTTATACTGCATTAATTGTCTATTTTGGTAGGGTAATGGAAATCACTGTGTATAAACTTAAATAAGCCTCAGAGCAGATTAACATATACTATTTCCATATTTTCAAATGAAAGTGTAATCTACTAAACTAAAGCCTAACTTTAGTAACTACAATATAGGTGAGAAAAATAAAATTGAGAAATAAAAACAAGAAAATGGTGTAGTTTCTCAAAGGGAAGTTACACTGTTTACTGATTTACAATGATTTTCAAAGATTTATAATATTGATATTCTGTGATAGCAAAGTAAGATATATTATGCTGTTTTACACATTCATGTATTCATGCATATATATGTAAATACACTATATAATATACATTATATGAAGTAATATATTAAAACAAATAAAACACTTTATATAACTAATCTGTTTAAATTTCTTAATCCTGTTAAAATCACATTGGATACTCTTCATAAAACATCTCTTTTTATCTACATTTCTCTGTTTGCTCTTTAGTATTGATTTTTAAATGCTGAAATAATTATGGTACACTATAACTTAGCAGTATGCATGCCTGATTTATGTTAAAATATTTGTTTACTTTTGGTTGCTTTTTCTTATCTTTGATTTCAAAATCAGACTTTAACCCTGAAGTTGGTTTTCGTACATGAGTGAATGAGTGAAGTCACTCAGTCATGTCCAACTCTTTGCGACTCCATAGACTGTAGCCTACCAGGCTCCTCCGTCCATGGGATTCTCCAAGCAAGAGTACTGGAGTGGGTTGCCATTGCCTTCTCCAGACTTTAACCCTCAAGTTGGTTTTCGTACATAGAATTTAAGAAATATTCTAAATTTAAGCAACCAAAATCTGAGATACTCAGAAAAGAAGTATTTCTATTTTTTCTTCTTTTAGTATAAAATCAACTTTTATAAGTTCCTATGAGAATTCATTGAGATAATGCAGTCAAAAACAGCTAACAGAATTCTAATATATGTCAGTAATAAACAAAGAATTTTTCCTCACATATTTTAAAATTCCATTGGGAAATGACAGAAATAAGATTTTGACTAGAAATCTCTAAAGCCTGTTATGGACTCTGATCAATTTCACTTGTGACAGGTGCATTTTTGAGGAAACACCAACCATGCTATATGTGAGTTGCTACTGATACTCCCCCATCAAAGCAGTAAAAGCAGTGAGGAGAAGGGAAAATCATAGAATGTAATAAAAACCATGCAGAATAAGATGAGAAGAAACTCTTTATGAGGAACAGAAGTAGGAGAATAAAACACTAATTAATCAGTTTCTTCCAAAAAGAATGTGAACACATGGTAGTGGTCAAATATATATATAAATGATTAAGATAAAAGATCTAAACATGATAAATAATTCTGGAACCCTGAAATGGAAATACATATATATACTAGAAAAAGCAACAAAAACAGGAAAATATCTATCAATATTTGTGATTTTTTTTTTTTTTTGCTTATACAGAGCAAAAAGAGATAGAGGCAAACCAAAAAAAAAAAATATGTATTTCATATATAGCAGGAAAGACAACATAAATGCTATCACAAGGTAAGATTTGGTAGGAAATGCATTTTATAAAAACTGAGAGTTTCTAACAGATATGTATGCATATATCGTCAAACAATGAATATATAGTAGGGATGACTACAGGAATCCATGTTGTAAAGAATGGTTAAATATCTGAACAAAGTTAATTATTTGTGGAAAGTTTTGAAAAAAATGACTTTGACAAGATTGAAAGATATTTTTTTTTTCCTCAAATAAAGAAAAAGCAATTTGCCTAATACAATTTGGCTAAAACTTTCTTAAAATAACCCAAGAAAAGTACCAGATAATTTAGTGGAAAAGTTGAAATGTTATTGCTAAATGAAATTAGGTTATGGAGAAATAAGATAGTTACCTCACTGAAGAATTTTTATTTATAAAACACAAAATGTTAGTTGATAAACAAGAGAGCCTCAGAAAAACCACAGCTAGAGCATAATTAAATGAGCTTCTGTACAGTGTTTTAGTTTTGAAGGCTAAAGACACAACTGAGCTTCTTTCAAAATGGAAAGAGAATTTGATGTTTTAAAATATGATTCATAAGAGGGGGAAAGTAAAGTAAGAGCTATCTGCTCAGACACTGTAAATGGTAAAATTACCTAAAAATAGGGGTAAGAGGGAGAATGGAGAGAATACACCCCGATGTTTAAGTGTTCTCAGCACTCCTGGGAATTTATTTATCCCAGAGAAATAAATATTTATGCTTATACAAAACCCTGCACACAAATGTTTATGGCAATTCTATATATACTAGCAAAATCTGATGACAACCCAATGTCCTTCTGTGGATGAATGGTTATACACATAGATTTGGTACATACATACTGTGGAATATTACTTAGCAATGAAAATGGGGGAAACTATTAATAGTCACAATAATTCATATCTCTAAAGAATTATGACACATGAAAAATGTCCACTATGTATGATTCCATTTATACAATACTCTTGAAATGACAGATTTATAACAATGGAGAACAGGTTAGTTGTTGTCAGAGGTTAAAGAGGAGGTAGAGATGAAAATTAGTGTGGCTATAAAAGGGCAACAGGAGGAATCCTTATGTTAATGGAATTGTTCTGTATTTTAACTATCAATGTCCATATTCTAGATATGATATATAGTACTATAGATTTGCAAACTGTTACAACTGGCAGAAACTGGGTATTGGTACTGTATTTATTTTGTATGGCTACAGATGAATCACCACATTCACAAGAAAAAGGATATGAGAAACAGATTTGGGGACATCTTCTGAATTCAGAATAGTACTTAGAAGAAGGAAGAGAGAGAATGTTTCAGAAGGAATTCTGAAATACATAAGAAACTACCATACTATTAAAAAAATTCTCAAGGTCTGGAGCCAAGATGAACTATAGTTTTGGATTTTAATGTCTTTATTTTAATATTCTAAAGTAAAGAATTGAGTTCAACAAACATCTGGGCTTATAATATACTATTATTATGGTCAAACATCTTTGCAAAATTTGTTGTATTTTGTCTTTCCTTGTTTTATCTAGTCCCAGTCCTTAATCACCATCAGCACCCTACCTTTAGTGTTTAATGTATTTTTTAATACACTGTTGATCTGATGATTAAACTTTGCATACATGCACATACACACCCCCAACATATAGACATGCACACATACATATACACACAAAACATTGATCTATGTATCTAAACATTTTATAAATTGTTATAAAGTTACTGTTTTTCATTCATAATTATATTTTCAATATATGATTTTAATATGAAGCAACATTCGTATTTTCTGATTACAATATCTTGTTAAAAGTATATATATAAATTCTAAACACATCTGCAACAATCAGGTAGGCTACTGCCAACACTTCACTCATAAATATATGGTAATGAATATTCTTATTTTCCTGCGTAATATCTTTCTGAAATTGCTTATATGATCTTAATTTTTAAAAATGTCTTGATATAAAAAGCTGAAATATATGAATATTAAAATAAGATAATGCAGTACTAAATCAAATATGAATATGAAATATTGATTCCTCTGCTTTCTTAATAATCTCATTTGTTTGATATACTATTGTTCATTAATTAATTTTTAACTATTCTCATTTTGTTTTTAGATGTCTCTTAACATAGCATCAGAGAAGGCAATGGTACCCCACTCCAGTACTCTTGCCTAGAAAATCCCATGGATGGAGGAGCCTCATAGGCTGCAGTCCATGGGGTCCCTAAGAGTCAACATGGCTGAGGGACTTCACTTTCACTTTTCACTTTCATGCATTGGAGAAGGAAATGGCAACTCACTCCAGTATTCTTGCCTGCAGAATCCCAGGGACAAGGGAGCCTGGCGGGCTGCCGTCTATGGGATTGCACAGAGTTGGACACGACTGAAGTGACTTAGCAGCAGCAGCAGCAATCTAGCATAGGACTTCCCTTGTGGCTCAGCTAGTAAAGAATATGCCTGCAATTCTTTACCTGGGTTCAATCCTTGTATTGGGAAGATCCCCTAGAGAAGGGAAAGGCTATCCACTCCAGTATTCTGGCCTGGAGAATTCCATGGACTCTATAGCCCATGGAGTCGCAAAGAGTCGGACACAACTGAGTGACTTTCACTCACTTCACTAACCTAGCATAAAGTGATACTTTTTTTTTTTCAGTTTAGCCCGATTGTCTCTGCTTTTTAGTTAATGAATTAAAAATAAAAGTATATTGCATATACTTTTTTTTTCATTACTTATAGTTCGGACGTTTGGTTTTATTTTTGGAGTGACTTACAAAGTTCTTCCCTAGTATCCATCCAACTTTCTAAGTACCCATCCCATTTTCTAGCCTAGAATTCATGAATGTTAAAACTATTTTGCAGTGTAAACTCAGAAAATAATACACAAAAACAAATATATTTTCATCTGAATTTGACAAGAAGCATATCACATTTTCATTCCTCCACATACTGAATTCCCTATATCGGAATTATTCAGGTGTTTATTTCATTTTCTTGTTCATTTTATAAATTTATGCAAAATAACTTACATCAAATTGCGCTTTGCATGTTTCTTTTCTCCCCACTTGTTATAAGGTCAAATGTTTCCACTCAAAAATTTATATCTTAAAGTCCTAAGCCTTTAGCACCCAGAATGTTAACTTATTTGGAAATAGAATTATAGAAAATTAATTAATAATTAATGTCACACTGAAGCAAGTTGCCTGCGTAATCCAGTATGTCATGTGTCCTTAAAAATGGGGAAATCTGAACAAAGATATGCACATGGGATGAACCCTATGTGACGCTAAATCTAGAGACCAGGGTGCTGTTTCTGAAAGCCACTGAATATTAAAAAATTGTCAGCAAACCACCAGAAACTAAGGCATGAAACAGATTTTCCAAAGTGTCAAAAGAAACCAACCTTGTCGATACCTTGATCTTGGACTTCCAGTCTCTATAACTGATATAATAAATTTCTGTTCTTTAGCTACCTAGTTTGTGGTATTTTGTTGTGGTCACTCAAGCAAGTTAATATACCACCATTTTGAAAGTATATTTTAATCTTTTCCTCTCTGCTTATCTCTAGTTCATGTAATCATTCTTCCACACATTTCTGTGTTGAATATTCTTATCTCCTGTCTTCCTGTGCTATGCTTAGTCGTGTCCAACTCTTTGTGACCCAATGGACTATAGCCTGCCAAGCTAAATGCTCTATCTACTCTGCTTCGTTTTTACATCTTACTTTGCCTATCAAGGTTGTCGAAATGATCCTGATGATAAAATAAGTCCCTCACCATCATTCTCATCTTACTTTATCTTCTGCCTTGCTTCCTCTTCCAAACTCAGAGCCCAATATTCAGAGTTATAGCCCAGCTTTTACTGCAGTTTTGCACAGCTCATGCAGTTTCATCTATTGGAGTCTTCTGAAATCATTTTAGATCATATACAACTCTGATGATCTGTGCTGTCTTTGGTTAAGCAGATCTCAGATGTAGTTTACAGATTTTGATTTACATAATGCATGAAGGACCCTGTCTTTCAACATACACTGCTCTGATCATTTTTTCTGTTTCTGAAAGTATTTTTATAGCTTTGTCAAGGCAACTGAGGATATTTGGAGATTTTTTTTAACTTTCTC
The DNA here is from genome assembly GCF_001704415.2 of Capra hircus. Classification (NCBI taxonomy): domain Eukaryota; kingdom Metazoa; phylum Chordata; class Mammalia; order Artiodactyla; family Bovidae; genus Capra; species Capra hircus. The sequence continues at coordinate 10,170,564 of NC_030813.1, read as the reverse complement.
TTTTCTCAGATGTACTGTTTTTTGAGATCTTCTTTTTTGGGGAAGGAGGGATAGACATATAGAAGTATAAATCTGATGTAGTCTGAGTGAGTCTTTCTGATTCTGTATCAACTCTTGGAATCATATATTTAGAGATATAATTGGAGGCTGCTTGAGAGTATCCATAAAGCTTTTAACTACAACCATTGGAACTATCTACTTTTTTTTTAGGAGAGGTAGGGCTTACATAATAAGATAAGCATGTATATTAGTCCAGAAATATGCCTCCCAATTCAGATAAATCAATGATTTAGTGACAGAAATCCTTGGTACGTGGTCATTTTTAAAATAGAGCTTACACAGCCAAGATTTATCTTTTTTCCCCTATCTATTGTCAATTTAAAGTAAAGTAAACAGAATATAAATCAGACATGTTTAGTTGATTGAAATGGTAATATCCAAGGCCAATTTCTTTTGAATACTATTTACTTTGTGCTATTCATGAAACAAAATCAATTATATTGAATAACAAATTTGTCATTTTATTTCACTTTCACAGTGATTTCTGTATATACAACAATAAAGGCATAAATATTTTTTTAAAAAGAGAACTAAAAAGAATAAAAAGTCTAATACTTTTCCTTAAAAGAACTTTCTGTTTTAAATATTGGGAAGTAAATTAACTTATAACTATTACTCAAAATCTTAAAATATAACTAGATACTAGATATATGATCTATACTTTCTGATAAAAGATGACTTTTTACTCTGTTATATTTTAAACAGAGTTTTAACACTCCATGATATTCCTAATTGCATGAAATATATATTCCAGTATATTTCCCTTTAGGGTTTAAGCCAAGGTAATCTGATGTGCAGCATGATGATACAGATAAATTGGTAGTGACAGATACATTTTTTTAGAATTAATTTATGTGAAAAAGAACTTAAATAAGACTCTTGGGAATGGTGAACATTATGTATAAGATATCTTTTTTAAGACTCTTTCTTTAAACAAAAGTTTCATAGAGTAAGGTAATATACCTTAAATCCCTGAACCTATAAATGACTTCCAAACTGATGAAAATACCTAAACCTCTATGAGAACTATAGTACTACTTATAGTTGTCTCCTTGGGAAGTCATTATGTGGATTGAAATGTGCATTTTATTCTCTATTGGATCTTTTAGGGGAAAAAAATGTCAGTTTAATAGTAAATGGTAAACTGAAATTCATATTTAATACATTTTATACAATCAGCATGCTTAGTCACTCAGTAGTGTCCAACTCTTAGTGACTCTGGATTGTAGCGTGTCAGATTCCTCTGTCCACAGGATTCTTAGGCAAGAATACTGGAATGGGTGAAGTGAGGTGAAAGTCGCTCAGTCGTGTTTGGCTTTTTGAGACCTCGTGGAATACACAGTCCATGGAATTCTCCAGGCCAGAATACTGGAGTGGGTAGACTTTCCTTTCTCCAGGGGATCTGCCCAACCCAGGGGTCAATCAAACCAAGGTCTCCTGACTATAGCGGCTCAGATGGTAAAGGATTCAGGCAAATTCTTTACCATCTGAGCCACTATAGTCAGCATATTTGAAGTTAGACAAGCAAAAGGTAAGAGATACTGCTTTATTCTTTTTTAAATACTTATTTGACTGCATCAGGTCTTACTTACCTCATGCAGTGTATTTTGTTGGGGTGCAAGGGCTTCTTCAGGTGAAGGCCATGGGCTCAGTAGTTGGGGCCAGCATGCTAAGGTGCCCTGCAGTGTGTTGGATCCTTGTTGTTTCTGTTGTGTAGCTGCTAAGTTTTGTTGGACCCTGTGAACTGTGGACTGTTGCCCGCCAGATCTGGGATCAAACCCATGTCCCTTGCATTGGAAGGTGGATTCTCAACTACTGGACCAACAAGGAAGTCTGAATGTTTCATTCTATGCTGAGCCTTAGCCATAAAAGTCAATAACCTGAATTAGCTCTAAGTAGAATAAGTCAGTTGGGCCAGTCGTCAACAAGCCCAGTCTTCTGACTTAATTTAAATAAATTCCTACATCAAACATGGGTTTTGCAAAGAAGCACTGAGAGCTCTCTTGTTTCGGATATATATTTCTTTTTGAATGAAAGTGCTTACTAAAGTCTAAGCCTTCACCGCAGGTATGGTATTTAGTTGCTGTGACTGGCATGTCTGTCCAAGTTCAGTGATGAACTGAGACTAACTTCTTCCTTTTGACTTTAGAATAAAAGATGTTTTAACAATTTAGTGTAATAAAGTTGAGTCAAGACTTTGAAATCACATTTACTCTGGAGAAGAATGTCTCATTCATAAGAACAAGCTGCACTGGAATCATAGTGGAGAAATGAAATTAGGACGATAACTGATGTGGATTTATTGTCTGTGAATTTATCTTTTTTTTTAAATTTAACTGATTCCAAAGATGAGATTTATGTATACCACGAATGAGCAAATAAAACTTTGCATAAATTTCAGACATTTTTTAACTTGGAAAAGCCCAGGTATTAAACTTTGTGTATTGCCTAGTGCAGCAACAAGCACATAGTAACCTTATAAGTCATGTTGTTAAGTAAGATAATTATAGAATTTAACCAGAGTTTCAACCACTTTTCATTTTCCATACAGTTCCACAATTTTACATGTAACCTGCAAGCAAATTATTCCAAAATTACTCTTAAATCCCAGTTTTATGAGATATCAGTAAGAGAAGATGTTTAAAAGATGGCACAGGAAATTTAGCTGGAAAAGGAGATACAGAAAGGAAGGGATGAAGGACATACACAAATTAGGAGTGTGAACTCTACTGAAGTATAAAGTCAAATAATAATTGTTTTCATAGTGCTTCAGTAAGAATCCTATAAGTATGAAATATTAAGCTCAAAAGTAGGAATGCCAAGTTTAAGAGTGGGTACTCCAAATTCAGACATGAACAAGGAAGTCTGTAGGAAGGGCTGCTGGAGATCATTCCTGGAGTGCAGGAACATTAAACTAAGTGGCTTTGATATTGGATAGATAGTATGCACTGTTACTAACATCATTCTAGATGACAATAGGTCATAGGATTAGAAGGAAAAAATAAATTCAGTTTCAAAGTTTTCAGCGAAGGCAGGTAAGTTTTAAAGAAAGGAGTCAATAGCAACAGTAAGAAAACAAAATTCAATCTCAAATCAATCTCAAATAAGTCGTGTTTGTCTCAAGACGACAGGTTAGTAATGATCTGATACTTTCAGTGACAACAGAGGACACGAGCTCCTGACCATGATGCATGTGAGTAAGATATTGAAAAATAAAAATCCATAACTTGAGAATTTTTCAAGGGAAGGACAGTCAAGATGGATGGCTATATTTCAGTTAAGGTATGCATTTGTAAACAAGATTTATAGAGGAATCAAGAATAAGGAAGAATTTTGTAATTACTCAAGACAAAGTGAAACAAAAGCATTAAGTCCATGATTAGGGAGAGAAAGGAAAACTGTTAAATAAGAGAAGTACAAAGCAGAAGAGGCACTGTTGTTCTTATTCACTCAGTCCTGTTCAACTGTTTGCAAAGCTATGGATTACAGCACACCAGTCTCCCTATCCTTCACCATCTCCTGGAATTTGCTCAGATTCATGTCCATTGAGTCAGTTACGCTATGTACCCATCTTATCCTCTACCACCCGTCTCCTTTTGCCTTCAATCTCCCCCAGCATCAGGATCTTTTCCAATGAGTCAGCTCTTCACATCAGGTTGCCAAAGTATCAGAACTTCATCTTCAGCATCAATCCTTCCAATAAATATTCAGGACTGATTTCCTTGAGTACTGACAGGTTTCATCTCCTTGCTGTCCAAGAGACTCTCAAGAGTTGTCTCCAGCACAATTCAAAAGGACTGATTCTTAGGCACTCAGCATTTTTATAGTGCAGCTTTCAATCCATACATGATTCCTGGAAAACCCATGGCTTTGACTATACAGAACTTTGCTGACAAATTGTTGTCTCGGCTTTTTCATAAGTTTGTCATAGCTTTTCCTTCAAGCAGCAAGCACCTTTTAATTTCAGGGCTGCAATCACAGTCTTCAGTGATTTGGGAGTCCAATAAAATAAAATCTGTCACTGTTTTCACTTTTTCCCTCAATTTTCCATGAAGTGATGTGACTAGATGCCATGATCTTAGTTTTTTTTTAATATTGAGTTTCAAGCCAACTTTTTCACTCTTCTTTCAACCTCATCAAGAGGTTCTTTAGTACTTCTTCATTTTCTGCCATGAAAGTGGTATCACTGCATATCTGAGACTGTTGATATCTCTCTCAGCAATCTTAATTCCAGCTTGTGATTCATTCATCCTGGCACTTCACATGATATACTCCCTGGTGTCTCAGTGGAAAAGAATCTACCTGGAGTGAAAGAGGTTACCTACATGAAGAAGATTCAGTCTGATCCATGGGTTTGGAAAATCCCTTGGAGGAGTAAATGGCAACCCACTCCAGTACTCTTGGCTGGGAAATCCCATGGGCAAAGGAGCCTGGAGGGCTACAGTGCATGCTGTTGCAAGAGTCAGACAGGATTTAGTTACTAACCCACCACCACCACCATTCTGCATATAAGTTAAATAAGCAGAGTGACAATATACAGACTTGTCATACTCCCTTCCCAAGTTTGAACCAGCCAATTGTTCTATGTCCAGTTCTGATGGCTACTCCTTGATCCACATACAGATTTCTCAGGAGACAGGTCAGGTGGTCTGGTATTCCCATCTCTTGAGGAATTTTCCAGTTTGTTGTGATCCAAACAGTCAAAGGCTTTAGTGTAATCAATGAATCAGAAGATGTTTGTTTGGAATTCCCTTGCTTTCTCCATGATCCAAAAAATGTTGGCAATTTGATCTTTGTTTCCTCTGCCTCTTCAAAACTCAGCATGTATATCTGGACATTCTTGGCTCATGAACTGCTGAAGTCTACCTTGAAGGATTTCGAGCATTACCTTGCTAGCATGTGAAACAGGCACAACTGTATGGTCATGTGACAATTCTTTGGCATTGCCCTTCCTTGGATAGGAATGAAAACTGATCATTTCCAGTCCTGTGGCTACAGCTGAGTTTTTTAAATTTCCTGGCATCTTGAGTGCAGGACTTTAACAGCATCTTCTTTTATAATTTTAAATAGCTCAGCTGGAATTCCATCACCCCCACTAGCTTTGCTGGTAGTAATGATTCCTAAGGCCTACTTGACTTCACACTCAAGGACGTCTATCAAGATTTCCCAGTTAAGGAATCTTGAGTCAGAGTTCTGGTGGGTGGAGCTGGATTTCATTTTTCTGGAGTGCAAGGAAGTTATCTGGAGAGCTAGACTAACAAAGCTACAGTCATCAAAACAGTATGGTGCTGGCACAAAGACAGAAATATAGATCAATGGAACAAATAGAAAGCCCAGAGATAAATCCACATGCCTATGGACAACTTATCTTTGACAAAGGAGGCAAGAATATACAATGTAAAAAAGACAATCTCTTTAACAAGTGGTGCTGGGAAAACTGGCCAGTCAGTTCAGTCACTCAGTTGTGTCCAACTCTTTGCAACCCCATGAATCGCGGCACGCCAGGCCTCCCTGTCCATCACCATCTCCCGGAGTTCACTCAGACTCACATTCATCGAGTCCGTGATGTCATCCAGCCATCTCATCCTCTGTCGTCTCCTTCTCCTCCTGCCCTCAATCCCTCCCAGAATCAGATTCGTTTCCAATGAGTCAACTCTTCGCATGAGGTGGCCAAAGTACTGCAGATTCAGCTTTAGCATCATTCCTTCCAAAGAAATCCCAGGGCTGATCTCCTTCAGAATCGACTGGTTGGATCTCCTTGCAGTCCCAGGGACTCTCAAGAGTCTGCTCCAACACCACAGTTCAAAAGCATCAATTCTTTGGCACTCATCCTTCTTCACAGTCCAACTCTCACATCCATACATGACCACAGGAAAAACCATAGCCTTGACTAGACGGACCTTAGTTGGCAAAGTAATGTCTCTGCTTTTGAATATACTATCTAGGTTGGTCATAACTTTTCTTCCAAGGAGTAAGCGTCTTAATTTCATGGCTGCAGTTACCATCTGCAGTGATTTTGGAGCCCCAAAAAATAAAGTCTGACACTGTGTCCACTGTTTCCCCATCTATTTCAGATGAAGTGATGGAACCGGATGCCATGATCTTAGTTTTCTGAATGTTGAGCTTTAAGCCAACTTTTTCGCTCTCCTCTTTCACTTTCATCAAGAGGCTTTTTAGCTCCTCTTCACTTTCTGCCATAAGGGTGGTGTCATCTGCATATCTGAGGTTATTGATATTTCTCCTGGCAATCTTGATTCCAGCTTGTGTTTCTTCCAGTCCAGCGTTTCTCATGATGTACTCTGCATAGAAGTTAAATAAGCAGGGTGACAATATACAGCCTTGACGTACTCCTTTTCCTATTTGGAACCCGTCTGTTGTTCCATGTCCAGTTCTGACTGTTGCTTCCTGACCTGCATACAGGTTTCTCAAGAGGCAGGTTAGGTGGTCTGGTATTCCCATCTCTTTCAGAATTTTCCACAGTTTCTTGTGATCCACAGTCAAAGGCTTTGGCATAGTCAATAAAGCAGAAATAGATGTTTTTCTGGAACTCCCTTGCTTTTTTCATGATCCAGCGGATGTTGGCAATTTGTTCTCTGGTTCCTCTACCTTTTCTAAAACCAGCTTGAACATCAGGAAGTTCACGGTTCATGTATTGCTGAAGCCTGGCTTGGATAATTTTGAGCATTACTTTAGTAGCATGTGAGATGAGTGCAATTGTGTAGTAGTTTGGGAAAACTGGTCAACCACTTGTAAAAGAATGAAAGTAGAACACTTTCTAACACCATACACAAAAATGAACTCAAAATGGATTAAAGATCTAAATGTAAGACCAGAAACTATATAACTCCTAGAGGAAAACATAGGCAAAACACTCTGACATAAATCACAGCAGGATCCGCTATGACCCACTTCCCAGAGTAATGGAAATAAAAGCAAAAATAAACAAATGGGACCTAATTAAACTTAAAAGCTTTTGCACAATGAAGGAAACTATAAGCAAGGTGAAAAGACAGCCTTAAGAATGGGAGAAAATAATAGCAAACGAAGCAACTGACAAAGAATCTCAAAAATATACAAGCAGCACATGCAGCTCAATTCCAGAAAAATAAATGAGCCAATCAAAAAAATGGGCTGAAGAATTAAACAGACATTTCTCCAAAGAAGACATACAGATGGCTAACAAACACTCAACATCACTCATTATCAGAGAAATGCAAATCAAAACCACAATGAGGTACAATCTCATGCTGGTCGGAATGGCTGCTATCAAAAAGTCTACAAACAATAAATGCTGGAGAGGATATGGAAAAAAAGGAACCCTCTTACACTGTTGGTGGGAATGCAAATTAGTACAGCCACTGTGGAGAACAGTGTGGAGATTCCTTAAAAAACTGGAAATAGAACTGCCATATGACCCAGCAATCCCACTGCTGGGCATACATACGGAGGAAACCAGAATTGAAAGAGACACATATATCGCAATTTTCATCTCAGCACTGTTTATAATAGTCAGGACATGGAAGCAACCTAGATGCCCATCAGCAGATGAATGGATAAGAAACCCGTGGTACATATACACAGTGGAATATTGCTCAGCCATTAAAAAGAATACATTTGAATCAGTTCTAATGAGGTGGATGAAACTGGAGCCTATTATACAGAGTGAAGTAAGTCAGAAAGAAAAACACCAATACAGTATATTAACACATATATATGGAATTTAGAAAGATGGTAACAATGACCCTGTATGTGAGACAGCAAAAGAGACACAGATGTAAAGAACAGACTTTTGGACTTGGTGGGAGAAGGCAAGGGTCAGATGATTTGAGAGAATAGCATTGAAACGTGTATATTATCATATGTGGAACAGATCACCAGTCCAGGTTTGATGCATGAGACACGGTGCTCAGGGCCGGTGCACTGGGATGACCCTGAGGGATGGGATGGGGAGGGAGGTGCGAGAGTGTTCAGGATGGGGAACATATGTACACCTGTGGCTGATTCATGTCAATGTATGGCAAAAACCACAATATTGTAAAGTAACTAGCTTCCAATTAAAATTAATTAATTTGAAAAAAAGGATGTCTGGCTCTAGGTGAGTGACCACAGCAGTCTGGTTATCTGGGTCATTAAGACCTTTCTTGTACAGTTCTTCTGTGTATTCTTGCCACCTCCTTTTCATGTCTTCTGGTTCTGCTAGGTTCTTAAATTTTCTGTCCTTTCCTATGCCCATCTTTACATGAAATATTCCTTTGTTATCTCCAATTTTCTTGAAGAGATCTCTAGTTTTCCCCATTGTGTTGTTTTCCTCTACTTCTTTATCAAATTTGGGATATTCTTATGATATTACTGCTCTTACCTAACTTTTTACACCAAATTTGGATCCCCTTCTTTTAGTTTTTTAAAAAATTGTATGTTTGGTATTTTATATTTCTCTCAAAATAATGTATGCATTTTCTATACAACAAAGGACTTCTCAACTCTCACAGCACAGAGGAATTACCTGAGGAGATGTGAAAATAAGTGAATATAAAAGATGATGCCCTGATCCCATCCCAGCTATTGAATTAATTGATAGGATCAGTGCTGGCAGGTATGGAAATCTCCTTCGATGGTTTTATTTTATTTTTTCCTTCAATGGTTTTAATGTGAAGACACAGATGAGAACCATGCAAGTAAATTATCTCACAGAGATACACCACTCTTTCTTCCTCTACATGTTTTTTGTGAACTCGGCTTCGATGCCAGTGCCACAGAAACGATTTAGTAAAGATGCGGCTGCAGATAGCACAGCATGCTGTAATACCACTCACAAATGGAAAACTCTGAACAAAAGGCAATCAGCAACAACATTCAGAGCTTCAGGTGCTCAGTAACTATCATAGACTCCTTTTTGGAGGAGTATCTAATAGCTTAGTCACTTGGTCCAAATAATTTGAATGCTAAATCACAGACAGCTGGGTCCATATCTTCCCCATTGTTCATTCTTGAATAAATACAAACAGTAATAAACTATGGTAAATAAAATTAATCACACATGCTTATGTACATAATATGAACCTGCTGAATGTTGGGCTGTTTTGAATCTATGGGTCTGTTGAAACAGTCTTTGTGGGTAAACAGTCGCAGATGGGCACATTTTGTCTATTAAAAACACCTGCAAAAGGTTGCTGGAAAAGTTTCAAAAAAAGCTTGAATGATTTCAAAATTTATTTTACTCCACCTGCTGATTGACAGGTTTGCAGTTTTTTTTCCTTAGGAATCCGTGTATTATTAGAACATTCTGATTACCTCACTGATGCCATCAGACGAACCGGGCAAGGTGGATATTGTATCTCTATCCTTCATTCCTTTATGTATTAATCTCTTCCTTTCGTCACTCAGTTACTACTTACTTACTATATAGAAAGATCTCTGCAGGTAAGTGAATAAAATGCAAATAATTCTATCTCAATTATATTTCTTTCATATTACTCATCCTAATGAACAGAATTCTGTAGAAACTTGAACAAATAATTTTATCTATTTATTAATCACTTGAAACAATTTTTCCTAGGTTCAGCATTGTTCCTACTTCTATTCTGAGATAGTTCCATTACTGAATTAATAATAAAAGAAGAAAGGGAGACTCCTCACCTTTATTTTCATTTACTCTTTCTTCACCACACTATTCTACTCTGACCCTGTCATATATCCTTAAATATACTATTGATTCAAGTATAAATTTTGAACAAACATATTTTAACCCTGTAGAGAGGAGGCATCAATAAATTGTGAACTTCCAAAACAGCTATGGCCATTACCAAGTACAAAATAAAAGAGGACTAGTAGTATATTAATGAGATGACAAACTCTCTCTTCAAATGTATTTTTATTTTATAAGTAAAGCTGTACTTCTGCTGTACTGAAGCCATGTTTGTTTAATTGATGTTTTTCATTTTTCTTCTTTTTGAAACTATTCAACAAAACAAAGAAAGAAACATTGTTGTATTGTCTATATTTTATTCAGTGTTTGTGTTCTAATATCCCTCTTGATCATATGTCAATTTAAGGGAGATTATGGCATGTCCTGAAAATTCTAAAAGTATATATCTTGCAATAGGACAAGGGATTTGTGAGTAAATATTACTGAAAGGCAAGGTGTTTAACTTTATTCTTATTTTATGGATACAAATTGTAGTTCACCTTCCACTAGGTATAAAATAAAGGACAAGTAAAAGTTTTATCATATGCTTAGCATAAAGCGTTGGGCCATTAAATGTCAATTACATAATTAGTTTGTATGTTGATAAGTTAATTGGGGTCCTCAAAACAATGAAAATATATTATTAAATTTTATAGCTATAATCATAGATTTGCATTTTCCTAATAATGAGTGAGGTTAAACATCTTTTCATGTGCTTGTTGTCATCTGTGTGTCTTCTTTGGAAAAATGTTTATTCAGTACCTCTGCTTATTGTTTTATTGGGTAATTTGGGTTTTTGTTTTTGTTGAGTGGTATTAAGGTTTTAATATATTTTGGATATTAAACTTATAGTTTATATAATTTGCAAATCTTCTCCCAATCAGCAGGTTGTCTTTTTGCATTATTGATGATTTCCTTTGCTGTGTAGAAGCTTTTTGTTTGATGCAATCGCATTTGTTTACTTTCCCTTGTTTTATTTCCCTTGCCTAAGGAGACAAATCAAGAAACGTATCTTTAAGACCATGTCAAAGAGCATACTGCCTAGGTTTCCTTCTAGGAGTTTTATGATTTCAAGTCTCATATTCAGGTCTTTTACAAATGTTGAGCTGATGAGTGTGTACAGTGTGAGTCATCTAGTTTTTCTTTTTTTTACTTGTTGCTATCATGTTTTCCCAACTCTATTTATTACAGAGACGATGCTTTCTCCATTTGCCTTTTTTTTTTTCTCCTTTGTCATAAATTAATTTTCCAATGTATTTCTTTCTGGGCTCTAAATTCTGTTCCATTGTATGTTCTATCCTATGTATCTTTCTGCCAACACCATGCTGTTCTGTTTAATCTGGCTTTATAATGAACTTGAAATCAGAGTGTATGATACCTCCAGCTTTGTTATTTTTCTCAGGATTACTTTGGCTATTAGGGGTCTTTGGTGCTGCCAAATAAATTTTAGAATTTTTTTTGCTCTCATGTGAAAAAATATCATTGGGATTTTGATATGGATTGCATTGAATCTGCAGATTGCTTTAGGAAATATGGACCAATGTTGGACCATTGGACCAATGAACCAATATGGACATTTAAACAATGTTAATTCTTCCAGTCTGTGAGCAGAGTATTCATTTGTTTATATAGTTTTTATTTTCTTTAAACAATGTCATACAGTTTTCAAGTGTATAGATTTTTCACATCCTTGGTTAAATTTATTCCTATGTACTTTATTATATATGTTGCTATTTTAATTAGGATTGTTTTCTTAATGTCTCTGCCAGCTCACTGTAAGCAAACAGAAGGGCAAAAGTGTTTTGTATGCTGATTTTGCTCACTGAAACTTTACTGTATTCATTTATTTTTGTAGAGTCTTTAGGGTTTTCTATATATAAAATCAAGTCTTCCACAAGTAGTTAAAGTTCTACTTCTTCCTTTCCAATTTGGATGTCTTTTATTGATTTTTATTGCCTAATCGTTCTGGCTAAGGCTTCTAATATTCTGTTGAATAAGAGTGGTGAGAGTGGGCACTGTCGTCTTGTTCCTTGTTGTAGGACAGCTTGCAGCTTTTCACCACTGAGTATGATGTTAGCAGTAGGTTTGTAATAAATGGCTTTTATTATGTTGAGGAACGTTCCTTCTACACTTTATTGAGAATTTTTTTTCATAAATCATTATTGAATTTTGTCAAAGTTATTTCTGCATCTATTTAGATGATCCCAGATTTTGATCTTTCATTTTGTTAATGTGGTCCATCATGTTGATTGATTTGCAAATATTGAACCATCATTGATCCCTGGAGTAAGTCTCATTTAATCATGATATGTGATACTTCTAATGTTGTTGTTATTTAGTCACTAAGTTGTGTCCTACTTTCTTGTGCCCCCATAAACTGTGGCCCATCAGGCTCCTCTGTCCATGGGATTTCCCATTGGAGAGGAATACCACTTCCTTTTCCAGGGGATTGTCCCGATTCAGGGATTGAACATGCATTTCCTGCATTGGCAGGCAGATTCTTTACCACTGAGCCACCTAGGAAACCCTGATACTTCTAATATATTACACTATTTGGCTTGCTAATATTTTGTTGAAGACTTTTATATCTGTGTTCATCAGACATATTGGTTGTGATTTTCATTTTTTTGTATTGTCTTTGTCTGATATTGGTATCAGGGTGATGTTGGTCTCATAAAATTAGACAGGAAGTGCTCTCTCCCCTTCAGTTTTATGGAATAGTTTGAGAAGGACAGGTATTAAATCATCTTTGACTGTCTGGTAGAACTCACCTGTGAAGCCATATCATTCTGGCCTTATATTTTGGAGGAGCTTTCAAAGTATTTTTAAATTTTATTTATTTATGGCCATGTTGGTCTTTGTTGCTGCACAGAGCTTTTGTCTATTTGCAGGAAGCAGGGGCTACTCTCTAGTTGTGGTGGATGGGCTTCTCATTGAGTGGCTCCTCTTGTTTAGGATGCATGGGCTTCAGTATTTGCCGCACATGGGCTTATTTGCTCCACAGAATGTGGGATCTTCCCAGATCAGGGATTGAATCTGTGTCTCCTGCACTGGCAGATGGATTCTTTACCATTGAGCTACCAGGGAAGCCCCTGTGGAGAAGCTATGTGTTTAATGTTTTAATCTTTGTACTATTGATGAATGTATAGATTTTCTATACCTTCATGATTGAGTTCTGAATGTTTGCATGATTTTCATATTTGTCCATTTTTTTTCTAAGTTGTCCAGTCTGCTGTGCATAGCATAGCAGCTCATATTCTTCCCTTATAATCCTTTTTTTTCCTCCCAGGCATCCATTGTAATTTTCCTTTTTCTTCTCTGATTTTATTTATTAGCACTTTCTTTGTTTTCTCAGTGAGTCTAGCTAAAAGGTTTGCCAATTTTGTTTATCTTTTCTATTGTCTTTTTAGTCTATCTACTTCCTTCTACTAACTCTGGACTTCATTTGTTCTTACCTTTTCTAGTTCCTTTAGGTGTATGGCTAGATTCTTTATTTGAATTTTTTCTTGTTTCTTGAGGTAGGCCTGTATTGTTATATTGCTATAAACTTTCCTCTTAGTACTTTTTTCTTTTTTCTTTTTTTTTGCACTAAATATATCTTAGTATGTTGTACTGCTGTATTTCATTTTTATTTGCCTTCAGGTATTCTTTTCCTCCTGATTTCTTCACTTACCTAATAGTTGTTCCGTAGCACACTATTCTGTCTAAACATAATTCCAGTTCTTTTTTTATAGCTTATTTCTACTTCATGTTGGAAAAAGCACTTGGTATAACTGCTATCTTCTTAAACTTACTGAGGGTTGTTTCATATCCCAACATATGATCTATCTTGAGGAGGTTCCATGTGCACTTCAGAAGAATATGCATTGTGCTACATTTGGATGGAATATCTGTAGAAACATATCAAACTATTCAGTTTAATGTTTCATTAAAGGCTGTTTTCCCCTGTTTCCTGTTGACTTTCTATCTGGATGATTCATCCACTGATGAAAGTAGGGTGTTAAAGTCCCCTACTATTATTACCTTGTCAATTCCTCCCTTTAGGTCTGTTAATTGTTTAATATATTTTGGTTGTCCTTGTTAGGTATATATGCATTAATAACTATTGTGTCTTCTTGATGAATTATCATCTTTATCATTATACACTCTCCAATTTTGTCTCGTTACCTCTTTGGCTTGAAGTCTATTTTTTCTGATATGAGTTCAGCTACACCTGCTTTTTCCAGCTGTCATTTGCCAGGAGTATCACCTTGTATACCTTCAATTTTAGCCTGTTTGTCTTTAGAACTGGTGAATGTCTTGGAGGCAGCATATATTGGGTCTGTTGTTTGTTAATCCATCTAGCCACTGTTTGTCTTTTGACAGATAAATTGAATCCACTTACATTTAGTGTAATTGTTGATATTTGAGGATTTAGTATTGCCATTTTATCTCGTTTTCTGGTTGTTCTGTATACAGATTGCTTCTTTTTACTTCTGTTTCTGCCATTTTAGTCTGGTGGCTTTACATGATTTTTTTCAATTTTCCTTTATTTTATGTCTCTACTCTGGACATATTTTGTGGTCACTGTGAGGTTTGTTTAAAAGTCTCATATTTAAAACAATCTTTTTTTCTGCTGATAGCATCTTATCTTCATTTTCATATATAATAGATACAAGGAGGAAAACAGCATGCGCCATTCAGACTCTACTGATCTAGCTTCTTCCCTCTACTGAATTAACTATTAGCCAATGATTCTGATGATTTACATAAACATTTTAAATCAGACTAACACCTACATGAGTCTACTGAAAAAGATTTATATAGCTGGACACAAAATAAGCAAGAACTGAAAAGATTTTACTGGAATATCACCAAATTCATTTCAGTTCCCTTCAGTTCAGTTGCTCAGTTGTATCCGACTCTTTGCAACCCCATGAACTGCAGCACACCAGGCCTCCTTGTCCAACACCAGCTCCTGGAGTTCACTCAGACTCACGTCCATCGAGTCAGTGATGCCACCCAGCCATCTCATCCTCTGTCATCCCCTTCTCCTCCTGCCCCCAATTCCTCCCAGCATCAGAGTCTTTTTCAATGAGTCAACTCTTCACATGAGGTGGCCAAAGTACTGGAGTTTCAGCTTTAGCATCATTCCTTCCAAAGAAATCCCAGGGTTGATCTCCTTCAGAATGGACTGGTTGGATATCCTTGCAGTCCAAGGGACTCTCAAGAGTCTTCTCCAGCACCACAGTTCAAAAGCATCAATTCTTCAGCGCTCAGCTTTCTTCACAGTCCAACTCTCACATCCATACATGACCACTGGAAAAACTAGGCCTTACCAAATCAATTTCCTCATGACTCTTTGGAAAGTCATCATTCTTTTCTGTCTGTGATCACCCTCTGTCCATTACACTCACTTCATTGGATCAGAAAACAAACCTGAGAAAATTACTTCAAAATATTCCTGCTAAAATATTAATTTAATGAAAAGAGAGATGGGTTCTGTAACTATCACCTTATCACACAACTGAATTTAATATTCTGATTTTAGAATACAAAACATGGCCTGAGATCTTCACTAAAGAAAAGAAAATTAAAGTTCAAAATGTTGTGTCTATAAAATGGAAGGTTTTAAAAAGTGAAATTCTGGTAGAATTTAAGATGATAATACTGGACACAGGTGAATTAAGAGCATGAGGTATAATGGAAAGTCAAGGGATATATGGAATGTGACTTTTACCTGAATCAATTATTTAAGGAAAAAAACAGGCTTACAAAAAATTGTTTGTACAATTTAAGAAAATTTTACCTTTGAATTTCAGATACATATTTGTTACTGGATATAAAGTGAAAGTAAAAGTGAAGTCGCTCAGTCATGTCCGACTCTTTGTGACCCCATGAACTGTAGCCTATCGGGCTCCTCTGTCCATGGGATTTTCCAGGCAAGAGTGCTGGAGTGGGTTGCCATTTCCTTCTCCTATTGGATGCAAGGTTTGGTGTAAAAAATACTGAGTTCTTCCTTACTGTGTTTTCCTTTGCTAGAAAATTCAGGTCATGTTTTGCAAATTTCTAAAAGTTTGAAAAACATTACAGAGCACGGTCTTCAGATTATCATGCAAAACAGAGTATCTCCATTTTGAGTTGTAAAGAAACACAACTTGGTAGTTACCAGCGATGATAAATTTAAAAGTAAAAAATAAAAACATGAATCTTATTTGCACACTGTACATTTTCTAGTACTAAAAAAGAGATACAAAAAAAAAGAGATACATCTCAAGAGATTAAATAGAATAAGGGAAATATCAAAATTAACATTTCCATGGTGACATTTAAAATAAATACTAAAATATGTTATGTAGCATTGGTTGAATTTTTTTAAATAACAAGGATAATGTTAGCACATTTTTTCCTCTCATAAAAAGATGAGTTTATATTTAGAATCAGAATTTCCTGCTACACACATATAAAACTATTCTGAAGAAATTAATTAAAGCTATTAAATGTGTTTTACTTTTTTAAGACTTTTTTTTCAATCACACAACATATATAAGAGCCAATACTACAAAAGGAAAGCAAAATAACAATTTATACCAATAACAGTTAGCTTGGTGCTAATTAAAATTCCATACAGTTTCATTCTAAATTAAAATTACTCATCATAATCTCATTAAAAATAAAATTTACCCAATTGACAGAGCCTGAAATTTTAGATTTGATGTAATTTTGATAAAAATTATACATGTGATCACTCACTTAGAGCTAGACATTCTGGAATGTGAAGTCAAGTGGGCCTTAGAAAGCATCACTACGAACAAAGCAAGTGGAGGTGATAGAATTCCAGTTGAGCTATTTCAAATCCTGGAAGATGATGTTGTGAAAGTGCTAGACTCAATATGCCAGCAAATTTGGAAAACTCAGCAGTGCCCACCAGACTGGAAATGGTCAGTTTTCATTATAATCCCAAAGAAAGGCAATGCCAAAGAATGCTCAAACTACCATACTCAACTGCACTCATCTCACATGCTACTAGAGTAATGCTCAAAATTCTCCAAGCCAGGCTTCAGCAATACGTGAACCGTGAACTTCCTGATGTTCAAACTGGTTTTAGAAAAGGTAGAGGAACCAGAGATCAAATTGCCAACATCTGCTAGATCATGGAAAAAGCAAGAGAGTTCAAGGAAAACATCTATTTCTGTTTTATTGACTATGCCAAAGCCTTTGACTGTGGATCACAAGAAACTGTGGAAAATTCTGAAAGAGATGGGAATACCAGACCACCTGACCTGCCTCTTGAGAAACCTGTATGCAGGTCAGGAAGCAACAGTTAGAACTGGACATAGAACAACAGACTGGTTCCAAATAGGAAAAGGAGTACGTCAAGGCTGTATATTGTCACCCTGCTTATTTAACTTATATGCAGAGTACATCATGAGAAACGCTGGGCTGCAAGAAGCACAAGCTGGAATCAAGATTGCCAGGAGAAATAGCAGTTACCTCAGATATGGAGATGACACCACCCTTATGGCAGAAAGTGAAAGAGAACTAAGAGCCTGTTGATAAAACTTAAAGAGGAGAGTCAAAAAGTTGTCTTAAAGCTCAACATTCAGAAAACTAAGATCATGGCATCCGGTCCCATCACTTCATGGGAAATAGATGGCAAAACAGTGGACACAGTGTCAGACTTTGTTTTTCTGGGCTCCAAAATCACTGCAGATGGTGACTGCAGCCACGAATTTAAAAGATGCTTACTCCTTGGAAGGAAAGTTATGACCAACCTAGATAGCATATTGAAAAGCAGAGACGTGGCTTTGTCAACAAAGGTCAGTCTAGTCAAGGCTATGGTTTTTCCTGTGGTCATGTATGGATGTGAGAGTTGGACTATAAAGAAAGCTGAGCGCTGAAGAATTGATGCTTTTGAACTGTGGTGTTGGAGAAGACTCTTGAGAGTCCCTCGGACTGCAAAGAGATCCAAGAAGTCCATCCTAAAGGAGATCAGTCTGGGTATTCATTGGTAGGACTGATGCTGAAGCTGAAACTCCAATACTTTAGCAACCTGATGTGAAGAGCTGACTCATTTGAAAGGACCCTGATGCTGGGAAAGATTGAGGCAGGCAGACAAGGGGATGACAGAAGATGAGATGGTTGGATGGCATCACTGACTCAATGGACATGGGTTTGGGTGGACTCCGGGAGTTGGTGATGGACAGGGGTCGTAAAGAGTCAGATATGACTGAGCGACTGAACTGACTGATACATGTTGAGAAGAGCTCAGCTACATTTTCCCAAGCACTTGGAACTTTTTTTAACATACACTATTTTCATTATCTTTCCACTTCTTGGTTACTGTCAATAAGGAATACATATATGAGTCTATACATAAACCATAATCTTAAGTTCACTTTGAAAGTTGGGAAATAGAAAAAACTGTTCTTCAGTTTAATTCATATTTTCTAGGTTTTTTTCTAGAAAATCTAGATATAGGAAAACCTAATATAGGTAAACATTAAAAGGTAATTGTTTAAAAGTTTAAATATGCCACATTTACCGTTTGGGCTCAGGTATATTCTTCAATTACATCTGTAACAGTTCCATAATTTTAGTTTGGATATCCACACATCCTGGAAGTAACCCAGTTGCTTTTTAGTAAATTGACCCCATCATTTTCTGGAATTCCTTGGAAAATCTGATTGTCTTAACCTGATTACTATTTCTCCTCATTTATTCAGAGTGACTGGCTAAAAAGTGGGCAATAAGCCTGTTTTGTTGAATGCGACATGAGGAGAAATCAGTTGCAGCTCCTTAGAATTTCCATTCACATCCTACAGATTCTACATGGAAAGTCTTAGCATCTGATGTTGCTGCCAGTCATTTTGCCACCATAAGGAAAGCCAGCCTTAGAATATAGTATGTATACTACAAAACAGCCAGCTTCCCTGATGGCTCAAATGTAAAGAATCAGCCTGCAATGAAGAAGTTGCAGGAGACACAAGTTTGAATCCTGGGTCAGGAAGATACCCTGGATGAAGGCATGGAAACCCACTCCAGTATTCTTGCCCGGAGAATCTCATGGACAGAGGAGCCTGGTGGGCTATAGTCCACAGGGTCGCAGAGTCAGACACTGCTGAAGTGATTTACCATGTGCACACATGCACTACAAAACAACAGTTTACAGAAGAGAGTTTGCCTTTTTGATACTGTCAAATCTAGATTAACATTAAGTTGACCCAGTATATACGTTTCTCAGTTGTTGAGTCAATACAAGACAATTGTTCTGGGTCTATTTATATTGTTTCACTTAGAATTAAAAATTTCCCCCATTTGTTTCTAAAAGTTAACGTTTTAACATCATGACATAATTACAGTAACATCTATACAGCAAAATGTGCAAATCTAGGAAGCTGACCACAGGTGGAGATAAATGTTTAAACCCTTTCCATTCATCATTTTTTATAGAGTTTAATTTACACACAAAAAATTTATAAAATTGCTTTTCTTCTCTTGGTTTATCTATCAATTTCTTGGAAGTGATAGTATTCATATATCTTAAACAGAGCAAATCAAATAATAAATATCATATTTGAGATCCTGTTAAAAGAAATCATGTGTATTGAACAGGAGCTTTAAGTGAAAGTCGCTCAGTTGTATCTGACTCTTTGTGACCCCATGGATATACAGTCCATGGAATTCTCTAGGCCAAAATACTGGAATGAGTAGCCTTTCCCTTCTCCAAGAGATCTTCCCAACCCAGGGAATGAACCCAGGTCTCCCGCACTGAAGGCAGATTTTTTACCAGCTGAGCCACAAGGGAAGCCCAAGAATCCTGGAGTGGGTAGCCTTCCCTTCTCCAGTGGATCTTCCCAACCCAAGAATGTAACTGGGGTCTCCTGCATTGCAGGCAGATTCTTTTACCAGTTGAGCTACCAGGGAAGCCTGAATAGGAACTTTAGAGGGCTTAAAAATGAATTAACGATTATATTTATTTACAATGTATCTCTTCAGTATTTCAATAAAAATAATCTAAACTATTTAATAATAATAAATAATCTAAAGTGATTATTTTGTACAACATTAATGCATAAACAGTTTTGCATCATAAAATCACAGTATTGATCACACGTTGCCTTCTAAAGCCTGTACTTGTAGTCTTGAATTTTGTACACTGTGAAATTGTAATACATATTAAAGAGGATTAGAGTCATGTGTATTGCTGTTTAAATTTGGTTACACTTGTAGAGTCCTCTCCCTTCCCCTACTGCATTTTGCTACATATTTCTGCCCATTTCTGGTAGTTATCTGGAAAAAATGAATTAGGTCTCACCTATCTGTCCTAGATTACAAAATTTCATAATTTATTAAGGAAGAATTGGGTTAAAAATCATCATTTTTGTCTCCTAACTGATAGCTGTAAAATTTCTTAAGATATTGGCCTTAAGATGCATTCTAACTGTGAAACTTTAAAATATCTGAATGTAAGAGATAAGCAGATTTATCCCAGAATCAGAACTCAGTTTTGACAGCTTGTTGCAGAGGCAAGCACTGTGTAACTCTAAGCTTGGTGTTATGTCTTCCCTATAAAGAACTCAAGCAATTAAAATGTTTTATTATATCCACAACAAAACCAACTGAATAAAGATTAGGAAGAGGCTGGGTTATGGAGATACAAATAGAGTCACTCTTTCAATTACATTTATTTCTATGTAAATGGATACTCATTATAATAAAGTATAATCCTAATACTCTTTTAAAGAATATACTTTATCTTATTAAAATAATAAAGGGCAAAATATTTACATCTGTTTTAAATACAAGAATTAGAAGCCTGGAGATGATAACTTTTTCATTACCAGGAATTACTTCCTAAAATCTGAAATGCTTAAACTGTATATAAATGCTAATAATATCAATTATAGTTTACTATAGTTTTAAAACTATATCTATAGTTTTAAATGGAGCATTGTGAGGAGTATATCATGAATTGATGGATTATATAAGCAATGTGACTTGCTCTTGGTTATAACAAAATCTTCCTTTCAAATAATTTATTCATTTAATACAATTTGAGCAACATATACACATACTGTATAAACTATGTATCTGAACATATACACTTTCTTCTTAAAAATTTAAACTTGGACATAATTTTATATTAAAAATGGTATATCTAAAATTGATTCCAAAATCACATATTTGGGAGCAGTCTCTCTTTTTACTTCTTCAGTTACAAAACCCATTGATTTGGAATCCAACCACCTGCTACAGCAGATGAGCACCTTCTTCCTCTCTGAAAGGAGAGTGCCTCAATCTGTGCCTTGGAGCTCTTTTTGGCTATCTTTGCTTTCACTGATTATTATCTATTATTTCTCTTCAATATGTAATCAGATGCATGTAACTACATTTTTCTCATTTTTAAAAATATTTTTTCAAACCTCATCATTCCAAAAATCAGTAACAGCAGCAGCAGCAAAGCAATGACACCAAAATTCTGTGGATCCCACTCTTTTTCCTGTTCCTGATAAGAAGTAAGTTTTCCTTCATAACCAATGTTCTCAAAACGTTCGGTCATTTTATTGTTTTGATTCTATCACCTACACGACTGTGACTGACCACACTGGTTTTTGCCTCAATGACCAAAACAGTCCTACTACTGGATCCAAACCACGGCTCCTCTTTCACTAACACCAGCCTTCCTTCCACCCCAGTGTGGCTCCTTCCCCATCCATTCCTGAACTCCCATTTGCTCGACATTCTCTTTCGTAATATTCTCACGATTTTCTTTCTTCCTCACTCAACCCCAATTCACAGTCTCCTTTGCAGATTTGTTTTCAACTGCAATACAGTTTGAAGTTGAGTCCCGTCAGGTTTGGACCTAAAAAGACTTTTCTTCTCAATCGATGGCCTCTCTCTGGATGATTTATCCATATCCTTGGTTTCAAAATCCACTTACAAATAGAAAACTTACAAAAATATGTCATCAGTTCTGATCTCTCCTCAGAGATTATGATGGAAAAAGACTCTTTGGCATCTCTATTTGAATGTCTTAAAAATATTTCATCTTCAACATTATAAACTATAGCAGAAAGTTTACATTTCACTATTTAAGTAAACATTTTGCACTGTTACCTATTAATAAAATATATTTTCAGTTATTCTGTTACACATGATAGAAACTTTGGAAATATTATTTAACCCTTTCCTTCTCTAGCCACGCCCAAATCAGACCCAGCATCAAGTCCCACTGGTGTAACCTAAATTATATCCATTAAATGTAATCATTTTATTTTGATAGTTACTCCCTCTCCCTGCCCCTCTCCAACCACACCCACAAAGTAGTTCTAGTTACAAGTCCTTATTACATATCTTAGAGAATATTAGTTATTCTGCCAAATCCACTTTCCCTCTTTCATTTCACTTCCCATTTCTGAATTGGGAATTCTAAAATGCAAGTGAGATGCTGAGATGAAGCCCTTTATTAAAATATGTAAATGGCTCTTCAATTACCTTATGCATAAACAGAAATCTTCAATAGTTGCCTCATGAAATGCTATGTGATTTGACCTCTACTTGTCCCCAGGAGCTTCTGGTAATGTGATAACATGATCAATACTAATGCTTTAAATAAACTTATTTATTGAGGTATACTATATATTCAGAAAAAAAGAATAAATCATACCTACATCCAGGTGAGTTTTCACTGTAATCACACATATACAAAGATAATTTTCTTGAGAAACAGAAACCTTGAAAACATTTTCTAGGTCCAAGATAGTCATTCTGCCTGGGGTGCCAGGGCAGCAAAGTGGACTTTCCTGTTCTTATAAATGCTCCTCCTTAATCAGAAACGTAGAACATGTAGTTAGTCAATCCCGAACCACTGAGCCAACTCTGGGCTCCATACATATTTCCCTTTTCTTTGATATTTCTAAAGAAGGTCAGCCATGCAACCCCAACCAAAACCATGTCATCTCTGCACTGTTGCTTTTAACACCCTATAAAAAATGCTCTTGCCTAGACATCCGTCAGAAAGAGTTCCCCAGTGCTCGTGAGCACTGAACTCTCCCAATCCATAGAGTATATTCCTTGAATAAAGGGTATCAAACTCATTACTAAATTGTTTTATGTTTTTTGGTCATTTAACATTTTTTTCTTCCTCTATTTACATCATTACCATGTACTTTATGTTGATTTGCCTCACTGGTTACAAATTTTCTAAGTAATTTTATTGTTCTATTGAATTTTTCAGTTTCAATTATTTTATTTTCCTAGGTTCACTTTTCCAGTGAGTGTAGGTTTGTTTGTTTGTTTTTCTTTCATTTTTGTTGGTAGTGGTTAGCAATCCACTGACTATTTATTCTCCCTCTTTTTTGATCACAAATGTTTGGCAAAATTCTCCATTCTCCATTTTAACACCTATTTTCTGAGTAAATTAAGCATGGTTATTTTAAAATCCATGTATGGTAATTTTATTATCTTATTATCTTCTCATTTTCTTCTCCTCTCTGCCCAGTCCTCTACCTCTTTCTTTTCTTCCTTCTTCCTCTTCTTTTTGTACTTCACTCTTTCCATTAACATGATTTATGATCTTTTATTAAAAATTGGCTATTTGGTATGAAAAATGATGGAGATAATTTAAACTCTTTCTAATGGTACCTTCCTCTAAACATTTAATTTTGCTCTCTAGCATGCTATTAAAGTACATGGAGATTAGTTTATGGGTTGGCGTCCATCTGAAACTAGATTTCAGCCTTTATGAAGACTAGTTTATTGCCTATTTAGCACTATTTCTATAATTTGGTGAACTGTGAAATCAATTTTTGACTCTTAGCTATTACTTTTGCAAAATTTTTAGTCCCTTGGCCCTGTTCACTAAACACCAATGCAAAGTGTTTGTATTTTATATTTTAAATACAATATATATTTGCAATTATGCAAATGATTACTATCTTTTTAAAAATCATATCTTTTTCATTCTCTCATCTTTTACTTGAATATTATTATGCTTATAAGTATTCTTACATTACCTGTCATGTATCCGAATTTCACTATATTCTTCTAATTATATATCTAGACTATATTTTAATGTCTTTATTTTTTTTTTCAAGTACAAGTTATTAATTTTTTCTTCAAGTTTATCTTAGTGTGCCTCTTAAAGAGTCCAGTATGCTTTAATAACATGTATTATGTTTTTATTTCTAGAATTACTTATTTTTAAAACTCTCTTGGACTTTATGTAATGCTTATTTTAGTTTATATTTTAAGCTTTTGGTTTTGATTTGAGTTGTATAAATTTCATCTATATTGTATTCTATACAAAATTACAAAAACAAAGAATTTACTTTGTTTTTTGTTTCCCTGTGTCTCTCACTCATGGTTCTCTTTTGAATGCATATGTTTTGACATGAGTCCAAAAGCTTAGGAAATTAATCTACATTCTTTGAGGCCTGGTTTGAATATGTGCTTTTCCAGAGAGAATTTGAATTTCTAGTTGGCTAAGTGTGATAACAACTTAAACAACTTTATATAAAAATGTCCCCATGGAACCCTCCTACACTGTTGGTGGGAATGTAACCCACTCCAGTACTCTTGCCTGGAAAAATCCCATGGACGGAGGAGCCTGGTAGGCTGAAGTCCACGGGGTCGCTAAGAGTCGACACGACTGAGCGACTTCACTTTCACTTTTCACTTTCATGCACTGGAGAAGGAAATGGCAACCCACTCCAGTAGTCTTGTCTGGAGAATCCCAAGGACGGGGGAGCCTGGTGGGCTGCCGTCTATGGGGTCGCACAGAGTCGGACACGACTGAAGCAACTTAGCAGCAGCAGCATGGAGAAAACAGTATAGAGGTTCCTTAAGAAACTAAACATAGAGGTGCCATATGATCTAGTGATCCCACTCCTTGGTATGTTTCTGGATAAAACCATAATTCTAACAGAAACAAGCACCCCAATATTCATTGCAGCACTATTTATAATAACCAAGACATGGAAACAACCTAAATGCCCATCAACAGATGAATGGATAAAGAACACATGGTACATATATACAATGAAATACATAAACTTAGGCATAAAAGAATGAAATAATGCCACATGCAGCAACATGGATGGCCCTAGAGACTCTCACACTAAGCAAAGCAAGTCAGAAAGAGAAGGAAAACAACCATATGATACTGTTTATATGTGGAATCTAAAATATGATGCAAATGAACTTATCTATGAAATAGAAACAAACTTACACACATAGAGAAGAGATGTATGATTGCCAAGAGGTAGAAAAAATTGGGGAGGGATAGACTGGGAGTTTTGGGTTAGAATACACAAAATATTATATATACAATGGACAGACAATTAGGTCCTACTGTATAGCACAGAGAATAATATTAAATATCTTGTGATGAACCATAATAGAAAATAATATGAAAAATAATGCATATATATCTGTACCTATACATGGTATACAGTGTATATGCTGTATAGTATATACAGTATAAAATAACACAATATTGTAAATAAAGAACACTTCAAAATAATTTCTTATATGGCCTTTTTATTTTTATATATTTCACAAAATAAAGTTTAATTTTATCCAGGCTATTTTAAGACAGTTGTCTTCTCTGCAAATTAAACATAATTTTTTTCCCCCACCTACTCAACAAACGAACCAGGACAAGAAAAATTCTTTAAAGACACCTTTTTCACAATGGGTTTATTTTTCTCTTGAATATTATAATGAAAATATATGAAGATGTCTCTCTTTATGATCCTACTTCTATAAGAAGTTTCTACTAGATTCTCTAATATGGACAAATATTATTTTCTGAATTATTTTACAGCACAGACTTCAAAAGAGATGTCTAACGTCTAAATTTACTAGAACTTAGATGGTATCTTAAGGGTGATATCTGGCCAGGATAGAGTTAAATAATATTGCACCAAATATTTTACATTGCAGGTGGATTCTTAACCTGTCTGAGCCAGCAGGGAAGCCTTGCACCAAATTTTTTAGATCTCCTTACTTAGCTTAAAATGCTACTGAGATGTTATTAATCAACCAGGATCCATATTATCTTGGCTCATGTATATTTATTTAGGTGTGGTAGTGTGACCAAGCGCCAGACAATGGAACATGTGCTGAAGTAATGAATGAAAATTCCAGATCTAGACCTTAAAAGTCTCTCACAAAATAATTTAATTATTTTCTTAGGTCCCTGGTCAGTGTCCATGTGCTGACAATGGCAGAGACACAGGAATATAGGAGTTCAGTTCAGTCGCTCAGTCATGTCCGACTCTTTGTGACCCCATGAATCAGGGAGCACGCCAGGCCTCCCTGTCTATCACCAACTCCCGGAGTTCACTCAAACTCACGTCCATCAAGTTGGTGATGGCATCCAGCCATCTCATCCTCTGTCGTCCCCTTCTCCTCCTGCCCCCAATTCCTCCCAGCATCAGAGTCTTTTCCAATGAGTCAACTCTTCGCATGAGGTGGCCAAAGTACTGGAGTTTCAGCTTTAGCATCATTCCTTCCAAAGAAACCCCAGAGTTGATCTCCTTCAGAATGGACTGGCTGGATCTCCTTGCAGTCCAAGGGACTCTCAAGAGTCTTCTCCAACACCACAGTTCAAAAGCATCAATTCTTCGGTGCTCAGCTTTCTTCACAGTTCAACTCTCACATCCATACATGACCACTGGAAAAATAATAGCCTTGACTAGGAGGACCTTTGTTGGCAAAGTAATGTCTCTGCTTTTCAATATGCTATCTAGGTTGGTCATAACTTTCCTTCCAAGGAATAAGCATCTTTGAATTTCATAGCTGCAATCACCATCTGCAGTGATTTTGGAGCCCAAAAAGATAAAGTCTGTCACTGTTTTCACTGTTTCTCCATCTATTTCCCAAGAAGTGATGGGACCGGATACCATGATCTTCGTTTTCTGAATGTTGAGATTTAAGCCAACTTTTTCACTCTCCTCTTCTACTTTCTTTGAACGGCATTGAAACATGTATACTATCATGTAAGAAACGAATCGCCAGTCTATGTCCAATGCAGGATACAGGATGCTTGGGGCTGGTGCACAGGGATGACCCAGAGAGATGTTATGGGGAGAGAGGTGGGAGGGGGGTTCATGTTTGGGAACACATGTACACCCATGGTGGATTCATGTCAATGTATGGCAAAACTAATACAGTATTATAAAGTAAAATAAAGTAAAAATAAAAAATTTAAAAAAATCTTTTTTTAATTTTTTATTTTTTAATATAAATTTATTTAATTGGAGGTTAATTACTTTACAATATTGTATTGGTTTTACCATACATCAACATGATTCCACCACAGGTATACACGTGTTCCCCATCCTGAAACCCCCTCCCTCCTCCCTCCCTGTACCATCACTCTGGGTCATCCCAGTGCACCAGCCCCAAGCATCCAGTATCATGCATCAAACCTGGACTGGTGATTTGTTTCATATATAATATTATACATGTTTCAATGCCATTCTCCCAAACCATCCCACCCTCTCCCTCTCCACAGAGTCCAAAAGACTGTTCTATACATCTGTGTCTCTTTTGCTGTCTCGCATACAGGGTTATTGTTACCATCTTTCTAAATTCCATATATATGCATTAGTATACTGTATTGGTGTTTTTCTTTCTGGCTTACTTCACTCTGTATAATAGGCTCCAGTTTCATCAATTTAAAAGCTTCTGCACAACAAAGGAAACTATAAGCCAAGGTGAAAAGACAGCCTTCAGAATGGGAGAAAATAATAGCAAATGAAGCAACTGACAAACAATTAATCTCAAAAATATACTAGCAACTCCTGCAGCTCAATTCCAGAAAAATAAACAACCCAATCAAAAAATGGGCCAAAGAACTAGACATTTCTCCAAAGAAGACATATAAATGGCTAACAAACATATGAAAAGATGCTTTACATCATTCATTATCAGAGAAATGCAAATCAAAACCACAATGAGGTACCATTTCACACCAGTCAGAATGGCTGTGATCCAAAAGTCTACAAGCAGTAAATGCTGGAGAGGGTGTGGAGAAAAGGGAAACCTCTTACATTGTTGGTGGGAATGCAAACTAGTACAGCCACTATGGAGAACAGTGTGGAGATTCCTCTTTCAATTTCATCAACAGGCTTTTTAGTTCCTCTTCACTTTCTGCCATAAGGGTGGTGTCATCTGCATATCTGAGGTTATTGATATTTCTCCTGGCAATCTTGATTCCAGCTTGTGTTTCTTCCAGTCCAGCGTTTCTCATGATGTACTCTGCATATAAGTTAAGTACTCTGGGTATGTGTTAAGTCAGTGATGTTTTAGGTTTAACTTTTGTAGCACTAGCATTACTTTATCTAATCTATAATTGGTCACTTGCAGTGCTATAATAATCCATAGGGCATTTTCTTAATGTTAAGTGACAACAGCTAAGATTCATAGAAGATGCTGGTAGAGGCTTCATAGAACACATAAAATCATAAAATTAGAACAAATAAACATGGGTCTATTGTAGTAGAAATTACAGATGTTTCCTACTATTTCTGTCTCAGCACATTTCCTACATACATATGTTGCACTTCCCAGTTCCTTCGTGGTTGGAGGAGGTCCTTCTTAACTAATCTCATCCAAATGGTCTTCCCAGGTGGTGCTAGTGGTAAAGAACCTGCCTGACAATGCAGGAAACATGAGATGTGGGTTCAATCTCTGGGTCAGAAAGATCCCCTAGAGGAGAGCATGGCAACTCACTCCAGTATTCTTGCCTAGAAAATCCCTTAGATAGAGAGGAGCCTGGAGGGCAATAGTCCGTAGTGTCACAAAGAGTCAGACATGACTGAAGCAACTTAGCATGTAATGTGCTTAGTTACATCTGCCAGGTTCCTCTGTCCAAGGGATTTCCCAGGCAAGAATACTGGAGTGGATTGTCATTTCCTTCTCCAGGGTATCTTCAGAAGCCAAGATTCAAACCTCTCCTGCACTGCAGGCAGATTCTTCAGCTGCTGAGTCATCATTATGTCATCTTTACTTGTAGCTCACTGGACAGGATTAGTTCAGGAGGACCTCATTTGTACCTCATTTGTAATTGAATGAACATAACACTTTGGGACTAGAGCATTAATTAGATGGTATTAGTTCTACAAAGTTCTCTCTCTCTCTTTTTTTTTTTTTTTTTTTCCTTCCTGCTCAACTGACCAGCAATCTTCCTGGAAGTAACTATACTATCAGCTTTGATTCCAGAGTAAAGATGTCACAAAGCAAAACTCAGAGTCATACAGTAATTTGATATATAATGGTTAATCAATGAAGGAGAATGTTTCATTTCATTCCACTGTGGTATGAAGTTGTTTGGTTCTTTATTGTAACCTGCACTATACCCATGCCAAATAATGCTGAGATATATAAGTTGCAATATAGACCAAGTGCCTACTAAGCTAAAACTGTAGAGGAAATTGAAAATGGTATTTTAGAAGGATATTGGCAGCAAATCGCTACATTTAGAAACACATTAGATATGAAACCATTGAGCTCAAGAGGATTTGCTTTTTTTTTTTTTTTTTTTTGCTCCAAGTGAAATGGAATAGAGGGCAAAAATGTTGTGCCAGCAGAGCTGCAAAAGGTAACTGACTATAAGCCGAAAATGTAAGCAATGAACTCCAAGTCTCTAATGAATGTCTACATGTGAGGAGTAATTTTAGAAAAACTACATGGAATTCATCACCAGACACTTGCATTGAATTGCTCTATAGAAGAAAAAAAAATACAAACCCATGAAGTTCTAATATCTTAAGTTTCTGAGATTTTGGGTGTGTTAAAGCAGTTATTTGATTCTAACATACTAAAACTTCTCATTTCTACATTCATTTTCTCATCTGATTATTCTTTATTATCCTGTGAAAGTAACTATATTTGTAAATATACACTTACAATTATATTTTAAGAAACTCTTGTGTTTTCCCCCACTGGGAGAATTTTGAAATATATATAAGCCATCATATTAACAGAAATAGAAATATGTTCCTTCAGATTTTAGCAAATAATCCCTAATTCAGGGAAACCTTCTAGGTTTCACTATCTGACATTCTATTCCAGTGCAGCAATTATGTAAATTTAACTAAGCCACTTACAATTACTAATATTTATATTTATGATTTTTTCTGGGAAGATATTTTTCAATTACCAATCTACCTGACTTTAAGATCAAGGAAACAGAGGTGTATTTTTTTCCTTTTAATTTACTTCTGTGTCTGATGAATCTAGTAGAGTTCTTAAAACATGAAAAGATAATAAATATTTATAATTTCTCATATATTATCTCTTTTAATTAATGACCTTTTAAATATTATTATTGCACTCATTCATACAAACTTTAAACAATGTAAGTACAGGAAGAGGTTTTTCTGATATGGAAGGTCCAACCTCAAATATGGAGAAGGCAATGGCACCCCACTCCAGTACTCTTGCCTGGAAAATCCCATAGACGGAGGAGCCTGGTGGGCTTCAGTCCATGGGGTCGCTAAGAGTCGCACAGGACTGAGCGACTTCACTTTCACTTTTCACTTTCATGCATTGGAGAAGGAAATGGCAACCCACTCCAGTGTTCTTGCCTGGAGAATCCCAGGGACAAGGGAGCCTGGTGGGCTGCCATCTATGGGGTCGCACAGAGTCGGACACAACTGAAGCAACTTAGCAGCAGCAACCTCAAATATATGAAAGCATTCACAAAAATATTTTACCAAATAATGCTAATTATAATATCAGAATTGAAACACAGCTCAGTAAATATGTTTGTCACATCTATGTCCAAGGCAGTATGCAGAAACTAAAAGAAGAAAAAGGTACCAATGGGAAGAATTAGCCTTAGCTGTCAATTTAATTAAAGTCAAAATGAGTGTACAATAACTCATACCAAAGCAGAACACAGAGGTATTGCTGGAGCCATACAAAATGGGACACTATACTATTATTTGTCTTACTTGGACATTTTATGAATAAAAGGAGATGCTACTGACAATTACCCAGGTACAACAAGCATAATCTGGAACTAACCCTAGCTAACAAGCTGGTCTATACTGATTTACAATATCAGCATCGAAGAATAGAAGAGTAAAAGAGCCCTTTCTCTTGAGAATAAAAAATATGAGAGTATTTTTTTGGTTGTTATTGGTAATTAAAAAAACTGAGTAGAAGTACAAAAAGTATTACAGGTACACAAACTTGTACAATAAAAGGCATTTTACCCAAAAAAATATAGGAAATTTCTATGAACAATTAAATGGTTTATTTAATATATAAAGACTATTTTTACAAAGCTCCAATTCTGTAGAGATCAATATTATTTTAAATTTGAACAAATAGATTCAGAAAAATTAAAGCTCATGCACAAGTTAATAATAAGACAGACGTTAAATTGCACATTGAATTTTAGTCCCAGTGAAGATCTGTTTTTTCCAGTAGTCATGTATGGATGTGAGAGTTCAACTATAAAGAAGCCAAAGAATTGATGCTTTTGAACTGTGGTGTTGGAGAAGACTCTTGAGAGTCCCTTGGACTGCAAGGAGATCCAACCAGTCCATCCTAAATGAGACCAGTCCTGACTGTTCATTGGAAGGACTGATGTTGAAGCTGAAACTCCAATACTTTAGCCACCTGATGCGAAGAGCTGAACAGACCCTGATGCTGGGAAAGATTGAAGGTGAGAGAAGAGGATAACAGAGGATGAGATGGTTTGGATGGCATCACCGACTCAATGGACATGAGTTTGAGTAATCTCTGGGTTTTGGTGATGGACAGGGAGGCTTGGCGTGCTGCAGTCCATGGGGTCACAGAGTCGGACATAAGCAACTTATCTAACTGCAGATCTATTTGGCCCTAGAATAGTCTGTATGAGAAGACAGTAGTGAATTTGAATACCAAAATTGTGAAAGAATAAATCATTTTATAGGTAATATTAATTCACTTAAAATTTGATTAGGGGAATGGTGTGCAGTTTCAATAGCAAGATGTTCAGTGAATTGCAATTACACAAGATATTATATTAAGGGTAAATTTAAGTGTTAAAATAGTAATAGTCTCATTAGACATTGCTGATCTTGTGGGATTTTTTCTTTACTAACCTGTGGGAAAAAAAGATGTTCAATCAGTACATGCTACAGATGCTAGTGTTGACAAGCAACAATTATGGCTAAGTCAGAGTGAGGAGCTCTCCTCTGTTTATCTCCTCCCATATGCCTCATAAAACACTATATGAGCTGTATAAAATTCATGTCAAAGTAATTTCTCAAAATAACTAAGAGAACTTGGTTAATGCCTCTGATATTAGGAACAGAATAACAAACTTACATGAAAAACTGCATTGAAGTAATGACACAATTAGAAATTGATCTTGAGCTAATGCACAAATTCACAAAATACCAACTTTTGTTCAAAGCTTTAAGAATCACAAAACACAAGAACTTCTGAAAGCTGTTTCTTAAAGCGTGCAGCATAGAGCATTTAACTGAATATATATGAAAAGTAAAATTAAACAATTTCTAGGATACTAAGAAAGTTTTCCTTTGAAGATGTAGATGTGCTTCATATTCTAAAAGTGTGCAATATGCCACCATGAAAGGGTAAATACTTTAAATTTTAATTATTCTAACTATACTTTTTTCTTCTCTTCCTTAGCATTGTGCTAAAGAGATATTTAAAAGGAAACTACTCATCTGCAGTTATTTTCTTCCGATCCCTTTTATGATATTCATGCCCACTATCTTGCTCTCAGATTTGTGCAGTGCCATGAAAATGCTCAAGAACTTGCTCTGCCCCAGTGAGAGATGTCTAAGACCACACGAATTGTATCTGGAATGTGGTCATCCATTTCTACCTACACAGGATGTTCTGTGTGTATTCTCTTGTCATAAGCATTTGTTCTGATTTCCTTCTTTTTAAAAACTTGATAACTTAGAGTTATATCTAGTAAAAATTGCTATCATTTTCATTTTCTCATATGTCTGGCTACCTATACTTTTAAATACTTTCATGAGTATAAAATTCTCTTTGCTTCTGTTTTTATACTTCCTGTTTTCCTTGACCAGTGTTTCTCATAGACATTCACCTGCTTCTCAGTTTCATAAATGCAGCCTTACCGTGACTTCTGGAATGTTTTATACACATTTTCTCTAAAATTTTCTGCATTTCCAGCCAGTCTCCCAGTAGGTGCCTGTCCATTAAAGGTTTTATTTTCAATTATGGTAATATAATGCCAAGTATGTACAATTAAATGGTCTAAATTGTGTATTGGCATATCAGAAGATGATGAAGAAAATGGCACCGAAACAATATTTGAATAATTAATGTCTGAGAATCATCCAAAAATGATGAATATCATGACCAAAAAATTCAAGAAGCTTGGTAAATATCAAGTAGGATAAATAGAAAAGAAAGAAAAAGAAAGAAGTCACCCAGTCATGTCCAACTCTTTGCGACCCCATGGACTGTTGCCAACCAGGCTATTCCATCCATGGGGTTTTCCAGGCAAGTATACTGGAGTGGGTTGTCGTTTCCTTCTCCAAGAGATCTTATTGAACCTGGGTCTCCCACATTGTAGCCAGACGCTTTACCATCTGAGCCACCAAGGAAGTCCAGAATAAATAGAAACTAAATCACATCTAGTCTTGTCTTAGAATGCTTAAAAGCCAATACAAGCAGAAAATCTTAAAACTCATCAAAGTTAATAGGGACGATAACTTCAAAGCAGCAACAGTATGACTAATGCTTTCCTTAACAGACAATGTGAAGGCAGGAGTCAATAAAATGATGTCTTTAAAGTAATGAAAATGACAATAACTGTTGCAACACCACCTAAAATTCTGTAGCTACAAAAATTGCACCAACCTAAAACTCTGTACCTATAAAAATAGCACAAAAGTGAAGGTGAATGAAGGCATTAATAAACAAAAAGAAAACAAGCAGGTTTTTGTTTCAAATAAGTTTCAATGGACCACAATAAACTGTGGAAAATTCTGAAAGAGATGGGAATTCCAGACCACCTGACCTGCCTCTTGAGAAATCTGTATGCAGGTCAGGAAGCAACAGTTAGAACTGGACATGGAACAACAGACTGGTTCCAAATAGGAAAAGGAGTACGTCAAGGCTGTATATTGTCACCCTGCTTATTTAACTTATATGCAGAGTACATCATGAGAAACGCTGGGCTGGTAGAAACACAAGCTGGAATCAAGATTGCCGGGATAAATATCAATAATCTCAGATATGCAGATGACACCACCCTTATGGCAAAAAGTGAAGAGGAACTAAAAAGCCTTTTGATGAAAGTAAAAGACTAGAGTGAAAAAGTTGGCTTAAAGCTCAACATTCAGAAAACGAAGATCGTGGCATCTGGTCCCATCACTCCATGGGAAATAGATGGAGAAACAGTGGAAACAGTGTCAGACTTTATTTTTGGGGGCTCCAAAATCACTGCAGATGGAGATTGCAGCCATGAAATTAAAGACGCTTACTCCTTGGAAAAAAAGTTATGAGCAACCTAGATAGCATATTCAAAAGCAGAGACATTACCTTGCTGACTAAGGTCCGTCTAGTCAAGGCTATGGTTTTTCCAGTAGTCATGTATGGATGTGAGAATTGGACTGTGAAGAAGGCTGAGTGCTGAAGAATTGATGCTTTTGAACTGTGGTGCTGGAGAAGACTCTTGAGAGTCGCTTGGACTGCAAGGAGATCCAGCCAGTCCATTCTGAAGGAGATCAGCCCTGGGATTTCTTTGGAAGGAATGATGCTAAAGCTGAAACTCCAGTACTTTGGCCACCTCATGCGAAGAGTTGACTCACTGGAAAAGACTTTGATGCTGGGAGGGATTGGGTGCAGGAGAAGAAGGGGACGACCGAGGATGAGATGGCTGGATGGCATCACTGATTCTATGAATGTGAGTCTGAGTGAACTCCGGGAGATGGTGATGGACAGGGAGGCTTGGCGTGCTGCGATTCATGGGGTCGCAAAGAGTCGGACACGACTGAGCGACTGAACTGAACTGAACTGAAGAGAAGGTATAGGAATTTTTTTCAGGATAAAGTCAGTAATTTCAGATAAAATCATAGAATTGAAACAGATAATGAAATATACTAAAATAGGCAAACATAAAGTTAACAATAAATGTAGCAATGATCTGTAGCAGTAATTATAACAATGTCTTGTGGGGTCTTTTAACATATATATATGAGTAAAATTTAGTGACTAAATAATGGAAAAGAAGGAATGGGATATGGAGTTGAAATATGTTAAGTTCAGTTATAACAGGTGAAGAATGTAGTCTCAATAATAATCAATAAAATATTTATATAAGATGTGGACATTCAAAATTAAAGGAAAAGTATGTAAAAGTATGTAAAATGAAGTTGAGAAATGAGGAATATAAGGGCAAAAAACAGACAGAACAGGAAAAAAGAAAAACAGGTAATGCTAAACTAAGCTCAACTAATTATGAAAGGACTTATTTCTTTTCTGAAAAGCTAAAATTTGTTACATTAGATAAAAAAATATAATGCATTAAAATTCAAAGCTTATAGGTTTTAAAAATAAGGACATGGCTAGTTCGAAAGTAAAAAGCTGAAAACCTTAACTAGAAATAAAATGTAAACATCTATACTAATATCATGCAAGAGAGATTTCAATGAAAGAGATATTACAGACTCAAAGAGACATTCCATAAAGAAGAAAAAAGGCCAATAAATAGAAAACATATTAATAATATGAATTCCAAGCTTATTTTTTAAAAGGGAACATCAGAATAAGAAATAGACAAATTACAAACATAATCAGATATTTTAACACACTTCTTTTTGAAAATGAAAGAACAAAACTAAAGATCAGTAAGGACTATATCTAGTGTATTTTAAGAATGCAAATTTGTGTTATGAATTGCTAAAATCACTGCATTAAGAGAATAAAAGAAAGACAGTATATTTCAATATACCTTATGGTAAAATTCCCAGTAATCTAGTGAAAAAATGAAAGTCAAAGTTGCTCTTTGTGTCTGACTCTTTCTGACCCCATGGACTACACAATGCATTGAATACTCCAGGCCAGAACATTGGAGAGGATAGATGTTCCCTTCTCCAGGTATTTTCCAAACCCAAGGATCAAATTCAGGTCTCTAGCATTGTAGGTGAATCCTTTACCAGCAGAGACACAAGGGAAGCCCAAGAATACTGGAGTAGGTAGCCTATCTCTTCTCCAGCGGATCTTCCCAACCCAGGAATCAAACCAGGATCTTCTGCATTGCAGGTGGATTCCTTACCAACTGAGCTATCAAGGAAGCCCTAGAATTATCCGGGAAGTAATCTAGAATCAGAACCAAATCTTTCCAAAGTTACAAAAAATATCTAAAAATACCCTATTGGCATCTTATAACTAATTTTTAACTATCAAACTTGTCCTTAAGACAAAAAAGATGCATTTTTGTTCACTCTTTGGTTCATTATTATGAGGGACTTCATAAGTAATGTAATAACACAAAATAAAGATTTAAAAGACATAAAGCTCTTGTGCAATTGACATGAATGTATGAAAACTTTAAAAGTACCTACAAAATGCACTATTAGTAATAAGTCAATTAAACTGCTAGACATAAAGTCAATACATACAAATCAACTATATTTTAATTTACTGACATGTGAAATTAAAAATGTAATCTAAAATTTCTTTCAAAATAGCCTAAATACACCAATTATCAAAGAAGAGTTTAATATGGTCAGAGCATGTTGCTGACAGAAATTTAAAAGACAAACTCATCTGTATACCATATTTCTTAATTAGCAAATAACTTAGGATGTCAATTCTCCCCATGTTATATTGATTCAATACAGTATATCGCCAGTCCAGGTTCAATTCATGAGGCAGGGTGCTCAGGGCTGGTGCACTGGGATAACCCTGAGGGATGGGATGAGGAGAGAGGTGGGAGGGAGGGTCAGGATGTGGAACACATGTACACTCATGGCTGATTCATGTGAATGTATGGCAAAAACCACCACAATATTGCAAAGTAATTAGCCTGCAATTAAAATTAAAAAAATCCAGCATAAATAAAAACAGATGTGATAAAAAAAATACAATCCCAAGGAGCTTTAACAGTCTTATAGTTGTGAAATTTTGCAACATGATCTTAAAATTTATATTTGAAAAAAATTGCTTTAGAATAGCCTAGACTCTTGAAAAAGAATTCCAAGTTGGAGGATTTATTCTACCAGATTTTGAAAGTTACAACCATACAATATTAATTACGAGGGTGTGATTCTGATGTGAGTACAGAGATGGAATCAAGTAAGTTGCTCAAGAATATATACCCACCTAAATACATATATTATTTTTTACAAAGATACAAAGAAAAATCACAGGAGATGGTCGTTTTTTCAGTTGTTCAGTCAGAAATGGTTAGTCATTTCAAAAAAAAACAATGGTACTGGATCAAATAACCTTAAGAAAAGATAATGCAAAACACATTTTGGTTTCTGCATGATTGTTAACCCGGTTCAGTTGTGTAGGACTCTACAGACCCCATGGACTGTTGCCTGCCAGGATCCTCTATCCATGGGGATTCTCAAGAATACTTGAGTGGGTTGCCATGGCCTCCTCCAGGGGATCTTTCCTACCCGGGGATTGAACTCATGTCTGCCTGAGTCTCCTGCAGGCCGGTTCTTTAACCACTGACACACCTGGGAATGGTTAGGGAGCTTCACCAATTCAGTGGACAAGCACTTGAGCAAACTCCAGGAGGCAGTGGAGGACAGAGGAGCCTGGCATGCTGCAGTCCATGGGTCACAGAGAGCCAAGACATGACGCGACTGAATAACAAAAATTATACCAAGTAAAGAACGACCTTTATTTTTAAAAGAAAGCCACATTCCTAATGATCATTAACCTGAGTATGTATTTTCAAAGTGTTTTTGTTGCTAAAATATTTAAACAGCCACTTACATGTTTTTGAAGCACGGTGCAATTTTCAAGTTTGAAAACGTCTTTTATGATTCAGTGGTCTCTTGAAAAATTCCTACAAATACGTAGCATTGCGTTTCATCTCTGAGAAAACGGCCTCTTTCTTTAGTTCCTTTTCCAAAGAATTTCCAAACAAAAGTATTATTTATAAACAAAGAAAGATGGACCAAGACGAACAGTATTTACTTACCTAAAACCCTGCTGGAGGAGGTTACGGAAAGGATATAACGGCTGACTGAACGGAGAGTAGGACGGGACAACCCCCAGGGCTCAGACTCGCAGGCTCGCCGAGGCACCATCCCTGCCTCCTGGGCCTCGGAATCTAGGCCCCGCCCACTGCTCCCAGTGCGCAGCCGCAGCTCTGCCCCAGGGCGCCGCCTGCGCAGAGCTATGCACTAGTGACAGTCTAGAGAGGTCCGAAGGGTGATGGAACCGCATTAAGGATGCTTTATAAAAAGTTCTAAGCTTCTGGTTGGCGAGAGCAGAGGTCTACATACTCACTTTTGGCCGCCAAAGACGAACCTCATCAGTAAGTCACCTTGCTTATTAAAACAAGGCTTATTAACTTGGCTTATTAATTCCACCACCTACCAGTGAGAGGTGGTCTATCCATCTCTTCGTCCTCTGCTCGCCCTCCTCAAAAGTGGGGGCCACTTTGGAATTTCACCACAACTCCCCAGATTGTGAACCAACAAAGCTACCTCTTTCAGATTTGTTTCAGTTCTCGGCTTATTGAAAAAGGAACTGTGAGTTTGTGGAGATGTATATTTATAGACTGCAACTTATTTCACGATTTAAAATGACAGTTGTGAAATAATTTTTGCTTCGCTTTGGTGTTTCAGATAAGTGCTATTGAGGAGAAATTTATATAAACTAAATTATATTTTGAAATTTAACTTATTTTAATAATTTTTAGTAATAGAGTAAACTATATCCAGAAAAAGAGGGTGAAAACTTTGCCCTAATCGTTTAAAATTAATATATCAAATAGATAACATCATATATTGTTGATAATAATGGAATTATGGTAGCATCCTTACATTTCATATCTAATTCACATTATTTCACATTTCATAAATCATTCCAGTATATCAGTTTACAGGGCACCTATACTGAGGTGTTTGATATAAGACCTTCTCTTTAACATATGCATTTATACAGCTATAAATTTACTCTAAGCTCTGATTTACTTTCCTACCACAAGTTTCAGTGTTTGTTTTTCATCTCAAAATGTTTTCAGAATTTTTCTTGTGATTTCTTCATTGACCCATTGGCTCTTTAGGAATGTATTGTTATATAATCATAACATGGTTTTGATTTTTAATTTTTTGTTACTCATTTCAAATTTTTTTCTATTATGGTGTGAGAATAGGCATTGTATTGTTCTGTGCCTTTTAAGTTAATTGAAATTAGTTTTATGGTGTAGGATTTCAGTTGTTCTGGATTGTGTCCCATGTGCACTTGAGAATAATCTCTGTTCTGCTATTTTATGGTGGAATATTTTATTTATGTCTGGTTTAGTTTATAGTGTAGTTAAGGTATTTTATTTCTTTATTGATTCTCTGCCTAGTTGTCCAATCAACTGTTGAAACTTAGAGATTGAAATTATCATTGTTGTGTCGTCTCCCTCAACTCTGCTATATCATGTATTTCCCTTAATTTTTATTTTGTATACACAGGGGCTTTGTTTTTATGAATACATATTTTTGTAATTGGTATAACTTTTTGATGGA
Source organism: Capra hircus (assembly GCF_001704415.2). NCBI lineage: Eukaryota > Metazoa > Chordata > Mammalia > Artiodactyla > Bovidae > Capra > Capra hircus. The sequence goes on along the minus strand of NC_030813.1, from coordinate 10,131,123 downwards.
TTGTCTCTGTTGTCATTTTTAATGATCCTCTTTATCTCTAAGAACATTTTATTTTAAATCTACTTTGATAACAGTATAGCCATTCCAGCTTTCTTAAGGTTGCTGTTTGCATGATATACTTTCCATTTTTTATTTTTTCAAACTATTATTAACAATATGTTTAATCTAGCATGTCTGTGGTAGACAGTGTATAGTAGGATCTTGTTTTTCTGTATAGGAGGACAACCTCTGTCTTTTAAATGGATAATATTAATCAATACACATTTAAGGATATTGTTTATATGGTTGGATCTACCTTTGCCATTTTACAGTTTGTATCTTTCTGTCTTATCTCTTTTTTTCTTTTAGTCTGATGTTCTCTTTTGCTTTATATGAGTATTTTCTAATGTATATGTTTAATTCCTCTAAAGATTTTTAGCTAATCTTGTTTCCCTCATGGTTGTACTGCAGCTTACCATATACATTTTTTTTAACCATATACATTTTAACTTATCTGAATCTGCATTAGATTTAAAAGAGCTTAATTCCAGTGAACGTAAAAGCATTTCTCAGATACAGTTTTATTACCCCTGCCCACCTTTTGTGCTATTAATGTTACACATAGTGCATTTTTATAAGTTATAAGCCAGAGATGCATTTTGAAACTATTACTTCATATAATTTTATGTCTAGTAGAAATTAAAAAAAAATCACATCTATAGATGGAATTTGTTATATTAACCTCCTTGTTTACCAGTTCTCTTTCTCTTCATTTGTTCCTGTGAATTTGAGTTACTCCCTAGTGTCATTTCCTTACCTTCCTCCAGTGATTTTGTTCCCAATCACTGTTTCTGCTATTATTGTCAAATATATTTTTTTCTATGTGTTACAGGTCCTAAAGTACAATTATATTTTTATTTTTAAATTCAACTTTTTAAATAAATCAGTTAAAAGAAGAAAGGAGAAGAACTATAAAATCATACTTCTTTTACATTATGTGATTACATTTCAAGGACTTCTATGTGCGTGTGTGTGTGTGTGTATTCAGATTACTAAGTCACCTGCTTTCAGCCCAAAGAACATCTTTTAATATTTCCTATAAAGCCATGTGCAAGAAATAAATTCTCTATTAATTTGTTTGAAAATGTCTTTACTTTGCCTTCGGTTTTGAAAGATATTAATATTTATTTCTGGCTAGAAGACTCTAGGCTGATAGGATTTCTTTAAGCACTTTGAATATATCATCCTACAACCTTTTAGACTTCATTGCTCCTGATGATAAATCCAGTTAATTTCATCAGGGTTCTTGTATACATATAATGAGAGTATTTCTGTTCCTGCTTTCAAGGTTTTCTTTTGTCTTTGTCTTTCAACACTTAAAAAAGTTTAGACCCCGGGAGGGCTCTTCTTAATTGTCTCTTTCCCTGGTTCTCTCTGTTTGACACACCAGTTTCACTGGTCAAGAATGCTGCAGCGATGTTTAAGCTCTGGTTTTCACAGGTAGTTCTTTCCCAGCATGGGACCTCTACCTTATATCAGCCTTTCAGCCTTGGCAAGGGCCGATTCAGGATACCCCATTCTCTGCTGTTCTGCCTTGTGATTGGGAATAAAGAATCTTTTGGCCATACTCTTGCCTGGAAGAGATCTTTTGCAGTGAGGCTGCTGGTTGTAACCTGTCCTTCCAGAAGAAACAATAACCTTTGGTTGGGGATGGAAGGTGGATGGGAAGAGTCCATTTTCTTGGACACCTCTGCCCAGAGTTGAGTTTCTGTCACTGAAATGGTACAGTGAGAAAGGGTCATGGAACTAATGCCACAGGCCCTCATTTTTTTCTCCATGATTTGGTATGTTTAGCTGCTTTTTCTTTCATTTGCTATAATTCCTTAAGATAATCTCCATACACTTTAAGTAGCTTTTCTTAAGTACTTTCCCAAATTATGATTATGTTACTGGAGAGAAATTTCATAGTTATTCATGCTGCCAACGAGGAATTTGTCCATCCTAAAATTTCTTGTTTGAGCTGTGCTTCAAGATTTCTGTTACTGGGAAAAACATGGTACGTGATCAAGAGTATATTTAACCCAAATGTGTTTAAGTGATTTGGGATTATTTAAAATGTTTCTCTTAGTAAAAGCAAGTTACTTGTACTTAAACGATATAGTTTCTAATTGAATATTGATAAAGTCTTACTCAGTTGCTGTGTCAGTTTTCTACTGCCACCGTTACAAATTATCACAACCTGGGTGCCATAAAACAACACAGATATATTACTTAGTGTCAAGAACTCAACTGAGCTGAAATTGAGAGCTGAACTACTAGGTGTTGGAGTAGCTGATTAAAGCAATGAGCCGAAAATGAGAGTTAAAGTTTAATATCTTATAAATCTGTATGCAGGTCATGAAGCAGCAGTGAGAACTGGACAGGGAACAATAGACTGGTTCCAAATAGGAAAAGGAGTACATCAAGGCTGTATATTGTCACCCTGCTTATTTAACTTATATGCAGAGTACATCATGAGAAACGCTGGACTGGAAGAAACACAAGCTGGAATCAAGATTGCCGGGAGAAATATCAATAACCTCAGATATGCAGATGACACCACCCTTATGGGAGAAAGTGAAGAGGAGCTAAAAAGCCTCTTGATGAAAGTAAAAGTGGAGATTGAAAAAGTTGGCCTAAAGCTCAACATTCAGAAAACAAAGATCATGGCATCCGGTCCCATCACTTCATGGGAACTAGATGGGGAAACAGTAGAAACAGTGTCAGGCTTTATGTTTTTGGGCTCCAAAATCACTGCAGATGGTGATTGCAGCCATGAAATTAAAAGACGCTTACTCCTTGGAAGAAAACTTATGACCAACCTAGATAGCATATTCAAAAGCAGAGACATTACTTTGCCGACTAAGGTCCATCTAGTCAAGGCTATGGTTTTTCCAGTAGTCATGTATGGATATGAGAGTTGGACTATGAAGAAGGCTGAGCACCGAAGAATTGATGCTTTTGAACTGTGGTGTTGGAGAAGACTCTTGAGAGTCCCTTGGACTGCAAGGAAATCCAGCCAGTCCATTCTGAAGGAGATCAACCCTGGGATTTCTTTGGAAGGAATGATGCTAAAGCTGAAACTACAGTACTTTGGCCACCTCATGTGAAGAGTTGACTCACTGGAAAAGACTCTGATGCTGGGAGGGATTGGGGGCAGGAGGAGAAGGGGACGGCAGAGGATGAGATGGCTGGATGGCATCAGCGACTCAATGGACGTGAGTCTGAGTGAACTTCTGGAGTTGGTGATGGATAGGGAGGCCTGGCGTGCTGCGATTCATGGGGTCGCAAAGAGTCGGACATGACTGAGCGACTGTACTGACCTGAACTGATCCTGGTATAAACAAGAGGTTAAAACTGCAGAAACCTCCTGTCCCATTTCCTCTATGGAATTTTGTCCAAGTCCAGTGTTAGAATAATCAGTGCAGATGTGAGGGTTATCTCACTGATATAGCCCTGAACAAAAGGGTACAGCACTTATATGGACTCTGGGGTTGGGAGAATCTAAAAGTAGAAAAGTATTAGGTACCCAGTTTGGATGGAGGAAAATTGAAATTTCTCCCACGTCGCCTACTTTAGAAGACCTTGGTAGAGATGGCTGAAGAGGACCTCTGCACAAGGTCTCAAATAAAGAGACCTAGGAATGAAGGCAATTGAACTAGGAATGCAAATATATAAAGAGCGTATAAAAGGCCCTGAATCCTTTACTGCCACTCCCTTCAGAGATTACAAAGCACTGGCTGTACACAAAGCCTGCTCTGGGGGGGTGCAGGGTGGGGCAGCTTTTCCTATGAGGCCTGCCTAATAAAACCTTTGTAGTTGCCTGTAGTTGGTCCTAAAAAATCATGCTTTTGCCAATGCCAGACTCCTCAATTATGGTTCTGTAGGTCTGAAGTCCAAAACTGACTTTCTGTTCTAAGATCAAGGGATCAACTAAGTTGTGTTTCCTTTAGAAAGCTTTAGGAAATCATCTATTTTCTTCTCTAGCTTCTAGAGACCACCTACATTCCTAGACTTTTGGCTTCTCCCTCCTTTTCAAAGTCAGAAATACGGACCACTCTAATATTGCTTCCTTCTTCACGTCTCTTAATTCTGACTCTCCCACTTTCCTCTTTTACTTTAAAGATACTTATAATTACAATCAGCCCACCTGGGTCACCCTAACCTCTTTATTTTAGTCAACTGATTAGCAATCTTAATCTCATCTACAACCTAAATTACCTTTTGCCATGTACTCTTAAATATTCATAGATTCCTGTGATTGGAGCTATTATTTTTCCTACCATATTTGCATATCTCAAAAACCATTTAACTGTCCCTCATAACCCTACCAATGTAGCCAGACCATTTACTTAAATTACTTATATCATCACCCACATAAGATTTCTGTTCTTTATTCATGTCTCATATAAATATTCAAATCAAGCAAATGTCTGTCTTATAAGTAATTATGGGCTCTAGTGTCATATATCCTTTCCCTGTCTTTCTTACTTTCTGCTCCTAAATTACATATTTGTGAACAGATCTTTAGACTTTCTTGGTGGTTATTCATGTTTTCAAAGCCACATCTTTACTGCCATCCTAACATAGTTGCTATTCAGTATATCCTAACAAACTATGTCAAGACTCACTCCATTGTTGCCTCAGATTATATGTAGCACTGGTCATTTACCAGAATTTTGAAAAGACACTCCTCAAGGAATGAAAATACACAAAATCTCTATATGTCTGTGTGTTAGTGGGGGGTGGGGTAAAATCAGTAAATAGCTTTCTGATTCAGAGACAGTGAATAAAGACAAATAAATTATGTGTATGCAGTGTTGTTTGAGGTATTCCCTTACTTTCCCGTCTGACACTGATGGGGTCTGTAGTGATACCCCTTTCATTCTTGATACCAGTAATTTGTATTCTTATATACACACACACATATATATATAAATATATATATATATATATATATATGTATCTTTCTCTTTCTTTTCTTTTCCCCTCTCTCCAGCCTCTACCCTCACCTACCCCATCCCCACACCAGAACTCTATGTTTGTCTCTGTTTGTCTCTTGCAATAGTCTCTGAAAGTTTATCAACTTATTGATCTTTTCAAATTTTGATTTTTAATTTTCTCTGTTTTTCTATTTTCAATTTTATTTATTCTCACTCTCATTTGTATTATTTCCTTAGTCCTTGTTTTGCATTTAAATTTTTGGATTGTTTTTCTGGTTTGTGAAATTGAAAGCTTAACTCACTAATTTTATATTTTTCCCCTTCATATGTTTATGTATTTTTCTCTAAAGAATTTTATTAGGTTCCACAACTTTTGGGCTTTTTGATCCATACATGTGTTTCATTTTCAAACTATTTTATGTTAAAAATATTTTTTCCATTTCCAAATATTTGTTTTCAGCTCCATTTTATTATGGTCAGATACTATACCCTCTGTAGCATAAAATTATTTTAAATGTTTGCTATTTGAGTGGATCAGTATATAGTTTAAATTTGTGATTATTTCACAGGTACTTAAATGTATTTATATGGCTTCTGCTGTCACTGGTTGTAGCTTCTGTAAATGTCATTAAGTAAAGTTAGTTGATTGGGCTCCCCAGATGGCTCAGTGATAAAGAATCTGCCTGCCAATGCAGGAGAGATGGGTTTGATCCCTGAGGCAGGAACATCCTCTGGAGAAGGAAGTGGCAACCCACTCCAGTATTCTTGCCTGGAGAATTCCATGGATGGAGGAGCCTGGCCTGGTGGGCTATAGTCCATGGGGTCACAAAGAGTTGGACACAACTGAGAACACACACACACACACACACACATTCTGCCTTTAAGTAACATTATATCATGTAATATAAAGTGTAAGAAATTATGATAGTATGATTCATCCCCCCAGTTGTGGTATTATCATCCCATATATCTGAAAAATAACAAAAGGACTGTCTAAATAACACAATGAAATAATAAGTAAAATAAACAAAATTAAAATAATAGCAAAAACTGTCTAAATAACTTGATTTCTTTACAAAACAGTCAAGAAAATGTATAAATATAATTGGATAATCTTCACTGCTGCTAAGTCCCTTCAGTCTTGTCCAACTCTGTTCAACCCCATAGACGGCAGCCCACCAGGCTCCCCCATCCCTGGGATTCTCCAGGCAAGAACACTGGAGTGAGTTGCCATTTCCTTCTCCAATGCATAAAAGTGAAAAGTGAAAGTGAAGTCACTCAGTCGTGCCCGACTCTTAACAACCCCACGGACTGCAGCCTACCAGGCTCCTTCGTCCATGGGATTTGCCAGACAAGAGTACTAGAGTGGGTTGCCATTGCCTTCTCTGTAATCTTCATTAATAGTTTATTATGTAAATTTATTTCATTCTATTGTAAATTTTGCCCATGCCAGGATTAATATATCATGTTTTGTTAAATGTTACAAATAATCCATATGAGAAGTATGCCTTCTCAGTCAAAACATTGAAATTAAGAATATTAGTAAGGAGGTTTGAATTATTTTTCATTAGCATACATAATTTCAAAAATTTAGGGACAAATAAATATATTTATATAAAGGAGAAGTTGAAATAGTGATAACCTCAGATATGGAGATCACACTACCCTATTGCAGAAAGTGAAGAACTAAAGAGACTCTTGATGAATGTGAAAGAGGAGAGTGAAAAAGCTGGCTTAAACTCAACATTCAGAAAACTAAAATCATGGCATCTGAGGCCGTCACTTCATGGCAAGTAGATGGAAAAGCAGTAGAAACAGTGACAGGCTTTATTTTCTTGGGTTCTAAATCACTTCAGATGGTGACTGCACCCAGAAAATTAGAAGACACTTTCTCCTTGGAAGAAAAGTTATGATGAACCTAGATAGCATATTAAAGTCAGAGACATTACTTTGCCAACAGAGGTCTGTATAGTCAAAGCTATGGTTTTTCCAGTAGTCATGTAGAAATGTGACAGTTGGACAATAAAGAAATCTGAGCACTGAAAAACTAATGCTTTTGAACTATAGTGTTGGACAAGACTCCTGAGAGTCCCTTGGACTGCAAGGAGATCAAACCAGTCAATCCTAAAGGAAATCAACTCTGAATATTCATTGGAAGGATTGTTGCTGAGGCTGAAGCTCCAGTTTTTTGGCCATCTGAGGCAAAGAGCCAACTTATTGGAAAAGACCCTGATGCTAGGAAAGACTGAAGTCAGGAGGAGAAAGGGATGACAGAGATTGAGATGGTTAGATGGCATCACTAACTAAATGGACAAGTTTGAGCAGGCTCTGGGAGATGGTGATGGGCAGGGAAACCTGGTGTGCTGCAGTCAGTGGGTTCACAAAGAGTCAGGCACAACTGAGTGACTGAACTACAACAAAAGAGGAGCTGTATGTTCCTAAGTGGTTTATATATAAGTGGGTGAACAGTTGAGTTCATAATATGTCTTCTTTTTGTCTGAAATTTGGGACTGGAGCATGGGTCCTGAGGTGTCCATGCTTCCAGCAATTGTACATGAGTGCCAGATGGACTGACTTGTTTTCTGTAACTGTAAAATTAGAATTAAAAACTTCAGAGGTTTCTTTTTTCTTTTTTCCTCTCTCTAAATTACTATATTTTGTTGAAATATTCTAACTTGAATTTTTATTTCATAAATTTTCCATTTTTTGATTATGTATTTATAGACATAGTGTTATTACCACAGTGGTGTCTTTTGCACATTTTTCTGATTTTTTCTATATAACAACATTTTAATCATTCTATGGATATCTATTAATTAGTTTTCACTGCAAAAGTAATATTATAGTGCATATAAAACAAGATAAACAATAATAAAACAAACAAATAGAAATAACATACTTGGAATATTTACACTCATGATCATTGATCATTTTCATGAGTTGACTAGAAATACTGCTATTTGGCTAGGTACTTCACATAGGTGTCATGGGGTTTTAACATGGACATTAATGCCCAGTTTATTAATCTGGTTTATATTTTAATCAGTGTTTTTATTTATAATAGTTCAAAAGGCTTTCAGTTTATTAACATGTGTGTGGTAAATATTCAAGTACATTTTAGTTTAAAATTATAGGTTATAATTTCTGGTCTAAAAATTGTCCAGTTGCTTTATGTATGAATACATAATTCCAAAACTTTGACTGTGTAGGTTTTGTTGCTGTTATAAAGATCTTTATTGAGGCATAATTTTACATGCCATAAAATTCACCCATTTTATATGTACAGTTCAATTATTTCATTTATACAGCTGTGCAGTTATCATCATAATCCAGTATCATGGTCAGTTTCTGTTTTCTTAGTCCATCTTTTCTGTATGGTGAAGGAGGACTTATTCTGTGAAAGAACCTTCAGTGAAAGATGAGTGGAGCTGAACTCTAAAATGACCTATATGATTATGTCCTAGCCAAATAATATCTCTCTTTAATTTGACATATGCATCTTTCTGGTACAAAATGAATTCTAAGAGCATCAGGACATTTTTTGCTACTGTTAGAAGGAAAATTTGAAAGGTTGAACAGGACAGACATAGCCTAGATTCTGTTTGGTTGTTTTTTTGCCCTTTCTGTAAGTGAAAAATTTCCACAGAATATTGATTACTGTTGTAGCTTCCAACTCAGATGTAGGTATTGACTGGAAGCTAATGTGAGCAGTTCTCTGATGCTCCCACACCATGCTTGTGGAGAGCATTGCTCACATGCTGCCCACATCTCCAGCTCACCTTGGAAGCCAGTCCTATAGTCTCCAGGCTGGGGCTACCTCTTCTCGGTGATGCACCCAGAGAAGGAAACTTTAGTGTATTCACCTGGCTCCTTACCACAGAGACACCTTTGGAAAGAAGTCACCTGAGACAGGTTAGCACCTAAATACCTTCAAACCTTTGCTCTGGCCTCCTACCTGCAGAGAAGCAGAGCAGGGACACCTGGTGCCACAGCTGGACTCCACCTAGAACAGTGGGAGCAAAGAACATGACTTCATTGTTGGGGTGCTCAGTCACCAGAGGACTCTGGCTTCCACCCCTGAGCAGGCCAGCCCTGATCTGGACTCTTCATTCATTCTGAGGAATCCCAAACCCAGAGGAAACCCTATGTCAGGACCTCTGCCCCCAGACAAAGGAATACATCTGCCACTTCCATGCCCTGACAGTGTAAGTTTTAAAAGGCAAAAGAGGTCTAAAATGTTTTTACATGTCTGCAGGCTATTATAATTCATTTATAATATATATTTTCCAATGGTTGTGAAGAAAAATATTTTCTATAAAGATTTTATAAAATCTTCTGACTCAACTGACTGGAAAGGAAACACTTGGTAAAGTAGTCTTCAAACATTTGTGAAATAAAATGAAAGGAAAACACTTCCATGGAGGCAACAGTCAGAGTTGTATTGAAATGGACATTAAACCATTTTCACATGCACAAACTAATGAGTTTATAGGGAATGGTCCCTAATTAAAACACACTATCTTACTCAAAGAATGTGGAGCAAAAGAATGCTGTTTTTTTCCTATTATAATATTTATATTATAAATATTATATTAACACATATTAACGTTATTGATACACATTAATATATATCAATACTACCATGAACCTATGGTGTTATATAAGGAAAATTGAAGTTTATGTCTATCAAATCTGCAGCTTAAATCTTGGCCCTCAGAAATTATTAGAGGTTTTTTACAGTTTCTAAGAAAGTTGTAGAAATGGAGAGTTGATATCAGAATTACATTTGTAGTATTTTCAATTCAGTGCATAAATTTGTGTTTATGTTCATGCCAATGTGTGAATTGAATGTGTGTGTGTTTCCATGAGCCATGATGTAAACGTGCTATCAATATGTTAGTTGACTGTCTTGTTTTGCTAAGTATTATACATGCATATAAATTCCTGTTAACTTAAATATTTTAAGAATGTCTGTTACAAATTATTTTTATAAACCTATATGTTTTAATATGATTGCATAATATTTTGTAAGTGTAGTTTACATAAACTTACCAATTTGAGTTTTTGGGTCAGGCATATATTATAACAGTGGAATAGCAGAGTAGGCTGAAATAGTCTAATCTTTAAGTCTGTCTTAAAAATGAGACCAATTGCTCGGATAGGGTATCGTCCAGTTTGGGAGCAGGTTCACTCAGTAGACACAACTGTAGCTCAGTATTATGTTTCTAAATGAAAAATAAAATTGAGGGAATTAAAGTGATTTTAATATTTCTGTATCCTGTTGAATTCCTCTTCTTTATTTTAGAAGTTTATTTCAGTTTAAGTGATTGAGATTGATGATGATCCACCATCAGCCATCTGTTCTCACTTGCCTTTACCAGAACATCCTAAATTACTTTGAACATTTTTCAAAACATTTTACATTGTTCATGTTTTAGCTTTTATTTCAGGCTGCATACTTTCTAAGTCATGCAGAATTCCTGTGTTCCATCATTAAAATATCAAAATTAGTAAGAATCGTCCTTCTTATTCTGCCAATATTGCTCATCAAATGTTTGGAAAATATTAGATTTGATTCCGTGATAGATCAATCATGAAATCTTTACTTACAAGGGTTAGAGAAATTAGAAGTGCAATGGCATGACCTTTGAGAAAGTATAACACATTATACATGTAAAAATAAAGATAAGTATACTAAGCACATATGCATATATACACACATATATATGTACATGCATTCTAATTGTTAACAACAGATTAAAATAATTTATTAGCATCAGTTCAGTTCAGTTCAGTCACTCAGTCGTGTCCGACTCTTTGCGACCCCATGAATCGCAGCACGCCAGGCCTCCCTGTCCATCACCAACTCCTGGAGTTCACTCAGATTCACGTCCATCGAGTCAGTGATGCCATCCAGCCTTCTCATCTTCTGTAGTCCCCTTCTCCTCCTGCCCCCAATCCCTCCCAGCATCAAAGTCTTTTCCAATGAGTCAGCTCTTCAAATGAGGTGGCCAAAGTACTGTAGTTTCAGCTTTAGCATCATTCCTTCCAAAGAAATCCCAGGGTTGATCTCCTTCAGAATGGACTGGTTGGATCTCCTTGCAGTCCAAGGGACTCTCAAGAGTCTTCTCCAACACAACAGTTCAAAAGCATCAATTCTTCGGCGCTCAGCCTTCTTCACAATCCAACTCTCACATCCATACATGACTACTGGAAAAACCATAGCCTTGACTAGACGGACCTTAGTCGGCAAAGTAATGCCTCTGCTTTTGAATATACTATCTAGGTTGGTCATAACTTTCCTTCCAAGGAGTAAGTGTCTTTTATTTATTTATTTTTTGGGGGGGTAAGTGTCTTTTAATTTCATGGCTGCAATCACCATCTGCAGTGATTTTGGAGCCCAAAAAAATAAAGTCTGACACTGTTTCTACTGTTTACCCATCTAGTTCCCATGGAGTGATGGGACCGGATGCCATGATCTTCGTTTTCTGAATGTTGAGCTTTAAGCCAACTTTTTCACTCTCCTCTTTCACTTTCATCAAGAGGCTTTTTAGCTCCTCTTCACTTTCTGCCATAAGGGTGGTGTCATCTGTGTATCTGAGGTTATTGATATTTCTCCCGGCAGTCTTGATTCCAGCTTGTGTTTCTTCCAGTCCAGCATTTCTCATGATGTACTCTGCATATAAGTTAAATAAGCAGGGTGACAATATACAAATTAAAATAATATATAAGCTTAAACCAATGCAAATTTTTTATCTTAGAATTCTGAGGTCAGAATTCCAACATGGGTCTCATTTGGCTAAAACCAATGCATCAGCAGGGTTGTATTTTTCCTGGAGAAAAATAGCAGGAAGAATGTGAGAATCCACTTCCTTACCTCTCCCAGCTTGTGGAGATCACCTGCATCCCTTGTGACCCTTACCTCCATCTTCAAATTCAGCAGTGGTGGGCAGAGTCCTCATGCTGCCATCTCACTTGGTCTCTGTAAGTAGGAAAGATCCTTTGCTTTTTAAGGGCTCATGATAGATTGTGCTCACTTAGGATATTCATGATAATCTTCCAATTTAAGTTATTTAAGCTTAATTATTTTTGCAAAATCCCTAATGCCTTCAAGTTAACCTATGCAAGAATTCTGAGGATTAGAGTGTGGCTATCTTTTGGGGCTGTTATTCTATAAAAACTGCTGAATATGAGACCTATTTAGTAATATTTAATAATATCAAAAGTCATTTGATTCAAAATGTGAAAAATGACAAGTGCTTTCTTTAGGCTTAAGATAAAGTATGCAGTTAATATTTTCAATGTAATATTAAGTAAGTATATATTTATTGACAAAATATGAAAAGATTAAGTGTAAAAGGAAACATTTATAAAATTGTCTTCATTAAAACTGAGAATTTTGGTCACCAAAGGCATTATTAGACTGAAAAGGAAAGTGAGGGCTCATATACAGATTATATTAAGTGCACCTAAACATCAATAACAAGTGATCAGAAGATGCAATAGAGAGAAAAAAAAAGCAAAATGCTTGAATTTTCAATTCATCAAGAATAAATACAAAATTTCTGTTAGCATCTGTAGTGGACCTTAATATCATTGGCAAAAGGAAAATGCAAACTAAAACCTTAATGTGGTGGCTTAGATAGTAAAGCATCCACATGCAATGCCAGTGATAGATCTGGATTTGATCCCTGGGTTGGGAAGATCCCCTGAAGGAGAGCATGGCAACCCATTCCAGTATTCTTGCCTGGAGAAGCCCCATGAACAGATTGTAGCCTGGCAGGCTACAATCCATGAGGTTGCAGAGAGTTGGACACAACTGAGTGACTAAGCACAGCACATACACCTACTTTGATGCTATTTTTTTTTTTAACTGACAATACTGACTTTGATAAAAATGTGGAATGACTGAGACGCTGATACACTGCTTTTAGAAGTAGATATTGGTACAACCACTTTGGGAAACTATATAGAATGTATACCAGTGCTGAATAACCCATTCATTTCCTTATAACCCATTCATTCCCCTCCTAGATATATATATGTAATAACATGAGTACCAATATCCATCAAAGATGTGGAGAAAGTTTGTATTTTTTAATACTTGTTTATATTAGCCTCAAAGGTGAAGCAACTAAATTCTATCAACACTAAGATAAATTTGATATGTTAATACAGTAGAACATTAAACTCAGTAAAATGTAACAAACCACTACTACATGCAACATGTGTCAATTCAATAGAAATAGAAGAGCAAAAACATTTATACCAAGCAGTATATAGTATGTAATTGCACCCATATAAAGTTCAAAAACAAGAGTAAATCTCTGATGATAGCAGTCAGATAGCAGTTACTCCTATAGGTGGCTTATAGACGGTGATAAGAAATGAGAGACGCCTTTGTGGAAAATGCCATATATCTTAGTCTAGGGTGCTGGTTACGTAAGGATATTTATGTATAAAATCTTATCAAACTGTATCACATCAAACATTAGTACATTTTACACTATGCATGTAGTATTTCTGTTAAAATATAAAGAATCACCTAGAGTGGTGTTTGTTTGCTATTAAAAGTCAATTTCTGGCAAATACTTCCAGAGTTTCTGATTCAATTAATCTTGTATGAATACAAAGTATGAGAGCTTTTTGGAAAGTCTCCAGGTGATTCTAAACCACGGTTTGGATACAGAGCCACTTTAATAAAAATTGCTGGAGGACTGAGATGTAAAGAGACTGCTTAAAGACTAAATGGCCAGCAATTTGGCTAGAGTAGTAAAAATAATAAAGTGCAAAAGCTACAGAGGTAAATACACTCTGAAACCAACCAGCAATACCAGATAAAGAAATAACGGCCACTCAACACCATTCCACAACATTGGGAAAGTTGCCAAAAGGCCTAGACTCTCTCAGGTGCAGAGAAGACGATGGCACCCCACTCCAGTACTCTTGCCTGGAAAATCCCATGGACGGAGGAGCCTGGTAGGCTGCAGTCCATGGGGTCGCTAAGAGTCGGACACGACTGAACGACTTCATTTTCACTTTTCACTTTCATGCATTGGAGAAGGAAATGGTAACCCACTCCAGTGTTCTTACCTGGAGAATCCCAGGGATGGGGGAGCCTGGTTGGTTGCTGTCTGTGGGATCGCACAGAGTGGGATATGACTGAAGCGACTTAGCAGCAGCAGCAGCTCCAAGGTGACCAGAAGTTTTCCAGATACTATTGGAACAGACTATCATTTCCAATAGTTGGAAGATCATGGCATACATGTTTAGCCTCCCAGCTGTTGCCTTCTGCTTGTTTTGTGAGTATTTTCCTAAAAATATACAATTGGAGAAATAACAAACATCTTGAAAGACAAGGTCATCAAAAATTAAGATCCTGCCTTGCAATTTTCTCTCTTCCTTCAAGTGCTAGTCTTCTTTGCAGTCCTAATTTCCAACCTCTGTCTTCCCAACAGTGGTTCCCATTGTTCCTCATAAAAGAATCAGATTTTGATGCAAATGAATGGCTCATAAGGAAGGCATCTACTTAGCATTAGTATCCCTGAACTACTGCTTTCCATTCAGTCTCTCTTAACCTGGATGAGAATTGACAAATTCTCTAAAAAGAAAAATGCCCTCACTTATCTCAGATACTCAACTCCTTGATTCTTAAATATATGTGTGTGTATATATATATATATATATATATATATGAACAATCATTTTATATATTGCTTCCAGATATTATAGTAGTGCTAGAGGAGCAAAAATGAACAAGCTTATATTCTTGATATAAGTGAAAGTACAATGTGACTGGTATTTTTACACTCTAGACAGGGAAGAATGCTGCTGCTGCTGCTGCTAAGTCACTTCAGTTGTGTCTGACTCTGTGCGATCCCATAGATGGCAGCCCACCAGGCTCCCCATCCCTGAGATTCTCCAGGCAAGAATACTGGAATGGGTTGCCATTTCCTTCTCCAATGTATGAAAGTGAAAAGTGAAAAAAGTGAAGTTGCTCAGTTGTGTCCGACCCTCAGTGACCCCATGGACTGCAGCCTTCCAGGCTCTTCCATCCATGGGATTTCCCAGGCAAGAGTACTGGAGTGGGATGTCATTGCCTTCTCAGGGAAGAATGCTAGAACCCAATAAATTTCCTTTCTACTCCTATGTTATACTGATCACTTTTATTATATAGATATAGAATATTACAGAAGATATTACTGCTATTTTTGAAATCAATGATTATATATATATATATATATACACACACACATTTACTGACAGATATTCTATTTTAAATGATTCTCTTTTAATGTCAAATCTCTCAACCATCTGGGATGATTTCCTCTCTGCCTTTTGTATTTCCATAAATACAGATGTGCTATTGATGAATTATCTCACTTTACTTTTTTCTGAAAAGTCTTTTACATTTTATTCTATTTGAATAATAAGATGTTATTTGGTGAGACTCTGGACTAGCAGATATTTTCCTTACTAAGAAAAGTATTTTGATTCTGGCTTCCATTGTTTCTCACAAAATCAGATTTCAGTGCAGTTGTTACTTATTTGAGACAATCCAACTACCTTGCAGTAATTTTAAAATCTGTAATGTGTGTTTGATTTTCAGCAGTTTTTTCTCATATATGTATATTCCTGCTTAGTGTTTTAGGGTTTCTTGAATGTGTAACTGTATTTCACATTCTTTTATGTTTCCATTATTTAGGTTATAATTTGCTTACTTTTTGGTGCTCTTTTACAGGTAACCAATTATTTCCTCAACTATAACTTTCTTTTGCCCAGTATTTTTTGAGATTATATTTCATCATTTTCTTTGATTAAAGCATAACAACAAAAATAAATTATATGTAAAGAACTTGACAAATATTTACATATGTAAGCATATCTATAGCCAACACCTAATAAAGATATTGCTCGAACATTTATAACACCGTGGTAGATTTCTTTCGGCACCATTCCTGTCAAAGATAACAATCATTTTTATACCAGTCATCATAAACTAATTTTGCCCTGTCTTGAACTCATATGAATCCCCATTCTAAAAGTGAGAAACTTTGCTCTGTCTACAAATCCATTCACTTGATTGTTCATTTCCAGTATCATGTATAGAAGCTATCCTTGCTTGGTCGTGTCTGATTCTTTTTGACCCCATGGTCTGTAGCCTGCCAAGCTCCTCTGTCCATGGAATTTTCAGGCAAGCATACTGGAGTGAGTTGCAATTTCCTTCTCCAGGGGATCTTCCTATCCCAGGGATCAAATGTGGGTCTCCTGCATTGCAAACTCTGAGCCACCAAGGAAGCCCATACATGTATAGCATTGTTAGAACTGTTAACCAGGACCTCCAATATACACAAGTATGTCAACCAAACTGCAGTGTTTATGTACAATATAATTTGCTTTATTTTACAAACTCCATTCTTTCCAAAGTTATTTAGGTCAGCATTTTTCTGCTCACCATGGAGCTTTCATACATGCATAATTCAGTTAAATTGTTTTCTCTCATTGTGCATCCCATCCTATAATTTCCTTTCCTACAAAATGATTTTTTTAAGGTTCATTCTGTGTGCTAAATCTTATGGGTATTGACATGTGCTCAGTGTCATATATCTACAATTACAGTATCATATAGAATAGTTACAAATACTCTGAGAATCCCCTGTACTATCTATTCAACTCTCCTTTCCTCTTCCCAGAATGCAATATCTGTTCCTTATTTTGAGATTATTATTTTGAGTGTTGTTTTATTCTGCTCTGTGTTTCATCTATGTCTGCCTTTTTCCTGTATAGAACTTTTCATAATTGATTGATGCTTAGGTCTAATAAACTGTTGTCTTAGCTTCTGTTAAAAGTATGTGAAATGCTTATTTGAAACTGTATTTTGATTTGGTTTCAAAAAGAAACTGTTGATAACTTTAATCAAAAAAGTTGAAAGGATTTTCTAACCTTTTTGTAGATTTTATCTTGTCTGTGATTGACATTTCTGATTCTATCTACTATACACTACTAAAGTCTTTTTATTTTCAGAGCCATGTTTAATTGTCTTTTATTTATAGCATCTATGCTCTTCATCAACACACCATCTTTATCCACCTATCATTATTATGTGATTCATGCAAACAGTTAATTTACCGTTAATATGCTAAGAGACTATCCCAATCAACAAGATACTTATTACCTTTTTTAAGAACTGTGCATATTTTTAGAAGAGGGAACAGGAGGAGGAAATGAAGAGGAGGAATAAATTTAAAAAAGGGGAGAAGAAACAGAATGAAAAGAGGGAGAAGAAGCAGAACAAGCATAAGAAAGAGGAGAACAAAGAACAGGAGAAATGCACATAAAAATAAAAATGGAAGGAGGAGGAGAAATGTGATTATAGAAAGAGATCTTTCATATGAGAATTAGCTCCTTTACATAACCCATCATTGTGTTAAAATATATCTACTCCACAATTTCAGTATCACAAAAACTTGACTGGGAAATAATCTTTTCAGTTGCTACTTTATAAATATATTTTTAAAGGATAATGAAAAATATTTATAATCAAAACTTAAATGACCATTTGAACAATTTTTAACACATTGTTCATTTTTTTAGAGATGAACATTTATTATCAATTAAATATCATTATTTTGTACTTGTTATGTGGGTGGAATTATTAAAACATTGCTAAGTCAGCCACTATTTTTAAAGGTGCAATAGCTGGTACATTTGGGAAATTTAAAATTTAGGGAAAATAATTCAGGTACAAAGTTAAATATTAGGGAAACAAGAATACTAAAAAATAGATGATCACTTTATAAGTTTATTTTTTCTATGTTGGAAAAGCCTAACATCTAACCAATGTTAATGTATAAGAAACTTTTCATAAAATGTTTAGTCTCACAGAAATATACACATATTGACATAATCCAATTTAGGAAATATAAGTTTTGCTTGTAGATATCATTATAAAAGTTTTTTTAATACATTGTGAACCCATCAACATCAAGATATTATTTTCATTTCATTTTTATTTCCTATTGTAGTATACTTATAACCCATAGGAAACTTAAAAATTAAGCCCTTCTTAGCTGCACTAATTGTAAACATGAATTAAGCTAGTCAACTGTTTTATTAAAACTCTTCAGAAACTATGTTGATATCATTGTTAAAATATATTTTATATTAATATAATAGAAATAAAACTGTTAAAGTGTTTTAAAATACATTAACATAATTTCAAAAATAATTTAACACAAATGTTAAAAAATTAATTTGGTTGGTTTATTCCTAAAAATTTATATTAGAAAAGTATTTTGAGTAATATTATCAAATTCCATATAAAATATGGTTGCCAAGCTAACTTATTTCAACTCAAAATAGAAAAAATATTGTTTTTTTTTACATATTGCTAATTTAGAAGCCTACTATTTCAAACTTCAAAATGTTTGCATATTAAAAATATGCTGTTAATAATGAAACCTAGAAATGCCTTTATGTGATTAGAATTCTACATCCTCCACACACAAAAAACAAAAAACACCATAAGAGATTTTTGATAGCATGAAGCCAAGATTAGCAACAGAAAATCAGAATAGTAACGAACCTATCAATGGTACTCTAAATTAGTGAAGATTACAATATATCAGCTCTCATCTTCCCAATTCTGCAATTTTCACTGCAGCTCCTTTGAAACCTATTGTAGCTTATTGCAATAATTTATCTACCCTTTCCTTCATTTTCATCACTTCTTTTAAAAATACTTAAAATTAATACTCACCATTTGTTATTTTACAGTATTTTTGACTTTCTGTTGTATTTCCATGAGTCACCCAACCCACAAAGAAACAAGTGCTCATATATAAGGCATAGAAAACCATAATATTTTATCTGAAAATGAATATATATATATACATGTATATATATACTTAATGAACAGGACGATTTTCACAATACTGTAACATCTGTGTTTCTTGCAATGAAAGATGTTCCATAAACTCATTTTGCTCCATAAAGCCAAACTAATATAATTACTATAGAGTAACTACAGTGAGATGCTAGTATTAGTTCAAGAAGCAGATGAATGGATAAGAAAGCTGTGGTACATATACACAATGGAGTATTACTCAGCCATTAAAAAGAATACATTTGAATCAGTTCTCTGGAGCCTATATACAGAGTGAAGTAAGCCAGAAAGAAAAACACCAATACAGTATACTAACGCATATATATGAAATTTAGAAAGATGGCAACAATAACCCTGTATGTGAGACGGCAAAAGAGGCACAGATGTATAGAACAGTCTTTTGGACTCTGTGGGAGAGGGCAAGGGTTGATTTAGGAGAATGATGATTTGGGATGATTTGGGAGAAGGATGATTTGGGAGAATGGCATTGAAACATGTATAATATCATATATGGAATGAATCACCAGTCCAGGGTGATGCATGATACTGGATTCTTGGGGCTGGTGCACTGAGACGGCCCAGAGGGATGGTACGGGGAGGGAAGAGGGAGGGGGTTTCAGGATGGGGAACACGTGTATACCTGTGATGGATTCATGTTGATGTATGTCAAAACCAATACAATATTGTAAAGTAATTAACCTCCAATTACAATGAATAAATTTATATTTAAAAAATAAAATGAATGAGAAAAAATTTAAAAAAATTTAAAAAAGAAGCTCACATTAACATAAAGGCCTTTTCAGATTGGAGGCAGCCAACTTCACCAATAAAATTTGGGTATATATAAAGTGTTTACAGTACTGTATTTCCTCAGAAGTCTATATTTGGGAAGAATTATAAACAATTATAGTGCTGCGATTCATGGGGTCGCAAAGAGTCAGACACGACTGAGCGACTGAACTAAGCTGAACTGATAGCATAAGCAAGAGAGAGGATTAGAATTTTGGAAGTAAGCCATGTGAACAGCAGTTCATTTGTTTTATAGAATCCTAAAGTGAGACAAGCCCATCATTTTTAATATGAGAAGACTTTCTATCCAAAAAAGAAAACCTGCCTTGAATTAATCTAGAACTGAGAAACATATCTAAAAGTAGAATGCATAAATAAACAAACCTACCTTCAAAAAAAAGTATATAAAAAATAAATAGGTATTTACAAAAGTAAAACAGAACTTTGCAGTATTATTTAAGGTGATAAAACTGAAAATATCATAGTTTAAAAATTACTATAAGCAACCGAGCAATGTACAGTGTTTCTAAGTGAGGGAGTTACTATCAAAATTCAATTTTTAAATAATTATATTACCAAATTAATGGAAACATGATAATTTACACTAACGGGCAGAAGCATTAGTAAACCAGTAAATCAGAAATTGTAGCAATAATATATGAGGGTCTAATTTTTCATAGCACTATATTGCCAGATTAAATCTTGGATGGAAACTGATGTTCCATTTTATTTTATAATTATTGACTTGGCCATGAACTTGCTACTCATTGAAAATAGTTATGAAAGATTGCCCAGCTGTTGCTGGCAGGTAGAAGGGCTGATGAAAGTTGAGCAATAGTTTCAACTTCTTATTGAAGTTTCTTTGAGTGAATGAAGCAATATTGGTAGCTGATGAGGCTTACTTATAACCACACAAATTTAGCCATGTACATGCAATTGTTTAAATGTTTATAATTAAATACTATTAATTAAAACTTATAAAAAGACCAGAACTTCAAAAGTGAAGTGACCAATTAATAATATATTTTTCTTCCTTATAATCTAAAATCTATATTTTAATTGGTGGAAATTTTTTTCAATTAATATTTTTCTATAAATTAATGTTAAATATGAATCAAGGAGTATAAACAAAGAACTATGTGAAAAACTTGTATTTTTACAAACCATGTGTGACTGCAGTCTAGTATTTCCTACAGAAATATGCTCATGTATTCTGTAACATGGAGTGGAGTTTAAACATTGCTAGAGAAGTTAGGACTAAATTCTGAATGTAAATGTACCCAGTGTACATTTACATATTTGACAGCATCAGCTGTAAATTGGGTTAATTATTTAAAACACATTAAAAATTATATTTTGGTTTTAAGTTTATTAATTTGTTAAAATGTGTATATTTGTAACCTAGGATTGGTAATGATTTTGCTATAGGAGTAAAAATAAAATGTAGTTCTGTTTATAGTATTGAAACATTAATGCATTTTTCTCTATAAAACTTAGGTATCATCTGTAAGAAACATATGAGTTATAACATGAAAGAGTATAAGGTAAAATGATTAACTAATCTGTTCAAGCCACCATCTTGTTATAGTATGCCAGAAGACTACCTTTCCCTTGAAATTTAGTGAGTTCACAAAACTATACCTCACTTATAGATGGTTTATGTTTGAGGATATTTAGGATTAGAGATGGCAGTGTTCTTTATGTATTATGTTAAGATCATGTAAAATTGAATACTGGCCTAATGGTTATTTCTCCAATAAGGGTTATCATTAATCTGTTGCATTTTCAGTAAGACTTCTATTTACCTGCTACTTTCCCAACAACACCCCAGCTTCTAATTCTTGACAGAAGGCTTCAAAGACAGAAGCAGCTTAAACTTCTATCTGTTAATGATCCTCATTTGAATGATCTATTCACAAGTTGGCAGACATGCAGCCATATTGCCTGACACAGCTGATTATCATACCTTAGCAAATGAGGAGAGCCCTAGGGCATTACGAACTCTCAACTATTAATATTGGTTTTGCCACAAGGCAGTTACATAAACTGACAGTTTGGCAGAGGCATGCCTCCTTGCATACTCATATACTGATTACCTCTGAAATATCATTAATATCACTATGTTTTCAGTTACAGTTCAGTTAAAAAAAATCAGCCATTATGGAAGCAAAAAGTATAAACATTACCTTGATGCTATTATAGTATTTATTATGCAGCAGTTTATCAGATTGAAAACTTTAAACAAAAATAATGAAAATATAATAAAATGTGTTTTTCTTTTTTTCTGAAAGTGTCAACTGTACATGGAATGTGCTTCCAAATTTTAGATTTTAGAACTGTGTAAGAGTTCTCACAAAATGAATTTGGACTTAGAAACCATTAAGATTTTTAACCGATGTAAATTTTTTTTGAACACTTGAAATGTTTTTTTTATAAAAGATGTGTAAAAACAGGATGTTTATATTTTAGAAGAAACATATACCAATGTTTTAATTGTTATATTAAGGATATTTTGCTATCTAGTGTTAATATTTAATATTGCTTAAATATTGGTAAGAAATATGAAACTGATGAGTTTTTAGTGTTCAAATGATTCTTTGAGGACCACAATAATTTATAAATTTCAACAATTAGAGTTACATGATTAATTACAATTATCTAAAAGATCATGGAGAATATTGGCATCAGTCATCTGAAGTATATTTTTACCTAATTTTGTCTTAAGTATATTTTATATTCCATAGAGAAGGTCATTTTCTCCTACACAACTTAATCTATACTAAATTATAGGATGACACTTTTTAAAAAAGCAAGTGGGCAATTGCACAACCAATAACCTGGTTATAACATGTATGTTCCTACATACTTAAACTTTAAATCCTTGAATTGATTATTTAGTGTGATGATTTTAACAATATTATGTTTAAATCTTTTATTTTATTTTATTTTATTTTATTTTTTTGGTATTCTCCATGCCTAAAATTGAGCAAAAGCAAGTGGATAGAGAAAAGACCCTTAACTTGATAATTATTCTTGCTTTGTATAAATTAGCATGTCTTGGGCAAAGCCTTTGGATACACTGTGACGCTTCTACTTTCTCTAATCAATTATCTCTTCTAATCTCCATGAATGATAGTTTACATCTTCACTCTTCATAAAACTCCAAACTTACTTTTGATGCATGATTTTATTTTGTATTTCAATGAGAAAATAAAAATAAATCTTAATCTTCACTTTTTATTACTCTTCTTTATAATAGGTCTCTTTTTAAAGTTTATTGAGATATAATTAACATACAGTATTACTTACCAACTTAAACTGGATAGTTCAGTGGTTTGTAACATGTCCAAAAAGTTGGGCAGTCATCATCAGGTCAATTTTAGAAAACTTTTCCCTCCCCAGAAAGAAAATGTGTACCCATTATAATAACTCCCCATTATTCCCCAGTCTCTTAAACTCTACATTTCAACTTCTATACTTTATTTATAGGCATATTTTGTACACAAGATATGAATGGAATCATATGATACCTGGCCTTTATGACTACTTTCACATAGAACAATACTTTCAAGGGAGTGAAAGATTAAGATGAAATGGAAAACTCCACAGAAAATTCCACGGAATATTTCCAGACAGATCTCTCTCCTATTTGTTTGGTTCTTATGTTTCACCATCAATATACTCCGTTTCATACATAAGAGTTTTTTACAGAAAAATTCATACCATCCTAGGGTAGTTATCAGAGAAGGCAATGGCACTCCACTCCAGTACTCTTGCTTGGAAAATCCCATGGATGGAGGAGCCTGGTAGGCTGCAGTCCATGGGGGTCATGAAGAGTTGAAAACGACTGAGCAACTTCACTTTCACTTTTCACTTTCATGCATTGGAGAAGGAAATGGCAACCCACTCCAATGTTCTTGCCTGGAGAATTCCACGGACAGGGGAGCCTGGTGGGCTGCCGTCTATGGGTTCACACATAGTTGGACACGACTGAAGCGACTTAGTAGTAGTAGCAGCAGGGAAGTTATATTATCCTGACAATTTTAGTATCATCTCTTCCCTAGGCTCCCAGGTAGAGTTTGCAGTCTCATGAATAGCTTTCCTTCCAGTTCTTCCAAATGTATTATTGCAGGCTTTATAATCATCATTACTTCAGTTTACCTGGCAAGGGTAGACACAGATAGGCATGGCAATCACTGGGTAATTGAGCCATTAAGTTGGCAAGGACTGTAGGTGGAAATGAAAATCATTTTGTGAACGTCCGTGCCTTCCTTGAAGATATTGTTATCTCATACCTGTTTTTTCAGTAAAAATTCACTTAAATATAATTCCTGAGTTTACTAATTTTCAATTTTGTAAATGTTTTATTTTAGTTCAATCACTCAGTCATGTCCAACTATTTGCAACTCCATGGACTGCAGCATGCCAGGATTCCCTGTGCATCACCAACTTTAAAGAAAAGTATTTTATTTACAGGGCCATGGGGCTTCCCTGATAGCTCACTTGGTAAAGAATACAGGAGCCTGGGTTTGATCCCTGGGTTGGGAAGATCCCTGGAGAAGGGAAAGGCTACCCACTCCAGTATACTGGCCTGGAGAATTCCATGGACTGTATACTCCATGGGGTCACAAAGAGTCAGACATGACTGAGTGACTTTCACTTCACTTCACTTAATGGACCATATAGTAAATACTTTAGGTTTTGTGTATCATACAGTATGCATCATAACTAATCAACATCACTGTAATGCAAAACCAATCGTAGATAAGTTGTAAATAAGACAACAAACTATCTTTCAATAAAACTATTTGTAAAAACAGGTGCCAGGCTGCAGTTGTCCTGAGAGTCATATCTTGCCAGCCTCTGCTCAGTTTTATCATCAGCTTCATAACGATAAGTATTGAATTGCCTCTGACTCCGTCACTTCTTTCTTTCATCCCAATTCTTTCTACTTTCTCCTCCTGGTATATTCCCAGAAAATTATCCTAAATTCTCAATTTCTTCTTTGCAGTACCTAAAACCTGGCCCTCCTCTATGGCACCATTTCCACTATCTATTTCAAATGTAGGATATGTCATCTACATCTTCAGTTTTATTACCTTTGTCCTCTTTAGCCATCATACCCCAGGAACTTGTTAAAAAACACTTGTTGTCAACAGAAAACCTCCTAATTTCAATATCACTAACGAGCTTATATTGCTTCCTAAACATACCATCCTGTCTTTCTGTGTATTATTTTTCCTTCAATAACTAAGAATCTAATTCATTGGGTAAACTACACTCTATTAAGTAGCCCTAATACATTACTAAGTGCACGAACTCCTTATTGCCAAATTCAGACTTAAATTGAGTAAAGTAGGGAAAACCACTAGACCATTCAGGTATGACCTAAATCAAATCCCTTATGATTTTATAGTACAAGTTAGAAATAGATTTAAGGGCCTACATCTGATGGATAGTGATCTATCTATCAGATATCATACCCTGAAAACTATGGACAGAGGTTCATGATATTGTACAGGAGACAGAGATCAAGACTACCCCATGGAAAAGAAATGCAAAAAAGCAAAATGGCTGTCTGAGGAGGCCTTACAAATAGCTGTGAAAAGAAGAGAAGTGAAAAGCAAAGGAGAAAAGGTAAGATATAAACATCTGAAGGCAGAGTTCCGAAGAATAGCAAGAAGAGATAAGAAAGCCTTCTTCAGCGATCAATGCAAAGAAATAGAGGAAAAGAACGAATGGGGAAGACTAGAGATCTCTTCAAGAAAATTAGAGATACCAAGGGAACATTTCATGCAAAGATGGGCTTGATAAAGGACAGAAATGGTCTGGACCTAAGAGAAGCAGAAGATATTAAGAAGAGGTGGCAAGAATACACAGAAGAACTGTACAAAAAAGATCTTCAAGACCAAGATAATCACAATGGTGTGATCAATCACCTAGAGCCAGACATCCTGGAATGTGAAGTTAAGTGGGCCTTAGAAAGCATCACTATGAACAAAGCTAGTGGAGGCAATGGAATTCCAGTTGAGCTATTTCAAATCCTGAAAGATGATGCTGTGAAAGTGCTGCACTCAATATGCCAGCAAATTTGGAAAACTCAGCAGTGGCCACAGGACTGGAAAAGGTCAGTTTTCATTCCAATTCCCAAGAAAGGCAATGCCAAAGAATGCTCAAACTACCACACAATTGCACTCATCTCACACACTAGTGAAGTAATGCTCAAAATTCTCCAAGCCAGGCTTCAGCAATACGTGAACTGCGAAATTCCTGATGTTAAAGCTGGTTTTAGAAAAGGCAGAGGAACCAGAGGTCAAATTGCCAACATCTGCTGGATCATGGAAAAAGGAAGAGAGTTCCAGAAAAACATGTATTTTTGCTGTATTGACTATGCCAAAGCCTTTGACTGTGTGGATCACAATAAACTGTGGAAAATTCTGAAAGAGATGGGAATACCAGACCACCTAACCTGCCTCTTGAGAAACCTGTATGCAGGTCAGGAAGCAACAGTTAGAACTGGACATGGAACAACAGACTGGTTCCAAATAGGAAAAGGAGTATGTCTAGGCTGTATATTGTCACCCTGCTTATTTAACTTCTATGCAGAGTACATCATGAGAAATGCTGGACTGGAAGAAGCACAAGGTGGAATCAAGATTGCCGGGAGAAATATCAATAACCGCAGATATGCAGATGACACCACCCTATGGCAGAAAGTGAAGAGGAACTAAAAAGCCTCTTGATGAAAGTGAAAGAGGAGAGTGAAAAAGTTGGCTTAAGGCTCAACATTCAGGAAACTAAGATCATGGCATCTGGTTCCATTACTTCATGGGAAATAGATGGAGAAACAGTGGAAACAGTGTCAGAAAATATTTTTTGGGGCTCCAAAATCACTGCAGATGGTGATTGCAGCCATGAAATTAAAAGACGCTTACTCCTTGGAAGGAAAGTTATGACCAACCTAGATAGCACATTCAAAAGCAGAGACATTACTTTGCCAACTAAGGTCCATCTAATCAAGGCTATGGTTTTTCCAGTAGTCAGGCATGGAGAGTTGGACTGTGAGGAAAGCTGAGTGCTGAAGAATTGATGCTTTTGAACTGTGGTGTTGGAGAAGACTCTTGAGAGTCCCTTGGACTGCAGGGAGAGCCAGCCAGTCCATTCTGAAGAAATTAGTCCTGAGATTTCTTTGGAAGGAATGATGCTATTGCTGAAACTCCAGTACTTTGGCCACCTCATGTGAAGAATTGACTCATTGGAAAAGATTCATGCTGGGAAGGATTGGGGGCACGAGGAGAAGGGGACGACAGAAGATGAGATGTCTGGATGGCATCACTGACTCAATGGACATGAGTTTGAGTGAACTCTGGGAGTTGGTGATGGACAGGGGGGCCTGGCGTGGTGCAGTTCATGGGATTGCAAAGAGTTGCACACAGCTGAGCAACTGAACGGAACTGAACTGAATACAACACTCACTTATTTAGTTTGTATTCTGTAGCTGGGATTGCATATCATGTTCATATATTCATCTAGCTATCCTATCCTTCTGTCTTTTGTTGCCTGTGTCTCACAACGCTTAACATTCCAGAAGAGTCTTATTGTTTTTCTTAACTTGCAGTTAAGCAGGGAAGTTCTACTGGAATGTATCACACAATAAGCAAGAGGAAAGTCACTCACAAATCGTACTTGAGTATCTTAATTGAACTTTCAACTGTTCCTGGGAAATATATTATTCTGTATGTGCAAACAACTCTGTTATAATCTTCAAATGTTCTTGGCCTTTTTCACATTCTTTAAACCTCAGAGCCCTCACTGCCATTACTTCCTTTACTCCACTTAGGAGAAAGGCTGGTCTACTGCTAAAACTGTTCACAAATTTGCAAAACTATTTCAATTGAATTCACTCTATTTCTTCTGTTCTTCGATTATAATAAAGGCTGTGTCTCTCATACTAATGCCAAATCCTTCTCCAATCCGTTGAATGCCCCCTCTTCCAATTATATCTTGTTTATTGAAATAAAAAATGTACTTAAGGATTCAACATTGATAAAAGCATTGGAATTTTCCTTGGGGGAATCACTGTTACTCTATTCTGACAAATATGGTTCCTGTGGAGTTGATTTTTTCTTTGACTTCAGAGTTGAATGTATCAACATAGCTTGCCTAGTCAAAGCATTGTATTCTCTTCAGGGTATTTGGTTAGAAATGACTACTTGTCTCAGAGACTTTCAAAACTAATAATGTCCTCAGGTTTAAAAGACCACTTTCTGTTTCCTCACCAGACCTTAAACTTAAGGGAATGTAAGCCTATACTGCTGATAGCTAACTCTGAAGATATCAAGTAATAATGGAGGAGAGGAGAGCTGAAATAAGAGAGAATAAGACCTATGATTTTATAATATGAAGTCTTGAATTGTAGTTTGCCAGAAGATTTGCCACTGAACTTTTAGTAATATTAGGAAATAGATAACCTATTTCTTTTAATTATGCACTGGTTACTTACATCAAATATCCTTGAATATAGATGGGATTGCTTTGTAATTTACTCATTTTGCTTATCTCCAGTATAGCACTCACTCCTTATTATTTCAAAAAAACAAATCCTGCTTTGCTCACCAAAGGCTGCTATAGGACAAAATCCAGTAGAACTTGTCTGTCTTGTTTCACTTAAATTTTTAGCATCGTTTGGAAGTGCTTAATAATTCCTTCTGCTTGATATAACATGGAATAATTATGGGATAATTATGGAATAATTGCTTTAAGGAGAGCTGCTCCTAGAAGACAAAATAAAAATAATACAAAACAACATATACAAATAAACTAGTATTTTAAGAATGTTAAGAAAGTAAAACTTTGTAGACTGTTAGTGGGAATGTAAATTGATGCAGCCACTGTGGAAAACTGTATTGCATGTCCTCAAAAAATTATAAATGGACTTACCATATCATCCAGACATCCCATGACTGGGTATTGTTCCAATAGAAAGAAAATCAGTATTTCAAAGACATACCTGCACTCCTGATTTCATTGCAGCCTTATTAACTATGACCAAGATATTGAATCAACATTTATTTCCTCATGACAGGCAAGTGAATAAAGAAAATGTGGCATCAACATATAGCGATATTATTCAGACTTTTAAAAAAAGAAATCTCGCCATTTGCTGTCTGGATGATGTTATGCTAAGTCAAATAAGACTCAGAAGGACAAATACTACATAATCACACATGTATGAGGAATCTAAAAGTCAAGCTCATAGAAGCAAAGAGAATGGTAGTTGCCAGGAATTGGGGATAGGAGAAAATGTGGAGGTATTGGTCAAAGAGTCCAAAGCTTCAGTTATGCAGAACTTCTAGAGATCCACTCTGCAGTTTAGTGACTATAGTTAACAATACTTAACTATACTTTAAAAATTGCTAAGAAAATAGATTTTATTTTGTATCCATATCACTCACAGACATATACCCACACACACACAAATAACTAAAGAGAGTGGGAGGAAACATTTGGAAGTGATGAAAATGTTTATTTCATTGATTGTGGTGATGTTTTCATGGTTATATACTTATAGCCAAAATCAAGTTGTGTATACTAAATATATACAGCTTCTTGTACATCAGTCAGACTTCAATAAAGGTTTAAAAAAAATCTATTGATACTGAAGAGTTGTAGTTATAACATATTCAGATGCAAGATGTAAATACAATTTGTAAAAGTTTTTGATCCATAAAAAATAATGCGAATCAAGATTATGAGACATTTCCAAAAATCTTTACTAAATAATACAAGTTCTGAAATAAGACTGAATAGTTTAATATTATAAGGAATGTAATATTCTGCCAAGAATTCACACTAAAATTTATAGAGGAACAGATTTTGTGAAATAATTAAATGCTATTCATTCTGTGTGATGATGTTGTGTTGAATTTATTATGTGTATGCTAATTTATTTGTATGAAGGTTCTGCCATGGAGTCTTATGCATATGTGTGTGAATATTTCCTTATGTTATGCTTGGGTGTACTCCAGTCTCATCCAAGAGTGAATAATGAACGTTGGGGGAAATTAGAATTGCTACCAAAATACTAATCCTATCAAATAGGAACATTTTTACATATGCCTTAAGTAAAGTGAGGAAGACATTTGTAGACTTGAAAAATGTAAGTTCATTCACAAAAATGAATCCACATACATTGAGTGTTTGGCATCATGCAGATAATATTTTATGCGAGGGTGCAACCATAAGCTGGCATTTGAATGTTAATGTTTCTAAAATTTTCAACAGCTTTGTAGTTTGAACATATATAGTTTGATGTGATACTAAATCACAAGATGTAAGAAATATGTTATAGCTATGTGATAAATAAGGAGAAGGAACATTTGGATTGTTGAAGCTATGAAGAACACTTTATGAAGCTCTTGTGCGAGAGTAACACTAGTAGGTTCTCAATGATGTAAAGCTTGTTGAAAATGTAAAACATAAATCAGTTTAGTACCAGACTATTGTGTTGTTTCAGCATTTCATCTTGCTTCATGTACAAGTAAGATTATTTTTCATATTAAATAATCTATTATCTTTGATTTATACTTATCAAAAATTAGATTTAAGAATATTCTTCATTTATATAATTTACTCTAAGATTACCAAGGACCTTATTATCTACTGTAACAATATATCCAAGCAGGAAAATATTATTATTTATGGAGCAGATCCTATTGAATATGTCAATAATTTGATATATTTTATCCATAAAATATGAGCTTTTGGGGACAACAGTGGTAAAAATCTTGCCTGTCAAAGCAGGAGACATATGAGATGTGGGTTCTATCCCAGGGTTGTGAAGATCCCCTGGAAGAGGGAATGGCAGCCCACTCCAGTATTCTCACCTAAAGAATCCTTTGGACAGAGGAGCTTCATGGGCTACAGTCCATAGGGTTACAGAGACAGACATGACAGAAGCAACTTAGCATGCACACACATCCATAAAATATAAAATTTAAAAATATGTTGTAATTTCATCACATAATAAAAATATAATCAGACAAATACATCCTACAGAAAAAAAACAGTGATGCAGTTTAAGAAAATTAGATGGTAGAACTTATTATCATTCATAAAATTATACCAGGAATATTTTTTACTACCATGACATAATTTACATTTTACCTAATATATATGTATTTTAAATAATTAAAAAAAAATTTTTTTAAAAAAAAAAAACATAAAAAAAATAATTTTAATGTATAAATATAAGTTGCTTTTATTTCTTAGAATAGATCTTAATGTTAAAATAGTGTAATTTTATAAATATGATGAAGCAAATGGGTTAATCTTCAAATAAATATTTTAGAATGTTAATTATATTTAGTAATATTTTTACTATAGCAGTGTCTCAGTTTTGAGATTAAATTATAATATATATTTATATATCAAAAGTATAATATTTATATATTAAATTATATGATTATAAAGTATAATTTATGTATTATATCATAAAATGTATATGATATATATAAATACATAATATTTTGTATATTAAATTATATGATTATAATATATAACATTTTAGATATTAAATTATATGATTACTTACTCTGTAGGGATTTTTTTGTCACTAAAGTTACATTTGGTAGAGACTGAACATGTATTATAGATTCCTGTACCAAATCTTTGAAATGCATGAATTATAAAATAGAAACTTATAAAACTATAATTGCATAAAGTACCTAGATAGCTTATTTAACTAGAAATTATCAGAAATATCTAAAAGGCAGAAAAGAAGCGTTGGCTTGAAGAATGATATCACAACCAGTAAGTTTACAGACATGCTGGAAATCATGTGTCGAGTTTGATGTGTTTCCAAATGTGGTGGAGAACAATAGGAGGAATAGACACAATGGTAGCCAAGAAATATGATAGTGGGCTCTCATGTTAACATTCTGCTCTCACTGGTTTTGCTTTTTTTCAGAAAATTAAACATATGTTTAATATATGACCTTTCAATTGTGTTACACCATAGTTACCCAAAATGAAAGAGAGAGGTCAGCACATACTTGGACACAAATGTTCACAGTAATTTCATTAAAAATAATTCAAAACTGAAAGTAAGCTAAAATGTCTGGATAAATAGGTTGTTTTATGTCTCTACAATGAATGTTGATCTATCAAAAAAAGGAAATATTGTTGCATACAACCTGAAAGAACATAGGACAAACTATGGTGATAGAAAGAAATGATGCTTGAAGAAATAGGTAATGGGTGCTTCCATTTATTTGAATCTCTAGTAATGGAAATATAATCTATAGACAGAAAAAAAAAAAACACTGATTGACTAAATTTAAGAGTAGACCTATTATACAGAGCGAAGTAAGTCAGAAAGAATAACACTAATGCAGTATATTAACACATATATATGGAATTTAGAAAGATGGTAATGATGACCCTATATTCAAGACAGCAAAAGAGACACAGATGTAAAGAACAGACTTTTGGACTCTGTGGGAGAAGGCGAGGGTCAGATGATTTGCGAGAATAGCATGTATATTATCATATGTGAAATAGATCACTAGTCTGGGTTCAATGCATGAGACAGAATGCTCAGGGCTGGTGCACTGGGGGATGGGATGGAGAACACATGTATACCCATGGATGATTCATGTGAATGTATGGCAAAAACGACCAAAATATTGTAAAGTAATTCGCTTCCAATAAAAATAAATTTAAAAAAAAAAGAGTAGAATGAGAGAAATTAAGAAGTAGCACAACAGAATTTTTTAAGATGGAAATGTTCTATATCTTGTTTGTGTTGGCATTTAAGAGTATATCTTTATTAAAAACTCATTAAATTGTACAGATAAAGTCAGAAAAAATATAATTAACTGGGCTACAGAACAAAATCAACCAAATTTAGAAATGAACTTTTGACAAAACGAAACAGAAAATACCAAGTCACAGATGAATAACTAGAGCACAACATGGGAAACTAGTGTTTTTACTGTGAAGAAACCTTGCAGACACCACCTTAAACAGGTGTTCAGGTTACCACCACCAAATAATATATTATTTCATACTCTTTGATATGATATAAGAAAGTAATATTCTCCCCTTAAGCTATAATCCCAGACTAATCATGAGAAAACATGAAACATACAGATATTTTGCAAAATACCCAGTCAGTACTCTTCAAATATATTGAGTTTGTGAATAACAGGGGCAAACTGAGAATCTGTAGCAAACTGAAGTAGAGACATGACAACTAAATGTTTAGATTAGGATCAATAAAGGATTAGTGGGAAACCTGGTGAATAAAGTCTAAGACTTACTTTGTAGTAGTGTCAATTTTATAGCAATGTTAATTTTATAAAGTTCACCACAGTTACATAAATGTTAACATTACAGGAAGGTGACAAGAGGGTATATGGAAGCTCTCTATGCTACCTTTCAAACTCTTTTTATAAATCTAAAATCATTTCAAAGTACACCATTTACAACAATCACATCATTCACCTACATGAGAAAGAGAGTGATTTACAGCTCTAGACTTCACAAAAATCCTATTTTGCCTTTCTGCTTTATTCAAAGGAAGGGTCATCTTGACAACACTCCATCTTGATTTTCTTAATTATTTTGTTTATGTCTGTCTTGCCTTTCAAAAAGTAAATTCCAAGACTAAAGGGAATTTGTCAGTTCAGTTAAATGTGATACCCAATGTACCCAGAATTTAGTAAATATTCAAGTCAAATTCAAATTTAGCATTCTATGGGTTAGAAATATATTTTGGGTATAAATGTTTCAATTCTTTGGCTTCCCAGGTGGCTCAGTGTTGAAGAACCCACCTGCCAATGCAGGAGACGAGGGTTTGATCCTGGTTCAGGAAGATCCTTGGAGAAATGGCAACCCACTCCAGTATTCTTGCCTGGGAAATCCCACAGGTAAAGGGGCTTGGCTGGCAAAAGAGTCAGACACAATTTAGTGACTAAGCAACAACAAATTTCAATCCTTATTATTTTGAGTTTCAAAAAAGAAAAATATGTTGCAGAATCCTTGTCAAATTTCTACAATACACTCCTCAAGGCAGAGAATATATCTATTCACAGTTTTATGGGCAAAAGAAAAAATATATGTGTACTCAATTTTTATTGTTTTTTATATTAAATATTAGCCATTTCTGGCCAAATAATAGAATATCGCTAGCCATGTTCCAATGCTAGTTTCTACCTGTTTTAAAAAGATAGTTAATCATGTTGTTCTTGAGAGTACCTTGGACTGCAAGGAGATCCAACCAGTCCATTCTGAAGGAGATCGACCCTGGGATTTCTTTGGAAGGAATGATGCTAAAGCTGAAACTCCAGTGCTTTGGCCCCCTCATGGGAAGAGTTGACTCGTTAGAAAAGACTCTGATGCTGGGAGGGATTGAGGGCAGGAGGAGAAGGGGATGACAGAGGATGAGATGGCTGGATGGCATCACGAACTCAATGGACGTGAGTCTGGGTGAACTCCAGGAGTTGGTGGTGGACAGGGAGGTCTGGCGTGCTGCGATTCATGGGGTCGCAAAGAGTCGGACACAACTGAGCGACTGAACTGAACTGAACTAAACTTTGTTTAAATAACTATAATAGGTAGTAAAATGTCATATCGTTGTGAATAAGAACAGTAATACATAACCTTAGATTATGTATCACTTAGAGTAAAACTATCTTGCCAGGAGAATCCCAGGGGTGGGGGAACCTGGTGGGCTGCCATCTATGGGGTCGCACAGAGTCGGACATGACTGAAGTGACTTAGCAGCAGCAGCAGAGTAAAATAAGCCTCGTTATGATGAAAATATAATCCCTTTAAAATAATAGTTTAATATATTAATTGTGCTTTTGCTAAGACTTTGATACATATTTATTTCTGGAATTTTATAATCCTCATATGACAGCCAAATATAACATATGTTCTTTGTTAAAACTTATGACATTTTGTTGTCTACACAAATCTTTGACTTTTCACCCATACTTCTGTAAAATTAATTATGTTTGTTCTTGTTTTGGAGCATTTGATGGATTATGTAGATATGATTTGTGTATTAATACTAAATGTTAAAGTTTATAAAGTCTCATCTATAAATTTAGTGGTGAATCAAATTAATGAGGAGTGACAGAAATAAAATGAGAAATAAAACTCTAGCATAAAACAAGTATCATTTAAATTGATTGCACTTTTGGAAAATATTACTTAATTTTCAGAACAATTATGTTACATCCAAAATAGTTAT
Source organism: Capra hircus (assembly GCF_001704415.2). NCBI lineage: Eukaryota > Metazoa > Chordata > Mammalia > Artiodactyla > Bovidae > Capra > Capra hircus. Next base: position 10,096,229 of record NC_030813.1, on the reverse strand, counting down.
AGACCTACTTAATAACCCAATATGGAATAATTAAAATATTGCAAGTAGTTTTAAAAAATTTGAATGTGCTATTTATAAATATGATTTTATTTTTAAGTAATTTTAAGTTTCAGAGGCATTGCAAAAAATTAGAAGGACATTTTCATTTATCCTCAGCCAGTACCCCTAATGTTTATAACAGTTGTACAATACAAAAACTAAAACCTAAGGAATTAGTACTTGTATAATACTAATATGTAAACCATATATGCTATTAGGATTACTTAGATTACATAGGATTACTTGGAGTATGTTACAGATACTCCAGCCTGTAACAGTTCTAATTTCATCTTCCTTTGTCTTTTGTGACACTTTTCAAAAGTACTTGTCAAGTATTGTGTACTTGACATTGTCCTTTGATATCTGATATTTACTTTTGATTAAATTGAAATTATATTTTTCAGAAATAATGCTACAGAAATGAAAAGTGTCCTTTTCAACATATCATATCAAACATTATTTCAGTATCTCTTCATTTTGATGATGTAAGCTTTGATCACATGTTTTAGGTAGAATCTGTTATTTTTCTCCACTTCTCCCATTTTTTAATTTTATGATCAATACACATTTGGGTAGAGAAATCTTGAAACGTGTGAGAAACAAATTCACCAGAGTATATACACTACTTTTGCTCTTTATACTACCAAAGTTACTTAGATCAACTTTTTTCTTCTGCATCTCCTCAAGTACTATTACATAATTGTTTTGTAGCACACGTAGATTTATTTTTCTGTCTACATTCCATTTGAATTCCCTGCAACCATGACTGAACTTTTCAAATTTATATACACTTATACAATTCATTCCATGTTGTGTAGTTGCTACAGTTTTTGACAAATATAGATAGTCATTTATTTACCACCACAATAACATACAGCATATATTTGTCAGCCCAAAGATTCCAAGTTGTCTCTTTCAGCCAGTCTCATCTCTTACTCCAACCACTGGTAATCAGTGATTTATTTTCCATTTCCATATTTTTATCTTTTGTAGAAAATCATATAAATCTAATCATATAAGAAATAGTCTTAGGAGTTTAGCTTCTTTCCTTTAACAAGATGTATTTAATGTCTTGCATGTGTGAATTAATAGTGTGTTTCTCTTTATTGCTTCGAGGTACTACAGTTGATACCTATATTATTGTCATATTTTGTTGATTGTGAGCATATCATCTATAAATACTCATGGAATTTTTTTGTGTGTGAACATTGTCCTCATTTTCCCTTGGGTTAATACCTTGGAGAAGGATTTCAGGGTTGCATGGTAAACAGTTTTGAGGCTGGTTGTGATATTCTTTGTTGTTACCAGCAATGAATAAGAGTTGCAGTTGTTTTAAATCCTTAATAGTACTGATAGTATCAGGTTTGGTGATTTTATTATTTTATAAAGTATATACTGGCATCTTTTTATGAATGTAACTTGCATTTCCCTAATGTTGAAAGCTGTTTTGCCCATTTCACATGCTTATTTGCCATACATGGATCTTCATCATTACTTAGCTCAGATCTGCTTCTCATTTTTTAATTTCATTGCTTGCTTTCTTACTAGTATGTGTTGTAATCTGTACACAAAGTACTTTATCAGATACATGCTTTGGAAATATTTACTTTTAATCTGTACCCTCCTTTTGTCAGCATTATTTCAACAACTTTTACATAGCAAAACTTGAATTTTGATAAAGTTAAATACTTAAAAAAAAATCTTATATTTTTGATGTCAGGCTGTAAACTCTTTGCCAAACTCAAGATCACACAGAGTTTCACCTAACTTTTAGAAATTTTTCAGGTGAAAAATTGATATTTATTTCTAGGCAGTGAGCCATTTGATGATAATTTTTGATCAAGGTATATAATTTATGGAGGTTTATTTATTCTATAGACATGGTTACCATAATATTGAATGGTTTGCCTTAGAAACAAAGAGAGATCATTCTGTCATTTTTGAGATTACATCCAAGTACTTCATTTCAGACTCTTTTGTTGACTATGATGGCTATTCCATTTCTCCTTAGAAAGAAGCTGAAGTTGAATGGTTCTATGAAGACCTAAAGACCTTTTAGAACTAACACCCAGAAAAGATATCCTTTTCATTATAGGGGATGGGAATGAAAGAGTAGGAAGTCAAGAAATACCTGGAGTAACAGGCGAATTTGGCCTTGGAGTACAGAATGAAGCAGGGCAAAGTCTAATAGAGTTTTGCTAAGATAATGCACTGGTCATAGCAAACACCTTCTTCCAACAATACAAGAGAAGACTCTACACATGGACATCACCAGATGGCCAACACCAAAATCGGATTGATTATATTCTCTGCAGCCAAAGATGGAGAAGCTCTATACAGTCAGCAAAAACAAGACTGGGAGCTGACTGTGGCTCAGATCATTAACTCCTTATTACCAAATTCAGACTTAAATTGAAGAAAGTGGGGAAAACCACTAGACCATTCAGGTATGACTTAAATCAAATCCCTTATGATTATACAGTAGAAGTTACAAATTGATTCAAGGGACTAGATCTGATAGAGTGCCTGATGAACTATGGACAGAAGTTCATGACATTGTACAGGAGACAGGGATAAAGACCATCCCCAAGAAAAAGAAATGCAAAAAAAGAGCAAAATAGATGTCTGTGGAGGCCTTACAAATAGTTGTGAAAAGAAGAGAAGCCAAAAGCAAAGGAGAAAAGGAAAGATATACTCATTTGAATGCAGAGTTCCAAAGAATGGCAAGGAGAGATAAGAAAGCCTTCCTCAGTGATAAGTGCAGAGAAATAAAGGAAAAAATAGAATGGGAATTACTAGAGATCTTTTCAGGAAAATTAGAGATACCAAGGGAATATTTCATGCAAAGATTGGCTCAATAAAGGACAGAAAATGTATGGACCTAACAGAAGCAGAATATATTAAGAAGAGGTGGCAAGAATACACAGAAGAACTGTCCAAAGAAGATCTTCATGACCCAGTTAATCATGATGGTGTGATCACTCACTTAGAGCCAGACATCTTGGAATATGAAGTCAAGTGGGCCTTAGAAAGCATCACTATGAACAAAGTTAGTGGAGGTGATGGAATTCGAGTTGAGCTATTTCAAATCCTGAATGATGATGTTGTGAAAGTGCTACACTCAATATGCCAGCAAATTTGGAAAACTCAGCAGTGGCTACAGGACTGGAAAAGGTCAGTTTTCATTACAATCCCAAAGAAAGGCAATGCCAAAGAATGCTCAAACTATCACACAATTGCACTCATCTCACATGCTAGTAAAGTAATGCTCAAAATTCTCCAAGCCAGGCTTCAGCAATACATGAACTGTGAACTTTCAGATGTTCAAGCTGGTTTTAGAAAAGGCAGAGGAACCAGAAATCAAATTGCCAACATCCACTGGATCATGGAAAAGGCAACAGAGTTGCAGAAAAACATGTATTTCTGCTTTATTGACTATGCCAAAGCCTTTGACTGTGTGGATCACAAGAAACTGTGGAAAATTCTGAAAGAGATGGGAATACCAGACCACCTGACCTGCCTCTTGAGAAATCTGTATGCAGGCGAGGAAGCAACAGTTAGAACTGGACATGGAACAACAGACTGGTTCCGAATAAGAAAAGGAGTACATCAAGGCTGCATGTTGTCACCCTGCTTATTTAACTTCTATGCAGAGTACATCATGAGAAACCCTGGGCTGGAAGAAGCACAAGCTGGAATCAAGATTGCCAGGAGAAATATCAATAACCTCAGGTATGCAGATGACACCACCCATATGGTAGAAAGTGAAGAGGATCTAAAAAGCCTCTTGTTGAAAGTGAAAGAGGAGAGTGAAAAAGTTGGCTTAAAGCTCAACATTCAGAAAACCAAGATCATGGCATCCAGTCTCATCACTTCATGGCAAATAAATGGGGAAACAGTGGTTGACTTTCTTTTTTTGGGCTCTAAAATCACTGCAGTTGTTGATTGCAGCCATGAAATTAAAAGACACATATGCCTTGTAAGGAAAATGATGACCAACCTAGACAGCATATTAAAAAGCAGAGACATCACTTTGCCAACAAAGGTTCGTCTAGTAAAGGCTATGGTTTTTCGTTTAGTCATATATGGATGTGAGAGTTGGACTATAAAGAAAGCTGAGCGCAGAAGAATTGATGCGTTTGAACTGTGTTGTTGGAGAAGACTCTTGAGAGTCCCTTGGACTGCAAGGAGATCCAACCAGTCCATCCTAAAGGAGATCAGTCCTGGTGTTCATTGAAAGGCTTGATGTTGAAGCTAAAACTCCAATACTTTGGTCACCTAATGCGAAGAGCTGACTCATTTGAAAATACCCTGATGTTGGGAAAGATTGAGGGCAGGAGGAAAAGGGGCCGACTGAAGATGAGATTTTTGGATGGCATCACCGACTCAATGGACATGAGTTTGGGTAGACTCTGGGAATTGGTGATGGACAGGGAGGCCTGTGGTGCTGCAGTCCATGGGGTCACAAAGAGTCAGACACGACTGAGTGACTGAACTGAACTGAACTGAACTGAATTGATTTATTCTATATATGTTGAAGTCCAAATGTTCCAGTAAAATTTTTGAAAACATTATCATTTGTTTATTGGATTATATTTTCACCTTCATCAAAAATACTTACATACATTTTCATGGATCTATTTATCTCTTCACTGTTTTATTCCATTGATCTGTGTGTTTATCCTTTCAGCAATAGTTTCTTGAATGCTGTCTTTTCTTTTTCATAAGGTGTGATATAATATTTTCAAATTGTATCATCTTTGTATAATTTAAAAGTCAGTTGGTCAGTAGCTATCCAGCTTGATTTTAACTCAGAGTGGATTCAAGGCTACAGGTCCAACTGGAAAAAATTGATATAACAATGTTGAGTCTTCCAGTCCAGAAGCATGATAAACCTTTTCTTTTATTTAGTTGTTCTCTGACTTTCATTGATGTTTTCAGGTTTCATTAGGCATATGTTGTATATTTCTGTGAGATTTATATCTATTATATTTTATGTTAATTTATGTCATATTTTATTTAAAATTTCAATTGCTATTTTATGTAAGTGCAAGCAATTATTGTACATTGATATTTTGCTCTGTAACTGTTCTAAAATCATGTTGACTTTTCTGTGAATTTTTTTTTCTTCTACTAGTTATGAGTTTAATTTGATCATTTTCCAGTTTCTTTAGTTAATCTTACATTGAGATTTTAAAAATAATATAAACATTTTCTGTTTACATTTTCCTTTAATCACAGCTCTGTTTCATCCCTCATGTCTCAATATTTTTATTTTCATTTAATTCAAAGTATTGTTACCTTCTTTCTATACTTTTTTTTCACCCATGAATTAATTCGAAGTTGTTTTATTTCCAGTTGCTTGGAATTTATCTACATATCTTTCTGTTGTTGATTCAGAGTTTAAATCACTTATGGTCTGAGCCCATCTTTGTGTGTATTGTTTTCTTTTAAATATGATGAGGATTGTTTTAGGACCTAGGATCTGGACTATATTAGTGAAAAGTTCATGTTACTTGGAATGAATGTGCACCCTGCTGTTGATTAGTTGTGTGTCAGTTTTAGTAAAGTTGATGGATAGTATTGTTTAGGTCTCCTGTATCCATATATGTTGTCTGCCTATTGGTTCATCCAATACTAAAAAGCTTTGAAGTCTGCATAACTCTAGATTTGTTTATTTTCCTCTAAATTCTGTCAGTCTTTGTACAATGTAGATAAAAACACTCTTTGTTGTTCAGTATGCACACATAATTCTCTAGCTTTGTTTTGAATAGTATTTGAATGCTGTGATTTTTTTAAAATTTCTTACCTGTCTGAGTATCTAAATTTAAAGCAGGCTACCAGTAGGTAGTATCTAATTAGATTTTTTTTTAACCCAGTGATTCTGTTTTATCAATAATTGGTTTTCTTACATAACTCAAATTTCATGTGATAATTGATAACGATTAGAGTCGCATGCTTAGTCACTCGATTGTGTCTGACTCTTTGTGACACTCTAGACTGCTGCCAGTATCTGCTGTCCATGGGATATTTCAGGTGAGAATGTTAGAGCGGGTTGACATTTTCCTCCTCCAGGGGATCTTCTTAAGCAGGAATTGAACCTGTGTCTCCTGTGTCTCCTGCATTACAGGCAGATTCTTTACCCATTGAGCTGAAAACCCTTCCCATTTCCTATGTATTTCCATTTTTTCTGACTTCTCTTAGCTTAAGTGAGTTCTTCATATGACTCTTTCATCTCCTCTGTTAAATATTTGTACCACTTTTATTAAACTTTAAAGAAAGCATAAAATATTTTAATAAACTATAAATAAGGTCCATCTAGCCAAGGCTGTTGTTTTTCCAGTGGTCATGTATGAATGTGAGAGTTGGACTGTGAAGAAAGCTGAGCATCGAAGAATTGATGCTTTTGAACTGTGGTGTTGGAGCAGACTCTTGAGAGTCCCTTGGACTGCAAGATCAGCCCTGGGATTTCTTTGGAAGGAATGATGCTAAAGCTGAAACTGCAGTACTTTGGCCACCTCATGCGAAGAGTTGACTCATTGGAAAAGACTTTGATGCTGGGAGAGATTGGGGGCAGGAGGAGAAGGGGACGACAGAGGATGAGATGGCTGGATGGCATCACTGACTCGATGGACGTGAGTCTGAGTGAACTCCGGGAGTTGGTGATGGACAGTGAGGCCTGGTGTGCTGCGATTCATGGGGTCGCAAGGAGTCGGACACGACTGAGCGACTGAACTGAACTGAACTGATAAATACTTTTGGAATTGTGTTTTAGATAGTTCACTGTCTTTTAATGCACTTTAATTAAATATTTTATATTTACTTCATTTTCAGTGCTCTTCATTTCATTGTTTGAAATATTTTTGTCTTGTATTCTGTTCCTTCTGCCTGAAAATTTCCTTTGCCATAACTTGTAGAGAGTCTGCCAGCAGTAGACTTTTGTTTCTTTTTGCTATTTAGATTATGAACAATATTGCATTTAATCTAGATGTCAAATTTTGGGAAAACTGAGCTGTGTAAATATGAGAATTTTAATCTATTTTTATAATATATCAATCTGTTTAACATAGTTATTTGCCATAAAGGTATTACAAATTTTAATGAGACTTTTTGTTTCATTGATGCTATCATAATAGTATATTTTGTCATTTATGTTTCCTCTTCAATTATCTGTAGGATATGGAAACACCATTTGCTTTTAAATTTTGTATTTGAATCTAGTGACATTGATTATTTCTGTATTGATTGTTTATCTGGCTTTTTTTTTTTTTTTTCTGTAAAGATATTGTAGCATAATCCATTAATCTATTCCAGTCTTTGCAACTTATATCTTTTCTCTCTCACATCCATACATGACTACTGGAAAAACCATAGCCTTGACTAGACGGACCTTAGTTGGCAAAGTAATGTCTCTGCTTTTCAATATGCTATCTAGGTTGGTCATAACTTTTTTTCCAAGGAGTAAGCGTCTTTTAATTTCATGGCTGCAGTCACCATCTGAAGTGTTTTTGGAGCCCAAAAAAATAAAGTCTGACACGGTTTCCACTGTTTCCCCATCTATTTCCCATGAAGTAATGGGACCAGATGCCATGATCTTCGTTTTCTGAATGTTGAGTTTTAAGCAAACTTTTTCACTCTCCTCTTTCACTTTCATCAAGAGGCTATTTAGTTCCTCTTCACTTTCTGCCAAAATGGTGGTGTCACCTGCGTATCCGAGGTTATTGATATTTCTTCCCTCAACCTTGATTCCAGCTTGTGTTTCTTCCAGTCCAGCTTTTCTCATGATGTACTCTGCATAGAAGTTAAATAAGCAGGGGGACAATATACAGTCTTGACGTACTCCTTTTCCCATTTGGAACCAGTCTGTTGTTCCATGTCCAGTTCTAACTGTTGCTTCCTGACCTGCATACAGATTTCTCAAGTGGCAGGTCAGGTGGTCTGGTATTCCCATCTCTCTCAGAATTTTCCACAGTTTAGTGTGTTCCATACAGTCAAAGGCTTTGGCATAGTAAATAAAACAGAAGTAGATGTTTTTCTGGAACTCTTGCTTTTTCCATGATTGAGTGGATGGTAGCAATTTGATCTCTGGTTCCTCTGCCTTTTCTAAAACCAGATTGAACATCTGGAAGTTTATGGTTCACGTATTGCTGAAGCCTGGCTTGGAGAATATTGAGCATTACTTTACTAGCATGTAAATTGAGTGCAATTGTGTGGTAGTTTGAGCATTCTTTGGCATTGCCTTTCTTTGGGATCAGAATGAAAATTGACCTTTCCAAGTCCTATAGCCACTGTTGAGTTTTCCAAATTTGCTGGCATATTGAGTGTAACACTTTCACAGCATCATCTTTCAGGATTTGAAATAGCTCAACTGGAATTCCATCACCTCCACTAACTTTGTTCATAGTGATGCTTTCTAAGGCCCACTTGACTTCACATTCCAGGATGTCTTGCTCTAGATGAGTGATCACACCATCGTGATTATCCGGGTCATGAAGATCTTTTTTGTACAGTTCTTCTGTGTATTCTTGCCACATCTTTTTAAATCTTCTGCTTCTTTTAGGTCCATACCATTTCTGTCCTTTATCGAGCCCATCTTTGCATGAAATGTTCCCTTGGTATCTCTAATTTTCTTGAAGAGATCTCTAGTCTTTCCCATTCTGTTCTGTCCTTCTATTTCTTTGCATTGATCACTGAAAAAGGCTTTCTTGTCTCTTCTTGCTATTCTTTGGAACTCTGCATTCAGATGGGTATATCTTTCCTTTTCTGTTTTGCTTTTCACTTCTCTTCTTTTCACAGCTATTTTTATGGCCTCCCCAGACAGCCATTTTGCTTTTTTGCATTTCTTTTCCCTGGGGATGGTCTTGATCCCTGTCTCTTGTACAATGTCAGGAACCTCATTCCATAGTTCATCAGGTACTCTTATCTATCAGATGTAGGCCCTTAAATCTGTTTCTCACTTCCACTGTATAATCATAAGGGATTTGATTTAAGTCATACCTGAATGGTCTAGCGGTTTTCCCCACTTTCTTCAATTTAAGTCTGAATTTGGTAATAAGGAGTTCATGATCTGAGCCACAGTCAGCTCCTGGTCTTGTTTTTGTTGACTGTATGGAGCTTCTCCGTCTTTGGCTGCAAAGAATATAATCAATCTGATTTCAGTGTTGACCATCTGGTGATGTCCATGTGTAGAGTCGTCTCTTGTGTTGTTGGAAGAGGGTGTTTGCTATGACCAGTGCATTTTCTTGGCAAAACTATTAGTCTTTGCCCTGCTTCATTCCGCATTCCAAGGCCAAATATCCAAGGAACTTGATTCATTTCAGTTCAGTCACTCAGTCGTGTCCATCTCTTTGCGACCCCATGAATTGCAGCACGCCAGGCCTCCCTGTCCATCACCATCTCCTGGAGTTCACTCAGATTCACGTCCATCGAGTCTGTGATGCCATCCAGCCATCTCATCCTCTGTTGTCCCCTTCTCCTCCTGCCCCCAATCCCTCTCAGCATCAAAGTCTTTTCCAGTGAGTCAACTCTTCGCATGAGGTGGCCAAAGTACTGGAGCTTCAGCTTTAGCATCATTCCTTCCAAAGAAATCCCAGGGCTGATCTCCTTCAGAATGGACTGGTTGCATCTCCTTGCAGTCCAAGGGACTCTCAAGAATCTTCTCCAACACCACAGTTCAAAAGCATCAGTTCTTCGGTGCTCAGCTTTCTTCACAGTCCAACTCTCACACCCATACATGACCACAGGAAAAACCATAGCCTTGACTAGACGGACTTTAGTCAGCAAAGTAATGTGTCTGCTTTTGAATATACAATCTAGGTTGGTCATAACTTTTCTTCCAAGGAGTAAGCGTCTTTTAATTTCATGGCTGCAGTCACCATCTGTAGTGATTTTGGAGCCCCCAAAAATAAAGTCTGAACTTGATTAGTAGCTATTAAATTGAATTGAAATGACCATCTTTTTTTTTTTTTTTTTGAAATAACCATCTTTTGAAACTCAGTCATTTATCACCAACTTACAAGCACCTACATGGTATCTGGCACTCTTTTAGATGTGTAGGCTCTAAATGTAAAAAACATAGTCCTATCCTCGAAAATTCCCAGCCCAGTAGAGGAGAAAGACAACTGTGCAGTTAATTAGGTTTGGCAAGTAACATATAGAACAGAGTTTTCAGCATTGACTTCACTTTAGAATAGCCTGAGAAGTTACAAAAGAAATCTTATGTCCAAGACCTGCCTCAAACCATTTGAATCATAATATTTGGGAGTGGTTTAAAGCCATAAATATTTTGATGCTCTATCAAGTAGCCTGATGGGCAGGCAAGAAAGTTGAAAGGAAATGTGATCATAATAAAACCTAGTAGTTATTTTAACTAGGTTGTGAGAGGTCATACTGATTAAATAAGCAGGGAATGAGATGACTTGAAGCTGGTCTTCAATTTTGTGAAGGTAGGGTTTATTTTTGGTTCACCCTTGCCCTTTGTACCAACTGAAAATTCTGCATGTTAGCCATGTCTCCTCTTTCTTGTGTGCTCAGTGGCTCCGTCATATCCAGCTCTTTGCAACCCCATAGACTGTAGCCTGCAAGACTTCTCAGTCCATGGGATTTGCCAGCAAGAATACTGGAGTGGGTTGCCATTTCCTCCTCCAGGGGAGCTTCCTGACCCAGGGATCAAACACATGTTTCCTGTTTCTCTTGCACTGCAGGCATATTCTTTACTGCTTGAGTCATCAGGAACGCCCTCTTGCTTGGCAGGACTTAAATCTCAGTTGGCAATATTTTGGCTATTGTAAGAGTTCACTGGAGACTCACCTCAACTTCTTAGTATCTCTGCTATAGCTGTAAACTAGGAAAGTGCTTCAAGGGTCAGTATGAGTCCCCATCAATGAGCTTTTCACTCCCTTTCTGTCATTAATCAGTCCTATAAATCCTTGTCTCCTTGGTATCTGCCCAATGGCACAAAAGTATCTAGTTTACTCTTACAGAAAAGAGAAATTTTTTTTATACTTTGTTGTCAACATTTTAAAAATTGTATCCCCAGTAAATGAAATGAAAAAGTGAAAAGTGAAGTCTCTCAGTCATGTATGATTCTTTGCGACTCCATGGAGCATAGCCTACCAGGCTCCTCAGTCCATGGGATTTTCCAGGCAAGAATACTGGAATGGGTTGCCATTTCCTTCTCCATCTTCATGAACAACTTGAGCTAAAAAGAAAAATAATTCTCTTCTTGGTCCTGAAGCTTGAGAAAATGAGTTTTCCTAATCATGTGCTTCATGTCAAGTAAAATGTAAAGCTGTACAAATACATATTTGGTTTAACAGTGGACCCCATTTTTTTTCTTTTCTTAAGAAGTGAGGCAATTAAACAAAGGACAACAAAATCAAAATACCTTCTTCAACAAAACAACTCCACCTGTCGCCTCTGTCCCTTTTACCACTTAGTGGGGTGAAATATCCAGTAGAATGTAAAATGCAGCATTCTCAATGATGGGATCTAGAAATTTTTCATGAAAACTTATTGCAAATTGCACTTGACAGTTCACCACGACGGTGGAAAACTGACCCCTTGTTTGCTTATACAGTCCTTGAGCCCCAAAGGGAAGTCACCAGTAGAACGACCTGGATAAAAAGTTTCCAGCTATGCTCAGCCAGCTAGCTCTGCCCTCTGGGTGGGAGCACACCTGGGACACCGCCTTGTCCTGCTCCTTCGTGGGACTCTCATCCTTGGGCAGGTAGTCAGGCGACTCCATGTTCTGTTCTACTCCACAAGTGTGTCCTGGAATGGACCAGCATCTCTTCTCCACTTTTGCTCTTCACAACTTGCTGAGACTTCATAACCTGAGTTGATGCTATTGCTGATGCCAAAGCCTCTGCTTTAAGATCTGAATGGATTCGCACCACACATCTCTGAACGGCCATTTGAGAAGTAAAGCTAATAATGCCTTTAATTTTTAACAAGGCCACTTCACACAGGTTTCTCTGCGATGTATCATCAAGACCATCTATATGCAAAACCACTGTTTTGGCATGTTTGTTTGTAGTTCCCAGAAAAAACTGAGCTTTCCTTCGACGTGAATTCATTTCATTGAAACTATCCCCAACTGTCATGTTGGAAGACTGAAGAATGTCTTGGATCTCAGAGGCTAGCAGTTTTGTTTCCCCTGGAGTTGTAGACTTCTGTATAACGTTTTGCAAGCTTAACATCTTTCCCAGCTCTCCTTTCATCTTTTCTCTGTTGGCATGGCACTCTGCCAAGTATTGAAGAGCGAAAGGTCCATAAATAAAATAAGACTGGGCAGACATCTCTGATCCTGGACAATGGCTCGTCAGTTTAAAGGATCTGTGGCTAGGTCTCAGAGCTGGTTAACTACAGAGAGAGCCTCAGGTTCCTCATTCATCATGGAGGATGACGAATTCATCTTCTATGCTGTACACGTGGACAAAATTTTCTTAAGTTCGCTCCAGTGCTCTAGGAATCCACAGCGTGCTGCACTATTAGGGCCACATCAACGATGAGGTAGAGGAACCCAGAGTCACGTAGCAGGGTCAGCAATGACAAATGACCAAGCTTACTTCTGAAGCCTAGAAGCGAGGACGCTGGCCGGGGAAATGAAATGAAAAGAAAGTCTCTCATTTTTCCTGTTTGATTATAAAGATGAATAAATATGAATGTTTATCATATAAATATTATATGTGTAATATAAGTATCAAATATGAATATAATTGTAGTGTGGTTTACATAGTTTGGCTTTCTGCCTTACATTACTGAGTGACGTCTCCTGAAGTATATAATTGTTTTAAATTTTAAAATTGTATACCTTTATGGAATTTAATATTTTAATTATACAGTTAATATAGTCATGTGTGTGTGTGTGTGTATATATATATATATATATATACATATGCATTATGTATGTATGTATTTTACCTTGGTAAATTTATTCCTCTACCAGGAAGATTTAGGATTGAAAAACATTATTTTTAAAACTTGCTGTATTCACATATCTTTTTCAGCTTATTTCCTCTTCATACCCTCTTTTCCCCTTCCCTTGCCATTTTTTTTTCTTTTTAACTTTACCTTCTTCTTCTCTTTGACTTCATTTGTTTTATTGTCACTATTGACTAATTTTAATGAATAGGGATTTTTTTAACATTGTAAAATAAAATCTCAGCAATGCTATATATGCCTTAGGATTTGCTTAGATAAGTGTATACTAGTGGTTGCAATTATCGTAATTTTTTTCTGATTTTCAGTTATCAAATGCCACTCTATTTGGAATTTCTATATGTGTGATATCAAATATACTTTCAAGAAAAATCATATTTTAATTCTATTTAGCTTTGACTGATAAAAATACAGCCTGAAATTTTATTTCTTTGACCCTGTTATCTGAACTTTAAAACAAGGTATTATCTAGAATAATTTTTATCTTTCCTTTAAGTTTTAAGTTTTGTAATTAATGTTGTAATTAGCTATATGACATGAATCTCTTTAAATATATTTAAAGATACACTCATTACTATTTCCTTCTCTCCATGGGCTGTATACAAGATGATCTCTGTCATTTCCTGCTTACCTATGTGGAGAAAATTGATGCCAGAATAGTTGTAAAGTTGATGAGCTATATGTATATGAGTGTCCATATATTAACTAAAAACATAGTTCATCTATTAAATGAATAAAAATGTGAAAGCTAATGATATGTCTAACCTAATATTTTACTTTATTATGCTGCAATGTTTGCTGCTAAGTCACTTCAGTCGTGTCTGACTCTGTGCGACCCCATAGATGGCAGCCTAGCAGGCTCCGCCGTCCCTGGGATTCTCCAGGCAAGAACATTGAAGTGGGTTACCATTTCCTTCTCCAGTGCATGCAAGTGAAAAGTGAAAGTGAAGTTGCTCAGTCGTGTCCGACTCTTAGCGACCCCATGGTCTGCAGCCAACCAGGCTCCTCCATCCATGGGATTTTCCAGGCAAGAGTACTGGAGTGGGGTGCCATTGCATTCTCTGACTGCAATGTTTAGGAATCAACAGAACATATTTAGAATTTTGTAAGCATACATAACCTTGAGCGCACTCATGCTTGGAATACTTCCATAGCTAACACTGAATAAAAAAACTTCAGGTAACAAATATGATGGAGTTTCAGTAGTCTGGTCATTAATGTGTGTCTTTCTGGGATTAGTAAATTATTTTCATTATATTCCAGATATGGGAAAGTAGAGATGTCTGAACTAATTGCTAGAAGGACATGAGAATGCAGAGATATTGTGTATAGTAAGTAGGTTAGTGGTGAAAAACTGGTATATCTTTCCAATGATTCATGTCATACATACGACTTGAGTGATTTTTATGTGGCTTGTAAAGATTATTTAAAGGTATTTATTACCCATTGAGGTTTCTTTTTCAGATATTACCTAAGTTGATCTATATATTAGGTATTAGATTAGCTTCTAAATTACTATTGCTCTTTTCCAATATAAAATACATGATAAATAAAATACACACGTTTTTCTTCTAATTTCGTTTTAATAGATATGTCAGATTCTGAAAACAGTTTTGGCATTGTTTCAAATAATGCAGAGATTTACAATAAGTAAACTAATTTCCATGAATATTTATGTCTGATTAATATATTCCCTTTGATATATGACTTTAAATATATTTTATATGTATTTTTATATATCTTAATATATTGTTACAGTTATTAATATATATTAAATTGCTAGAAATTTCATGAATATGCTTATACCAATTTAAATTGTGAATGGCTTCAATAAAGAGAAAGACAGCAGATCTATGAATAAAGACAAATTTCTGAATTTGAAGTGCATTTTCTTCCACTGAACTCCAAGTTAACCAAGCTTATGTAGTTGTGCATAAAACCCATCTTTTCGTAGAAAAGTATCTCAGAAGTGTAATGAGCAATCTTATATCTTAGTTAAATCACCCAGATGTTATATTTTATTATACTCCCCAGGAAGTAGGAAGAACAGGTGGTTGGTTGTATGCTGGCACAGAGAGAAAGGAAAGGATGCATCTTTTTTTTTGTAAACTGTCCCAAGTTTTTTGGAAACTGGTATTTTTCCAAGAGTCACAACTCTTCCAACAAGAACATGTTTCTTTCTAAGCTGTTTAATTCCACCAAATTCTATTTTAGCCTATTTCATATCTGGGTCTCTGCCACAAACACAAACTGTTCTTGGTCACTGTGTTAAAACAATGATCCAGAAACAGTCTGTTTGTGTCAGTTTCAACTCAAAATATACTCTGTATCTCCTGCTAAACTGCCAGTCCTGTAGACTAAACTCAATGCTTAAAACTTGAAAAATCCAAGTTCTTTGTATTATATAGGTACTTTGTATTTTTCAACATTTTTACTAGCTTCTCTTTGCATCATAAAAAAATCTGTTCAGTACCTTTAAACATTTATCCTTAAAAAATAATAAAGTCTCACTTCTAAACACATATACATCTTTAAATTATTAACAGCAAATATCTTTGAAAATTTCTAAACTGTTCTAACTAAATATGCTAAAAATGTTGTTCTTAAGATACATGAGCAAATGTATTTATCAGAAGTAAATGTTTTAATATAGAGTTGTTTTGAATTATTGCTTAAGAAGATTTTAGAAAACAGTATTTATATCAAGTATTTATTGTATATTATTTTTTCATAAATTTTCTAGTTGGCTATCACATGAGAAGATAATTACTATCGACTCCAGTACTCTTGCCTGGAAAATTCCATGGACAGAAGAGCCTTGTAGGCTACAGTCCATGGGGTCACAAAGAGTTGGACAGGACTGAGCGATTTCACTTCACTTCTGTAGGCTGATCTTGTATCCCATATATGTGCCACATTATGTAATTAATTTATTTGTTCATTCATTAGCTTCTCTAGGTAGAGTATTGTATCACCTATAAATAATGACAGTATTTTCTCCCTTTTTATCTTCATGATACTGATTCATTTTTCTTGCTTTATTTCATTATCTATAGACAATGGCAACCCACTCCAGTGTTCTTGCCTGGAGAATCCCAGGGACGAGGGAGCCTGGTGGGCTGCTGTCTATGGGGTCACACAGAGTCGGACATGACTGAAGCGACCTAGTAGTAGTATAGACTATATCATTGGCAAGTATCACTAATTATCTATGTTCATTATTCTTGCAATATATAAAGATTTCCTTTCACCCTGTTTGAGTACTACATCTAGAGATTTCTTCAGTATTCTTAACCTGTAATATCAGAAAGTATTTTATTATTCTATCATGTTGGAGATAAATGTAGTATTCTGGTTTCAATTATTTCCAAACAATACATAGCATAGGATTCTGATTCCATAAAAATGAGAAACAAACAAGGTGCCCTAACGGTTATACTGCTGTCTGCCTGGAAGTGCTTTATCAACTGCAGCAGAGTCAGAGACAGCCAAGTAGAGCACTGAGTTTTGGAGAGAGTTTGAATATTGGAAAGGCTAAAGCAGCTGAAATTCATGAAGTAGTGTAATAGAAAAAGCAGTGAATAAAAATACAGAGCTCTCTAAATCACATGTGTAGTTGCTTGCCTCTGCTGGGACTAAACATTAAATTGAAACTCCTCGAGATTTGTAAAGATATACAGAGGAACTATACGCTAAACAGTTCTAAAATGTCATGAAAGGTTGTTGTTCAATGAAAAGATGCCAGGATTCTTGGCCTCTGGAGGAGAAGAATTCAATCCGGGGCCAGAGATGAGGCTTGATTACTCAGAGATTTTGTGTAATAAAGTTTTATTAAAGTATAAAGGAGATAGAGAAAGCTTCTGACATAGGCATCAGAAGGGGGCAGAAAGAATATCCCCCTGCTAGTCTTCAGCTGGATGTTACATAGTCACTAGCGCAGTCTGTTAATGAAAGAAAGGAATGTCTTAAAACTCAGAATGGCACCAGGCCCCTCATCTATAAGATGTATTTGGGGATAATCTTGGCACCAGATAATTCATCCTGGGCCATAAAACAAATGACTTGAATTTTGTAGAAGGGCAGATTACCATACAAATAGTTTAGTTTACATAGATTAGGGGAACAATATCTGAGTATAACATACTGGTTTCTCAAGTAGGTTCTGAGCCGTTAGGCAGAACCAACATGAAGACAGAGTTTGGGATAAATGCATAGTACAGTAACATAGCTTAAGACAAACATTCCATAAGAAAAATGCATTGGTTAACTCAAGGTTTGAGAATAGTTAACTTCAGGTGAAACCAGGTGTTATTATGGCAACACAGTATTTTAAGGGAAACCTCCTATTAAATTTGCATAGAGAAGGAAAAATTAGAGCTAGTTTGTTTCCTCCTGCCACTTAAGAGAGATAAAAATTTCTGACACTTGCAGCCTAATTCTTCCATTTGGAGACCCCCCTGGCCTTCCTGCCTGTTACCCTCTCAGTCACACAAGTTTTAAAGACATTCAAGTGTCAAAGAATAAAGATACTCCTTGACATTTAGGAATGACCTCCAGAAGGATCAGCCCAATAGTATAAGAGCTAAACTGGCCCTAGCATAAAGGCTAATATTGATTTGCACCCACAGATATAAAATATCATAAATGTAGCACTCTAGTCTTCAGATAACTTAATTGTCTGCCTAAGTATCCCAGGGATGGCGGAGCCTGGTGGGCTGCCGTCTATGGGGTTGCACAGAGTTGGACACAACTGAAGTGACTTAGCAGCAGCAGCAGCAAGTATATTTTAAAACTTCTTATAGTAAGACAAAATAATCAGAAACTCAATATTCAGCAATGTCTATATCCAATACCATTACTAGATATATACTGAAATTAAGATAATGCAACCCTAAGAGAAATATTAGTCAATAGAAATACATCTTGAAAAGATAGTGATGTTCAAATCAATAATGAATAATTTTAAAAGGTTATCATAAGTTTCTATGTTCAAGTATTTAAAGAAATAACAAAGACCTAGGATTCATATAAGATTTGTAAAAAACATTTAAAGGTAGAAAACACAATAAATTATATTTATAAAATTTTAAATGGGCTAAACATTATATTAGACACTGGGAAAAATAAAAGAAAACATGAACATACAGCCACGGAAACCATCAAAACATGAACTTTGCAGGATGATAGATTCAGCTCACCACACAACATTTCAGTACTCAATAGTCACATACAGTTTTGAGACACTGCTTTAGACAGAGCATATTATAAAACATTTCTATCACTGTAGAGTCCAATTGGAAAATGCTGAGCCACGTTAAAGCACAGGGAGAAAATGTCCAAAATAATTAGATCTCCAAATGATGATATTAAGCAGAAAAATAATAAAGATAAATAGCCCAAAATATTCTAAGTGTGATGAATACTGTAATCTACAGGTCTAAAATAGCAGCAAAATTTAAACAGGATAATTAGACATCTACAACAAGGGATATCATAACCTAAATTAGTGAAAATTAATGTAAGGGAAAATTGTAAAAACATTCAAATTTGAGAGGGAGAGAACAATTCATTTGCTTTCAAAAGAACAGTCACAATCTTCTCATCAAAAATAGTATTAGCCAGAACACAATGGAATGATATATTTAACAACTTATTTTATAAGCTGATGAAATAAGTTGCTGGAAGGGAAGAACATAAAAACTTAAAATTCTACACCTAGGAAAAATTTTGCTGTAATAAAGCCAAAATAAAATCAGACAAACAACAGTGGAGAGAATTTTTTGCCAGCAGACAAATCTATATAAGAAATTAAAAATGTTTTCAGGCAAAATATAAATAACAATATATGAAGCAATGTTAAAAAACAAAATCACCAGAAGTAATAGGTATGTGGTAAATATAAAGACTTTACTTTCCCTTTATAAAATTATTTTATGAAATGATGGCATTAAATAGATAACCATCATCTTAAGTTATATTTATGTTGACAAATCCTAAAACAGAGATAACATGAGTTTATTTGACTTTTTAAAACTTAGATAGAATTAAAGTTCTTTCCATGAATTATATTTAATACTGATAGCTCTAAAGGCATATCTTTTTTAATTAAAACAATAAACAAGTTACCTTTTATTTACCAAATGTTATGCTAGATCAGGGGAAATTGAAAAAACATTTGGTTTAGTTTCCATATTTCTGAGAATAGACTTGATTTGTTTGTCTTTAAGCTATTTAAATAGAGCTCATGAACAAATTGTCAGGGGAGTGTATAATTTCCTGAGTTCTGTCTCACCACAGCAAAAATTTGAAGCGACAGACAGACCAGTGTTACAGCTTGGTTACAGCTCAGTTTAAATGGCAGACCCATGCTGCAGCTCGGATACAGCTCAGTTTAAACTGTGGACCAGTGTTACACCAAAAGAAGTGCAGAAAAAAGAAGAGAGAGGCTCAATTTTGGCTCCTCTTTTTATATGATTTTTCTCCTCCCTCTGAGCCAATCCTAGGTAAATTAGGCTAGCCAGGAGGGCTGTTTGCTTCACCTGAGGTTCTCGCTCTGGTCCTTGGATCTTCCTTGTTCTATTTTCACAGGCTTTTTCCTTTCTTTGTCTTTTAACCACTGCTATTTTGGACTCCTTTTTCCTATTCTAACTATCTAACAAAATGAACTTAGGTAATTCCATCCAGAGGTAGAAAAACGTCACACATCTGTAACATACATACATAGATATACATATAGACAAAAACACGACATATTGCTTTTAAGATTTTAGCCAAGAGATCGAGTGCTTGTTGCATGCTAACTCACTTCATCCTGTCCAACTCTTTATGACACTATGGCCTATAGCCCACCAGGCTCCTCTGTCCATGGGATTCTCCAGGTAAGAATACTGAAGTGGTTGCCCTGCTCTCCCCCTGGAGAGCTTCCCTTCTCAGGGATCAGACTCATCTCTTACATCTCCTGTCTTGGAAATGAGTGTGATAATGCAGAACTCACTAGTTTTTATGAGAAAGGTTACATCCAACTTGTTTCTGGCAGATGGAATAAGTTAAGTTTACCTGCTCACATGGCTAGAGCTTTTTACTTACATATGTGAAGCAAACTTTTAAGATCTTTCATAGTTCTTGTTTTCAAAATAACCTTTTTTTTTTTTTTCACTTGTTTCCTTTTGATAAGAATTGCCTTGGTTTCTAGAGACTACCAGGTAGAACGTGTAGACCTAAAACATATAGACTGCCAGATATTTCTCCAGTCAAGATGGATTGAAGATCAATAGAGAATAGCAATTTGGTATCTGTTAGCATGGCAATGAAATTTCTGGATGGCAAAGAAGATGAACACTTTTATAGCTGAAAAGGAAGTTTGGAGAACTACAGTAAACAGGCCAATAGCTTTTAACTGGCTGACTTGTTGCCAGGAAAGGAGTCTTTTCCCTGTTGAACTCTGCTGTCTTCATGGGAAGAGAAATCCTTTTCTGATCTCCTGATTAATTTAGGTTTCTGTTCTTAACTTTTTTTATAAGAAAAATGAAAGGGACAGAGAAAAAGTGCAAGTTTCAAAAAGCTTCACCTTTTTTTCCCCTAAGTCCAGATATTTTATACTATCTATAATCCTTTTGGAGAAGGCAATGGCAACCCACTCCAGTACTCTTGCCTAGAAAAATCCCATGGACACAGGAGACTGATAGTCTGAAGTCCATGGGGTCACAAAGAGTTGGACAGGAGCAAGCGACTTCACTTTCACTTTTCACTTTCATGCATTGGAGAAGGAAATGGCAACCCACTCCAGTGTTCTTGCCTGGAGAATCCCATGGACGGAGAAGCCTGCCATCTATGAGGTTGCACAAAGTCGGACATGACTGAAGCGACTTGACAGCAGCAGCAGGGGAGGATTTGGAATTTGTAAAAACGATAGGTGGCTTTTGAATTGTTTCTGGAGCCACATTTCAATTCTTGTAAAGACTCAATTTGTAAAATAAAAGTAGTTGTTTTAAATTCTTTGAAGAAGTTGGGTGCAACATGAACCATAGATGTTCATGTACTCATCCAGCTACATTATCCTTAGTCTGTTTCTTTATATAAGGCAGAAAATCTTCAACTATGATGAAATTCAAAATATTACCATGTTCTAGATTTAGAGTTCTGTATCTTTGGAATATTTTAGTAAATGCTTCCACAGAGTTTTCAGGAAAAAAAAATTTTTTTCTTCCTTTTTGGATACATACTTTGATTTTATCTTAGGAGAGAAGGGCTGAAATAATGTTTCTTTATGACCCTGAATTATCCTCTTCAGCTTTGCCAACTTCTCATCATCAGTTCAGTTCAGTCACTCAGTCATGTCCAACTCTTTCCGACCCCATGTATTGCAGCACGCCAGGCCTCCCTGTCCATCACCAACTCCCAGAGTTCACTCAAACTCATGTCCATCGAGTCAGTGATGCCATCCAGCCATATCATCCTCTGTTATCCCCTTCTCCTCCTGCCCTCAATCCCTCCTAGCATCAGTCTTTTCCAATGAGTCAACTCTTCACATGAGGTGGCCAAAGTACTGTAGTTTCAGCTTGAGCATCATTCCTTCCAAAGAAATCCCAGGGCTGATATCCTTCAGAATGAACTGGTTAGATCTCCTTGCAGTCCAAGGGACTCTCAAGAGTCTTCTCCAACACCACAGTTCAGAAGCATCAATTCTTCGGCTCTCAGCTTTCTTCACAGTCCAACTCTCACATCCATACATGACCACTGGAAAAACCATAGCCTTGACTAGATGGACCTTTGTTGGCAAAGTAATGTCTCTGCTTTTCAATATGCTATCTAGGTTGGTCATAACTTTCCTTCCAAGGAGTAAGTGTCTTTTAATTTCATGGCTGCAATCACCATCTGTAATGATTTTGGAGCCCCCCAAAATAAAGTATGGCACTGTTTCCACTGTTTCCCCATCTATTTCCCATGAAGTGATGGGACCAGATGCCATGATCTTCGTTTTCTGAATGTTGAGCTTTAAGCGAACTTTTTCACTCTCCACTTTCACTTTCATCAAGAGGCTTTTTAATTCCTCTCACTTTTTGCCATAAGGGTGGTGTCTTCTGCATATCTGAGGTTATTTATATTTCTCCCAGCAATCTTGATTCCAGCTTGTGCTTCTTCCAGTCCAGCATTTCTCATGATGTACTCTTCATATAATTTAAATAAGCAGGATGACAATCATAGAGCTACTTAAATTATTTTTTAAATACAAATAAATTTTTTAGTATTGCATACTGCCAGGTTTCTGCCAAAACAAGAAGTAGATATTCCTAGCGGTATTGAACTACCTCATGAATGCAGGAAACTGAAAGTCGCTCAGTGGTGTCCAACTCTTTGAACCCCAAGGACTATACAGTCCATGGAATTCTGCGGGCCAGAATACTGGAGTGGGTAGCCTTTCCCTTCTCCATGGGATCTTCCCAACCCAGGGATTGAACCCTGGTCTCCCACATTACCGGCAGATTCTTTACCAGCTAAGCCACAGGGGAGCTCAAAAATATTGAAGTGGGTAGCCTATCCCTTCTCCAGGGAATCTTCCCAACCCAGAAATCAAATTAGTATATCCTGCGTTGCAGGCAGATTTTTTACCAACTGAGCCATCAGGAAAGCCCATGAGTGCAAGGGTCATCCCTCAAAAGGGTACGAAAATTACTGCTCCCACACGATCCAGAGCTACTCCCAAAAATAGCCCCTCAAAAGAAAGACTTAGTTCTCCTGAGAGCTGGCAATAGTAAAATAATAGCAGCAAATGACATTTACCTCACATTTCTACCTGGCTGTATTTTTCAAGCCCTCAACCTTAAGTTTGCCAAGAAAGTTTTCAGGGCACAAAATGAGACAAACAAGAAGATAATAACAATGTCTGGAGAGAAGGAAGATTAATGACCAATGGGTACCCAAAGGGAAATTCTCAAGTCACAATTCAAGGATCTAATTCTGTGTTGTTGTTGTTGTTGTTTTTCTCTGCCAAATCAAATTTAGAAAGGAAGGGACAAAGTGACATTTTAACTTCCTGTCTCGACCAGACACCGTAGAAAGAAATCAGGGAGAGCTGACTTTAGAGAATATTCTCACTTCTACCAGTTTTCCCAGGATTCTGAATGCAGAGAGAGTGGAATGTCCTAATGGGTTTCCTGGTCACCAGAAGCTATAGAGGAGGGAGAATAATTTTCTCTCTACTTTTTATGGTGAGTTCTCAGTTAAGACCCCTTTTTCCTTAGGGCATATCCTAAATGGATAAGCCTAAATTAAAAATTCTCAATGTGTCTACTGTAATTCAAGATTATCTTTGGTAGGACTAACCTACTTGTTCAGTCTTAAAATTGTATTCACCCATCACCTCACATTGGACCTAGTCCAGTTTAAGTGGGACTTGGTCCAACCCTGAACCAAATCTGTTTCTAACTGAGACTTAGTCTGACTCCAGTGGTTTCCAGACTCCATCTGGGAAAAAAAAAAAAAAAAAAGTCTGAAAGTTTACAATGTAAAAACTGTGGAGCTGGGACCAAGAGGGGCTGACCTTTTACCCTCAGAGGCAGGGAGAAAGCAGAGAGCTCAAGGGGCCCAACTCATACCTGTATCTGGCTGCTCATTACTTCTCCAGGAAATGGCAACCCACTCCAGTGTTCTTGTGCCTGGAGAATCCCATGAACAGGGGAGCCTGGTGGGCTGCCATCTCTGGGGTCGCACAGAGTCAGACACGACTGATGCGACTGAGCAGCAGCAGCAGCAGCATTGCTTCTCCACGGTGTGGCCATTTCCTTTGGTTTCCTCTTTTAACTCCTTAAATGTTAAATGATTATCTGAGGCATATTAAAACTTTTAAGAATTTATTAGAGCAAAAATCGACTCAAATCCAGCAGCATCCAATGAGGTATATAGAAAGAAGCTCTGAGGAGCTGTACAAAATGAGATTTTTATAGCCAGAGGGAGTAAGCAGAAGGAAATTATATTAGGCAAAATGTGTGGGTTATTTCAAGGCTACTTTCCTTTACGGGATGGCAATGACACCCCACTCCAGTACTCTTGCCTGGAAAGTCCCATGGATGGAGGTGCCTGGTGGGCTGCAGTCCATGGAGTTCCGAAGAGTCGGGCATGACTGAGCGACTTCACTTTCACTTTTCACTTTCATGCATTGGAGAAGGAAATGGCAACCCACTCTAGTGTTCTTGCCTGGAGAAACCCAGGGATGGGGGAGCCTGGTAGGCTACCATCTATGGGGTCGCACAGAGTCCAACATGACTGAAGGGACTTAGCAGCAGCAGCAGCAGCAGCAGCAGGAGGTCTATCCGGAGAAGGCAATGGCACCCCATTCCAGTATTCTTGCCTGGAAAATCCCATGGAAGGAGGAGCCTGGTGGGCTACAGTCCATGGGGTCACTAACAGTTGGACACAACTAAGCGACTTCACTTTCACTTTTCACTTTCATGCACTGGAGAAGGAAATGGCAACCTACTCCAGTGTTCTTGCCTGGAGAATCCCAGGGACAGGGCATCCTGGTGGGCTGCCTTCTATGGGGCTGAACACAACTGAAGTGACTTAGCAGCAGCAGCAGGGGGTCTATCAAGCTGATTATCTAACCTCTGCTGACCAGGTGATTTCTGGTTGATTAGTTTAAAATGTCATTTCTGGGAGAGCCAAAACTATGATTAATTAAATATCAATTTGGTGATGCAGAGTTTGGGAAGACCATATTGGAAATGTTTTCATATTTTTTTAGCAGGTTTAGCATTAATAAATAATCATAGGTTCAGATAAAATGTTAATGGCTGTTTCTAGATTATTCAATTAACAGTAAGGAATTAGAAAGTATGATAATGACAACATTTCATTTTCATCTCCATAAATGTCATCCTATCTTTGAAAGTCTTCAATTTTAATGTGGATATAAATCTATACAATTATGATAATCCAAAAATAAAATATAATTTTAATACATATGATTGTGATTAACCTATTCAAGTATTTTAGGTATTTCAGAAAGACATATTTTCACTTTTTTCATCAAGAGCAGAAAGATGCATTAATATTTCTCACTTCATGTCAAATAATACTTGATATATCACTTTCTCCTTTAATTTAATATATACTTAATTTTTTCTATTTCCTGTTCCCATCCTGTCCCACCTACTACCCTGGGCAGCAGTGATTCTGATGTATTTGATAGCTATAGCTACACTTTTGATTGTGTATGTTTTATTAATGTGTGTAGTTATTCTCTGTATTTGTTGTTGTTCAGTCACTAAGTCATGTCCGACTCTTTGCGACCCCATGGACTGCAGCACACCAGGCTTCGCTGTCCTTCAGCATCTCCTGGAGCTCGCTCAAACTCATCTCCATTGAGTTGGTGATGCCATCCAACCGTCTCATCGTCTGCCGTCCCCTTCTCCTCCTGCCTTCAATCTTTCCAAGCATCAGAGTCTTTTTTAATGAGTCAGTTCTTCACATCAGGTAGCCAAAGTATTGGAGTTTCAGCTTCAGCATCAGTCCTTCCAATGAATATTCAGGATTGATTTCCTTTCAGATTGCCTGGTTGGATCTCCTTGCAGTCCAAGGGACTCTCAAGTGTCTTCTCCAACAATATAGTTTGAAAGCATCAATTCTTTGGTGCTCAGCCTTCTTTATAGTCCAGTTCTCACATCCATACTTGACTACTGGAAAAACCATAGCTTTGACTGTACGGACCTTTGTCAGCAAAGTAATGTCTCTGCTCTTTAATATACTTTCTAGATTTGTCATAGTTTTTATTTCAAGGAGCACGAGATTCCTTGAGGTTATGGTGAGCACTCTAGAATCTGAATTCAGCTATAAATGGAATTGTGACAAGATTTCATTTTTTAAAGTTTTTTCTCCTCTCAGTTTTATGTCCATCTATGCAATTTGATGTCCATTACTTCATTTTGCTAATCATATTTCACAGCATTGATTTTAAAAAATATATTAATGATAATTGTTAAAGATGGTAAGGCAGACTTTATTCAAGGAAGGTTATTGTCATAGGTATAGGGAACTCTGCACTGGATCTTACAGTGGGGGAGAAAGATTTTTACTTGACTCCAAATACCAGGAATTTGGAAATTTATAGTCAAGAGTCTATGAGTGAGGGTGAAGTGGATGGAAAATTATTAAGAACAGTTAGGACTAAAAGAGTGTTGTGGTTAAACTGACTATAGTCTGCTAAAAGCAGACTATAACTTGGAGATGGGGCAGGATAAAGAACTTAGTTCGATATTGAAGGTGATCGGATATGGAGAAGGAGCGATTCTAGCTAAACTGACTTAGCATTATTCTTGCTAAAAATTGAACAACACAGAGATGAACACAGAAGTCCAAAGCTGAAGCCTTGTTGGAAAGGATCTCAGAGGAGCATGAGTACAATTTGGTTAAGGACAGAATCTGTCAGCATTCAAACATAGAGATGGCTCCTAATTCATGTACTAGTACAATTCATATTATGTTTGGACAACTTGATGACCTCTTTGAAAATAAATAAAGGAAAACTGCATTTTAAAATGGAGTCAGATAGCCCTGAAGCAAATACCACTCAAGTACATACTGCTTTTGCAGCCTGCAGATAGAAGGAAGATACGAATATTGCTTTTCTTCTGGCCTGAGGGAGTACATTGATCACTTGGGAATTTGATCCTGTTCTTTTAGCCATGGCCTACAGTCAATGAGAAACCTTCACAACCTCAAACTCTTATTCTCCCCCAGTGAACTTTTGTTCAAAACGACCCTCCCCAGTTTTTGTCTTAGTCAGTTCAGTTCAGTTGCACAGTCGTGTCCGACTCTTTGCAACCCCATGAATTTCAGCATGCCAGGCCTCCCTGTCCATCACCAACTCCCAAAGTTCACTCAAACTCATGTCCATCAAGTCGGTGATGCCATCCAGCCATCTCATCCTCTGTTGTCCCTTCTCCTCCTGCCTTCAATCTTTCCAAGCATCAGAGTCTTTTCCAATGAGTCAACTCTTCGCGTGAGGTGGCCAAAATATTGGAGTTTCAGCTTTAGCATCAGTTCTTCCAAAGAACACCCAGGACTGATAGACTTAATAAAAGCAAGCTCCCCCCACCTTTGTTCTCTAGACTTGCCTATGTTTCACCAGAGCTTGCCTATCCAAACTGCAGGTTTTTGCTATTTCCAAATAAACCCATGTTACTGGTAAGATAACTATTTTACATATGAGCTTGACACCTCCAACTTTAACACAAAAAATACTATGATGTGCATTCATTGTTAGCTTTTTAATATCTCTATTAATATTATTTTGAAAGCACACATAAAGTTTTTGAACCAGAGGAGATTAATGTTTGGGCTTCCCTGGTGGCTCAGCAGTAAAAAAATCCTCCTGCATTGCAGTTAGATCCCTGGGTCAGGAATATCCCCTGGAGAAGGAAATGGTAACCACTCTAGTATTCTTGCCTGGGAAATCCAATGGACAGAGAGCCTGGTGGGCTACAGTCTATCTGGTCGCAAAGAGTCAGACATGACTTTGCAACTAAATAAGAATAAGAAGATTATTATTTATGACAAATAATAGACAGTTGGTTTCCCTGTGTTACCAAAAGTGGGGTCTGGCTGTTTGTTGCCCAGAAGCCAATAAAGAGGCCAGGTTGGTGGAGAGGATGCTATCATCTGGTGGGAGAGGTAGAGGAAGGCAGAAGTCTGTCCAAAGATCTACTTTCCCCACTGGAAATCAGGGGACAAGAGCTTTTATAGACAGATGGAGGGGCCTACATGCAGAAATAGACCGTCAGCTCTAACAGACATCTTGAAATTGGTCATCGGTGATCTGATCAGTGTCATCTTGATTGTTTGATTGTTTTCAGTACAATTGATCTTCAGTTCCAGGGTCAGTTTGTTTCCATTTCTTTAAGGCCAGTTCTTGGAGTAGTGGCAGCTTATGTCTTGGGCACAGTCTGGCCATTCTGTAGTTAATGTCTTCCACATGGTGGAGGTTTCAGTATCTACAACACAGCTCAGAATATTATTTATACCCCTTGAGGAGGAACTAAAGGTTCTTGACTATACTTAATGTTGACATTATTATCATTTGATCTCCTTGACTGTTTTCCTTTGTTCTACATGTTCTCATTTCTCTTATTTAACTTATTACTTATTAAGTTTTCCACAGACCAAAGACAGGCAGAAGACATGCAGGTGGGGAGTGGGCAAGGACCATAGGGTCCTGCTCTATTTCACCTCCACCCCAATACTTAGCATGGGGCAGCACTATGAAAGCTAAATCTCACCCTACACATATGAGGTCAATATTTTTGGCAAAGAACCCACAAATATCTTTTTTTTTTTTTTTTTGGCTTACCTGGAGCAAAGAAGCAGCTGTCAGCAGTCACCTTCTGAGACAGTCTTCTTGGCAAAATAGCAGGTTATCCTGGGTTCTTATTCTCACACTTTGGTATGTAGATAAATTTCTAAATGGGAGAGATTTAAGTTCTCCAGATTTACAACCCAGATGTTCATCCCTTTTGAAATGTAAATCCCTACTAAAATAACTTCTGAATCCCTGCAGAGTTTTTGTTACTCAACCATCCTTTGTGGTAACCGAGGTCTATAGTTATAACTCTTTTTACCACAGAGGAGAAGTGCAATTAGATATATTATTAGAGAGACAAATGGCTACAGATAACTCTCTTCTTAGGTGAAATGCAAAGTGTTTCTGGGAAGTAAAAACAAACCTTCTCTGTCTTCACAGTATATCATTTCCTATATCTCAGGAGGCTGAGACTTTATAACTACACTGAGAAGTTCTGGGAAGTTTCGTTTTTCCAAATTCTTGTGTACAGAATCTCACTGATAGTTTGGAAAATTCCTCTGAGCTATAATATATTCAGAAACTGGATTAATGGAAATTAAATTTAGTTTCTAAGACTGCAGCACCAGTCTACAATTTTTCTCCACTCTAAATCCATGGAAACTCTTAGCATTAGCCACCTTTTTAAAGTGAACCAATCTAATGTCAAACATTAGATTAGTCATTGCTATTGTAATTTGCATCTCTCCTATGAATTTAAGCATCTCTTCATATGCTTGTTAATCTTTCGACATTTCTTTTTATGTTTTTCTCTCTACTTTTTTTGGGGATTCATAACCTATTTCTTATTTCTTGGCAAACTTCTGTTTGCTATATCCAAAGTAGTTTTCACAGTTTTCCTGTTTTTATTTATTTATTTAATTTAAATATGCTTGTGCATTGGAGTTCTTGCTTAAGACATTGTTATCCACAAAAAAGTTGGCCCTGACAGCATTCTCATATCTTATATCTAATTAACTTTATAGTTTTTCTGTAGAGATTTTTACGTAACTCATCTCTAGTATATGGGTCCTGGAGAAGGCAATGGCAACCTACTCCAATACTCTTGTCTGGAAAATTCCATGGAAGGAGGAGCCTGGCGGTAGGCTGCAGTCCATGGGGTCACTAAGAGTCAGGCGCGACTGAGCAACTTCACTTTCACTTTTCACTTCCATGCATTGGAGAAGGAAATGGCAACCCACTCCAATATTCTTGCCTGGAGAAACCCAGGGACAGAGGAGTCTAGTGGGCTGCTATCTATGGGATTGCACAGAGTTGGGCACGGCTGAAGTGACTTAGCAGCAGCAGCAGCAGCAGCAGCAGTATATGGGTCCATGTCAAGATTGCTTTATTTTTCTTGTAATTTCAAAATGTAAAAACAGCTTGTAAAATTTGTATTTTCTGCTCAAAAATGTGAAATCCTCAATATTATACGTTGTACTATCTAGGCCTCTGCCATTACAATTTAAACAACACTCAAGAATACACAGAAGAACTATACAAAAAAGATCTGCATGACCCAGATAATCACAATGGTATGGTCACTCATCTAGAGCCAGACATCCTGGAATGTGAAATCTAGTGGGCCTTAGGAAGTATCATTATGAACAAAGATAGTGGAGGCGATGGAATTCCAGTTGAGCTATTTCAAATCCTGGAAGATGATGCTGTTGAAGTGCTGCACTCAATATGCCAGCAAATTTGGAAAACTCAGCAGTGGCCACAGGACTGGAAAAGGTCAGTTTTCATTCTAATCCCAAAGAAAGGCAATGTCAAAGAATGCTCAAACTACCACACAATTGCACTCATCTCACATGCTAGTAAAGTAATGCTCAAAATTCTCCAAGTTACGCTTCAGTAATACATGAACCATGAACTTCCAGATGTTCAAGCTGGTTTTAGAAAAGGTAGAAGAGCCAGAGATCAAATTGCCAGCATTTGCTAGATCATCGAAAAAGAAAAAGAGTTCCAGAAAAACATCTATTTCTGCTTTATTGACTATGCCAAAGCCATTGGCTATGTGGATCACAATAAACTGTGGAAAATTCTGAAAGAGATGGGAATAGCAGACCACCTGACCTGCCTCTTGAGAAACCGGTATGCAGGTCAGGAAGCAACAGCTAGAACTGGACATGGCACAATAGACTGGTTCCAAATATGGAAAGGAGTACGTCAAGGCTGTATATTGTCACCCTGCTTATTAACTTATATGAAGAGTGCATCATGTGAAATGCTGGATTGGATGAAGCACAAGCTGGAATTGAGATTGCCAGGAGAAATATCAATAACCTTAGATATGAAGATGATAGCACCATTATGGCAGAAAGCAAAGAAGAACCAAAGAGCTTCTTGATGAAGGTGAAAGAGCAGAGTAAAAAAAGTTGGCTTACAACTCAACATTCAGAAAACGAAGATCATGGGATCCGGGCCCATCATTTCATGGCAAATAGATGGGGAAACAGTGAAAGACTTTATCTTTTTGGCTCCAAAATCACTGCAGATGGAAGCTGCAGCCATGAAATAATGATGCTTGCTCCTTTGAAGAAAAGCTATGACCAACCAAATAGCATATCAAAAAGCAGAGACATCACTTTGCCAAAAACGATCCATCTAGTCAAAGTTTTGGTTTTTCCAGTAGTCATGTATGGATGTGAGAGTTTGACCATAAAGAAAGCTGAGTTCCAAAGAATTGATGCTTTTGAGCTATAGTGTTAGAGAAGAATTTTGAGATTCCCTTGGACAGCAAGGAGATCCAACCAGTCTGTCATAAAGGAAATCAGTCCTGAATATTCATTGGAAGGACTGATGCAAAAGCTGAAACTTCAATACTTCGGCCACCTGATGTGAAGAACTGACTCATTCAAAAAGACCCTGATGCTGGGAATGACTGAAGTCAGGAGGAGAAGGGAACAACAGAGGATGAGATGGATGGATGGCATCACTGACTCAATAGACATGAGTTTGAGTAAGCTCCAGGAACTGGTGATGGACAAGGAGGCCTGGTGTGCTGCAGTCCATGGGGTCCCTAAAAGTCGGAAATGACTGAGTGACTGAACTGACTGTGAAAACCTCTTGCACTTATATTTGCCTCTATACGTCATTCATCCAGCCATGTACCCAAATTTCAACACCTTTGACGAGGTCTTCGCTAGTTTCCCTGTGTAAAATACATTATTCTTCACTTTGTATTACCTTATACATTATATTAAATTTGTTGACTAAAAAGATGCACAACCTGAGAGTTGCGAGTTAAGTTTTAATTGAAGCAAAATGAGGATTGCAGCCCAAGAGACAGCACCTCAGGTAACTCTGAGAGACTGTTCCCAAAAAGGAAGTGGTAGAAGGTCAATTTATACGATTTTGGTGAAGGGGGAGTTCATTAAAATCAAGTGGTTACTTTACAAAATATTTCTGCTAAGTCGTGAGGAGCTGATGTCACCATGAAGAGACTTAGTGCTGTTCTAGATATGAGAGGGCTTCCCTAGAGTCTCAGGTTGGTGGCTCAGACAATAAAGAATCTGCCTGCAACAGGAGAGACCACAGTTCAGTCCCTGCATCAGGAAGATCTGCTAGAGAAGGGAATGGCTACCCAGTAGCCATTATCGCCAGGGAATGCCAGTATTATTTCCTAGGAAATCTCATGCACAGAGGAGCCTGGCAGGGCAGAGTCAGCAAAAACAAAACAGATAGCTGACTGTAACTCAGATCATGAATTCTTTATTGCAAAATTGAAACTTAAATTGAAGTAGGGAAAACCATTAGACCATTCAAAGGACCTAAATCAAACCTCTTACAATTATACAGTAGAATTGACAAATAGATTCAAGGGAGTAGATCTGATAGACAGAGTGCCTAAAGAACTAAGGCTGGAGGTTCGTGACATTGTACAGGAGACAGGGATCAAGATGATCCCCAAGAAAAAGAAATGTCAAAAGGTAAAGTGGTCATCATAGGAGGCCTCACAATAGCTGAGAAAAAGAAAGCTAAAGGCAAAGGAGAAAAGGAATGATATACCCATCTAAATGCAGAGTTGCAAAGAACAAGAAGGAGAGATAAGAAAACCTTCCTCACTGGTCATTGTGAAGAATTAGAGGAAAACAATAGAATGGGAAAGACTAGAGTTCTCTTAAAAAAAATTAGAGATACCAAGGGAATATTTCATGCAAAGATGGGCACAATATAAGGACAGAAATAGTATGGTCCTAACAGAAGTAGAAGATATTAAGAAAAGGTGGCAAGAACACAGAAAATAACTATACAAAAAAGATCTTCATGACACGGATAACCACGATGGCATGATCACTCATCTAGAGACAGACATCCTGGAATGCGAAGTCAAGTGGGCCTTAGGAAGCGTCACTATGAACAAAAAGGAGTGGAGGAGACAGAAATACAGCTGAACTATTTCAACTCCTTTAAAAGGTGATGCTGTGAAAGTGCTACACTCAATATGCTAGCAAATTTGGAAGAACTCAGCAGAAGCAACAGGAGTGGAAAAGGTCTGTTTGCATTCCGATCCCAAAGAAAGGCAATGCCAAAGAATGTTCAAACTACCGCACAATTGCACTCATCTCACACGCTAGCAAAGTAATGCTCAAAATTCTCCAAGCCAGGCTTCAGCATTACGTGAACTGAGAACTTCCAGATGTTCAAGCTGGATTTAGAAAACGCAGAAGAACCAGAGATCAAAATGCTAACATATGTTGGATCATAGAAGAGGCAATAGAATTCCAGGAAAACATCTATTTCTGCTTTATTGACTATACCTAAGCCTTTGACTGTGTGGATCACAACAAACTGTGGAAAATTCTGAAAGAGATTGGAATATGACACCACCTTCCCTGCCTCCTGAAAAATCTGTATGCAGGTCAAGGAGCAACAGTTAGAACCAGACATGGAACAACAGACTGGTTTCAAATTGGGAAAGGAGTACATCAAGGGTGTATATTGTCACCCTGCTTATTTAGCTTATGTGTAGAGTACATCATGTGAAATTCCAGGCTAAATAAAGCAGAAGCTGGATCAAGATTGCCAGGAGAAATATCAAAAACCTCAGATATACAGACTCCACCATCCTTATGGCATTAAGTGAAGAAGTAAAGAGCTTCCTGATGAAAGTGAAAGAGGAGAGTGAAAAGACTGGCTTGAAACTCAGCATTCAGAAAACTAAGATCATGGCATCATGGCAAATAGATGAGGAAACAATGGAAACAATGGCAAAGTTTATATCCTTGGGCTCCAAAATCACTGCAGATGGTGACTGCAGCCCTGAAATTAAAACATGTTTGCTCTTTAGAAGAAAAACTATGAACAGCCTAGATAGCATGTTAAAAAGCAGAGACATTCCTTTGCTGAAAATGATCTATCTAGTCAAAGTTATGGTTTTTCCAGTAGTCATGTATGGATTTGAGAGCTGGACCATAAATAAGGCTGAGTGCTGAAGAATTGATACTTGAGCTGTGGTGTTGGAGAAACTCTTGAGAGTCCCTAGGACACTCAAGGAGATACAACCAGTCCATCCTAAAGGAAATCCTTTCTGAATATTCATTGGAAGGTCTAATGCTGAAGCTGAAACTCCAGTACTTTGGCCACCCGATGTGAAGAACTGACTCATTGGAACAGACCCTAATGCTGGGAAAGATTGAAGGCAGGGGGAGAGGGGATGACAAAGGATGAGTTGGTTGGATGGCATCACCTACTTAATGGACATGAGTTTGAGCAAGTTCCGGGTGTTGGTGATGGACAGAGAAGCCTGACGTGCTGCAGTTCGTGGGGTCACACAGAGTCTGACAGGACTGAGCAACTGAACTAAAGTGTACTCACTCCAGTATTATTGCCTAGGAAATCCCATGGACAGAGGAGCCTGGCAGACCACAGTTCATGTGTTGCAAAGAGATAGCACAACTGAGTGACTATCACTTTCATCACACTTTAGATATAAGGAGATACAAAGATTCGGATCAAGAAAACATTCCTGAAAATATCTAACTATATACAGATCTGTTCCACTAGTTTCCCTGGGGCATGGAGTGCCTCACTTTCCACCTTGAATTTCACTTAGGTGGTATTAAGTGTCCATAGTCGCAGCAGCACATGATTCAATCTCTGCAGAGGCAAGGGCAAATGCCTTTGTTGTCATTCAGTCACTGGCAAATGCCTTTGGCAAGTGCTAATTTGCTGTTGAAGAATTTATATTTCTTTTCTTATTTGCCTGCTCACTCTTTTTCTCTGTCATAATTTAAGGCTCATGAGGGTGGATATTATATTTTCTTCTCCAATATATTTCTTGTTATATAGTAGAACCTCAGTGAGTTTTAAAGGAATAAATACTTAGATCTCCAGCTGATATAAAGCATACAGTTTTAAAGATTTGATCATAGAGATATTAGAGAGAAATTAATTGAATAACATTCTACCTATTTAAATCAAACTTAGAAGGGAAAGCACATTAAATAGTAAAATAATAATTAGAATTCTAACATTAAGGCCCTGGTTTGTTTATTGTGAATATCATTTTTACTCTTCAAAATCAAAAGACATACCATAAAAGAATATTATAACAGTAGAAAAAGATACAGAAATATTAGGAAATGAAAAGAGAAACAAATTATACCTTATTAAATGATTTGACTAATTTTGAAATATATTGAAAAACACTGATATAATACTTATGAAGACTATAATTAAATTTATATACTTTAACATAGTAAATATGTAGATATTTTATCATTTTTGATGATGGTTGAATAAATTAGATTTATGTTTGTCACTATCATTGTTTGCAATTGCAGTATTTACACCTGCAAAGAAGTCATAGCTTCTTTAAAAAGAATATTGATCATTTAGTGTGTATTCCATTCACATAGCCTTAAAGCATACTAAGAATGTCAAAGCTAGTTGAGTTAATTTCATAGAAATAATTTGTTTGCTTGAATCATGTGTTAAAAAATTAGATGAAAACAGTGATTTAACCTATAAAAAAAAACTGCCTGTGTGTGTGTGCGCACTCAGTTGCCAGTCCTGTCCAACTCTTTGCAACTGCATACACTATAACCCTCCAGCCTCCTCTGTCCATGGGATTTTCCCAGAAAGAATATTGGAATGAGTTACCATTTCCTCCTCTAGGGGATCTTCCAAACCCAGAGATAGAACCTATGTCTCCTTAGTCTCCTCTATTGACGAAGGATTTTTTTTTTTTTTTTTTTTTTACTATTGAGCCACCCAAGAAACCTCCAAAATATAATTGCTTGCATAACAAAAATTTGTAAGATATTTGCATCAAAATGTAACACAAAATATTTATGAAAAATAAAATCAAAAGAGTGAAAATATTACAGCAAGTATTATTCTTTCTCTCTAAGAACATTGTCTGAGTTTTAACATGTTCACAATTCCACTCCAGTATTCTTAGGCTTCCCTGGTGGCTCAGATGGTAAAGAATCTGCCTGCATTATGGGAATGCCTGAGTTCAGTCTTTGTGTTGGGAAGATCCCTGGAGGGGGGCATGGCAACCCACTTCAGTATTCTTGACTGGAGGATCCCCATGGACAGAAGAGTCTGGTGGGCTACAGTCCATGGGGTCTCAAAGAATCGGACACAATTGAGTGATAGAGCACAGCACATTTCCTCTATATCCATGTACATATCCATGTCTCTCTCTCTTTTTTTTTTCATTAGCTTTTAATTTCGTATTAGGAGAATATAACATCTATAATTTTAATATAGTTTTTCTTTAAATCACATAACCATAAATTTTGAAAGATAGTGCTGGTTTAAAATGATTTTCAAAAACTGATTGGAAGATTATACTACAAATCATGAATAGAGACTGAAGTTTTCGCATGCTGTTTCTTTCCCACAAGAAAACAAACAAAATGATGAAGTGTTCTTGCTCACAAAATCATAGAACCCTGATTATAAACTTTACACACTCATAAACTTATCTAGAAAAATACAGCATTTTTTTTAAGAATGAAAGAAAATTTAGATGTTTTAATCGTATTTGTTCTTTTAAATGATGAGGAAGTACATTTTATCTGTACTTTGTAACTCCATTAACAAACTGTCTTCT
This sequence comes from Capra hircus, assembly GCF_001704415.2. NCBI lineage: Eukaryota > Metazoa > Chordata > Mammalia > Artiodactyla > Bovidae > Capra > Capra hircus. The sequence goes on along the minus strand of NC_030813.1, from coordinate 10,059,846 downwards.
TACACTAACCACAATTACCACTTAATAGTTTACATTTTAAAAATTACCATGTCTTTAAAAAGAAGTTCTCAATGTTATATTAAAAAATTATGAATGTTTCTGCTTTTTTTATTTAAAGATACTTTCAAAGATAAGAAGCCTTTAGAAACCTGTTAGTAACACTATGTTATATTCCAGAAAACAGGAAAGAAATAATAAAAATTCCTGCAGAAGATGTGAGAGTCATGTGGAATTAACAAACTGAGTAGGAATCTCAACAGTGATTACATATTATTGCTTATTTTAATTACTGATAAGTCTTTTGAGATTAACTCTTAAATAAAAGTAGAAATGTTTCCTTATGTTGTGTGCCAAAAGGACTCATCAAAAATACATACATATTTGCCAGTTAGTACCTGCATTTTAATCAGTCATCTTCCGTCATGTAGTAATGCATTTATACATCTGTTATAAAATTTAACTATTAGTTGTACCCCATGAGTAATGAGCATATAAAATTATAATATCTATAATGCAAATTTTTTTAATTCCAAGAATAAATTTTTTTCTTTCATGCATGTGTATCATATCATTTCTAGAAATCTTGAGTTTAAATCTAAGAATTAACTATTTTTCTTTACCTATTACATCTATATAGAATTCATTGTGAGCCGTTCATGTTAGAAATGAGGATCCAGATATTAATCTAGAGAAGTGATAATCCAACTGAGCTATCAGCGATAATGTGGGCTGGAAAAAGAAAACTAATTGAGTTTAGAAATGCCAAGTAGCACAGTTTGATGGGCCTTGATCTCAGGTATATTGGAAGCACAGGGAGATGTGGAGAAGATACTACTCTGTTTTTCTGTTTTTTTGTTGTTGTTGTTTTGTCTTTTCTCTCAAAGATGTGTAAGCCTAGGCATTAAAATCTGGAAAGAGGTCAAACTACTGTTTTTATGAGGCAGAGTATCCATACTTTTCCAAATTCTTTGACAAGGAACAACCCTAGAAACTATACACTAAACAAATTGAATGACTCTGAAAAATGGACAGAGAAGGAAGGCCACCTACAGGACTTAGGATCCAAAGGAAAACATAGAGGTAAATATCCTGGGTTGGAGTTTTGCTTCAAATATGCTAGATTTAGAACGCAAGAATCCACAACCCAGAAATGCCAACAGTTAGATAAGAATGATTTAACAAGAGCCTACTTTCTCAGGTCAAAAGACAAGAAATATAGAAAACTGGTAAGATATAAATATTGTAGAAAGTAAATTCAAAATACCACAGACACAAAAATTTCTGGCTTCATACTCACTTATGCCAACAAAGCCCAATTAAACATAAAACCATCTTATACTGCCCAGATGTTGTCAAAGAAAGCTGAGTAGAGAACCAGACACTTTGGTTCCCAAGCAGTGACAATGCAATGAGGAATTAATGCCTATCTTTCATATGTGAATTTAGGTCAAATGCATATCCATGAGGAAAAAATGAATCTTGATGCCTACCATAGACAGAGCATCTGTTTAAATGGACCACAGACCTAAATGTGATGGTAAAACAATAATGTTTTGAAAAATAATTATAGGTCAATCCTTCTGTTAACTTTGAATGAGAATGTATTAAACAGGGAATTAAGTGTACTAACCACAAAATAAATAGTTGATTAATTGAGCTACAATAAAATCATGAACTTATATCTTAAAATAGTACAATAAAGAGGATGATTTGGGAAACTATAGAGTGAAAGAAGGAGAAGACAATGGCACCCCACTCCAGTACTCTTGCCTGGAAAATCCCATGGATGGAGGAGCCTGGTGGGCTGCAGTCCATGAGGTCGCTAAGAGTCAGACACGACTGAGCAAATTCTCTTTCACTTTTCACTTTCATGCATTGGAGAAGGAAATGGCAACGCACTCCAGTGTTCTTGCCTGGAGAATCCCAGGGGCCGGAGAGCCTGGGTGGGCTGCCGTCTATGGGGTTGCACAGAGTCGGACATGCCTGAAGCGACTTAGCAAGCAGCGGCAGCAGCAGCAGAGTGAAAGAAAACATTTCCAATACATATTTTGTATAAGATACTCTGTGAAGAATGTATAATGGACCAAAATCAGTCATTAAGAGAAGGAGCAACATAATTTTAAAAAAAGGAGAAGCAGATATAAAGATGTATCATTGGGTTTGCTGCTGTAGGCAACAAGGGCTCAATTATCAAGGACCTTTAGAAATTTTACCAGAAGTTTCCCAGAATTTTATCCCTGACATACTGAAGGCTGAATCATATCTCATTCCCCATTTTTGAGAATTACAGCTGGGGAGAACAGATTAATTGCCCCACATTTTTAAGCTGCACATGTATACAAGGAGAAATAATACATTGATGACATAGAATGCTTTAAAGAATGTAGAAAGATGTCAGGCATTCCTGAGATGTTGTCAGTGAAAGGGATATTGGATTCATCCAAAACAGCTGCAGCCCACATCAGAGATTGAGGGACATAATGCTAGGTACTGATGAAGTTGGAGAATCATTAATTGTGAAGTGAAATCGCTCAGTCATCTCTGACTCTTTGCAACCCCATGGACTGTAGCCTGCCGGGCTCCTTGTTCCGTGGGATTTTCCAGGCAAGATACTGGAGTGGGTTGCTGTTTCTTCCTTCAGGGGATCTTCCCAACCCAGGGATCGAGCCCAGGTCTCCTGCACTGCAGGCAGACTCTTTACCTTTGGAGCCACCAGGAGGCCTATCATTAATTAGATGCAATGCTAAACAACAGATGAACTAAAGAGCAGAGGAAGGAGTAATTTAAAAGATTACCCTGGATTCTTCTGTGAAATAGGACAATTTCTAATTTTCTCCCTTATGGGCTAGTGTAGCCATTATTTTACTATCCATGCAATTCATGATGTTGCCTATATTTTGTCACTGTTTCTATTTTCATGAATTTTTATCATAACATTATATCCATTTTCAAATATCATAATTAGCTTAAAATTTCAAAGTAAAATTTTGTCCTCAAACTAAAGAGGATGAATATTTTGAACAAGAATTTAAATAAACACTTAGTATTTGTCTAATTATGGCTATGTATATTGAATATATATATAAATATATATATATATCCATTATATATATATATATACACACACACACACACACTATATATATCACATCATGAGAAGTGCTGGGCTGGCTGAGTTACAAGCTGGAATCAAGATTGCCAGGAGAAGTATTAACAACCTCAGATATGCAGATGATACCACTTTAAAGGCAGAAAGTGAAGAGGAACTAAAAGCCTGTTGATGAGGGGAAAGAGAGCGAAAAAGCTGGCATGAAACTCAGCACTCAAAAAACTAAGATCATGATATCTTTCCCATTACTTCATGGGAAACAGAAGGGGGAAAACTGGAAGCAGTGACAGATTTTCTCTTCTTGGGCTCGCAAATCACTGTGGATGTTGACTGCAGCCATGAAATTTAAGAGGCTCTTGCTTCTTGGAAGGAAAGTTATGACAAACCTAGACAGCATACTAAAAAGCAAAGATATCACTTTGCCAACAAAGGTCCATATAACCAGAGCTCTGGTCTTCCCTGTAGTCATGTACAGATGTGAGAGTTGGACCATAAAGAATGCTGAGTGCTGAAGAATTGATGGTTTTGAATTGTGGTGTAGGAGAAGACTGTTGAGATTACCTTGGCCAGCAAGGAGATCAAACTAGTCAATTCTAAAGGAAATCAACTCTGAACACTCAGTGGAAGCATATTCACTGAAGCTGAGGCTCCAATACTTTGGCCACCTGATGTGAAGAGCCCATTCATTGGAAAAAGACTGATTCTGGAAAAGACTGAAGGCAGTAGGAAAAGAGGGTGGAAGAGGAGGAGATGGTTGGATAGCATCAACAATTCAATGGACATGAACCTGGGCAAACTCCTGGAGATAGTGAGGGACAGGGAGGCCTGATGTGCTACAGCCCATGGGGTTGCAAAGAATTGAACACAGCATTGCAACTGAACAACAACAACAATATATTCAGTCAGTTTAGTCACTCAGTCTTGTCCAACTATGTAATCCCATGGACTGCAGCATGCCAGGCTTCCCTGTCCATCACCAGCTCCCAGAGCTTGCTCAAACTCATGTCCATCGAGTTGGTGATGCCATCCAATCATCTCATATTGTCATCCCCTTCTCCTCCTGCCCTCAATCTTTTCCAGAATCAGGGTCTTTTCCAATGAATCAGTTCTTCTCATCAGGTGACCAAAGTCTTGGAGCTTCAGCTTCAGCATCAGTTCTTCCAATGAATATTCAGGACTGATTTCCTTTAGGATTGACTAGTTTGATTTCCTTGCAGTCCAAGAGAGTTTAGAGAGTCTGCAACAACACAGTTCAAAAGCATCAATTCTTCAGCGCTCAGCTTTCTTTATGGTCCAACTCTTATATCCATACATGAATGCTCAATAAAACATAGCTTTGACTACACATATCCCTGTCAGCAAAGTAATGTCCTAATTCTTAATATGGTGTTTAGGTTGTCTAGGGGTAAAGATTTACTGAGCATGGCCCGGCATATCAGAACAAGACCCAGTTTCCCCCACAGTCAGTCTCTCCCATCAGGAAGCTTCCATAAACCCCTTATCCTTATTAATCAGAGGGCAGACAGAATGAAAACCACAATCACAGAAAACTAATCAAACTGATCATACAGACCAAAGCCTTATTTAACTCAATGAAACTATGAGCCATGGTGTGTAGGGCCACCCAAGATGGAAGGGTCATGGTGGAGAAGTCTGAACAAAACGTGGTCCACTGGAGAAGACAATGGCAAACCACTTCAGTATTCTTGCCTTGAGAACCCCATGCACAGTATGAAAAGGTGAAAAGATAGGCCACTGAAAGAGGAACTCCCCAGGTCAGTAGGTGCCCAATATGCTACTGGAGAAGAGTGGAGAAATAACTCCAGAAACAATGAAGAGACAGAGCCAAAGTGAAAACAACTCCCCAGTTTGGTTGTGACTGGTGATGGAAGTAAAGTGTGATGATGTAAAGAACAATATTGCATAGGAACCTGGAATGTTAGGTCCATAAATCAAGGTAAATTGGAAATGGTCAAACAGGAGATGGCAAGAGTGGCCATTGACTTTAGGAATCAGTGAACTAAAATGGACTGGAATGGGTAAATTTATTTCAGATGACCACTATATTTACCACTGTGGGCAAGAATCCCTTAGAAGAAATGGAGTAGCCGTCATAGTTAACAAAGTCCAAAATGCAGTACTTGGGTGCAATATCAAAAATGATAGAATGATCTCTGTTTGTTTCCAAGGCAAATCATTCAGTGTCACAATAATCAAAGTCTATGCCCCAACCATTAATGCTGAAGAAGCTGATGTTGAAGACCTACAAGACCTTCTAGAATTAACACACCCCCCACCCCCCCAAAACAAAGAACAACAATATATTCAGGACCACACCAAATTTTTTTTAAATTTCAGTTTGACTACAAAAGTGTTTAAGATATAAGACAAAATAAATGTGAAACATGAATCCGAGTTAGTTTTTCTGTTTGTTTCTATGTTAAATATTATTTTAAAATTAATAAATTGATTTTTAAAATTAATTAAATTTTTAATTTTAAAAAGTTATTTAAAAATTAATAATTAAAAATTAGATTCTGTGTATATACAATGGAATTACAGGAAAAATGTTTTTCACATTTAATGTATTTAGATTTCATTGAAATTCAGTTTCAATTTCTTATATAACATTGTGCTCATACCTTGTTCTTTAAATATATACAATTTAATCTTATTTGTTTCTTAACAAAAATAATACTAGTTAGCACAGGATAACTAGTATTTTATTTAACTATGTCATTTTATTAAGTAATAATTGATGGTGAATTTATATAGTTTATAGCAAATAACTCAGTGAACCATACCAGAATTGAGCTCATCCTTAAAATATTTGTTTTAAAAAAGATAGGATGACACATTAGTGGTCTAAAAATAATATAGCTTTCACAAGATTAACAATTTACCAAAATGTTATTTTTACACTGGAGAAGCTCTGAATAAGTGGAAGAAAATTATGTAATGCTAAAATGGTAAATCTAAACTAACATTTGGATGCATATATGATAAAGGATTTTATATTGATATTTTCTGTTATGTAAAAGCAATGATATCCATCCAAGATTTTGTTTTTCCAAGACGAAATAGTGTATACAGACAGATATAGTAATACCTTTTTTTTGTTTGTTTATTCCAAAATCTTTACTCTATGCAAATAATCACAGGAAAAGTTACTAGATTAGCATGAGGCTCATTCTTATCAGCTCTTTGTAAAAGCAGAAACAATCCCAGCATTTCTATACTTGTATTTGAAAATGTTAAGTATATCTATAAATTTCTGTTTTCTTAATATGTAGCTGTCAGAGTAGTCAGTTCTGCTACAGTACACAGATATGTACTCTAGAGTCTGTGACAAACAATTTCTGGTATACTTACATATATTTTCCCTATAAAGTTTGAATATTTAAGCAGAGTATTTATTTTACACATCAAACTATTGAAATGTGTATCTTAGCACTGATTACAAGTAACTACAGCAAATTGATATAAGGGTCATGTATTGGTTATTAAACAATTATTAATTTTTTAGTGATTATTAGTGTTAGTAAACTCAAATAGAAAGCAATTATGACTGAAATAATATACCAAATAAGATGTATATGTGTAAGTTCTTATTTCTAAACCTTAGTAGACAAACAGATTCTGACAACAACAATAATCAGAGAAGACTAAATAATTTTGAAGTTTAATCAACGCCTCAAGTATAAATTAAAAAATTGTCCAGTGATAAGTTGTGAATCAGTAGCATTGACTGATTCACATTTTTAAGTGCAACAGCAACCATATTTCAACACGGAGTTAAGACATTGATAAATTTATCACATGGAAACTTTTCTGGTATTCAGCTCATATGGCAGTGAAATGTTGCCTTTGTGAGAATTTACAGCCATAGTATGAGATACATAGCTTATCCTTTTATTTATTGTAGAAGTACCCTGACTACTAGCAAAGTTATAAATGGTGAATTAAGTCACAAAAATATAGTTGCAATTCAATCTAAGTCCTTTTTACACTAAAAACAAAAACAAAACAGGTTTGGAAAATGATTATCAGTAACACACTTGTTTTTATAGCTTAACAATTAATTTCATAAAAATAAAGTATATAGGTTACTTAATTAGCAAATGAGTTGATTAATTCATTGAGACATTCAGAGTGTTGAGGTGAGAAATCTACATGACAGTTTTTATGTGTGCAGCAGAGTAGAACTCTACAGAGTTACTGCTTTGGCTATAATGTGAATCATTATGGAAATAGATGTTGAAACAAAGTTTTAAGGGAAATAAATTTTATTTGGCTATTATGGTCTGGGGTCTGTGTACTTGTGGGTAGCAAACCGTAGGTAATTGTTAACTTCTACCACCTGGAGGTGGTTTTATAATCTGCAAGATAGCTCAAAGAGATTGATTTGTGTGGGTTTCCCCAGTGGCTCAGCTGTTTAGTCCTCCTGCAATGCTGGCAATGAGAGACACAGGTTTGATCCCTGAGCAGTATCCATCTCTGAATCAAGAAGATTTGCTGGAGAAGGGCACGGCAACCGACTCCAATATTCTTGCCTGGAAAATCCCATGGACAGAGGAGCCTGATGGACTACAGTCCGTGGGGTGGCAAACAGTATGACATGACTGAAGCAACTTAGCACTGCACTGCATAATAAATATTGATGTGATAACACTCACTAATTAAACAGAAATCTCAGACTGATGGTTTAAGAAGTTACTGCAGCAATAAAGAATCATTTAAACTTAAAAGATTTGTGTATGTTAGAAGATTCCTTTCTCCAGCGAATCTTCTTGACCCAGAGATGGATACTGCTCAGGGATCAAACCTGTGTGTCTCATTGCCAGCATCGCAGGAGGACTAAACAGCTGAGCCACTGGGGAAACCCACTCAGCAAGCCCATGGACTGTGGCCTGCCAGGCTCCTCTGTCTGTGGGATTGCAGCAAGAATACTGTAGTGTGTAGCCATTCCCTTCTCCAGGGGCTCTTCTTCACCCAGGGATCAAACCTGGGTCTCATGCATTGCAGGCAAATTATTTACCACTTGAGCCATGAGGGAAACTCTTAAAAAGATTTAGAGGGGTTCAGATATGAAGGAATGAACAAGATATAACAGAGACATATGACCTAAAAGAAAGCTAAGTGACAGACTTCAATATCATAAAATAAGAGAATTAAAAGACAGAAAAATATCTTTATAAAGTATAATCTGTAATAAAATAATAGTTCACACAATATTATGATGAAGAGTGAATGTAAATGTGGCAACATAGTCTTAAAATATTTAAGGCTACAGTTTATTAATGTTGTTGTTGTTGTTTTGTAGTCACTAAGTTTTGTCTGACTCTTTTGCAGCCCTATGATCAGTAGCCCACCAGGCTCTTCTGTCCCTGTGGACTTCCCGGGCAATAGTACTGGAGTGGATTGGCCTTTATAATAAAGAAGAACAAATATAGACCACTTATTTTCTCTTAAATGTATGGCAATATTTTCTACCATTCCCCTGTACAGGGTTTGCATTTTTTTTTTATTGTTAATTTGCTCAATTGTCTCTAACTCTTTGTGACCCCATGGACTGCAGCACACCAGGCTTCTCTGTTTTTCACCATCTCCGGGAGATGATTGCTCAAACTCATGTCCACTAAGTTGGTGATGCCATCTAACCATCTCATCCTCTGTTGTCCCTTTCTCCTCCTGCCTTCAATCTTTCCCAGCATCAGGGTCTTTTCCAATGAGTCAGTTCTTTGCACCAGGTGGCCAGAGTCTTGGAACTTCAGCTTCAGCATCAGTCCTTCCAATGAATATTCAGGACTGATTTCCTTTAGGATTGACTGATTGGATCTCCTTGCAGTCCAAGTGACTCTTGAGAGTCTTCTCCAACACCACCTTGAAAGCATCAATTCTTCAGTGCTCAGCCTTCTGTATGATCCAACACTTACATCCACACATGACTAATGTAAAAAACTTTGCTTTGCCTATATGGACCTTTGTTGGCAGAGTGATGTCTCTACTTTCTTCCTTTTTTTTTTTTTTTTATATGCTATCTAGGTTTGTCATCGCTTTCCTTCCAAGGAGGAAGCATCTTTTCATTTTGTAGCTGCAGTCACTGTCTACAGTGATTTTGGAGCCCAAGAAAATAAAGTCTGTCACTATTTCCTTTGTTTCCCCATCTGTTTGCCATAAAGTGATGTACTGGATGCCATGATCTTAGTTTTTTGAATGTTGAGTTTTAAGGCAGTGTTTTCACTCTTCTCTTTCACCTTCATCAAGAGGTTATTTAGTTCCTCTTTGATTTTTGCCATAAGGATGGTGTAATCTGCATATCTGAGGTTATTGATATTTCTTCTGACAATCTGCATTCCAGTTTGTGATTCATCCAGCCCAGCATTTTCTCATGATGTACTCTGAGTATAAGTTAAATAAGCAGGGTGACAATATACAGCCTTGATGTACTCTTTTCTCAATTTTGAGTCAGTCTTTTGTTCCAAGTCCAGTTCTAATTGCTCCTTCTTGACCTGCATACAGTTTTCACAGGTGGCAAGCAAGGTGATCTGGTATTCCCATCTCTTGAAGAATTTTCCACATTTTGGTGTGATTCACACAAAGGCTTTACAGTAGTCAATGAAGTGTTTCCATGTATACATACAATTCCACTTCTTATCTAATCAAATTGGCATACCAATATTTACCATCTTTGTCTCCTCTGTCATTAGGTTGTTGGTACTTTGTGTGTTTTATGTCTACTAGAGCATTCCTATCAGGATTAATGTTTCTTTCTTTTTTTTTTTTCTCTCATAACCTTAAACTACTCTTGACAGTATCTCCTCTTTACGTACAACTCTATTTCTTTAGCCTTTATGTTACAAAACTCAAACATCTTTGCTATAGGCATTGACTCCAATTCCTTTTCACCCATTTTTTTCTGAGGTCTACTTTAAACAGGCTTTCCTTACAACTAATGAACAGAAACTCTAAAGCTAAGGTAACAATTGACTTGTGCATTGCCAAATGCAGTGGCAAAATTTCAATCCTGAGGGTACTTCTGAAAGTAGCAGGAAAATTCACTCCCTCTGTTATATTTTATCTTTGCTTATTAGATGCCACATTTTCTCAGTTTCTTCTTACTACAGACTCTACTCTTTTACAGTCTCCTGTACTATTTTCTCCTCTTCTTGTCAACATAAGTATTAAGTTTCTGCTGCTATTTTCTATGTATATGTAATCACTTGATGATGTTATTCCAGCTCAAGACTTTAAACACTGTATGTCCATGTTATTATAATGATTTCAAGCTCAAACATTTTCTTTAGCACTTTCTTGATGTTTGATTCTCTGAGTGTCGAGTAGATACCTGAAAAAGAAAAAAAAAAGTCTAACTATGATTATCAGTCTTCTAATAAAAAAAACAGTGTTTTGCAAAAAGCTTCCCTTTAATCTACTTCACTATCTCTGTTAAAAAAAAAAAAGTATACATCATTGACTTTTCTCTTACACCATATTGAACTCATCAATACATTCTGTTGGCTTTACCTTCATAATGTAGTTAGAATCAAACCAATCAGACATCTAAACATGAAAACTACAATGTCAGAGATGATAAACATATAGACAGTTTACTTTGCCTGAAAGGAAAACTGGCAGATGTGTGATTAAATACCATTTCATGGGCTGTGATCACTGTTTCTGGATGGTCAGAGACTTGGGAGGAATGTGATTGAATATTTGGTGACAAAGAATTCTGGGGAATAGTTGTATAGGTAGACCTCTCTAAGTGGCAAAAGAAAATGTTTTGTCCCCTCTCATTGTCCAGCAGTAGGTAAGCTCAAATGCAGTAGTTGGATGCAATCTCAAAAACAACAGAATTATCTCTGTTCATTTCCAAGGCAAACCATTCAATATCATGGTAATCCAAGTCTATGCCCCGATCAGTAATGCTGATGAAGCTGAAGTTGAATGGTTCTGTGAAGACCTACAAGGCTTTCTATAATTAACACCAAAAGAGATGTCCTTTTCATTATGCAAAAGTAGGAGATCAAGAGATACCTAGAAAAACAGGCAAATTTGGTCTTGGAATACAAAATGAAGCAGGTCAAATGCTAACAGAGTTTTTCTAAGAAAACGCACTGGTCATAGCAAACACCCTCTTCTAACAACCCAAGAGAAGACGCTATACATGGACATCACCAGATGGTCAAAACTGAACTCAGACTGATATCCTTTGCAGCCAAAGTTGGAGAAGTTCTATACAGTCAACTAAAACAAGACTGGGAGCAGACTGTTTCTCAGATCATGAACTCCTTATTGCCTAATTCATACTGAAATTGAAGAAAGTAGAGAAAACCACTAAACCATTCAGGTATAACCTAAATCAAATCTGTTACAATTATACAGTAGAAAGGACACATAGATTCAAGGCATTAGATCTGATAGAGACTGCCTGAAGAACCAAGGCCAGAGGTTCATGACATTGTACAGTAGGCAAGGATCAAGAACATCCCCAAGAAAAAGAAATGCAAAAAAGGAAAATGGTTGTCTGAGGAGGCCTTACAAATAGCTGTGAAAAGAAGAGACATAAAAAGCAAAAGAGAAAAGGAATGATATACCTATTTGAATGCAGACTTCCAAAGAATAGCAAGGAGAGATAAGAAAGCCTTCCTCCATGATCATTGCAAAGAAATGGAGGAAAAGAATAGAATGGGGAAGACTAGAGATCTCTTAAAAATCAGAGATAAAAGTAAGCCAGAAAGAAAAACACCAATACAGTATACTAACATATATGGAATTTAGGAAGATGGCAATGACGACCCTGTATGCAAGACAGGAAAAAGGACACAAATGTGTATAACGGACTTTTGGACTCAGAGGGAGAGGGAGAGGGTGGGATGATTTGGGAGAATGGCATTCTAACATGTATACTATCATGTAAGAATTGAATCGCCAGTCTATGTCTGACTCAGGGTGCAGCATGCTTGGGGCTGGTGCATGGGGATGACCCAGAGAGATGTTGTGGGGAGGGAGGTGGGAGGGGGGTTCATGTTTGGGAACGCATGTAAGAATTAAAGATTTTAAAATTTAAAAAATAAAAAAAAAATCAGAGATATCAAGGGAATGTTTCATGCAAAATGGGCCCAATAAAGGACAGAAATGGTATGGACCTAACAGAAGCAGAAGATATTAAGAAAAGGTAGCAAGAATACACAGAAGAACTATACACAAAACATCTTCATGACCCAGATAACCACGATGGCATGATCACTCACCTAGAGACCAACATCCTGGAATGTGAAGTCAAGTGGGTCTCAGGAAGCATCACTATGAACAAAGCTAGTGGAGGTGACGGAATTCCAGTTGAGCTATTTCAAATCCTGAAAGATGATGCTGTGAAAATGCTACACTCAATATGCCAGCAAACCTAGCATACTCAACCAAGGGCTGGAAAAGATTTGTTTGCATTCCAGTCCCAAAGAAAGGCTATGCCAAAGAATGCTCAAACTACTGCACAATTGCACTCATTTCACATGCTAGTAAAGTAATGCTCAAAATGCTTTAGGACAGGCTTCAACAGTATGTGAACCATGAACTTTCAGATGTCCAAGCTGGATTTAGAAGAGCCAGAGGAACCAGAAATCAAATTGCCAACATCTGTTGGATCATCAAAAAACCAAGAGAGTTCCAGAAAAGCATCTACTTCTGCTTTGTTGACTATGCCAAAACCTTTGTGTGGATCACAATAAATTGTGGAAAATTCTGAAAGAGATGGGAATACCAGACCACCTTCCCTGCCTCCAGAGAAATTTGTATGCAGGTGAAGAAGAAACAGAACTGGACATGGAACAACATACTGGTTCCAAATCAGGAAATGAGTATGGCATAGCTGTATATTGTCAACCTGATTATTTAATGTATATGCAGAGTACATCATGAGAAATGCTGGGCTGGATGAAGCACAAGCTATAATCAAAATTACCAGAAGAAATATCAATAACCTCAGATATGCAGATGACACCCCTCCTAATGGCAAAAAGTGAATAAGAACTGAAGAGCCTTTTGATGAAAGTGAAAGAGGAGATTTAAAAAGTTGGCTTAAAATTCAACATTCAGAAAACTAAGATCATGGCATCTAGTCCCACCACTTCATGGGCAAATATATAGGGAAAGCAATGGAAAAAGTGACAGACTTGATTTTTGGTGGCTCCAAAATCACTGCAGATTGTGACTGCAGCCATGGAATTAAAAGATGCTTGCTCTTTGGAAGAAAAGCTATGACAAACCTAGACATAATATGTCTTAAAAAGCAGAGACATTACTTTACCAACAAAGGTCCATCTAGTCAAATCTGTGTTTTTTCCAGTAATCATGTATGGATGTGAGAGATGGACTATAAAGAAAGCTGAGCACCAAAGAATTGATGCTTTTGAACTGTGATGTTGAAGAAGACTCTTGAGAGTCCCTTGGATTGCAAGGAGGTCCAACCAGTCCATCCTAAAGGAGATCAGTCCTGGGTGTTCATTGGAAGGACTGATGCTAAAGCTGAAACTCCAATACTTTGGCCACCTGAAGTGAAGAACTGACTCATTTGAAAAGACCCTGATGCTGGGAAAGATTGAAGGCTGAATGAGAAGCAGATGACAGTGGATCGGATGGTTATATGGCATCACTGACTCTATGCATATGAGTTTGAGTAGGCTCCAGGAATTCGTTATGGACAGGGAAGCCTGGTGTCCTGAAGTCCGTGGGGTCACAAAGAATCAGACATGACTGAGTGATTGAACTGAAGCTCAGCAGATGAAGGTTTTAATCATAAAATAGATAGGATGATTTGTTCTGTGGATACACTTGGGTTCTTTCCCCAGGCACACTTGTCATTGCTCATATGACAAAGTTGGCCATGATGTCAGGGATGGAGGCTATGCATAGGCTCAGGAACTAGACTTCTGTGTGCCTGTCCACAGCTACTGCTGAAGTCCAATATTCTAACATCAGAAATCAACACAGTTCTTGATTTGACACCATTTGCCAGGATAATCACGCTGTTACCTAGTGGCAAGTTGATTACATTGAACTGTTTCTGTCATAGAAGGTCTTTTGTTCTTAATGGAATAGATATTTACTTTGGATATAGATTTGCCTTTCTTACTTGCAATACCTCTACCAAAACTGCTATACATGGGATTATACAATATCTTATATTCTAATATACTACACAGCCTGGCTTTTAATGAAAACCTCACTTCAAAGTAATGAAGTATGGGAATGGACCCATACTCATGTAATTCATTGATCTTGCCATGTAACCCACTATCCTCAAGCAACTGGCTTGATAGTTTTTTGAAGACTCATTTACACTGGTAGCTAGGGGGCAATATCTTGCAAGGCTGGGGCAGTTTTATCAGAAGGCTATATAGTTTCTCAAGCAGAGTTCAATATATGGTACTGTTTCTCCCATTGCCAAGATACGGAGGTTCAGTGTGAGAATAAGAGTGCCATCATTCTCTCTTATGCATAATAACTCACTACGAAAATTTTTGCTTTCTGTCACTGTGACCTTATGCTTGACTGGCATAAAGGTCTTAGTCCCAAAGGGAGAAATATCTCCATGAAGAAACATACCAATTATTTCAATAAACTGGAAGTTAAGGCTACCACAAGGCAATATTAGATGCCACATGCCTCTAGATAAGTTTGCAAAAAATCTGTATAATTAATATTGCCTTCCAAGTGGTAATTGGGCTGCTACTCCACAGTGAAGGTAAGGAAGTGTATACCTGTGTTATTTGAAATCCTCTACAGTGTAGCTTACTATCACTTTATGTTCCCTGGTGGCTCAGATGATAAAGAATCTGCCTGCAGTGTAGGAGACCCAGATTTGACCCCTTGGTTGGAAGATCCCCTGGAGGAGGGAATGGCTACCCACTCCAGTATTCTTGCCTGGAGAATTCCATGGACAGAGGAGCCTGGCAGGCTATGGGGTTGCAGAGTTGGACACAACTGAAAAACTAACACTTTTATTTTCACTATGGTTAAAGTCAGTGGAAAACTACAGCAACCCAATTCTGGTAGAAATGTTATTTGTCTAGACCCTCAAGAATGAAGAAATGATCTTCAGACGGTTAAAGAAGGCCCCTTCTCCGTGGGATCTTCCTGAACTAGGGATTGAACCCGCGTTTCCCACATTGCAGGCAGATTCTTTACAATCTGAGCCACAAGGGGAGCCCAAAGAAGGCCTAATTCAATTTTATTTTTAATGAAGTTCAACTTACCACATTTTCCTTCTTGGATAATATTTTTTGTGTTGTGCGAAACCTCACTAGCCAACCAAAAATCATGCATATTTTCTTCAGTTCTTTTGTCCAGAAGCTTATGGTTTTACATTTTGAGCTTTGGACTATAACACAGTTTAAGTTAGTTTTTGTATAAGGTGAGAGGCCTGTGTCTAAGTTCAATTGTTATATATAGGCATCCAGTTGTTCTAGCTCTATCTGTTGAAAACTCTCCTTTCTCAATTGAATCCCTTTGTCTTTTGTCAAAAATAAGTTGACTGTGTTTATGTAGGTCTATATCTGGGCACTCGATCATGTTTTATTGATCTCTTTTTTATTATCATTATCATGTGCTTTTGATTTCAATTGTTCTATAGTCTTGAAATTGGATAGGAAATTCTCCAATTTGTTTCTTCTTTTATGTAATATTGACTATATCGTGTCCTTTGTTTTTCCATATACATCTTACAGTCAGTCTGTGGATATCCACAAAATATTCTCCTGGTATTTTGATTGAAATTGTCTTGAATTAATAGATCAACTTGGGAGGAATTGACATCTAACAGTACCAAGGCTTCCAATCTTATGTTTCCAATCTGTACAAAATATACCTCCATTAATTTGGATCTTTATATTTTTCCAGTAATTTGTAGTTTTCCATGTATAGTTCCTTTGCATACTTCTTAGGTTTGTACACAAATGCTTCCTGATTGTAGTGCTATTTGGAATGTTATTTTTTAAAGTTGCAGATTCAGTAGTTTATTGCTTGGGTATAGAAAACCAATTCATTCTTGTACATTAACATATTCTGCAACCTTGCCAAATAAGCTTATTACTTAGAGACTTGCTTTTTTGTTTGTTTGCTTTTTGTATGTTCTTTGACATTTTCTACTACACATCACTGAAAATGTATTGAAAATAATTTCATCTGAAGATGAAAATAATTTTCTTTCTTATTTGCATCCTTTTCTTTCCTTCTCTTCGTTTATTTCCTAAGGGGAGTTAGAATTTAGATCTTCTAATATGGTGTTGAACAGAAGTCGGAGATGAACACATCCTTTCCTTGGTCCTGATCTTAGAGGGAAAGTAGTAGTTTCTCAGTCTTTTCTGGTGGCTCATTGGTAAAGAATCTGCCTGCCAAGCAGGAAATGAATTTTTAATCCCTGGGTCAGGAAGATCCCCTGGAGAAGGAAATGGTAACCCACTCCAATATTTATGCCTGGAAGATCCCATGGGCAGAGAAGCTTGGTGGCCTACAGTTCTTGTAGTTGCAAAGAGTTGGAAGACACAGCAACAGCTGAAGCAGTGGTCTCTCACCATTCTGTATCACATACCTATAAGTTCTGTTTATAGCCTGTTTTAGGGCCTCCCCAAGTAGCTCAAAAGGTAAAGAATATGCCTGCAATGCAGGAGATTTGGGTTTGATCCCTGGGTCAGAAAGATCTCCTGGAGAAGGAAATGGCAATCCACTCCAGTATTCTTGCCTGGAGAATTCCATGGACAGAAAGCCTGTTGGGTTACAGGCCATGGGATTGCAAAGAGTTGGACATGACTGAGTAACTAACGTGTTCATCTTCATAGCCTATTTTTATGGTAAGGGAGTTCTCTTCTAGAATTTTGGGAGTTTTTAATCACAAATAGGTGTTCAATTTTGCTGACTACTTTCTGTGCATCTTATGATTTTTCTCATGCAGTCTACTAACCTCACAAGTTGCATTTATTTATTCATTAATGTTGAACCAGTCCCCTAATCTTGAAGCAAACTTCACATAGTCACTATATCTTATTCTTTTAAACATTATTGTATTTGATTTGATGTTTTGTAAGGACTTCTGCATCTCTTTTCATTTATAGTAACATTTGGTAGTTTTATTCTAGTTAGAAAAATGGCAATTACTGAAATACAAAAGAAATCGTATTGGATACATTCCTATACTAAATAATTTTATTACCATGCAAAAAATATGCTATCCTGAATCAAACTAATTTATACAAAAATTAGGTAATATATAATATATATGTTTTAAATTCAAAAATATTTTAAATTATGTCTATTCTTTTGAAATACTGTGTTTGTATAATGTGTAAGTATATACACACTTTCCTGGGTGATGTTAAATGAAATATGAAGGTAGGGCAACAGTTCAGATAAGTGTTATTATATGGGAACAAAGATCACTGACTCTAGAGTCAGAACATTTAAAGTGTAAATCCCAGCTCTAACATTGTATGAACCTTGAAAAATTCTTTGCTGTCTCATTAGGTCAATAGAGGGTTCCCTGGTGGCTCAGTGGTAAAGAATCTGCCTGCAGTCCAGGAGGCCTGGGTTTGATCCCTGGGTTGGGAAGATCTCCTGGGGAAGGGAATGGCTACCCACTCCAGTATTCTTGCCTGGAGAATTGCATGGACAGAGAAGCTGAACAGGCAACAGTCCATGGGTCCCAAAGACTCAGACACGACTGAGCAACTGACCCTTTCACTTTCACGAGATCAGTAGAACAAGTAACCTATTTCGATCATGGAATTATTATGAGATTATATGATGATATTTTTCAAAATTCCTGGTATAGTTCTGACACATAATAAATATGTATTCATATACTCAGCAAATGTTTGTTTAATGACTGTTCTTCTACTATAGTTAATAGGCACAAATTGAAAATTAAGAAGCCATGACTCTAAAGATGAATATGGTTAATTATGAAAAGGATAATTTAATGAATAAAAGTTTGTGACAATTTATCAAAGCCTTTTGTGATTTGATTGAAAGGATGACAGGCAGAAAATGAGTCTTTTCCCAAAGTTTCAGTAATCTATGGAGTGACCACAACCTAACAGCCTGACATTTCAATTATTAATTCTGAAATATGTGGAATTATGTGTTTGGAAAGATGCTACATTTGCCACAAATTATCTTTTTTATTAATCTGGATTAGAAATGTGCTAATGTCTCTCTTTTTTTGATATTTAATTTAATTTATTATTTTTTAAAATATAAATTTACTTGTTTTAATTGAAGGCTAATTACTTTACAATATTGTATTGGTTTTACCATACTTCAACATGAATCTGCCACAGGTATACACGTGTTCCCCATCCTGAACCCCCCCTCCCTCCTCCCACCCTGTACCATCCCTCTGGGTCGTCTCAGTGCACCAGCCCCAAGCATCCAGTATCATGCATCAAACCTGATATGATTAGTTTCATATATGATATTATACATGTCTCAATGCCATTTTCCCAAATCATCCCACCCTCTTCCTCTCCCAGAGTCCAAAAGACTGTTCTATACATCCGTGTCTCTTTTGCTATCTCGCATACAGGGTTATCATTACCATCTTTCTAAATTCCATATATATGTGTTAATATACTGTATCGGTGTTTTTCTTTCTGGCTTACTTCACTCTGTATAATAGACTCCAGTTTCATCCACCTCATTAGAACTGATTCAAATGTATTCATTTTAATGGCTGAGTAATACTCCATTGTGTATATGTACCACAGCTTTCTTATCCATTCATCTGCTGATGGACATCTAGGTTGCTTTCATGTCCTGGCTATTATAAACAGTGCTGTGATGAACATTGGGGTACACATGTCTCTTTCAATTCTGGTTTCCTTGGTGTGTATGCCCAGAAGTGGGATTGCTGGGTCATAAGGCAGTTCTATTGGTAGTTTTTTAAGGAATCTCCACACTGTTCTCCATAGTGGCTGTACTAGTTTGCATTCCCACCAACAGTGTAGGAGGGTTCCCTTTTCTCCACACCCTCTCCAGCATTTATTGCTTGTAGACTGTTGGATTGCAGCCATTCTGACTGGTGTGAAATGGTACCTCATTGTGGTTTTGATTTGCATTTCTCTGATAATGAGTGATGTGCTAATGTGTCTCTTGCGTCTGCTGCATTGGCAGGCAGATTCTTTACCACTGAGCCACGTGGGAAGCCCAGGTTAGAAATATGTATCAATAAATTATCTCAGTTTTAATATTCTGTTATCAAAATTGCCAAACAAATAAGCAACTGATTAATAAGACTAAACACATGAAAATAAGCTTATCTACATTTTAAACAAATGCATTGATATCAAACTAAATACAGATTCTTTGACAGCCTAATACTTCAATGAAACTTGAAAACTGGATTATGAGTTTTTAGTATACTTAAAATATTAATTAAGCTAATGTAGAAAGGAACTGATTTAATAATTCTATGGCTTTGTATTCTTTCAGGTTCCTTTATTATGTAAAGTTTGAGTTTTGACAATGCTTTCACCTAATTTTGAATAGTTGAATTTTAAGATTATCATACGTGTAATAGTAGAGACTTTTATAGGAATGAAAACCTAAAATATAAGAGAATTAAGAGTATCAGAAATTATGAAGCAACTGATATTGCAAAATATTGATTTAACCAAGTTCACAAAGGAAGTATATTAAACTCTTCACATGCTTTTTCATCAAAATTTCAGGGAACTTTTATCTGCAGATATTCAAGTGAACCATTGTTTTTATATGTACCTAAGTAGCAGAAATAAATAGAGACATTGCTGTATCAATGTATTGATCTCTAATGGGTGACTGCACACAATCAGTAATACATTAGACAAGAAACAGGTTGTTTTTCTGCATTAGCTCTGAGGTGTCAGGACAAGTAAATCAATGAAAGCAGTATTAATGTAGCACCTCCAGGTGACAGTAAAAATAAGAAAGCTATTGATTTGTTAAACATCTTTAAAATCAAGAATAAATCATTGTCTCATGAAGAAAGTGACAGATTTATTTTAAGCCTGGCATTTTATATGATCTGTATGTGATTTAAATGACATGTTTTACTTTCCACATTTGAGATTTAAGAGTACAAATAGTGATGTACACGTCATGATGATAACACAAGCAGATGGATTTAATCACCCATATTTTTTTAATATTTAAAGAAATTAAGGAGACATAGTAAAAAGAAAGAATAGCAACTGATATGCATTATTATTATTTTTTTAATTTGGGAAGAATGTTGCCCAGAGTACTGCCATTTCTGATTATTTCCTTAAGCTATTAAAATTGCATTGAGTGAGGGATCTGATCATTTAACTAAAAACAAAGAAAACCCTCAAAAAGATTGATCTGAGTATTAAGTAGGTATGTCAGCAAATTTATAACATCCAAAAAATTAAAATAACAATTCAAAGCAGAAAGAAGAAAAACAATTAAAATCAATATACATGAAATGATATATAAAAACATACACAAATAAATATGATCTCATAAGAACTCACAAATAGAAATATCTGTGGCCTGTGAAAGGTTATTACAAAGTAATATATAAGATTAGTTTGGGAATTTTGTACCAAAATAAATAATAAATACCAACAGAGAACATTGTAGAGGCTGTAAGGGGAAACATTATGACCAAAGTTTTATTTATCTAAACAGATTTTTAGTATGGTAACATGCAGAGCTGGAAAAATAAAAAATAAAAACTCTGGCTGAGGAAAAATTCAAAAATAAGGCTAAAGTATTTATTCCACCTCTTCAGATGTCCGTAATGAAGCACAGTCCAGATTTATTCAGTGTTTCCTAGGTGAAATGGAGAGAATAGAAATAGATATTTTTGCCCATGACATTTTATTGGAAACTCCATGTCCCTCGTCATATGGCCAAACATAGGTCCACAGGTTTTATTCTAACATTTTCATTTGGAACCTGTTTTATTTTTTTAAGCACTTTTTAGATGAGTGTAACTGCAAGGAGATCCAACTAGTCCATTCTAAAGGAGATCAGTCCTGGGTGTTCTTTGGAAGGAATGATGCTAAAGCTGAAACTCCAATACTTTGGCCACCTCATGCAAAGAGTTGACTCATTGGAAAAGACTCTGATGCTGGGAGGGATTGGGGGCAGGAGGAGAAGGGGACGACAGAGGATGAGATGGCTGGATGGCATCATGGACTCGATGGACATGAGTCTGAGTGAACTCTGGGAGATGGTGATGGACAGGGAGGCCTGGCGTGCTGCGATTCATGGGGTTGAAAAGAATAGGACACGACTGAGTGACTGAACTGAACTGAACTGAAACTCAATGGAAACTTATGTTAATAAAATTGATCATCAATCATTTTTAAAAATTTATTTGTTTTCTATTGAAGGATAATTGATTTACAGAATTTTGCTGTTTTCTGTCAAACTTCAACATGAACCAGCCATAGATATACATACATCCCCTCCCTTTTGAACCTCCCTCCCATCTCCCTCCCCATCCCACCCCTCTAGGTTGATACAGAGCCCCTGTTTGAGTTTCCTGAGCCACACAGCAAATTCCTGTTGGCTCTCTATTTTACACTGAAGGAGTACTTCCATACAGATGTGACACATGAAGTTTAACTGGACTCTAATCACATCGAGAGTATAAGCAGGGCATTTAAATTAATGGGGACAGCATGGGCAAAACTCTCTGACTGGTAGACTTCCTTAAACAGAAAGGAGGTTATCGCAGAATATTTTTGCCTATCATAGGATCAGAAATTTTCAGCTAGATGAAGCTTAAGGAGAATTTACTCTTTACTTCCCAATATTCCTAAATGAGAAAACTAACAAGACATTTCAAGAATTCTGCCATATACTACATAGGCAAAACAAACCAAACCAAAAGAACTGTAACTGTGTTCAAGTTCCTTGATCCCAAGTCTGATATCTTTATAGTCTCACCAAGGTGAAGATCACAAGATCTAAGTATTGCACATCTGTACATGGTGACTTAAATCTTTTTTCCTTTAAATAATATAAGACCCACACATCTTTATGAAGTGTGATTTATATTATTGTATGAGAAATATTCAGTGCAGTTTTAGAAATGCATATTTTTCACTAAATATCAATAACTGGATGAGAAGGGACACCTCTTCTTTATTCTCTACCATAAGGTTTGCTAGCTCTACACAGCTGTAGAAATTTAAATATCTGGCATGTGGGGACAGGGAGAAATTTAGCCTTTTCAAGCAGATTTTTTTTTTTTTTGCAATGACATATTGTCTCATCAACACATCTAGGAGCTTCTATTTTTGAAATGCTTCACTTATCACTTGTGGAGTGTTGAAATGGAACCTATTTTTTCCCCAAAGAGAACATTCTTTGTGAAGACAGATTGTCTCATCTGCATTAAGAAACTGTCCCTCATGCAATACTCTGTCTATTGAGACAGCACATGCTTTCTCTCTGCAAAATTTGAATATTTAAAGATTGGAACTTTTACTTTATTCTTGAATGGTATTTTTTTGTCAGGAGCTAATATTCTGTTTGGGTTTGCATTCCTCATAAAACCCAATTATTATACTTAAAATAGAAGAAATCATACTTCCATAAAAAGATACTGAATATAGAGATTGCAGATAAAACTTGCCTTGGCTAGTTAAGTGTCCTGCTTCCCCCTGAACAAATATATATTAATATAAATATAAATATATATATATATATGTATATGGAATCTTGTGATAGGTAAAGGAATTGTGTCAAGTAGAAGAATGCACCTATCTGGAGAAGCTGAAGGGCTTTCAGTTCAGTTCAGTTCAGTTGCTCAGTCGTGTCCGACTCTGCGACCCCATGAATCACAGCATGCCAAGCCTCCCTGTCCATCACCAACTCCCGAAGTTCACTCAGACTCACGTCCATCGAGTCAGTGATGACATCCAGCCATCTCATCCTCTGTCGTCCCCTTCTCCTCCTGCCCCTAATCCCTCCCAACATCAGAGTCTTTTCCAATGAGTCAACTCTTCGCATGAGGTGGCCAAAGTATTGGAGTTTCAGCTTTAGCATCATTCCTTCCAAAGAAATCCCAGGGCTGATCTCCTTGAGAATGGATTGGTTGGATCTCCTTGCAGTTCAAGGGACTCTCAAGAGTCTTCTCCAACACCACAGTTCAAAAGCAGCAATTCTTTGGCGCTCAGCCTTCTTCACATGACTACTGGAAAAACCATAGCCTTGACTAGATGGACTTTAGTCAGCAAAGTAATATCTCTGCTTTTGAATATGCTATCTAGGTTGGTCATAACTTTTCTTCCAAGGAGTAAGTGTCTTTTAATTTCATGGCTGCAGTCACCATCTGCAGTGATTTTGGAGCCCAAAAAAATAAAGTCTGACACTGCTTCCACTGTTTCCCCATCTATTTCCCATGAAGTGATGGGACCAGATGCCATGATCTTCGTTTTCTGAATGTTGAGCTTTAAGCCAACTTTTTCATTCTCCTCTTTCACTTTCATCAAGAGGCTTTTTAGTTCCTCTTCACTTTCTGCCATAAGGGTGGTGTCATCTGCATATCTGAGGTTATTGATATTTCTCCCAGCAATCTTGATTCCAGCTTGTGTTTCTTCCAGTCCAGTGTTTCTCATGATGAAGGGCTTTGGGACACTGTAAACAGTGAAGCTGTCCTCTCACCTTAGGAATGGTCTTATATCCAGCACAGCAGGAGCAGGCTCAGGGTCCAAGAGCAGATGGTCTAGGCTCAAAGCTCAGATAAACTACTTCCTGGTTGGTGACACTGGCAAGTCACTCTGCCACAGTAACTCTCAGTTTCTGTGTGTGTATGTCTGTGTGTCTGTGTCTGTGTGTTTAGCGTACAGGGTGACAATACTAATGGCAGATAACACATGGGGATTTTGTGAGTACTGAAAGTGCTTCAGCATGCCGTATGCTTAGCATATACTACTTGGAAAGGAGTAAAATCTACATAATAACTTAAAAAAAAAGTCATTGGAATATAGTTGCTTTACAATGTTAGTTTCTCCTATATAGCAAAGTGATTTCAGCTATATACATAGATGTACACATAAATGTATCCCCTTGTTTTGAGTTTCCTTCCCATTTAGGTCACCACAGGGCACTGAGTAAATTTCCCTGTGATATACAATAGGTTCTCATTAGTTACCTATTTTATACATGTTGTTGTTTAACTGCTAGGTTGTATCTGACTCTTTTGCAACACTATGGACTGGCACCCATTGGACTCCTTTGTCCGTGGGATTTCCTAGGCAAGACTACTGGGGTGGATTGTCATATCCTTCTCTAGGTGATCTTCCTAACCCTGGGATGGAACCCATGTTTTCTGCATTTGAAGGTGGATATATTTTTTACCACTGAGCCACCAGAAAAGCCCAGTCTTAAATGTAGTAGTGTATAAACATGCTGCTGCTGCTTGTGCATGTCCGTGTCTGACTCTGTGCAACCCCATAGATGGCAGCCCACCAGGCTCCCCCGTCCCTGGGATTCTCCAGGCAAGAATACTGAAGTGGGCTGCCATTTCCTTCTCCAATGCTTGAAAGTGAAAAGGGAAAGTTAAGTCGCTCAGTCGTGCCCGACTCTTAGCGACCCCATGTACTGGAGCCTACCAGGCTCCTCCGTCCATGGGATTTTCCAGGCAAGAGTACTGGAGTGGGGTGCCATCGCCTTCTCCAGAGGTATAAACATACATACATACATATGTATATGTGTGTGTGTGTATATATATATATATATATGTATATATATAATTCCAGTTTTGCAATTTATTCCACCCCTTTCTTCCCCTTTAGATGTCCATATTTTTTTTCTGTCTGTGTCTCTGTCTCTGTTTTGCAAATAGGTTAATCTGTACCATTTTTCTAGATTCTACATAAAAGTCTTACTTACTTACTTTCTTCCCCCTTTGGTGTCCATATTTTTTTCTGTCTGTGTCTCTGTTTTGCAAATAGGTTAATCTGTACCATTTTTCTAGATTCTACATATAAGTCTTAGTATTAGATATTTGTTTTTCTCTTCCTGTGTGACACTCTATGACATTCTCTAGGTCTACCCCCAGCTCTAAAATAGAACTATAGTATGACCCAGCAATCCCAATCCTAGGTATATACCCAAAGAAAACCATAGCTCCAAAAGATACATGGACCCCAGAGTTCACTGTGGGACTATTTACAATCACCAGGACATGGAAGCAACCTAAAGATCCATCAAAAGAGGAATGAATAAAGACGATTTTGAGATATATATATATATATATATATATATATATATATGTATAACACACACACACAATGGAATATTACTCAGTTATGAAAGGAAGAAAATATACCTACAGCTTTTGACATAAATTTTTAGTAAGTATGATATTCATTTTGATAAAAATTCATATTAAAAGCCATAGAGTTGCACATGGCTTAGTGAATAAACAACATTCATTTTGAAAATACTAAATTTATAATGAAAAAGCTTTATGTATTTTGATCAAATGAACCTCATGTAACCAGCAAGTAATCAGCATTCAAATCAGAGCAGCAGACATTCCTAGTAACCTCTTAGAACACTGAAATAGAACTTGCTTTTTTCCCCAAACCTTTCTTACCTTCTTGGAGTCACTATGCTAGCAAGGGTAATGACTATTCTGACATCTAACTATCAGTTTCTTTAGCCTATGGTTGACTTTCTGTATAAGGAATTATACAATATGAATTCTATTTTACATTTTGCTTATTTCACTCAGTAGTTTCTGACTTGTACACTCAAAGCATCTGGGGAAAACGAGGTTCAGACAAAGGAATAAATCTAGCTATTTCTCAGTCAGTGGTGAGGAAAATTAAACTGACACTTTTTCCTGTAAAGACAGAGAAATATTTAACAACATTCATAAAAAATAAAGTGCGCAACTTTATACCATATCATGTTGTTGTTCTCTAGTCACTAACTCCTGTCCAGTAGTTCTGCAACCCCATGGATGTAGCTCACTGGTTTCCTCTGTCATGGGATTTCCCAGACAAAAAACTGGAGTGGGTTGCCATTTCCTTCTCCAGCATATCTTCCCAAAACCGTGATCAAGCCTGCATCTCCTGAATTGACAGGCAGATTCCTTACCACTGAATCACCAAGGAAGCACTAACATATCATACTGACTTTAAGATATAAATAGAGCAAATAGTTTCAAAGAGGTAAGAATTCAGGGAACATAGCACCTAAAATTATTTATAAAAAACAAAAAAATACTTAATGATAAAAATTTAGCCATGTAATAGAATAAATCAACTTTAATAAAAGTATCCAGTATCACATATAAAATTATATGTAAATAATGGTCCAAAAATAAAAATGTGGCAAATCATATAATTATAAAAATAGCATTTTGAGAATTAACACTTGCAAGTTAGAGGCAGCAAGGACTACTAGTGCCATAATCTCATTTTTTTTTTTTACTTAGAAATTAATGCAAGTTATGCAGATTTGCTAAATTAAAAATGTATTTGACTCCATTATGTAAAGTCAAAATATTTAACCAAGAAACATAAAAATGAAAACATAAATATTAAAAATTAAGAGAGAGGCAGAGAAGAAACTTCTACAAATCTATTTCCATGTTTTGCTTAAAATCATTTAAAATGCCTCTTTATATTTTCTCCCTTCCTGATTTCCACTGGGTTAAAATATTTATGTTTCAGTTCAGTTCAGTTCAGTTCAGTCGCTTAGTCGTGTCCAACTCTTTGCGACCCCATGAATTGCAGCATGCCAGGCCTCCCTGTCCATCACCAACTCCAAGAGTTCACTCAGACTCACGTCCATCGAGTCAGTGATACAATCCAGCCATCTCATCCTCGGTCGTTCCCTTCTCCTCCTGCCCCCAATCCCTCCCAGCATCAGAGTCATTTTCCAGTGAGTCAAC
This sequence comes from Capra hircus, assembly GCF_001704415.2. Taxonomy (NCBI): domain Eukaryota; kingdom Metazoa; phylum Chordata; class Mammalia; order Artiodactyla; family Bovidae; genus Capra; species Capra hircus. Next base: position 10,032,817 of record NC_030813.1, on the reverse strand, counting down.
TCTTCACATGAGGTGGCCAAAGTACTGGAGTTTCAGCTTTAGCATCATTCCTTCCAAAGAAATCCCAGGGTTGATCTCCTTCAGAATGGACTGATTGGATCTCCTTGCTGTCCAAGAGACTCTCAAGAGTCTTCTCCAATACCACAGTTCAAAAGCATCAATTCTTTGGCAATCAGCCTTCTTCACAGTCCAACTCTCACATCCATACATGACCACAGGAAAAACCATAGCCTTACTAGACGGACCTTAGTCGGCAAAGTAATGTCACTGCTTTTGAATATACTATCTAGGTTGGTCATAACTTTTCTTCCAAGGAGTAAGCGTCTTTTGATTTCATGGCTGAAGTCACCATCTGCAGTGATTTTGGAGGCCCCCCAAATAAAGTCTGACACTTTTTCTACTGTTTCCCCATCTATTTCCCATGAAGTGATGGGACCAGATGCCATGATCTTCGTTTTCTGAATGTTGAGCTTTAAGCCAACTGTTTCACTCTCCTCTTTCACTTTCATCAAGAGGCTTTTTAGTTCCTCTTCACTTTCTGCCATAAGGGTGGTGTCATCTGCATATCTGAGGTTATTGATATTTCTCCCAGCAATCTTGATTCCAACTTGTGTTTCTTCCGGTACAGGGTTTCTCATGATATACTCTGCATATAAGTTAAATGAGCAGGGTGACAATATACAGCCTTGACGGACTCCTTTTCCTTTGGAACCAGTCTGTTGTTCCATGTCTAGTTCTAACTGTTGCTTCCTGACCTGCATACAGATTTCTCAAGAGGCAGGTTAGGTGGTCTGGTATTCCCATCTCTTTCAGAATTTTCCACAGTTTATTGTGATCCACACAGTCAAAGGCTTTGACATAGTCAATAAAGCAGAAATACATGTTTTTCTGGAACTCTCTTGCTTTTTCCATGATCCAGCGGATGTTCGCAATTTGATCACTGGTTCCTCTGCTTTTCTAGAACCAGCTTGAACATCAGGGACTTCACGTTTCACATATTGCTGAAGCCTGGCTTGGAGAATTTTGAGCATTACTTTACTAGCATGTGAGATGTGTGCAATTGTGCGGTAGTTTGAGCATTCTTTGACATTGCCTTTCTTTCGAATTGAAATGAAAACTGACCTTTTCCAGTCCTGTGGCCACTGCTGAGTTTTCCAAATGTGCTGGCCTATTGAATGCAGCACTTTCACAGCATCATCTTTCAGGATTTGAAACAGCTCAACTGGAACTCCATCACCTCCACTAGCTTAGTTCGTAGTGATGTTTTCTAAGGCCCACTTGACTTCACATTCCAAGATGTCTGGCTCTAGATTAGTGATCACATCATCATGATTATCTGGGTCGTAAAGATCTTTTTTGTGCAGTTCTTCCGTGTATTCTTGCCACCTCTTCTTAATATCTTCTGCTTCTGTTAGGTCCAGACCATTTCTGTCTTGTATAGAGCCCATCTTTGCATGAAATGCTCCCTTGGTATCTCTAATTTTCTTGAAGAGATCTCTAGTCTTTCCCATTCTGTTGTTTTCCTCTATTTCTTTGCATTGATCACTGAAGAAGGCTTTCTTATCTCTTCTTGCTATTCTTTGGAACTCTGCATTCAGATGCTTATATCTTTCCTTTTCTCCTTTGCTTTTTGCTTCTCTTCTTTTCACTGCTATTTGTAAGGCCTCCTCAGAAAGCCATTTTGCTTTTTTGCATTTCTTTTCCATGGGGATAGTCTTGATCCCTGTCTCCTGTACAATGTCACGAACCTCATTCCATAGTTCATCAGGCACTCTATCAGATGTAGGCCCTTAAATGTATTTCTCACTTCCACTGTATAATCATAAGGGATTTGATTTAGGTCACACCTGAGTGGTCTAGTGGTTTTCCCTACTTTCTTCAATTTGAGTCTGAATTTGGTAATAAGGTGTTCATGATCTGAGCCACAGTCAGCTCCCAGTCTTGTTTTTGTTGACTGTATAGAGCTTCTCCATCTTTGGCTGCAAAGAATATAATCAATCTGATTTCGATGTTGACTATCTGGTGATGTCCATGTGTAGAGTCTTCTCTTGTGTTGTTGGAAGAGGGTGCTTGCTATGACCAATGCATTTTCTTGGCAAAACTCTATTGGTCTTTGCCCTGCTTCATTCCGCATTCCAAGGCCAGATTTGCCTGTTACTCCAGGTGTTTCCTGACTTCCTACTTTTGCATTCCAGTCCCCTATAATGAAAAGGACATCTCTTTTGGGTGTTCATTCTATAAGGTCTTGTAGGTCTTCATAAAACCGTTCAACTTCAGTTTCTTCAGTGTTACTAGTTGAGGCATAGACTTGGATTACTGTGATATTGAATGGTTTGCCTTGGAGATGAACAGAGATCATTCTGTTGTTTTTGAAATTGCATCCAAGTACTGCATTTCAGACTCTCTTGTTGACCATGATGGCTACTCCATTTCTTCTGAGGGATTCCTGCCTGAGGTAGTAGATATAATGGTCATCTGAGTTAAATTCACCCATTCCAGTCCATATTAGTTCACTGATTCCTAGAATGTTGACGTTCACCCTTGCCATCTCTTGTTTGACCACTTCCAATTTGCCTTGATTCATGGACCTGACATTCCATGTTCCTATGCAATATTGCTCTTTACACATCGGATCTTACTTCCATCACCAGTCACATCTACAACTGAGTATTGTTTTTGCTTTGGCTCCATCCCTTCATTGTTTCTGGAGTTACTTCTCCACTGATCTCCAGTAGCATATTGGGCACCTACTGACCTGGGGAGTTCCTCTTTTGGTATCCTATCATTTTGCCTTTTCATACTGTTCATGGGGTTCTCAAGGCAAGAATACTGAAGTGGCTTGCCATTTCTTCTCCAGTGGATCGCATTCTGTCAGACCTCTCCACCATGACCTGTTTTTAATTACCATTTTGGAGTCATTGATTGCATTCCTCTTTTTTCTTTTATCCTTAAAGTTTAAAACAAATATTTTTGTTGTTAGTTGCTATTTCGTGTCTGACTCTTTATGATCCCATGAACTGAAACATGCAGACTCCTCTGTTCTGTACTATCTCCTGGAGTTTGCTCAAATTCATTTCCATTGAGTCAGTGATGCTATCCAACCATCTCACCCTCTGCTGCCCCATTCTTCTTTGCCTTCACTATTTCCTGGCATCAGAGTCTTTTTCAGTGAGTTGGCTGTTTGCATCAGGAAGCCAAAGTTATGGAGCTTCAGCTCCAGCATCAGCCCTTCCAATGAATATTCAGGGTTGATTTCCTTTAGAATGGCTCGTTTGATCTCCTTGCAGTCCAAGGGACTCTCAAGAGTCTTCTCCAGCACCATAATTTGAAACCATGAATTCTTCAATGCTCAGCCTTTTTTATGGTCCAGCTCTCACATCCATACATGACTACTGGAGAAACCATAGCTTTGGGTATACAGACCTTTGTTGGCAAAGTGATATATCTGCTTTTTAATACACTGTCTAGGTTTGCCATAGCTTTCTTTCTGGCTAGAGTTACATTTAACTCTCCATATTCTATTTTATAGCTGCTTTTACAATAAATTAATGTTAGAAAAGATCAAGTACCCTATTGTTTCTTGTATTTCAGATGTCTTCTAAATGTTTGTTTCCTTTTTACTAAAAGATAGAGTTAACGTTTTATTTTGGGAGTTTGAGAATGATAAAAAAACATTAGATCTGATAGAGAGTCATAGTTAAAACATTGCCCTGGGGAGTCTGTGCTGATCATTTTCTTGCTCTATGGCCAGAAGTATAGTGCTCAAAGTTTCTGTTTTCTTTTCATTTGCAGAATGAAGATGATTCTATTAGAAGATCTTATGCTGTCTTCCCTGTTTCTTAACTGACCCTCTATATTTTTGTCTATGTGATCTTTGAAATGTATACATTTCTTCACATTTGTGCTTGTGTCTTTTAGTGGTATGTTTTATCCACTCTACTGTCTTTGTAATGAGACAGTGTATCTTTAATTTGTAAAACTTACAAATATAGACAGATACAAATATAGTTATATACAAAGACACAGACATATACAGATATGTATCTATATCTTTCAATGTGTCCAATGAGATCTTTTTCATAGGCATCTGTTCTTACGTTATTTTTACTTGTCTTTATTTCATGAAGCTTTTCTCCATCCTACTAATTGTCTCTAATTCATATTTTTGAGCATCTTAAATGAGTTTCTTTTAAAATTGTAGTTAGATATAATTAGTTAACTCACAGTTAATCTAGGTTGAAATTATGTATTGATTATTTATTTACATTGTTGGCTTTCTTAATATTTTTTTCCATAAAATAGAACTTAACTTTTAAATTCCCTTTTAAAGAGAAAAGATTGCTGTTATTTCACTCTTTAAGTATTGTATAATTGTTTCTTACTAATTGCCAATGATGCACTAGGTGTTATAGTACCAGTTGATGTTACTGTAATTTTAAATTAGGATATTATACATCCGGTTACTGAACTGGTATTGAGTTTATGATGTGGTTTGATCCACTTTTCCTTTCTTTTCTTTCTCATTCTTCTTCATAGGAGTCAAATCATCAATTCAATCTGACTACACTTATAGCCCCATCCAGTTCCCCTTTCCCTATATTTTCCTCAACAGCATTTTTTCCAATAAATCTCTTGTTCTTCTAATATCATTTTGGTTTCTATGTCACAGAAGACCAAGACTAACCCACTGGGTATCCCATGTAATGACAATTTATTGTACCTTCATTTTCTACCACTAAGAAAGAACAGTGATTGGCAGGTCTCTGTGATTTATGGATGCAGGATATATTTTCCATCTTCATGCATTAACAGGTCAAATGAAAGAATGAAACTATTCAGTGGGCAGAGTGAAAGCCCATTTCTTTTGCTTCAGTGGGTAAAAGTTTTTGAGTCTTAACCTAAATTGAAGAGTTCTTTTGCAAAATCAGGCTGATGCTATATTCCATGGAACCATGGAACCTGAATTTAAATCATCCCCATGCTGAGCTTTGCTCAACTTCTCGCCCACTTTCCTCACTAACTTCTGATCTCACTTGTACATAAATTAATTTTAAAGGTGTGTTTCTGGAGAATATATTTTAAATGACTTCTTACAACATGCACAGTAATGAAGGGAGAATTCGGAATAAGGTAGACAAATTTCCTTTAAGGAAATTTGCTCCGTTATAGTGCTTAGTTCTAAGAGACCTACAAGACCTTTTAGAACTAATACCCAAAAAAGATGTCCTTTTCATTATAGGGGATTGGAATGCAAAAGTAGGAAGTCAGGAAACACCTGGAGTAACAGGCAAATTTGGCCTTGGAATGCGGAATGAAGCAGGGCAAAGACCAATAGAGTTTTGCCAAGAAAATGCATTGGTCATAGCAAGCACCCTCTTCCAACAACACAAGAGAAGACTCTACACATGGACATCACCAGATAGTCAACACCGAAATCAGATTGATTATATTCTTTGCAGCCAAAGATGGAGAAGCTCTATACAGTCAACAAAAACAAGACTGGGAGCTGACTGTGGCTCAGATCATGAACTCTTTATTACCAAATTCAGACTGAAATTGAAGAAAGTAGGGAAAACCACTAGACCACTCAGGTGTGACCAAAATCAAATCCCTTATGATTATACAGTGGAAGTGAGAAATAGATTTAAGGGCCTAGATCTGATAGATAGAGTGCCTGATGAACTATGGAATGAGGTTCGTGACATTGTACAGGAGACAGGGATCAAAACCATCCCCATGGAAAAGAAATGCAAAAAAGCAAAATGGCTTTCTGGGGAGGCCTTACAAATAGCAGTGAAAAGAAGAGAAACAAAAAGCAAAGGAGAAAAGGAAAGATATAAGCATCTGAATGTAGAGTTCCAAAGAATAGCAAGAAGAGATAAGAAAGCCTTCTTCAGCAATCAGTGCAAAGAAATAGAGGAAAACAACAGAATGGGAAAGACTAGAGATCTCGTCAAGAAAATTAGAGATACCAAGGGAACATTTCATGCAAAGATGGGCTCTATACAAGACAGAAATGGTCTGGACCTAACAGAAGCAGAAGATATTAAGAAGAGGTGGCAAGAATACACAGAAAAACTGTACAAAAATGATCTTCATGACCCAGATAATCACGATGGTGTGATCACTCATCTAGAGCCAGACATCTCGGAATGTGAAGTCAAGTGGGCCTTAGAAAGCATCACTACGAACAAAGCTAGTGAAGATGATGGCATTCCAGTTGAGCTATTTCAAATCCTGAAAGATGATGCTGTGAAAGTGCTGCATTCAATAGGCCAGCACATTTGGAAAACTCAGCAGTGGCCACAGGACTGGAAAAGGTCAGTTTTAATTCCAGTCCCAAAGAAAGGCAATGTCAAAGAATGCTCAAACTACTGCACAATTGCACTCATCTCACATGCTAGTAAAGTCATGCTCAAAATTCTCCAAGCTAGGCCTCAGCAATTCGTGAACCATGAACTTCCAGGTGTTCAAGGTGGTTTTAGAAAAGGCAGAGGAACCAGAGATCAAATTGCGAACATCCGCTGGATCATGGAAAAAGCAAGAGAGTTCCAGAAAAACATCTATTTCTGCTTTATTGAGTATGTCAAAGCCTTTGACGGTGTGATTCACAATAAAATGTGGGAAATTCTTCAAGATATGGGAAAAGCAGACCACTTGACCTGCCTCTTGAGAAATCTGTATGCAGGTCAGGAAGCAACAGTTAGAACTGGACATGGAACAACAGACTTGTTCCAAATAGGGAAAGGAGTGTGTCAAGGCTATATATTGTCAACCTGCTTATTTAACTTCTATGCAGAGTACATCATGAGAAACCCTGGACCAGAAGAAACACAAGCTGGAATTAAGATTGCTGGGAGAAATATCAATAACCTCAGTTATGCAGATGACACCACCCTTATGGCAGAAAGTGAAGAGGAACTGAAAAGCCTCTTGACGAAATTGAAAGAGAAAAGTGAAACAGTTGGCTTAAAGCTCAACATTCAGAAAATGAAGATCATGGCATCTGGTCCCATCACTTCATGGGAAATAGATGGGGAAACAGTGGAAAGCAGTGTCAGACTTTATTTTTTGGGGCTCCAAAATCACTGCAGATGGTGACTGCAGCCATGAAATTAAAAGTCACTTACTCCTTGGAAGAAAAGTTATAACCAATCTAGATAGTATATTCAAAAGCAGAGACATTACTTTGCCGACTAAGGTCCATCTAGTGAAGGCTATGGTTTTTCCAGTAATCTTGTATGGATGTGAGAGTTGGACTGTGAAGAAGATTGAGCACCAAAGAACTGATGCGTTTGAACTGTGGTGTTGGAGAAGACTCTTGAGAGTCCCTTGAACTACAAGGAGATCCAACCAGTCCATTCTGAAGATCAGCCCTGGGATTTCTTTGGAAGTAATGATGCTAAAGCTGAAACCCCAGTACTTTGGCCACCTTGTGAAGGGTTGACTCATTGGAAAAGACTCTGATGCTGAGAGGGATTGAGGGCAGAAGGAGAAGGCTGAGCAACTGAACTGATTGACTGACTGATAATGCTTAGACCTAACATGGTAAATGAAATAATTATAGATTTTAGTAACGTTTATGCACACCATAAACAAGTGACTGACATAACTAATCACTGGGGGTTTTTCATATAGAATAATCAGAATCTGACAATCCCAGACTCTGTAGCCTCTCTGCCAAGGCATAGACACCTGATGTGTTCACTTCTAGCATAAAGCATTGAGTATGCACCCCGGGGATGAAGAAGTGCTGAGTTCCCGTTAAGTATTCTTCCATTTCCAATGGGATGCATATAGTCATTCTCTGCAGGTAAACTATAGTTATACCCTTCCCATAAGCATTTTATGCTCCATCACCTACAGTCACTGGAGGTAGTCCCCTATATTAGAAACCATATCCACATACAGGGAACAGGGAATCTTTAACTCAAATTCAAGCTAACAGCCAATAATCACCGATCTACTAGGAAAATTCAGACAATTAAGGCATACTAATAATGTTCATCAATATATAAAAAGACAAGGGAAGTCCCATTATAACAAGCTACCTATTTCAGAGTGGGAAAGCATACCTTCAAAGGAGAAAAAGTCACATAACAATATGAGACAAAATATATAATTATATAATTTCATTATAGACAACAAAGGGATCACTATGTAATGCCAGAATCATCAAGCAAGAGGATATTATGTTTATAAACATGTCTACCTGTGAAAACATAGGTTCAATATATGTAAAGTGGAAGATAGTTAATCATATAATCAATCATGGGATAATTTCTTACTCAATAGAGTAAATAAAACTAATCATCTTTCTTAGCACACAAACAGAAGTACACACAGACACACAGACCTAATGAAATAACTTCTACATGTGAAAACAAAGCTTTGAATTATTTGAAAAAAATATAGAAATTATATTCTTAATCTTGCAAACATCAAATGAATTCCTAAACAACATGCCAGCAGCCAACCTACGCAGATAAGATATATAAATTTAAAACCATAAGTATATAAATCTGCGTGCATCAAAAGAACAGATGAAAATATATCTCCAGATAAGGATAATAGATTTTTGAAACTTTCACAAATATAGAGACATCACAAACAAACCAATATGAATTATAACAAATGATAAATGGGCCAAATATGTCAAGAAGCACTTAGCAGAAGAGAGGAGTATTTTATATGAAACATATTCAAATATATGTGACATATTGTTTAATAGCCATTAGATTGGCAAAAATTAAATTGTGATCTAAATTAAGCCTGTATAGTGATATGCAGAAATAATAATTCTTATATGTCCACTGTAGATAGCAACTGTGTAATATTGACAAAGCTATAGTTGCATGAACCCTAATAGCATGTGCTCCCTAGCAATTTCTTCCTTATGCCAAAATAAGACCTGTACATATTTTCCAGTCCCATTATTTATAATAGTAACAACCTGCAAACCAGTCATATATCTATTATAGGAGAGTTAATAAATTATTAATAATGTGTATGTTTAAATTAAGAAATGCCATATATATGCCCAATTGAATTTCACAAAGATACATGTATACAAATATGTATATCAGAATTTTTATAGTAGCAAAAGTTTTGGAACTGCCTATATATTTCTTAGTGCTTACTTTGTGAGCACTAAATCTTCAAAAAATTTCTGTGTAGCAACTAGTTTTAGTAGCATTTTTCAGAAGAGGGAGGCCCAGAGGTAACAAGTAACATGGAGTGCAATGTCGCTTCAGTCATGTCTGACTCTCTGTGTCCCCATGAACTATAACATGCTAGGCTCCTATGTCCATGGGATTCAGATAAGAATATGAGTCGGTTGCCATACCCTCCTCCAGGGTATCTTCCTGACTGAACTCTCGTCTCCTGCAGCTCCTGTGTTGCAGGTGGATTCTTTACCTCTGAACCACTGGGGAGGCCCAACAGGTAGCATGCTTAAAGTTATTCATAAAATTAATAGTAGAGCCAGGATATAAACTCAGTCATTATACCTCTAGAAGCCATTGCTGTTAATGCTATGCAAAACATTCATTTTGAGTATAAAGGGTGTACTTAGCACACTAGATAGTATTTTAAAGTAATGAAACATGGCTCCATGTATTAACTTCGATTTATACAGCAAAAATATCATATAATATATAGCTATATTATGAAACATGTATATAAATTTTAAAAACATGCAAACCCCAAACCATATAGTCTGTAGATATTTTGTTTAGCTGCTAATTCTAAACTTAGTCTTGACTTTTTGCCACCCAGTGGACTGTCACCCACTAGGCTCCCCATCGATAGGATTTCCCAGGCAAGAATACTAGAGTGGGTTGCCATTTTCTTTCCCCTGGGATCTTTCCAACCCAGGAACTGAACCTGCATCTCCTACACTGTGGTGGATTCTTTATCACTGAACCACCAAGGAAGCCTCCATATTCTATAGATAAATACCTAATAAAATAGAAATGACCTAGGCATGATGAGCCATGATTCAGTTTGGCTGTTAATTCCAAAGTGGTAGGGGGACTAGAGAGTAAGATTGAGAAGAGGTGAACAAAGACTTCAATAATATTGTTATTTTTTAGATAAATACCTTAGAATAGATTCAGTGCTTTAATAATTCCCATATATTTTGGAAATTTTGCACAATTTCACTAACTCAGAGTGTCAGCGTGCCAAAAAGTGGGGGCAGTCAAGCCAAGGTTGAAAGGCTTCAGGGTCTGATGTTTATGTTAGGAGCACTGGACATCAACCTGCCCTCCTACAGGTGAGCTCATCTGAGAAAGGGCTGCTCTAATATTTTTACACAGAAAACTAAGTCAAGGGCAATTCTAAAACAACATACAGATTAATAATAATCTGTACAGATCCACATCGTAAGAGGATGAATAAGAGAAAAAAAGTGAACAAGGCTTATAAAATAAGGGAAATAAAGCAGAGTTCATAGAGCTTAGAAAATAAACATCTGAAAAAGACCACAATGAAGGTTAACTGTCACCTATTAAATGTATTTCCCTTCAAATGTGCTAATGAATTTGATTTGTCAGTATTTTAAAAATGATTTTTGTAGTAATATTAATCAGTGATACTGCCTTGTAATTTTCTTTGCTTGTAGGCTCTTTGATCCTGCTATTAGAGTAATGCTTATCTTTTACAATGAATTTGGAAATGTTTCCTCTGCTTCAGTTTTTTGGGCATGTCCGAGAAAGATTGACATTAATTCTTTTTTAAATGTGTGGTAGAATTTAGCATGACAACCCACTCCAGTATTCTTGCCAGGAAAATTCCACAGCCAGATCGATTTACAAAGAGTTGGACACAACTGAGCATGCACACACGCACACGCACACACACACACACACACACATAATTTAACAATGAAGCCTTCTAGTACAGGGCTTTCCATTGTTAGGAGGTGTTTTATTTATTTTATAATACATCCTAGGTATTCATGGTACTTTATACTTCTGGTCCAAGACGGCTACCAAAGCCATTATGTCTACATTCAAGCCAGTCCAGATTTTGGAATCTAAGTAAAAGTATCACATAATATTTCTGCTGACATCTCATTAAAATTTAGTCATGTGCCAGAGATTGCTCCAGGTCTTTCACAATCATTTTTGTAAGCATTGACATCATAGAGAATTGCTACTGGTATCAAAATAGAAGATGATTAATAAGTTAAAGAAACAGAAAATTGATTATCTCTGGAGAAAAATGGTATATGATGTGACTGAAAAGATTATACGTGACCATAGAGATGACTTCAGATGTATCGGTAATACAACAGGTGCATGAGTGTTAGTTTTACTATTATCATCAATAGTATTTATTTGCATACCTTCATATACTGACACTAATACTATATACCAGTGCCCAGGTTATACCACTACCCAGGCTTCTTTTTAGAACTAAGCACTTTCTTAGGCAACTGCATTAGCAAGGTAGCTGTGTGATTGATGGCTCTTGGTTGAGTGACTCTGTATAGCTGCAGCATACAAAGTCATGTCTTCCTCATGGAGTAGGGGGTCTCACATCCATTGACTAATCTATATGGGAGACTGGAGAATGATGTAGACCCTGCAGGATCAGAGCTCCCTGTAGGCTCCACTCAAATTTGTTGCAACTGGATTACCTGTCAACTCCTACCTCCACACCATCTCACTTCCTTCTCTTTCCTTAGGAGTTAATCCATTGGGAACTGCTCCCCACCTCCATAACAGTTTCCACATGTAAATCTCCACCTCAGAGTCATTTGTCCTGAAAGCCTCCTAAAAAGAAAATGGTGTCTAATGCTTGTATTATATGTTCACAAAAGTTTAATCAATTGTTAGATGAAGCATTGCATAACAGATCAGAAATGTTTAATGACACAGTTGTTAAAATGCCATGTTTTTTTGTTTTATAGCAATATAAGAATATTGCTTAATTTTCAAGCACTTCCCTATTTAAGATTTTGTTTGCAGAATCAAGAAAAATCTATATTTCAATCAACTCTATAAATTATAGGTATCATAGCTAAATTATTAATTCCCAAAGAGTGTTAAAATGCAAGACAGTTTGGAGGGAAGCAGGGATGCTAAATAAATCAATGGTGATTTTAATAAACTAGAAGCTTTTAGGTACTAAATCTGTCTGCATCTGATCTGAATTGCAATTACCTGTCAAAAATTCATCCATCACCACAAACTCCAAACAAACTTTCTTGGCAGCAGATGTTTGAGGAAAGCTATTTCGTATGGCAAATTTTTCTTTTGGTTTACAACGTCCTGAAGAATGACAGAAATCTCAGGGAACATTTCAGTACAACTCAGCAATAACCTATTAGGTAGAAAAAATCATGGTCTGCATAGCTTGTATAATGTATAAATATGTGCTTTATATTTAACCAATTACTCACAAATGAATGGCTTGATTTCATTGTTTCTAATATAATATTTCAGTATTTTCCAGGAATACATGGAAATGTATATTTTACAATAGACTTGAATGAAGCATTCTCATTTCATAATATTTTTGTGTTAAAATATCATAAGTTGTATTTGATAAGTTTAACTTGTCAATACTTTGTAGTCTTCATTGATAACTTATCAGGGTTCAAGGGGACTATCTACAATGACCTTGATAAAAGAAAAATCTAGAGGTATTATTGGGAAAGCAGCAAACTGTTTGTAACTTTAGTTCCTTATATTTATTCTTTCTTTGAAAAAAAATATATTGCCACTTTTTATATTTTGCTGCCAGGAAATGCATTTCTAATTCAATTTTTACTGAAAATTTTTTTAGAGCTCAAACATACTGTTTGGTACATAATGGATGTTTATCACTATTGGTTCATTGATTGATGCCTACATTGAATGTATGGATGTTTCTTTTATTTTGTTATTTTAGTACTCAAAGTCATATATTACTGAAATGATTTATTGTTTTGTGTGCAAAAAATCCAATATTTCTAAGATAAAACATAGCAGAAAATCTTTGTGCATTTAGGTTTAAAATACTGATTTTCTTAGAAGTCAAAAGAGAAATATGCATAAATATACAAAAATATGATAAAGTAGGTTTCATAATTAAAAACTTCTGTTAATCAAAGTATACATCAATTAAATAAGTATGCTGTAAGTTGAGAGTAAATATTCACAAACCATATAAAAAGATCTACAATTCAGCAATAAAAATAGAAATAATTTTAATAAACACATAAGAAAAATATTTAAGTAATGTTTATAAAGAGTTCACTAATGTCCAATAAACAGGAAGCATTCTTAACCTTATTAATTTTAGGACATTATAAATTGAAACCACAGTTAGATATTACTATACCCACCATAGCAGTTAAAGTTAAAACGACTGAAAGGATGAAAAGATAAAATGCTGGCAAATGTAAGGAATACTGAAATGCTCAACTTTTGCTGCTGAACCTGGAAAACATTACAACTACTTTGGAAAAAGTCCTGGAAGCTTTTTTTTTAATACACATAAAACTAAATAAAAACAATAAAACCATGAGCCAGCAATTTCACTCCCAGGCTTTTATAAAGATAAATAAAATCTATTTTATTTAATAGAAAATAAAACCAGTCCATTCTAAAAGAGATCAGTCCTGGGTGTTCATTGGAAGGAATGATGCTAAAGCTGAAACTCCAATACTTTTAGCCGCCTCATGAGAAGAGCTGACTCATTGGAAAAGACTCTGATGCTGGGAGGGATTGGGGGCAGGAGGAGAAGGGGATGACAGAGGATGAGATGGCTGGATGGCATCACTGACTCGATGGACGTGAGTTTGAGTGAACTCCGGGAGTTGGTGATGGACAGGGAGGCCTGGCGTGCTGCGATTCATGGGGTTGCAAAGAGTCTGATGCGACTGAGAGACTGAACTGAACTGAAAGCTTATATTAAAAAACAACAAAAATGAGGAAGAAATCAGCATAATTCATTTCAAAACTGGACATCAATTGATTATCCATTGTCTATAACTGATTAATAAAAACCTATTGCATATTTATATATGCCATATATTTGTACAATAAAGACAGAAACAATCTACCACTATATGAAACCAGAAAAATGAAATTCAAAACTTTGTTCTGAGTGACAGAACTGTTATAAAAATAAATTGAATATATGATTCCACTCTCACATATTTCAAAAATCAAGCGATTCATCTATGGTGGAGAAAATGAGAACAGTAATTAGAAGTCTAAGGAGTGAGTGTGGTGATTGACTCAAAAAAGACATAGGAAAATTTGGAGGCGATAATTATACTATTTCATTGAAGTCACTGAAGATTTATTCAACTGTCAGAACTCTGGATATGTATACTTAAGATTTGTGCATGATATGTATGTGAATTTCACCTAAAATTTTGTGTAATAATATTGAATTCTCCTTAACAATATGGATGCTAAAATATGTGTATTGTTTGAAATTTATTGGAAAGGTATTAAAAAACATGAAATGGTAAATGAATAGTAAGATCTATAAAAATGTGACAAAATAAGTTTAGTAAAAATTATTAAAGGTGATTGAATGTTCATTCTAAATTCTTTCATTTTGCTTTGTGTTTGATAAATTTTATAATAGAACACTAGAATTAATTTGGAAATACAAAGAAGCTAGGTGACTGGTGGTGAAGTAGCTCCATTTCTTCCTCATATAATCATAAATGCCTAGACATAGCACAACAGCAAGCAAAGGAAGCCTCTGAAAGTTGGAAAGAGAAACCTAGATAGGATAGGGATTTTAGGACTTCAGAAAGAGATGGCAGTGAATTCCCTGGGTATCCATTTTATATATAACAAATAAAACTCGACAGAAACCTGAATCCCCAAAATGACAAATGACAGACCAAAATGATTTAAAAAAAAATCTTTGAGAAAGGCTTTATGCTCTAGCAATATGATTAGGAAAAATGGTAGTCAGATGATAGAAAGGACTTCCCAGGTGGTGCTAGTGATAAAGAACCTGACTGCAGGAGATATGAGATATGGGTTCAGTCCCTGGGTGGGGAAGATCCCCTGGAGATGGGCATGGAAATCCACTCCAGTATTCTTG
Source organism: Capra hircus (assembly GCF_001704415.2). NCBI lineage: Eukaryota > Metazoa > Chordata > Mammalia > Artiodactyla > Bovidae > Capra > Capra hircus. The sequence goes on along the minus strand of NC_030813.1, from coordinate 10,017,754 downwards.
TCTGGAGAATCCCATGGGCAGAGGAGCCTGGTGGGCTACAGTCCATAGAATCAGAAAGAGTTGGACATGACTGAAGGACCTTAGCAGGCATGCATGCAATGACAAAAATCCATTTTGGCAGTAACCATTCCATTCCAGTGAAACAACAACTGAACAATGGTACCACTCCTACTCGTGGTCTGAGGCCAACTAAGTAATAATAATGTGACAATTAATGTAATAGTGAAAATTGAGCAGAAATAGATGAGACAGATATACAAATGATAAGGAAAACTAACACAGACAAATGTGGATTCCTTTAACAGGTGAATAAAATTGATAGACTCCTAAAATTGATAGATGATAATATTCTGAGAGAAAGAAAGTGAAAGGAATATGGACTACTTTATGACAAATTTCACAGCTTAGGAAATATGAATTTAAGATAAAATAGAATATTTGAAAACCCTGTATTGGCTAAAGATTTTAATTCATTATCAAAAACATTCCTAGAAAAATCTACAGGCCCAAATAGTTTGTCTAGTGAAGTACTAAAATAAATAGTATAGAAAATACCTGAAAAAAAAATATCTGAAGAAAGGAGGGAAAAAATGCATTTTTTTTTTTGAGGTCAGTGTTAACAAGATAGAAATACCAGGTAAAAGCATTCTTTATTATTTGTATATCAATTACCCTCATACACACAAGCATAAATACTTAACAATGTATAGACAAATCAATTAGGCAATATAAAAACAGGATAACATATTATGGAAAATGTTACTTCTCTTAGGAATGTAAATTTGGATTAAAATTCCAAAATTACTTAATGTATTTTACTATATTAGTAAAATAAAACAAATAAATCATATGGCTATCTTAATAGAAGAAGGTTAATTTGGCAAAGTTTATCATCTATTCCTGATAAAAATCAAGAGCGAGTTTGCATGTGTTAAAAACCTATAGTTGCCTCATATGATGAAGTGAAGTGAGGTCGCTCAGTCATGTCCGATTCTTTGCGACCCCATGGACTGTAGCCTACCGGGTTCCTCCATCCATGGGATTTTCCAGGCAAGAGTACTGGAGTGGGGTGCCATTTCCTTCTCCAGAGGATATTCCTGACCCAGGAATCAAACCTGGGTCTCCCGCATTGTAGACAGATGCATTACCATCTGAGTCACAAGGGAAGCTTCATATGGTGAAGCTAGTGACCAAACCAAGCATATTGATTCTTACTATTTTTTTCAGCACTGTACTAGAGAAGTTATCCACTAAATTTACAAAAAGAAAATAAAGACACATATATTGAAAACGAAGAAGTAAAGCCCTTTTCACAAATGAAATGATTGCTTACATAGGAATACCTAAGTTTTTAGAGGAGAAATATTAGAACTACTTAGTGAAATTAGAAATGTTCCAGATAAAAGATCAAAATATGAAAATGTATTACATTTACATATACTAGATTTAAACACCTAAAAATGAAAAAAATAAATTATAAATCCCTTTTATAATAGTATCACAAAGCATAAGATGTTAAAGAGCACATTTCACAAACTACTTTTTAGTTTCCTAAAACTACAAAATATTGCTGAGAGAAAATAATAAAATTCTGGGTAAATGGGAAATTATACCATGTTCATGAATTGGACATATATATTTATTTAAGATTCCCATTCTGTCCTGTATGATCAGTGTTTTAGATCATTCAAATGTTTTTCTTGTGGGAATGAATACTCTGACATTTATGTGAAAAAATACAAAAGTTCTAGAATTTCTGAAAGCAGCTTGTAAAGTGAACACAAAATTGGAGGATGTATACTATTGCACATCAAGACTTTCTATAAAACTGAAGTGATTTGTTTTCATGATAAATAAAAATTATTAATGCAAGAGAATTGAGTTCAGAAATAGACCTGCAAATATAAGGTCAATTGATTTTGAGAAAGGTGACAATTTACAGTGAAGAGATTAAATTCAGTGAAGAGATTAAATAAATTTTAAATTGTACTGAAACAGCCAGATACAATTTAGGAGGAAAAAATAGCATTCTCTTAAACCATGCACAAATAAATATTAATTTGAACAGGATCATAAATATAAATTTAGAGTTTAAAATTATACAGCTTCTGTAGGAAGGACTGATGCTGAAGCTAAAGCTCTAATACTTTGGGTAACAGATGCAAAGAGCTCACTCATTGGAAAAGACCTTAATGCTGTAAAAATTGAGGGCAAGAGGAGAAGGGGTCAACAGAGAATGAGATGGTTGGCATCACTGACTCGAAGGATATGAGTATGAACAAACTCAGGGAAATAGTGATTGACAAAGACTTGCGTGCAGTTCTTGGGGTCACAGAGTCAGATATAGCTTAGTGACAGAACAAGAAATAACAGGAGGAAAACAATATATCAGTGGCCTCACATTAGGTAACAATTTCTGAAACTGGACTTGGAAAGCAGCAATATTAAAAATTATATACTAGATATAATTAAAATCAAATATTTTCAGAGGATCTCATTCATTTTTGGTGGGACTGTAAAATGACGCAACCACTTTGGAAGACAGTTTGGGGACTTCTTACAATAGTAAACATGCACTTACAGTCCAGCAATCTTTCCCCAAATGAATTTAAATCTTATGTGTACACAGAAAACTATACATGAATGTTTATACTAATAACAGCTTTATAATTGCCATAACTTAGAAGTAACCAAGAAATACTGCTATAAGTGAATGAAGAAGTAAACTAGACAGTGGAATATTATTCAAAACTGAAAGAAATGAGCTGTCAAGCCAGAAAAAGAAGAATTAAATGCATATTGCTCAGTGAAATAAGCCAATTTGAAAATGGCTACATACTATATGGTTCCAATTATATGACATTCTAGAAAAGGCAGAACTATGGAGACGGTAAAATAAGAGTGACTTTCAGGCACTTCTAGGGATTCAGTGGGAAAGGAGGGAGCGATCAGAAGGAGGAGCACAGATAATTTTTAGGGCAGTGATATTCAGTCATTCACACGAGGGGATGAGGAATGAATAAGGAGTATGTGAGAACTCTGCACTTTCCACTTAGTTTTGCTTTGAACCCTAGAACTGCTCTGAAAAATTAAAAATTAAAAAAGAAAAGTTAAATTTTTGTTACTCAAAATACACTACCAAATAAAGAAGTAAGATAGGTAAAATGAATGCTAAATATTTGTAAAATATATAACACTTACAGAACATATTGAAATTTCATAAAGAACTCGCCCATCCCAGGACTGAGATAAGAAAATTTCAAGGGGTACCTGCAGCATCCTTTACTCTAAAGTAATGAATTGCCCAAAGAAATGTATAAAGCACCAAGAAGCCAGCTTGAAAAGACTCCTGACTTAATCTGGACAATGTGAATATCAGAATATACAATGACAGAATGTATGTAGCTCATTGAATAAAAAACAGACCTTATTTATATAAATATATCAATAATAAATAGAGGGAAAAAGCTTTTAACATAGAGTGCTAACTATATAATCAAAAATATGGATGAAAGGTTAATGAGAAACAATATATTTGCAAAATTTCAAAATGGATTCTCCAATATTATCTATTGAAAACAAGAGGGAAAATAACTTCACTCCATTGGAAAACCCTGAGAATAATTCTAAAACTAAATGGCTAAAATTAACATTACCATTAATGAAATAAATCAAATGTCTTTCTTCCTGATATGTTGCATTCAGAAAGACAATTTCATATTTGCCAAAATGTGTATAAACTGAATTTAAGTATAAAAAAATCTGCCTCCAATACAGGAGACCCAGATTCAATCCCTAAGTTGGGACGATCCCCTGGAGAAGGAAACGGCAACCCACTCCAATATTCTTGCCTGGGAAATCCCATTGACAGAGGAACCTGGCAGGCTACGGTCTGTGGCATCACAAGAGTCAGACATGACTTAGTGACTAAACCACCACAACCAATATAAGAAACATACAAATCAAGGGATGTTTTTAAAACTTATTGCCAAAATCAGAGAAGATGAAGACTGAGTATTTACTTTGATTAAAGATTACTAACACATAGCAACTATTGATAAATGCAGGGCATAGGCTAAAATTGAATCTTGGACTGGGAATAAAAGTATAATTGTGTAATTTACTTTGAGATGGTTGAAATTAAAATGTACTGTAGATTAGATAATAAAATTGTATCATGTTAAATTTTATGATTTTGATAACTGCACTGTGATATGTGCATTGCATATTTGAACCAAAGACTTTGTTTTGGGGGAAAACACATGGAAATATTTAGGGATAAAAGGGAATGTTTCCAACCTACTGTCAAAAAGCACCCTTCCCTTTGCCTGCTAGTGCAGTCTGTAATAATAACTGTGCAAACCGAAATCATGCCAAGTTACTGTGAAAAACTACTAATGTACCATGACTTTTAAGATTTTTGTCAAAACATTAAAAATTCTCTTACTTTCCTTTATAATATATAGAGTAATTAAAATTAGTGAAACTAAAATGTATTTTAAATTCTGTAAGAAGGCAATGGCACCCCACTCCAGTACTCTTGCCTGGAAAATCCCATGGATGGAGGAGCCTGGTAGGCTGCAGTTCATGGGGTCGCAAAGAGTCGGACATGACTGAGTGACTTCCCTTTCACTTTTCACTTTCATGCATTGGAGAAGGAAATGGCAACCCACTCCAATGTTCTTGCCTGAAGAGTCCCAGGGATGGGGGAGCCTGGTGGGCTGCCATCTATGGGGTCACACAGAGTCGGACACGACTGAAGTGACTTAGCAGCAGCAATGTAAAAATACTGTCAGAGGACCCAGAGATCAAATTGCCAACATTCACTAGATCATAGAAAAAGTAAGGAAACTCCAAAAAACATCTGCTTCATTGACACTAAAGCCTTTGAATGTGTGGATCACTGCAAACTATGGAAAATTATTAAAGAGATGGGAGTACCATATCACCTCACCTGTCTCCTGAGAAACCTGTATGCAAGACAAGAAGCAACAATTAAAACTGGACTTGGGATAAAAATTGGCTTAAAACACAACGTTCATTCAAAAAACTAAGATCCTGGCATATGGTCCCATCACTTCATGGCAAATAGAAGGGAAAAACGTAGAAACTGTGACAGATTTTCTTTTATTGGGCTCAAAAATCACTGCAGATAATGACTGAAGCCACAAAATTAAAAAGATGCTTGCTCCTTGGAAGAAAACCTATGACAAACGTAGTCAGCGTATTAAAAAGCAGAGGCATCACTTTGTCGACAAAGGTTCATATAGTCAAAGCTATGGCTTTTCCAGCAGTCATGTATGGATGTGAGAGTTGGACCATAAAGAAGGCTGAGTGCCAAAGAATTGATGCTTCCAAATTGTGGTGCTGGAGAAGACTCTTGAGAGTCCCTTGGGTAGCAAGGAGATCAAACCAGTCAGACCTCAAGGAAGTCTACTCTGAATATTCATTGGAAGGACTGATGCTGAAGCTGAAACTCCCGATACTTTGGCCACACGATATGAAATTAAGGGCAGGAGGAGAAGGGCACACTAGAGGTTGATATGGTTGGATGGCATCATAGACTCAATGGACATGAGTTTGAGCAAACTCTGGGAAATAGTAAAAGACAGGGAAGCCTGGTGTGCTGCAGTCCATGGGGTCACAAAGAATAGGACATGACTGAGTGACTGAACAACAAATGTAAAAATATTAGAAATATTTACAATTAAATTATTTTACTTTTTTCTGTAAAACTTAGCGAGAAATTTGAAAATTGCTTGCTTCCTTTCCATCATATTATTTACAATATATATGAGCACCTTTTTATCCCTTAGTGCATTATTATTCTGCTTCTTAAGTTAGGATTGGATTCTAATGTTTTATCCTTTGCACTTTCGATAATGTAAAATATCTCCGAGAGTTTGTTTAATGTGGTTCTTTTACCAGAATCGCTTCTGAAACATCATCGTCTTTCTTTAAGCATTTGTCTCATTTATTTATGGCCATAAAATTGCCTTTATTAACTCCTTTATTAACTTCCTATGGTTGCATGCTTTGTCTCTCAAATATTGATGGAATCAACATTCTCATGGCAGGCTCTATTTCTTCCATGACTCCTTTTATGTTCAACTTTAGTTTCATTCTAGCATTATCACGTTTCATTTGTTTGTTGCACTTTCACATTTGTCTATCAGTATCTTCCTTTGTAGTTCATTTTTATAAAATGCCATATGGGTTTATCATTGGGAGATAAGGAATTGCTACACACTTTTCTATTTGAGAGGGAACTGAATAACAGATATATAGTGACAGAGAACTGGCAGTCTCTGAAAGAAATAACATGGTTAGTCACTAATCATGATGAACATGTGCTATTTACATAATAATTTATAGGACTGAAGAGCTAGCAGTGAAGTTGATATTCTGCAATTCAGTTCAGTCCTTCAGTTGTGTCTGACTTTTTGCGACCCCATGGACTGCAGCACGCCAGGCTTCCCTGTCTGTCATTAACTCCTGCAGCTTGCTCAAACTCATGTCCATCAAGTCGGTGATATACCACAGTAACTGAAATCTGAACTTTGTTGTTGGGCCTGGTATTATACAAATAAAATTTGGTAACTGAAATTTATTTTTATGGAAGTCATGTAAGGGCTCTGTGGGTGTTTATATGTCTGTGTAATTATGTGAACAAGTACACATTTGTGCATGCAGATATTTTTTTGCTGAGGCAAAGACAGAAATAGAGAAGCAGGTTGGGCAAAGTGATGTGAACAATTATCTGTGGTAATGAGGTTTCATTATACTGTTCTTGAAACTTTCCTGTAAGTTTCAAATCATAGCATAATAAAAATTTGGATAATTAAATAAAAAAACAAGGAAATGAAATACTAACTTCCTCTTTCTCAAGACTGCTTTGGCTATTTGAGGTCTTTTTTGTTTCCATGTGAATTGTGAAATTTTTTGTTCTAGTTCTGTGAAAAATGCCATTGGTAATTTGATAGGAATCACATTGAATCTGTAGATTGCACTTGGTAGCATAGTCATTTTCAAAATATCGATTCTTCCTACCCAGGAACATGGAATATCACTCCATCTGTTTATGTCATCTTTGATTTCTTTCATCAGTATCTTCTAATTTTCTGTGTACATTTCTTTTGTCTCCTTAAGTAAGTTTATTCCTAGACATTTAATTCTTTTTTGTTGCAATGGTGAATGGTATTGATGCCTTAATTTCTCTTTCTGTTTTTTTATTGTTAGTATATAGAAGTGCAAGTGATTTCTGTGTATTGATTATGTATCCTGTAACTTTGTTAAATTCTCTGATTAGCTCTAGTAATTTTCTAATACTATCTTTAGGGTTTTCTATGTACAGTATCATGTCATCTGCAAGAAGTGAGAGCTTAACTTCTTCTTTTCCAATCTGGATTCCTTCTATTTCTTTTTCTTCTCTGATTGCTATAGATAGGACTTCCAAAACTATGTTGAAAAATAGTGGTTAAAGTGGACAGCATTACTTGTTCCTGATCTTAGGGGGAATTCTTTCAGTTTTTTACCACTGAGAATAACATTTTCTGTAGGCTTATCATATATGGCCTTTAGTATGTTGAGGTAGGTTCCTTCTATGCCCACTTATTGAAGAGTTTAAATCAGAAATGGGTGCTAAATTTTGTCAAAGGCTTTTTCTGCATCTATTAGTTTTTATCTTGCAATTTTTAATATGGTGTATCACACTGATTGATTTGCATATATTGAAGAATCCTTGTATCCCTGTAATAAACCCAACTTGATCATGGTATATGAGCTTTTTGATGTGTTGTTGAATTCTGTTTGCTAAAATTTTGTTAAGGATTTTTGCATCTATGTTCATCAGTGATATTGACCTATAGTTTTATTTATTTGTGTTGTCTTTGTATGGTTTTGATATCAGGGTGATGGCGGCCTCAAAGAATGAGTTTGAAAGTGTTTGTCCCTCTGTAATTTTTTGAAAGATTTTTGGAAGACTAGGCATTAGCTCTTCTTTAAATGTTTGATACAATTCTCTTATGAAGCCATCTTGTCCTGGCCTTTTGTTTTTTGGGAGATTTTTGATTACAGTTTCAATTTCAGTACTTGTAATTGGGTTATTTATAATTTCTATTTCTTCCTGGCTCAGTCTTGGAAGATTGAACTTTTCTAAGAATCTATCCATTTCTTCCAGGTTATTCGTTTTATTGTCATGTAGGTGTTCATAATAGTCTCTTATAAAAGTTCTGCATTATTTGTTGTAACTTCTCCTTTTTCATTTTTAATTTTGTTGATTTGATTCCCTTTTTTCCTGATGAGTCTGACTAAAGGTGTGTTAATTTTGTTTATCTTCTCAAAGAATCAGCTTTTAGTTTTATTAATCTTTACTATTGTTTCTTTTTTTTTTTTTTTATTATTTTTTTTTTTTTAATTTTAAAATCTTAAATTCTTACATGCGTTCCCAACATGAACCCCCTCCCACCTCCCTCCCCACATCTCTCTGGTCATCCCATGCACCTGCCCAGCAAGCTGCACCTACGTCAGACCTTTCATTTCTTTTTGATTTATTTCTGCTTGGTTCTTTATGATTACTTTCCTTCTGCTAATTTTGGGTTTTTTTAGTTCTTTTTTTTTCCAGTTGTTTTAGGTGCCTAGTCGATGTTTTTCTTATTTCTTGAGGTAGGATTGTATTGCTATAAACTTCCCTCTTAGGGCTGCTTTTGCTGCATCCCAAAGGTTTTGAGTTGTGTTTTCATTGTCATTTATTTCTAGAATTGTTTTGATTTCCCTTTTGATTTCTTCAGTAACCTGTTGGCTATTTGGCAATATATTGTTTAATCTGCATGTGTTTGTGTTTCTTACAGTATTTTTTCTTGAAATTAATATCTAGTCTCATAGGGTTGTGGTCAGAGAAGATGCTTGATATGATTTCAATTTTCTTGAATTTACTGAGGTTTGATTTGTGACCCAAGATGTGGTCTATCATGAAGATTGTTCCATGTGCACTTGAGAAGACGGTGTATTCTTCTGCATTTAGATGGAATGTCATGAACATATCAGTTAGATCCATCTCATCTAATTTATCATTTTAAACTGTGATTCCTTATTAATTTCCTGTTTTGATAATCTGTCCGTTGGTGTGAGCGGGGTGTTAAAGTCCCCTACTATTATTATGTTACTGTCAATTTCTCTTTTTATTTCTGTTAATGTTTGTCTTATGTATTGAGCCGCTTCTATGTTGAGTGCATAGATATTGCAATTGTTATGTCTTCCTCTTGGATTGACCCCTTGATCATTATGTAGTGTCCTTTCTTATCTCTTGTAATATTCTTTATTTTTAGATCTGTTTTGTCTGATATGAGGATTTCTACTCCAACTTTCTTTTGCTTGTACTATATTTCATTTGCATGGACTATATTTTTCCATCTAACTTTCAGTCTAAATGTGTCCTTAGGTCTGAAGTGGGTGTCTTATAAATAGCATATATATGAGTTTTGTTTTTGTATCCATTCAGCCAGTCTGTGTCTTTTGGTTGGAGTGTTTAATCGATTTACGTTACAATAATTATTGATATATATTGTCCTATTATCCCAGAGGTCTCGGAGACTATCCTCAGTTCTTTTAATTCTTTTTACTTTATTCTGATCTTCAGAAGTTATTTCCACCATTTTATCTTCCAGCTTACTGATTCATTCTTCTGCTTCAGATATTCTGCTCTTGATTCCTTCTAGAGTATTTTTAACTTTGGTAATTGTGTTGTTTGTCTCTGTATGTTTATTCTTTAATTCTTCTAGGTCTTTGTTAATTGATTCTTGCATTTTCTCCATTATGTTTTCAAGGTTTTTGATCATCTTTACTATCATTATTCTGAATTCCTTTTCAGGTATTTTGCCTATTCCCTCTTCATTTCTTTGGACTTCTGTGTTACTAGTTTGTTTCTTCATTTGTATAGTATTTATCTGCCTTTTCATTATTACTATTATTTTTTAAATTTACTGCATTTGAGGTCTCCCTTTCCCAGAATTCAACATTGAATTCTTTCTTCCTTTTGGTTTCTGCCCTCCTAAGTTTGTTCCAGTGGTTTGTATAAACTTTGTATAGGGTGAGAATTGTGGTGAGTTTTTTGTTTGTTTGTTTATCCTCTGATGGGCAAGGCTGAGTGAGGTGGCAGTCCTTTCTGCTGATGATTGGGTTTGTATGTTTCTGATGTTGTTGTTGTTGTTGTTATTTTGCAGCTTAGATGAGGCATCCTGCACAGGGTGATGGTTGGGTAATGCTAGGTCTTGTATTCAAGTGGTTTCCTCTGTGTGAGTTCTCACTATATGATACTCCCTAGTTTCTGAAAGAGATGGGAATACCAGACTACCTGATTTGCCTCTTGAGAAATGTGTATGGAGGTCAAGAAGCAACAGTTAGACTGGACATGGAACAACAGACTGGTTCCAAATAGGAAAAGGAGTACGTCAAGGCTGTATATTGTCACCCTGCTTATTTAACTTCTATACAGAGTACATCATGAGAAACGCTGGACTGGAAGAAACACAAGCTGGAATCAAGATTGCTGGGAGAAATATCAATAACCTCAGATATGCAGATGACACCACCCTTATGGCAGAAAGTGAAGAGGAACTAAAAATCCTCTTGATGAAAGTGAAAGAGGAGAGTGAAAAAGTTGGCTTAAAGCTCAACATTCAGAAAACGAAGATCATGGCATCTGGTCTCATCACTTCAAGGGAAATAGATGGGGAAACAGTGGCACAGTGTCAGACTTTATTTTGGGGGGCTCCAAAATCACTGCAGATAGTGATTGCAGCCATGAAATTAAAAGACACTTACTCCTTGGAAGAAAAGTTATGACCAACCTAGATAGCATATTCAAAAGCAGAGACATTACTTTGCTGACTAAGGTCCGTTTAGTCAAGGCTATGGTTTTTCCAGTGGTCATGTATGGATGTGAGAGTTGGACTGTGAAGAAAGCTGAGCGCCGAAGAATTGATGCTTTTGAACTGTGGTGTCGAAGAAGACTCTTGAGAGTCCCTTGGACTGCAAGGAGATCCAACCATTCAATTCTGAAGGAGATCAACTCTGGGATTTCTTTGGAAGAAATGATGCTAAAACGGAAACTCCAGTACTTTGGCCACCTCATGTGAAGAGTTGACTCATTGGAAAAGACTCTGATGCTGGAAGGAATTGGGGGCAGAAGGAACAGGGGACGACGGGGGATGAGATGGCTGGATGGCATCACTGACTCGATGGACGTGAGTCTGAGTGAACTCTGGGAGTTGGTGATGGACAGGGAGGCCTGGCATGCTGTGATTCATGGGATCACAAAGAGTCAGACACGATTGAGTGACTGAACTGAACTGAAGTGAACTGAAATTCATTTCTCTGGTAGTCGAGGGTATTGGAGTCAGTGCTCTCACTCCAAAGGCTCAGGGCTTGATCTCTGTTCAGGAATAAAGATTCCATAAGTAGTTTGTTAAGTGAGATGTGGTATTAAGTGAGATTAAAACAAAAGCCCAAAATGAGTAATTAAAGATGAACCCCAGACAAATGGCAGTTACAAAATCAGGCAAATAATAATTAAAATAATGGAATACCCACATATATATATACATATATATACACTTATAAGCTAAGTCAAATAGTCCAACAAAAATAAAGTGCAATAGATAGACCCAGAGAACAACAGAAAGCAAAAATTATGTCTACCAGTTAAGAACAAACTAAATAAAGCACAAACTGGAAAACAAAAGTAAAATAATATATCAAGTGGGGACTATAACAATGAAAACAAAACTAAGAAATATGTTTAGAGGAAAGGAAAAAAGAAAAGAAAAGAAAGAAAGACTAGATATGTAAAGTTAAATAGAGGTAGATAAAGAAGATTTGGCCTTCCATGGTCGGTCAGATTGTAAAGAATCTGCCTGCAAAGTGGGAGACCTGGGTTTGATCCCTGAATTGGGAAGATCCCGTGGAGAAGGAAATGGCAACCCATTCCAGTATTCTTGTCTGAAGAATCCCATGGATTGAGCAGCCTTACAGGCTACAGTCCATGGGGTTGCAAGGAGTTGGACAATACTGAGTGACAAACAGACCCCAAAAGAAGTTTTATATATATTAAAGATTAACTGCAAGTGGAAAACAACAAAAGGAGAAACAAATAAATAAATAAATATAGGAAAAATAATAATAGATTTAAAGAAATTTTAAAAAGAAAAAAATTTTTAGAAAAGGAGGAAGAAGAAATTTTAAAAAGAAAAAAAAAATTTAAAAAGGAAAATTCTACAGAACTGCAAAAGCCCAATGTAGAGGCAGAGGTTTAAACAACAATAAATGGTATGACTTAAAAAAAAAAACCACACACAAAAACTCAGAAGCTCAATTAGATTTCATGGTGCCAATAAAATTGACAGCTACGACAGAGGGGATTAAAAAAAAAAAAGGGAGGAAAAAAAGAAAAAAAAAATATCCAAAAGAATGTACAGAACAAGTCAAAACATAAGAATAATAAATGCCTTTCTCAAGTCACTCTGTCAGAGTCCTTTCCCTCTCTGAGAGTCACAGTCTACCTTACCTCCCTATGATGTACTCCAATACTGTGCTGGTCTCTGGACCTGCAGCTCAGATTCTAATCTCATCCTACTCCTGTGTGTCCTTGCCTCCAGTGTCCACAGCTATCAAAACTAGTGCATTACTTTTGTTGGCACTCTCAATATCTTTTTATATATTCCGTAGACACAGAGTCTGCCTAGTTGGTTGTGTGGATTTATTTATTTAGTTTAAATTTATTTATTTTAATTGGAGGCTAATTACTTAACAATATTGTATTGGTTTTGCCATACATCAGCATGAATCTGCCACGGGTGTACACGTGTTCCCAATCCTGAACCCCCCTCCCATCTCCCTCCCCATACCATCCCTCTGGGTCTATCCCAGTGCACCAGCCCCAAGCATCCTATACCCTGCATCGAACCTAGACTGGCGATTCTTTTCTTATATGATATTATACAGATTTCAATGCCATTCTCCCAAATCATCCCACCCTCTCCCTCTCCCACAGAGTCCAAAAGACTGTTCTATACATCTGTGTCTCTTTTGCTGTCTTGCATACAGGGTTATTGTTACCATCTTTCTGAAATCAGACACTGAAGAGGTTGTGTGGATTTAATCTGAAGCTTGTAAGGCTGGTGGGAATATATTGGGTCTCATTCCTTAGCCACACTGCCCCTGGGTTTCTATTGTGTGTGTGTGTGTTTTTCTCACCTTTGCATGTCAGTCGTCCCCTGGGGTTTGCTCCTGAGGCTGCCTTGGAGGACTTGGGTTTGGCCCTTTTTAAGGCCAGGTGTGGAGGTGGTGCAGCTGCTTGGGTCGCAGGGGCTCTGGCAGCACCAGGTACTCAAGGGAGTTGGCAGCTAGGGCAGCAGGAAACATAGTGCTCTAGAAGGGTATGGCAGCCCATGTTGGCCAATGCGCTTCAGTATTCTTGCCTGGAGAAACACCCTGACAGAGAAGCCTGGCAGGCCACAGTACAGGGTCACCAAGAATTGGATATGACTGAAGCAACCCTGCTTGCATAGATGCAAGACTTTCTTTTGCCTGTGGCAACTCTGACCCAGTGAGGGTTGAGTGTGAATGTGGCACAGCTGCTTGGCTTGCAGGGACCCTGGGGGTGTCAAGTGCACAGGGACACGGACTGCCTCTGCCACAGGCGTTATGGCCCCATTAGAATCTTTTTTCAAGCCTCTTGTAGTTGGTGATCAGAAGGACTCTTTGGCCAGTCTTTCTCCATACCTCTACCCATTCAGACACTTAGAGGGCTCTCTTGCCTGGGGTCCTGCTCTGTTGTTAGGTGATTGAGGCATATAGAGGGACCTCTCTGGCTGGGGTTCTACTCTGTAGATCAGTGCATCAGGCACTTAAAGGGGCACCTTGAGTACCTGATGGGGTCCTCCTCTGCTGTTCTTCGCACCAGATACTTAAAGGAGCACCCTGTGTGGGATCCTATTCTGTAGTTTGGTGTCAGGCACTTTATAGGCCAGTCTATTGTTCACCTGCTGATGCTGCCATGTGGGGAAGAGAGAAGCTATGGTGATGATTCCACTGCCTATGTGTGCCCCAGCAGTATCACTTTGTTTCCATGGCTTCCTGGCTTTCCTTCACAGGCATTTCCCACCACAGTCTCCTCCCTCACAGCCCTTTGATCCATCTCTTCACAGTCAATAGCAACCATCACCCTGGGATTTCCCCACAATCCCTAAACTCCAGCTCCCAGCCACTTCACCTTCTGGGGCCCTGTGTCCCTGGCTGCGGCAAGGACTGTCTGATTCTCATTCCATTTAGGCTGCCACAGATCAGCTGTTTCAATCTCAGCGTTATATGTTTCCTCTCTGACTCAGACAGTTGCCCTGATGTGGGGATGGGACTGCTGCTTCAGTTCCCCCACCCATGGAGGGCAGGTCCAGTCCTCCTACCACTACTATTTCCTCCCCTAGTTCCTCTGTCCTACCGAGTTTTGTGTGGTTCTATATATTCTTTTCCATGGTCAAGTACTCCTCTCCATTCTCAGCTGGTATTGTGCACACACTTTGTGTCTGAAGGTGTATTCCTGATGTATCCATGGAGAGAGATGTATTCCATATCTGCCTTTTCCTCCACCATTTTGTTCTCTTCCAGCACGGAGGACCTTTATTTGTAGCATGCAAACTCTCAGTTGTGGCCAGTGGGATCTAGTTTCCTGACCAGAGATCAATGCATTCCTCTCTGCATTGGGAACATGAAGTATTGGCCACTGGACCACCAGTGATGTCCCTGGAAACCAGAAATTCTTTTAAAAAATCCTTTATTAAAATATCCAAAATAAAACTATTTAGGAACAGGTAGAGAAAATGAAAAACTATAGTTTTAGCAGAGATCTCAAATGCAATTGGAGATATTGTTAGCAAACTAAAGTAGTGACTCAGTCTGTTTTTCAAAATGGTTGTCACTTAATGCTCCATTTCTAAGGAGTAAAATAGATATGTAACAAGTTTTCCATTTTCCTAATAGTTCCTGGACAAGATTTGCCTCTCAACTTGATCATCTTTTCTATTTTTATTTTATTTATTTTTGATCCAGTTATTCAGTGGCTTACCTAGTGACTCCGACTGTAAAGAATCTGGCTGCAATGCAGGAGACCCAAATTCAATCCCTGGGTTGGGGAGATTCCCTGGAGAAGGAAATAATAACCCACTGCAGTATTCTTGCCTGGAGAATCCCATGGAGAGAGGAGCCTGGCAAGAAACAGTCCATGGGGTTGCAGAGTTGGACATGACTGAGCAAGCAACACTTTAATTCAGTGCTACAATCTGTGATATCTATCAGAAGCATCTTTTTATGAATGGAGATCTGTCAATAGCCCTTTTATAAATATTTGTTCATACTGCTGTTAATTTTAACCAATATTTTTTATTTCAACTCCTGTTTTATTTTTGATTAAAAGCTATAAGCACTTTTGTGTATAAATAACTGGAACTGACTGGAACTTAATATACATTATAAATATCTCAATCACTTTAAAAAAGTTTTGATTTGCCCACCATTTGCTCATCTAAATATGTTTTTTCTTACATTTCATGCTGAAGATTGAGTTGGGAAAGAACAAATGTGAAAATAAAACAAACAAACAAAAAAACAGTTTGTAGAAAAAAAAATACATCTTTATAACAACTTAGGAAATGAGATGTGTTCCACAGACACTATGATTCCCTGACCAAATCTCTGACTGTGAGAATGTCTGCATAGCTTACTGCTGAATCCTTTCCAAGAAATCAGATGAAGGAAGCTGCCTTATCAATATTTTGGTTCTCCCAGAGGAGAACTGGCTTTCAGTGACTGATTGCAGGGGAGAATGTTGAAAGAATTAAGCCTCTTTCTTCTAATTAATATACTTCTGAAAGGACCATCCCATCTCCAGAGCACTGATAGAACCATCTGAGGACACACATGTGGACTCTGTGTAGTTTGATTTCTCCCTTACCGATTCCTGCTTCCACAGGGTTTGTTTCTCAGGACATGCCGTGATTGAACCACCTGCACATCAGTGTCTTTCTCAGAGTTTGTTTTTGAGCAACCCAATTCAAGATGGATAAGGATTTAATCCCTGGGAGATAATTTTATTAGTATAACTGTGTTCTGGCATTCTTTCAAACTCTTTAACATTTAATGCTGATGTCTAACTTTTCATGCAACAAATATTATGTCTATGAATTACATCAGAAAAATGGGATACCATCTTAGAGCAATGTTTCTTAAACTTCAGGGTTTTTTTTTTTTTTTTTTTTTTTTTTACCAGAATCCCCTGGAAAGCTTAATAAAACACAGATTGTGGGGCCTCACTCCTAGAATTTCAGATTCAACTTGTCTTTGGTGGAAGCCAAAATTTTTCATCTTTAGCAAGTTCCCAGGTGATGCTGATGCTGCTGTTTTGGGGCACACACTTTTAAAGAGATAGTCATTAGATAGCCTTCTTTAAAAAAGGGGGGGTGGGAAGGAGTGGTAAATGTCAGGAAATTTGATGGTGCCAAATAAGCATTTTCATAAAATAAGAAATTATAAAAATTACAAGATATGGAGGACAGTTTTCTAATTTGATTTGGATATAAGTAGTTTATTTTCTCACTATATGTAACAGGGTAAAGGAATCACACTGAAATATGCTGTCAGAGGAATCATTTACTGTTTGTAAGAGCAGATTATGAAAAGTTACTGTGATGTCAGGAATGCTTCACCATAATTATCATGTAAGATATAATTGCTGCCAACTATAGAGGAAGAGTTATGTAAACAGTGACTATTGGGTGGGTATTTTCTTCAGGCAGAACCGCTTATCTTAAGACTTGGTGCACAACATAGCAGACAGATTAAAGTAAGAAATTGGGTTAAATGCTTTAACTACATCAAAAACATCATTGGTGGGAAAACAGTCTTTCTGAAATTAAACTTTCAAGGGAGAAAATATGACAAACCATGCTATAAAGTACCACAGAAAATTGTATAATTCTTTAATGTTAAAATATATTAATGAGATAGGCTTTTGCAAAATGTATGGGGAGCTGCCAAGAACAGGTTTTGAAACATGATTAATGGGTTCAATGTATCAATATTAAGAGACAGGGTTTTATAAAACCACAGTCATTCATTATTAAATACTCGATGCCAGACACTGCCTCAGGTATCATAGGTTTACTAACAAATAAAACAAAGATGTGCATTATCTTCATACAGCTTGCATTCCAATGGGAGAAAAAAATTGCATATAACCGGACGTATACAAATACATTCATAATTATTTTGACAAAATTAATGTAAACTAGAAGTCAAAATCTTATTTTAAATCAAAATCAAAAGATAGTGCTATCTACTGTTGTAGGAATAGGAGTTTAATATAAGCGATATGATAAGTATGCATGCTAAGTAGCTTCAGTCATGTCCGACTCTTTGCAACTCTATGGATCCCAGTCAGCCAGGCTCATCTGTCCACAAGGTTTCTCCAGGCAAGAATACTGGAGTGGGTTGGCATTCCCTCCTCCAGGGCATCTTTCTGACCCAGGGATCCAACTCGCATCTCTTACTTCATCTGCAAGATGACATAGTGTATATTTAAAACTTTGAGTGAAGGCAACATCAAAGATATAAAATGGAGAAATACGAAAATATTTTTAAATGACATTAAAGAAATGTCAAAGAACAACAATACAATAATATCTATGAACATGAGAATGCTTATAA